>NC_059475.1:58419503-59632159 GCF_018139145.2 Gymnogyps californianus
TTTAACTGGGGACTGAGTGGCTCAACAAAAGAGCCAAACTAATTTTGTTTTAATTATTTATTGTGTTCCAATTCTCATTACTGTTTCTGTTTTAATTGTATTTTTAATTAACTGCATTGATTGTAATGGACTGTACACTTCCCTCATGTGACTGCTGACTGGTTTAGCATCCATTTTGGTTTACTACAACATCTAAAAAGGAAGCAAGAGGAAACCTCAAAATGCTGAAAAGTGGAGAAGACGGGCATATCCAAGGCAAATGAAGGGTCTTTTCTGCATTGTACTGCTTAATATGGGCACCCATGCAGACAATATTAGTAGTTTTTTGTTACCAATTTGTTACTCCATGTAAATTCGTTATGATGACTGAGTAACTCTGGCTTTGTATGGTTTGCAATATGGTGATTCTGTTTCCTCCTTGCGATAATCTCTCGTGTACTGGGCAATATTTTATCTTCTACTGCTGTTCAGGGATCGGCTCTGCTGGAGTGGCAGGAGGCGAGTGTCTAGCACAGCACTGCCTCCATCCACCTTGTGTTTGCGTGCCCCATTGTGGGGCCGGGGACTCCCTGGGGCCCAGCACCCACGGGGCTCCCCTGGGGTCCATCCGGGCAGGGCCTGGCAGTCCAGGCCTGTCCCACCGCCCCAGGCAGCAGCAGGGCAGCTGGGGGGCACTGGGGACAGCCCCAGCCCCAGGCATTGGGCACCTCCCTGGGGACAGGGTGGGGCTGGGCTGTGGGCCTGCAGGTAGACCTGGCTTGATGGGGCCCATGGCCAGGCAGGGCAGGGCTGCGGAAGGCTGAGACTGGCCCTGTTGTGGCATCGCTGGGGCAGGGACTGACGGCCCCGGGGGGCTGACATGGGCTCCTGGGCTGTGGACAGGGTGGGGGACACCTCAGGCAGTCAGGACCATTAAGGCCTACCAGTGCCCTCCCGTCCTTGACTGTTCATCAGCGGCAGTTGCTGTTTTGTTTCATCCTGCTGGCTTACAGGCAGTCCCGGTTTTCTTGTTGCAAGACTATGATTCAGCTCTGAGTTTCCAGAAATAGGACGCATCTGGTACTTTCTGTGAGCTCACAGCACAGTGCAGCATAGCAAGCAGTGCGAAGGTCTGGCTGGCTGCTGTAGAAATAAGTGGTTGTGAACCAGTTTTCGAATCCTCAATAGCTGCTCATTTTAACCGTGTTCACACAGCAGGTTTGTGTTACTACAGTTATCTAGGGAATAGCTATTCTTTGGGGGAAATGTCTCTTTATTTTCAAGAGAGAAAGTGTTGCTGTACGAACAGGCCTAGTATTTATTCCTCATTCTCTTTTGTTTCAAATGCTCTCGCTATCCAAGCAGGGAGCAGGAGGCAGAGACTGCCATATCACTGATCGTTCTTGCCCAACTAACATCAAATATTAATGCAAACAGCTCATAAACTTGACAGATACAGATATGCATTTGAATAATTTTCGTTTATCTTTGCAGGTATTGAATTTACTGTCAGAAATTGAGAGCTGTTGGCCAACAGTGTCAGAACAGAAGGCTTTACAGACTACAGTCTATGAGCTAGCTGTTCAGCAATAGGTACTCCAGTGCTATTGTATCCAGCTCACTTGAGTTTTTTCAACATTAAGCTCTGAACAAGTTCTGGAATATCCTTTTGGCAGTGAAAAAGGAAATAAATTTAGTTGTAGATACAGTGGTGATTTGAGGGATGGAAGACAAAGTGGGATGTTTAAACAACGTCTGTCCATTCTAGGTACTGAATAAGTTTTCTACAACACAGAAAAAAAGACTTGAAGGCTTTTCCACCAAGGCTGATTTTCAAAAATTGGAAAGCTTCCTTTAAATGCGGTAAGTGCCTGCTTATTCTTGGGAAGTCAGTGTTTTGGAAACTTCACAGGCATTCTCTCAAGAGTATTACACAGGGGTATAAATGTGCTACTGTAGTTTCCAAATCAGACAAAGGAGCAGAATTGCATGTTTTATCTTCTGTCTGTAGACAGACAGCAATGGTATCTCAAAGCAAATGCATCTGCTTGCTAATACCAAATAGTATTGGTCCCCCTGAGACCCCAGTCACAATTGAATATTATGAACTACCCTCTCAATAAGATTTTCCAATCAGTTTTGCATCTACCTTTTAATATTTTCCCCCATATTTTCCTGGCTTGCTTATGAGAATATCATGGGAGACTGTTTTAAAGCCAAGATTTATAATGTCTGCCACTTCTTTCTTATCCACAAGATGTGTTTTCCTGTCATCTAAAACTCCTGGCACTGAAGAGTTTCATCTGAGAAGGTCAAATTTAAGCCCCTTTGCAAAGAGGAAGTCATTGAAACAAATGTCTGAGCTAATCTGTGAAAATGCCATTTTTTAGAGCTTTATGAAAAAATACGTATTTTATAAATATAAAACAGCTTCCCAAATGGGGTCCTGCTTCTCCTTATCGGACCTGAGGTCAAAGTCGGCAGTTCCTGATATTCTGAGACATAAGTCATGGTGCTGGGGCAGGTAGGCTTCATTTCTGAGGCCCACATTTAGTATAAAATCCTCCAACCCATTCTGTAACTCATAAAAGTTTCTGCTCTTGAAATTTGTCTGTCTCAAAGTTTTAATGCTACAGTTTCTGATGTGAGACTAAAACCCACGGAGCACCAAGCCTACAGAGAAAACAGAGTATTTCGAGTACAGCTTTGGCAGAGTAACGTAATACTGATTCCTTCTTTTCTGTCCCCAAAATGCATGCTGTGCTAGGTTCATATTAAGAAGTGAACTTTTATTTTACTCAGGTTAGACATTAGAGCATGGTGGGGAGGGGAACAAGGTTACATCTATGTTTCTATTAATTGTATGCAGTACGTCAGTGGGCAGAATTTTAATAGAGCAGAAAACCTTAGAATAAGTGGGGCAAAAATATCAGTCACAAGTGAAAAATATATCAGAGCAACGTCTGGCTCTGGGCAGTGCCTTGCACTTGAATCTTCTCTTGGTAGAAATCAGAGATTTTCGCTATGTTGACCAGACAAAATGGTTGTGTTAATTATTGCATATGTCTGTGGGAGAGAGTCACTGCATGCTGAGGTCTTCTGCTTCTATGATACACGAAAGCCATGCTACGGCAGGGCAAAAAAACCTGTTTCATAAACATGACAAACACAGGCTGCTGGCTGAAGGAAGAAATGAAAAATGGGTTGAAACACCTTTAAAATCTTTTGTCATAAATTACACAGAAAGGTTTTTAGACCAAACCTGGGCCAGAGAAGGAAGATCTATTGGTCTTTTCTACCTCTTGCTCTTTTGCCTTCCTTTGTCTGGCTCCGCAGTTTTCAGGCATCTCTGCTGATGGTACTTGTTATAAGCCTGTTGTAGCTTCCATTACTCTGAAAGTACCATTTCTTTCTAAAGGCAGCCAAAGATAGAGAGCGCAATTCAGAAGTGATTTTCAAACTCAAAGGAAGGGGAAAAGTCATGTTAACAAAAATCACTGGAAAAGGAACACTAAACATTTTTGACTGCCAATGTTGCTTTCCTCTGGCTGGTGCCAAGAGATATCGAAATCAATGTGAACTGCATGCACTCAGCATTTTTCTCTGGCTGACTAGCTGCCCCTCTGAAGGCAAATAGTAGATTTGGCTGGAAAATGGTTTTGTGCTCTGGTTGGAGCCCTGAATCCTGTGCGGAAATTCACCGTTATTATAACATCTGTTCCTTTATCCAAATATCTCCCTCCTGACTCCCTTGCTGCACCCCTTCTTCTCTAAAAATGGGGTGGGGGTGGGGGTGGGATAGGGAGGGAGGACAACCCAAGTACAAACCCTAACTTCAAAAATTGCAGGCTTTATGGTGGGATACTTAATGTCATTGAAAAAACATTATTTTTATTGTCAAGCAGCTCAGACTGTCTTTATTTTATACTGTCTTGAATAAATAGCTTACTCTTTTGAGTACTGGCTTATAGGTGTCTATGCTCTGTAACGAAGATTTTGATCTAATTTGTATTTGATGAGCTGAGAAGCTGTAAATGACCATATGTGTCATCTTGGGAACATTGTAGCTTTATGCACTCTGTTCGACTAGACGAAGGATCCATTAGTGACCCAACGGAGGTGTTTTAGAGCAGGCAAGGAGAACTCTCTAAACACCATCTGCTCATACTGTTGCTTGTAAAACGATGTCACATCTGCTGCTCTAAAAACATTATGCTGATCTCTCCTACAGTACATGGCTGCTGCACTCCTCTTAGCAGTGGAAAAAGGCGTCAATGCCACATTATTGGGACAAGAGGTGTTAAGTTAACTATAGATGCAATTGCACATGGCCTTGGCTTCCCATATCTTGTGACTGTACCACAAATGTCACAAACAAAATGAAGGAGAGGATTCAGCACTCTATATTTAACTGATGAAGCTGGGTAAATACTTGGACTGTTAGTCTTTGCTAAGCTCCATCTTGCCCGAGCTTGGCTGCTGCTGGTACGACTAATACTATTACGTGCTTCAAACCTAACATGGCTAAATACTCTCAGAGATTGAGGAGATATTTAAGATAGCTTGATCAGTGGAAAATGAGGTTTATCTCTGATTTCAGATGGAGTGAGGTCAGAAAGCAGTACCATTTCTTTTGGCCATCAGATTTTATAGCTTAGAGTATTTGGCTGCCTAACACCTATGAGGTGTTATGAAGCTAATTTACCTACCCTGGAAGCTCCAAGTGTACACATCTGCATACATTTGCAATACTACTCATTACTACTGCACCCAGAGTGACAATTTCATAATAGTGGTGTATAGAATTAGAAAAACAGTCAGTGTTGGTATCAGAAGGAAAGAGGTTATAATGATGCAATAGGAATACTTGGAAGTACCGGGGAACTGCAGCCCCAATTGACTAAACATGTGGTACTCAGCTTTCCACACCCAAATTCAATTGTTTTGACCTGTGATTGTTATAGAGTGTTACCAGACACAGAGACTGTTTTCAGGGATCTGCAGATGAAGAAAAAATAACAGAGTGAAGTTGTTATGGTTTATATTGCTAGCAGCTCAGTGGCTACGCTCACTTCATATGATAATGAGTTTAAAGCTATTAAGTCTGAAAATTGCTGTATTTGTCTGATGTCTCTCAACGATGAAAAGAAGTGACCAATATCTTCTCTCAATCAAGTTTTTGGTAAAGGAACTAAGCCATGCATTTTAATATCTATTTTGACAAAAAATTTTTAGACTACTGACAGCCTGATGGTCACCTCCAATTTGCAAGGCAGAGGGGAGCAAACGTCTAAGCAGTATCATGTGGGATACATGGCAAGAGAGAGGCCAGGATGCCAGGAAAGGTGGCCATGTGGCATTTTCCATTGCCATATGAGACTCATATGAGGCCTTAATGATATGATCTGTCATGTGCATGTCATGTGCTAAAGAACCGAAACATCTGATATAGTTCTCTTTCTTACCTTCCTCTGGTAACCTTGAGTTACCAGAGCTGTGGATCAGAGCTTCATTATTTCTGCTATTGAGGGTAGTTCTACATTGTCCTGCCTGCCTGAAAGAGCAGGAACAGACCAGAAAATAGGACATTGGAAGGCTTTTCAGGCCTGTGTTCTGCTGCTGGCTTGATCACTGACCTGGGCAAATCACTTCATCTCTCTGCGCTTCTGGTGCCACCTCTTACTATTTCTCTTTTAGCATATTGCATGCACGAGTCAGTGAAATAATAGATACTTTCCATTATAATGTATTTGAACCCAAATCTTACCTGTAAACATCACTGTACTGTAAATGGAAATGAAAGATTTAGTATTCATCCAAGAACAAAGCAATTGCCTTTTTTACAGCATAGTAGCAGGCTGGAAGGGCTGAAAGAGGACTGAAAGCCTTCTTGTATAAAAGAGCTTTGGCCTAGAGCAACAAAGATCACCATCTTGTCTGCTCTTTCAGTGAGATTCTGTTAGAACTCAGGTGCCCTAGAAACTGAGTTTCTTTAGAAATGGAAGATTAGTTGTATTTTCTACTGCTATGGCATTCAGTCAAAGCCTTTGCAGGACAGTCTTACTCTACCTCAGGTTCCTTCATGCCTGGGAAGTTCAGGTGTGTGAGGCTATAATTACTAAAGATGCCGCTGCACCTTCAGAGAGCCATCCCCATGCTAAAGCATTCTTCTTGCAAGAGAACCTGTAATGACCAGCAGGAATCCTCATGCATAACAGATAGCAGAAAGAGCAGAAATTAGTATCACTTTCCTTGTTTTTGTTAACGTCTGTGACACTTTACTTCAGTAGGCTACCTATGGGGTTCCTTAAGAATTAAACAGCCTACCTGGATTAGATATATACATCATCAGGATTTGAATCTTCTTGATATCCTATATAAATGTCTACACTGGTCATATTTCTTTTTTACAATAATTATTGTAATATTAATTCAAATATGCCCAATTCAGGCATATTTTATAGCATCTGAAGTCCTAACTTCCAAAATGTTTTGTAGAAGTGCCATTATCCCTACCCTAGCTTGTTTTTTAAGACATTCTCTGCACCAAATTGGAAAATTATATTTCTAGCAACTCAGAGGAGATATTGCAGCTTGGTAAGTCATTTGTATTGATCAGGCTTGACCTTTCTTATTTTGTGTCATGAGATAATGTCATGGCCTTAGGTGACAAGTGCACAATTCTTTAGGATACGTATGCATATAGTTGCAATGATGAGGTCAATAATTAAGTGCTTCTAAGACCTTTTGCACGCAGAATGTGTCCTACTGATAGTTTCTCATAAGATGGAAAGATACAACTATTCTAAGAACAAAACAGGACTGCTTTCCTGTGATCGAGAAAAATCAGTGTCTAATATTGTGTTACATGGTCCCTTATGCAGGCAAAAGTAGATACGTAAAGACGAGATCTTGTTGGAAAGTTGATCCTCATTCATGTATGACTAAAGTTAACTGAAATGTAATATTCAGGTTGATTAAAATCTAAGATGCTGCAGACTTACTCAGGTCTGAAGTCAGTCTCCTGTATGATTATTTAAGAATTAATTTTTACTCATAGTTTCCTCCTGGAACAATAGCAGTGGTATCCAAAGCTTTCCTGAAGGCATTGGTTACTTGGAACAAATGTATTTAAGATAAAATGTGTATTAAAAGACACAGACCAGTCTTCTCTCATGCCTGGGTTTCTTTGAAACATACCCTGAATCTGAGGAACACACGTATTGTTTGGACCCATCCACATTTCTCTCTGTGTTGATCTGTCCTTTGATAGACTCTGACAAGCATGTCTTCCCAGTTCTGAGAAACTTTCCATTGTGTACAACCCTTTTCAGACTATTCCTGCATTTTTCAGCCTACTGAACTGGTCATTTCATTTCAGCCTGGAAGTATGATGTAGTCTTGAGTTGGGCACCCTGCTCTACATTGGTGTGGATTCAGCGGCTTGCTTTCATCTAGTTAAATCATTTTGCTTTCCTGCTTATTTATCCAGTGACTCCAAATTTAGATCAATACATAGAAATGAGAAATAATTTCATCCTGGTGGCCAGGTTGCTAAAATATTTAGATCATAGCAATGTCATGTCCATCGTATTTTGTAATTGCTTTCTACCTGTTGGAATTCCCTTTAACTTCAGTCACTAAATGGAGCATCCTTTTTGATCCTGCTAGCTGTCTGGAAATTCCTCTGCATAGATCTACAGTGAAGATGGTTTCTTTGTAAGATTTCATTTCAGTGACAGCTGTTTGCAAACCGATAAATACTTGCTGCAGAGATGTCCCTGAACATTTTGACCAGTTCTCAGAAGTCTGAAAGTTGAAAATCACTTTAGTGGCTCTGGATCCAATATAGACACATCAAATGTAGTGCAGACACGGTTGTGAACACCTCAGGGCTCTTCAGAAAACATAACAAACAGGAGGCAATGTCACAGCATTCCTCTCCTAAGTCACATCTTTTTTACTAGGTGCAACTTGCTTAACCTCAAAATTTCAAGCATGTTCTTTATGCTCTTCAGGATGTGTGTTGTTATAGCTCTGCTATCCTGTTTTTATATTTAAGTCAATGTAACCGGATCCATTTCTTTCTCTCAAAGAGTATCTTCTACATATGAATAATAACTTGGCAACTAAAACATGAAACAGTTTTAGGCAATGTTCTATATGTGTATTCAAATTAACATTACGTAACCAAGTACTTTTAAAATATCTTTACAATAATGTCACCCAAGACTGTCTGTACAGTTATCCTTTTGCTTCTTAGTAGGCATGCTTCAGGTGAGGACTTGCACTAAAGAAATTGCATTGAAGTCAAAGTTTTTGCATGTAGGAGACATGAATCTGTAGATGTGGCTGAACGTGTTTTGCTTTTGTTTTTTGCCCTGCCACTTCTTTCTTTTCTCATATTGAGCTCTGCAGTCTGAGGCATTGTTTGTTGAGGTAAAATGCTTGGTAACTACTGCGTTTAATTTAAACTACTAGATTTAGAGCAGGCTGATGCTTAAATTGAAGTAGACTGATGCCTACATTAACTGAGTGGAATTACAGAGCACTCGGGAGTGTTTAGTCAGTTAGTACTCGATCGGTTGGACATTCCAATCTGTACAGTATGAGCAAGTCCACTGGAAAAGATGCTCTGACAGATGGCTAATTGAAATGTGAAAAAAGCATATCCTGTCATGGGCTCAGGCTGGAGCCTCCGGCCCCCTTTGCAGGACAGCTCCCATTGTGGAGCTGTGACATAACACAGTGTGCAAATTCTCTCTGTATTTCATTATCTTTCGCCTCTTCTTTTCTCCCTCCAGCCATCTTTGATAGGTGATAATTAAAACATCCAAGGACATCCTATAAAATCCTAAGCTTGCATTGCTGAAGATTGCATGAAATTCTTAAGACTGGGATGTTCTCCCACTTGCTACAGTCCTCTGTGAAAACAGACAACCTTTTGTTTCTTTGTTTTTACATTTGAATAGACATTTTAAAGAATAATGCAGCTATAGCAGCTCCCATTTTAGCAACATCTGTGTACGTGTGTATAGTCTTAAGCAACAGTTCCTGGACCTTTATTGTTTTAGCAGGATTACAACTACTGCTCTGGAGACATAATAACATAATGTATCAGTTCAAGGTTTGGCAGCTCAGGATTTCTGACAATGCCATGCAAGCAAAGAACAACAATTTCCCTTTGCCCTCCTTCATAGGCGTAAATACCTCTTCCTCAACCAAACAAAGAATCTCATAAGAAAAAATTAAAAACATAAATATTTTTTACCAGACCACAGAAGAAAGCTTTAGCCTTTTTTTCTTTCTTTTTCAGTTCTTAATTTTTTTTTTTTTTCAGAAAAATCAGGAAAGAAATTATCAATCTAGATGTATTAACTCCAGACATACAAGCCTTAGCAACGTTTTCAGGATGTCAGACCTCTTGCTAGCACTTAAACACACTAACTGAGCATGCCTGTTTAGCGTAGAGATACCTGAGCAAGTTCTAAGCTAGTGAGCTTGACTACCTGAGTAGTCTGTCACAGTACTCTCTTCACTCTTTTCTGAGGGTACCTTTGCTGCTCATATCGAGCTGACCTGGTTACGTATATGCTTCATTGCATTGCTGGAATACCTTTCTTGTTTGATCTCGTAAAGTCTTCCTTTAAGACATCAAACTAAAAGGACTAGGGGGTTGTATCCTGTCTTTCCTCCCTCCCATAACTCCTCGAGCTGGTTTCTTAAGATACTAAAAATAAACCCTCTATGTTTGTTCCAGCCTGGAGAAAACTTTGTGTACGTGGTAAAAGACCACCCAGGAAGACAGAAACACTTCTCAAATAGTCACGTTAAGGCACAAGTACTTGTCACATACCACCCAAAGAAGTGATTTGAGAGAGAGCTCACCATGCTTGTACTTCTAGGCAGGGACGCAGATTTTGTGGCTGGCATTTCTTTGCTTTGAGAAATCATAATTTCTACAGGCAAGCCAGATCTTGTTCTGCATGAAGCACCATTATCAAGTGACCTGAGAGAGGGACTTGTATCCAGGGACAAGGATTTCTCTAATTTGCGTGTTCGTGCTCCAGCCACAATGTCGTCACTTCTCAGATTCTCTAAGTCTACTTCTTCATGGGTTTTCCCATCTAGAATGTTCTCTTTCCAGCTTTCAGGAGACTTTCTCTTAATATGCAAATCATCTAGGCTTCTCACACTGGATGGAAAGGTATTTTTCAGTTTAGCAGCTCGGTATGCCCTCAGGCTCATGGGATCAAGCACTCTGAAAGTAACTTCATTAATAAATTGAGAGAATTTGAGTTTAGCTTCTATTTTTTCTTCCACAACAGACAATGAACTTGATGATCCTTGACTCACCAAGCTCAAATCAGATGCAGAGGAACTGCTTTTCTTGTGAGTCTTCTTCTGTCTCTGGAGCTTTTGGCTTGGGTTTCCCACTTCTGCTGGATATAGAGAAGAGTGTTCCAGTCCGTGGGTTTTTTCACCCCCTTTCTGACAGTGCTTTGATCGATGGGGTCGATAGCCTTCATCCTTATTTTTGCTTTTAACAAAGCTTTTAGCTTCTGACCTTGCGCTACCCTGTAACTCAAAGCTGTCCTCACTGGAGCTGCAGCGTTTTGAGTAACTGTTCATTGTCAAATCTCCAGAGAGTTTCCTCTCCGCATCAGTTCCTACTTCTGGTACACATGCGGCGGTGGATGCACTGCATGCTCTTTCTTCAGTCACCCTGCCAACCCTCTCTTGCTTGGCCGGTCTTCCAGGCACAGCACCCTCTGGCTTAACAGGGGAAATGGAGCCCTTTGACAGTGACTCCATTTATTTTTGTGTCTGTATGTCAGCTGGCATCAGTGAAAGTGACATTCTCATAAATCCTTCTCTATCTTGTAAGACAACAGGCATGATTTTGAAAGGCATAACAGTGCAGCCACCACATTTTGTCCCATGCATCCCAAATTATGCATATGTTTCATAATTAGATCAATAGCACATTCTCATAATTTTAATTAGCCATACTAATGAAGAGAATCTATAGGACATGCAAATTTTCCAGGGTATTGAGTGCTTAGTGGATGAGTATGGGCTTTCATTGATCCAAAGCAGCATATGATATATTCCTGTCTGTTGAACTGGAAACCAAACTACCATGATGTAGATCAATTCTCGCTAAGTAAAGTCTGGGGTGGTTCTGTTTCAGGGCTTTTTAAAATCCTATAGTAGAGAAGGTCACGCTCTATTGTCCTAATGCTACTAGTGTTTGCTATTCTATTAGAAAGCTTAGCGATAGATCTGCTAGACCCAGAAGGGCAAAAAGAAAAAGTGATTCTTACTTTCTACCTGCTTGTTCTTGCCATAATTTTCATTCTAAAATAATCTTTAAAGGTTTGAATCCAAAGTGAGGTGCAATATTTCAGCATTGTAAATGAGCCTGGAGTAGTAGTGATGGGTTCTTCCAGTACCTTGCATGTGAAGCTCTTCTCAGTCTTTACTGTCTTTGTAGACAGGCAAGTCTGAACTGTGAAGTGCGGAATTTCTATTTTTGCTTTGTACATGCGGGAACATAAAGGCTAGTTTAAGTGAGGTTAAGGGCTTTAGTCTGACTTTATAATCAGCATGAAGGTTTGGAGTGTTCCAATGATGTGCTGCCACAGGAACCAACCAGAGAATGAACTGACTGAGAAACTCAAAAGGGTTTTTTTACATCTTCTTACTTTAGCATAACAGTGAAAGCAAGTCATTTAACCCTTTTTGTCTGGCGGGAATCAGACTCTGCTTACATCACTGCCATTGCCACCACCATGGCTTTCTGACTGATGAAATGCAGCAGGTGGAGAAAGAAAAGAGAAGCGAATCACAAGCAGAAACCTGAGTGACCTTCCTTAAACACTGAGGCAGGGTGACATGAGGAGGATCCCTGGAAGGGACTGAGGAGTAGGAGAAGGTGGCAAGGAAGGGGAAAAAAGTCAGTGAAGAGCACATTTAAAAGTGTCATACATAGCTGACAGGTCAGTGGCAGCTTGGGTTGAAATGTAGTTCCATGCGCTTTTGAAGCAGACATTGTATTTATGTCCCTCATTTCAAGTCAGTTTGCCCACTGCACAGAATTTATTGTCTCCACATTGGTAATTCCAGGACTCATTTAAACCACAGTTCATAAAAGCTGTTGAAGTGTTGCAAATCTCTCAAATTAACATAGTAAATGCATTAATTTTGCAAATAACAGGAGGACAAGAAGATCCTTTTAACACATCAGAAATCAATTGCTTTTACTGGAATTACTTTCTGAAATGCTTCCATATTTTCTATGGGACTGTGCCATTCCACTGCATGTTACAAACATTACCCTGATCACAGAGACAATGTGGCTTAAAATGCATAAATCCTGTTCACACTGTCTTGTTTTAGATGAATTTATTCCTCTCTCACTTGAAAGTGAATGGTGACAGTTTAAAGGGCTGGTGAATGCTTTCTATTGTCAAAACAAAGATTTTCATGACCTTTTCAATGCAGTCCGGGAACAATACAGCACTACTATCTTCTTGTAAAGACAGAATTTGGGGCTTTTTCAGTATGTCCTAATACAGACTTCTGCAAACTTATGGTTACTCATTGAAGCAAACAGGATTCCCCAAGTAGGTAGGGTCTACGATAATGCATCTTAGGTCTTTTGTCTCCTAGGATCCATTAGAGCTTGGCAAAGAGTGAGTTCTGCAATTTTAATGGACTTTATTAATATGTCTGTTCCAGAAAGAAAGCAAGCCTCATTGTTGAGCCAGAATCTGTAATGGCTTGTACATATTTGGAGAAGAGCTTTTTTATTCATGAGGGATTGGACTCATTTGTGCATGAACAAAGCTATGTTAACTACAAGCACAAATTCAGCTATCCATTGCGTATGTGCAAATGTTAAGGTGTGAATCTGACAGAAGTCTGTAGTACAGCCAACAAAAATGGCTCATATAATTCTCTTCTATTGTCAGGAATGAGCCCATTTGTTCTGAAATATGTCATCTATATAGCAGTCAAATATAATTTTTAAAAAAAATAGGAAAAACATCAGGTTGTAGGTTATAGGTAACCTAGGTAAGGTATATAACACTTCCGGGTTTTTTATACTGCTTATACTGCTGCTTCTTTCTTCAGATGATTTCTGCCTAATGACTTTAGACATATGACATAGACATATCAAATTATTAAGAAAAAAAAATTAAGCCACAGGTGAAAAATGACAAATAAGTCTTCTTACTTGAATGATATAGATCTTTTCACATCAATCCCTCTAAATCTTGATTGGAATAGATGTTATCAAAGTTTATAGTAACGATAACTATTCAGTGGTCTGCTTTAAATAAATTCACCAAAATATTCTCTAGAGACTGCCTGAATCACAGAAATTATTTCCACTAGTCACATGTACAAATAGAGAAGCTGGATATTAAACCAAAATATGCTTAAGAACCTGGATGTTTGAGACTTTGAACTGTTTTATGATGATTTGATGTTCATGATTTATTTTCCATATGTTAAGTGACTTTTTAAACTGTTAAAATTATTTTGCCTTATATATCTAAATCTCTTTGAAGACATTGCTGATAAAGAGAATTTCTCGTTCCAGTGCAAGCAGGTATGTCTGTGAATAGCAATGCATTGCTGCAGTAGTCTGGGCTGTACTCTTGGGAGAAATACCTTCAGAGAGCTCAAATTCTTCTGTTGTTTCTTGCTACAACATGCCTCTGCTAAGGGGATGTTTGCCTGATTTCTAAGTTCTTCTAAAACTGTCATATTAACATTAAAATAATCTTAAGAGAAAAACTTACGCATTAATTTTGCCCTACTTTAGAAATGGTGGGCACCATTCTTGGAATAATACAGTATGCCTGTGCAAATCAATTGAAAACTGTCTGACCTAAGTGACAGACTTCACTGTAAATAAGACGTCCTTTGTTAGCAGCTCTGACATTACCTTGTTAGTTGACCTTTGGTGAACACCTGCGCTTTCTTCTGTAGCCACCATTAACTGTCCTTAAAAATTGGGGAAGGACTGTCTTTTTCTGTGCATTGGTACACCATCTTGCATAATGGGACCCTGATCAAGGTGACATCTCTAGGTACTATCAAGACTCACCTGGTGATAATTCATAAGTGAACCATTTCTAGGGACTCAAGTGGATCCAGTTTGTAATTTTGTGTAGTGCAATGGCTAAGATGTTCTATTCTAGTTTAGTCTTAATATAAGAATATAAACAGCAATACTAATCCTTTCCTGCTAAATTGGCTGCTGAATCTGAAATATTTATAACAGAATCATAGCTAAGATCACAGCTTAAATGGGACTTTCATAATGATTCAGTATTTCATTTGACAAGACTGAAGCATTCAGGGACTTGTCTAGTAAACTTGTTACTTAGGAAAACATAGGAAGATTTTTCTAAAGGTTAATTTAGGCTTATTTATATTCTGAGTGTCATTTTACACAGACATTATTAGAAACCTGCATATTTCGTATAAAAATGGATCATAACAGAGTTACCTGCAAACATGACTTGATGCAATGTAATGTCTCTACAGACCACTGTCTGAAGATTTAAAATTGAAAGCTGAGTTTTGTGGGAATTAAAAAAAAAAAAAAATTATATTAATTCTCCCCTCCCTTTTAAATAATATCCCTGCTTTTTAAACTTCAGGAGATTTTAATTTTTGCTAATAGTATCAAAAGCAAATACAAGCTATCTTGTAGGTTGTTATGACAACTGGAAGTTTCTTTGTGTAGAGCTCTGGAAGATATGATCATTTTTTGGTCAAAGCAGACAACATTCAACAGTTCTAGTACTAAAGAAGTGTGCAAAGTTTTTGTATATCTAAAATTATGCCTTTTGATACATTAACGATAATATATTCAGCAGATTATCTACATTAAAAAACAAACAAGTCTAAAGGTTTTCCACATTTTGAGATTCATAAGAAAATTTTAGGTTATTAATGAAAAAAAGTGTAAATCTTCTTTTAAGCAATACTTGGGTTTATTTTAATTCCAATTAAGGTTGGTTCCAGAGCCTTTTGTAGTCAGTGAATAGACTCCAAGATTTTGGATCAATAATTACACTGTTCTCTGTGCTGTTCTTGTTGCAGCCAAGGGTGAGTTTTTCCATTATAATGGAGTGTATTTCCTGTACGTAATTTTGTTTCTAGATCTCAGTCAGCCTTTCAGCTGCTCAGAAATACTGCCTAAGCACCAGAGTCAAACCCACCGGAGTTGGTAGGAATTGCAATTCATTTCAAAGTTCTCAGTTTGCCCTACAGATGTGTAAGTCCTTCAGCGTATAGTCCACTCTCAAAATAGCTATATCCCAACTCTTCCAGTGCCCATTCTTGTTCAGATATACTCTTCCCTCCTGCCTTTAATGAGAATTTTATCACATCTTATCCACTACTCTTTGCACTTAATGCAGTTCATTTTGCAGTGTTTTATGGGACCTTTCTGTTTTACAATTAAGTTTATCCCTTTAAATAATAAATACGGATGTTCCTCTCTGGGTTTCTTTTAGCAGATGGCTTCTTTTTTCTTTTTTTTCTGTAATGGTTGCCAAATACCAATTTGCTTTTAATAAAAGGTTGTCTAGCCCAGTTCACTCAGCAAGACAGTGCTGGCTTAAAGTCTTCTCAGCATTGTTTTATTTAGTTATTCTCCAGAAAGTGTATCACATTTCCAAATTAATGGAATAATGTCTATTTCTAGGATGCTAGGTGTCACACAGCAAAAATTCCATTTCACTAAATATTACCTTCACCATCTTTTTTTTTTCTTCTTAGAACAAATAATTTCTAACGGACAGGAGACGCAGCCAGCATTGCCTGTAGTCATTTTACCTCACTAGGTCCTGCTTGAAAGTCTTGCAGTCCTAAGGAAAATTCCAGCAGACATTTGCTCTAACTCTATAAGATCCAGCTGTCTTCAGGACCAGTAGAATGAAAGTTCAGTTCCTTTATTTTAATGAGTGACTGTTAATAGGAACAAGTTAAAAATCTTAAAATAAGTTTTTCCTTTCTCCATCAATTGTTTGTAGCTCTGTATCATGTAACGACAAACAGAAAATGGGACCAGTACTGCCACCATTAAATCAGCCTCGATTCTTAACAAATGGTAGGTTTTATGGGCATGAAAAGGACATGAAAAGGTACTGTGGTGTCTTACAGACCAGAGACATTTAAGAAACTCGTGCTTCTATGCAGGAATCTGCATGGTGGACAGTGACTGCATCCAACCTTGAATCTAAATCTAAAGATCTAAAGGATCTAAATTCCTCTAGATTCTCATTAATCTACCTCTCCACCACGATGAGGAAAACATTTATCTGTCTTACAACTACAGAGTGACCAAACACAATGCAACAAATTGCTGTGCCATCTTTCTTGCCAACAGTCACAAGTCTGGTTCATTTAATTTATAGCTGTATACTAGACAGAGCTGTGGTAAGCCTGTAAGAAGTGTTGAGCATTAGAGGAGAGATGTTTTTTAGCATAAATCCTGCACCACCCTGAAAACAGAGTCACTGTTCTCTGACAAATGCTACAGCTGCAGTAAAACTAGAGCCAGCCACCCATTTAACATGCAAGCTATATTTATAGCTTTAAAAATGAATTAAAAATTAAGGAAGAGAAAAATGTAAGCACAAAATGTTTTAATATAACAGTTTTAAAATTATTTTTATGGCAGTACAACAGAAGAAAAGAGTCTTTCCATTCGACACAGGTCCTTACTGCATTCAGTATCATACTGTCAGAGCGCCTTCCATTACTGTGCAAGCAGCCAAATTAATATCAGTTGTAAGCTGTTGGCTGTTGTGTGTTGTGTTGTCTGCTCCCTAGCAGTAGAAAATTGCACTGTGGACACACGTTGCTGTGTATATTTTTGAAGCTGCTCAAAGAAATGTACCAGGCATTTGTGGCATTAGAGAATGACATTTGGTTACTGTTAATTCCCAAGGGACTTTTTCCCTTTCATTCTCCCATGAAGAGAAATTTTGCTCTTGCTGAGAACAGCCTGAGGAGTGAAGCTGCAGACTGTGATGTTTTTTCCAAGGGTTTTAAGTGTTCTTTTATTTATCCACAGTTCAGACAATGGACTGCTTTGAAGAGAGGAATACAAAATGATATGGAGGCTAATTTACAATATAGGGGAACAGATTTGTGGTCTAGTTAGGACGATCTTCAGAGCATATACACTATAGTATTTTCTACGTGTTGGAACTTCTTACCACTAAAAGCCTGAGATATCACCTGCCTGAGAGATTGTTGTCCTCATCCAAGACAGATAGAGTTTTCTAGCTAACAGAAGATAATAGCATCTGTGAATAACAGTTTCTTTATCAGATTAGTGTTTAATGATCAACCGCGGCTGCGTACCTTGACTGTGAATGAGTCCTCAAAATGCTTTCTGTCCTCTGCCAACATCATCTTTTTCTTGCTCAGCTTCTGCTTTAGCCAGCTGCTCCATGTGCTCTTCTTCACGCGCTGTACCTTCTTTGTAGCCGTGCTGTAGGATGGGTAGAGCTGTAGGTCATCTGCATTACACTAGGATTTGATTCTGTGTCTCCAGTTCACTTTGTAGTCGCTTGGTGAAAAGACAGCAAAATAATTGATCCTTCTGAGAATATATAGATGAGGAGTCTTAGTTTCTTCCACTGCTCCTTGAACATGTGTGTTTTTAGGAAAGTGTCAAATCCTTTGAGTCTATTCTTAAACCTGTCCTTCTTTGAGGTAGGATGGCAGTGTCATGTGGCTTTCCAAATTAGGTACACCGTTTTCCTCATTTTACTCTCCCTTTTCTCTCTTCCTATTTCCCAGCCTCTATATCCTTTATTATTATTGTTATTATTATTAGGCAAAAGAGGAGGAAAAGGCATAAGAAAATTTAAGACAGTAGAGAGGAAGAGTGAGTGGAAGAATGGAATTACTTTCTCATGCAAACTCAGACTTGGAATAAAAATACACTTCCTTTTTCTTCAGGTGGAATGAAAATATTTCCCGCCCACTGAATTCTGCTTTATTTTAAAATTCATGGCATTTTCTATACCAATTTAATTTCTTTTACTTAAATCCATTCCTAGTTTGATGCTGGATGCCACAGTCTGCAAGGCCTTGCTGTCTCTGAAGCCATATAACATCCCTTTTTGATGTGATACCACCTTACTGGTGAATTAAGGCTACCCAAAGTCCATCCCAGTGATGCCTCCAGCAGTATTGAAGAGATTTTTCAGTACAGCAGCATTTTTCTTGTCATCTTTTTTACATCTGCAGGAATATGTAATTCTACTAATTAAATGTTAAACATAGAGGAAAGTTTAAGACTGGGAGGAAAGTCTTGTTAAATGCATAAACCACAAAGGAATAAAATGTTGCTATGATTTTCTCTTCCCCCCCCCCCCCGCCCTGTTCAGTGAGCTTATTCAAATTAGTAAATTCTGTGTTAGACTGAGTTGTTCAAGAGCATAATACAAAAATTCACAGTTCTTTGTAGTGGGTCAAATCCCTGGGGGCTTTGACTTTCATGAGAACAATTGACCTGTACTAGGTTTGTGGGATTTCATTAGGATCATTCTTTTGGAGGATTAGGAAATCACAAAGGATAAGGAAGGAATGAGCCTTTTCATCTAGGCAATGCCGTCTCCTTGATCATGAAGTCACCATTTCCCCTTGGAGGCCTCACAAATGCACCCTCTTCCTCCTCCTCACCCTCCTAGTCTGTCTCAGAAATAGTTACCAATGATTTCTTCCTCTTGTTGCTGAATAGTAATAGCTGTGGAAGTGATCAAAGCTTGTTAGTGGTGTTACTAGTCACTGATGTCTCCTGTAGTCTTGTGGAGATGGTACCGTGTTACTACTTACTGGCCCTGTTATAACTATCTTGTGTTTTCCTGAGGTTTTGGGAAGGGCTGTGGGATGTCAGGCTAAACGTCTTCTTTATTGGCTTCTAATTTATTAGGCTGTTCAGAGCTGGCCCTGGGAAGCTTAATGTTGCTTGCAAAAGGAAGTATATATTATTGTTCACCATAACTGTAACACAGTAATTTTGTTATCTCTGCTTTCATTCTTTATCTCTCCATATGCATAATCTGCCAAAGACTTTCTATTTCTATTACACAGTAAATAAGGAAATGGTTGTTCCAGTTCCATGCTTCAATATGTCCTGGAAAAGTTTGCTTAAAAAAGCTTGCCTGCATATAAATGAGTTGGCTTGGCAGTATGCTTTTAAACTTGTTGTCATGAATAATTTGAAAATAACTAGGAGAAATAAATGGTAATTTCTTGACTTCTGTTGTCATGGGGTGTTGGGGGATGGATAACTTGAGCAGGAGGAAAATATGTAGTTTTCTGTGGAAGTTAACTAAATAATTTGATTTTTTGGAGCATAAAGAATTATGATAAATAATATTGTTTGGAGATATAGGACATGTTTGTGTTAAAAGTTTCCAGGATATTAGTGCCAGAGCTGTAATGTCTCAGATGCAGCTACAACACAGTTTTGCTGAGTGCTGCAAACCTGCATGTTTGCAATCACAGTTGCATGTCATGGGAATTGGTGCTAAGCAGCTAGGACTAAATGAGGAAAAAAAATGTTTGTTTGCATGTGGATATGTGTGTGTTTGCGCACCAAATGTAAAGGTAGCCCTGTGGGTTGCCTGTTCCTAACTCCTTTCTGCTACAACAGTTGCGATTTAAACATAAAGCAAAATATTGGGTTTTTTTTCTTCAACTCCCATAGTCCCACCCCATCTCATTATATTAAAGAGACATGTTCATCAGAGCTGTTTAAATACTCTTGCAGAAAGCATGCTAGAGTATGTGCTGTTTGTTTTGGCAAATGGCATGCATTTATGTTGTTTCTCATACAATTGTTTCATCTATACTCTGTTGGGTTTAACAATAATTGACTAATACTTTGTATAATTATACAAAGTCATCCATTACAAATATTTTCCTTCAGCATTTAATACAAACCTGAGGTAGGTTTAATGTGCACATATTAGCTTTATTAATAATATTAATGCAACTATCTGACTTTTTCCTTTTTTGAAGATAGAAATGATTTTGTTAATTTCATACTTAATGGCCAGTAGCATATTCAGAATACATATTCCAGTTCTGATGAGATCAAATAGACATGTTACATGACATGTATTAGGCAAATAAAAGATACATAACTCATTTTAAAAAACCCTATCATGACAGTCAATTATAAATCATTCTATGAGCTTTCTAGCACTGCAGCTTTGGGAAGCTTCATCCATATAATTTGCTGTCTTGTACCTTAATGTATTAAATATTTCCTTTTTAAGACAGTAATGTCTGCCAAATGAAACAACAGAGCATGTTAATTCATGTTTAAAGCAGGCATTCAGTTGTCATATTGCAGCACCACTAATTCAATGCTGGAGACTTCTTTACTACCTGTTATACATTTTAAATGAAAAAACAAACATGCTGTTAAGAGAAAGCAATACTTACTTGAGAAGGACTCTGCAAGCTCTGTTCTGCTAGTCCACAGACTGAAATGATGGAGCCAGATTTAGAAGTAGCTTATTAGGTGCATGCTGCTTCAACAGTTACAGCTTTTCTTTTTTTTTAACTGAAAGACAGGATCGTTTTCTTTTAATGAAGCCAGCATAGAATGATACGCTGTCCATGTTGCTATGAGAGCATAAACTTGCAAAGCAAAGTCAAGCAATTGCAGAAGGACTTACCAAGGGTCATTCGCTACCAACTTGCCAGTGCTTTTCTGTCTAGTCGCAATCTTTAACAGCATCAAGGAGGGTCATGATATGTCACAAATGCAGGAAATTACTAGTTAGTCATGTACACCCAAGATTGAAAGTGATTGAGTCAGTATTGTTTGTGAATATAAGTAGAAAACTGGGTAGAGCCAAAATCTTTCAACTGAAACACCCACTGAATTCCCTTCAGAGGGGACAAGGCTCTGATTGCAATCAAAGTGCAGTACCTGCTACTCTCCTTCACTCTGGTGGTTGTATGCTACTTCTAGAGCTCCAGCCCTGAGAAAGGAGTGTAGGAACTGCCCCAAAGGGATCACACAAATGTGAAAAACTAAGTATTTTGTTTTGCCTTTTATATTTTGGGATAAAAATTTTTAAGCATCATATTTTTGAGTGTACACAAATCATTGCAATTATAAAGGCATGTAATTATAGTTATAGAATCATCCACATGTATCTATATTTTTAATATATAAAACCATACACACTTTTGGAGTTTTAGTGATGTCACCATTTAAAGTATTTAAATGTTTTTAGAATTCTGCCTGTGTAAAGCCCAACACAAATATGTACATCATGGTCCAGTAGTCAATTATATCTGCAGTATTGCACTGCAGAGAAGAAACCATTCTTTAAATTTAGCCCTGCATTTTGAAAGATTCTACTTTAAATTGTCTTTTGCCCAAGGATGCTTTTGGATAGAGAGAGATCTCTGATGTATTTATGTATTGGAAATTACTCTGTGTAGTCAGGTTTTGGCTTATCCTGATTCGGCTTGTCCAAAAGACTGGACCTTTCATCTCTAATGTGAAGACAGAGGTGAACTGTGTTATCACCCATGCTCTGCATCATTAGCTTGCCAGCCTGAGGTGGGGCGATGGCCAATGGTTAGCTACACCTCCATGCCTTGACTTGAAAAAAAAAAAGGTGTCAGGGGAAAGGGAAGGATAACTTGTTACATTAAGTTATTGCACTGCTGCTGTTGAATTCCTATATGCATCCCAGACAGTGTGGGCATGCTCAGGAGCTTCCCCTTACAGTTGCTCCTCATCAGCTGTTGGGACATTTGGGTTTTTTGCTCCCGCTGAGTTTTGAACATTGAACAATGTGCAAGACCTGGGTGTTCAAGGAGGCAGATCTTCCCAGCATCCTAGGGGCAAACTCCTAACAGCAGCACCTTCCTTTCACCAGAAAAAACAGACCTTGCCTCTTAAAAGGCAACGATTAATGCCTCTGGACTGACACTGAATTCAAAACTCATCAGAAGCTGCTGAAATCCAGCACTCATTGCTTCTAACAGCTGCAAGATACAGACGTAGAGCAGAGGTTTCTAGTTCACGACTCCTGGTGGCTTCAGTAGTAGAATGGCTCCTGTAGCCATAGGACCTTGTAACCTCATCCCTGCTTGTGTTCCCATTTGCTTTAACCACTGGTGGCATGGAAAATATTTGGCTGCTCTTTATTCTGTTTTTTTTTTTCTGCCCAGCAAGGCCACTGCATAGCTCTGTAAATAGTTTTTCCATGATAAGAATTTTTGACTAGCAAATTCTTCCCCTCAGGCTCCATTATATCTTAGGAGGAGACTGGTGACTTCAAACCAAATGCAAATGGGCAGTCATTATATGCCAGCACCTCCAAGACATGTATGGAGAAGGGAGGAAGAACATTGCATTTCTTACGAGAAATGGCATTTTTTTTCCAGTGAGCTGACATGAGAGGAGAGGAAACGACTTCATTTGCAGATTTTGCTTTAGCCACTGCCATACTTACAGATGGGAGGTTAGAGAGACAAAATATTGCCCAGCTGTGTGTATACCCCTTTTTTCTTTGGCTTTTCCAGGTGTAAAAATGTTTTTCCAGGTGTTAGTGGTCAATTCTAAATTGGCCCAATGAAATTCCAGTTCCAGTTTCCCAATGAAAGTAAGGCAAGGCAGAGAAACTCCTCATTGAACAAAATTTCCATCATGAACTACAAATAAACTCTCTTTTTTCCTACCTCCTTTTCCATTTCTCCATCTTCTTGGCTTGCTTTTCCTTTTGCACGCTATGCAGTGCTGTACCAAACAAGTCTCCTTTCACTCCCTGCCCCTCTTTGAGCAGAGCTTTCTCCTGAATCCATAATCCTATTGTGAATTCCTGTACAGGAAACATGAAGCATTTCAGAATGAATGGCTGGCACAGCCACTGAGCTTGGGGAAAGATACAGAATTTATGATCACTAGCCTGGCTGAGAAAACAGTAATATGATTGATTCTAAGTATATCTTGCAGAACAGTGCTATCTAACCACTCATTCTTTCTCATTTTTTTTCTCCACTTCCCTCTTCTCTCAGTAAAATAATTGCTAACAATAACCTCAGCAGCAGTAGGAAAAGAAAGTACAGTCAAGGCTCAACTTTGAATTTCAGCAGTAACGTGACTGGAATCTTTATTCTTGCCCTTTTATGGGATTTGAACTGGATATTTTAAAACTCATTCAATGTGAGGGGAGCAGGTCTTGAAAGGGTGAGGGAATGAATGCAGTGAAGCAGTTATTTCTAAAAGTTGGTGATCCAAAAGGTAACAGCAAAAGTCTAGGGCAAGACTGATACCATTGTTCAGTTGGTCATTGATTGTGTAACTTAATTTGTCGGAAACTTTATGAGGACAGCATGCAATTTTTGTTGCACCAAACAGAATAAGGATTAACTCCTCCAGTACCTTCCAGCTCAACTTGAATGAGTAACAGGGATTGCCACAGAAATACCGTTGGGTAACTTCAAGTATTATCTAAGTGTTTATGAAGAAAGAGTGCATCTCCAAGTGATCCTGGGTAATACATGTGAAAGCAGTCACAATACTTGAAAGATAATAGAAGCTTTGGAAAGTTAAGGGCCTATTAGTGCCACCTTCTTTCAGTGTCATGTTTTAAATCCCATTGTCATAAATACTCTCATCACCTCAAATCTAGATACAAAATAACTAAAGTTTAGAAGCTAGAAAACTACTCAATGCAAAATAAAGCATTACTCTTAAACAAAGAGAGTAGTTTTCTCTCAAACAAACCGCTATGGAGCGTGATAAATTCTTGAGCATTTGGAATTTTTACTAACTTTTTAAGTGTATACACACACACATATAAATGTATATACATATGCACATATTTTGATTTGCAAAGTAATTTATGCTTCCATGGGAAAAAAATGAAAAACTCCCTTTTTTCATTTACTTGACAATGGCCTTCGAAGTCCTTCCCTGACAGTCCAATGGCAGTTGTGCAAAACTTCACAACCTCCAGTCTTTAACAGGGAGAGAGAAAGAAAGGAGGCATTGATGTTCCTTTACTAACTCAAACCCTACAGAGGTTACAGGGGGACAGGGGACAGCCAGGGCTGTGGGCTCCCAGGGGCGAGGAGCCACAGGGGCTTCCCCGGAGCTGACAGGACAGGGGCCTCACCAGCCAGGGACTTGTGTTTGCCCTGTAGTGCCTGTGTACATCCCTTGGACAGTCTTGGTAAAAGTCATATGCTCTTGGTGACTGGAGTGGCTCATTAAGAGCAGAAGTCTTAGGAAGGATTAGCCCTGCAAATGGTTTACATTGGTGCAGCAGGACTTTTGAACAAACATAAAGTCATCCCTTAAAAATTGAAGATCTGGCTAAAGCTATTTGCTGAATTTGACCTCCGTCTAGAAATAACCTCAGCTGCTCTAAACCTACCTTTCTAAACAAAAAATAAAAATGCCCAGCTTGTATCCTGAAGACCTAAGTTGTACCTTGGCTGGGGGATTATTCTGTCTTTCTAAAAGTCCTCTGGGATTGTTCAGTGGAATAAATGTGTCTCATCTGGCTGCAGTACTCATCACTGTCAAGTGTAATCAAATACGGGGAGAGGAGAGGGGAGATAACCTTGAGAGAGGGGGTGTGCTGCAAATACAGGCAATATATAGCAAGTTCCCTTTCACGTGTGCACTAATCTTTTCTCCCACCATGTTTATCATTCTCCACACATAGCCTGCTATCTGCACATCAGTCACGCTCAACTTTTAGCAGCCTGGCTATTGCACACCTACGCACAGATTCCCACAGTCTTCATTCATTTCACGTTTGTATCAGCATCTAAACACCTCTATGGAAACCATAGCATACACAGAAAATGAATGTTGTTAATGAGTCTGTTTATGAGGAGACCTCTCTTTTGCTGGGAAATGGTCGTTCTGGACACTTGTAGGTTAGATTTTGTGTTCCAGTAAACCTTGCCTCTTTTATTAAAAAAAAAAAGCTCATGCAAATGTCATATGCCATGACTTTTGAGGAACATAAACTTTACTTTTGTCAAAAGAAACACATAGGAATTTGACGGTGTCAAGCTGAGAACATTATTAAAAGTAGGGGATATAATACCACCCTGTTGAAACTACTGATTGCAATATAGCTTGGAGCAAAAAATACTTAACCTTGGGTCTGTACTGCTAAGAACATGACCTGTTAGCAATCTCTACCTTGAAATTTCAAGTGTATTTGGTTAACTCTGGAAATAAAGCTACTAAGCTGGAATGCTTTTAGAATTTATGAACTATTTTTGTATCCCATTCTTTTTTTCTGTTGCTTTGAGTCTTTATGGATTTTCAACAAGATAGTGTTCTTTATACCATCTGTAACCAGCATTTTTCCAATATGTTGCCAATGCTGCTTCTCTGGTTATTTCTCCTAAAATTGCTTCAAGAAGATGTAGGGATGGCAAAACAGAAAAATCAGACTCCAGATGCCAAACTGATTTGCAGAAATGCATATGCCTGTTAAGCTCTATTTAGTGAGTTTTTTGCTAAGTATATTTGTTGTGCATTGTTAAATTTGGCTCTCTCGAAAATGAGTCTCTTTTTCAGACCCTTAAAGGTACAAAAGGGACATTTGTAGCCTTGTATCATGCTAGCTAATGTGAGAAAATAGGCCTTCCAAACCATAAACGTCTCTCGTTTCTGAAGACAGAGAATGTAAGCTACTTCTTAGAACTGCCTTTTTACCATTTTTCTAACTGGTCTTTCCTGATCTTTAGCAAAAGTAGGAATAGAAATGGTGTAGAGTATTATAATGCATTACAGGTAGGAAAGATCACTTGTGATTTAGACATAATATTCTCACTTCCTGGTATGCAGACGTTGATCAGCAACAAGTTCCAAAATAATGTTTGCTTGTTTGAATGACTGAGGAAATACTGATTGCTTTAGGGTGCATGTTTCAGCCCAGGACATAATATGGCTATTGCTTTAGAGCCTTACTTGAACAACCCGCTTCTCCCTCAGAAGGGAATATGAAGAACAGATATTTGTAGGGGCTGTAACTCACCAAGATCCCCATGTAACCCTAACCTGGTCCAGAACCCAAGCATATCCATCAGCTCTGAAAACTGAAAATTCTGTTTCAGGGCAGATGTCATTAACATACTGCTAATGGGACATGACATTCCATTCTACCAGGTGGTATGACAGTTGCAGGGTGGTAATAATGTGGGCTATTTTCTTTGCCGAAATGTAGTGTCTCTCTTTCGGGGACTGATGGATGGTTTCTGTCAACAAAGAACACCATAGTTACTCACCGGCTAAATGGCAACAGAACAGGATCAGCATTCTCAAGGTAATTCTTTTGGGGAAAAGAATTTTTCACCTGTTTATACCACCTATCATGTAAACCAGCCCATTTTCTTCATCTCTCAGTCTTGTAAAATGTACTATAGTTTAAGTACCCTACAATTTATTTACATTTCAGATCATGGAATCATGTGATTCTTGGATTTCATTTATAAAAAGAGGAAGCTGTGCTTTAGCAAGAATACCTGCTAAATGTTGCATCTGCAAAGATACAGAAGTGAGAAACCCCAAAACAAAGATCCAACATTTATTTTAAACTGTAATTAATTTGTATCATGCCTGACTCATAAAACTACAGTTTTCATTAGCTGGGTACGATAGTTTGTTCACATTGCAATTTGCAGTTTAAAGGTGTTTCAGGACACCATGCAAACAGCATGACCCCTCAAGAAACATGATCCAGCTCCAGGTAGACTTAATGTGTTGAAAAGTGTTAATCTAGACTAAACCAGATCACTCTTGAACATATTTGATTCTACTGAGGGAAAATAATAGTATCTATTGCAGTAATGATTAAACTCCAGAATGCAAGTTCTAGGTGATCCCTTGTAGGTGCATACATACTAGAGATACTTTTAATAAGCTTTTAATAAGTTTGTGGCAATGAGGAGGCTCAAAATTTCATCATCCAAATGGTAATATTCAGATTAATTTTGAATTTTTGATCTTCCCATAAATTCAAGGAGCTTCAGAAATTTAGCCTGAACTTGTGATTGAACTGACATATCCCATTTAGGATTGTTACGTGAGAACACTGCCGGATAGCCCTGACAACTTATCAGAAGTCTGCCACATAGTGTGGTGTTTCAGTCTTCCACAAGGATTTTAGCAAAGCTGTGCTTTACACAGTACTCTATATTTCATGTCTTAACTCCTGAAGAATTTCTCTGTTACTGCTCTCATCCTCGATGAATTTCCCTGAAGATATATTGTTTAAAGAGGCTTTCTTCTGCTAAAATATCTTTTATTTCTGGCAGCTAATAAGACCATCTCTTACTTCTGTGCTGTCAAGGGGATTATAATGAGGTAGGCTGCATTAAAAGATACAGAATAGAAATTCACGATCAGTCTGGCAAAAGTATTCAGATACTGATGATGGATTGTAGTGATAGTGGACCAACAAAACACCAACTGTCATTATTGCATTATCTTTATTTTTTGCTGTATGGGATGCTTTCTCTTACCTTCCCTCTTGTGAATCGTAAGGCTTGTATTTGAGTATTCATGTTTATTTTGCTCAACAGAATTGTGAATCAAAGTGTTTCTGAGAGGAGAAAGTTTGTTTATGGGGGAAGTTAGATTTGCCCTTTGATACAGTATGTCGCTCCAGGATTGAGGGCTAATAACTTCTACCTGCATTCCTGCTAGGAAAAGTGAAATGACTCTTCTATAGTTATTGTTACAAGGTTGGATAAAATTATATTTTACATGGAATTTGTGGGATATGCACCTTCGGGGCCTTTTATTCCTGCAGAATATTTTGTGATTCTTGAGTTTGAAAAAGAGAGATAGGGAGGAAGCTGAGGAACAGAAGCATGTCTACGAAGTTCAGAGCAACCATTTCAGGACTCCCAGGAATGGCTAAGCATGCTATTTGCGATATAGCGGTCCTTGTAGCACATAGTAGCTATGTGTACTAGCACTGTATCAAATCCTAGAATGAACAGAGATGGCTGTCTGTTGTAAATTAACTACCTTCAAAATTGCAAAACTTGCCTTAAGTAATATAGTAGACCACAGGCTAAGAGAGGCAATCTGGCAGGTAGGAGGAATTGCTTGGGGAGATGAACATATGTGGAATATAATTTTGTATTAAAGAAGAAGGAAAGCAGAAAGGGTGGATTCATGAAGCTAATGAATTAAGAAAATGGATAAATTCTCATCCAATCTAGCATACTTACCATGTAGCGATCCTCATGTTTTCAGGGCAATTTGGATGAGGTTGCTTTGCTGATCTGAGTGCAAATGTAAGTATTTCAGACAGTTATATGACATTAGAGGATGATAATTTTCAGAAGTGCTCAATGCTACTGCCATTGAAAATTCAATCAAATCCCTGATATTATAATGTGGTAGTACCCAAGCATCCAGCACTGGATTTTTTTGAGACCCACTAATACACAGGACAAGATGATTCCTGGTTGTGTTTGCTGCCCTGAGGCATTAACAGTTTTCTCAGGGGACAGTAGATCTCCTTGCTTTAGCAATGTCTTTGGGCTTGGCCTTCTCAGCCTTCAAGGAGGGGCTGCTTATCAGAGCTCCTGGGCCACAGGGATCTGGATCCCAGATCCCTTCATTTCACTCCTTCGCTTGCATATCCAATTTGGCCAGTAGTTTTCTGGTAAAATCTATTACCGTCTTTTCCAGATGTGAACAATACTGCTGTTTTGATACATGTTCAGAGAGGAGAAACAAGAGAAAATTTGATGAATGCCTGAAGTCTGGCAGATCTGAGTTACACTCCATGAGCCTCTGCATGACAGAGAGTCAGCTCTAGCGGGTCCACGAAGAGCTATTCAAAGGCACAGCCCCCACAGGAAATTTTTGGGAAAATTATATATCCCACAGGAATGGAATTATATATCTCACATGAAACCTTGTGCCACATCAAATTAGGTTACTTTGGAGGAAGGCGAAGTGCCTTCCTTCCTGTAGCATGTTTTCTCCAGTTGAAGATATTCAGATCCTATATGCTAGTAACCAGTTGTGCTAATAACCTTACAATAAAGTATAAGGGCTACATATGAGGTACTTTATCAAATCAATTGCTGCAAACAAGGAAATGAAATATTTTCCCAAATGCTGCATAATATTTTGCTACGATTGGATTGCAGTAATAATGTATTTACAGTTACCTGTCTAATGCAGGATAAGTAAATGCAGAACCAGCAGAGTCAGAATTTGTCAAGAGTACAGAATATCTAGTTAATGCATTTTTATGTAGGTGAAAAGCCCTCATTAGATTTTGACAGAAATACACGCGTTATAAAAGCTAAAGTACTATTTATCAGAGCAATGTACTATATTTAATAAGTGAAATATGTGATGTCAGGAAGACAGGTTCCTGTTTTACTCTGACCAAGAATTGTTTAGACTAGACCTACTGTCAAACTGCAACTGGGGAAACTTCATTTTCCTTTCATAAGGCTTTCCCTTTAATTTCAACTTAAGAAGGAGATTACTTCTGTCTGCTGCTTAGCTAGAACTGCTTATGTAGTACTGTGTTATGTAGCAGTTCCCATGGACTTTCCTGAGGTGCCTACAGTCAGTGATAGATGAAATGACCTCTGTGTAAAAGAAGAGGTGTATTTCAGTTTATAAAATGGCATGGATTCTCATCAATTACTTGAATGCTATCATTGTGTTCAGCATGGTGCAAATATGCACCTTGTTTCAAAGAACATGAGCTATAACTTTAACTGTGAAATGCTTACTTGAGTTAGCAACTGGCCACACGTCATTCCTTTTGCACTTTATGCCTGTTCCACCGCTCTGCTCAAAATGGGTTAACCAGTAGCTTCTCAGACAAAACATTTGGCTGACAGTTGCTGTGCAGGGTAGCCTCCACTTCTGTGCTCGTCACACCTCTTTATGAGGCAAAGTGTTCTGTTGCTTGGGGAGCACTTTTGAGGCCAAGCTTTTTCTCTCCCATGTTAAACATGGTTTAATCACCACATTTTTGCTATTAATACCTCTATTTTGAAATACCTAATTCACTGAATTAATCATAGAGTCTTTTTTCCGAGCACATAGTAAAGGTGCATTATATATTAGTCTTAGCATAAAATAACTTACATCCCTCATACATAACTGAAGCAAATTGTTCTTTTGAAAATTTTTCTGAACCACTGCAGCTCAACAATTTTTGGGTCCAAGTCCCACTAAAATGATGAGCAAAACTACTCCTGGGACTGGGTCTGCAGACTCTACTTTTGCAAATCGGACTGGCTGTGTCTATATACTAGTAAATTAACATCTCTAGCATTGGGGCTAACTGGCACAAAATAACTTTGTCCATACTGTTGATCTCTCCTAGCCTCCAAAATAGGAAAGTTATTTGCAGATTTCCTACTCGGAATGTTCCTTTGTCCATATTAATTCTTAGACTGTGCCCAGGAATTATTTAGGAAAGGGCTAGTTATCTTGAGTCAAAGCTGTGCCAGGCTATAACGTCATTATAATGTTGTAGACAATTGTGTTTCATGCCTAGGAATGTTTCTTCATACTGTTCACTAACATAGGTCTGGTCTACCAGGACAGTTACATTTCTTGTAACTGTTTATCAAACAGCCACAGGAGCTCCATTCTGTCACATTTCTATTTCTGCTCCAATTTTTAGCTGTCTAAACTCAGCTAAGATAACGGCCTTGATATTGCTGCTGTTTTATTTCATAGAACTATGCTGTTGCACCTATTTCCATTATGTCTGGGTCTTGAATAATCCAGTGAGCTCTTCATCTACTTAAGAGTCACAATCAAATTGTGGTTTGGGGCTGTTTTTATTTTATTTTTACCTAGCTGATGTCACTTAACTTCAATGCAACATAATGGTTCAACTCAGTGTTTTCCTGAGTTCCATGCAGAAAGTCCTCCAGGGTAGCTGCTTTTTACCTAACCAGCATTTGTCAATTCTATGATGCTGATTTCCCAGAAATAGCGCTAATTTCATTTTTCATTATTTCTATTCCTCTTTTCCCCACCTCCCCACCTGTATTTTTACGCTCATCTGTTCTGCTCATTGCTTAGAACAAGTACAGTCTAAAATCAGCATACTCTTCTTTTATTTCTTAGTGCATGGATTAGGAATTCTAACTTTAGATACCTAAGCTTGAATATTGTGTCACCACATATAAATATAATCCGTGCCTAGGAACAGGCTAGCGCTAGGATTCATAAGTTTGTCATTGCTGGTGATAAGTAAATCCCCCAAAACTTAGTCTGAATAATTACTTTTCCAAATAAAGTTTGCCACAATGTTTATCAAGCTATGTTTTATGAAACTTTCAGGAATGTTTTCTTGACTTCTTGACTGGGAAAATGTATTATTTTATACACAATGTAGTTTAAGAGTTAAGGAGCTCTAGAGTGTATGCTGTGAGCTACACTGTACTCTGTGATAGTAACCTTGCAAATCCTTACATAACCAAGTGAATAGCCCATAAATAATACCTTTTATTGCATAGAGACTTAAGAAGATTAGGGACCAAGTTTGACGCTCTGTGTGTATTTACACTCAATGCATTCATCATTCAAGAATTTTTGACTTTTCAAAAACATGGCATCAACTATGCTAATTAAAACGGGTTTCAGCTGGAAATCTGCCTTTGTTACAATCTTTTGGCAGCAGTGAACATTGTATTTCAAGTTCTTCTCAGTTTCTCATTTTCACTTCAAAAATATTGTTTTGGGGGTTGAAATGGAAAGAATATTTGCTGGAGCAGCTTCTGCTTTTGAAAGGCAAAGGGGGAAGTGGTATCATAGAATTGAACAGCCCAGGTTGGAAGGGACCTCAAAAGATCATCTGGTCCAAACTTTCATGGGAAAGTGAGCCTAGATGGGATTATCTAGCACCCCATCCAATCACATCTTGAAAACCTCCGGTATCGCCATGCCTAGAGTAATTTCAGATAAGTAATCTGAAAATAGTTGGATTTTTTTTTTATTTTTAAGAATGCAGTGGTCATTGCTCTAAGTTTTCTCTGTTCAACCATTTGGGTTTATTTTTACAGATTTTTTAAAGTGGAAAATGAACTTTTATTCATTGCAAGAAAAACAAAATTTTGTGGGTCATGGGATGATATTGTCAGAAAAGACATAATCTGTTTAAAGCTTGCAAACTAAAAAAAAAAAATTCATTGCACCAATGGGTATAAGCTAAAATACAGTCAAGCCAGTAGAAAATATTCTAATTTAGCTGGGTGCATTAGACACAGCAGGATGAAAGATTGACATCAATTAATTAGGTATTCTAAGGGGAGGCCTGACATTTCTTTAAAAATCCTGAAATACTTAAAATGGTACAAAGCCTGTATGGCGCTCAGGCCATGTCCTGACATCTTGTCAGGGACAAGTTGTTCTAGTGTTTAGCCACTTTCACAATAAGAAGATTTTTCCTTATGTTTAAAAGGAATCTCCTTTATTTCAGTCTGTGCCCATTGCCTCTCCTCCTGTCACTGTACCACTGAGAAGAGTCTGGCTCCATCTTCTTTACTCCCCATCAGAGTTTTATACATATGGATAAGATCCCCACCCTGAGCTTGTTCTCCAGGCTGAACAACCCCAGCTGACCCAGATTCTCTTCATATGACAGATGCTCCAAACCTTTCATCATCCTCATCACCCTTCACTGAACTCACTGCAGTAAGTTTCTCTTGTACTGGGGATCCCAGAACTGGACCCAGCTCCCCAGGTGTGTCTCACCAGGGCTGAGTAGAGGGGAAGAATCACTTCCCTTGACCTGTTGGCAGTGCTCGTCCTGAAGCAGCTGGGGACGCTGTTGGCCTTCCTTGTCACAGGGGCACATGGCTGGCTCATGTTCAACTTCTTGTCTACCAGGAACCTCAGGTCCTTCTCTGAAAATCTTCTTTCCAGCTTGTTGGCACCCAGCCTGTACCAGAGCATGGATTATTCCTCCACAGGTGCAGGAATTCCTTCACATTTCCTTTTTTTGAACTTCATTCCTCTGCCAATTTCTCCAGCCTGTCAAGGTCTCCCTAAATGGTAGCACAACCGTTTGGTGTATCAAACACCCCTCCCAGTTTTGTGTCATCTACTGACTTCCTGAGGGTGCAGTCGGTAAAATCATCTAGGTCATTAATGAAGGTGTTGAACGATATTATCCATGATATCCATCCTTGAGGTATAGCACTAGTGACTTATGTTTTATTAAAGAGAGGACCAATGTACTTGTGCATGATAAAATGAGTAGAAAGGGTAAAGGAAGGGGAAGGGAACAATGGAATTTTGCATGTTGTGCTTAGAAGCCCTTGCTTAGCTCAGATACCTTGGTATTTCCTGTTTTGCCTTCCTTCCTTAAAGATCAAAATCCTGCAAGGGGTATATCCATATGGGTTTCAAGAATTTGGTGGAGAAGGGGAAACTGTAGACTTTACATGCATCTACTATATTGACATGTGGAAGAGCAGTTTCACTTACTGTGGAAACTCCTGATTGTTTCAGTCTCTTTTACTGCTAGTGACCAATAAACCGGGGTGCAGAGGAAAGCTGACAAGACTCAGATAAGGAATGAAGTATCTCAAAATGAATTTTTTCATATCCAGATGCTGACATCATCAAAGTATGGGGTTTGATTTTGGACCACTTCAGAGAACAGTTCTAATCAATTAATATAGTTAGTTATGCATTATACTGAAATTGAAAGAGAACAGAGATGCTGGCAACAAGTCATAGTTGAAGGTACTTATTTGTCATTTGATAAAAGAAATGAATGGTTTTCCAGCACAGCTTCTGAACTTTTAAGAAAGGTCACTCACTCACTGCAAGGGAAATTGTCTTTCAATCAAGTCCTCTCCCCACTTTGGCTTGATTTATGTCTTACCATTGCAAGTATCATCTGAAAATGAAAAATAACATAATGCCATAAAGGTGTTATTGGAAAACAGAAAATAACATCACTGCCATTATTGCTGACATGAAACCAAACTGATCTGTGAATAAAAGCACTGCAGCTGATCAAAAGCTCCCATTTTGTTGTTGCTACCAAAGACACTTCTCAACATAGCGTCTCTCTGTGGTTACTTACTTTATTTTCAGTGTTGTTCTTGCAGAAAGTCTTTCCTGATTCTGGGAAAAATTAAGGCTCGTTATTGGCCTAATACAAGCTCACAGTTGTGGAGATGCTTTGGGCAACAAGATAAGCACTGAAGGGATTTGAAAGAGGGAAAAGGCATTTCCCATGTGGTTAAGTGAGAAGCCCTTCCAAGGCTTAGAAGGCAGAATGGAGCAGGAAGAGATAAGATAGGATGAGCTGGAAATAAAGGATGCAACTGTGTAAATTAAAGGTGGTTTGGTAGACAAGGTGGCCTTTAGAATGGGTACACACCTTCCACTACTTACTGTGTGAGCTTGGAAGAGCCAGTCAGTCGTTGGTACCTCGGTTATCCATTTCCAAATGTGTAATTACCTCACAAGGACAAAACCATGCCAGATAGTGGAATGCCCAGGAACAACAGAGGAGTTGTAAGATCCCATGGGGCATGAGGTGGAAGAGTTATGACACACTGAGAGCAGACAACCAGGAAGATGCTGAGATGTTGTTCAGTATGAGAGGAATGAAACCCAAACACATGTATATACTCTGCTGCGGTTTATACACACTGCATTGCACAAATTGGTTGGTATGATGCACCCAAACAGATTCTCTTTTACAAATTAGAAAACAGGAATATCAGGGGCTAAAAATGCTGAACCGTCATCCGAAATGGCCAATTTTCAGAGTTGTCTGTTTTTTAATTTCTTTTTTAAAAAGGGTAGATTAGAAAGAAACATTCCAGAGAATTTGAAGAGAACGCACTGTTTTGAAGTTGGCCGTTTATTCAGCTTTGTACCTGGGCAGTATGGTATCTGACAATAATAAATTCTGTAGAAAGAATGCAAATGCATTCTCAGAACAAACTGCAGCAGAGAAAACTTCACTACATAATTACTAAAACATGCTCAGGCTTCATTCCCCAAAGCACCTCTGTCAATCAGCTGGTGTCTTCCAGTGACTCTCAAACGTGTTGACTGAATATAATGAATAGTTAAATCACTGGAGATGTACACCCCGTCACTAATGCATTATTATACGCTCCTGCATTTTATTGAATGTTATTATTCATAGTGCAAGACATAGGTTTTGGCTGAAGTCTACTACTTGGATCTCAAAGAGTTTTTTGTTCTAAAATGTAGGATATTTTGACTGTTCATTCATATTAAGCTAAGACAAAAAGCCTTGCCTGTCAGCTTTCTGTCCATGTGATCATTATTAATTCTGTTTTACAGATGACACAAAATCCCTGACTCATCTTTATGGAGTGCCTTGTAATCTGTTGCTCCAAAATACTATTCAGCAATAAACATGATTATTGATGTCAGATCTCCAAGCAAGCTGCTGTAAGACAGTTTGAGTATCCTATGAATTACATGATCCTGTCATTTTTCTCTGAAACACAACGCAGAATAAAGGTGCAGAATGAAAGGCCTACATATGGCTTCTTGTATGACAATGAAATACTAACAGTATAGTAAAACTCCTTTGTTTTGTGGCTTTGAAAGAAAAAAAAGGAGCCTGCCATGATTAAATCACTGTCAAATACACAACTTGTCTTTCTCCCAGTATTTATTCAGCAGACATTTTCAGTGTGTTTGGGAATATGATTATTCACTGACGAGCAAGACTGGCTATATACTGAAAAACAGATGACTGACACCTAGCTTCAAATATGGATAATTCTTATACCCACTGAGCTGCTTGTACAAATGCTGATAGGGAATCTGACATGGTGCTGATGTCTATGCAGCAACAGCAGGAGATTAGACACTGTAGTATAGTGAAGTTGATTTCTGAACTGGAATTCATCGGAATTAGAGCAGCATTTAAAAATCTTACCTGCATGGTTTGGAGCTTGACCAATCAAAAAGTAGAGAAAACAGTACTGCATACATGCTATATGCAGGTATGACAAGACTGCTTGTCTTTTTACTGGATTTCTGCCTTCTTAAGATGACTAGCAGGAGTAAAGTATGGGAAATAACTACGCAGATGGAAGGAAAAAATAATTTTCTGTATCTTCTGTCCCTACGCTTCATGGGGTTTTCTTGTTTACTAGTACAGAAGGCATTTGAGAGTATGGTCTTGTTTGCTATGGTCTTAATTTTAAACATCAGAGTAACCTAAACTGAAATGTTATCTTCGGATTGTAGATATTAAATGATAACAAAAGAAGAACTAATTTAATAGATTATTTAGACAGGGACTGGTTTTGCTAGTTCTTTACAAGATTTTGCCAAAAGCAGCCCAACATGCTCTCTCCACTTGCATCTAGAAATTGCCATGCTTTACTTTTACAAAATAAATGGATGAGTGGGAATCTGAGCTTTGACATAACCCCTAAGATCACAAGATACAAGTAGTACCTTATACAGAATAAGAGTGGATCTGGCTGCTCAGATATCGAATTCAATGTTGAAACTAAAATATTTGCGGTTCTGTCTTGTGGGCAACACCTTGTTGACTCAGAGATAAAAAGGAAGCTGTGTTCTGTCCTGAGCATAAAAATTGAGTCTGTACACATGAGGGTGGAACTATTTCTACTTTGCATGGATTGACACAGAATGGCATTTGTAGTACCTCTTTGCTACAGTGACTACTAGAAGCTGAAAGGTTTAGGAAGGAATTTTTCCATTAGAACCTATCCTGGCACTGGAAAAACACCCTTACAGAAATATCAACAATGTGCTGAAGATGCAGACTCTTTCTGTGTTGGGCTTTGTGTCACTACTGTGAATGGCTTATATTTAATGTTCTCCTTAAAGATATTTCTTTGACTTAACTGGTAGTAGTGTAGGTTTGTGACATCAGTCTCCAGTTCTTTGGTATGTGATCATTAAAGAAGCTAAAATTACGTTGTAGGGGTAAGTTTTGATCCCTCATTCTTACTAATAAAATTTAAAAAATATTGTCTGGGAATGTTTTATGCACTGATATATCTGAGGCTACAGACAGCTTCAACCTCTAACTTTCATGGGAAAGACCTCCCATGGATAAAGCCAGTGGCTATAGCCTACAGCAAAAGCAGACTCTTCCCCTTCCCCCCACCTCCAAACCTCTTCTTTCAAAAATTACAGGGAGGAAAGGTGATATAAATGAAAAGGATCGATGCATAGGCCTGAATTCCACTTTTGTTGTTTTATTGGGTTTGGGAGGCCATCCTGTTTAAAGAGGAAAGAAAGCATTTCAAGTGGGGAAAAAATTGTAATTCTAATAATGTTGAAAGTCTAGGGTAACTAATTAATGCCTTATTGTGCCTGGGCTGAATGGTCAACTTAAACTTAAGCAAAAGGTTAGGAGCTATTGAAATGCAAACATTTCATCCTGCAGTAGGGAACGAGAAGGGTAAGAGACATTTCCAGACCACAGGGGACTTGCAAAGAGACATCTCTTCAGATCTCTGTGCTGGGAGACTGCATTAGTCTTCCATTTTCTGTGCACGGCTCAGAGCTAAAGCAGTGAGAGCCACCTATTAGCTGAAGTGAGGAGGATCATCTCCTGGGAGCAGGTAGTGCAGAAGGGAGAGGCACTCAAGAAGGGACTAGGCAGCCAGCAGCATGAAGGCAGCTCATCTCAAGATCAGTGGCAGCGTCATTTAGGCTTTGTTGACAGGCAAGACCTGACAGCCCTCAACCGTGAAGTAGACGTTGCCCAAGATTAAAAGCAATCGGCTGGCCTTGGCAGAGGCAAAGACTGTAAAATAACATTGGTTACACTGTAGAACTAGGCAGTGCTCCCCTAGTTATCTACTGTGGTGGGACTTTCTTCTCTTCCTTTAAAAAGATATTTTGAAGGCAATAGATTAATGGTTGCAAATGATGAAAATTAGCTCATTAAACACCAGGTTTAACTTTCTTAGATTGGTTGAGAGGCTTAGGACAAAGTTTTATTGCAGTCCTTTAAATCTGAGCCTGGCCCTTGTTGCTGCTATTTAAAACTTGTCAGAAGAGTTACAGCTGCTCATGTTTATCCCAATCAGATACTAGTGGCTCTGCAGCTGGCTAGTAGGTTGGTATAACTGCCAATTCAAAACACTGAGGCCTCAGGTTGATTCAAAAGACGAAATGAAAAGTAAAATAGTGTTATTTTACTTAACACAAGTGTCCTATTGAAATGTTTTGTTTACAGGCACATAGGAATGGAAAGGGAGGAATAGATTTATAGGAATGCTAAAAGAGGAAGTGCTCTGTCAATCCTTTTCCCTTTCAACTGTCCTAGCAATTAGGTTTTAAGGCTTGAGGGAGCTTGAGGCAAGTCTTTCTTCTTACCTGAGGTGTCCAGGCTTCTCTCAGAGAAATGCCCTAACAACCATACTGGCAGAGTTTTAGAATTTGGTTGCCTTTGATCATTCCTGTTAATGCTGTTCTCCTCACATCCTCTAGGTTGAGGATGAGTCCCGCCTTTTGAGGTATGTAGGTTGATATTTAACGGTATCACAGTTCTGAGGTGGATCTACAGCTCTAGAGTTGCAAAGTGTGGTGCCGAGGTTTTCTTAAGAAAATAAAAATGAGTCTCTAGCATAGTGATTTGGACTGTCACCAGGGGAACAAAAGATTTTGGTTTCTGTTGCTGATTACAAAAGCAAGTAAACATTTTTTAGAAGTGGAAAAAGACCAAAAAGAAGGATTGCAGACATACCGCCAAATAACTACTGATTTTCATCTTACTTAGAGAAAGCTGGCAGTTAGGAGATGTGGGCTTATCTCCCCATTTCACCAAAGGGGACTGTGTGTCCCATGCCCCACCTGAGCTGCAAAGGAAGGGGACAGTTGTTCTTACTTCCTCTATGGATGCTGGCCCTCCTAGCAGAACTGATGTGTCTAATTTAAACTGAATTGGAATATTTCCAGGGTGACTGCATTGTTAGTTGCGTATGCTGTTTTCCATAAACAAATACATGAAGTGCTTCAGGCTGAAAACAGTGCTATCCCTAGCGCTATCAACTCACCCTCAAGAGTGTACGTTTGACATGAAGAGTCTCGTTTGTTCATCTAGACAATGAGGGAACTGTACCAGTGAATTGGATGCTGGAAGGAGAAGAATGCTTGCTCTTTATCCCATCCTCAGTAAAGAGGTAAGAGGGCTGACAGAATGGAAGATGGAGATGCAGCATGTGGGTCAGGCTGCAAGAAGAAGCTGTCTTGCAGGTAATCAGGATGAGCTAACTATTCCAGCCAGGGATTCTTGGATGTGCAGCCATTTTAGCTGGCTGAGGAGAAGAGCTGCCAGCCTTCCTTACAGACTGGATGGGGAGTCTGCATTTTGCTGTTTGCAGCTGGAGTGCTCCATGCTGGCTAACCCACTGCTGATTTCCCTTGGCTCAGGACTGGGAGGAGGCAGCTGATGCCGTAACCTGACTGGATCTGTGGAAGTTTCTGCAAATGTGAATTTATACACAATCAATTATAAAATCTGTATGTGCAATGTATTATTTGCTGGCTAGCAAAGTAAAAGAGCCATTGCTCTGAATTCTTATGTTTCCAACATAGCATTTCTTCAACTACTAAATTAAAACAATATCACTGGTATATGAGTGTTGTTCTAATCAGCTATTTAAAGGTTTCAGTTATTCATTGCTCCCCAGTAGAGGGGGTCATTAAAACCTTGACACTCCAGTGTTTAATTAACTTGTGTTTCCTTATTCATTTAAGGCCACGTATTTCAACACTAGCAGCAAGTGATACGTTTGCCTTTCCACAATATCGTTAGAGAATAAATTGCACTATGTACTTTCCTCAGTCCTAATAGTCTGGAATCTTTGAGCTGAATTAACTTGACTGTAATTGCAGTGCTGTGACAGAGGCATTATGAAAAACAGAAGATGTTTTATATAGGCATTTATTTTGAAGAAACATTCTGGTTATTTATATGTAATTTTAAGGTAGCAAAATGGTGGTAGCCCAATATAGCTTTTAATCTGATGTACTGTAGCCTAAACAATATCTGCTTAAAAACTAGAATTCTTTAGCTGGAAATCTTCATGGGCAGAGCTGGTTCACTGGCTCTTCTGAAAGTTAATCAAGCTTTCAGCTGTTTGTAATGAGAAGATAAGATTAAAGTTTGGCTAAATGTTAAATGCTAGTTATTAGAGTCAATCTTGGGAAAGAAAACATTCCTAAGAATAAAATTAAATTAAGAAACAGTTCTGGTAAACTTGCAAAATATCAATAGTTCCTCTAAGCTCTTGAACTGTGATTTTAAATTTGGTAGCAGTGCCTTTTGTGTCAGAACGTGTTTTTTTCAGTGCCTGAAATACCACAGAAATTTAGCCAAGGTACAAGTCTTAAAGTAATTGAAGTTTGCACAAGCTCAAGAGAGACTTCAGTTTTATTGGCTAATATGTCCAAATATTCCATCATGATTGAACATAGTCAGGCGCAGGCTACAGAAATAATGCGAACTTGATCTGTAATAGCTGTTCTGGACCAGGATAAGCATGGACATTAAAGCACGGAGCAAAGAAGCTGTTTGTCTTTTTCTGATCTTCTGTGACATCTGTGCCCGCATCTGGTGAAAGAGGAGGAGGAGGAATACCTGATGCAAAAGCAAAGAGAACAAAAGCTGCACTGCAGAATGGAAAGATGGGGACAAGGGGTCTGATGAAAGTGGAATGATAAAGAAATTAAGTGAAATGGGAGTTAATTGAAGTGGGAAAGAAATTAATGGAAAATGAAGAAGCAGATAGGGAGTGATTGCATAGAGACAAAGAATTAAGGACACGGACATAGCTAAGGATAACTAAAGAAGTGTAGTTTACACATGGAGCTAGTGAGGGGTGATATAACTGCCTGCAAAAGAAGGCTGATGTAGGGAAGAGAATCTTGAAGAAAGAATATTGAGTATTGTCCTGGTTTTGGCTGGGACAGAGTTAGTTTTCTTCCTAGTAGCTGGTATAGTGCTGTGTTTTGCATTTAGTAAGAGAATAATGTTGATAACACACTGATGTTTTTAGTTGTTGCTAAGTAGTGTTTATACTAAGTCAAGGATTTTTCAGCTTCTCATGCTCAGTCAGCAAGAAGGCTGGAGGGGCACAAGAAGCTGGGAGGGGACACAGCCAGGACAGCTGACCCAAACTGGCCAAAGGCATATTCCATACCATGTGACATCATGCCCAGTATATAAACTGGGGGGAGCTGGCTGGGAGGGGTGGATTGCTGCTTGGGAACTAACTGGGCATCGGTTGGTGAGTGATTGCACTGTGCATCACTTGTTTTGTATATTCTAATTCTTTTAGTATTATTATTGTCATTTTATTATAATTATTATTATTTTTTTTTCCTTTCTGTCCTACTAAACTGTCTTTATCTCAACCCACGAGTTTTATTTCTTTTTTCAGTTCTCTCCCCCATCCCACTGGGTTGGGGGGAGTGAGCGAGCGGCTGCGTGGTGCTTAGTTGCCGGCTGGGGTTAAACTACAACAAGTATTTTAGCCCTCTAGGTTTAGCTTTCATTGATTTCAGCCACATCTGTGAGCACTCAAAGACACCTGTAAATCCAACCCTATGGTGTCCAGCTGGATACTCAGAAAATGAGGCATGTAGTGTGGCAGAAGTCCTACGAAACAACCGCTTTATGACACAGGTTTTAATGACATAATCACATATATTTATACCAGGGAACATCATTATGACAGTACAGGCAATTTCTGATACTTTCTGCTGGACTTTGTGGTTTTGATGTTCATGTAAGCATGTACAAATATGTTTATTTCTTGCATGAGAACCTTTTAACAACCGGTGTAGTTAAGTTAATCTGCCTTGTAATACAGCCGCACTGTGAATATAAATTATTATAATGGTGATTGCTCCTGAGCTGTGCTTGAATTAACCGCACCTATTTACTTGGTCATGTTAAGATCTCCACTACAGCATGAGCACCACTGTGCTTCCTGCTAAATGTGTAGGAAAGGACTATATCCACGATACATAGCCAAAGAGGTATATCCTGGGTCTTGTGTCACAAGCTGCCTCTTGGGGAAGCCTGCTTCTCCTCTACAGTAATATCCACAGAAGGAGCCAGGCTCTTCCTTTAAATACACAATTGCCTCCTGGCATGAGCAGGAGTCACAGGACAAGAGCTCAGCTCCCCAGCAAGAAGGGACTCGTTTTCCCTCTGCCTGAGCAAAGATGAGGCATACCTGACAGCCTCTCACAGGCACAGAGGAAGACATAAGAGACTTTCTCTAATCAAGCCTTGATGCTAGTGTTTCTATTTTTGAAACAGGCTTACTCCAGTCCTTGAGCTTAAATCAAAACAAAGCTGGGGTCCTGTGAAGCTAAATGGATTATATTGTCACAACCTCCTGTTCTAGCAGCATAACTCCTTGAATAGTTTTTCATTATTTGATCCGAGATAAAGACATCAGCTTATTACTGCTGTGTAGCAGTTCTCCATGTCTGTAACTTCAATCTTTAACATTTCCAAAGGGCACCTGAACCACTTGGTTTGCAATAACTTTTTTTAATCTAGACTCTTACAGATAAGATTTTTATTTTTCCCTGAGAACAGTACAACATCATAGTTCCAGAAGCTAATAATCACTAAAGGCTAAAAGCTTTAACCACATTTATTCCTTGTAACACTAGTTGTTTCTTTCTCAGTATCTCAGATTTCTCATTGACACTTCTGGGTCACATTCAACTGATTTTTTTAACCTGCAGCTTTTTTCCAAGCTTTCTCTTATCATTTTGAAACTCCTGTCATTAAAGGAAGTCCTGATTCTTTGCCCAATATTTTCTCCAGCATTATCATTTGGATTTGTAAAATCCCAGTGAGCAAGTTAAACATTACAATTAGTGCAGCGGAAAAAATTGCTAGTTTTGTGTCAGTTCTCCTTCCCTACGCTTCCCCCAGAAACAACCCACGTGACTTTCATAAAACTATATTATGGTCCAAATTATCTGTGTTCTTTTTTGCTAACTGTTGGGCAATTTCAATTGATTAAATTCACTCTTTGTGTCTGAGCTTTGTTTCTCTATTCTAGGCTCTGCTGATCAATATACCCTATGCTGAACGAGTTCAAAATGGTTCAGACTTGCTCAATGTGTTTTTGGCAAGTGTTAAATTATATTTAAAAAAAAAGAGCACGAGCAGTTTTTATTTCAATCTCTTCCTTTGCATTTTGGGCTGTATAATTAATTCTAGTCCATGTTTTGGATTTTGCTTTATCAGAGTTTATCAACAAACACCCTCGCTCTTTGTTGTGGTATTCAATTCCAGTTGTCAGAAAATCAGCCATTTCTCCTCTTTCCTCCTTGTCTGCGTAGTCACCGAAGTAGAGTTTAGAAACCTTTCCATATCCAGAATGACATTTTTCTCTTACATATTTTTTTCTCAGAAATGACTATGTATGATATAAGGTAAGAAAGAAACAAGAGTTTGGATTTTTGTTCTTTTGTTTTGTTTTGGGTGGAGTTTTTTGCCAACTATGTCAGTAAACTAACTGTAGTACTTGTGACTTGCATTTTGCTTTTTCTACACTCACAACAGGAGCAGTGATTCCCACCAGCAAGATTCATCACTTATTTTTGTATCAAAGCTGGCTGACACAGAAGAAACCTGTATTCTGGTGTCACTAGGGAAGCATCCATAACTTTGTTTCCAACTCTTCCCAGATCAAGTTTGACATTTTTAGAGGTGTTAAGTGTATAAACCATGTCTTAAGCATCAATCTTTTTTTGTCATATATAACTGTGACGCTCTTGCATCCTGACTAGGACCTTTACTACCTCTGTCTGACCATTACCCTGCAACCCTTCCCTGCAGTTTTCTGAAAAATCTGCTCTAGTGAGTGATATGAATAATTCCTGATCTCCAGAATTACCTTTGCACTCTTTTGTCCTGTTATATAGGCCTCTTCAGCAACTATACTGTTAAAGATGGCTGTAAATATAGAGAAACACTTTCCGTCCATTCTTAAAAAATACTTTATCTCTCAGTACATTTGTGAAGCTGGTAAATATATCATTATATTTGCTGTTGATGTCAGAAAACTGCAATCCAAATTAAATGACAAATTCTCTAGTTGTATAAGGCTTTGCTGAGGAGCTGAGAATTGAACATTGGTTTCCACAATCCTGTGCATTAGCTACAAGTGAAGGGGATGATGAAAGGTGAAGTGGGAAAGGCACTGGGGTTTTACGTTAAGCTTCGGCTGTGCCGTAGGTAGCTGATAGAGAATGCCGTAAGCTGAAAGGCACTGTCTTTATTCAAACAGTATCCACTGCACATGTGACTCAGACTCCTACTTACTGTTAAAAAATATACTTTAAATACAAATTAAGATGCTCCTTCTACTCTTCCTTCCTCACTCCCTCAAAAGAAGTTTCTAAACCTTTAGAGTTCCTCGAAGTATTCATTGGCAGTATGCTGCCATGAGCTCAAATGTCTCCAAAATTGCACACCTTTCTCACATAGGAGGGGTGAGTACAAACTGACTCAAACAGCTACCAGTTGGGCTTTATTTTTAAAACTGAGTGTGATATCTACCAGATTTGTGGTACAAATGTTCACACACAAATCTGTCTCAGATTAGTAGTGTCTTTAGCCTTTCAAAATCTATATGCTGTCATTACAAAGTCTTTTGAAGGAAAAAAGCTCCTTACTCCCTAAAATGGACAAATTGTATCTGTCTTGTATTAATATTCATGATGCTTTCCAGAACAAACATGAAAATTGTTTTCCATATGGTATTTAAAGGAGCATGATTATCTCAGGAATGATTCACAAACATATGAAGTTTTTTCTTTTGCCAAGCAAAGCTAATACGCCTCTGTCAGAATTTTAATCTTCTTGCACTCTCTGTTTTTTGTAATAAATGTTGTTGCATATTGTACACACTTTACAAAATGACAGAATCACTGAATAGGAAAATTAGCTCCAGTGCCTAGCGCAAAATGACATTCAAACATTTATATCTGTGGGATAGTTAAGGACTTTCAAGCTAGTGCTCCAAGGCAAGATGTGAGGGACTCTGATTTGGTTTTGGTTGTGGAGGAATAAAAGGTAACTCCATTGCTCTGTTCCATGACGCTGCATGTGGACATTTTTTTTTTGACATGTTGGCCCTCTGCATGGAAATCAAGTCAGCAAAATCATCCTGGTAAGGCGTTGCCAGAGCAAGTGCCTTGCTGGTGGGAAAGGATGGCTTGCGTCTCTCAGAGAGATGAAGTAAGCCTGTTCCTGCCATCGGGATGGACCTGTTACCCAGTGCCACAAAGTGCAGGGAGCAGTGCTTCAGAAGAAGAACATGGTGCTTTCGTGTGATGGTGTCTGTGCACAGCCTTTTTCTCCGGTACTGCTTGACAGGGGCAATCTGTCCCCTTGTTGCACCTTTCATCGCTGATTTACACTGCTCTGGTGGCACCTGCCTAGAAGACCAATTGCTGTCAGAGGAGCTCTTGCGGCTGCCAGGCTTCGGCTGTGGCTGTGCTGTGTGCCAGAGCAGCTTCGCCCAGGTGAGCAGTGTGGGGTGCTGGGGGTCACAGATCGCGGCTCTGCGAGGCCAGTTCTGCCACCTTCTCTCGGTGCCATTGGAGAGGTGCTGGCCTTGGGCGCTAAGGAGCTAGGCACCCTCTGTGACTCATTTGCTGGCCATTGCTGTCATTTTCCACTTGTTAGACAAAGAGGGACATTGATTAGGGGCAGGAAAGTCCAACCCCTCTCGTCAAATTGAATTCTGTCGCGGTGACACCTGGAAAGCCTCTGGTTTGGAGTATGCCAGGAGGCAAATCTGGGTTATTTTGGACTGAGGAAATGCAGAGCATTGCAAAAAAAGGCAGTGTGTTGAGAACACTTTGGCAGCATCCTTTTCTTCTTATAGCAATCAGGGTAAATTTTCACTTGATTGGAGCTGTAGCAGAATGCTACGAGCAAGGGACCCGCACAAACAGCTTGGATTCAGGTTCCATTATCCTGAGTACCACACATGAGAGAGATGCTAAGGATTCATTGGAGGGGGGCCTTTAAAATCTCAGTGGGAATTTTGTCTGAATGAGAGCTAGGGAAAACTTCAATAGTGGGCCAGGATACAGGAATGTAAATAAGTCCCCAGACGGAGAAGGAAGCCTGTGCCTGTCAGACACTAAAATAACAGTTGCCTAGAGCCAACTAAGCGTCTATTTATGATATAAAGATTAATAATCTGAGTGGCAACCAAAGGTGAAGTGATTCAGAAATCTAGTTTTCAATTTTTAGAAATATGGAACAGGCTGGGTTTTATAGCAGCAGATGTAAGAGGGGAGGAGGAAGGGGCAGGCCTGTGAAGGAAGCTGCAAGATGTTTTTTAGATTGTATGAAAAGCATTTGGCTGTGAACCAAAGAAAGGCATTTAAATTCTTTATTCTCCTGAAGATAATCAGGAATTTATAGAATCAAAACCCATGAAAGGACAGTTCGTATGGCATGAGGTCAAAAGCAGTTACGTGAACATGCTAAATAAACATCCTTTCTAGCCCATCTGTAGGGAGATATGGACCATCACTCTGCAGTTTCTCAGCAGTACTGGCAGGTACTGTGCGATGTGAAAGGAGGGAATGAGACAGCAAGAAGTGACAGTGGTCAGCTGAAGGTCTTGTTACTTTAGTCCTAATTTAGGACTGTTATAGCCAGTATGATGTACATTATTCAGAGGGATAATGAGTCTCTTGTGGTGCTTGGAGATCCTGCTGGATGTTGCAGTTGCTCAAGTTATCACTAACCTAAATGTGGTCATCACCAGTCAGGGTTTCTTTCTCTTCATGAGCCTTCCTTTAACCCCTTTCTCTCTCGCCTCTGTAGAAAGGCGATTCCTTATCCCATGGGACAGCTTATTAAGGCAACTACTTTGGGCTTGATCCTAACTAGGGGGCAATGGCCACGCTGGATACCTTAGCAGGGCCAAAATAATTTGATCATGTTGTGTTTGGAAATGCATGCTCTAGCATCAGCATGAGAGACGTGTTCCTTGCTAGATCAAACACAGAGAAACATTTATAAATACGTTTTAAAGAATTTTAAACTTTTCAGTCCATGTTTTCAGTCACAATCTTCAGGTTTTTGTACTCATGCTCACACATACACCCCTGTTTTCCGGGGTAAAGAATCCTTTCAACAGACATTCAAAACTTCTCACTTTGAGTCTTATTCTGAAAGAAATTGATAAAATGGTCAAATACTGCTTGCTCACTCTGGCTAAGGATAGTTTGGCACCGGCATTGGTAAACGGTGTGATTTCCAACTCCAGTAGAAGATGCACATGCAGAAATTCAGCCTTACATGAGATCTGAGTGCAAACCAACTTCAGAAGACCTAAACGCAGTCTGCAAGATTGAAGCTGCAGCTGACATTCTTTTCCCATAGTCTGTATTTGTGATGGCACTTACTAAATTTAAAGAGACCTTATTTTTAATCCCTGAATTGTTGTTTTCTAAGTAAATGCTTTGTACAAGAACTGTTCCACAACAGAATTTGAGAAATTCAGGGGTTTGACAACTTCTAGCACCTTATGGAAATACATCACTGCATGTCAACTTTGTTTCTCAAAAGCAGAGTGGAGTTTCTTGCTTTTTTCAAAAAGCACCAGGGATCTGATCAAACATTCAGTTATCTTTTTCATAGTGCTCAGTGCTGAAAACTATGGGGTGGAGGCACCGTGTGCAGTAAGTTGGTTTCAGTAGTCAGCACAAATTATGGATTGCATCTGGATTTCTTGAAAAGGTGATAGAAAGCCAAAGAGATGACTGGATGTACAACATGTAAAAGGTTCTTCTTCAATAACTTTAGGTCCCCTTAACATGATAAAATCTGTATACAGCTGTCAAAGCTGACTGGTCACAAATTCCCTACCTACTCATTCAAACAGTTTTTCCCACCTTTCTTCTTTCTGCCAGATGTTTCAGATGTGGATAAGAGGGGAGGAAAGATGAGCTATGAAGGTCATCCAATGTAGACTATTCCCAGACAAGGTTCTAGGCTCCATTCCAGTAAAGCCAGAGCTCCAAAATGGCACAGGTTCAGATTTCCAGTGCTTGGCACTGAAAGCTGTGGCCAGATGTAATACACTCAGCACCCCCTGGCTTCCAGCTGCAACATTCATGGCTGCATTTCTCAAAAGCTTTTTTATGTATTCATTTTTTTTTTCTTAACATAATAACTATATCCTTAAAACCCAGGGTTTTTTACAGAGATCTAAAAATGTGTTTGCCAGCCAGATAATCTGAAAATGAACCAAGCAGGCAAATACTGGTTCTCTAAATTGCAGAAAAACATGGCAAGAAGCTTCCATTATGCAGGCAAAGTGAGTCTTTCTTTTCCAGTTGATTGATTCATTGATTGATTTCCATTTTGAACATCGTACAATTGTGATTTCTTGGGGGCTTTTTCCCACTCTGGTCATTTATTGCTTATTCAAACAAGCAAGTACAATATTTTTTTCTAATATGTCATGTATAAGCATACTGTTCTTACCACTCTTGATCATTGTATTCCTATGCTGCTCTGAAGCAGTCAATTAAAATCATTACAAAGAAACCAACTTGGAAGAACTTGTGAGCTTTTTTTTTTTAATAAATGAGAAATTTAAGTGAATTAGTGCTATACATAGTCTCTGGTCCCAAGGGGCATTCAAAGGGAGACTGAGTGCATAAATTCTACTTAGAAGAAGGTTGCTCAGAATCAGATAATATGCAGATTACAGATTTTAAATGGAAAGCTCTACCAAGGGTACTGCTCTGTAGTTCTGCCAATAAAAGCCCTAATTGGTCCTGGGGAAATTCTAGCTTATTTATGAGCAGAAGTAACATGGAGAAAGGGTGCATAGACGGGAGAACACAGCTTTTGTTTATTTCCTCAGCCTTTTTTTCCTGTTTATTTCCTCAGCGGTTATTTTATTTATTTCCTCATAATAAATGTTTTAGACACAGGCAAGAATTTTGAGGGCAGGGGGCAGATTCCTCCCTTAGTTTTTTCTTTGTCCCAATTTTGCTGAAAGGGTTGGCGGGGGGGGTTGTCTTTTTTTTTTTTTTTTTTTTTTTTTTTTTTTTTTGTAAATAGGAAATCAGGTTCTATTTTATGGCTATTCAGAAAGCTTCCTAGGTTACTTCTGTAGACACTGGAGATACATGTTCTTTGAGGGACTAATTCAGAGCAGGAGCTTCATCTACAAGCCTGAAGAGAGTGAATCCAGCATACTTTTCTGTCTCCCTTGAACAGAGGACAGAGATTAGCCTCAGTATGGTAAAGTATACCTTTCTGAGTATTTACAGACACGGAGCCAGTGCTGAATGCTGGTTGAATTGTACCTGTCATCATTCAGAGGTACTGATTTGTAGTTGCACTATTACAGAAACCATTTTTTAAAATTTCAGATAAATTATATGAATACAAGGGGAAGAATAGAAAGAAAGACTAGTGGCAATCCATGGCTACCTTTGCGATGTAGAGGCTGACTGTGTGGGAGTGGGAGTGACAGCCAATATTGGCCTGACCACATGCACCCATCCTACTTCATTAATGTAGGTCTTTCTAGAGTATATTCCCTCCATGGAGAAGTTAAAGCTTTCTTTTTTTTTATGGTGCAAGCTGTAAGATCCCTGCTAGATGTAATGGATAATGAACGGGTGCCGTTGTTACTGACAAGAATTGTCTGAGCATCCACTGCTTCCTCACATACCTGAGATGGATACACTGCTGCTGTGAGGAGCATTCAAAGCCAGAAATGCTTCTTGACCACTGCATCTGCAGTAGGGAGAGAGTAACAGGCTTCAGAGGAGTCCATCTGTCTCCCTACTCACCATGGCCAGCCCTTTGCAATGGCTGATTTAGGGCTCAGTGCTGCTGTTCTCCTCCCTGTTCTCCTTCTTCTATCTTTGGCATCCCTCTGTTCTCTAGCACCGAGCAACCTGCTGTGTTTTTTTGGGGGGGGAAAAATCCCAGCTATTTGGGCAGAAGGCTTTCAATGTTGCCTCCACAGCTAGCTCAGGTTTGTGCTGAGGTAGTGTGGTGGGTTGACTCTGGCTGGATGCAACATGCCCACCAAAGCTGCTCTATCACTCCCCCTCCTCAGCTGGACAGGGGAGAGAAAATATAACGAAAGGCTCGTAGGTTGAGATAAGGACAGGGAGATCACTCACCAATTACCGTCACAGGCAAAACGGACTCGACTTGGGGAAAAAATTAATTTAATTTATTACCAATCCAATCAGAGTAGGATAAAGAGAAATAAAACCGAATCTTAAAAACACCTTCCCCCCACCCCTCCTTTCTTCCCAGGCTTAACTTTACTCCCGAATTCTCTACCTCCTCCCCTCCAGCGGCGCAGGGGGACGGGGAATGGGGGTTTCGGTCAGTTCATTACACGTTGTTTCTGCCACTCCTTCCTCCTCAGGGGGAGGACTCCTCACACTCTTCCCCTGCTCCAGCATGGGGTCCCTCCCACGGGAGACAGTCCTCCACAAACTTCTTCAATGTGAGTCCTTCCCACGGGCTGCAGTTCTTCACGAACTGCTCCAGCATGGGTCCCTTCCACGGGGTCACAAGTCCTGCCAGTAAACCTGCTTCAGCGTGGGCTTCCTACGGGGTCACAGCCTCCTTCGGGCATTCACCTGCTCCGGCATGGGTCCTCCACGGGCTGCAGGTGGATATCTGCTCCACCGTGGACCTCCATGGGCTGCAGGGGGACAGCCTGCCTCACCATGGTCTTCACCATGGGCTGCAGGGGAATCTCTGCTCCAGTGCCTGGAGCACCTCCTCCCCCTCCTTCTTCACTGACCTTGGTGTCTGCGGAGTTGTTTCTCTCACATATTCTCACTCCTCTCTCCCAGCTGCAATTGCTGCTGCGCAGTAACTTTTTTTCTCTTTCTTAAATATGTTGTCCCAGAGGCGCTACCACCAACGCTGATGGGCTCAGCCTTGGCCAGCGGCAGGCTGTCTTGGAGCCAGCTGGCATTGGCTCCGTTGGACATAGGGGAAGCTTCTAGCAGCTTCTCACAGAAACCACTCCTGTAGCCCCTCTGCTACCAGAACCTTGCCATGCAAACCCAATACAGATTTTTTTTTTTTCTTTTAATGGAAGTTAAGATATCCAAGTTTTCAAAAAGAAGAGACTGAAGCTCTAGGACAAGAGGGACACAGATCAATGAAGAAAGTTCGGCAGATCCAATCTTTACTTAATGATACGCTAATCAAATTTAAAAAAAAAAAAAGGTCAGATCACAGCTAAGGAATAGATTTGGAGGCCTGATCCTTTAAAGTTTTGCAGGGACATTCACTAATACCCACCGTTATATTTAATATAAGTCTGGATCCTCATTTGCCCCTTCCTGGTGCCTTTTTCCAGACAGTACTTAGTTCACTGCTATAAAAATGTTGGAGAGAAAAGAGACAGAAAGGGTATTTAAGAGTAATGGAGAAGCAAGATGTTGGCCTACTTTTTGACCATGAAGAGAGCAAGAACATTTTCTTGGGACACAGGGAGATCATATATAATTTTTTAAAAATAATTTTACACAGCAGCTTAAACCACATCCATACCAGTTCCACAAACCAGCAAAATTAGTCAGAGATAACAGTCTTTCCCCCTTTTTCACTCCAAGTTTAGAGATTATGAAGTGATTGTGAAGTTTAAATTATTTTTATGATCAGAAATGGGTTATTTAAAACCAAAAACATGAATTCTGGATTTTTGCAAAGGCTGTATTTTTTTGTGTGTGTGTGTCCTGAGGGAGAAGATGTAATCTGTCAGTGTGGCTAGATTTGGCCCATCATCTTAATGATGCATCAAGGGACCTATAAGGTGCATTTCGCCTAAGATTTGTATTCTCTGTGCCTGCTGTGAATTCTCTGCTGTCTGCCCTTCGGGCATGAGATAAACAATGTTGGCTTCAGACAGTTCTCTGTATCAGGACGTTCATGTGTTTCTCACAAAGCAACTGGAAAGTTTCACAATCTTTTGCTCTCTCTCTCTTTTTGTTTTAATTGAAAATGGAAGTCCATCTTTTAAGCTTTCTACCTTCTATAGCCCTTAAAACCTTCATGGAGAAAAGGAGAGGAAAATTTGTTAGCCCAGAGTATGCACAGAACATTTAATTACCAATTTCTTTGTAGAATTTTCTGAAAATCTGTATTCTGGCACCAAAGTTGAAGGAATGACTTTTCAGCTAAGGTACCTTCTAATTAAATTATTTATTGGGTGGCATTTCAAATATGGCAAAGGTTTGCCATATTGTTCCTTTAAATTTCTTTAAATTTTGGGTGTCTGAGTCCCATAGACTCTAGCATAAAATCAAAATGCTGACCTGCTCTATCCCTAATGGCTATATGACAGAAAAAGAATTGCCTAGAATTATTAGTACTAGCATCATAGAAATAAGAGATGCGCAAGTGCATAACGTGTCCAGGTTTTAATATGACTAGCCAGTATTACAATAAATATAGTGCAAAGCCAAGCAAGAGCATGGCTGCATTAAGAGAGGTCATGCATGCAACACATAGATACTAGACAGATGACTTGCTGTAAGTGTTGCAAAACAGTTTAAAGAAATGTAAATACTTTAGGAAGCCTAAACCAATGGGAAAAAAAAAATATAAGAAAAAAATTTGGCAGGCTATTTTGTTTTATTTTAGGTTTTTAGTGAGTTCTTGAAACCTTCTGAATTCAGACAGGTATGTGAGATTTTGTGTGATCAAGGGGTTTTACTGACATGTGAGTAAAGTCATTAACTAATTCAGTTTTGTATCATTTTTAAGTTAGGAAGTTTAAAGGCATATATGGCCTAGATAGCACTGCAGGCTTTCCTCTGTTACAATATCTCCTTCTGTTGCTCTGTTAAAACTAAAAGGATGTTTAGGTTCAATGGATTTGCTCAGGCAGCAGATCTGACAGGTAACGACTTTCAACCATCCCTTTCATTGCGATTTCCTGCAACGTTATGCAGTTTTTTCCTCTCTTTTACCAGGGAAAATTGTGAGGAGGAGTCTGATGGGACCCGCGAGCTTGTGCTTTTTGTTTGTTTCCAAAGGTCAGTCAGTAGCTTGCTGCTAAGGAAGCCCTGAGAGCAGAGCTGGGAGCAATGCCAAGGGCGGGAGGCTTTGCTGAGCTGATTTGGAGACCAGCTCGTTCTGCCCTATTCACTCTCAGGCCAGAGGCATATTATGTCTGCTGACATATGGGGAGATGTTTCTAACCACTCACTGAGGCTAACTGATGAACTCTACTTTGAACTGACATCTTTTCTAGGGCAAGTTATCCCTCTGTGCCAATGCAACAGCATTGTCAACAACCACCACTTGACAAATGAACACATCTGCTCATGTGCACACAAAGTGCAGGAGCAGGTCAAAGAATGGAGACCATCTGTTTTTAATTCTTTCCTTATGTGATGTTCAGACTGTGATTCTGCTCCTGAAGCCACAAGCTGCCCCTCCTAAAAAGTTTCTTGTCCTGTTTTGTCTCTAACTCAAAAGAGTAGATCTTCAGAAATAATAACTAATATATTTGGATGCCTATAGTAAAATTTTGAAAAAAACCCTCAGACAAAATACTTTAAACAAAAATTTATGCTCTCTTTCCTAAATTGCCTGAAATGACTAATATCATTGAAGACCTCTAGCCTTGATGACCAGCTTGAGATTGATGGCTCTAACATAACTGACTTTTTGTGAGCAGATCTTCAGCATTTCTTTGAAACCATTCTGACCTCCAGTTCCAGAGCCTCAAAACCAAACCACCCACACTCACATGGATAGTATACTTAGCCTTATTTGAAGCTGCCTTCTCTTTGGGATTGTTGCAGCTGGTAGCATACAAGTTTACGTATTAGCAAATTGGTTATGTTTGCTGCAGCCTTCTCTTTGCAAGGAGAGTTTTAGGCTTCTGCATTGGTGGCTTATGTTGGTGGTAACTTGTCACAATGACTCAGGAGTCCTTTAACTCCACAGTAAAATGAACTCTTTCAGATAGCTGATTGATACAGCAGAACTCTGTCCTTCACTTACACATGCAAAGGTGGCAATCTTTCCCTTATGTTGTGCCTTGCCAGAATATGTGTATTAGGCACATAAGTTTTTAAGTGTTAGGAATCTATAGCCTCTAATGGGCTGGGAAGACAGCTGGAAAAGAAAGTGGGCTATAAGGTTACCATCCTTTCATAAACATGGCCTCAACCTCTCCCAAGACTAATTTTCAAAAAAATCTAGGGATGACCAAGAGTCCTGGCCTCTTGCCACTTCTAATCTGACTCAGAAAAGACAGATATTCGCTTGTGCTTTATTTTCACTCAGAGAGCATTGTAAAAATATTTGCTGAAAAAAATCCCTTTTGCTTCTGTTTCTTGTACAACTCACAGTCTGTGAGTCTCCTGATCAGATCCAAAGAAAAACTCTTTGATAATATAAATCAGACAGTGAGTTCACTGTAGATCAATTGCAAATTTAAAAATTTTTCACATAACCCACAAAATGTGTGGTCAGCTCCAACATCTTGGTTTGGAGCTAACAGTGGTTTTTAGTCTATAATCAAGGATAGCAGATCACTAAGTGGTGGGTACTGGTATTGCTCTAAGGCAGCTACAGTGAGGAGAACGGTGAATGTTAGAAGGGAGCTAACATTTGCACTGATGGTATAAAGGCTAAATAACATTAATGAAGATCACCTTAATAATTTCAGTCTTTCAATGGACTGACAATGGGTTTGTGATAGCATCTGCGAAATACATTTGCGTGTTCATCTTTTGATTTTCTACTATCTTTTGATTTTTCTACTCCACTCTGGCGAGACCCCACCTGGAGTACTGCATCCAGCTCTGGAGTCCTCAGCACAGGAAAGACATGGACCTGTCAGAGCAGGTCCAGAGGAGGGCCACAAAAATGATCAGATGGATGGAACACTTCTCCTATGAGGAAAGGCTGAGACAGTTGGGGTTGGTCAGCCTGGAGAAGAGAAGGGTCCAGGGAGACCTTATTGCAGCCTTCCAGTACTTAGAGGGGGCATAGAAGAAAGATGGGGACAGACTTTTTAGCGGGGTCTGTTGTGATAGGACAAGGGGTAATGGTTTTAAACTAAAAGCAGGTAGATTTAGACTAGATATAAGGAAGACATTTTTTATGATGAGGGTGGTGAAACACTGGAACAGGTTGCCCAGAGAGGTAGTAGATGCCCCATCCCTGGCAACATTCAAGGTCAGGTTGGACGGGGCTCTGAGCAACCTGATCTAGTTGAAGATGTCCCTGCTCATTGCAGGGCGGGTTGGACTAGATGATCTTTGGAGGCTCTTTCCAACCCAAACTAGTTTATGATTTTATGATTTTGATAGACATGCTGATTTACACTAGCAAGGCATCTGACACAAGTATGAAAACTGAACATTGTATCAATCACATGTAATATTAACTTTTGAGTCTCTCCAAACAACTTTTGCAATTCCCTTTTCTGGATTCATGTGTTTCAGCCCAGATGTATAGGAAAACCCTGATGGTCTTCAAGGAGCAGCGCACACAGGGTGAGGCTACCTGGTGTTCTCCCCATGTCTATGCTAACTGGTGTGAAAGAAAGAGCTTTATCACACCAGCCCACATGTTGTATTTGCTTGAGCCATAGGAATCCTAGGCTAGGATTCTTATGCTATTGCTCTGTTATACTCAGATGCTAACACGAATTTAAATAAGGTGAGTCTATTTCAGTCTTAGTGTAAGGAGAGGCAAACAATTATTTCAACAGAGTTATGCCTACATCATAGTTACCCTGCAGAGTATGCAAAGTCCAAAGTACCTCTTGCTTAGGTTGAATATATTCCAGTAAGTGTAGCCCTTTCCTGAAAGCCCAAACTCGCTAATTGTATTATTCATAAGTCAACTCCCATAAGTATAAAACAACACATATTATGTCAAGTAAAGTGAATCCTGAATAGAGAAGGGAATTTTAAAAAATAAGTTGCACCTAACTGTGCATGAACTGTGAAATGTATTTGTAAATTAATTTTTTATTTCCCCTTGTCATTTCTCATCTTGAGTGCAGTTGTAACCATCTTGTACCCATCACTTCTGACACACACAGCTAGCCAGAGATGCAGACAGCAACCTTGCTAAATTTACTTCCCCTCTTTCCTCTCTCCTGCTTCCCATCCATATTAGTAAAAACATTTTACTGGGACAATTGCCTTTCACTGGGAGAAAGCTGGTCAGAGTTTTCATAATCTTCGTTCTTTGGTGATGGCACTTGTGACTGCTCCTGAGCTCCCCTACCCTTCCATTTTTGCACACTTTGGGAAGTAACTGCATCATCTCATCTACCTTTGTGCATGGCCTTACAGGAAAACTAAAGCCATCTTATAGCTAGCTGCTACCAAGAAGTGTGATCTTGCTCTTGCCCACCTCTTTCCAATGGGATTATCAACACTGTACTTTCTGCTGACTTTGGTAATCATCTGATCCCTGAAGAAGGATGTTAAGAAAGCTAAACCAGAAGAAAGGTAATCACTTTTTCCTTTTTTTTTTTTTTTTCTTTAGGGTTGGTTCTCTGCTGGTTAAACACCATAAACCAACTTGGCATGCGATTAGACAAGTCCCAGGGAGGAGTCAGAAGCACATGGCCAGGCCTGGAGCTGCAGGAGACTGATGGGACTGCCCCTGTGCATAGCAGCCAGACACTAAGTTGGCTTGGCTAAGTCACAAGTGGCACATTCAAGTGCCTGAATTAGCTTGGTCTACTCTCAGCACTAAAGTGGAATTTAAAAAAACATGCTCTCAACTCCCATTAAACACCTTTGAATATTCAAATGTTTAAATATTTAGGTGACCTGAACTGCTTCTAAGAGGCTCCAATTGAGGGACAATAGTCTGCTAATTCAGGTACCCATTCCTAATGGCCTGAGCACCCTCCCTGAGTAGAGAGAAATATAATGATTTCTGATAATTTCAGAGTCCATAGTAGCATTTTGGTTTGGAGCACTTGTGTGGTTTTAAAGTCCATTTCCCAGCTGTTCCCACTTTCATTTGCTGGTTCAGTTCAGGATGTCTTTACATCCTATGTTAATGATAATTTTTTTCCTTTAAATAATTCAGGTTTGCTGTCCGAGCCAGATATATTGTAACAGAGTCCATTAATTGCTTGAATGTTATATCAGAGGTGAGTTTGGTCCAGAGATATAAAATCCATTAGGAAGTGTTTAAATGAAGAAATACTGCTCTTATTGGAATAAATTCCACTAAAAGACTATGAATACACAGAACAACATGTAAAGGGAAGAATAGCTCAAGGGAGTCAACATGCAAGTCTTTCTACGTTCTTTGTATCCATCTTCAGATTACACTATTCCACTTTTTAATTTCAGTTATTACTGTGATAATGGCATTGAGATTGTCAGTGCAGTATGACAATTACAGTAAAGAAATTATCTCTAATTCTTCAGAAGGAAATTCATCATTCAGTCTAACATGTACAATAGCTCCTGCCAGCATAAGGAGAAACCATTGCTTTTATTCAAGTGACCTGGTAACTACTACCTACCACATCAACCAATAAAACCTTGTCTCAGCAAATCAGCTCTTATAACACTGTCAGAAACTTGCTGTTGTTATCACTAGACCAGCTACTTGGATTTTAAATCTTTCTTGGTGGAAAGAGCTAACTTAACATCTTAGTGAATGCAAGGGAGTTTACTAGATTTACAGTGAGCACGTCAGATGAAACCCACTCAGATGCAGATTTACTGGGGAAGAATGGAAAGAATACAAACCCTACCACTAGTTTCTGACTTCTGCTCCTCTGCCATGGGACTAGGAGTTCGTAAGCTTCCACTGCCTACTGCAAATTTTCTTTGAGCTCCCCACATTTGATGCACAGAGAGAACCTGTAGCACTGTGCAGAATCCTAAGCTTTTCCCTGGCTTCTGCCCTACATTGCTGCCCAGTCCCATCAGGTAATGCTCCAGTGACATGCCCCTGTTTTGTAATAAGGCTTAATTTAAGTGAAGTCCACACTTTCCCTTCTATAGTATAGATACAATTTCAGACAATCAATGCTCTGCTTGAGGTCCTCCTCCTAATTATAACAAAAGATCATATGTTCTTGTTCCCCCTGATGCTCCTTGTTGTAGCTTGTGATGTAACTCATCGTATCTCTGTCTTGCCTCAAAAAAACCTGAGTAATGAACGGAAATGTTGAATATCGGGTGAAGTTTTTTATCTCTGACTGGTTACAGGAACTTTACAGGTAAATCTGTCTCTATTGTTAAAGCCTTCATCATCAGGGCTTCCTTGGGCTTTGCTTTGCATCGTTACCATTACATACCCAAATGAACTTCCTGGCTGACATTGGATAGACTGTGTAGAATGAAGTGAGGGCAGAATGAAGCATTTAGTATAAATCTCTGCATATCCTTCATGTCAAAAAGTAGCTTCCTGAACAATCTCCTGGATTTCTGAGGGCTTTGCCAAAATTGACAACTGTGTGTCAAAAAGACTGAAGTAGTTCCAGTATGAATAAAAAAATTATTTAGAAAAAAGGTCAACTTTAGAATATCTCTTTGTTTAGACTGTTAATTTTAATTTATTCTGGGACTTGATGTGGTGAGATAGTCTGTTAGTCTGATGAAAATCCAGGATGGCTATAGTATTTAGAGATTCCTAGTGTTCTAGTGCAACTTATTTTAATGAAACTTAGAATCAAAAGCTAAGGGGTCTCAAGAGGCCATTTTGGCCTTGTCCCAGCCCCAGGTCATGATGGTCTATGCTTCTGTCATTCCTGATAGACTTGTCCCTCTTACTCTTGATGACTCATGATTGTGGAGATTTCAGAGTTTCCCCTGACAGCATATTACATGCCTACACTATACTTACTGCTAAAAAGTTCTCCTAATAGCATACTTGAATATTCCTTGCAGCAATACGTGCCCATTGCTTCTTCTTCCCACCATGGACTTCTGAAATGGCTCTAGACACCTCTGTGTGGGTGTCTGAATAGAAGTCAGTATTCCAGCCAGGGCTTGGATGGGAGGATTGCATCACGTCTGGTGAGCTATTCCTATTAATAGAACCTAATGCAGCATTCGCTTTTCATTGAAACAGCATGGCATTGTTGACTCATGTTCAGTTGATGGCCCACAGCATCCCTGTGATGATACTTTTTTTCCAGGACTCTTTTGCAACCAATTGTTTCCTGGTCTTTATTTGTACAGTTGACTATTCCTGCCTAAATGTCTCTTACACCAAAAAAATGACCCACCCTGATTAAGATTCCCCAAGCACGCGCTGCAGCAGTATGTCAGATTAGCAATGCAAGTTAAGTGCATTTCTCCCCAGTTCTGCACTCCAGTCCCTGGCTTCACATTCATTGCATGGGCAGGCAACTTCCATATCCTGACACTCAGATCTTTGGGAAGGTGGAATGTGTTTTGCCACTTACTGAAGGTAAATTTGCAAACTGCAAATCAAGTAAGCTGTATCCATGGAAACATCACTTAAACATATGGGTATGCAGTTTCTCCTCTAGCCCTCTGATTAAGATCTGGCTGTTCTGCAGACCAAGTCTTTCTAGTTCAAAAAATAAATAAATAGGAACATTCGTTGCATCCAAAACAGTCTGTGAACATAAAGGACATTTGTAGACTTACTTAATTGCTTCCATCACAGTTTAAGACACATCTGTACTAAGTAACATTTTGTTAATTGACTATTTAAAACCTAGTTTAGAATTCCCAAGTGGGCTGATTTTTTATATTCTTTATTGGGCTCAACTGTCACAAGAATTGGGCGAGGAAGCAGAAGTGTTTGGACAATTTCAGAGGGTATTTAGCCAATAAGTATGTCACCTTCTTTGTGACAGTGCTTGAAGAGCAATACTGGAATCTGTATTCACCATATGAACTGACATAGATGCTGCTCTCAGTTTCTATTCTACTAGTTAGCAAGCTGTTATGAAGTCATGAGCAGAGATGTGAGAGAACACCTGACCAGTTGATCTGAATTCTATTCCCAGTTCAGATACTAATTTGTGACCTTGTTCAAGACATTTTGTCTCTGCTACCCAGTTTTGCAGTTAGACAGTGGTTACTGGCTTCCTGTTCAGAAACTTACCACTTTGACAGCAACGAGAGTAGAGGATTATTGTAAGTCTTCATTGCTGTGGTTTTCAGTGAAGAAAAAAGATTTTTTTTTTGTCCCTGAAGAGAGGACAATACTTTCAAAATTAACTTTCCAATGCAATATTTCAAACAAGTTTTCTATCAATTAAATATTCTGCAACATTCACTGTTTTGCCACATATTCCCATCAATGAAAATATTTAGAAAAGTGAATTCAGAAGAAATTTGAATGCTGCCAAAGATAATTCACTTTAAAATGTGAATGAAAGTGTATATATTATATGTGTTGCATACTCAGCTATGAAATTGGCCACAGAACTTCAAATGTTTTGTAAAAATTTCTGGGAAGGAATTTATCTGCAAACTGTTTTCATGATGTCCTTATGCCTTTTCCTCTTTAGGAAGTAACAAATTTTAACTTTATATGTCTGCCAAATCTGAATAGAATTCAGGTGACAAAGAAAAGACACTTCTGAGCCAGGTGTTAATCCTTCTGCTGAATACCAGACTATGGCAGATACTAGCAGTATGAGAAACTGTCAAAGAAAAGTTCAGAAAAATCCTTAATATGAGAAAATATTTGGGTTCAAGATTAGCTCCACCTATACCAAAGACCCTTAATTTTTCTTTCTACTGCCATGAAGCTCTGTGAGGGGGCAGAAACTTATTTCAGATTTCAGATTTGCATTTCCATTGCTAAATGTCCTTTTGGCAGGAGCATTTCTAACTTTTTCTTCTAAAAGTACAATGTTTAAACAGTATTGCTTACTATAAAAAGGAGAATGAATTTAAATTTTAATAAGAAAAACCCACAGTGTACACCAGCATAAAATTAGAGGTTTCTTCTGCTGCCTTTTGTCCTCTAGGGTTTTTCAAGAGACTGGTTCATTCTAATATTAATTGCCTTCTGTATTTCCTATGAATGTTATGATTAGGATTTACAGTTACAATCTTTTTATTAGATAAACAGTTTCATATAGCTCAATAATTTCATTAAATCTAAAGCTTATGGGAGGAAATACATTCTGAAACAAATACAGGCAGGTATTTTTGTATTTTCAACTACAAAACTCAATGCACCATAGATTATTTTATTACAACGTTTGTCTAAATTTGCTACAATTATGCTTAACTGAGCAAAGATGCTGTTGGGTGTTGGCAAGGCATTGTTACCTTATCCTTTATTATTGAGCAAAATCAGAAAATGACAATTTCATTAAAATATACAGCCATAATTAAAGTATGACATTATTTTTGCAATCAGGAAAAATTTGAGCAATTATGATTCCTATTAGCGTGAGATACAACTTTTGGGGCCTAATTCTGAAATATAATGAACAGGAAGGAAGGCTGCTTGAGTTTATTACTATTATTGTTGTTGTTGTTGTTATTATTATTATTATTATTTGTAGATTTGTGTGCACAGCTGTGTTATGTTATGAAACCCAAAGAAGAAATATTGCTTAGAAAAGAAATCACTTGATGTGGCAGAAAAGGTAAGATGAGAAGATATTTCAGCTCTTATATAGCTCTTTACAAAAGTTAAACAAAAATTAAATGTGCGGCACTGGTTAAAAGGGAATATCTAAAGCTTGATTTTTAATTGATGCAGTAATAATTCCAGAGGTAGTTTCGCTAGAGAGTTCAGGCTTTGGTGTATCTTCTTTTCCCTGTCACAGAAAAGGAACTTGCCCTTCTCAGAATACATGAACCAGCCTATACTAAACTCAATGAGCATTTTACTTAGTGGTTTCTAGCCAAATTTTTGGTCCTGCTTCCCCTTGAATTCACATGAATTTTGAAAATCCTGCTAAAGATGTACCCGTGAGTTTAGGTGCCCAACTACCATCTGTCTAGCACAGAATACAAAGTTGTACTATTTTGTGCATTTTTTTCCTTTCTTTTTTTTTTTTTCTTTGTGTGCTGGGGTCCTAAATTAAGCTTAGTTGCCCATGGGGGAATTGTATTCAGCTTGGATAATCACAGAATCATTTAGGTTGGAAGAGACCCTTAAGATCATTGAGTCCAACCCTAGTGAATATCAATAGAAATTATGATTGCAAAAAGCAGAAAATGTGGATTTGTTTTATAACTTAACATTGCTACTCTCTTCTGTTGACACAATGAAGGTAGTAAAATGAAGTAAATAATAGATTTTTACAAGAAGATATCTATCTAAGGCTATCTCCTATCCGCTCATCAAGGATATTAATTAACCAGTTCTAGCCTTCATTCTCTAAATGTTTCCTTGTGGAGACTTTAACTCACTCAGAAAAAGTCACATTCCCCTTTAGACTTCGTTAACGCTGTCTAAAGTAAAGGAGGTATAAAGAAAATAAAACTCTTTTCTCATTTACATCTGTGGTTCTTCACACAGTTCTCTTCACTCAGAATGGGTCTGGTTGGAGATCTGTGGAGTTAAATTATCACAAAAACTGTAGTCTGTATAGGTCTCAGCACTGAGTTGTGACTGCATATTTATCAGGCCAAATGTGGTAGTTGTAAAGTAGTTAGCCTGATGTGTAAGTGAAATTACAATTTCTACACTTATTATGTTATTGCATTTTAGCCAAGATTTGTTTCATCTTTGTTGCTGTGTGACATTGACAGGCATACACTGTTTAGATGCTCTAAAAGTTGGATTTTATGCATTAATATTTGGGTTTAAGACTCAGCTTCTCACAATAGTCTTACAGTTTTCTGTAGGAGGTAGTGCTTTGCATTTATTTTATTTTTTTAATTTATCATTGTGTTTGTTCTTGGTGGCTTGTCATTCAAACTCTGGAAACTTCTCTTCAGATTTTGGTAGTATGTGGCTAAGGAGGAAACTCCTGTGTTGGCTTCAGAATCAGTTGGCAATATCTGTAGACCTTTATTAAAAATTTACACTAGAAATATCTATTTCTCTACATTTCCATTTACCCTAATTAATTCATAAATCTTGTCATAAAAGGAAAGACAGAGAACTCTGAGCTAAAACTAATCTTACTTCTTGACCGACCTGCTAGCAAAATACATTGTGCCAGACTGTCTGTGAAACCAGTGGGTATTAATCACTTGTTTAATTCCACCTCTCCTCTTGTTAAAAGGCTATCCAGCACTCTGATAAAACTGAGATCAAGTTTCAGCTGCATGAGAGGTTGACATGGTTCTCCTTCTAAAACTCTTTCATGTCAGCTGTATGGTAAGAAGGCAATAAACTATAAATTCTCGTTAAAAGACTTTGATTGCCTCTTTGTTAGGACTTTGTGATTTTCTGACGCTTAAAGGGGAGTAGGTGTCCAGCTGTCATCAGAAGTTGCAGTGACTAGGACAGCTAGTTGCCTTAGGAAGCCCTTGCCTTAATATTTTGAAATGTCTACGATATCCATGTGATCTACAAAGCATGTACTGATTTCAAATATCTTCTGCAAGCTTCTAAAGAAGTCATACCGCCTTTAAACATATTCCTAAGGCTTGTTTGAATTTAAGGAATGTAAATCAATATAACCTCAAGTTGTCTTTATTTGCACAAGGATCTAAGAGATTTCTTGTGATGGAGAGCAAGCAATAACTTGTCTTTCAACAGAGAATGGGCACATTTAATAGCACTTGGCATTTGCATACTTTTACCATGTCTGCAGTATGTTGGCAGCTTTTATTGTGCCAGAAAGGTCACTGGACTGGAACGAGTGGGTGATAAGGACAGAAGAGCTGGCTGTGAGCATCCCACATGTTTGACAGTGGCAGATTTGGGTGTTCTTGAAAAGGCCGATATTGACTGATGCTTCCAGGATGTGACTTTTACAATAAAGAGCATAGTGGTGCCTGGGAAGCTGTCTCCATCTGTAATGAAAGAATAAGCATAAAAGTTATTTTCGAAAGGGGTGAAAAAGGTTGTGAAGCCAAACAGAAGACTGATATGTTAAAATGTAGAGTGAGAAAGAGAGGGCCTGGTGTAACTACACTTATTAGAGCTATGAAAAAATGAAGTTAATGCGCAGTTCATTTTCCAGTTCATCCAATCACTATACAGAAAGCCTGCCTGTGCTTTGCTATTGCTTCTCTTGGGTGCCTGACAGATAGATATCTGCCACATTTCAATCACATTTCAGTTTGCTGTGGGAACAATGGTATTTGCCTGTGGAAATTCCAGCACTTTACATGATCAGGTCTCTGTTGTGAAATAGGCTCTGCAGCTGGGGCAGTGCTGTGGATCCATGACTATTCCTCTTTGGGATCAGTAAGGTAACCGTTCAGACTTGCCAGCTCAGCTGGTATTTTTTAGGCATCTAATATTTAGTCTCAAGAAAGTATAGCTTGGGTTCACATTGATGGAGTTCTTCTGGTCACTCTGCATCTAGATAAGATGCTTGATCTCATACTCCCTATTTCAGTTCTCATTAATTCCAAGGTATGTGTGTTCTCTTGAGCTCTTGATCATCATTTACGTGTGCAGTATATGTGCACAGGTTCTGTGTTTCTTCTTCAACATGGCAGCACTTCCTTATTTATCTAAGAAATAATGTTAAAGGGAAGAAGACAGCTTTGCTCTGCAAACATGTGGGATCCTTTCAGATGAAATATTCACAGCAAAACATATAGAGATTTGTTTCCATTTGTTTAGACATCAGAAGTCTCACTGGATTTGAGATGCTTGTAAATTATCCGAGCTTAGCTTAGGAGCTTGCCGGTGCTGTCTGATTTGGGACAAGTTTTTAAATACTGTTTATTCCCAGACAAGAACTGCAGATATATAAATATTCTTGTTTAGAAGGAACAATGCCTTGATTTTTTTATAATTGGTATAAAGGCTTGTGTTTAGTTTGGTTTGTGGTTCAATTGATAGTGTGCATTGATTCTTGTTTTATCCAAACATGTCTGCTGGTCTCTAATAAAGATGGCAATTTGTGTGCTCCTGAGAAAGCTTGCAAAGAGGGTATATGATTACAGCATTCTGTGGCACACTCAGGCCTATCAAGCCTCTCTTATTTCGAACAGATGACTCATGATAGTTTGATACCATGCATAATGGGGTGCTTTGACTGGTAATAGGGTTAAACAATCAAGTAGAGAGGAGTTTGATCTGCATTGTGCCTCCATCTAGGAGTAAGAGAGGTAAGGTCTGAATAAAGGAGGATTAATTAGGCAGAAATATTTCTGTAACAAAGGCATCAGTGCAAATAATAGCATTGATATTTTGTACTGACGTCTTAGTGTCAAAATAGTAGTGCATAATAGAATTCAAGCTTCAGAAAGTAATGTGCCTCTCAAATGTTTACGTGTATTACTGGCTCTATGTTCAGCGGTGTCGTGGTTTAACCCCAACCAGCAACCAAGCACCACGCAGCCGCTTCCGCCTCCCCACTCCCAGTGGGGTGGGGAGGAGGGAAAAAAAAAGTAAAACTCGTGGGTTGAGATAAGAACAGTTTAATAACTAAAGTGAAATAAAATACACTATTAACTAAGAATAATAATAATAATATAATAATAATAATTGTAATGAAAAGGAATATAACAAAAAAAAAAAAAGAAATAACACCCAAGAAAAGACAAGTGGTGCACACTGCCATTGCTCACCACTCGCGGACCGATGCCAGAGCAGCGATCACCCCTCCCGGCCAACTCCCCCGTTTGTATACTGGGCATGACGCTCCATGGTATGGAATACCCCTTTAGCTAGTTCAGGTCAGCTGCCCTGGCCGTGCTCCCTCCCAGCTTCTTGCACACCTGCTTGCTGGCAGAGCATGGGAAACTGAAAAATCCTTGGCTTATGATAAGCGCTACTTAGCAACAAATAAAACATCAGCATATTATCAACATTATTCTCACACTAAATCCAAAACACAGCACTGTACCAGCTACTAAAAAGAAAATTAACTCTGTCCCAGCTGAAACCAGGACAAGCGGCTCTTAGGCATTTGCTAATACCTGCCCTTCATGTTTATTCACAATGGGAGGATTTGTATTTATATACTGCCATTTCTGAAAATCCAGCTGTTGGCCCTGGACAATGTGCAACATGCATTTCAGATGTGCAACCTAGTTGTTTCAGACTCTGATTTGCAAAAAATAACATTAAAAATGTGGAAGAAAGAAGTAATGCTCACTGCTGTGGTGGCACAGATTACCAGTTCATGCACAGAATGGGATTTCTTGTCCTGGATCCAATAAGATTGGCAATACAAATTTAGAGCATTTTGGTGAAGGTGCCTTTACTCTGCCTAGCCTCCTTGCCTCCAACCAATCCTATTTGTAACCTCAGCTTTGTCCATTTCAATGGCTATTTTCTAGTTTATAGGGATGCCTGTTGCTTAGTGTACTGACAAAAGGCAAAACAGCTTAATGAACTTGACTCCCTACTACTTCTGATTTTGAAGTGGCATTCATGGTATAAACCATTTTTCACTGAGAACAGGGACATATTCCTTGGGAAATTCTTCAAGATTTTGCAAAAAGCACTGAGAATAGCAATTGTGAGAGGAAGACTTACCTCTCTAGGACGGATTGTAATTGGGAGGAATAGAAAACAGCAAGCAGACTCATAGTCCTCAAGTTTAGGGACCTAAGACATCATTAGACCATATCACCTGGTTTCCTTTACAACACAAGCAATTATCTTTCACTCAGTTATCCCCGTACTAAGCACAACTCCTTATTTGACTGAAAAAAACCCAAACCTAAAATTTGTCGGGCTTTCCCTCCCTCCCCTCCCCTTTTTTGTGGCGGGGGGAAGGGAAGCTGGAATAACCTTTTAATACATGACATTTTCTGCCTGGTGGAGAACTTCATACTCTGTAATCAAGTTATCTTTCTGCATCTTCTGTATCTTCCTATGATACAGTCTTTTTCTAGTTTAAATCCTTTTTTGTGGGTCTCTTAAATAAGCATGAACACCATATCAGGGCTAAGCATTACTCCTGCCAGTTCTCCATGGAGGGAGAAGCCACATCCTTTTTCCTGAAACATCTCAACCCCCCCCAGTACTTTTTATCCCAGCATGGCTTGGGAGGTATATGGTCACTGCGACCTCTAGTACTGAAGAACTTATGCAGTGCTCCCATGAGTTTTGTGATTGTCCACCAAGATACCAAAGCAGTTGCATTTCCCCACTTATATAAATTGAAATGAAAAACAATTTTTTTCTTTTTCCTAAATTAATTGTATGCTCCATCCTTGCAAAGCTGTTTTTTTTGATGTCTCCAGATGGAGTATTCAGCCATTTCATCCACATGCTGTGTGCCCTGTTACCCATTCCAGCCAGAACGTTCAGCGGTGGGGTCCCCTTCTGCAGAAAGGACCTGCCTTTGCCTTCTTTGGCAGAGAACTTTTCATTTGGAGGAAACATTTTTTTGTTTTGTTTTAATGGGTAAATGGGTAAATGTAGTTAAAGTCACCCATAGTGCTCTCTACTTGCCATTATCTATATTTTGCAAACATTTCTTTTATGTAGGTTTGCTAAGCTCATAAATTAATGGGGGAACTTGTATAGGGATGGACCTCATTAAAGATATTTCCATTTCATTCTTCTTTGAGAGCTACTTTTTGAGGTTTGCCATTTTCATGGTCTTTGTTCATTTTAGGAATACTGTGGAGAGCTTTTTTTTTTTCCTCAAGAGAATGCAGTAATGTAGAAAAGCAGCTTAACAAGTCAGGCATATTTTGCAGTTGCTTATGTACATCAAAATTTTCTCCTAAAAAATGAAATCAGACTTGTTCTACAAATACTATTTTCTATTAAAAGATGTTGAGTGGCACTAATTATACTCCTGTCCTTTATCAGCTAAGTGAATGTTCCATTATTTTGGCTATGATTGACATTAGACTTACTAGCCTATAGTTGCCTAGGTCATTTTGCTTATCCTTGTGAAGTACTCACAAGTATTAAGATTCTTCTTGTTTGTTTATTTCCTACATATTCCACAATTTTTTTCTAAGATGGGAATGCCCAGGGCTTACTATGGAGAATTTGTAGGATTCTTGGGTGCAAATTCTCCAGAACTACTTGCTTTAAAAAAAAAGTTAAGCACTGATGTAGGGTAACAGCCCCTTTATCTACTAGTGTACTACAAAGTGTTCTCTCTGGATATGTATATCATCTGCTTTTTCCCAAGTATGGATTATAAATATTTTCAAATAGTGTTGCCTTTTCAGTATCACTTAAAATTTTATCATGTCTATCAAGTAATGGATGTGTTTTATTGCTATCAAATCATATATCTTATACATGTGTATAAAAATTTGGAAGCTATGTTTCCATAAATATTCATAACATTATTTTTCTTGCCAGATATTGATTTTTCCCTTGTGTCCTTAGATTTTCTCATCAGTTTTCTGTATTTTATAAATTCTAATTTACACTGACATCTATTTCTCCTGTTTCCCTTTCTGTCATTTTCCATCAATGGTAATTGCTGTCTTTATTCATCCACTGAGTTGTGGCTTTTTAACAGTCTCTGATAAAATTTGTTCATTAAGAAATCCCAATTTCTTTTAATATTCCTCCCACTAATTTTTATTAACTTTCTTGAGCCTTGGCAAAATTACCCTTCTCGATGAACTGTGATTGCGTGTGCAACAAAACATTTTAGGATTATCCTACTTACTTCAGTCAACATCAATGAGTTATTAACATTGCTTCCAATGCATTCTTCAACATCAGTCCAGTGATTAATTCATCAGGAGTTACCTTGTGAAGTGAAATTACTCTTGAGTTAAGAAATTATAGACTGCCCTACAGACTCGAATATTTTACTTTTTGGCGGCAGAGTGCCTCCTGTGTCTACTTCCATAGTCAAAGTCCTTGTTAATACAATTTCATTTCTTTCCAGATATATAAACGTGGGCTTAAGGATTAGCTTACCCTGTTATCCGATTTGATTCAGTAGTGATTTATGTATACTCAAGTTTCTATAGATCAGGATTACCAGTAACTTAAAACAATTCATGGAATTTTTAATACAGAATACAGGTATCATCCTCTCCTTTTCCTCCCTCCCCACCTTTATTTTGTATTTGGTCTCTTCTTCATATGCTAGCCATAAATGCACAGGAGTGAACAGAAAAGTGCTTAGATATTTATGCTAGTTTCCTGCTGCTGTTGCAAGCTCATACTGAGATTTTATCCCTGGTGTGCTGGCACTGAAATTTGTTACACTCTAGTTCTCAAGAAACTAAAGTCAAAAGGTAGAAACAGGAAGCTGAGTTCACCCACAAATTGCTCAAGGGAGTGAACTCAAAATTTAAATTTTGGCACTCTCCGTTCAAAACAGAAGAGCCACAGGTTCATATCTGCAAACAGAGCTAAAGAGGAAGCAATGCAAACCAAAGTCCATTTCCTCAAAATAAACATTTGATTTGGTATGGCACATGGTGTTGAAGAAGAAAACATAATGAATATCCCAGGTCTATGAGGTCTCCTGTATACTTGAATTCCCTTTCCAGTTGTCTTTCCATTGCTTTACTGGCACTGCAAAATGTCAATGAGGGGAGGCTGCCAATGTCTTCCAGAAATTTAATCTCTGCTATCTACTCTGAGCAGGTTGATGGCACAAACTACACATAATACACCCAGATTTGTGCAGGAAAACAAAGATCTTTTTGTATCCTTTTCATATTTTTAGTAAGTGCTTCCCAATAAGCCTATTTCTGTTTCTTTTAACAGCAATGAAACCAAAAAGGCTCTATAAAATTAATATTTGTCAAAATTAATGATACCTTTACTTATCTCCAGAGAATATGCATTCCTTCCACATAATTTCAGTAGCTCAGAGAAGCCTTTCTACCTGGATTATCTGACTCTTCTCTTGGTTTGGAATAAAATAGGGACGTTAAAATATATTTGGAAATTTGTTCTGATTTTTGTCTTCGGTTGCTATCTCTGTAACATGTCGTATATCATTGGCTGGATGAATTAAAGAGCCTTTGCAGTGAGTTTTATTTTTGTTACATTAGAAAACTTTTATGGCAAAAATAGCTTTCCCAGTACCTCTTTATAACGACAAAGGCTATATTTCTGCCAATACTCACTTGAGATTGAATTTTCTTTTTGCAGCTTTCATGACACTTTCTGTATTCATTTTTCTGTCACAGTTTGAGCCGCTGGGTTTGACTGTTCGTGAGCCACACAAAACTCCCAGCAAATGCTGACTGGAAATGAATTTTAGAATTAAAAACCTGCTAGTGTTATTCAGTGGTGAATATACTGACTCCAGATACTGATGCTGAGAACTGAAAGAAGCATCTAGCAAACTGGGCAAAGCAATTTGTGACGGACTCAGAGCATAGCAACACTGTAAATCTTTTTAAGGCAACTAATTTTTTGGGCTTGATCAGAACAGCAAGAAGTCTACGCTGGAATTGTAATGCATATGTGTGTACAAAAAGGATGCTGTTAGCTTTCATCTTCTTACTTCAGAAGTATCAGTCCAACACACATGACTTTAGTTCAGTTGCAGTGAGAATTCAATTTAGCTGTAACTTGACTAAAATTATGGGGTTTTTACTGTTTCCTATATTGAGTGCACAAATACTCATGATCTAAAAACTTCAACTGAAAAGAGCTCGATGTCCTATATTTTCTCTTGGCTGTTGTACCTCCTTTCAGCAGTAACTAGAAAGAATTAAATAATCTATCGTTGCTCTACAGGAGCAACTTCCATTTAATTAAGTTGATGTCTTCTGCAAACTTCCATGTCAAGCTCTCACAGCCTTTAGAACTGCAAGAGGAAAGGAGGAAACCAGAGCAGCCGTGGAGTTCCCATGCTGCAGTACCTGCCAGCTCTGCAGGGGCCATCGTAACAACTGTGTGTTGTCCTGGATACAGGGATATAGTTTAATTAGATTACAGCTTTACTTAGTAGGACATCTAGGGACTACCTGAGGTATAATTCATCCAGTACAGGTCAGTCTGCCTAGTGTAACCACCTCCATGTGAAGGACAATGGCTTCCATCTTCAAGCTTCATAAACATGTCTCTAGCAGAGTTACTAAGCGAAAAGCCTTCTCTGGCTTCAGGGAGTGAAGGGGGTCATACCTTTGCAACAGGAGCTCTAGTTCTATTTTGCATCTTCTTTACTGATGACCAGGGCACCTTATTGCTCATTTACTTTCACAAACACCTACTGATTTCTACCTAAAATATAACCCACCAATGAGGTTTTCAGGCAGCTAAGAGGATGGTGAAAAGAGCATTGCTGAGAATAGTCTACCTGTGAAGGCTGGCTAGTCTTCCTAGCCTTGAAATTAGCTTAGTACTCATCATAGAAGTTCAAAAGCCTACCCCATTTCTTGTAAGGCCCCTGGGGTTTAAGGAAGAGGTTAACAATATTCTGTGGGATTTCACTGGCATCATTATGCCAATCTGCTCAGGGTTCCCCTTCTCAAGGATACAGGACCCAGTGCACAGGCGCTCCTTAACAGAACTGTGTTTTTTTCTCACCTTTCAAATCCAGATCACTTTATTTCTGGGATAACACAAGAAGAGCAGATGCAGAAAAGTGGTATCTGTGGACCCATACACACCTGCTTGCCTGTCCATGAAAATCAGTATGACTGCCAAAGAAAGACATTGAGATCTGAGCAGGTTTGAATGTGCATTTGAACACTGGAGGAGGCTCAGAACAAGGAAGCAGTATAAAAATAGAACAAGGATGTTATTTCTCTTTGCTGTAGAGGCACCATAAGCCACAAGGCAGGATCATGACCATTGGTTGTGTTCAAACTGATGCATACCAACAACGGCATAAAGCCAACAGTCGTCTTAAAATTAAAACCCATTGCTAGAGGGATAATAGATTTTAAGAAACCATTGTCTTTTATGTGTGTATTTAGGCAGGTAGGCAGAGAAAATGGAAGTGGCCACATGATCTTAACCATGGATGTGATATCCAAATAATTTTTGCAAAATGCCACTCGTGGTGTCACAGTTAATTACTCGTCTCTGACAAAATACAGACTCCTATATCAGGTATTCCTTAGAAATGACAATGAAGGAGTTCATATGTGAAGCAACATATTATTTGTATTCAGACGTGCTGTTTAGCTGTTATGAGGGGACCTTCTGCCTTGCCCATTGCATGCTGAGCCACTCAGAGCCATGCAAGCAGGGCAATTGATTGACACTGAAATTATGGCGTTTCTCAACCATTCTTCAGATGCCCATCTGCAGCGAGGAAGTGTGGAACAGCTTTACAGAGCAGGCACTCAGCAATAATTTCTCCAAATACCCCCTACCAGGTAATTATTTCTCTTAGCCTGATTCTAATGTGAAGAGTATGGCCACAGGTCTGGTCTTGGATACAGCAGAGGCAGTTCATCATACTGTCTTTCAGGAGTGTAATTTACTCCTTTGGGGGTCTTTTATGCCTTTTCAAGGGTTCAGCTAGAACATTGTCCTCCAAATGCAAAGTACAGTATTTTATTATTTGTTTCTCTAAGCACGACTAGTAGTTTTGTTTGAAAAAAGGAGAGGGGAGAGAGGGGAAGAGTGGCTGCGATGAGGGAGAATATCTGATAAAGTGGTAGAAATATAGAAAAGGTGCCACCACTTAGCCAGCTGTTCTGGAAAGCAGGCTAAGGAGTAGTTCAAGGCCTAAAAAAACTTTTAAGAACTTGGACAAGCAGAGAAAAAAATGAAGTGTTATATGCCTTCAGAAGACTCTCTCTTGACCTGAGACTGCAAACCTGTAATTATGCTGACCTTTTCACTTAACAGCTAATCTAAGATCCTAATGCTCCTTTGTGGGTGTAACACAGCAAGAATAGATAAAAGTTCTCCTGGAAAAGTATCAGCAGTGGTCTTTAAGCAAGAAAATACCTGAATTTCTGATACTTTTTGAATTTTCTTTAAGAAAGTGAAAAGTTGCAACTCTCCAGAGCTGATGAGTATTTTACTCCTTTCATCTGTCACTTGCAAAGAGATATGAAACTTTTATTTTCCCAGTCTTCCTAGAATCGGTAATAAATTGTCAGAGCCAAACATGCATATCTGGTGGCTTTTTAAATAAAGGATTAGCCCTTCAATATTTCACTTTTCTCCAGAAGTGCTCTGTAAGCTTGACGAGAAGGAGGTAATATGTAAAAGTCTGTGTGGGAAAAAGCTATTTGTCCAGTGGCAAAAAGATGTGGACAAGCAATTCTAGGAGATATTTTGTTTTCTCTCCCTCCTGCTCTGTGCGTATATATAGATGTATACATGTGTGTGGGAGAACAGAGGGAGACAGACTGGCTGTCAGAACTGCCGGCTTTTGTCAAAGTTGTTATTGAGGACTTTTGCAAGCCGGCAGATTTCTGACAGAATCAAACTGTTGATAGGAAACTACACAGGGGAATATATCTTGCTATTACCAATATGGATGTGTTCTTAGAAAAAAACTTAAGTGCTCAATAATGCACATGGACCTTCTTTGCAGGCTGGTTTGGAGGCAAACAGCAGCCCTGTGGGGATTTAAAAGAGCAGTCTCTGTTCTTCTGCAGCTTCCCTCTGCTTGGCCACTGTGTTGAGTTCGGTCTGGAAGTACTGAAGCGAACAAAATGTGGATATCAGAACATTTCCAAAAAACAGCATGTTGCTTTTGAAAGGTCACTGAAAAGTCTGTCCTTGGGGAGGATTCACAGTTTCTGCTTTGCAGCCTGGTGTCTGTCCCCAGGCGTGAACACGCGAAGTGCATGTAACTTCTCTGTGGCTTTGTGTTGAAACAGCTCTTTGGGAGCCACCCTCCTGTTCTTGTTTGAATTTCAGCCTTTATGGTCAAAACAGAAAGGAAGGAAGTTTACCTGTGTGTTAGGTACTCTATTCTCCCATGCTGCTCTCCAGTGATGAGTGAGATGCCATGAGTATATTATACATGACAGAAGAAATGTGAAATGACTGAAAACCGTTTACATCCCTACTAAAGTGCACATCCCGATTCCTTGGTTTTGGATTGATGACAAAGCTCTCAGGATACGGAAAATGGCATTTCCAGAAATCCTCTGGTCTGTGTGCAGGTGTGGTCAAAGAGAGTTCCTGCTTTTTAGCATCAGGGCTGGAATTCCTTCTGTCGTGAAATGCATTACTGCAATGAACCCTTAATTTTAAGGTGTAGTGGCTAAGTATAGAGATGAAGTTAGAAAGAGCAGGGATTATATAAACAACTGGTGCATGAGTTGCTCAGACCTTACTGAGAGAAAATGCCAGATGATACTTTCTCCTTCCAGACGCTGAGTAGGACTCCCCTGTACACCTGATTAACTCCACAGTAACAAGCATCACATCTGCGTGTACTCAGCAACTAGTCTGATGATGGATGTAATTACTTTTTTGTGACTTAACTGTAGAGGCAACCAATATGTGAACTTGCAGTAAAAAAGGTATAGTTATGCTCTGATAAAGACTGCCAAATGCCTTCCAGTCCTGCCTGGAAACCACAGCTCCCACCCCTCTTCACCAAGTCTTTGCATTTCCCTGACCATTTAATTAAATTTTAGATACCTGAAGACATCTGAAGAAAATCCAGTCAGAGACGGAGAGAGAAGGTTAACACTGCAGGAGCTCACAGAAGGTGGGGAACTAATTTGGGGTTATTAGGCTATGTTGGGCAAAAAGACATGCACTTCATTACAACCCATGTAGCAATGACGTTATATTGCAGCTGGCACTGCAAAAACTAGTACCTTGGTCTAGTCAAATGAGGCCTGAAGGTGATCAGGCAGAAAAGGACAGGAACAGTGGTAGTGAAATGAAATATTTACCATGACATGATGAAACCATCAGCAAATCCAGCCTGTTTCTCCGGAATGAGTGACAAGGTGCTGAAAGCTTCTCAGCTGTGCTATAGGACTGTGGCTCCAGGCAGTGAAATTGTAGAATCTCCTTGAAGCGCAGAGTGAGAACATGGAAAAATAGTTTACTCAGCCTGAGGGAAGGGGACTGCGTTGACTGGAGTTACTGAGGTTCTGCTCACACCTGCTACTCAGAAGACATGATCATGAGTAAAGACTTGGTCATATCAAGAAGTGTATACTAATGCAAAGTAGCAATAACAAAGAAGTCGTCTTCAGTCTTCCCACTCCATACTTGTATCTACACCAGGATCTGCACAAGTCCTTTTCCTCCCTGGAGAAGCAAAGCAAAGCATCAATGGATTTCAGACCTCTAATAGCAGCAAGTTAGCTCTTATATCCATTCCCCCTTCTTCCTTCCAAGTCAGTATAATGAACCTAGCAGCCAAACTGTCCTGACTTACTGCTAACAATTCAGATGCAAGAAAGGAAAATAGGAATTGGGCAGTAAGGAATGCCTCTGAGTCACAGTACCTCCTGATGTGCAATTGCAATTGAAATTGTAGCAATTGAAATTGTAGCAATTGAGACAACCTCCACAGGAAAAGATAAGGTTACTCATACCCTCCACTGTTCTATAGAAGATGATCTCTCAGGACGTCTGCTACAATAACACGGTTTCTAATGTGTACCAATTATTTCAAAAAGAAGTTCAACAGTGCATATTAGAGACCTTCCAACATCTTATGGAAAAGTCTGTGAAGGCTTTCTGTTAAAAACTGTACTGTAAAAACTGAAGTTGCTTCCTTATTCTTTATCACTAGAGACACTTGCAAGGTACCAGGAGTTTTATTGCTCAGAAGTGGTTTGTTCACATTGCTTATTCCTCACCCAAACTGAGTCCTCTTTCTGTAGCATTTGGTTGCTGTAAAGGTGATTGTCAGGCTGCAGATGGTGTGCTATGTCACAAGGACAAGAATAAGTACCAATAGGAGGTCACATCTCCCTCAAATTCCTCCCTGAGATGTAGCATTTCTGGCAGCTGGAGCTCAGGCTCTGCTCTCCAGAAAAGACCCTTGGCTATTCTTATAAACACATCTACCGATTACAACGCAGACCATATGGTATTGTCTCATATGGAAGGGGAAGATGGGTATTTCTGTCAAAGATATTTTATGTCTAGATCAACAAGAGAAAGCAAGGAGTCTTTGTGCAAGATAGCAAACGATGCGTATCTGTCTTTTTACTGCTATGATCTGCTTGGAAGTGAACAGAAATAGGTAGGTTCCCTCTGCGCTCTTAGAGATGTGGCAAACATTTTAGAAGATAAGATAAAAATGAAACCTGTAACAGCTTTCACAACAATTTAGAGCATGTGGAAATGGGAATACAATAGTTAGATCTGTGGATCCCATTTTTTAAAAGCTCAAATATAGCAAAAGTTTCACCAGAATTCCCCTATTCAGTAATAAAATGACGCAAAAGAGAATGCATTTTTAATAAGAAAAATTGTCTCTTAAATGTAAGTATTTTTAGATGCTACTGCTCAATAAGATTTGTAATGTGCAGCTGCCATGCAATGCAGAACTTTGAAAATCAAGTAATGTCTGTGGTGTGTTTCCTGTCAAATAAAAGGGAAGTGAAAAAAAGTGTGTCTGACTTATCTGAACAGTTAAAATGTCATCACACAATCGTATTTAAAGGAGTTGGAAATGAAATATACTGAGGATAATGTTTGCTTACCCTTGATATAGGTGCATCATGCCTGCGGCTGATAGATGTCTTTATGGATACAGTGTCAGTAAGAAAAAGCTATTTCATAGAAATCTGGTTATTATAAGACTTTAAAAAAACAAAACCACACAAACAAGAATCACATATGACTGTACTATGAAATATCGTGAGGAATACAGACACATACACAGGAAGAGGAGGTGCCATTTCAGGTATCCCACTAAGAAACAAAGAGCTGTGCAAGCAAACTGACTCCAAAAAATTCCTCTTAACTTTTTTTTCCCCCATAGCTCATATGCTATTTGTTTGGTTCAGCTTTCAAAAGGGATTTATGTAGTACTTTATTTTAGACTGAAATGCAAAGATGTGAAAGGATTATGTTGTTGACTTGGCTAGGAACTCCCTTTTCCAACTGTTTCCTTGTTTGTTTCATCAACATGAGTAATCACTATTCTATGGAAGGTGTATTGAATTTTAAACTTACCCTATTAGGTGAAACATAGTTACTTGCAATGATAAATAGTTATTAATTCTATAATAAATTACTAACAGTAACCTCCTCTCTACTGCAGGATGAATTTCTCTCATTCGCATGTATACACAGGGCTTGTATCAGATAATTTCCTCTAATTTGAGGACTGAAGGAAATATTAATAAGACTTAGGAGGGGGAAATCCTTTGAACATCTGACTGAGTAAATGGGCCTGATATTTTTGTAAAAGCTTAATTTTTGGCCCAGTAGACTTTTAAAAGTATTCCTACGAGGGAAGAGTAAGAGTGATGACAAAACCTGTCAGTTCTGTTGACCTATTTCCCACCCAATAAAAATATTTTTAATGCTTTTGAGCATTGCAGCACCTGTGGTACTTGTTTTCTTTCCTGTGCATTCATAGTAAGCATTTTACTAGCAGCCCTGGAAGCAGATATTTTACAATATCATGCAAGCCCACAATGCCTTTGTCAGCCCAATGTCAGTTTCCTCGTATACTTTCCTTTTGCGGGTTTGCTGAAGAAACCTGAAGGAAGAAAGAGCCACCATTGACCATCTGGCCTTCCAGGCCACGTCTCTGACAGTTGCCAATAGCTGGTGTTTAGAAAAGCGCAGGATGTACAACTCTTAAATACTAGGTTTCTTTCAAAATTAAGGCCAAATCCATTCTGATGAAGTTGGGGACAGGGATATTCATTAGTGGTCCATTTTCTTCAGGAGCCCAAGCAATTGCAGGGGTAGTAGAGCTGAGGAGATCTCAAGGGTCAGCACACACAGTTTGCAGCAAGCAGCTATTGCACTCATTGATCTCATTCCTCCCATTCCCCAGGGATCCAGAAGGGCTCAGCGCTGTCTCCGGAGAAGGTAACCTAGCCAACAGACTGCAGCAGCTGCCTGTAAATTCTCATGGAGGTACCATGACAAGTAAAGTCGTTCTCTCCTCCAGCAAAGGCAAAGGTGAGTTTCTCATCCCTCATTCAGAGCACAGTGAGGTTTTCTGGCCCAGGTGGGTGCACTCTGCACCAACCTCATCTGCTCTGCTGAATTTGGCCCCTTGATTGCAAATAGGAAAAAAGCAAGCCAGTACCATAGGAAAAAAAGACTTGAAAACTCCACACCCCCCCGCCTTGAGTTTCTCTGAAACGACACTACTGAGAACTGCATCAAATTTGTGGCTATTGATATGCAGATGTTACAGTCTTTCACTTCATCGGGACAAAGATGACTGCATTTCCATGTCTGTTTTGCACATAAATATGTATATTATCCCAGTGCCCCCGCTTCCGCCAAAATGATAGGAATTGATGCTCAAATAGGACAGGCTATGCGAAACAAAAACCACAAATAAATTATGCTCATGAAATATTCTCTTCCCTTTCCTTGTTTCTGATTTTTCTTTTCCTCTGCTATACACAAAGCTCAGGCCAAGCAGGGTCCCTCTGGCTATATGTGTGGGCGGCCAATCTGGTTTTCTCCCAAGGTAACAGCTGCTTGCTTTTCATTAAGGAATATGACTGCCCTCACCTGGTGAGAACAGCGCTTGGAAACTTGCCATCCCAGTGATCTCATTGCATGTGAGCGTCTCTGTCACTTATGACAACTGAGCGATGCCTGCAAAACAAAGGGTCACCCACTACATAGGAGCACAGTTGCTAAAAGAAGTTCTTTAAAATAGCTCCTGCTGTCTGACTTAAAACACAAATGTGGTAGATTTGATATTATTAGATCAAATGAAAGACTGTTCTGGCATTTATTCTATTGTTACAGATTTGAAGGCATTTAATATTCTTATTTTTAACCCTGTCATAAGTCTCTGTGATTATTCACAGAAACAGAGCTAGCTAGTAAGTGTTTCTATCCAAATCTGCTTAGTCTATCATACTTGATGAGAGATTATTTTGGAAAAAAAAATAATCTCAGGGTGTAGTTCAGGTAAGTCAAAAAAGGTATTTGAAGAGCGTAAGAAAAAATTGTTAAAATGTTTATTTTTCATTTTACTTTGCTCAATACTGTTGCTTTGTAAGATGTGATTTTGCAATGTTAAAAGTAAAATTAAAAAAGCAACTTCATTGAAACTTTTCTGATAAACTCAAACCAAAATGCCTTCAGTCATATCATTTGTGGAGAATTTTGGAATAGTGGACTTTCATTTCTATCTCAAAACAGATTTCAGAAATCTTCAGGCCCTCCTTGAAACACGAATTTTGAGCTAAGTCATGAATGTGGAAGAGGATCAGAGATTGAAAATGGTAACTGGGGTGGCAGTTCAATTTTTCACATCCAGTAAATTATTTCTGCCACCATGTGAAAAAGAATAAGTATTATAGTGTAAGATCCAATTTTTTAATTGCTCTCTTGGAAATTGTTTACAGATGAGGAGCCCCTTTCCCCATTGCATTCAGAGAAAGCTGAAATACAGAGAGCCCTGGGGATCAAGTTGACTCATAGACACAAAAGAGGAGTCAGCCACCTTAGCTGGATTCAGAAAAGTACCTAGCACCTTGTTAATTCTATCCACACTTAGTAAAATGCCTAAGGGACATGTTTAAAGTTGAACTTAAATATTTCGTTCACCTGGGACCGTTTGCTGAGTTTGAGTCTTTTCAGATGTACATCCCAGATGCTGGGAGGCAGTGCCTGTCATTGCAGGACATGCACTCTTGTGAATAGTGAAGATATGAAAACAACTTGAGTTTCTCTCTCCATATTCGCTTCTTGAGACCTCACCCATTAATCTAACGGGTAATGTCGAATTGTCCACACCAAGGTTGTGATGGTTTTGGTTCTTTATACATAGGGATTGTGTAGTGCAACTCAGTATCACATGAATCTATGCTTCATGTCACTAGCAACGGGGATTATTTATCCATCATAAACAAATTAACTTGCTTGCAGTTATAGTGAATCCATATGTGGTTTGCCAGTCATCTTCAATTCAATTCAGTTTATGTATACCTTTTTCCTAAACAGAGGAGGTTTCAAATAAGAAAGTGTCCCTCACCTGCCCCACCATTATCACGAGGCTTTTCTAAGGACCATGTTCCTTGATGTTCCCTTGACAACTTACTTTTCATCTCTCTTTGGGTGTTTCTTATTTAATTTCTTGCACATACCCCTTAGGAAAACAAAATTCAATGTAGTCCTTCATCTTGCTTCCGAATGTGTATTTTCTGTGTTAATGGTGACAGCTTGTGATGTGAGTGTTCAGCACAACAGCATTAGCATAACAGCGTTCAGATTCTATAGATAATTCACTGTTAATTGTTAACTGTTTCATATCTTTGCTAACCTCAGAAGTAGCAGTACCCACCCACTAGTTTCAACAGGAATTACTCAACTCACTGTACCACTGTACAGCTCAATATCCTGATAGAGATTAAAATAATGACACTCTGAACAACACATTCCAAATAAAATAGCATAACAAACACAACTGGTGAATTTCAGCTAAGCAGCTATATGGGTAGCATCTGTGTTAAAGGATTTTTACACGTTACCATCTGTCTTGTTTTCAGCTAGGACAGAGTTAATTTTCTTCCTAGTAGCTGGTATAGTGCTGTGTTTTGGATTAGTAGGAAAATAATGTTGATAACACACTGATGTTTTTAGTTGTTGCTAAGTAGTGTTTATACTAAGTCAAGGATTTTTCAGCTTCTCGTGCCCAGCCAGCAAGAAGGCTGGAGGGGCACAAGAAGTTGGGAGAGGACACCGCCAGGACAGCTGACCCAAACTGGCCAAAGAGCTATTCCATACCATATGACATCATGCCCAGTATATAAACTGGGGGGAGTTGGCTGGGAGGGGCAGATCGCGGCTCAGGAACTAACTGGGCATCGGTCGGCGAGTGGTGAGCAATTGCATTGTGCGCCACTTGCTTTGTATGGTTTAATTCTTTTAGTATTACTATTGACATATTATTATTATTGTCATTATCATTATTTTTAATTCCTTTCTTCCTATTAAACTGTCTGTATCTCAACCCATGAGGTTTTTTTTTCCAGTTCTCTCCCCCATCCCACTGGGTGGGGGGAGTGAGCGAGCGGCTGCATGGTGCTCAGTTGCCGGCTGGGGTTAAACCACGACACCATCCCAAAACAACACTGCTCTCACTCAGGTAACATCAAACAAGTTTCAGAGAGTTAATCACTGCCCATTTCAAAGTACAACAATGTAACAATTCCTTTTGGGCAGAGGATTTTTATTGTTATTTTTTCCTGAAGAACCGAAGCTGTCACAAGCTATCACCACCCTCAGGCTTTCCATTCCCTCCAAACCACAAAGTATTAGCCCTGGTTCTTAATGTGAACGGGAAGAAATTCCGAAGCAGTACTTCAGGCTTCTTTTCAGCCCTGAAAGGATTCAGTTATTGTGTATTCGAGAAAGGCTGTAAGGATTTTTGCCCTGCTTACCCGACCAGTGACAGTGGTTTGGAAACAGCAGTTGTTCCACAAGAAAGTCAAGACCTCAGCACTGGTTTTGTGTGGCCAGTTCTTCTGGCTCAACTTCATTTGGGGAAAGGGAGGTTCCATGGGGGTCACTAGCTGTTCTCCCCATCGCAGGTCATGTCCTCAAGGTAAAATTGTCTTCCTTCTGAAAAAAAATCACATTTCTTTGGGTGAGGATCATGAACTTATCATGAGGGCTGCTTATAAAAACGAATTCTTGTTGAAAGGCTTCACGATGTATTTGGGTCTCCTCTGGAGACATCCAGCCATCTGACTGGTATGCAAGACCCAGCCAGCCTTTGTAGAAACTCGGTAGTGCATTGCATCAACTGGAAAGCAGTTCTTCAGCTTGTCAGAGGCCTTCTCCTGCTATGAGAGCAGTTTTTTCCTTGTCCTCTGGGTCATTCTGTTCTGCCAGAGCTCATCAGGAAGATTCAGCATGGGAAAAGAGACTCCATGCCCCGCCGCAGCAAAGGTGCTACTTGTGCGTGGAAGTAGAGCTGTGACTCATTTTAGTGGCTCAGTTATGGCTTGTTCTTACAAGTTCTGACGTGGCGAGGATTTCTGTAGTATCTTCTATTTCTGGAGAGACTGTGTTTATTCTGCCAATCCTTTCTGCCATTCCCAGCTCCTTTTCTGACCTGAGTAGTGCCACTCAGGAATGTCATACATTTCTCCAAGCCCTCCATCTGTGTGTACTTCAGGACTGACATGCAATTGCAAGTCTCAATTTCTTCAGCCTCTTCCACAGACATTTGAATGTCTTTGACTTCCATCAGTACATCCATATCTACAAGCTCAGGTCAAGCAAAGAACGTATAATCCAGCTCATTGGCCACTTTCATCCTGAAGTTCTCAGCAATGTACAAATCTTCAGAGGTCCTCTGCCAGCTTACATAGCCACTTTTTTCCCCCCCTTTAGCTCTTAGCTAGCCAAAACACAATGATAACTGGCTCCAAACCATGTTATTTTGGTCCTTATCAAACATCAGTCAGTTCTGTATCATTTCTCATTTTATTACTGAGTTAGATTCTGCAGCATTATTGTCTTGACCACCTAAGATAGCAGTGACAAACTCACCTTTGAGGTTGTCTTCCCTGCCAATCAGTAAATTTATGCTATTGAATTGAATCATGTAAACCCAATGAAATATTTTTTTCAGAGATAATGCATTATCTGAGACAAAGCATTCTCTCTTCCCTGGACCTCTTCAGGTTAGAAATGGGGTAGAAAATAGAAAAAATTCTTGCCAACCTATCCACAATGATGTTTGCATCGTGCTGGTGTACCAGAAGTTAACAGCAGGAGGAACCCACCCCTTCAAAGCCGTCTCCCCTGTTAGCAGGAGTGGAGAGGGAAGGGCCATGGAGAAAAGCTCCTTAAGTCATATATGAGATTGGAGATGCCCTAAGTGTGAGCTGAGAAAAATAGCAGCACCAGATTTGGTGTATACTACAGAAAATGAGAGGAATGAATAAGGTCAAGGTAGTTGTAAATATAGCTGGTTTCCAGAGGGGATCTTAAAGGGCACATTGTCAGAAGTAAGTGGAGCCAAAGAGCAGAGAAGAGACTTTTGTCTCAGTTAGAAACAATCCTGCAGCAATCTAAAATGATGGATTTCAATTTGCACAACATGACTGTCACGTTTAAAAGGTTAATGGAAAGGATACTTTCTGCAAGTCTCTGTTGGCATGTTGATTAAACCTAGATGACACACTGGTGCACATGAAAGCCCTTGAACAGGAACAGATATGTTCACAAATGCCCTGTGAGAGCTTTAGTATTGATGCACGGAGAGGAAAAAAATAGAAGCCTTGTTTCAGAAAAAGTAATTTTTTTGTCAGTGAGAAGAGGTAATTCCACATACAGGATGTTAACTTTGCACAAGAAAAAATCAGAGATCTTCACACCTATGGAAGTCTTAGATGCTTTTTCTATTGTTGCTACGTGGGCCAGGGTTGGTGAGGAAAGTAAGACCCCCCTCATGCATTTTAGCAGCAAGTAAGATGGCTGAGAAAAGCTATTGCCTGCATAAAGTCAGAGAGCAGCTAAACTGAGCAGTGAAACGGGTTTTGTGAGTACTCTGTGATAGCAAGGAACTTTTAGTGTGCTCCAAAGGAAAAACAAATACTATTTTGAGTCATATGTGAAAGGAATATTGTGCAAGAGAAACTGCTTCTTCTTGGATGTATTCAAAGAAACAGAGCTTTGCAAATAATTGACTTAAATAAAGACTACTGGGTTTTTTTAAAAAAAAGTACCCCCTCAGTTTCTGCTCATGGGAGCCACCAGAGAGCTCTGCCTCACTTCTCTCGTGCAGATAGACAAGAGAGAACTGCTTCATTTTATACGAAGTATAATAGATGGTGCTGTATGTTTGGGAAGGATAAGCACTTCCCATTTTACTGTGGCTTCTCTCCAGGTGCAGTGTGCTGTGGGAAGGTAATAGCAGTTCTGCCAGACTGCTTTGTGATGTCTGACATGCAATTGCTTTAGCATTTTTGCTGCTTGAGGAAAAAGCATTTTCAGCTTTTGCTAAAGGAGAGCTCTTTGCTTTCCCAGAGGACTTTGAAAGACTCAATCCGTTTCAGCACAGAAGGCAAAGGAAATACTCCCCTTGACTTCAATGAGAGTTGGGTCTAAGCCCAAACAAGGGCTGATGAATGAGCTGAATCAGCTGCAAGTGTTCTCTGCTGATGTGATTGCCATCCTTTATGTGGAGCTGAAAAGGAAAGGGAATTGGGTTTTGTCCTCCTTTCACTACCTTCTGTGTGCCTGCTTGAGAAGGCTCAAGAACAGGACATGTTTCACCCCAAATCTAAGCTCTTTGTTTCTTTGCCAATCACTGCAATAGAACACCAGTAACCTCTGCCTCCTTTTCTTCTGCATTGCAGGCCTCTGTGCTGCAGATCATTAATTACCTGTTCATAGTGTACTTGCTGTGCACGTGCAATGTAGCCTGTATGTATGTGTTCTGGCTGATAAAGAGTATTAAACAGATCTCCAGTCACATATCCCATTCTTGGTTTTCAGTAAATCCAGCTACGTTGTTCATTTCTCCACTTTTTTTATACTAGCCAATAGAATTCTTTATTATATTGCTCTGAGGGCAAAGGGATTTGTTGTGTAGTCACTGGTCGTTCTTGTATCTCTGATATGAAAAAAAATCAAAAGAATAATCAGGGTATTTAAAAATACAACAAAAAATTTTTGTTAAATATAAAAGAGGTGTTTAATAATGTATACACACTACAGAGCATATTAGTTTAACTATATATGTTCTGACTAAATGTTGTTGGCCACAAGGAATAAGAAAACAGAAACTACTGGCAACTAAGCTTTAGAAATCTGTAAGGTGTATTTTAGACATAAAACTGACACTGCTGAGTGCAACATATCAATATTGTGTCCAGTGGAAGGAGTTGCACTGCTAACCATGCACGAAAATATAGGCTTGTCACATTTGAGATCATCCCAATCCTTGGGAAGATAAGGGCATTTTTTTTTCAGGAAACTAACAGGTTCCTCCATAAACTTGCAAAAAGAAATTGCATGGCCAGAGCAAACTGTCTGCTGATGTTCTGCTCTTTTATGTTATTGAAAATGAGATTAGCATTTATGTATGCTAGATTTGACAATGCTGGAAACTGGTGGCACAGATGCATGGAGAGCAAAGACAATAAAGTTTCCCTACCTGAAAGTGGTGGTTTGCCTCCCGGTTTTTTTGGAAGGACATTCTTCTGCAGAAGAACAAAATGCTGGGCATGAATTATTCTGTCCAAGATAGCCAACCAACAACTTATGCATTTCTTGCCATCACAGTTAATTTTAAATTTAATTAATTTTCAAATAAGCCACCAAGCACAGATCAATATAGAATATATTCGGCCACTCTTAGAAAATTTTGTCACAAGGCTTTTTAAATGAAATTCTCAATGTTCTCAAAAATGGCTTTTAAAATAAATTGCTATGGTTTTTTGTCATTTGTCTTTGTCCTGGTTTCAGCTAGGACAGAGTTAATTTTCTTCCTAGTAGCTGGTATAGTGCTGTGTTTTGGATTAGTAGGAAAATAACGTTGATAACACACTGATGTTTTTAGTTGTAGCTAAGTAGTGTTTATACTAAGTCAAGGATTTTTCAGCTTCTCGTGCCCAGCCAGCAAGAAGGCTGGAGGGACACAAGAAGCTGGGAGAGGACACCGCCAGGACAGCTGACCCAAACTGGCCAAAGGCATATTCCATACCATATGACATCATGCCCAGTATATAAACTGGGGGAGCTGGCTGGGAGGGGGGATCGCGGCTCGGGAACTAACTGGGCATCGGTCGGCGAGTGGTGAGCAATTGCATTGTGCACCACTTGCTTTGTATGGTTTAATTCTTTTAGTATTACTATTGTCATATTATTATTATCATTATCATTGTTTTTCATTCCTTTCTGTCCTATTAAACGGTCTTTATCTCAACTCATGAGTTTTTTTTCCTGATTCCCTCCCCCATCCCAGGGGTGGGGGGGCAGTGAGCGAGTGGCTGCGTGGTGCTTAGCTGCCGGCTGGGGTTAAACCATGACAGTCTTTTATTCAACAAAAGAAAGTTCTAGGTGACTTGAAAAAAAGAGAAGTAAAGAAACTGGCATTTTTTCCACACAGTTCTAAGTCCCCATGTACACTAGGTGCTTTCCAGTCTGGTCTCTGGTGGGAAGTGGTTCCATCTCCATTTCCAGAGCATAATCTAATAATTTTGCTTCCTAAACTGCATATTGTACCAACATCTGAACGTAGATGAAGATCATGGACTAGATTCTCTCTCTGATCCATGGTTGTAAATCCTGATCAAAGTCCCCCTGCAGCCCAAGTGGTCATTTGGACAATGCATTCAACACGTGTATTTCTCTGAAATTATTCTGCTTTTGAAAAGCTGCTTGGGAAACCAAGTTTGTCTTTAACTGAAAGATAACCAGTGTTAGTGCAAAACCTGTCACCAGTCTAAAGCTGGCCAGACTGGGGTCATTACTTTGTTTACATGGGCCTTTCTGCATGTAGAGAATTATAACTTTTGACAATTGGGATAGTATTTCTGTAAAGTTATGTACTTTGGGAAATGAAATCAGACAACAGAAGTTCATTTAACAAATTCTGGGTTGTCTAACAGCCAGCAAAGAGTGAGATTTTAAATCGTCACCAGTCTGTTAGATGTATGTGTGTGCGCATGTGTTCAGATATTTGATTGCCTTTTGACAATCTGCTGAGTTGCATTTGTTGGTCTTCCAGGGTGCCCATTTTATAAATTACTGGCAATGATACTTCTGAAAATGTAGTTGATGTATTATATTTAATTTTCCTGTATGAGGTAATTATCCTCTGTTCTTTCTTCTAGATGTGTTCCCAGACACTTGGCAATCTTCTGAGTTTCTGAATTGGAGCTGTCTCATTCTCCATCACTCTGATAGTTCATTGAGAATCAATGGAGTCTTTTCCCTGATATCCCTTTGCGTTAGGTAAGGACCCATTTAGAGTGCACTTTTATTTTCTGTGTCACTAAGTCTTCCATCTGTTTTCCAAATCTCACCAGAAATTTCATTACCGTCTTATGCCAGTGTAACTGCAAATTGTCATAGTGACTCAGTTGTCACCTGCATAAGCAAAGTGATGAGATTCTACTCCCAGCTGCAAGATCACTCCAAGCCAACACAAGGCAGGCGATAGGAATAACAGGTACTGCCCTTTTTTCATGTCAGGCCACTGTCAAATGACTATTAGCTCACTGTAAAATCAATTTAATTATCTGTGAGATGTGTTGGAAGCAAGCTGTGTAAGTAGGAATCAGGTACTTAAAGATCTGTTTCAATATTTTTTTCATTTTGAAGTCCTAAATCATCAAATTTGCCAGTTCGTGCCTTTTCAGCTTTGAGGTATTTTTCCTTCCGTTTTCCCTGTTCTTCCTTTGCTCCCAAATTTTCTCAAACATCTGATATTAAGCATTGGGGCTTGGGGGAGTGTGCTTTTTCTTCTGTACTCTCACTCTCCAAATCATCAGCAACACTTGAAGTATTCAGTAGATTGAGGGATACCTTTAATTTGTTTGATTCTGTACTCTGTACATTTCAAAAAATTAAAGTTGGATAAAGTTCAAAGCTATCAAAATGAGGAAAAAGGGGATGGTTTAGGGAAAATACTTTGGAAGTCATTTAGCTGATTGTACTCACTAGTGTAAGTGAAAAAGAAAGGGGAATAGAGAAAATCCCAAAGAACACAACCAAAAAAGAATCCCATTTTAGTGACTGATTTCAGGGGGAAAAAAAAATCAGTACCTAAAAATGAAAAGAAAATTCACCATTTACACACTGATTCCTCCTCCCTGGCTGTTTTTCACTGTTTCTCGTTCAGACACACATGGCCATTTGCACTGTATTGATAGCACAACAGTGCAATTTCTGTGAGAATAGCCACCATTATAAGAAAGTGTAAAGCAGATTCAGAAACCTATTAGCTGTAGTAGAAATTGAAAGTCCAAAATGATGAGATGCTCTTGCTCTGTGCTGTGTGGGCAAGGATGAATCACTGCCCCAAAAGCCATCCAGCAGATGAAGCTCCTTTTGAAAAATCCCTCCATACTCTGACTCACTGCTTCTTTCCAAAAAAGCCTGTGACAGACAAAACATTTATTTTCAAGCAAACAATTGTGAAAAATAAAATAAAATAAAATGACTGATGACCAGTTTCTAATATGAAAAGCATCCTTTTTAATGCCAATTGATTAATTCATCCTGTTGGATTAATTAGCTCTGCTGTTTCCTGTTTGAAGTTAAATTGCTTTTTAAATACATTCTTGCCATTTTCAAACTCTTAAAAATATTGATGCATCAGCAACATTTGAGGAAGAGTATTTATGACCAGGAAAAAACACAGCAAAGAGGGCTGTGAGGATGATGGCCATAGCTGGCAGCCTGGCCACAGATGTCTTGGAGCAGGACAGGAAGGGGTGCCACCATGGACGTAGAAGTACCGGAGTCAGCAGAAGCTCAAACAAGATAAGAGAGAGAAAATGTTCATATTTGTCTCTATGACTAAGTGACAATATTTAAACAGATAGTCTAAGCTATTGTTGTTCAACTCGTGTCCTAAACCAGCCTACATGTTTCCACCCAGCATGCCAGCTTATCTCCCAGGAACGTGGGAACATGGCTTGGTAAAGGACGTCAGTATAACTTGAAGATATACCACATGTAATTTGGGAAGACTTAGAATAGTCACATTGCTATTTGTCACATGTTTGCAGATGCCTTGGAAAGGCTGAATCTTACACTCAAATGTTTGGATGTTGATGACCTGGATGATTAAACTTAGAAAAACATTAGAATTAATTAGATACTGTATACATCCCCTCATACTAGCTGTTGTCTCCTGCTGGGGTGTTGCAGTTTAGAAGTTAATCTATTACTGCAGCAGAGTGTATTCAAAGAAACATTTGCACTGAAGAGACCTCTGAATTAGAACAATTTACACAAATGCGCAACATTACATAATGATAATGGACCAGATTGGAGTCCTAACTGCTCAGTTTTTCATACGAGTCATGCAGTTGGTGACTGATTTCATGGAGCATCTCACATGAGTAATAGCTGAGTACTGTGAGTAAGGGATCTGCAATCTGTCTTTCTATTATTATTTGTCTAATTATAACCTTTATTAACTTGAAGTGCAGATTTACAGTAGAACATGAACACACTCACCTGCAAGTTGCATAGGTACCACTCAAAGCAATAAGATATGAATTCTGTCCAGGAAAGTTTACAACGTAGAAAGCAGTTGTGTGAGAACAAGAGAAAAAGGAAAAAAAAGAGAGAGAGAAATGAGATAGGTTTAATCAAAATCAAACAGAGATATAAGTAGGGTTAGGAAGGAGGCATTATATTGTTGTTTTCTGTAAACTGTCCAAAAAACCTGAAATTTATAGGACTTGGCCCTTCATGGATGAAAGGGAATAAATTTGGTCCAAGCAAATCTTACAAAAATTTACTAAGACAGCTCCAGAACTTTCTACATGGGTAAATATGTTCACATAAGTATTTATTTTTGTCTTGATTTTTTTTGCATTTGCTGTTAACACAGAAATCGGTGGCAAATTTCAAGAAGCTGTGCTAATTATTCTCTGTAGTTAGAACATTTTTTCACTTGCCTCAAGCTTTGCTGGCATTCAGCTTTTTGGACTGATAATTCTAAATGATGTTTCAATGATTCTGGATAGTTTAAATGGCTTGGAAAAATTTCAGCTCAAACTAATTGTAAGGCTAAGAAAAATACCAAATTTGGCCCCTGTGGAGGGAAAAAAAAAAAAAAGCTACTTCTTGTCTGCAGACTACCTGAAATTTGGTATGCTGTTTGTTTTACGCTTGTTCTTCTGAAATTCTATCCAAATTGGGTTTGCTTATAGGACTTTGAAAAGCCGCAGTTCAGATGTAATCTGTAGATGATTTGAACTGGGAGTTACTGAGCACAGATCGGGACTGAGAGGAGAGGCGTGTGAAATGAGAACCATGAGATAGCTAAGACACAAGACTGCAAAAAAGACAGTTTGGAGAGGAGAGGGGAGAACGGGAAATCGGCAGGGAAAATTGAGGCTTTTAAGAGAGCACGCTTCAATCAAGTGCATGGAAATGAACTGGGAATCATCATTTCTCTGCTGTCACAAATATCTGTGAAAAAAGCTAGTAAAGTGTCCATTCCTCTCTAGCACTGATTCAGACTGAGAATGACAACCTAAGATTGCTATCCATTATTCCATTAGCTAAAATGACTGCAATCTCCTTAGCGGAGCCAAAGGTTCGAGCCCTTCTGTTGAATCACACCAGTGTCAGTACAATCCTAGATGATGGCATCCAGGGCTCTGGCTTTTAAAAGCCAGGGAGTGACACTGAAAAGATGAACTTGGAATGACTTTGCTGAAGATGGAAAATGCACGTATGCTCTTGTTAGGAACTCCAGCATGAAAGTTTCTTGAGCATCTTTGTTTCGGCACCTTCTCTGCCTACATGAAACTCCAGAGGCAGTAGTGTAGGCTGGATTCAGCGAGCAGAACGGTCAGTGCTCAGTTTAGGAGCAACTGCTCAATATTTTATTTATTACTCTGCTGGTCAGTGCAGGAACGGAGTTTTTCTGACAGCCAGGTGCCTCTGCCCACTGACCCCTTATCCCTGCCCCAGGACCGGCAGACCAGCTGGGTGGAGGGGTTGTACTTGCCCTGTTCATTGAGCAGCTCGTATTCTTTTACTGCATGGTGTTCAAACTCTTTGGCAACACAATTGCTTCCTCATGGATTTTTTTTTTTTCTTTTTCAAATCATGCCCATTGTTGTAGTATCTGAGCACATCACAAGCCTTAATTATTTATTTTTATTGACTGTGAAATCAAGAATTGCCGTTTATTTGTGAATGACCACAATCTGGATTTCCAGAAAATGAACCCGTTGATATGTTGAAAGCACAATTCCCATTGATTCCAGAAGCAGTGAGGACTAGCCAGCTTTCCTATAAATCTATATGTTAGATATCCATAGAGACACACAACTAATGCCCACTTTTGAGACTCTCAGTGTAAATGACATATATTCCACCACATAACGTAGTAGAGGCAGATACTCCAAGGCAGTATTCAAATCCCTTAATCTTGAAATGACCCTTACTCTGGCTGGAATCCCCTGTCTCATGCATCACATAAGTTCCTGCATCTGCCACATGGGAGGGAGGGTCCTACAGACACAGTATTTTATATATATTTATTTATATAGTATATATATATTTATTTATATATTCTATATATATGTGTACATTTATATATATATTATATATACTTATATATTATATAAATTAGATCGGTAGAACTATATTATAGTCATATTGTTATAAGTCATTGTTCTGGAAAAAAAATAGCGTAAGCATGAAACTTAAGACTGCATCATAATTCCTCAGGGTTGCATAGGTGTTCTTAAATTTTGTGTACTTGATTCTGCAACAGTGGTGGTATTAATGTACTTTGTATTACACACAGAGAGAGATTCTGCAGACAGTTGTGTAGCACTGGTGAAATCTTGACATGGGGATTCAAAAACGAGCACCCCATTTAATTCAAGCAGGCCAGGATGTCTTTCTTGATATTCTGTCAATTACCTCTTTTTTGCAGAAAAGTTATAAATTAGTATTTTTATATGTTAGTTATAAATTAGTGTTTTATATTTTTATTTAGATATTGACTTTCTTAATGTGTCTGAAACTTGGAATACCTATCAGTCACTCAAATACTTGTCTAAGCAAGTGCAAGACATAGTCCAAAGCACATTACTGAAGGTCCAAAACACATTATTGAAGTCCTGGGCCTGGAAAAACTCAATTATGTATTTAACTGAAAAGTTCTGTGGATGTAAATACAGAATGTGGGATTAATCAGGTACATACGTGCTTACAAGATCTGAAAATGTTAAAATAGCAATCACAAGTTTTGAACAGTTTTCAAATATGATGATAAAATCTGATATATCTTTTCTTAGTGAGATGCTGGAAATGCGTTATAGCAGCCTTTACCACATAATTAATATCCTTTTGAATATGTCAAAACCAAAAACTCCTCACTGAAAGGGGAAATCCCAATGAGTTATATCTGGCAATTTTAGATTGAATTTCTGTAATATACAAAATAAATAAGGTGGTTTAGGGATTGCCTTCACTAAGCATATTATTGTGCTTTAATACTAATTATTAATACTGTAGTTGTTTCTGGTTCAAATACTGGAGCACTGCAATTGCTTCTAAGTTTAGTGCTATTTCCTTGGCAATGGCCAAGGGTAAAACAGCACATTACATAAAATTGCTGATCACATGATTTCTATGTTAATGTTTGATTCTCCTGAAAATGAAACTAATGGGAAGATGCTGGAAAATGCACCATAAATTAAAATTGTAAAATGCTACAGCTTATTTAATCTTCCATGTTGAAAGGTGGACTGAGTATCTAAATAGTTCCACTGAAGTTGTGTTTGTTTAGAGAAAATCTTCGACCTTGATAAATTATTGAAGAAATTTCATTAACCCTTTGACATGAATGGGGCAGCTGTCATACTTAAAGTTACATTGGGAAGACTTGCAGAAGTTGGAAGTATTTTTATACACTTTCTGCAAGTTATACTCAAATAGGCTTTTCTATATTTAGGGAACATCTAGATTCTTTGACACACTGCCCCAGAACTGTGAAAGATTTACTGCTCAAAATGGTTCACTGGACATCGTTATCTTCATGTACTGCTTTTTGCAGGCATTTTAGAGAACGTCAGAGTTGGAGTGTAGCTGTTCAGACATCTGAGAAACATGGTTCCTGATTACAGTACACATATTTTCATACTTAAATAGGTTAGCAGTTATGTTTTAAATAATTTATCGGATGACAGATTTTCTCTGCACACACAAGGTGTTGGAAAACACATATCACTGCTTCGCTATTCAGCCACATTATTCAGTTCTCTAAATGAGCTTAAAAAACTATTCCTGTGCTAGGCAGTATGGCTGTTCTTATCAGCTTTTGCAGTCAGACAGCCTAGATACCGATACACACAGTCAATTTCTTTGAATTCCCATGTGGGACTTTTTAGTACCACACACTTTGGGCAGAGATCGGTTAATTTTTTTGTCTAAGTAAGTCTTCTGTCCTCCATTGAGTTTTCCACTAAGCGATCCTCAATTTGGTGTTTTTTTCCAGATGAAAGATTGCATCTAAAGAATATGTGAAACATATTGACTTCATATCAAAATACAATTGCATTTGTTCTCTCACCCAGCAAAAATAAATTACAGAACTGATGTTCCAGGAAGTCTACTTTTTGTGTAAATAAAAGCTTCAGTCCTAAAGTCTTAGGGTCTCACTGAAATTCAGAGCTGGATATTCATCTGGGGTAAAAACTGCACTGCATTCATTTTCTGTACATGGAGATCAGGCATGCAGGATTTTTTTAGACTTAATTAATCATCTGGCTGTGGAGTTTTAATCTATATTTCAAGATGATACAAACCAAAAAGGCTGATGGTAAAAATGTAAATGTAACAGCAGACCCTTAAGCACTGCATAATCGTGAATCAGGCTAACTTGCACAGAATCTATAATTCATATTGTAGGTGATCATCATTCATTATGTATTTTCATTTTTTTAAAGAGACTTACTGTATACTTCAGGGTTGGTCAGCACTTATATATTATAAACATCATTTATTTCCAGAGACATCAGACCAAAAAAGATGGTAGCAGAACTCCTTAAAGGGAACTCATGTTGTTGTTTTTTACCCAGTCCCCAACTGCTAGTGGAAGCATCACACATTTAAAGTTGAGATGCATCTGTCTATGCATCCTCTGTGTGCAGTTTTCACAGCTGATAAAATCACCTTCTCATTTACAATTGTATAAGCTCAGAGTAATTTCAGTCAGGGCCCTGTAATGGCACTTATGTGAAATTATTCTTTGTACAGTCAAGCAAATTGCTCTTTCTTTATGATATCGTTTCTATTTAAGCAAAATATTTTCCAGTTTGTATGAAAAACCTCACGCACCAACTGAGTGTTAGATGAACAAAAGATAGAGGAACAATGTTCAGGGTAAGGTCTGGACTTCTATTTTAATAGAAAGCCCAACCAAACGATGAAGTCTGAATTCTCCATCCATTTTGGAGGGTATTCCAAATCTGGATTGAAGTACTCCATCTCTAGCCTGATTCAAGTGATTTCAGGAGCATCACGTTATAGTAAAGCTAATGTCAGTCATCTGTATCAGAAGCCTGTGCATTGGCTTTGCATTCGTTTGTGGGTATCTGCAGCACAAGGGGGTTAGCTCTGTAGTTACTCTAACTGCAGAGCCGTAACCCTCCTGAAGCAACTGCAGATTTTCACTACTGCAAGCACTTACCACAGCCCCATTGAAATGAATTACAAGGTAAGAATTTGCAGTTTGGCCCGTTCTGTTTAAAGAATCTGCATTGGAACAACATCTGTGATTGATTTAAGCTTGAATCTGGGGAAAAAGACCTTTAAAAATAGCAAATAGTTCCCAGGGTGTGGAAACTATAATGCTAATAGATCTAACTGGAACAAAGCATATTAGCTCAAGAGCAGTTTGGAAAAACGTGTTCTATCTGGCCATGATAATTAAGGTAATAATGACACATCTGTTCAAAATAAGTTCAAAATGCTTTACCCACACCAGGAAGAATTGATCACTGCTAGGTTTTCACAGATGTGCAAGGTCAAAAATAATTATAGGGGCCTGATCCAAAGCTCATATTTCTCTACGGATCTGACCCATAATTATTTTCTGTATTTTTGTTTCTTCCTTATTTATTACCTAAGTACATTTATATTTTAGGCTTAGCTAAATACTGGGGCATAATGACAGCTGATGGTCTTGAGACTGACAGGGGGTCTGTGAGCAGGGAGGAGAAGGAAAGGAAGAAGATGTCAGGATCCTCTGTCAGCTGGTGGCACTGTGGGAACAGGTCTGCTGGGATGCTTGAGAGAGGGTGGAAAGGGCCAGCTTACACCCACCCCTTCAAAGAGAGATCTCTGGGCACTGAAGGAGGCCAACACAGGCAGATGGATAGATAAACAGATAGGTGCAGAGTGGCTTCTTTCCATCTGTCCACACTTGTGTATTGTTCTCCTTTTAAGGAAAGTGTCCAAATCTGTTGTACAAACATTATGCATATTTTTTTGTGTAGTTTTAATTAGAGTGATATATCTAGGGTAGTTCAGTCTCCCAGGCAAAAGGTCTACCTACTACCTAAGCATAATTTCAGCCAAATTTTAGCACTACTTCAAATCATCATTTTTTTGTATTCCCTGACTTCTTACTTGTTCTAGACTTCTCAGTGTGGAGAGAAGAAGAAAGCAATGTAAAGCGTATGTGTATATATATGTATTTCTATGTATATGCATATATATTCAAGATAGCAAATTGTGGAAGTAAATTTCACGTTAAGTGAAAAAGCTGATGACACTGCTTAAGGACTGAAGAATCATAATGAAAAAAAATTAGTTGACAGTTTGAAAGAGAAGCTCTTTGCTATGGATTACTTCAATTGCAGCAAAATCACACTTTCTGAGAGAAATTTCTTGGGGGGGTGGGAGGAGGAATTGCCAATGAGGCCCAGGTGTCAGGATTCAGTCAACAGCTGTAATGGAGCCCTAGCAATTCACCTTGCAAAAATTATCTTAAGCAGTCTCTCAGAAACATCCTCCCTTCCTGATGTACTCGCTTGCTCACAGGGAGAGGAATAGCTTTGTGTGGTGCCTCTTACAATTATCAGCCACTTCTAATGGTAAGATGTGTTTTTCAGTTCCTTATGGCTTTGTTAGATGTTACCCATTTGGACTAAAATTTTTGCATGTAAGAGGAATCCAGAGAAATGGAGGTGGTCGTTAATGGGAAGAACTGACTGTGGCAGAGGAGCGTAGCTGCCACCTAAGGTACTCCAGAGCTTGAGGTATAAAGGCAGAAGGAGGCTATATCAGTTGCTGGAGTAATGCTAGAGCTGCTGAGGCAGAAAGGTGAGCCCAAGAACGGAGTCAGAGAAAAGAGATCAGCAGTAAGGTTGGGTTGGCCCCAGAAAAAGAGGTCCAACTCGGCAGAACCTGCAGCTCTGCCTATTTTTAGGCCCTCACCACTGATACTTGTAAGGGAATCCAAGGCTTACATGGTCTGTCCTGAAGGAAAATATCTTCTATTAGCAAAGCATGGTCCTTATCTCTACCTGGCAAAGCAGGACAACAGCTGTCAGCTGTTATTGTTGGTCAAATGCATGTGGTGAAATGCAGAAATTTTTTAAACTGTTGTCAAGTGTAAAATACTTTCTTATTGTCAAGCACAATCATATTGGCCTCAATGCAGAGGCTTTTAGTAAGGAGTAAACTCTAAAAGCCAGCCCGCACTGGCCAGCACTGCAAGGAGTTCTTCACCCCTGTAGCAGGGAATTTGCTGCTTCTTGCTCAGTACAAGAAGTAAGGACACTATCCAGTCCTGGGAAGCACAACCCAGCTGCCACTCAGAGAAAGGTGTCCAGCTGCTAAATGAAGAATTTCTGAATCCCAAAGAAGTGGTGGCCAAAAGCTTGCAGGTATTGACCTCTGAGTCGAGAGCCAGGTGAAGGGCCAGCTGGAGTCACAACACTAGTGTAGTGATAAGGTCCGCCCTGGCAGGAGGTACCTTATTGTCACCAGGAAGCAATCCTAGCCTTACTTTCAGCATAATTCTGGCTACTCTCAGTCCCTGCCCTAGCTTTATAAGTACACTGTGCATTTCTATGCTATGGTCTTCTTGTCATGTTTTCTCTGTGTGGTAGATTATGAAGCTTCTTTCCTTTTCTCTTCTGTCAAAAGATGACATAGTGCATGACCACAGGAGTCAGTGGGATCCCTTGCTGGGCTGAGGATTTTCTGGAGCATCAGGAGTGCTTTTCCTTTCAAATAAGAATGGGTATCTTTAGCCTGACTGGGACCTCCTTGAGTTTTTGTTTGGTGGTGGCACAACTCACCAGTATGAGCATAACCCAGCTGTAAGCAGTCTTCATAAAGACATGGTGATTCTGGACGGCCTTTCTGAAACTGGGTTTCTTGTGTAGCCTGCCCATACGGAGAGAAGCAAGTAGGCTTCCACCCCACTCCAACTTTGCTCAAAGCTGTAGTCTGCCAGCAGATTTGTCTGGGTGCTTTGGCTCCATATTTTAAGTAAAGTAGAGTGTACACATAAAAGAAAACGGCTGGGATGTGGGGTCACGGGCAAGCACGTGGTAAGGAGGTGCTGCTTTGTAGAAAAAGTGTTGGCTAACACTAGGTCTTTGAGATGGAGGGGATTCCCCACCCCCCAGGTTGGATGTGCAGGTTGTCTGTGTTGTAAGGGCTCCGGGGGCTTCCCATGGCATTTGGGGTGGGGAAAACTCACAAGTCAGAGTGTGCTTTGGGGAGCACCCACACAACCCATTGTGTGTGGTCAGGAAAGGTGGCTTCAAGGGTGCCAGGAGACTTGCAGTGATGTGACAGTGGAAGCCTCCCTAAAATGGGGGAGCTCATAACAGTGAGCAGTGCTTAAACACCTGCGAGGAGAGAAACAAATCTGTCGGGAACAGTTTGAATTGTGTGGCCTTTGGGTTTATTTATGGCACGTCTTGTACAACAGAAGTTGTACAAAGTCAAAGCTCGTTAATTAAGTAGTGCCCCTCCTATTCAGTGAATGAGACAGGTGATTGCAAAGTAATTTTTCTGTAAGATGCCTGAGTAAGGCTATGTCATAAAGCATGTATTTAAACATCCAAAAACGGATTTTTCAGGTGATCTTCAACAGATCTTAGCCAGCTTTTAGGTTTTGAGTGTCTGTCTTAAGCTGCTAAATGTTTATATAGTACTGATTTTAGTGCAATATATTTACACATTTAGCCTTTTGGATTGAGCTGAGAATTTGGTCATCCTCACTGTAAAACACAGCTTTCTTGGGAATAATTGTCCAAAATAGCCATTTTCAATAATCACTTTTAAGCATTTTATCAGGAATTGCTCAGTGCCTTGCTGTAGAGTGGCTTAAACTCTCAGGATCTGACCAGAATATTAATTTGGTCTTGAATATCAAAGCACAGAAAAGGACAATACATTCAGATTACTTAGTGCTCTTATTTTATTCCCATAGCTGTAGAAATGTTGGGGTTTTTTTGTGTGCCAGTTATAAGAACAGACTCTTGGCTCCTCCATCTGGTTACTAACTACACATAGTGAAGTGGTTTACTAAGGGCTGATCATAACACAAAAACGTACTGTTGTGCAGTTTGTTGTGTTTTTTTTTTTTTTTTTAATTTTTTCCACCCTCTGATTGTCTTTATACTCGAGACAGTGCTGTGGTATTCTAATACACTTTATACAAAATACATTTTATACAATTTTCATAAGAAGTATACTGTGAAACAAGGTAATTATCTGACTATAGATATTCTCTTGCCAGTCTGACCTGTCATTCAGGAAATACTCAGGTTTTATTCAAAACTATGTCAACAGGAGATGCACTAATTTTTGAGGACTTGGTAAGGAAAGCAGTGGGAAAAGCTGACACTGTTTATTATCTTGTGAAGATATTCAAAACCATCTTATATAATCATAAAACAGCCCTCCCAAGTGCTCTCTTGAGAGATTAATATGGATGTTACGGTGCCTCAGGATAATAATATGCATTTTCAGTAACCATCTTTGGAAGACTTCTTGTTAACAAGAAACACAAAAATGTATTTTACTTCATGTTTAAATAATATGGGAGGTATGAATACAGACTGGCATAAATAAAGAATGCTCATATTTAGGCTATTACTATGCAACTGAATGCCCACATGGTTCTGGACCCCCTTAAGAAGACAAGCCTGTAGTGCCACACCCTCTTCTGCAGGCTGTTCTCCAATCCACTGTCCTCCTTTGTCTTTCTGTGTCATTTTTGTGGGTTTATCAAATCTCTTGGGTCTTATTACTCAACATGCAGGTGCGAACATGCAGTAAACATTCCAGCTGCATATACTTAATCATAAATTACTGTGCTAGACAACTGCTTTGCCAAAAAAAAAATCAAAAACGTCCCCCCCCAAAAAAAAAGTCTTTGGCTTATAAAATGTTCCAGAATTTGTGGAAACAATTTAATAAGGCCTTGAAGGACAGGTTATCAATATTCTGTGTTTAGCCATTATATTATATGTGAGGTGTTGACTTAATTATCTTCAATATATAATTAAAACTTGCACATTCAGAGGTAGCGGTAAAATCTGTTGCCTGCAAAACTTGCTATTGCAATAGTAAAAATTATAATTACAGTTAAGCAGTCTGGAATGACAGCTTTGCTGTCCTAGAAATAAAATTAGTGAAAAATGTTTCTGTGCCAAAGGTCCTACTGTAATGGAGTCATGCTGGTCTTCCACTGCTACGCAAGTGCTGAAGTAGGACACCTAGATCTAGGGTAGAGCCTTTATTATAAAGACATTGTCATGTGAGATACTGTAACAACTAGCTGACTCCATGAACCCCCAAGTTTATTGTCACTGTGCAGTTGGCTGCATCTTCTAAGAACTGCAGAATGACAAGGATGAGAGAAATCACTCCTCCTGATCCAAATGGAAATGCCCCTGCTACCTAGGTTGAAAAGCCAATGTCAGTTAGCTTTAACTGGGATGAGATCTCTGACGGCATGGCACAGTGAAAGCCAGTTGGTAGCGGGGAGTGATACATACACCCAACACTAGCAGAGAACTTTGTTCCTTTTTATGGATCCTGGGCTCGGTACTGAACTCATTTCTCACAAAACTGGAGATTAATGTGGATTTAAACAGAGGGCATGGTGGAAAGTGTTGTAGGAGAACACATGCTGTAACTTACTGACCTGACCTGTCACCTTCTGACTTTAAGCATATCTTAATAAAAGCTGTTACTTAGTTTTATCTGTAAGAATTTAAACCTTCAGTTTTTTTAAAAAAATGAATTATATGGTAGGTGGTACCTCTCATGTTTTAGGATCACATACTTTATTAATAATTTGTGAACTATTAGCTGACGGGCTGTTGTTTCATAGAATAGGTCCTAGTGGATTTAATTATACTCTTTGAATGGGTTTTTTTTTTTTTTTTTTTCAAATTTGACTTGCTGGGCACATATAGCTTTAACCCAGACAGTTCAATTTTCACAGTGTTTATTGGGGATGTGGGATGAAGTACAAACCAGGCCATTAAACCAAGGAAGCTCATGATGAATGTAGTTCATGGAAGAGTCATTGGACTGGAAATAAAGACTTTTTCAATGTTTACGAAAACAAAGCTTTTCCACATATGTTTTCCATTTTTTTTTGGTTGGTTTTTTTTTTTTTTCCTAAGGAAAGAACATGACAGAAAGGGCCTGAGCCCATATACTGCACCTACTATCTCCAGGGAAAAATTTTCTTAGGTGTTGCAGCTGGTTGGTCTCTTTTTCAGTGGGCCAGGCCAATGCGTGAGGGTGGGATACTCAGTAACATTGCACGTACTGAGAACCTGACAGGGACCAGGATGCCTGGTGGATTTTTCAGACCCAGGAGCCATGTGTTGGACCCACTTCATGCTCTTTTCTAACAGGCACAGCTGCTGTGCGTCTTCAACCAACTGTGCAAGGAAGCCTTTTAGCGTATGTAAGTAGCACCCTTATTTTTATTCATGCTCAAAGCAAGCTCCTGCTAACAGTAATTCCTTGTAACAGTAACTGCTCAAGCCCATCAGGGTTGTGGCAGCCTGTGGCCTTTAGTTTCTAGTCCCTTGTGCATACTTTTTGAATAGACAGTCATGTACCAATTCAAAGTATCTTTGGTTAACTTTCATAAACCACCTAGTCATCCTCATCTTGTAAGTGTTCTTCCTCTCTCACTGGGAAATTATCTGTACAGTACACGGTACCTTAGTCTGTGCTTTCAGCCAAAATTTTGTATTTTGGGACTCTGTTTCCACCTAGAAGAGTTGATTGCAGTCAGTTTTTCATATTTTTTTAATGTTTATTCATGTTAATTTACAGAAATCATGTAAAAAATCTGTCCCTTGGACACATGGTATTTAAAACAGAATTTTTTTGAGAAAGATAAGAATAATTTATCTCAAAATTATTATGCAGGTGTCTGGTCAGAGACACTGTCCGAGTGCTCGATTTGGGATTTGCCTGACATTTCATTCAGTTTGTGTCTTTTCTTCTTCCCTCCTTTACTGTTTCTGGAATACACCCACAGCTCCACCTCCCACTGTCTGGCCCCAGCATTTAAGTTCAGTGGCCTCATCTGTGTTGTGTGATGTTCCTCTTGTTTCACTTAACCATATACATAAAGAAGAACATAGGAGGTTTTTTTTCTCACCAAATGCAACATCAAACATCCAAATCATAGAAATAAATTTCTCCCTGAGGAAAATGACATATATGAAGAAACAATGTCAAGACACCATAAAAAGATTTCTAACTCCGTTACCTTTTATACCTAAATAATACAAAAAGGTGTGACACATGAAAGAAATACAAAATCCCCTACCTCCTCTCCAGCTTCAAATCCCCTTCCTCTCCAGCCCTGAAGTTCTTTGAGATTTCTTTACTGCCTAGCCTGGGAATATATCATCATCCTGAGCACCTCTTCTTCCTTTTCTCTGCTCATCTTGACTTTTTGGTTCCTTTGAGAGTGGGATTCAGAGAACTCCTTGTCTTTCTATAACTTGTCCCTCCTGTAGGCGGTGATTTTCCAATTCATTTGAAAGCCCAGCTGGGAGACTTGATTCTTAATAATCATCCTACCCAAGTTAGTATTTGTTAGCACTTTACTGGAGGTTCTGTCCAAGTGATGATGATGAACAAGCAGAAAAATTTTATTTTAATGCATCTTTTCATCTTAATATTGAGACTACAGAAATAAGATATAGGCATAAAACATTTTATAGTCGGAAAACAGGGAACTATTTAGAGTGCTCTGAATATATTCAGATGATATACTGACCCATCATACTTTACATTGACATATGAATTTGATCACTGAATACGGTGAAATTACACTTAAGGTAACTTTGACTTTGGTTTCTAGTATTTTCCCTTGTTTTTCTTTTCTATGATTGAAATATTAAGCTACCCAATTTATTTTTAATAATTTACAGTTACAATTTAAAGTTCAAAGTCTTTACATATGTTTTCCTTGTAATATTAATAAGTGAACTGCGGAGATTTTTGCATTGTAATCTGAAAATGATTTTTTTGGGTTCTTTGTGGAGACATCATTATTTAGAAATTATATATCCCTGGTGTTTCTATGGAAACATTTTCACCTTATGCTAATGAAATATATATTATGGGAAAATAAAGTCTTTTCTTTTAACATAGAAGAGTATTAAAAGAATATTTTTTTGCAGATTGGAAAAGTTTAATGCAGATACTTAGTCAACTCCAGTCTCTCAGCACAGCTGTCAGTACAGATTCAGAAATGGGTCAGGTTCATCCTGTTAAATGTTGAATTCCAGAAGCTGGATGGGTTATCATGAAGGTAAAACAAACATGCTGTTTACTGGCAATGACATGTCAAAGACCTTTATTTTAATCTGAGTCTAGGCATCTGGGCTCTGCAAGCACTCTGTCTATGCATGTTTCCTGCTTCAAATAACGTTTTTTTGGGTTTTGCCCTATCTGACACAACGTAGTTAGCATTTACTCACTGTGATAATTTTATTCTTCACAGCACTGGGGAGTAGGAGGCAAAAGCTGGTAGCACTACTATTGTAATCAAGAGATGTTGGTTTTATTTCCAGTTCTACCATAGGGGTAAAGCTCTCATCCATTTTCTTGCAATGGATGGCAAAATTTCTTCTGACTTCTGTGACAATTGCACCAGCTTTTCCAGGATCTCTGGATCCTCTTTGGGCTAGACCCACTGAAGAGCATGGGGTGGCTCTGAAACAGGGTGCCTGGTTGGCAGTCAGGTGGGGAGCAGAACAAGCAATATCAAAATGTTCTTTATTCACTGCAGTGAACAAAGCCTGTGCTGTCTTCAGCTATGCTCCCAAGCAGAAGCTGCTGCTTAGGCACTGTGCCGTGCATCTGATCTGGGGAGGCTCTGCACCCAGTGAGGGCAGGTGTGATCCATCACCACTGGGCACAGGCTGCCCCACGCAGTCACGGCCATGAAGATAGTCCTATCACAAATATTTGTAGCCCAGTGGTCCCAAGTGTCCTAAAAGACCATCCTGGAGAAATTTTCCAAAACGTTCTTGGTCATGATAGCAGATGGGGGGTGGGGGGTTGTTGATGGTGCTTTTTGGGATTTGTGGTTGATTTTTGTTGGGGGTTTTTTTTGGTTAGGGAGCTCTCCTGTGGGAAGAACAGGAAGAAAGGCAAAGTTCGGTTTTAAAAGTGTTTTTATTTTGGCAAGTTCTTCAACTTATCACAACAAAAACCCAAAATTGATCAAAAAATATCAAGGAATGTTATTTTTTTAATCGATTTTTGTAAGGCATGTTCTCTCCGACAGGTTCTTTCAGACCTTTTGGTCAGCAGTTTCGCTTGAGTTGCATTACTTCCACAAGAAGAATTTATATATAATCTGCCATGTTTTGCCACCTTTTCATTGTGAAAAGTCTTTCCAAATTCCGTTTACATTGCAGGAGATGCATGTTGCTGGATAAAGGCCATGCACTGGTATTGTAAAAAGCACCAATAGGATCCTATGTGCATGTTCAGTAATATAAAGGGCTAATCAGAATAGAGATGATTTTTTCTAGTTATGGACATAACATATACCCACAAGCCTTTATGCACATTGGTTATAAAAATGAAACATCAAAGTGCTTCTTCGCATGTGGCATTACCTCATTCAGTGTGTGCAAATATATAAATGGATATGCAGGGATGTCCCCTTCTCTTCACCTCTTATGACATTTAATAAGGACTAAATAAACCATTCCAGCAGGAAATTAATTATTTTAAAATATATAACAGACCAAACATTTTATTCCATATTATATTTCTGCAGGTACAATATTGCACAGTATTTCATGGCAAGAGAAAAGCATACAGGTACTGTAAGCTCTAATACGTAACTACCTATACAAGAACATGCACAGTGCTGAGCACTGTGTATGTAAATACTACATATGCTTGGAAAATACATATATCTTTATGCACTAATTACCTATAAAATTAGTTTGGGAGAGTTGCATTTTCATACTATTTGACCTTAAATAACTTTGAAATCACTCAATAAAACTGACACGGCTTTTTTCTTTAAAAGCAAGCCGGGCAACAGAAATACTACCTTATTCACACTAAGAATTGGCTGAGTTTGGAGCTTTGATGAACCATGAAATAGCTCCTGGAAGAGCAACCATGAGATGGTCACATACAAAGCTTAAGAATATGTTGCTACCAGATGCCCTACGCAGGTTTTACTGGCAACATACAGTAACTATTAATCTCAAAAACATCAAGGTGGTAGTTGAAAAGATCCATCAATAGTTGGGGGGAATAAAGGTTAGAGCTACTACATAAAAAATTTCATATGGAGAAAATATTGCTTCTTGAGTGGTTGCTATTTGGAAACAGCTATAATTAGAGTAAGAATTTACTCTGTTAGCCTAGATTTTGTTCATGTGACTGATGTTAACAGACTCGAGGCCTTTGCGGTCACATAGGTAAGAGGCAAATATAATCTCTAGCTCATTTAACTATTGCTGAATTACACTGTTCTTTTTGGTTAGAAAATAGAGAAGGAAGTTTGCCCTGAAAATCTGAAACAAACAGCCATCAGTAGCCTCAGAAAGTTGCCTTTGCTGATAATTGTATTCAGCCAGAAATTTTCTGCCAATTCAGCCTCCTGCTGCCACCCACAGCCAGCTGTGTTTAGGAGTTCTTCAGCTGACAATAGTCAGAAAGGAGGTGAAGGGGTTTTTTGTGTGTTAGGAACACAAAGTCTGGAGAAAAATCAAAGTGGTAAGGGACTTAAAAGAAATAAACAAATTTAAAAAAAAAAATTCACAAAGCATTGGTTTATGGTGACTGTTTCTTCCAGGTTCAGAGTAGCAGCAGCAGCTGTTTTCTTTCTCTTGATCTTCTCTATCTACTGTATTTCTATTGCACAGTATTTAGGCTGAGAGTTTCAATCACTGGAAAATAGGATTCAATGATTGCTTGGGGTCTTGGATAAAGCAGCTGCCAAAAGCAAAGCTCCTGGTACTGTATGTTTTTGTTGACCTTTCTCGGCCGCCAGTGAGGCTCTTCAGTCCCGTTCCAGGCTGGAATGGAGCCATGCTGAACTGCTGCTCTTCCAAGGACAGGCTGCTGTCCCTGAAGGGCCTTTTGTGAAGACAGAATATGGCTCTAAATAGAAGGATTAGATATAAATATATGTATATCCAATAAATAGTACATTACAGCACATGATTGGTGACAGACTGGACCCTCAAGCAACTTGATAGGTCACATGCTTGAAACTAACTTGTGTGTGGAGCAGGATCATTTTTCCTTTGTGGAAAAGGCGAAGCATTCATCTTCACAATTGCAAAAGTTATTCTCTCCTCTTGTAGCATAACATGAAGTGTTTATTCTGAATCCTTCAGAATTAAAAACTTGCATAGGTCAGTCTGACTTGACCTCATCTCACAGGGAAGGGAGGGCAGAGCTCGCCACAGGCTGCACTTTGGTCTGTTTGTGATAAAACTGTGACATTTCATGGGCACTTAACAGGTGTCTCCACTGCACAGTAGTCTCTTATGAAGCCCTGTGTGACTGAGGAACGCAATGAGAAAACAGAAGTGGAAGAGTGCTTCAGCAGCTTGTCTAAGACCACAGAGGTTATTTGTATCAGAACCAGGTTCAGCAGCTCTCCCAGCTTTCAGCCCAAGGCTCTGTTCAGATTTTTTCCCTGTACCCACTTTGATCCATAAACTGAAGTATCAGTCTCTCATTTCTGCTGCTGTAAGTACCACCGTTCTTGTCTCTACTTGCATGAGTGTGTTCATCTGGACAGAACAAGGTCCTGATGGGAATTTACTCCGAACACTGGACTAGGTTTGTTCATATGTCAAGGGATGGGGGCCAGGGTTGGCACGGAGTACTTTGGCTGGGCATGTCATTATAATTGTAGCAGGAATCTGTCTATCTTGGACATATTAAACTACTGTGGTTTATCAAATATGATATTCTGCTTTGACCTTTGGCTTTCCCCCATTAGATTTTTAATCGATTGGCTGGCTAATTACAGACTTTCCAACCTGTGGCCAAGAGGAAGAGTTATAAACATCCCCTCTTGGCCTGAGAACAGTTAGTATGCTGTGAATGCATGGGCTGTTCAATCAGCATATGAACTGAGCCATACTAATGTGCTTGTACAAAGGTGGTATGGCAAAATCTCTGACATGGCTGACTGTTTGACACACAGCTTCCTGCATAGGCAGCATGACACCATCCACACAAACATAGCGGGGTTTGGTTTGGGTTGGTTTTTTGTTGAATTTTTTTTTTTTTTAGGGGGGGAGGAAGGGGGTGGTCTGATTTTTTTGTTTGGTTGGTTGATTTTTTGGGGGTTTTGTTTGTTTGTTTTTTTAACGCCCAATACCTGACTTGGCCTTTCTTCAGCAAAAAAGTCCAGAAGAGTCATAAATCATAATACTTTATGGCATAAGTTCCTACCCTTAGATCTTTATCTATAAGTTGATAGCTTCAGAGAAGGGATAAGAGAGAAAAGGGAGACTTTCCATTAATCAGATATAGTTTACCTGGTAGGTTTGCTCAATCATTCAGTTTCAACCATTCATACTGTTGCAAGTTGAGGTGTAGCAAGGCTAGGCTTCTTGATTAAAAGTGTTTCACCTCCAAAGGTTGAAAGGAAAAGCTTTTGGATTAATTTCCCTAGATCTGGACCCAAGGGATATGAGGATATATATACTTCTGGACCAGAACTGAAGCAGGAATGTTTTCTTTCACTGCTTTACATCAGAGGGAGCCTGAATTTCAAAATGCTGATATTTGGCACAAATAAAGAAAATTTCTTGAAATCATAGAATGATTTAGGTTGTGAGGGACCTGTAAAGGTCACCTGATCCAACCCCTTCCCTCAAATCATGAGATCTTGCCTACCATTTATGGTCAAAAATGTATTCTGAAGATGTACGTATCATGCATTCAGAGTATTTGTATATGACTTGGATTTGAATCTGTGATCCTGCCTACTCTTGATATGAATGTCTTTTTTTTTTTTTTTTTTAATGCATCTTCTCCTCACCATCTCTTATATAAGTCCATGTTTCTTGTGAAGGGTATGTACGGATGTGTACTGGCTAGTCAGATTGTCAAGCCTGAAGGATTTACTGTCGCTATCTGCTAACTGTGAGCAGTACCTTGGATGGAGGATAGAGCCCCATCAGCTCATAGGTGGCAACCAGTCAGCCATTTTGGTGTCATGTCAAATAGGTCCGCTTAGGTGGTCTTCAGAGGTCCAGATTTTTAGGTGAAGATTGTCAAAGGAACAGTGGAAAAGTTCTGTATCAGAGGAAACTTGGAACAGGTAATCTGTTGGTCTGGCTCCAGATGAAGTTGAAGAATAAATGCAAACTGAAGGGGCAAAGTAACATCTGTTGATCAAAGGTGCTCAGAGGAGGATGGAAGGGGCATTTGGAAAAGAGGAAGAGCTGCAAATTTCCTCAGAAAGTTAGTCATGTGGGCACGGAGAGGGAGACACAATCATGATCCAAGGGTTGAGTTAAGTAGCTGTGCTTTTTGGTGATTATGTGCACCAGTCCCTAATGCTGATGCTTAAGAGGTCTGTATTTCATCTGATCTGTCCCTGTGCTTAAATGTTATGGGGAAGAGTTACCAATGGCTTCTCACTAGGAGATGGGGCTAGAGGGGAATATTAGAAGGGTGTGATTAGATTTCGGAGACCCACACTGGTACATCATCCCAACCTCCATATCCTGGAAATACTTTGGGCTATAATTTGGTTTCAGGGGATGTGGGAAGTAAACAAACATTCACTTAAACCTTTTCTGCTCATCAGTGTACACCCTAGTGTACATGACATTCGGGGTTATAAGTTTCCCTCAGAGCTCCAGCTACCCGCCTGTCCAAATGAAGAATTAATGACATGAACACAACAGAGAATTGTGCATGAAAATAAGTTACATTCCTCAAGCACTAATTTATTTATTGGTGCTACGCAGTTTCTAGTCATGTACAGAGCCTAAACTAATTTAATCTATGCCCTTTTTTATATCTAACATTTCATGACAAAGAACACGCTTTATTGCCAGCATTGTAACACAAGAATTAATAAATATGTGAAGTTGTCTGTTATTGCTCAGAGTCATGAGTAATGAACATCTTGTATATCACACTGTGATGGCTGCTCTTGTTTATCTGTCTTTGGCTGCTGTACTACTGAGATTATTTTCTGCTATCCTTGCTTTGTAATTTATGTTTTTGCCTTATTTTAGAAGCTCTCTCCTGTAACAACTGCTGTGCACGTCTCTTGATCTAAAATACAAGTTACAGTGTATTAAATCCGCTCATTATTTTAAAATGTTTTGCATAGATGCTTGGTAATAAAGTATATCTCATGCATTAGTAGAGAGCACATTTTTGTGCATTTGGATATGGAACAGCATGTTCAAAGCCGGGCAGAAAAAAAAAACCTAAAAATACTGAACAGAGGTGGCTGGAGGTTGACTTGAGAAGCATTGAGATTTACCCAAGACTGTTTTTCTAGCTCATGTCCAGTTGTAATCAGGTGAAAAGTGTCTGCTACTTTTTGAGCTGATCCTTACAAAAACTAGTAAGCATAACAAACACCTCTTCCAAGCAAGATTTTGAATGTTCTCCTTGGGATCTTTGATTGGTCCCGAAGCCTGATTTCCAGAGTTAAAACTCTCTTAATGGTAAAGCTTCTTTCTAAACAGCACAAGCTTATTTTCTCAACATGATTTGAATTTCTTCCCCACACTACTCGAACAATTTTTCCGGAATATATCAGAGGCTGCATAGTTTTCTCAAATACTTTGTCAGTCTGGGTTTTTTTTCTCTTAACTCACAAAATAATATTTAGAGCGAAGCCTTGAAATCACGCAGACTGTTCAGTCTGTGCAGTCTATGTTATACAAGACTGACTCCAAAAAAGAAATTTTCACATTCAGTTTAATTTTCATATATATAGTCTGCCTTAGTGTTTTTCCTGATCTTTTTATACTTTCTTACTCCTTTCCTCTGTTGCTATGTATCTGAAAGCAGACTTTGGTGTGATGATTCTTTAAATGCTTAGTAAATATTAAATCTGTACAAAATTTCTTTTTTTAAATCCTATAAGACACCTAAAAAGAGATCCCTTCATTTACCACTAAAATCCTGCAAACTGAAAGGTAATACTGGCCTAGCGGTAAATAATAATGCCTAAACCACATATTAGTTCAGGAATATGTAATACCCTCCTTACCTTTGAAACTGAATTGGGTCAGCAAAATAATCATCTCTGATCAGATTCTCTTATGGCTGCTAGAGCCTTTGGAGTACTGGGAAATGAATGGCTGTGGACTTTAGCAGGGGAGCCAGGATTTGGGAGTGACTGGCTGTAAGGGGAGGGAGCAACACAAGTAGGTCAGCCTGGGGAGGCATTCCTGGTTTTTTTTAATTTTGTTTTTTTAATTTTACATAACAGAATCAGATGCCAGGAACATGAATTTTGCCTGAAGGTCTCAGCAGCTTCTGTACCAGCCAGTTGAGGTTTATCCAGTTTGCATCTGTTTGGATAATGTCATCTTTAATAGTCCGGAATTTAAGCCAAACCTCTGGAGGAGGTTTTAAGCCAAAATTCCCCGGAGATGGGGAGGGAGGAAAGCAGTGTGAGGATGTTTAATGGTGAGGAGTGGCCTCAGTGAGAGGGTACCCACCCATGGATGAACTGTGCTGCTAGTGGGTGCACTGGGTGTGTGGAGGTGCCTTGCTCGGACAGAGCTAGAGTAATCATGCTTTTCTTCTCAGTCAAACTCTGCTGTTATCACCGGCCACACTGCTGGTGTGAGGGGTGATGGGTGCCTTCATAGCCAGGAAGGCAGCACAGGCGGGCAAACTCGGGCTCGCCCCTTCCCAGCTGCTCTCTGCCCTTTTGCACAGGCATGTCATCTGCCTCCAGCACGGCAGTGGCTGTGTGGAAACCTCTGCTGCCTCACTGGAGGCTTTAGGCAAGAAGGGAAGTGCCATTTGGTATTGGGGATGGGGGCGGGAATATCAGTCAGGTGGCCCAACTCTGGGGAGGCTGTGGAAACTCCATCCTTGGAGAGATTCAAATACAACTGGATGCAGCCGTGAGCAACCTGATTTAACCCTGAAGGTGGCTCTGCTTTGAGCAAGGGCTGGATCAGATGGCTGCCGGAGACCCCTTCCAACTTATGTTATTCTGCAACTCTGTGACTTGGCAATCTCTGGCTGCCAGTGGCCTGTCTGTCACTGCTTCCCTGCCACACAGGCTTTCCTTCTGAGGAAAAAAAGATTTTTAAATCTGTTCCAGTCAGATGTCCAGCTCTTCCTAAGAAAAATGCCAGTATTTGGTCACTCTGCACAGTGCTGCCTTTTCTTTGTGGACAATCTTTTGAATTCCCTTCTCTGGATGTTTTACCTTTTTTGTCTCGCATCCATGATCTCTGCTGTTCTGCTCGAGGTGTCTGCTGACTGCTGGGTTGAGCCCACTTTGTTCTGCTGATCACTTTCCTGGGACAGTCCTGTTGAAGGAGAGGTAGGATTGCTGAGTCCCACATCACCTGCCATGTGGTGAATGGGGTTGCATGGACCTCCCACACCTTCTTGTGGCAGCCTTTGGTTTGTCATCTTCTGTGAGGAGATGAGCAAAGTCTACAGGAATGCAAAAAGTTAAGAGATGGCCCCAGTTTTTCAAGTATCTTTAAATTTGAAAATAAAAAAATGTTTTGGCTTTTGTTAAAAAGGAATTTCTAAAATGAGATGTTAGTAAATCTTCATTAAAAAGAAAACAATACATAAACCCTAAGAACTTTACAAAAGTGTAAATTAAACAGGATCACCAAGGTCATGTGGTGTTTGCCATGGAGTACCAGCAGAGTTCAGAGGTGAAGCTGCTGAGCTATTTATTGAGTGTGCTGTGTAACACAGTGCTTCAGATGGTCTCAATGCAAAGGAATAGTAAGGGGCAAAAATGACACCACTTAAAAAAAAAAAAATTTCAGATGGCATATAAGGTACTATACACCAGTGAATCTGACCTCCATACCAGGCAAATTAGTGTTTGGGGAAAAAAACCAAAAGACCTGAACAAAAAACCCACCCTAGAACAAATGTTAAAACTTACAGATGCATTGTTAGGCATAGAGAGGAACAGCTAATATAGCTATTCTAAAAGAAGCCTTGTGGTGCAAATCTATTAGTTTGATGGAGCATGTTACTAAAACTCAGTTGATATATATTTATATATTTATATATTCAATTTCTGTGTCTATTTAGGCCTTCAAAAAGCTTTTGACCAATGTTGCTCATTGAAGGCTCTTTTAGAAACCAAAACTTGTCATGGGATAAAAGAGAAGGTCCTTTCCTGGCCTGGTAACTGGTTAATGGGTAGGAAACAAAGGGCTAGAACAAATTTGTAGTGGAGGGAAGGTATCAATGACAACCCACAGGGATCCATGAGGGGATCTGTGCTGTTCTGCACATCTGTTGATGTCCTGGAAAAAAGAAGAAAAGTGAGGCAGCAAAACTCGCTGATGAGAGGAAATTTTTCAGTATAGTCAAATGGCAATCCAGCTGTGAAAGAGGCATCTTACACTAGTAAGTGACTGGGCCATAAAATAACAGAGGAAATTCACTGTTGATAAAAGCCAGTCGAGCTTTCAGGGAAAAATAACCCTAAATATACATACATGCCAAATATCTCTAAATTAGCTCTCACTATTACAGGAAGGAATCTGGGAGTGATTTCAGCTAGTGCTCTGGAAACATCACCTTAGTACTCAATTGTGGTCAAAAACGCAAAATAGGGTGGTAGGAAGTACTAGGAAAGGAGTAAGGAAGTAAGAAGGAAATACGGTTATGCCACTATTCAAATTCACAGTGCACCTGCAGCTTGAACAATACGTGCAACTTCGCAGTTGCTCCCTTTCAGGTTACAGAGGAAATGAAAAGCAATAAAGAATGACAGCAAGGGTGATGGGAAGCTTCTGTGTAAGGAGAGACTAATTGGATTAGGACCCTTTGCCTGAAAAGATGTGACAGAAGGCGGATATTCTAGATATAATACAGTGAATGTCATGTAGGAGATAGGTAGGCAATATTATTCACTGTTTCTCAGAACACAGTAACAAGGGAATAGCAAATAAAATGCTCAAATATCAAGTTGAAAACGAAGGCAAGGAAGTATTTTTTCCATGCAACTCCTACTGCATGTCTGCAGAATGCTGTGGATGCCGGTAGCTTAGTTGGGTTCAAAAAGCTGTTACACATGCCAATGGAAGGAATATCCAGGTAGGCTGTTGTAAAGAGGAGACGCAGCTGCTGGTTTCCATTTTGGAGGATACGGAAGGGTGCATACTTACCCCATTATTACCCTCTGTCCCATGCAAAGGTTGGGGAAGATAACCATTCTTATATTCTCTAGCAAAAACTTGTTCTGGGCTTATTCAGTCTGTTGCGGATCACACATTGCTACTACAAGAGCAAATTTTGTAGTATCATAGATCTAACCCCAAACACATTGAATCAATGCAATCTTTTCACTGACTTCAAAGTGCTCAGCATTGGGGCCTTAGATGAAATCTCATTTCTGTTACAAACTTTGTTAAAACTGACAGATTTCAACAAGGGCAGGATTTCACATAGGTTCCTAGTATTTCTAAAGCATAAGAGGAATGTCTCCATCAATGTAGCTGAGTTTGAACCATGAGGTTTTATGGGTTGGGGAGTAACAGATTGCACGTTTGAAAGGAAATGGAAATGTGTTTGCCAAAAGATGAGATCACTGCAGATGCATTCTTCAGTATTGTTTCATGTCTTTCAGTCAGCCCAGTGTCAAGAACATTGTTTCACACATTCTTAGGTAATTAATCCTCCCCTAAACAAATTACAGCTCTGACTGAACAAAGGTAGAACAGCTTTTCTGGACTCAAGTGTCTGCAAATGCATCTTTTTCAACTGATTTCAGATGGAGAACTTTTAAAAGCTGATGGGACAAAATATTACGGGCCAAAGAGGGGTTAGTCTGCATTTAAGGTATGTTTAATATGCTGTAAGTATAGTTTCCTTTGACTTATTTTGACTTTGCTGCTCTCCAGGCCTAATTATGGCCTTTATGTATGCATGCAAATAAGTACAGCTCCTGGGCTACCATCTCTTGTGCGTTAGCTTGCTGAGCTACAGGAGGATGTAGGATTATGACCATCTTTTCTAAGGCCAGCAGACAGCTTGAAAAGCACAGCTGTGAATGCTGCTCCCTGTTGTGTGGAACTGCTATTTCTGTGCTCCTGTTTAGCACTGGAGAGATTTCAAAGATAGCTTTGTTTTGTGCTCAATAGTAGGAAATGTCTTCAAGTCATAATCTTGCCTCACACCTAAAGACAGTGAACCATGTTTGTCTAAGTTGTGAAACCGATCTGTATGGGAGAATTAATAAATCTTAGTTTGTAATTAAGCCTACTTAAAGCCACTTTTACTATTAATAGTTTATCTGGGCTAGAAGCCATCTTCTATTGTACAGCTGACAGGAACAGTGCAGGATAATAACACAAGAGAAGGATCATTTACCAGGTTTCATTGGCTTAAATAGTATCTTAAAATATTTTCTGTATAGAGATAAGGGTACATGTTTAGTATAATTCACAGAGTTACAACAAGCTAAACTGTTAAGTTATGCTGTACAAAAATAGATACTGGAACTTCAAGAAAACACGATACCTGTACATTTTCTATAGTGCCTGTAGCTTCTATAGTTCTAAACAAATTTGTAGTCAAAGTTAGGCAGCTGTAATCAAAGATGTACTCAAAGTTAGAATTGCCACATTGAACCGAATCATCAAGACCTAACCTCTAGTTATCCCTCGCCTTATGTAGGAAACACAAAGTCTTTACACTCAGAACTGCTGAAAAGACTTGTAAAAATGGCTTTGGATGCTCTAGTATTGCATTCAAGTCTTTCCTTTCTTCGCCTTTTCTAGTATATAAGAAAACTCAAATAACAATTATTACAAAGCATACTTCCTAATGTTAGGTAACTGATTAAACAAACAATGTGGATCAAAGGAAATTCAATAATTATGCATCTAAGTCTGCATCTAAGTTTTAAAAAACCCATGTTTTAAAATGATGAATTATTCACAACTCAAGATGAAATGGGGAATATTCCAACTTGTGCTTTTGAAGTGTCATCATATTAATCTAGGCCACTTTATGCATATCTATAGTCTTTTCATCTCTGGAGATCTCTGCAAGATGGTGGGTTCATGTCGCTAAATTTCTGTGGGCAGAGAGTCAAGAAACAAGTATTATAAAACTTACAGTTTATTACTATTGTGATTCAATTAATATTCAGGATTCCTAAAGGAGCTGTGAATGATATGATCCTTTTTTTTTTGCATATTTTGTGCCTTCCATGGTTTTCTTTTCTCCCCTTCAGTTATTTTATTTATGCATATTTGTTAGATGATTTTTTAGTTAGTTACCCTCATCCTCAGGTATTCATTTTAACCTTTTCTTCCCTACCCCCACTCTCCACCACCCTAGTCAGGCAGCTTCAATGTAATTCTGTTACTTAGAATATGTGTAACTCAACAGCTGGGTCCAAACTAAAAACTGAACACTTAAAAAGAAAAACAATTGAGAGAAATCAGCTCCAGATGCAAGTTTTTCAGTCAGTCCCTATTTTTGTAAGACTAAAAAAAAAAGTAAAAAAGAAGAAAGAAAGAAAAAAGCTTGATTTCAGTGTTACAGATTTGTGTCTACTTTCAAACTTTGATGGTCCTTTTTTCAAGAATGAGGTATGTTTTCATTCAAAACATTTAAAAAGATACCCTTCATGGCTTTGTTAGACTAGTCTTTTACCAAGCAAGTGCAAAAGTAACAATACCGTAATGTCATTTAAATGGGAGAGTCTCATTGTGCCTTTACCATAACAAAATCCATGAATGACCTGTGAGCTTGCTAAATTTCAAAATGTAAAGAATATGCAACAGGATAATGGGATTAATGCATGCATGTTGATGCTGGGTGAGTAGGGTAAGATGGGAGCTAGGGTATATTGTGTATGGGGTGCGCGACCCGCCCCTCAAACTGAGATCTGATCTGCCCCTAGTTCCCAGCTCCTCTGGTCTAAGGAGCCTCTGGTTCATCTCAGTCCCTCCACTAGCCCCTTCCTCCATGCAGTCGCAGTCTCCTTCTGCCTGCCCTAGAGCCAGCTGTACCCCAAATTTCATCCCAATTTTTTCCTCCTACTCAGAACTCCTCTCCTCACAAGGTCAGCCTTCCTCAGATCCTTCTTCTTGGAGCCTCTACCCCTACCCCAGCATCTTTCCCATTAACACACTCAATTAGACATCTTTAAGCTTTAGGTTTTCACATATTGACAATATCAAATACTGGATTTTTTGGTTTTTTAAAGGCAGACATATACTAGATAATGGGGTACAACTGTGCCAGGTTGGAAAAGGAGTCTATAGGAAGAGTGCTGTAATAGGTTGACCTTCCCATCTGGACCCCTTACCCTATTATGATTCCTGGGTTCTTCATCACCTACCTCTCCCTCTCTTCTTTCCAGTGCTGTATTAGAGATAACACCTTCTGAATTCCTTGATTTTTGCACAAGAATTCAACAGACTTTAATGAATATTATCTCATCCATAAACATTGCAGTATGATGCTATAATATGCTGATGACCTACCTCCACAAATTGCTACTATGACCATCCACAGAAAGTAGAGTATGCTGAGCTCAGCTGCTCCTTTCAATATAGGATGGAAAGGAGCCTGCAGTACCAGTCACCTACATCAACAGTAAAATGATGATAAGAGCCTGAGAACTGCTCACAATAAATGAACTGTGTATGAAGAAATACTTTATAATTCAGATGTTTCCTGTGTACTTGTAAAAATGAAATGACTCTTTAATAATTCTCAAGCAAAGTACTTATTAATGTCTTTCCTTCAAATTCTTCATAAATGTTTCACAAGTATTTCAGTAATAGGACTTAATTTTCTGGCTAATAGAGATAGTCTTAATAATTCTGTACATGAAGTAGTGTTCTTCAGTGAGTCTCCTTGCTTGCTCTGAATATTTCTGTACAACCCAGACAATTTTATTCTATCTGAAGCATATATAATTTCTCCTTAGGGACGTAGTGGACTAAATTCTGTTTCCACAATGCAGGTCTTACTACTAGAAACTGTGATTGGCCTCAGAAGCACATGAGGCTGGTGAAGGTGTATCTTGCAAATCCCTTGCTCCCACTTCCATGGAAAGAACAAAGAATGGCCCCATGCGGGAGAAACACCTCCTCACTTGCCAAAGGCATAGCCATACGAAACAACTTTAAGGAGAGAGAATATGTAGTAGGTGCTAAATCTGTTAAGTACTGAGGCTCCTTGGTATGAAGCATACACTTTGCCAGGAGACTCCCATCAGAAACCTAGCAAAAAGCATATACCCCATTCTATGCCTAAGGTTTGCCAACTGCTGATAAAGTTGGAAAGATGAATACAATGCCCCATTCTTGCTTAAAGGGAGATAGATGAAAGCTGTTACCTGGCCATCAAAGAAAAGCTTACTAGTTCTTTTCGTCCCCGATTAGTTCAATATTTGTTTCAATTGTATTGTGTTAATTACTTCTACAACAAGCATTACATTTGGCTGAAGAAATATGCCCAATGTCCTGAATGCATTGCAAAGAGACCCCAGCTCCAAAGATGATCACCGCAGCTTTGATGAGAGAAGACAGATTTTCTCCTTAAATGTATGAGAATTGCAGCATCTAAACTCTGCACTCTTTGCCTGGACAGAAAGAAGGATTCAGCTTTATGGTTTGCAAACCTGCATGGCATGGGCCTGACCCTGGTGGAACAGTACCGTCTGTGGGGGAAGTGAGCATGTAGGTGGGTTACACAGTCATAACAAACTATTTACTGGAGCTGTTATGCCAGCTTATGTCAGATCGCTTGGACAGTCAAGTTAGAAAATTTTGCCTTGTCAAATATTCCAGTTCCTGTCTATGCAGGTAGAGTTCAGCGTTACTTGGATCTGTAGGTTTTCTACGAATTGGACTCATCTGTATTTCTGTGCCAAATTATCTCGTAAGACTCAGCTACTTCCTTGTGTGGAATGACTCATTTTATTAATTTAATAGTTTATAACTACATGTGTCTTTTGACTACAAGCCAGTCAACAAAACCCAAATCTATGCAAAACAATTGCAGGCTAAGAGCTCTATTCATTAGAAATGTTCTATGGGTTTTTACATACAAAAGAATAAGGATGTAAATCTCTGCTTTATACCTCACAGTCTATTCATCTGAACTTTTGACAGGGGACAGATGCTTTTCTTGCTGTATTAAATTATTAGAGACAACGAATTTAAAATATAGTGTATACAGCTGTTAGGGACTGGGATGAAAAAGGGCTCAAAAGACAGCAGCTTTTCGAAATACAAAAGGAAGTGTGTCTTTCCCTGACCACTGCCTTTTGCTTGGATTATACATGTTAAGAAATCTATGCTTTATGTGATTTATTATAGATATTTACAAATGGAATCAGGAGTTTTCCATGGGAAAAAAGATAGCTGTTTTCAGACTATATACCTTCCCTGCTTCTGCCTGACTCTAAATTAAACTAAATATCTTCCTACTTACCTTTACTTAGGATACTATTCTTATTTGAAATCATCCTGGCAATATAAATATAGGCATGCAAATTGATGTTATACATTTTTCCTTTACCTTTTGACTTACTCCTTTTTCTAATAAAATAGTCATTACTATTTTGCCACATGAAGTGCCAAGTGCATTTGCCTGTCATTAATTCCTTGTCTTTTTGCATATCAAGACGTGGTTGAGCAGAACTCAAAAGCCGTTTCAGACTTTGAAATAATATTTTGCATCCTTATGGCTGTTTCCACCTGAAGAAGACAAAGTAATTTAAAAATGTGAATGGTTTCAAGCTCCAAAGCTTCTTCTAAGTGACATCTGAATCAATGTGGTCATATGGAAAATACAAAACCAAGAACGTTGAATGACTTTCCTGAGGTACAAGAAAATCTGTAACACAGCTAGGAAGAAATATAGATGACAATTCTTGACTTGCCTTACTCATGGGGTACCTACGACCTGCCTTTCATTTTCTTCTGTTGTTTGGGTTTTTTTTTCAGTTACCACTTACGAGGTATTTCTAGCACAGAATTTATTTGCATTTTCTGACTCTTTTATTGTATATAATTTGATCACTTCCAGCTGAGTAGATCAGGGGGATTCTTCTGTACTTTAGCTGAAAACAGCACATAAACAAATGGAAGAAAAAAGGTCTTTGCAACAGTGAAAGATAAATAACTTCTGTTGGTGCCCAGTGGACTGTTTGACCCTTTGATTGTTTTGTTCCCCATGGATGTACCCATAGCAGTAAACTAAGTGTGCCATGAGCATTCCCAAGTACTTAAGCCAACTGTCATAGAACGGCTTACATCTGGGCTAGTAAATTAACTTGCCCTTCCAAAAAGGAGCAGCTTCATGCAAACTGCGTGTTGGAAAGGTCTGTGGTGTACAGTAGATGTTCCTGGGAATGCCTGAATTTCCTGGTATAGACATAACCCATGGAGGAGTGAGGTGAAATACAAACTGGGCAATCTGAAGGATTGTTCAGTTTTCCTCAAAACACACCCCATTGCTTATTTTTTTAGCACATCAGCAAAAAGCACTCAAAGCTTTAGTAGACCTGAGGGAAAAATATGCATGAAGTACTTGAAGCATATATGCAGCTTTGATCAAGTTATAGAAGGTTCACAGCATATAGGTCTTCATAAATTGGGTATCTCTAAAAATACACTGATGACTCTTGCTCCTGTTGAACTCCCATGAAACTTATACTGTTCACTAGCAAGATTTCATGTGTGATAGAAATCTTACTGGCAATGAGACCTTTTAGGCTTTGCAGATAAACTAACCAAAGCCATTTGGCAGACAACACTAATCTGAACTGACACCATCATGCCATGACTACAGAGAAAGATGAGCTGGGTCATCTGATAGTCCATTCTACCTTTTACTTACAATTCTACAAATGATGCAGGTTTTCAAAGGTATGCAGCGCCACATAGCTGACTTTTTAATACAAAGAAATCTATTTCAGGTAGCCATGAGCTCTGAAATAGGACTGAGAAGAATGAGGCTGTCAGTGAGACTGTCATCTTCATCTGGCTGTTTGCCACACTGAGTCATGAGAAGTGCTGTAGTGAACTCAAATCAGTTTTATATGCACAAAATCTATTTTAAAAGACCATCAACTAGGAGAGCACTTGGGAAGCTTCCCTTCCTAGGAAATGTTAGATGGCCCCAGAACCTCAGCTTGATGGTCCCTGCACATGTACAATATTATTTAATTGTGTGCTCAGATTTTTTTTTCTCCCGTCTCACAGGAGGACCACTTCCTCATGCTTTGCATAGTATGAGTGCTGATCCCTTAAGGAAATATTTTATTATTTCCCTTGTGTCCATGTTCTGTACTGTCTGTTGTTCAAGCCCATATATGAAGACAAACAAATTAATTTCCATATAGAAAGCTTCAAAGTTTCCGCTGACTTGACTTCTCATGGAAATTTTTAATTTCCCTTGAAAGTGACAGCAAAAGTTTTCAGCAGCACGAGGCAAATTAAGTTCATTTCACAAGGAAGTTCAGTGCCTGATTGACCTCCAGTTTGGGCTGACCTGCCTCCTGAAAGTTAAGAAACTTTGATGCCCCGACGGAGTCTTTGACCTGGTCTTCCCAATTTGGCAGCTGAGGTGGCAGGCAAGTCATCAGGAAACCAGCCAGCCATGGGACCTGTTAGATCTTGAACAAAAATGTACTTTGAATGATTAACAATTTTTTTTTTTTTTTTTGAGAGAGAGTTATCTTTTGCTGGAAATTGTCTGGCCAACTCAAATTGCAAAATACTGTACAAACAAATCCAAGTACTTGATATACAGCTTTGAGCTTCACCCATTTTGTGAAAGAGAAGAAAGACTTGAACAATATTGCTCACCATCTTGTAGCTTTTATTGTGGAAAATGAATATTCAGCATGTTGTGTTTCCAGGAACTTTGCTAAAAATAGCACAGTATCCTTGTTTTAAAAATGATGAGCATAACTGTGAAGAATGACTTTGATGCTTTTCCTTCCTTTTCTTCCGTCTGGTTTGTTAACTCCTTATATGATAACACTTCTGCTCGCCATCAAACTGCCACCTCCTCAGCAGACAAACCAGAGAAATGTGACGGCACAGACATATGGAAAAGCGAGGCTGGAGGGGAGTTCCAGGTGTTGTTCCCTCTGCTCTCAGCTTTGTGGTGGGATAAAATATATCTGGGACACTCTTAGCATATTTTCATCTAACCTGTTCGTCAAACCTCCAGAAATGTTGCAGCTCTGCCAGTGCTTCATACTACTTATATTTTTCATCATACATAATCTGCTGCAAAAAAATTATGAACAAACACCTAAACCTCTATAGCTGCCTTTTAACACTTTTTATCCTTCCCTCAGTGTCCAAGATTTATGAACTCCTCAGCCCTCTTGTTTCTTTCCACTGGATTCTCTCCAGTTTGTCATCTCTTTTGGTAAATTGTAGTATGTGAATCTGTCTTCCAGGTAAGTGCTTCCCAACAGCAGCTGCCCTCAGACATTTTATACTTCGTCTGGCATGGTTCTCCTGATGCATGTCAGAATGACAGTTGTGCCTTTTGCAGTAGGGGCCAGTGGTCCACCATTTAATTGTGTTCAGTTTGTCACCTAATATAACTCCCTCATCCCAGATCCTTCCTCCTGTACTATTCCACCTAGGTTATATTCTCCAGATTATATTCACTATTACAAGGGCAGGGTTTCCTTTACTAACTATCTTTTTGTTTAATTTCATTCTGTTGATACATTTTCTACATTTTCTAATTTATCAGCAATTGCCAATTCTTCTGACTTCCTTTTTTCCCTTAGATTTTTTTTTTCCCCAAAGAGACCCTACCAACAGTCCCCAGAGTCTCTCGAAGCCTATTTTGGGAGTTCATTACCCTTATTGTGTGAATTTGTTCTTTTTTGGAGTTCAGAACTGTGAACTCTAATATTTCGTGCTCCCTTTCACTCCACTTCCATCTTCAGATTCTTGTCCAATTCCTTTTTATTTTTCAGGCTCAAATATAAAACATATATTTGGAATGTTATAATTTCCTTTGCCTTCTAAAACAGAGAGGAATTCCTAGCATCTTCCAACTCAATGGAGGTGGCCAAAGTGCTGTTTAAGACATGAATGACCCAAGTTCAAGTATTTCCTCTGCCTCATACTGAACAAAGAATTGAGTCTGAGTAAGAGGCATCAGACTACAGTGTCAGTCTCCCAGGCATAGTGGATATTCCACCAAAAGAAATTTAGAGAACAAATCAGTCATTGTAATCTACTCTGAGATACAATCCCATGGCAACTGGATTTTCTGAGATGAGATAGTGGGTCTGTGTGGCCTTCAGGATCTGTTTGAGTTTCTTCATGAAAGTTTCACTAAAACAAACACGTTCTCATTAAGAGTTTCAGTTTCAAAACAATAGTACTGGCCAATGTGGGAAGGAGGGGCGGGGCAGGGAATCTGAGTCAAAACATTCCTAACCAGGATAATTTTTGTTTAAACAGTATAGATCTACCTTCCAGCTACATGTGTCAAATGTTGGCTTCCACACAAAGAAGAGGAAGTGGGATTGTTGTTATCACTTCAAATGCAATGTTGGAGAGCTCATAAAACAGCTCAAATTATGGAATACAATAGATGTCACCAGACTGTGATGGAATTTTGTTGAGTTTTAAAGCCTGAGGTGTCTGATTCTCCTTAAGAATGGTGAGCAGACAGCATGGATATAGTACTACTATATACTGCTATACTAATTTTAAATTCATCCATTTAAATAAATGCACTTCTCTATCACACTAGGACCTAAATGGATGCTGAGAAAGAAAACAAGGGTATGATCTGTTAGCTTTGGGTACCATTTAGTCTGAACCAGAGGTGCATTCTTATGGTTCATGTAGAGATGAAATCTGGTAAACAAAGACTGCATAAAATGAACAGTGTTATTTAGGGCTTAGCAAAGCATCTGGCTCTAATTTTAGATAAGCTACTTCTATTGATGTCTCCATCCCCATCAAACAGCTGTCTCTGCTTCTTTAGGCTTTTGTTTTCAATTGTCATCTTTTGTGTGGCAACAGCTACACTGATACCAGGGTACTCCTTGCTTGAACCTTAAAACATGCTTAAAGCATGCCAAATGTAAAGATACAAAAGGATGCACGTGACTTCAGAAGCCTGCAGTTGAATATCACAAAATTAACATGTTACAGAATATTATGAAAATAAGGGCCTTTTACAAGAAATACATGCAGGGCAAACCTCTTAGGTTACTTCTTCCCCTGTTCTAAATGCGTAGTTCCCACGAAGCAAACTTTTCAGATCTCAGTACATAGCTGACTCTCATGGTCTGATATAAATTATGGAATGTTAGAAGTTTCTTAGTTCTGTTGATATTATCATGGTTGAAAACAAAATTATTTTTTGTTATGTTAACTTCTCTTCTACTCAGAGAAACTACATTTCACTAGACAAACTGCACAATTCAAAATTTATTATTAATGTATGTGCCACTTTTATTCAGTTCACTTCTATATGAAGGTAAAATTGATTTATAAGCTTTAGTCTCTATTGAATATAAATAAATCAATTAACTTGCACATCACTGTCTTGGGTGTTTATAAATGTTTATTGGCTTGTGTTTTTATGAATGATCATATATGCAGAAGTTTGTGTTTGAATATGCAGCTCTGAGCTCAGAGGAAATTGAACAACAACAGTGAGAGAATGCATGATGAGGCTCCACCTTGCAGCTCAGCCCTATACTGCTATAGGCATTGTGACAGCAATTCAGAAAGGTGCCAACACTGTTACAGGTCAATGAAGTCTGGAAGGGGAAAAAAAACCCCAAAACAACAACAACAACAAAACCTTTCTTCCTTAAGAAGGGTGTAATATTGCAGGAGAAAGTTGAATAAATATCAAGGGTATTGAAAATGAAACCCCCTTATGTTTTCCTGTCTGGCTTTATGGATTTTCAAGACTAAGCATTTTCTATAAATACACTTTATAGCATTTTAGGTTATAAACAAATTTCCGGAAGTTTCAGGAAAACTTTATGAAAGATCTAGTCAAGGGGTCATTGCATGAAGGCACTTTCGCTACTTCTTGACTAAGATTTTGCAGACCACAAGGATTAAAAGATTAGATGCACCCAGTACAAGGTTAAAGCTGATCTAAAGCCTCATTAAATTACACCTGGGCCCAGTGAAGCCAATAGCACTTTCAGTAACTTCAGCAAAGATAATTACCTGTTTAACTTGAACACTGTATAACTGACAAATTGTTTCCCTTAAAATTGCATTATCAGTTTTAGCATGTAACTCAAACCAGACATCACTGAAAGTTACTTTCAGCATATGTTTAGCATGAAAATATCTCTGCTCCAACAACCAACCTGTTTTTGCAATCATCAAAACCAGTCTGAAATTATCAGTGTGCTGGCTGAATATATCTTAATAGCTGTACATTCAATGAAGATCTTTGATATTTAAGAACCATAATGCTAACAGGCCATTTTCTGTCGACAGATTTTGATTAGCTTTAACATACTTTCTTTGATGTTTCCAATGACTCTGCCTCATAGGAAAGATATGGGAATACAGAAAAATTTGATATATTCTCATCATCATTTAATAGGTCCATAAAGGAGTATATTGCATACAGTTGTAATTTTTTTTTATTCCCCCCCCCCAAGCTTTCAGATAGAGACTGCAAATGGTTACATTAGTCTGAGAAAAAATGGCCATCATTGCCAGATGATCAGTAGTTTTGTCTTTTATTATGTTATCCTGCTCTAATCAAGGATGTTGTAAGGTCTTTATCTAGATAGTAGAGTGACAATAGCAGCTTCCTTGCTGACTGCTGCCAGTTCACATGTCCTGTGGCACATTACATTTTTATCTTCCATTGGGGTCTATAGGAATTTCTTACCCTTTTCCAAAGTAATCAAGTGGCATTTTCACAGTGTTTCTGTTTATTAGGATCCAAAACCTTTTTCTATCATACTCTTTTTCCTATCCTGTGCTATTGAGGAAGAAGCCCCCATCCAGGGGAAAGCACATAACGTAACCTATGTGTGGGCTAGTACAGCACAAAAAAGGCCAGAAACAGCCTCTTTGTCAAGACTAAATTCCCTTGTGTCATCCCCCACAATCACTAACCACGCCTCATTTCCAAATTCGTCTCTATGAATCATCTGGAAAAGATATTTTTCGTCTTACAACAGCCATTAGTATATCCTCCTACTTAACCCTTTCTCTGTTAAAGAGTCCTTAAGAGGATCATTGCTGGTCAAAGTTTGAATTTTCACAGCCAGGTTGTGACTTTTCTGTCCCTTGCGAGGAATAGAGCTAGTCCTAGGAACCACCCATACACTCTCCTCAGTCAAATGGTGAAGGACTATTCAATTTTTCACTCTTTACTTCGAAGAGGGCTTTCCGCCAGCCTTTGAATTTTTGACTAATTTTGTGGATATAATCAGATACATGTGGAAAATGAGAGCCTTAGATTATATTTAGCCTGTAAATTTGAGTATGCATTCTCCAGATGTTAAGTCCCTTTTTATGATATCTTAAACACCTATTTATTTTCACAACTAGAATTCTTTAATGACTTATTGGGCAAAATTATTTTTCCTTAAAGTCTCTTTTGTTAAAAAAAGTTATGTTGCTGTGATTCTTTTGCCTCAAATCAAATATGTTCAGAAGTTATTTCAGTTCCTACTGTGATGTTTCCCATTAAAATGTAAAGTGTTAATAACTAGATTTTTTAAAAAAAGCAACCACTTTATATATTTCTTCAGTACACTGAACTGGCAGGCTTTTAATGTACCCTGGAATCTCACTGTTCAGTCTCAGATAGCTGGTTTTGATATCAGTCGTCTCAGATAGGTGAATAGGTATTATCATCTCTATAGGCAGGGAAGCAAAGACAAATACAGAGTCTGAGTTAGCACAGTGCAGAATAATGACAGCTTCCACTGACTTGAGTAGCTGTTACTGCTCATCACTTTTAAAGATCAAGCTATTTGTGTTGACTGTTAGACAAAGATAGACTTGTTTTTTAATGAGTTTTGTCCTTCTAAAGAGTCACATGAAAGCTATTAAAGTTATTCTAGGATATACTGTATTTCTCTACACCAGCAACTTCATGATATAAGTTTAACACTTTCATTAATATCAGGTGAGCATTAATAAAGTAAATTCTTTAGTAGTCATTATCATATTTGCAATCCCTCTGGCTCAGCAAGGACAAGACAAATGACAGATTTTAGAGCTCTCATTGTCTGGGATCATCTCTTTCTCTTTTATATTAAACAACTGTACTTCTGTGTCCAAAGTTCTATGCTTATTTTTGCTATGTCAAATACTCATACCTATTACAAAAACTAACACAGGCTTCAGGTAGCATCTCAAAGATCTAATTGCTTCTATGTCTCCTTTATTACTCAAAGGTTCAATAATAAACAACAAATACCTTGCAGTGCACAAAGCTGTTAACTAGTTGCTTAAATCCCAGAGAGTCTTATGTACTTACAGTTGTACTTAAACGCTTTGCTGAATAGGGATAGAGTGTTGATCTGAGGCCAGAACACATTGCCTGGGGCCACCAAAGTTATTAGTTTCAGCACCAGAATTAGAACTCGAGTTCCCCATTCCCAAGCACGTATGCAGGTCACTAAACTGTGCTTTACTTCATAGTGAAGTTGATTCTACTAATAAGAATAGTCTTTTCACTAGGGTAACAAATCAGAAAAGAATACTTGGACATGGAGGAAACAGTTTCATAATGCAATTTAATGCATCAGCTCTTTTTACTCCATGAGTAATCTACATTTCTTATGAAAGCAGAGTAAGACTGTATTTCAGATTTTTTTTTTTTCTCTTGGTTTTATTGCTGGGAAGATGGAAAGGGGATGCGATTGCTTTTATTTCCACATACCTGTGATGATGATAATTTTTAATTAAATAAAATTAAAGTAGGAGTTTTTCTTACCAGCAAAAAGATTTCTTTTTCTCATAGAACCTGAAGACAAGTGGGTGGAAATTTCTTCATGTATGTCATGACGTACAGATCACACAATTAATTACTTGTTTCTTTAAAGTTATATCCAGTTAATCTCAAGACATTTTGAATAACAACCCCCCTCAAAAAAAAAAAAAAAAAAAAGGTTATTTGTTTCCAGCTGTTGCTGTCTTAGTGTGTCAGACTCAATTCTCTTAGTGTGCCAGACTCGGTTCCTCTCAATAAAATACAGAAGAAAATAATATTCTGCGGCATTGTAGCCACTGGGCTTTGAGGAATGCTTTAGAAATCTTACAAATACTCCCTCTCAGCATAGCTGCAGAGACTACATTTCAGCCCCATTCCAGGAAACGTGTGAGTGCGTTCATGGATGATGAAGGCAGAGATCAATTATTCAAGGCTGATGTATGTAATGAAGGATGCTTAAACATCCACCTTCTCATCACCCAGATGGAATCTGTATGCTTTCACTGTGATGAAGATAGATTAGGCACCGATTCAGTAAAGCACTTGCAGGTATGGATTTGACAGGGCAGGAGGGCAAGAAAGAAGGGAAAGGATTTTAAAAAAAAGTCTGCTAAAGATGAAACAAGGTACCTCGTATCACATTCATAAAGAAATGGTTTTTGGATTTTCTATTCAGACTACAGAATTCTTGTTAATAGCTAGTTGCCAAAACAGATGCCCTGATTAATGAGAACAGATGGATTTCTCCAGAGAGTCTGCAGATTTAGACAGTACTTTCACTAAATGAAATGCTAATGATCTGGCACTGTGCTTCTCTGTGTGGATTAGACACCAGTAATATTATTTTATTTGTATTTGGTGGAGTTAGAATGATCCCTTTTAGACTTTTCAGATACAAAGTTCAAGTATTTTGCATCACCTCCATCTCACTAAGGGCTGTACATAAATGACCCAAATGCATGGGGTGGATTTCACTGCTTGCAAAATCTTTTGGTAGATTATGCATTTCTTACAGGTTCTTCTCAAGATCTAGAGGAATATCTGGGTTTTGCATTTTTAAAATGCAGCTTCCCAAGGCAAATGAATCACTTGATTAATTCTTGTAAAAAATAAGATTACATGAGAAATTTTCACTGTTACATGCAGCACAAGCTAGTGTCCTTGAATTTCTTTCACAACAATTTCCAATTAAAATTAATCTGAAAATTTTGTAGCACAGACATTGTTTGTGGAGCTGGTCAGTTTTGTTCCCCAAATCTGCCATTAATCAATACTTCTCTTACTAAAAAAACCCCAAAATTAATACAGTTTTTTTTAAAAGGTTAATGAATTCTGCTCTAAAGTAGCTGGCTCAAACCCCTCTCTTCTTCTTTCATCTAAAAATCTTCTTTGGTGCAATGTAATTTTTTTTAAATTATTTTTCTTATTTGCCAATATGGCTATTTCAAGACAAATCCATTATTTGCACAATTCACACCTGCCTAGCTATATCCTTCTGTCATCTTTTTTGTTTCTGGAAAGACCATGAGGAAAATAACACAGAACAACTCAATTATTCATATGGATATTTTAGGGCTAATCTGTCTTGTCAGTAAAAAAAATTCTCATTAATCTCAAGAGAAGGACCCCTCGCTGTTACTCGCTTTAAAGAATGTGCATCTACAGTCTAGCATGTATGTAAGCCACAAACAGCTGATTTTCACTTGTAAACAGATGTTTTTGTTCAATATGATTCCTTTTGGAATCATAAAATAACAGCAAACTCCTTTAGGAACTTTTGCAAATGTACGCACCAGAGGTGGGTGTAAAAATTAGAGACCAGGACTAGAAAGTTGACAGGACAATAAAACAGTATAATGAAGATAAAGGAGCTTGCAATTTGCAATCATCATACTGACTGACTGGGAAATTTGCCACTGACATTTCTCCTAAAAAAAAATCCTATGTTCAGGTACTGAATGCTGGCACAAAGAAAGATGAATCAGTAATAGCCAAAAGTGACAGTAAATTTAAGGCAGCAGAGTCTGAAGAGAGACCTACCAATAGCATGCATCAGTGCTGTAAACCGTGTCCACAGCTGAAAAGTGCCAGTGCGGTAGGGATGCCAGAGAATTTGTTGAGTGGTCTCACAGAATAGCCTGGCAAGCGGCAGGCAGTCTCATTTTGTTCTAATATCACCGCACCATCGGTGATTTGCCAACCTGTTACTTTGCATAACATTTTGTCAGGAGTATAATATTTGTGGCAGACTCTCTAATCCATGGTACTACACTGAGGAAGAGACGACAGCTTAAAATAACTGAAATTTGATGCAGAGTGTCTTCAGTTTCCATGATGTAATTAAAGAAAGGATAGGAGACCACTTGGAGCAGACATCTGATGATGACTTCCCTTTCAGAATTAATTTTCCATGCCAGCCGTCTTGCCCCTTCTAAATCCGTTTCATGGGCACTCCAGTTTCTGTTCTTCTCATTTCTTATTCAGAGCACTGTATGTTATCTTGCCCATACACTGTACTGAAGTCTAAGTTACATTGACACTATTGCATTCATCAACTATATTTGTACTCTCACAAAAAAGTATCAGATTTGACAGGTTCTGGATGCCATGAATTCATGCTGATTGACATTAATTATATTTCCTGCCTTCAGTTACTTATTAATCATATAAGCTTCTTATTCAGTTTTCTCCTTCTATGGGGTTGTGTAGGACTTCAGATCTGATGGGAAAAAAACTCAGAATAAGGCAGTGTGGGATGATGTGGTTCCAACTTAGTAAATAGGCAGAAATACCAAATTCCTGGAGCTAAATAAGTAATATTGCCAAATAGCCAGTGAAACTCCTCTGTTCCCATCCCTCATAGTAAATATACCAAACAGTCAAAATTCATTTTCAACACTTCATTGACACTGGAGTGCATTAATGTACATCAGGATGAAGGTTGGCTTTAAACTTTCAAATAGATTCTAGTTGTAGTGCAGCAAGCTTGCCCACTAGAAAAAAGGATGTGGACTGTCCTGTTGCATGTTATACTCTGCTTAAATCCATTGAAATTCAAACCCTTTACTGCAGAAGTGAAACGTGAGACCCATTTTGGTACTGATGCTGAAGACCATCCTCGCTTCAGCCTTGTTAAACACGATGCAAAGTGACTATGTTGTTGTAAGTGAGCCCTGTATGTGACAGTGGGAAATCACTTCTTTTATCTGTAGCACTCAAAAAACCTCAGCAAGTAGGTTTTGTATTTGAACTGAATGTGGCCATAAATGCAGCCATCTGTGCTGCTTGCTTTGCTGTCTGCCATTAAAAGATGACAATAGATCAGCCCTGACCATATGATATTTATGCTGCATTAACTTCCTGATAGATTCCACATATGTTTCAGTCCAGCAGGGTGAATACTGTGGATCCTTGCCCTCTCTTCCCCTCCCAAAACAGTGTGAAAACATCTTCTCTTGGACTGTGGACCCCAAGCCTGTGTAGTGCTGGAGGCAGACAGCACCATCCCACTGAGACAGCTGACTTCCCTCCGTGGGACAGCGGGTTTTCATGCGGAGGGAGCTCTCCACAATGCTCATGCTGACTGATGGAGTAGCCTTGGGGCTCTCTCCCACTTCAAATGCTTCAGGAAGGAATTTCACTCCCCTGAATTTGCAGAAGTATCTGGTGAGGAACTGGTACTTTATGAAATTTTCTGTAGAAGCACCAGGAGAAAAACATTTATGAAGGTAAAAATGAAACTTCTGGAAAGGAAGAGGGAGCTTAAAGTTGTCAGCCTTCTGTGGGTTTTGGTTTTGTTTTTTCTGGCACTGTTAAGCTTGCTCTGTCAAATGGCCACCTTGTAGTATACAGCTTCTTTGGCAAATTATCACAGGAATTAAAGGAAAATCTTTAAATTCCCACATGAAGCTAAAAAGCACTCTACCAGATCTGATTTATTCTAACATAACCTGCATTGGCTTCCTTGTATGTACAGTTTGCATCAAGTTAAGATAGCTGAAGCATTGAAGAAAATGTTAGAGTATAAATTACTCAGGTCTCACTCTATATCAGATTGAGTACAAGCATCAATTCTTCGGTTTTAGACACACTCCAGCAGCTTCTGACACTGGTGGAGAGAATGCTGTGGGCTTTGATACATCTACAAACCCAGCTCAGTCCCTGAAAGAAATATAGTGAGAGAACCAATTCTTATAACTAGATAATAATGAATGCAAAACCCATCTTTAAACATTTCCATGATCATAGTTACGTGACAACTACAAAACCAATTTGTACAGTTTGCAAGGAAAAAACATTTTTATTTTCATTTTGCAAACTCAACCTGGGATTAGAGACCCAGGTGGATTTTTTCCAGCTCATGCATCAGCATGGAAAAAAAATTACAAACATACAGCAGCTACAGCTTGGCTAAGAAGTCTGTAAGTGATGCGTAAGGCAGAATTTGAACCTAGCTCTCATTCTCAAAAGTTTAATTGGCTCCCTGGGGCAAACTGTCAAGAAAGGAAACAGATACTACTCTGGATTTGAGGTGGCCTAAAAGCAGTTTCAGATCATAGGAAATGTAACCCTTGGCTCTCTGAATTACTTTATTTGTGTATCTTGAAAGCAGGATTTGACACAATTTGTAAGTGCATAACAAATATTTATTGTTTAACAGACATAGTAAATTGCTGGGACTAACATGCTACCAGGTCAAACGTTCGCAGGCTTACCCCCACCTCATCCCTACAGGCGCTACAGACAAGTCTTCGATGGACACATAAACTTTAAGGAGATATCGGGGGAGAACTTTGTTACTTGGAACAGGCTGATGCTTATTTTTGCCAAGCTGCTGTTTTCAAACTCAGCTTTTTTTTTGCTTTCTTTTCTTTTCTCCTCAGGTTCTTATACCTTTTCATGTCAGCATTCCTCTCTTGAGACTTTGAGTTACTGACTATTCCCAAATCAGCCCTCTGATTCTAGGTTTTTTAATCTTACATGGTCTTGCTTTACGGGCTGTTTCATTTACAGATTGACAACGTTTTTGACAGTAAAACTGAGCCAATGTCATGTAACTGAACATCACGAAATTGGATCCTTGCTCACAAAGGCACAGTTTTTCAAGGAGAGGCTAAAGAACTTTAGACACCTCAATTAGTCCCCATTTCCTCTGTCTTTGTGCCATCATCTTCTGTAGAGTTGCTGGAGTGCCTCAGTTATGAATGAAGACCAGGATATATGGAAAGAAGGGAATAGTGGTTAAAAGTTGAAAGTTATCCCAGAAAAAGTTCCATGAGGATCTATGTACATTCACAAGCGGTGCTGTCTGATAAAGCAGATCTTTAGAAAGAAACTGTTGCTGTCAGGGACCAGATTTCCACATCTGTATATATTTGAGGGGTTTACTTCAAGCTAATCCTATTCCACTCCAGCAGCCCAAACTCCTGCCAGTGGCTGAGGTGTACTACATGGGCAGCTGGAGCAATCTTCTGATTTGGTTTCATTCAGAAGGAACACTGCTCGCATGCTCCAAGACCCAGAGCACAGTAAGTGGAGTGAAGTAAGCAAGCAATTCACTTCAAACAACCACTGCTGATCCAAATGTTCATGCCTATGTAGATGTGGAGAATACTCAAAACCAAAAACAAAAGAAGAAAAACATTATTCTCATTGATCTTTCTGCACAGAAGCAAATCATGGTCATCCTTAAAATATGAGATTGGAAGGCATGCTTTCGGTGTAGACCTTTCCCCCACCCAAACAGATGCAGTCCAAATCTGTGACCCAACAAAAGTCCAAACCTATCCAACTGGATGCCTTTGTAAAGTCTACGGCGTAAAATATTGCTGTAGGTTTTGTGTTCTACAGTGTCAACAATAGATGTGGAAATCACCAACGCTCCAGTTCCTCCTCTGTCCTCCAGCACCCTGAATCTTCACTATATGTCTCTTCTTTCTATTACAAAATTTAGCTTACAAAATTAATCATTCTCTTGACCCTTACAATCCTGCCAACTACAAGTAACAATTCACTGCAGCTACATAATTGTCCTATTATGTTTACTCCAGTAGTGAATCACTGAAAACTGAAAATGTACGGAATTTTGTTTTTTGCCAAGGGCTGGTTCAGTGAATAGGACAAAGAAAGAATTTAGACTTAATGAATGGTCATAAGGACAGCACAGAAAGCACCCAGGTGTTTAAACTTCTCACTGTCTTAAAGCAAATGCTCATCAGCCCTGGTCCTCAGTGAGAACCCATTGTGGTAGGCATCACTGCATTGTCAGTTAATTTTACTCTCTCCTTTTAAAACTACAGTGTTTCCTTCATATTTGTTTTCTTCAGTCACCTGGCATCATACAGCTGATTAAATTGATCTAGATTTAATGTGTTGCCTAAGCCTTCTTTCATTAAAGGAAATGGTAAATCTTTGGCTACAAAGAGGAACATGGGCTATGTGCTCATTAAAACATTAAAATTTATTAAAACAACTTCCCTCGATATCTAGTTCAGTCTTAAATGGTGGCTACACCTCATGAGTATTTGGAGCAATCTAATCTCCCAAGGCATAAACTAGGCTAAGCCAGTTCTGTGCAGCATAGCACGTTGCTCTCTGGTATAAAGCGGAGCTGCTAACTCCAGCACATACACTGGTTCTTTCACCTGAACTCCAGCCTCAGACTTAATTAATAATAATACTGGTAATAGTAATAACAGAAACAGGAAATGGGAAGGAGAACAAAAGATGGAAAGACAGAAGGACTTAAATTCTTCATGTGATACAATGTCTAAGAGCCAGAAAGATGTGTAAACTTAGCTTGCAGGAGCAGAAATGAGTACAGCATCAGTGTGTATTGCCATAAAAATAACAAACACATCCAGATATAATCAAGGAAAATGAATGCTGATACTGTGATTCAAAGTATTTTCTCTAGCAGGTGGATTCAAAGAGCCTTGACAACACTTACTGATGCTGTGACAATGACTGGAGAGAATTGTTTCTGTGTGCTGCCACAGGGGACAATTTGACTTTTTGCTCCAATCCAGGATAAGGATTTTTCAGAAAATATGAAAACAGTTGGGGACTAAACACAATCTGATTCTCTTCTTCACCTTTTTGATTTTTAATCTGAGCTGGGAGGAGGGAGGAATATTGTAGTCTAAACCCAACTGAGGTTAGCAGGAGCAGGAGCTGGGGTAGGATTCACTGCTGAGAAAAGGCTCCTGAATCTGCTTTGTAGTTCTTATTCTTGCTTATCTTCCAGCTTATGCTTCTACAAAGAAAAGATTCAATATACAGAGATAGGCGTAATTTGTTGAGTACAGTTTCAGTTCAGGACACTGGATTCCTGGTGAAGCTGGAGAAAACTTTATTCAATTGTTTTCCCAATGAGGTTAAATTGTTCCTGAAAGTGGGAATCAGTTTCATTATTCTTTGCTGTGAGATGATGCCAAATTATCATTGAAATTGAGATGACTGATGAACCAGAAGCTGATGCAGAGGGACAATGCTGTGTTTTAATCAGAGGAGCCAAACGAAAGCTTACTGCCCTCGTGAGCACAGTGCTGCCGCAGGGCAGGCTGGCTGTCCCTAGCTTTCCCTTCCAGCCAAGGGCTGGCTCACACTCTTGCCCATGCTTTGTTCCCTTCCCTGATGGATGGCAGACTGCAGACTCTGTAAGAGTTGGAGTGGAAGCCTACTTCTGCTTGGCGGTTCTGCCCAGAGCCAACTGACATTACAAAAGAGCTGAATATCAATGGTTTGTTACAGCTGAATGACCCTTTTCAGGGCCAGGCACCAAATGTTTGTGTTTTTCCAAAGGCAGACACTCTCCCTAGCCTTTTTTGCTAGCTGGCATCTGTGTTAGCGCCCAGAAGCTTTCCAGCTTTGCTGACTGGCTGGAGTTAAGCTGCTTCTTCCTGGGTTGCTGATCTCTTTAGCCAGTCATCATGGGGAAGAACTTGTGTGTGTGCTGCTCTAGCTGGTATTTATGGAGGTCTAAGGGAGGAAAGGAAGGGTTAATAGAGTTCTTTTAATCCTTGTTAGTCAAGTAGTGTTTCTTTAGAGCTTTATATTCTGAAGATCCAGCCAACAGCCCAGAAAGGAAAAATGCCTTTTGCCATATTCTACAGAGCAGACCTGGTATAGTAAGGGAAACTGGGATCACCATCACTCAAAGATTATTTGCATTGCAGCCTCTCTTGAGGGTTCCTTGTCTTGAACTGACAGGAATAAACAGATATGGGTTTTTAACAAGCTGTTTTCTCAGTCAAGTTAACACATTCAGAAATCATATTGAGAACTTTTGAAGCTGTAAACTGTCCAACAGTGGGAGCCTTATGAGCGAAGATTGTGGTATTGATAAAAGTTAGCCAACTTAAGATCAGACTTGCACTCCCCTTTAGTGAAGTAAATGTTATGAAGTTTCCAACTGTACCTGAATTCCCATCAAGGTAGATACAACCATATGAGAAGAATGGTACCACACTCTCATTTTTGAGAACAGTAATATGTCTTGCAATGGCTGAAATGTGTTACATTCTTAGTCTGCGTTAGCAAAATGCAATAATAATTGGTCCAATTCTGAATAATAATTGGTAGCATCATGAATAGGGTAGATAATCAATGTAGGAAATTTCCTCTCTTTGGACTGACTCTGATCACACCATGTTTGCACTTGCATTATTCCTTTCTTCAGAACAGAGGGTTATGAGTAAGTATGGATGCATACTTGTAAGAGATCTAGAAGATCTCTTCTGAATGGAGTCTCATTGGCTTCAACAGGTTAATGCATCTCTGGGACCTTACTCCATGACCACTGAAATTAACAGTAATTTGGCATAATACCTCTTCTGCCGTGTTTCTTATGCTTACCCATCATTTTCTTGTTATAACCTCATAAACCCTCCAAAGCTCCAGTACAAAATCAAATTCTCTGCTTGCTACAATTTAGACTTAAAGTCAATTACCCCTGTTCCCATCTTGTCTGGATAGTATAGCCCTGTATGGACAATAAAACAAGAAAAGGTATGGTAATTACAAAGCCTACAGTGCAGTATTTATTGCAGATGACACAGGCAGTAGCTTAAAAGTTAGCCTGATTTTTCTTTAAGTGGTTTGTCTTTTTATTTGATGACATCAGAAACACAGTAGGCTAGATTTTCTGCTGGGGTAATGGGGTGAAACTGCACCCATTTATAGCAGCAGAGAATTTTGCCCAGCATTTTTAAAGCTCCCACAGCAGCATATAATTTATGGGCTTTTCTGTAACAATGTTCACTGTTACACAGTATGTCTGAAACCAAACAAACCTTTGTGAGACAGATGGTTCTTATTATTGGAACCAAAATGATTTCTGAAAAAAAATCACATCCATAATTTTCCCAGAAAGGGGCAGTGGTGTTATTTTTGGGTTTTTTGGCTAAGGAAGAAAAACTGGGCACATGAGGAATGCGGGAGGTTTGGGCCAAATTCTCAAGCTATTCTCTCCATTGTACAGCTTTAAGCTGGGACATGTATAAAATCTGTCCTCATATAACCTAAGTATTGGCCTGTATAAAGGTCAAGCTTAGAGGTTCAAATTCTTCAGAAAGTCATATGTTCTTTTAACTGCTTCTTCCTTGTCTTGCTGTGGAGAAAGTAGGTACTGATCAACATCCTACAGAGCATAGGAAACTGTGGATTTACTATGTGTGCCTCAGGGTTTCCGGGTTTTCATGTCTATCTTCTAAACTACTAATGTATCGAGACATTTCAAGACTTGTTTCCTTTGCTGCTAGCATCTCATAATGTACACCTAACCTCAAAATTAAAAATTAGTCTCTAGAAGAGATCATATCAGTGAAACACTTTGGAGAGGGTAGGGGGCAAGCACAGATCACAGATCAGTACAGAATGCCACTTGGCAGGAAAATCCACTGCTCCAGTAAGTTTTTGTTTCAATTCAGAACTGAACTAAAAAAACTTCAGAAACAAATCCCAGAAGTGCAACTACAGCAATTTTAAATTAAAAAAAACAAACCAACCACATTTATTTTCCAGCATGATGTTCTTGAAAATGATAGATATCACTAAGTGGTTTAGGACATTAGCAAAACTCCTCTTCCAACAGGAAAAGCATTCTGGTGCCCTGAGTCCATCCCTCTGAGGTGCACAGTGGTACAGATGGGAGGAGGGGTGGTAGATGCTTCCATGTATCAGTTACTGCCCATAGTATTGTCATAGCAAGGGAAAACTCAAGGTTTGCATTCTTTGGAGACATGGAGGACCTAGAGGCCATGTGTACCTTTTTTTTTCTAGGGGAGTGTTCTGTGCTTTGGAGGGATCCAGCTACCCACCTTTACTATATGCAGAGCCTGGATGATTAATTCCAGCTCTCAGAATAACCTTGTTAATTCTGTGAAGGGAACATGTTTCCTATCTTGTGGCATCTCAACAGCCTGACTCCCCAAAGGTAAGCATGATTTGCCCTCTCATGCCTAGTTCACTTGGAACTATGGGTTCCACAGAAAGAGAAGGAGCTGAAGAAATATCAAGAGAGCTAAAGAGCTTTTGGCAGTCAGCTTCTTAAAAAGAGTAAGAAAGGGATTTTCCTCCAGGATGTGCATCTCATAGGCAATGAGTGATACCGGAAGGTGTACTTTTCCTTCAGATTAGTTGAATGATAGACACTCCATTCCTCCATACTATGTGGTCTCCATTTGAGAGCTAATTACAGTTATCACAGGATCTCATAATAATCAAGACAATGAGTTCATGCAGTTGTCTGAGCTCTTGGGGCTTGGTGGTAGGTAACCTATGAGGATAACAGTGTCTGATTGCATATTGGCCATAAAACTCACAAAAATGTGGAGTCATAAACTAGTTGACGGAAAATCCACCATCCATCTATGTGAGCTGGGGTAATATCATACCTGAGGTATTAGGCTAGTAGATTTTTGTAAATGCGGATCTATTGAAATCAGTTCTCGCTTCCCACTCTCACAAAGAGAGAGGACTTATTTCAGGATGGCACGTGGAATAGGATTTTTTGTCTTGTACATGTGTTATATTTTTATCTGTTCTTTCTTTGCCGCATGTTAGTGAAAATAATTTATCACTGGCAGAGAAAAAAGTCTTTTCCTGCATGGCAAAACATTTTCTTATTTTTGCATATAAAATTGTCTTCTTTGCTTCTAGTATCTCATAATGGTACAGCTAACCTCAAAATCAAAAAGCAGTCTCTATCCAGAAGCCACAATGCATATACTGAGGTAAGCCTGGGAGAAGCATAGGTAATAAGGGTCTCTTTGCAAAATATTTATTGCTTTAGGCAAGTTTATAACTTTCAATGCCACACATTTCTGTGCTCAGGAAGAGCTCTGTGACAGAAATATTACCTTTAGAAACTGTTGGTCACCTGCATTACCATCTATTTGAGAGACAACATAGTTTTTGTTTCTGGACTGTTTGTTCCCATATAGAAAATTAAGTTCATTCCAAAACCTATATAGTAAAGACCAATACATTGCAAAAGGCAGATTTCTCTATTGCAAACATAATTTCTGCATTCAAAGTTTATCTGAGCATTTGCAAACAGAATTCAACTAGGACAGCAAGCCAAATGCACTGTTAATCATCTGATTGTACATGCAAATCAGGCAGGTAGGGACATGATGATTCAGATTGGCACCTTGAGGACCAGATGCTGTTGGTACAAACCGTAGCTGGAAGACAGTGAGCTAGTGTATTAAACTTATGAAAATGTGCTAGTTAATAATTTAATGTCCATAAATAGACCTTCTCCAGAGCAAAATGATCTGTGCTCTGAGATATAAGAATCCATTTTGAAATGCTATTCTTTTATTGAATTTTGCAGTCAGGGCAATAACAAAAGCTCAGTTGCAACTAGGCAACTGGGTGTGGATCTTTTTCTTTGAACATCTCTGTAGAATGATGATAGTTCTAGCTGCAGGCCATGCTTTCTGTGTCTCCAAGAGTCTTGTCTGAAAGGGAACAGCTAGAGCTGCCCAGTCAAGTTTCAGGTCACCATTGTACTTGACACATATGTTAAGATGATGAGCCTTGTCCCAGAGAGATGACAGTCTAATATAAGGAAAAAAGTGGAAATGAAAACTATCATCTCTTATTTCTGTAGGATACCTTATCCAGCAGAAATCAACCCTTTTTTTTTTTTTTAACTATAACTCATACACTTTCCTAGTCCCGTTTAAGCATTCAAATTATCCTTTGAAAATGAGTAAAAAGTAGCTTGTCTGATGTCTAAGTGATTTAGGAATGCAAGCCCAACTGGAAAGTCACCTCATACAGATATTTCTCATTTCTTTAAGATAATAAATCTTGAATATGAAAGCTAATGCTAGTAGAGCCAGAACATTTAGTAGGACAGATATTCCTAGATGGTGGGCCTTAACAGACAAGTAAGTATTTTTATACAGGAACCTAGAAGAAAATTCTGCAGGTGACCTGCCTTTGTTGTTGAAGTGTCCAGATGTTGCCTTTATTTTTATCTTTGTAGAAGCAATGGCTAATGGGACAAAGGAGAATTTTTCAAAAACTATCAAATATTGAAGTAATGCTGGGGGAGTTAGTCTGACTACTATTAGCTCAGAAAAGGTCACCCTGACAACCTAGTTATATTTAGTTTTACCTTGATAATCTAGTTTTATGGTTTGATTTTCATCTGAGGGAATCTTTTATCATTCTCTCGTTTTTAAAAAACTGTTACTTCTAATCAACAAGGTGACTCCTGAAAGCATCTTCTCCTTCAAATGCAACTGAAACTGCAGGACTTTCAGAATTTAATTACCCAGATGTTTGGCCAGGGCAAAAAGGCTTACTTCACTGCTCTTTTGAGAGCTGATCCAGTTTCATGACATGCTCAGGGCTTTACTTTCATGTGTGGTCTACTTGACCTACCCCTGTGATAAAGCATGCAACAAAGGAGGTACCTTGTGTTTCTCCTTCCTCTCAGTGAACTCAGCAAGTGGCAGGAGCCCAGGTTATGTTTAGCTAATAGCTTATTCTGGTTTGATTTTCTGTTTTCTTCCCTCTTTCCACAAAGCCACCTATGTCCTAACAGGGGATCCCAGCTTCAGAAAGTAGATCCACATCTTGAAATCCCCAAAGACTGACAGTGTTTTAATTTGGGCATTTGAGTCAGGCTGATTTCTGTTATGTATCTTATGGATGGCAGAGCACTTTAACATACGCTGCTGCTTCTGAGTATGGTGAAGAATATAAATAGCTGTTCAAAGAATATATAATAATCACTGTATCATTACTGAATTGTTTACTTCAACCAAATACTAATGCTGGGATATAGGCTGAATTAACTGTGTTTAACAGTGCATACAATTCACATAATGTCTTAAACACACATTCTTGTTTGACTGAGCTATACTCCAAATGGACACCCTTGTACATGCTATAAAGCCCACTGCATCTGATTTGTGAAGGCTGAACTGTTTCTAGTTACCACAAGCATTGTCTGAGTCTTTCTTCACATTTCATAGATGTAAAACAGAAGGGCTTGTAAATAAAGACTCAGTCAAGCATCTTGATGGAGAGAAAGGAGAAAAAGTATCCATGAACTCAAAGCTCATCTCTAAACACCGCCCTCACCAACGGACTTTTAAGCACAGCAGACCTCTGTCCCTGTTCAGCCAGGGTTTGGAGGTATATTTGGTCCTTTAGGATCTGTTCATGAATCACTTTGGTTCCTCTCTTCATAACCAAAGCAGCTTTGAAGTAATGAAACACCAAACAGAAAGATCTCTGACTAAAAGATATTATTCTGGTCTTGAAAATGCTGATTTCTTGTCTTGCCGTGACAAGTGTTGTAAGGTTATATCTAGCCAAGATGTGGTAAAGAACAAGTTAAATTCTCCTCCTGAACAGCTAAGCAGTAAGAGAGCTTTAAAAGACAATCTTTTACAGATAAGAGGAATTAAAAATTTGTCTGAGATGACAGAACAGTAGCCCTAGTGTCAGAAAGGACACAGCCGCTGATAGTCTAAGGATGAAGATGTAATTAGGTTATACTTATGAGTATGATTAATGTGATTACAATACATGTAATCTTAACACGTACTTGACTGGAAGATCGAAATATATTTGGTGCATGTCAGGTTCCTTTCTGTTAATGCTTAGCTTCTATTTCTGCTGCTTAAACAAAAGAGTAGAAACGTCTCTGAATTTTTATGTCAAAGATTGTTAAATTTCACCTGAAATAAATTATCATTCAATTCATCTCTAAAATGCCACACACATTTAAAACTTCTGGAAATCATAAGCTAAAGTTTAAAAAATTATATCAGCCTCCGAATAGTTTTTTAAACTCCAGGTTCCTAACGATTTTAACTTGGCCACTAACTTTATATGATGAATTTCTACTCCAGCCTCAGCTCCAGGCACGCATTGATAAACACTCCCTTGACTTTAATAAGTTTTGGACAAAACACTTCTATGCCTTCTTATGATTTTCCTAATATGAGTAATAAGTGATGCATGTTATTTGTTCAGCAGTATTAAAATGGATGATTCAGTGAAACATGAACAATTCCTACTTTTAATTTAATGGTCATATTATATTATAATCTGTTGGTTTTTATGTTATTCATTGCATACCTTACTCTTTAATCATGTTTGCCCAATGAGGTGCCCTGTTTTCCACAACAGGGTCAGTTTGCTTTTTGGATGTGCTTATAAATTCCTATGAATGTTGTTAAAATTAACCTCAGTTTAAGTGACTGGTTTTGAAAATGGCTTGACCGTGTGGCTATTATGTTTACACATATACTTTCTATTTATAGTTTAATTACAAGTGTGTAACTACTGGGTGTAATAAACTAAGTTGTTTCCATATGACCACCATCCCCAATGCTTTTTGTGCTCTCCTAGGGACAGCAGCCCAAGTCTGAGGAAGGACTCATTGGAGTAGTCTGTGAATAAACAGAGAACATAAAACAGCTCTTCTTTCAAAGACAAAGAAAGTGTTCATCAATATATCTCAGCACACCAACAGTCTAACCTTTTCATCTTTGTAATTATCGTGGGCGTTACAGAGCAGAATTGTTTCCTTGATGAACACTCCCTTACTGACAAGTGTGCCTGTCTCATTCTTCTTGCCTTTGACTCTGCCTTTTCTGCTGTATATAGAGCAGTCCCACGCTCCCATTGCTTTGTGTGAAAAGTCATGCATTCTCTACAGAGGAGGCTCAAGCATCAGTTAAACCTTTACTAAATTGTATACAAGATTTTAACCTGGACTGGTAGCCATTTAGCATTTATCTAGGTCTGCTATGAGCCTGCTGAGGTATCCAGCCTGTTGGGGTATGATGCTACTTCCAAAGTGCAGTCAAAAGGCTAACAAAGGGTTTGGGCACAGCTTAGCCCAGGTCCAATCATCCGTACTGCAAGGTCATCTTACATTATCACATTTTTTGCTCTCAGTGCACATCAGTGGATGTGTCACTGGAATTTCTTTGGTCATGTTCCACAGCTCTCTTACCTGCAGTAAATTCTGTAATGTTCTGTAGCATTACTTGCTGGCAAATTGTGAGAAAAAATTGTGTCTTTTCTGAGCACTGTGGAAAACTGAGATTAATCCTTTTCAGACGATTAAACTTTCCTTCTCATTGTAGTGTGAGTGAACTACTAACAAGACTAATAGTGGTACCCATCTTTTCTGTTTGAGATAGGTGGAAAATATCACTATATTTGTGTGAGAAGGTTTTGTGATTGACTGGGATGGTTTTGCTGGGACAGCAATGCCTTCATTCTCAGGCACTGGTCCTTTTGTCAGCTCTCACTACCAGGTAATCATATGAGCAGCACTATTTAGGAGTTGTGAGCTTCCACGTACATCATCACTTCATGCTGTGGTCTGAACCTGTCTCCAGCAAGTCCCTTCCTTGCCATGACAACAATCCACTATATTTCTGTTGCTGATGTCTGACAGAAGAGAATCTTGCTCCACTGCAGCTTGGCAAGCCCATGGGTTACCAGTTTTATCTACCAGGGAATGGGGACAGGGTGGATGGAGGTGGGCAGTGGCAAGCAGTGGCCATCAGCAGGGCAGCAGGCTCAGTTTCATTGCTTGAACCTGGGTTCCTGCTAAAGGGTGAAATCTGCAGCCACAACCACTCCCTGCCTCCCACTTCTCCTTTCTTGGCCGGAGGGCTCAATGTTCCCTCATGAACCACTTTCAGCCACACCCAAGTACTAATTGTTTAGCAACGAAAGCTTTAATTATCAGGTTATTATGATTTTAATTACTAGGAGACTGGCAGAGACTGTCAGACTACCAAAGATGTATTATTTTTTATAATCATGGAATCTGATTTCTGTTCATCCAGGAAGAAATCTGTTTACAAGCATGATATTTATAAGGTTTTATTCCTGTTCTAGGCAAGATTTATGTGAAGAATCACGAGGCGCTTCTAACATTTACTGTGCAGCCAACTTGGATTAAATCTTGCATGAAAGATTTTATCTCTTGGTTTCCAAATTTGCAGGTCTTATCCAAACCTGTTTTAAGTGTATAAATGCTCAGGCAAATCATTGCCTGTAACAAAAAGATAGAGAGGCTTCGAAAATATGACCTTACAAAGGAAAAACTTATACATGGAATAGATTGCTGCAAAGAGAAAGAGAATTATCTGTTCCTTGTATCTACAGTGAACAGGACAAGAAGTAATGAGGCTAAATTAGATCAAAGGAGATTTAGGATAGACACTAGGGAAAACTCTCTAAAGGTGGTGATAATTGACCATTGAAATAGCTTACCTTAAGAGAACACGGGCTCTCCATGGTTACAGCTTTTTAAGGACAGATTGAAAAAGCATCTTTGAGGAGTGGATTAGGTTTTACTGTTCCTACCTTGCTGCGGGGTAATGGACTAGATGCCTTCTTGCGATCCTGTCTGTATCTTTATCAGCCATTAGTCTGTGAAGTCAGATTGAAACTATAGATTTAATTGATCATTGTGATTTTATAACTAATTAGATGCAGGATTGGTGATTTAGATGCATTTACATGGTGCAAACATTTTGACAGAATGGTGTTCAGTCAAAGCAGATACTGCAATTGTGAAGTACATACTAGAATCAGAACTGCTGGCTTCTCTTGCTTTCTCTCTAGAAAACAATTGCAGAGTGTTTGTTTTATGGACATTTAGAGATATGTTTGTAAGGTCTTTTGCTGTGAATTGCAGAGTTATAAGTTCTTTTCTCTGTAGACTATGAGAAACATTTTGTGTTCTGCTTAGGGCAGACTGCTAGAAAACAAATGTACATACTGTTCTTTCATGAAGACAGGACTTTTATCCTTTCAGGGCATTGCACTAGTAGTCTAAAATAAAGGTAGCATATATCTGGTCACTGGTGATGAAAGAATATATAATCTCTTTTGCAGAGTGTTTGGACAGAAGCTTTGAGTGTGGTCTAATCAGTTACATTAAGGAATATTCAGATCAGTCGGTAGCTTCCACACAAAACACTTACTAGATTATTTTAACTGCCAGATTATTTTAACTTACTCTGTGAGTTGACTAAAGCAGATTGGCTCTTGGATAGATATTAAGAGAATTTTTCCTCTTTATATTTATAGCTCTGTGGGGGATCTATTGCACCTGCTTCCACTCACAAGTAAAGATTTTCACATTTCACAGGAAAAATTATGTATTGGTCACATGCAAAAAAATTATTTGTTACATAAAAATGTTACCTTCTTCAGAGGACAATGGATTTTTCTGCCAGTAGGGCCTTATGGTTTTGCAAAAGCAAAATTAAGTCAGAAATAGAATCAGCTACTTTTGGAATCAGCAGTTATTTTGCAAGGTGTGTGCACGTGTGTGTGTGTATCGAAATAATTTATTTGCAGGAAGATTGTTTAAAGGACAATGTGGAGCTGTGTTTCAGCAAGGGATCTGTGTGAAGACAAAAAACCCAGCTGGAATGCAAGAGAGAGAATACTCATGGGTAAGTAAAACATCAAAGGAAAAGCAAAGACAAGTGGGCAGGCAGAGGAGGAGGGAATGCTTGGCAGAAAGAAATAGAAGGAAGGGGAGTAGACGGACGTGAAAGTAGAAATATAAGTGAAATGCAGCTTCAAAGAACTTCTCAAAAGAAGACCAGATGCTCAAATTTGGTGCCAAGGGTCAGAAAAAATAATCAAGTAAGAGTCATGCGATTCAAAGTGACAAAATAACAAGGCTAAATAGCTTCAAGAGCGAAGGCTGGAGAATGCAGTTCCTTCTGGATATTTTGAGAGTACTTCTAGAAACCTTCTCCAATCAACGAACATGAGAAACTCAGAGGAATGTTGAACTAATTGCAACGAAGCAAGGTAGGAGCTGGAGCAGGTAGCATGAAAGAGAGGTTGTAGTGATCAGCAGCAGTTGCAACATTGTCCATTTATGGACTCCCGCTCTTCTTCATAGGACAACAATAAGAAAATCATGACTCCAGGAAACTGCTGAGGACCTAATCAGGCCTGGAGCAAGAATTGCTGTTATTAAACAGAATAATGTTTATAACTATGAGTTGTAGGGAAAAAAAACCAAAAAAACCCCCAACCAAACCAAAACCAACCAACAAACAAAAAAACCCACAACAGGAGAAAAAGTCCTAAATAGCTGCTCCAGGATTTGCCTATAGCCAGGCTGTAGACTCTTGAACCCTAAGTATGTTAGCAGCCACATTTAACTCCATCATGGCCACACTTCGGGCCATTTGCAAGGGCATAAAAAAAATTACAGCCATGAGAATGGCTTTATCATTGGGATCTGAACTCAAGGGAATCCCTGGCCATAGCATAATTTTTTTTAATAGCAAGCCTTAAGGAAACTAGTTTATTTTTAGGCGGCTAAAGAGTTCAATATTGACATCTAAGAGCTGTTTGTTGACTCTGGATATATTGTTTCTATCCAGAGGCTGCATAAAATGTTAATGAGCATGTCTCTTATTTTCTCAGTAGACTAGGAAGCAGGGATTTAGGCAGCTAATTTATTATCACTTACACCAGCATGCAAATGAATCTGTCATTCTCTAAGCCTAAAGTAAGAAATATCCTTAGAAGAAAAAGGTGATTCAGAAAGAGACATGAAATAAACCACTCCTATTACCTCTGTGATTCTCCTCCAGCGAGCCTCTTCTTTTAAAACAAATATATGTTTCCTGCACATAGTTTCAGGCACGTTGATGTGTTTTTTTCTGTCCCTCTGGCTGGGATAGGAGTGAGACAGAGACGGCAGATGCAAGCATCAAGGAAGGTAGCTGGTGCTAGGCCTTCCAGACTGTGGCTGTCAGGTCAAGCATCTCTGCATGGTGTGCAGGAGCTTCCAACTGCTGGCTTGGCAGCTACAAGTAGAGACACAAGCCACCATCAGTGGGACACTCCAGTACATAAATGCCCAAGTGGCTTGCCAGAAACTAAGTAGAAAATGAAATTTTGGTGCAGGTGATAATTGAAAAATGTGTGAAGTGCTCACAGTAGCACAGAGTGTAGTAGTACACCATAAAGTAATAGGATTTGCCAGCGTGTAATATAGATCCAGTGTTAATAAAGCTGATAAGGAATTTGCTAGGAAGGAATATCACAGGCTGTGATATCTGCCAGAACTACAGTATGTCTACTGAGAAATCTAACCCACAAGCGGTGTCAAAGACAGTGACTGTCAAAGATTTAAAAATTATATCAGGAATTTGAAATCAAATAAGAGATCTGAAGTGATGTGAATATGAGGTCTCTTCTAGTTATATTACTGTTCTTTACTACCATGGCAAACCTGCTGTTAAAAATATAGTTAAGCAAGTGAGCATCAAACCCAGTAAACCCCTTGTGCTCCCCTTGTATTCTTCTGCATCACTTCCCACTGATCCTTTGGCCCACCACAGCCCAGGTTTGGTAACTCCCAGGTCATACTGGACTCTCAAATCCTGCCTCCAACCCAGGCTAACAGGAGAGAAGGAAGGAGATACTTGTAGCAGTGGATTTCTGCAGAAGCTGTAACATGGTCCTGAACTACAACTAAAACATTGTGTTGTCGCATCTGTCTTACAGATGCCTGGTCTTTATCTATCCAAGTTGTAGGAGTTGACTCTGGGGAAGCTGTGTGTGAATGTTCAAGGTTAGCCAGGCCTTGTATAAACTATGGCACAGGTTTTTTTTTTCATAACCCAGCTGAATAATTACAGATGTTTTTTCTTCGTTTAACTGTATGTTAGGTCATAGGCTAAAGAAGGAATGAAATGTATCCATCAGGTACTTCTATTCCTTCCCTTCCTGCCATTAGTTGTCCCCACTAGGACTCTTTTCCTCCCTTAGTCCTTGTATAGCTCAAAGTAGCTCCAGGTCATAGGAGCGGGCAACAGGAAATCCTGAAATAAGTTGCATACATGCAAAATCCTATGCCTGCATTAAACACAAGACTTTATATAGAGAGATATAATAGGAAGTCTGCTAACTCTCTGTGTGGACTCAATTTCAACACATCTGGTTTTCTGCAAAGCAAATAAATTGTTAAGCATAAGTAATTAATTCAATTTTGCCATCCTCAGTATCGCCCACTAAGGATGTGTGCAATTAATATTTCAGTTGTTAATTATCAAATGTATTTACAAAGTTTTCTAGTTTAGGAACATCAAAAAGATGTAGTACGAAGCTACGTGACTTCTGTGTCCTGATGTACTGTTAATTTCTTTTGTCTATTCAAAATTCTTCTACAAGACAAATTAATAATTACTGAAAAAGACACTTGCTAAATTTTATAATGAAAAATACAATGAGCCTTGTTCATAATTCCTACCTTTATATTTAACTTTATTCCTTTATCCTAATTGGGTAGTTCAAAGTTAAATAATTGAGGGATATTTTTTAGAAAAAGAATGGTGATGGAGTCAGTTGTTTCTTTGATGCCTCCCCATTACTTTAGTAAGCATGTGAAAAGTGATGTTTCTACAGCCAGGGGGACCTAACAGAAATATTTGCCTTTGCTAACTTTTTGACACCTCTTTCAGTCAGCACTCAGCCCAAAAAGTGGCATTTTTAGTGGTCTGCTCTTGACCAATCTCAAAGGAATGGCTTAGACTAAAACCTAGGTCTTGTAGCAGCCTTCTCTCTGGCTTGGTTGCTCAGCCCTTCTCTGGTGCTCCTACATGGACATCCTCAAGCAATTGACAGCAAAAATCCTTACGCGTCTTCATGACAGACCAACCAGCTTTGGCAACATAGTGCATTGGCATGGAGCAACTCTTCCTACTGTGGTAGGTAGCTTGTTAAATCTGGCTCAGTGTGTCTTTACATGCTACCACATGGTGCACTGTTTGCAGTAAAAGGCCTAAATTTATGGTGGAGGAAACTACTTTTTGTAGCAGGATCGGAACATGTTTTTGAATGTACCTTAAGGTCTTGTGGTTATAACAGTCCACCCATTTCAGTGAGATTTAATGAAACCTATAATGTTACTTTTTATTGCCTTGAGGGGTTTTTTTACTCTACAATTTGTATAATTGTTTTAGAGAATAGGGTTGAATAAATCATGATAGGAAATGTAACTAAAGCTATTATCCCAGCAGTAGGCCAAGCACGTTGCATTTTAAAACACCAAGGAATTCTACATGGAACATGTGCATATGGTAAGAAGGATAAGAACGAACACTTATAGTAAGTGGTTAGAATTCTGTTGTACTCCTCCTAAACTGTTGTTTGTTGCAGATATGAGATAATGATAATCATCTCGTACTTGGATGCCACAAATTATTTGTTGTCATACTGAATAGAAATCATTGATTTCTATAGAATGACTAAAATTGTTTTATCACTTTATAAGAAGTGTCTTTCTTAAAAGTATTGTAGAGTTAGTTAAAGACAGAAGAGTTATTGCAGACCATTTAGATCCTCTGTAAAAATAAACAAACATGAAAGCTTTAAAGAATTTCAAAACTTGGCCAGAATTTTCTCTAGTTTGGGGCCATTTTTAGGTTTATAATGAAAATGGAAAGTTTTTGAGAGCAGACATTTCTGCTTAGTAGAAAACCATTTTTTCCACCAGAAACACTTCATTTGAAAATTTCAGCTGTCTTTAAAAGATCTGGTTTCAAAGGGTTACTTATTTGTCCCATCTACACGTATCGAAAGGAGGATATTACATTTTTGGCCATGTAGTTTTGATGTCTGCCTGGCAATGTACAGGAATTGTTAAGAGCATGCTGGACTTCCTCAGGAAAGAGAGCCAATATCCTCAACAGTATTGTGTATTTATTAAAAGACAGAACCAAGAATTGAGTTTCTGCATCATCCAAGTTTTTAGTGTTGCAGAAGGTCCCTCCTTTTCCTTTCTTTTTTTTTTTTTTGAGAAGAATAAGCCATTAGCTATTTATGTTTCTGCTCTTCGTTTCTGCAGTTGCTTTGCAGAAGACAATTCAGTTTTTTACACCCTCAGTAGTGGCATTTACTTCACTGAGGATAATCTTGTTGCACTCAGCTACAAGTCAGCACAGAATATAGGAATGCGTTACCAGATCAGGTGCCCAGGAAGAAGCCTCCCATTGCCCTAAATCAGCTTTTTGAAATTCTCCATACATGCAAGAGAATCATTGGGAAGCAAAAACACCCAGCATTACTCTTTGAATCTCCCTTCCTCCACCACCCCCCTGGATGTGAGGTTTGCTGGTTGCTCCCATTTCCAACCCAAACAAGTGACTGTCACAGTCATTTTGGTAAGACATCTCTCAGGCAGTCTTCAGTCACACATGGGAATGAGAGCAACAGAGCAACTGAGGGCACTAAATGAGAAACGCATGCTAGCGGTGTCAGTACCCTCCCAGGAGTTGCTGTCATGAAGGGAGAGCCCTCCTCCTCTTAATGAAGCACATATTGTCACATAAAGAAAATCCACCCCTACCCATCCAGCACCTTCGGGGAGGTATCCCCAAAGCAGCACTGATCTTCCTTTCCTCTTTCTCTTGTCTGGCTGCATAGTCCTCAAGCAGAGGTCCAGTTGTTCTCTTGAGCCTTTGAAGATCCACCCTTGGGTGATGATGGGGGAAGGTCAAGGCTGAAAAGGGTAGGGCTGCCTTACAGATCCGTAGGTGATGAAATGGTGCCTAAATGAGTTCTGGCAGCGGCGATGCTGTAGCCAGGCTGGTCCCTTGCTCTCCTCACTAGCAGGAACAGCAGACATCTGGCGTGACGTTGTCCTTTGCTTGCCTCCTGCTTCAGCAGAGCTAAGGCAGGGCTTGCTGCCGGCCAGAAACCAGCCTGCAGCGCATTGCAATTACAGCTGTTCCCTTTTTTCGTCCACTTTATCTGTATGCTCATCTGTGTGTACCTTGGGAAAGCTGGCTGAAATCAAAAGTTCACTATTTCTTCCTCCAGCCACAGTGCGTCAGTTACGCAAATTAAAAGACAGACCTGCTGTGAAACAGAAAGTGTTCCCCAACTTGCAGCAATTTCTCATAAAGATACTGTACCAATCAGTTCGATACCTGTGGCTTCCTACTAAAAGCAAATGATATTTCACAGCAACTAGCCAAGCACACAAGGATGTATAAATTAAGCAAAATGCTCTTTATTTGCCTTTTGCCTTTAAGTGACCACTTTGTGTGCATAGAAATACAAAGAGGTTTTTTTTCTTTTTAAAGGCAGCCAATGAAAATACCTAGGTTTTGGCTCCAGTACACATGAATTCTTCCAGTAATAAAACAGGGTAAATTTTCTACTTAAAATTCAGTTTTCTATTTGAATTGACATTTTTATTTGTACCAGAATCTCTCCTTGATAACTAGTAAAGGAATGTGCCCAGTATGAAATCATAAGCCCACTGACATAACCACCAAGACATATCTTTTAGTAAAAGTTGTTTTAATTTTTGGAGTAAGATTGGATTTTGAGTCATTTCTACTTCAAGAACTGTATGTGCTCCTTGAAGAATATCAACTCAGGAACTGCTAGTTTAGATAGGGATTATTATTTCTGAGTTCTTTCAAGGAAACCTATCCTAACAACAGGTGCAGACATGTCTTCTCCATGGGGCAGCAATTGTATGTAGATTGGACTCATCCAGGAACTCATTTACAAATTTCACTGCCTTCCACTAGAAATCCCAGACACATGTCCGTGCCATTGCCTTCTCTAAAATAAAAGTATAGCTGGTAAATGACTTGAAAAACTCAGATGTACGACATGAATTGTCCTTATCATCAGAGAAGGCAAAAACTAATATTACAGATACTAGCTATACTAGCCATACTGTGTACTGTGCTGCTAAAAAGCACTTGGATGCTGCATTAGAGAAAGCTGCTTCTCCGATGTTCTGGGAAAGTAAGGCCAGGAGACTGCTCCCAGACTACAAGCATTTCTGCAGACCTTGTATAAGATACATATGAACTTTTCTCCTAAAATATCACTTCCCAGTAGAGTGAGCAATTATATCCTTCACATATTTCTCTTTATAAATCTTACATATTTATCCTTTTAATTATGCTTATCGGAACATATTCCACTCTGATTTCTTAGGGTGTCTTGCATTAGGACGGAAGGATGATAATAACATTTTTGGTGTACTCTTATACTGTAATCAAGATTGACTGTTTACTTTTCCTGAACTTTCTCCAAGATTTTAATGAATCATACCTTTGCATTCACCAAACTCCATTTCCTCCAGTTTTTCCTGTAGATATCTCAAATTCTTTATTTTTCTATGTTGAAGGCTAACGTTTTCCTATGTTTCTAGTTGATGTATTCCTGTGGAGCTGCCCATCACCTAATTCTAAAGAACATGAGCCCAATCTTCACGTTGTATAAATTAGCTAATCACCATCAAATTTGAAGGAGATCATTCACACTAGCTTAAGACCTATACTTTCTTTGTGTCTTTAAGGTAAAAAAGAAGACGAAGTAGAGAATTTTTTTCACATAAATAGCATATTCAAAACAACCCCCTAAATGTCATAGCACACATTTATAAACATATACAGCTTGATTTTCAGCTCTGGCCAAAATATCTCCAGCACAATGATGAGCAAATAGTTATCTTTTCCTCCACCAACCTATGTCACCTGGTTTTTTAGCCATTTTTCTCTCTTGTATATCTTAAAGCCACATCTCTGACCTTCACAGAGCAGCCAGCAGCTGAAACAGGAGAAACATGCCTCTCTGGCATGTGGGGAGATCTGGAGAACTGCATCTCTGGTTTATGGTCTCTTCCTCCATATTCTGGACTGCATAGCTATACCACTCATGAAATCCCTAAGCCACACACTGCTGGAAGATAAGAAGGGGATGTGTCACCACATGGTAATGCCTACCCTGTTTCTTATACTAACTGATACTATAAATCTCCAGGCTGATCCAGCATAGCTATTTTTATTTTAAGCTCAGTGCTAGATTGGGATTTCAGTCATTTTTAGGATTAAAACACCTGGAAATGTCTAACTAAGATCATCAACAATTTATAGACAAAACTAAAACTGTAAAATAAAAGTTGCAAAACAATGAAAGACACTTGTATTGTCCACCCCAGAGAAGCAAGAGAACAAACAAGTTTGAGCCCTACAGTACCTAATACGTTGAAGGCTCTGATGAAACTAGTGTGCATTGAAGGGATGAATAATGAAAATCAGTGTGCTTTAATGAGGCGGTGATACTCAGTGGGTGGCAAGAGAAGAGCTGCAAACATCTGAAGTAGAGGTGACTAAAATTGTAATGCTGAAAAATGAATTCAATACATATCAATCCAGCTCATGTCATCTGAACTCAGTTACTTCTCAGCTGTCAGAAAGGCATCTAAATGGGACGTAAAATCTGGTAGATTCCCTTTGAGGAAATAAAGGGCTGGATTCTTTGCCACCACAAGATCTGTTCCACAGAGGGAGCCTGGCTGTAGCTGCCAAATTCTCAGGCTGTTGGGCCTTGAATGTAAGTTAGACAAGACTAACAGCTTTTTAATTGATCATGGTTATTAAAGGACATTGTTCAGTTGTTGATCAGTGTGGCACAGTATCCCCCTCTTGTCTCCCTGAACAAATCATATTGTCTCTTTGCCTGTTCTCTGTAACACAACATCTGTTATGCCAGGGTGTTGTGTGGCACTTGATATCTCAATGGTCTGCGTGGCTTTGAGCCCACTAAGGATGCTTCCATTTGTGAGCTGGCAGCAGGTGTTTCCAGAGCTTTCCTGCTAATCAGGTTGCTTGCCAGCAGGGATGTTCACTTTTGTCCATAGCTGTGATGGACAAGCTCTGTTTGGCTGCTTATTCTTGTTTTACATTATGTTCCTTGAAGGGACTAACTGGGCGAGGTGGACCCCTCTAGAAAGCAGGAGAATATTCCTGCTTCCCAAGGGATAAGTTTGCTCATAGAAGTGGAATTTCTGTGGTACAAGAGAGTTGAAAGAGTTTCAGCTCAGAGCAGGGAGCCCACAGCTCATGCATAGATTGAGAAAGTATTTAGAGGAACAGAGAGCAGAAATCTGGGACTCTGAGATGATGGGAATAAATACCGCAGGGCCAGAAGGGATTACTTGGGGTTTGTTGCAACTCAGAAGTATTCTGTGTTGTCTGAAACCAATCGCAGGAGCAACAATGTACTTGCAAGGACACAGTGGGCAGGAGTCATCTTGGCTATAACAGAAGGACGTTAGCATAGCCATGTTAAGTCAAAGGTTCATTTTGCTCCATATCTTGTCTCTATCGGTGAGCCTCCTACATCACAGGTGCAAAGTTGCAGTAAAAATGAAAAACTGTATCAAAAGCATTCTGAAAATCTAAGGATTTATCAATCACATCATCCTTATCCATATTTTTATTGACTTCTGGAAAGAACTGTAAAAGATTTGCAATGAAGGGCTTCCCTTTATAAAAAAAATACTGACTTCTTCACATAAAAACCCAGGTTGACTCTTGCCAGTTAAATCAGATGTACCACATGTTCATTAATTCCATTCTTTATTGTAGTTTCTACTAATTTTCTTTATATAGCTATTAGGCTTTATAGGCCTGTTGATTCCCCATAACTGCTCTGGAAACATTTTTAAAAAATAGACATCTTAATGTCACCCCTGAGTGCTCAGGTATAGATGCTATTTAAGTAAGAGGGCATACACCATGATTAGTAATTCAGCTATTTCATCCTTGACTTCCTTTGGATCTCATGAGTGAATACTCTCTGGTCCTGATGATACGTGATTGTTCATTTTTTCAGTCAGTTCCAGCATCCCTTCAGCATCACTTCAGTTTCTGATGAGTCCTCCATAAAGAATGATTTTTCAATAGGAATATCCCTCGTTTCTTCTGCCGTGAACACTGATGCAGCAAAAGTCTCAACCACCTCTGGAATTGCTCTGTGTTCTCTGAGCATGTCTTCCATATCCTGATCATCAGTGGACCTTACAAATTTTCTGACAGGCCTTTTGTTTCTGATGAGTATTAATAAATATTTATCAGTAGTTTTGATTACTTTTGCTAGTTGCTCTTCCATGTCCTTGTTGCTGTTTCTTTTGTTGCTAGACACAGACACATATAGACACATAAAGGGTGTATGTATCTATCTATTTACATTCTTTCCCACCCAGTCATTTCCAGGTTCCTCTATTTTAAAGCTACTGTTTTAGTCCATGTTCCATTAACACCTAGTTTATTTGAGTTTTAAATCATTTCAGTCTTTGAGAAATCACTACAGGAGAAGGTCCTGGCCACGCCTTCTCAGTGCACTGGCCCATTTAAAGCTCCTTCATAATGCTGTTCTTCCTCTACATCCTATTAAAGGGTCTAATTTGATTTCTCACTTCTCTCAAGCAGGAATTAGCAGCAGCCCACCATCTGCACAGATCAGAAGGGGAAAATATGTTTCTAAGGTGCTTCAGGAATGTGTTTAACTTCAGCAGTTCCCAGGTAATAGAGAATGCTTCCAGAATGACTCTGGCAAAATAGTTTATGCTTAGTTAATCATTAGCTTTTATTTTGAAATTTGCAAGTAAATATTTATTTGATGCTCTTGAGTACCTGTTCTTTTTCAGATATCGTATGCTTCTTGTCATTGATTCTTCCACCCACCAGCGTAAATCTCAAGACAGAACATCTGTTACTAAGTTCTCTGTGTGTGAGCCTCAATGTTCGTTTGAAGAAACCACACAGGAAATTAGACTCTGCTGTCCAGTTTGTTCTTAGTATCCAAGCAGCATTTAAAAAGCTTTAAGCTCTCACTGCTTTAAAAGAATACACCAAAACTGCTTCACATCTGGGAGACTGAAAGCTTACTGCATGAAAGAAGCAAACACTGAAGATCTGAATTAGAGTACATTATTAACAGGGGACAAGTTCCAGACTTCATCCACCTCAGAGCCAGTAGTTCTAATCTTCCAAAGGGGAAAACCCTCTGTGAGAAAAAGCCTCAAAATCACGTGGCTCATCTCTATTCTGCAGTGACCTCTCATGATGGCTGCCCTACGAAACTGTTGAGATGTGGAGGCTTGTGAATGTGTGAGCTCAAATGAGATGACATTTTTAAAGCAGTTCTTGGAAACAAAATTAACCATGAGTCTCAAAATTTTCACATCCAAATGTAGCATTCACTTTAAACGATTTAGTTTCCTTTCAGTCATTTATTTATACATACACATGCCGCCCTCACTCATCCTATACATGCAGACATAAACAAATTAATTAATTGTTTTCTTCAACAGCCTTAAAAAGGAAAGAGTGAGAGAGGTTTTCTGTTTCTAAATACTTGGAAGCTGCTACTGTAGGGACTTGATAATTACCAGAGTGACAAGAAAGCAGCAAGTCTTAAAATGGAAATAGACATCATATTTCTTTGAATTGTAGGATTTGCAATAGAAGTTTAATCATTCTTCACATGACAAGACTGTCAGGAGAAAGCGTTAAGGCTGTAAGACAAATCATACGGTAGGGATAGAGGCCAAACACTAACAATTTCAAAACAGTGGCTTTTTTACTAAAGAGCAGAAGAGGATGTCACTGGATATCTGGATGCATTTCTGGACAAGTCAAAGGCACAATCTGTGTTGGTATTAATTATATTAGGGAAGTGTGGAGAACATCTAGAGGCTAAATTTAGATGGCAGTACTAGGAAAAAGAAGTGTAGAAAGACAGACCTGGAAGATAGATTCTGGGTCACTGAGTCCCAGCACCTTCACCAATTGCACCACAAGATCTCTTCATAAATATATCAAGAACCCCATTCACAGTAAGTGTGTTTTATTTGCCCTTGATACTGCTTCTAAAAGGCTATTCAATACTCTGTTATAAACATTCTTCAAATTTCCGGCCAAATTTAATTAACGCCCAGTTTAAACCAATCTGGTTTTGTGCTAGCTTTGTCCCCTGCACAGATAACTCTTTTCAATCCTCAGTGATATTTTTATAGACAGCAGCTGTTCTCAGCCTAGGCTGAGCTCAACAGTCTCTTCTGGTCATATTGGTTACTCCCCAGGTCTCGCCATTCCCTTCCCCCTGCACCTTTCACAGCTCGATTGCCTCTCTGGGTGACCGTATGCAACTGAGTGGTTGGGGTTGTGGGGACACTGCAAATTAACAAGATCTTGCAGTGCTCATTTGTGGATTGTTTTTCTGACCAACCGTGTTTCAGTGGCAACAGTAATCAGTTAGAGATCCACTGTGGTCTGGTCCTTCTCCTCAGTCATTTCCCATGGATGAGCTCCTGACTTTTAAAATCTGAGTCCTCAAATGAACAAATTTGCATGCCATTTAATTGAACTCCATCTCATTTCACCTCCTATTGATCTATTCGCTTCCTCATGTCTTATTTTCTTTTATGGAGATCTTATCGTCTGAGATCTTGACCATTTGCAACATGAGGGGTTTCCTCAGCACATTTCTATTTTTTGTGCCAAGAGCATTACTGAAAATATTAAACAAGGTTGATCTGGAAAAGTACCCAAGAAGAACTTCAGTAATCTCCCTCCATCCAGCCAGATACTTTCCCTTTCTACTTTTCCTATTGCCATCTCCCCTCTAACTAACTTCTTACCCAGATTACAGTTCCTGCACTTTAACTCCTGACTTTTCCACTTAACTAAATGCCCATGTGACATTGCTTTGTTGATATCCAGAGAGATGGTTTCATTCCTGTTGTAATTCCGGTTTAAGCCAGCCGGCAACAAAGCACCACGTGGCCGCTCGCTCACTCCTCCCACCCGGTGGGATGGGGAGGAGAAAATATAATGAAAGGCTCGTGAGTAGAGGCAAGGACAGGAAGGGATCACTCACCACTTATGGTCACAGGCAAAACAGACTCGACTTGGGGAAAAAAAAGAAATCAATTTAATTTGTTACCAATCAAATCAGAGCAGGATAATGAGAAACAGAACCCTATCTTAAAAACACACCTTCCCCCCACCCCTCCCTTCTTCCCAGGCTCAGCTTGGCTCCCGATTCCTCTACCTCCTCCCCCCCAGCAGCACAGGAGGACGGGAATGGGGGTTGCGGTCAGTTCATCACACGCTGTTTCTGCCGCTCCTTCCTCCTCGGGGGAGGACTCCTCACACTCTTCCCCTGCTCCAGCGTGGGGTCCCTCCCACGGGGGTCAGCCCTCCACGAGCTTCTCAACATGAGTCCTTTCCACAGGCTGCAGTCCTCCACGAACTGCTCCAGCGTGGGCTTTCCCATGGAGTCACGGCCTTCTCTGGGCCCAGCCACCTGCTCCGGCGTGGGGTCCTCCATGGGCTGCGGGGGAATCTCTGCTCCAGCCTTAACCTCCATGGGCTGCAGGGGGACAGCCTGCCATCCCACCACAGGCTGCAGGGGAATCTCTGCTCCAGCGCACCTCCTCCCTCTCCTTCTTCACTGACCTCGGTGTCTGCATGGTTGTTTCTCTCACATCCCAGTCCTCTCTTCGCTGTAGCTCTTCTTCCTCTTCTTACCTCAGCAGTCTTTCCCCTTCTTAAATATGCTATCACAGAGGCACTACCACCATCGCTGATGGGCTCGGCCTTGGCCAGAGGTGGGTCCGACTTGGAGCCAGGGAAGCTTCTAGCAGCTTCTCACAGGAGCCACCCCTGTAGTCCCTCCCCCACTACCAAAACCTTGCCACACAAACCCAACACAATTCCCCTTTCAGTTGTCTAGAAAATCAATTATCATATTAAAGAAAGTTATCCTTTTTTTCTGATAGCATCTATGTTTGGTAAACCCCTTTTACATCTTTCCCATTTACCATGATATTCAAAACAGAATATTCCTTCAGGAAAGAATTCCCTTAAAAGTGGGGTGAGAAGCTCTGCATTCTTGAAGAGAAGTCAAAACTGGTGAGCAAAAATGGTGATGTAGACTAGAGAGAAACCCATGTGCAAGTCTTCATTGTTTCATCTCTTACATGAATGTGTATGCAACACTGTTTTGACATTGTTTTTGAGCCAATTTAAGCTGAAATTCCAAGGAGAGCCAAACTTGTTCAGTTAACAGCAAATACACAGAGGGAAGGGAGATCCACTCCAAGAGTGTTACACAGGGAAATCGCCTGTTGCTAAGAGCTGCTCTTGTCAAGGGTATAGAGATTTGTAAAGCACATCCCTCCCTGTGACAGGAACAGATACACATCCCCAAATCTCCTGAAGAATAGAAAGAAACTACATCTGATCTAAGGGGACACATTATATACTCGCTGCTCACTGACATGCATTTTGAAAAGAATGAGTATAGAAGTTTAAATAAAAACAGGCAAGTAGATACAGAGTCTGGTATGTTAGAGCAAGACTCTTGATTTGAATTCCTAAGTTCTGCAGCAATACAAATTCTTATTCTCATCATTAATAATAATAATAGTAATAATAATAGTACCATAAACATTTCTATAGCAAAGCGCAAAAGTAAATAGTCATCTTTGTCTCGTAGCAAGCTGCAACATTAAGTGGGGAATATGGAAAATGCCTCAAAGACTCAGTAAACCCCATCAAGGTGTATATCTTGGGTGATCTGTATTTGAGAAGCCAATATTTCTTTAAAGAAATAAAGCCAAGTTATCTCTGGGTGATAATAAGCTAGTGGTGAAATATTTTTCCTTTCTGCACCAGCAGAGGTAGTTGCTCATGGTAGGGAAAGCAAGCGCTGCCTACCCTCATCTGTGTCAGATACAGAAGAGTCCTTATCCACTGTTCTAAATCAGACCTCAGGCATATCTTTACACGTTTCTTATGCATACCCACTTACAGATGTCCGCAGCTTCCACTCCAGAGAAAATGTTTTTCTTTCTGCTGCAATGTGAATACAGTTCTGCCCCTACGTCTATAAGCCACTGTTGGTTTCCTTATGTATTTTATTTGCAGCATTACACTAGCATTAGAAATTAAATGACCCCTCTTGGAATTTCAAATAAATAAATAAATCCCCATCTCATTCATCCAATCCCTCTTAGAAAAAAACCCTACAACCTTCTTTTCAAAGAAATCCTATATTCTGAGCAGCAGTCCTCTGTCACTTCAGATGAGCTGCACCTCTCATCTCGCAGAGGTCAATGCAGTGCAGTGCAATGACAATGGATGACTCTTTTACATTATTTTTTTCGAGTGTCGTCAGCCCACAGCAGCCAAGCAGCAAGGCTGCTCAGAGCAGCATTGTGCGCTGGGTAACACATTGTCATGGCAACCAAACAAATGGGTCATCCCACTCCTGCTCGGTTTCATTGTTGCATAGTGCGTAAGAGAAATCACAGCACGAGCGTGAATGTGTCTTTGAGCTTCTGTGAGACTGAGCCAAGTTCCCTTCCTAATCTGCCCTTGGGCACAGTACCTCTTGGGGAGGCACTGGGCCTGTGTGCCTGCTCAGGGACATGCAGATGCTTAGGTCTATGAGCTCAGAGGCTGAAGACGAAGGCTTTGGAGTGAAAGCAACTGCCAAGAACCAGTAATGATCTCTTCTCCAAGAAATCATTGGGTAGTAGAGGGAAACACGCTACTAAAGCAAAGGCAATAAAGTGGGAATGGCTGAGCCAAGTGCTGGTGGTGGAACAACTGGGAAATGTGGTGATGTAGTGGGACAAGTGGATGAGGGAGTCCTCTGAGGAGTGTGAAGCAGTGTGTCTGCTGAGCACTGATTTTTTCTAACTTCTGTCCTGTGCTTTCCTCACTGTTCCAGTCTTGTTCTCCTTCCTCACGGTTTTTCTCATTCCCATTCTTTCCTCCTTTTCTCCTTCCCATTCTTTTGTGTACTCTGTAATAATCCTTCACCGACACTTTATCTTCTACTCCTGTGGTCCTATTAGCTCACGCCCACCCTGCCACTCTCCATAGCTTCTGGTAGGACTGTTTCAGCATCACCTATGCTTTACATTGCAAGACGCTTTCTGTCATGAGGCCTTGTTTTCAGACAGATGAGAATTTAATCAATTTTATAGCTATTCCAGCTGGAATTGTGTGTGCCAGACATCTGCATGAAGAAGGTGTTTTCTTGAAGTTTATGTAAATATTGTCAGCCAAAATCCATAAAACATTTCCAAGATTCAGGATAGGGTTGACATGGAGCTGGGCCAAAAATTATGGTAATCTTAAAAAAATTTAAACACATTTCCCACACTTTACCCTATCCCCATGGTACAGAGCAGGGATACACAGTTTATCAGGACATGCTGCAGTTTCCTTCAGGGCATGCTTCCTGTTTTCCTTATGAATATCTGCTCTTTTCCAAATAAGATATAAGCCCCTGAAAAATTGTCATTTGCACATCTCAACAGAGAATTCTTAGGCTTTACCAGATAAGACCCCAACAGGTTTTGTTTATGCTGTGCATGTTGCAGACCAGGGACTGGAGTGCAGTGTCCGCCAAGGGGAGGATGAGACAGGAGTCTGAAAAAGGTAAGCAGACTGTTGAGATGGGAGCTGGATCAAGAGGAAGACCAAGACTACTAGACAAGAAGATGAGTTTAAGATGATGAGCAGAATCATAGAAGCATAGAATGGTTTGGGTTCAAAGGGACCTCAAAGATCATCTAGTCCAACCCCTTTGCCATGGGCAGGGATACCTTCCACTAGATCAGGTTGCTCAAAGCCCTGTCCAACCTGGCCTTGAACACTTCCAGGGAGGGGGCATCCACAGCTTCTCTGGGCAACCTGTTCCAGTGTCTCATCACCCTCACAGTAAAGAACTTCTTCCTTATATTTAATCTAAATCTACCCTCTTTCAGTTTAAAACTGTTACCCCTATCACTACCCTCCCTGATAAAGAGTCCCTCCCCATCTTTTCTGTAGGAAGAAGACTTAAAGCCAGTGATTAGCTGTTTTCAGAGACTAGACCTAATGTGTGAGCAAATGAGAAGAGACAAGAAGGGTTCTGGATTTTATGATAGTCCCAGATACTGGGGAAGAATTGGGACTGGACAGGCAAGCAGATTATGGGGAGGGAAACTGTAATGAAAACGTACTGGGTGCAGCTTTGCAGATGAAGAACCACTTAGGTGAGAACAGGGAGGCACAGGAGGCAGCCATGGGGAGTGAGAGGAGATGCAGTAAATGAAGAGGCTCAGCTCCCCAGAGAGCAGCGGTGCAGCGGGAGGAAAAGAAGGAGCAGGACAGATTGCATGCGGACTAGAAAACGAGAAAATGGGACTGATTGCAAAGGAAGACTGGTGTGAGAAATCCAAGAAAGGGTAACGGAGACTGAGACAGGACCAAGAGCTATAAATGAAGAAATGCTGGAAACATGAGGCAGAAGGGATTGATCTTATGGAGAAACAGCAGGAGCTATGCCTGGAATGGAATTAAAAATTTGTAAGTCTCACCATTCATCTGCTGTCAGCAAATATGTGTAAAACTCCTCAGCAAAGGGTCTCATTGCCCCACCAAGAAGGACAACTTGCCATGGCCAGCAATTACTTCACTATCTCAAGCTGCAGAGTTCTGTGCAGTAGCTCTAGATGTTGCCAACACACAGGAGAACCATGAAGATACCAGGATGATGCCACATTGTGGGATATTCTGTTCCTGTTTCTGATTTTAAAACAAACAAGCCATCAAAAAAAGCAGAATATTACCTGCACACTGCTTTTAAAACAACATGAAGCTCGCAAAGCATCGGAAATGCACTTCTCTGCAATCTTTTCTCAACCCGCTTGTATGACTTTATTATGGTGGAAGGTTTACTTAAAGGTCACGTACTTTTATTGCAACAGGAATCAGGGCTCATTTTTATGGAACAGCCCGTTGTGAAAATGAGCTACAGCTATGCTGTGAAAGCTGTACAGTCCGCAGGCCCACAGGTCGGAAGGTGTGTACAGAGGGAAGCGGGAGGAGAAAGTCTGATCTCTGTATTAAAGCTTCTGCAGAATTATCTTCTACCCTGCCTCTCTCCATGATGTTGTCTACGATGCTAGGCAAGTCACTAGAGCCAAACTATTCATGTGTGGCAATTACGTTTTACTCCTTATCTGGCTCTCTCACTTGAGCCTGAACTGATAAGGTGTTGTGCTTTCACCATTGCCTTTCATGTCTTTGAGAGCTGTGCTTTGAAGGTCTAATATGCTAAATGCTCTGAAAAAACCCCTTCCATTGGCAACTCAGAACAAGCAGGAACTGTTTATTTTAATTTCTTTTGTTCCTCAGTCCTCCAGATATAAAATGGATGTATGACTACTGCCTTATGTTACAGAGATATTCTGAAAATATGTTCATTTCTATTTGTGTAGCTGTTGGATGTTAATACGAACAGCATGAAAAGTCTCAGAGAAAGTTCAATAACTCTTTCTTTAGAACAGGTTTTGAAAAGTGCAGGGGATAAGGCACAGGAGCCACATGAGCAAACAAAATACTGAAAAGCTATTTAAAATGTGAGTACTTAATCAGGCAGATGTGCCGTGAAAAAACACAGTATGTAATGATGAGATTGCAGATGGAATTAGAAAGCATAATCAGAAAAAGCCAAATTAAGTTTGCATACCGATCTTAGTTCTTGCATTTCCTATCTGTTGAGGGCTTGACTTTTCAGCCTCAAAAATAATATAATAATATAACATTGCACAGTTTTTGTACATACTCATACTTTCTGCAACAGACACAAACAAATGTTGAAACAATAAGGAAACCCCATCCTTCAGAGCCATGGGGATAGTGTACTCTTTTCTAGATCATTGTGGTCATGTTATTTGGGTATGGCTGTATCCCAATCTGTTGTTCTGCTCTCATTTTTTTGTTCTTTCATATTCTTTCTGAGTAAGATTGTAGTTTTCCATCAATTTATACAGTGCCCTGTGCAGTCAGATTACAGTCCTGATTGATAGCAGTTGTGAGACATTTAATGCAACACAAATATTAGATCACCTTGGTATGGTCAAAATGACTAGGAGCCCATCATGGAGACTGGTATTTTAGAAACGCAGTATAAAAAGGCAGTCCTTGACCTAAGGAATTTATAAATTTAAAATAAGATGCAGCCATATAAATAAAACACAGACACATAAAAAAGGCACAAGCATATGAAATAATAATGAAATGCAGTGGCCATATCAGCAAAAAACATAATTGAAAGCATTGTTATATCTTTCATATCAGACCTGCTTGCCACTGCTTTCCAGAGCTGCAGTTAAAGGGATAGCTATTTATTCTTCTCCTTGTCACTAGAGGCTTTTACCTATAGCAAGCAAAGTACAAGCCAGTGATCGTGTAATATATGATAGATTCTTTGTTCTGTTTCCAGTTCCCAAAGCCCTGTTGTGTCCACTGTGTACCACCATCTAAAAAATTAATTTCATAAGGTATAACAAAAAGGGAGAATAGATTAAAATCTATATGATAGTAATGGTGAACATTACTAAATCAGAAAACTAAGTTATTCAATGTTACTGCATTATGCAAGAGAGCAGGACTCCAAAGATTTATGACACATTTCTCTTTGAAGATGGGAAGGGAATAGTGGGAAAATCACACTTTTGAAGAAAATGCCTAAGGATTATTGCACTTGGAAGAGAAAGATCATATTTGTGCATGTGTTCAACGTTCACAATCAATATGTAGATGAAACATTTAATTAATTTATAGAAGACCTGTAAGTGTGATCAATTTATAGCTAGCATAATTCATGCTGGCAGTGAAAAAGATTATAAAAGACAAACATAAAAAAATTACTATTTCATGATTTTAAGCACATAGACCTCCAGCAGAAGATCCATAGTTCATATTAGTTTGGGAAACTGAAACTGCGCCCACTTCTGACACAAAGAACCAGTATTTCCATTGCCAATAGCCATCAGGATTGGAAATTCAGGATGCAAGGGAACTCTGTATTCAGTTCCAGTTTTTAACATGACCTGTACTGACTAGCTCCTCTTCTTTTTTTCCTCTCTAATTTCTTTCTTCCTCTTTCCAAGTCTGTGGTTCACTCCAAAGGTGGCAATATAGTAAGAAGAAGAAACAGGGATGCAGAAGACCTCACCATGCATACCTGACTTTGCCATGAGTGTGAGTTTGAACTAGTTACTTTCTTTCTCTGTGCCTCAGCTTTTCTCTCTGTGAAACGGAGCCAACAACAAACTAGTGCAAAAGCAGGATCTCAGCATACTCTGCAGTGAGTAAAAAACCTCATTCTTTCATGTCAAGTTATTTGTCTTTATTTGATTTGCAAAAATCTTATCAGTTAGATCTGATTTGGGGAAAAACAAATCACAGCTAATTCAGCCTTGCCTCAGCCACCGACTTAATCTTCACTGCTAAGGAATGGAGGTGTTTCAAGCACAACAACAGCAATGACATGCCTGTTTAAATGATTTCTAATTTTAATCTCAAACTATGCTTTATAAAATCATTCCTATCACTGAGCAATCTACCTTAATATGTGTTAAGTACCGGATCGGCTTACTGAAGTAGTTAATTTGTTTCATTGGAAATCTTTAACTGAAAATTGTCTTTCCAAAGTTACAGAATATCTCAGGACTGACACAGGAATTACAGGGCAAAAAGTTGTGCCTTTTGTTATGTGAGAATTCAGGCTTCCTGACTGCAAGTATTTACCAGCATTAACAATTTTAAATATATTATTGTGGTACCATTATTGAACATTTGTCCTTCACTTGTAAATTCTTTCATTTCGAGGTAAGGCTAGAAAGAAGAAAGATTTCCTGGGAAATGCAGAGCTGAGACATAAACTAAACCAAGGGAAACAGGTTGTATATCTTTGTGAAAATTATTTTCTCGATATTACATGTGTATAAAGGGTTGATACTTTGCCAATCTCTATTTTTCTTGTCCTTGGTGCTAGACTGAGGAAAAGAGCTTCTGGCTATGGCAAACAGGACTGCTTCTGGCATGCTGTGCTTTATTATTCCCATCAGATGTTCCTTCTGGTTTGAGTTCTTTTTATTTCTCAAATAATTATCTTTATGGCACCGATTGTTATAAAATATTATCTTCACATTTACAACTGGAACAATACTCTTGAGGCAGTTTCTTCGTGTGTCCCTTACCCAGGAAGTAAAAATGCATTGATAGAGAACAGTAGAAAATTCATCAAACCGATCATTTTTGGCTGATGGTTATATAACATCCTGTAACAAAATAAAGATTAAATAGACCTAGACAAAATGCAAGGTAAACATAATAATGCAAATAGAACTTAGTTTAGGTTCCATTTTATAGTTTAACATTATCATTAAAAAGAGCAATGAAAACCATAATGATAAGACACCACATAAAAAAATAGCAGCGGAGAAACTAATTAGAAACAGCATGGAAAAGGAAAGAATTGTATAGCATAGCAATGTTTATAATGCAAGGGGGGGAACCAAAAAAGAAACTGTGAATTGGGACTATGACAGAGTTAAGCTAACCTGATTTCTAGTATTATTAGAGGTATATAAAAAACCAGGAAGTCGAGCAAATAAACATACATATTGGAAAAAACTAAACAAAAAACAAACAAACAAACAAACAAACAACATGAAGTGAGTAGAGGAAAGTTCTGGTTTCTTTGTCAGAAGACAAACAAAGTAAAAACACCAGAAACTTTTTGCATGCGATGGGAAACAGCAGATTATAAATATCCATATGTGAGTGTGTATAAATAACAACAATGGAACTGTTAGGAGTTGTACGCAACGGAAGTAAACACAGCATCTTTCCTTTAAAACGGCACAAAACCGGAGAAAGCACTAGGAGTGAAAATAACAGCTTGCTTCTGTAGTTAGCAAAAAAATCCAGCTGAGATTAAGACCAAATCAAAGATTGAATAGCAGCTAGAGTTCTGACAGCAGTAATGAGTCTAGAAAGGCATGTGGATTGTTTTTCATTTCTTTTTTGCCAAACATCAACTTCTCCCTGGACTATTGCAAGCGCCTAAAGCCTCCATCATGGCCAGTTCAAAGCTTTAAAAACAGCAGGCACCTCTAAGTATCAGAGTTCAGGTTGAAACTGTTAGTATCAGAAGATGTTAGAGGTTTCAGAGTGTAAAGTTTTGTAACGTGTGAGAGTACCTCTATTTTGTACTGATAAATGATATTTTTAAAAAAGATTTCTTCATGCATTTATTTTTTCTGTTATATACTTCCCCTGTATTTGCTTGTTTTCCTGTTCACTATCCATATATAGATATCATATATAGAGATAAATATTATAAAGATCATATATAAGTAGATTCTACACAGTGTTAGAAATATATGGCAATGCTTTCTTTTTCTGGATTATCCATACGCGGACAATTTTCCAAAAAATTTGAAGAGTGGTTCAATGTTGAATTTCCCCTCTCTCAGACATGTAATCTTCTATGGCTCACTATCATTTCAAACTCCATGTGGTTAAAACTAAGCTGTTCATTTTGATATATGTCTGTCTCACAGCAAACTGTCCATTTTTCTTTATAAATATCCCTTTCAGCCAGAAGACAGAATAATTTATTCTGTCACTTCAGAAAAGCATAAGAACATAGTGCCTTAATAGAGAGACTGTTTCTCCCTCTCTTGCTTTCTCTCCTGTGTACACACAGGCAGCCTCTGCCCTGAAATGAAGTCTCAGATCTAGTTATGTTTTATACAGGAAGTAAAATTACTTTACTAGCCTCAGGAAAGTACTTAAAAATACATTTCAAAATGTAATATCACTAACATGGTAACAAAAATATTCTGTTTACTGGCTGACTATTAAGAATCTAGGTGCATATTCACTGCACCAAATCTTTCACGCTGCAGGAAAATAAAACGTAACAAGGTGGTATGAATTACAAACTGAACATTATCTTCATCTCCAAGTAGGTAAAGCTTGTTGGATCTGTTGGACATACTATGATACAAACTTCCTAGCTACTATTAACATCTGTCAGACTATCAAGCATCTTTTAAAAATTCCTAGGATTCAGGCTTTTTTAACACCAGTCTGCAAAGGAAAGTTTTCCTGACTGAAAGATATTGCAGGATCATAAATGATCTTTGAAAGGGACATCTTGGATAATCTAATCCAAACACCTGCTTCAAGCAATGATGGTTTTATATTAAGTCTTCCCATAAGTGTACTTAACCTTTCCTTAAAGACATCTAATTATTTTGCCTCTACTCTGGTGGCAAACTGTCATACTGTCTGATCAACCTCAGTGTCAAAGAAAATGTCTATATATCCAGGCTAAATTAATCATTCTTCCAACTAAAGTTCTGGCCATTACTTCTGCCCACTACAAATTTTTGCACTTCTGTTTTTTCTGTTTTCACACATTATGATAGATATATTTTTTAGCATTTCTCTCTCTTTAGACTAAACAAGTCCTTCCATAATTCTCACACTGTCTTTCAATGAACCTGTCTACATTATTCTATACTTGAAGTACAGACAGCCCAGTACCATATAAAATGATAGTGATACTCTTCCAGCTCTTTGAAAAATGTCTTTGCTTAGATTTCTTTAAATACATATGTATTCTTTTTGTAACATCTTCAGATAAGCTCTCGTTTTTGTTTGCATTAGTGACAGAATCATATTTCCTGAATATATTTTATTTTACTTTATGCCTGTGCTACATATATTTCTCCTCCAGTTTCTCATCTTTTGTGCTGTGAATAGCAGAATGGAAATAAATCTACTAGAAGAATAAGGTTTTTTGTCGTTGTCTTGATTTGCTTTTTATGTAGTAGTTTCTCGACCCTGCATTTTAATTGCTAGGTGCATGCATCTATCAGTGGAATAACTTCAAATGTAGAATCTTACTGAATATTTCAAATTTCTACATTTAGAGCTTTTTCTTTACAATATCAAAGAAGGGCTAGACTATGATCTCAGGGATGACAAAATCTCTGACTTTCCTAGCATTGAGATAGGGGAAAACAGCATTCATTTTTTGATCAAGACTGCTACAGTCAGTGCAAAGCTGCCCTAGTGATGAAAGTTTTGCCTCAGTCTCTTCAGAGCGGTCAAGATTTCATGTAATCTATTTTCTAAAACAGCTGGCAGAATTCTCTGTGCTATAGTAATTAGGTGATAGATAGCACTGAGCTAGTGCTTTGTCAATAGTTAGAGAGGGAGGTTATGAGGATTTTCAGTGCTAGGCAAGGAAATGGGTTTGGCTTTGACTCCTGTAAATTATTGCTGTATATTTTAGCTCTACACACTCTGGCTACTGTTCCAATGGGAAAAAATTACCGTGATAAAAAAAAATATTTTGGCAATCTCTAGCTAACTGTTGATAGCTGCTATTTCTGTGTGTAGTGAAATCTGTTCTGTGCAGAAAAACTTTCTGTTTTATGTGCCCTGATACAGAAGGTGCTGGACAAGACGCTTGTCTCCCCACTGAGGTCTACAGACATTCACCTCTTGCCTTTTGTGAGGGCAGAACCATATTCTTGAAGTGGGTACGATGACAGCAGAAATAATTGCATGTTTTTCTTGTCAGTCATCTGCCAGCACAGCGTACTGAATGAGCTCGCTGAAGAGCCAGAGGTAACAGAAGTAAAGCTGGCATGAGGGGAGAAATGCAACTGTGCAGCTGGGACACGGCAAGGAGGTTAGGAGGAAAGGAGAGAGGATGCTCTGCTCAACCCCAGCAAGCTTGTAGGCTGGCTCAGCCCATCTTGTCCAGTCACACATGCGGATGGGACAGCCTAACATAAAGAGTGTAAAATAGTTCCTTAAGGCTCCAGCTGCGTCTGATGAGCTTTTTTCTAATGGACAACACTACTCACAGAGTACGGTATGGAGTGCAAACCTGTAAACCCAGCTAACAGATCCTAAAACTTTGTGCCTGTGTATATCCATGGCTGATGAGATCTCTTCAAGGGATAAAGGATAAACCTCTCCACTGATAATGCTAGAGTTTCTGATACTCTCATCACAAAGTATTGCTGCTTTGCCAGGGAGATGGCACTGCCCTGTAATTGATATTTTTTTCTTTCTCTTTGCAATATGTATAAGGATAGCCCAAATTTATCACAGTTATTTCTCCCTCTCATGTGGGGTCTCACATATGATTTCTATGTGATTCTGCTCTTAGCCTCAGGTTTTAGCTACCAGGAGTTTGCAGGGACCTTTAAGAGCTGCTATATTGATGACTTGCTTTGTGTTTCTTGTCACTGATGCAGAATCTCCATCTCCAGATACTTGCAACAATGAGATAAAAATTTGATTGAACTTCTCTCTAGTCAAAAGGTGTTATCTTAGTAGGCAAACAGGCACTTGGGAGTACCAGTACTCCTAGCCAGGACAGACCCTCAAGGATTCCTTGCTGCTTCTGGATTTTCAGAGTGCAAAGTTGCTTGCACGCTGCTGACCAGAAGGTTGAAGCACTCTGTTTCTACGTTCAGTGTACAAAAGGAAGTTCTTACCAAGCTTAAATTCTCAGTCTCAGTCTGCTTCTTCCAGTAGCTCAGTCCTTGAACATGTTCTTTATTCCTGTCTAAGACTGCAGGACTGTTGTGTGCCATTTTCTTGGAACAAATGAAATAATAATATCTCAATTTCTGGACAAGGATCCATGAAGACTTTTTTCTGGATTCAGTTGTTGCAGTCAATGTCTTTGATGACCTGATGCCCCTGATTCCTGTAACAAGTTCCAAAGTAAATCTCCCAAGGTCCCAAGGTTTCCATGAAACTCTCTGTTTCCTAAGAATGACAGACTGTTGGGAGCTCACTAGACCAGCACTCCTCAGTCTGTACTCACCGCTCAAGTATTTTTAGGTGAAGAAATGAGTACAATCGTTAACACCTTGGATGATCTCCACACACAGACAACGATTACATGAGGTTCTTTATTTTCCACTTTCTAACGCAAAGACCTCAAAAGAAAAAAAAAAAAAAAGGCTATTCTCAGTAGAAATCACTAAGATCTGCCAAAACACAGTTACTGTAATTTTCAAGGACTATTGTGAAGACTGTGGAGATTTGGATCAGAGTGGTTTTGGCAGCAAACAAGCTAAGTAAAAATGATTTGCAGTTTGGTTTGCTCAGGTGGAAGGAGGGGAGAGAAGAGAATTAGTCTAGATTTACAGAACGCTGGGGTTTCTGTTTTGAAATTATTTTTGGATTAGTATCTGGGCAGATTCTGTTCCAACAGATTCTGGTTATGTCGGATAGACTCCACTCTAACAAAAAGGATTCTGACCTCTCAGAAATAAAATTAGCAGGTTTTGTTTAGATGACTCTTGAAGTAGAAGAGATGGGAAAATGGAGATTCGTCCTAGTTTCAGCAATCCAAGAGGCACCCCTGAGACACAGAGGAGTAAAAAGTAGAGTTGTTCTAAAAAAAATAGATTATTTTTGCCTAACAGTGTATCTATGCAAAAAATGTAAAAAGCCTGAAAAACAAGCAGAAAAAGAGAGTACAAAAATTGAAGTTTGCAATGGTAATTATAACATATCATATATAGGATTTTGAGAACGAGATTTTCCTAATGATTTTTTCATAAGATTTCAATTTTGGACAATACAGCTGATATTCAGTAGTTAACTCAGAAAATAGAAGAAATGTGTCATCATATGTCAGAGAATATATTTACAATGCAAATTAGAGCAGATAATTTGACAGTGATGAGTGTACAGATAAAACCTATGAATTCTACAAACTCTCTACTCTTAAGGTCTGAAGAAAAAAGAATAGAAGGAGAAATTTCTACGATAGAAGGCAGAAAGATTAAAGCCTTCCTTTGACCAGTTGGTCAAGCTACTGTAGGAATATCACTGAAATCACAGAACATTTGTAAGCTTTTTAACTACCCAGGTTATCTCTTGGCCAAAAAACGCAAACAAAGGTCTAACATAACAAGGCTTCTACATCACCAAGCAGAGAACTTATGACCTAAAGGAGGAATTAGCAACCTTGGACCTATGACAACCTGAGTGTAAACAAATAACTAAGAAAGTCAGAATAAAGGCAAAGTGAACGGAGTAACAAAGAGCTGCTGGTATTTACCCTAGAAAAGCACAGGTTCACAAAAGGGCAGAGTAAAGGATTAAGCAGTCATCATTACCACTCCACATTTTCACTTCTCTACAGTGTCATTCCTGATACCCCAGCAAGGCTTGGTCTGGTGAGCTACAGCGAAAGCTGTAATGGCAAAGTAACCTTTTCAAAACAGTGAGTAGTGTTTCTGTAGTAAAAGGAAAGCAAGACAAGCAGAAAAGGCGCGGAGGCAACCTGTGCCTGTAGAGTCAGAAAGGCACAGCTTATCTCAGATACCAAAACTTTTGGAGAGCTTTGAAGAAGCAGTGTCTGCCTCATACCTTACTCCTAAGTGTTGTTTTTTAACCCACCCCTCATTCTCTGCTCTTCCTTTTTCTGTCCTTCACTTTCCCCATTCTTGGTTAAAACTAAAAGTCAGCATTAGCAGAAGCAAACTTTTTCAACCTAAGTGACATCGTTGTCTTCAAGTACCAGTCAACGGGCTATCTGAAGCTAATGTGTGCTTTCCAGTGTGTATATTTTCAGGCAGGTAATCTTGAATTAGCCCATTGTCATTCTAGAGGAAAATCAGATGGTTGTATAGTTTTCTTACCATATTATAGGGATCTCTAGTTGCTTCACACAAATGCAGACAAATTGGTAAATGAGGTCTGGTGGAAGAAAGCACTACATCAGCAAGTAGAAAACAGGTCCCTCAGGAATCCTAAAAACCAGGCATAACTTCTTTAAAAGAAGAAAACAACAAGAAAAAATACAAAGAATAAGAAATAGCCAGTCTATTTCCATAAGGGACAGCTCAAAGGAAGAATAAAAAGATAGAAAAGGGGAAGGAACAGTCATAGAATAAAATGCATGATTTACTTTGCCTTGTGGTGGAAGTAATGTTTCTTCTTGATCTGTTCCGTGTATAACAGACTGCTAAAGGTAGGGTTTGGGGTGTTTTGACGATGGGGGTTTTTTTTTAACTCTTTAGCCTCAGAGACATAAAATATTTTACCTTCCTTACTTTTGCTGAGGTCTTTCCTGAAAAAGTTGGAGCTCTGATGTGAATGCCTAAGGAGACAAGTCTTCAGATTTCTGAAGACAAGCCCCCAGTTAGCTCTTTGTGGACAGCCGGAGTAAGTTTTAACGAGATAAGAGGCGCTCAACACACCCCCACCAGAGCTCCCTTCTCCCGCGCCCTCGCAGATTTCCTCCCCTCGCCCGCGACCGCGCAAGCCGGGGTGCGCAAGGTGCGCGGCTCCTCTCTCCGCCCCCGCGCAGGAGAGCGGGCTCGGAGCGGCAGAGTTAGGCAGGTCCCCTCCCTGCGGGCGGAGGGCACGGGGGCCGGGAGGAGGCGGGCAGCCCTCCCCTCCCTCCCGTCCCTCCTTCCTCCCGCCCCGTCGTGCCGGAGGCCGGCGGCGCTGCGGGTGGGGGGTACCGCCTTCCCGGCCACCGCCGCCGCCCGGCGAGGAAGCCGCGCGTCCTCCGCCGAGCTGCCGGCGGGGCGGCGCGGAGCGGCGCGGAGCGGCCCCGGCCATGGGGCTGCGCGCCGCCGGGCTCATCGGCTGCTGCTGCCTGCTGCCCCTCGTCCTCCCCGCAGCCCCAGGTAACCCCGGCCGCGGGGAGCGCCGGAGGAGGGCGGCGGGAGGGCGGCGAGCGGCGGAGCAGCGGGCACCCCGGTGCCGGCGGCGGGAGGCGGCGCGGTGAGGGGAGGCGAGTTGGGAAAGTTTTCGGAGTTTGCCGGGGCTGGGCGGAAAGCGGCGGCGGGAGCCCTCCTGCAGTCCCCGGAGGGCAAAGCCTTCCCCAGCGCTCGCTCCGGCCGAAGATGCTGGGGGTCTTTAGGAAGCTTTTCCTTTGCATCCGACTGAGTGCATTTCTCGTGCCGTTTGCGTAGGATGTCAGTGGCTAACGGTGGCATTTCAGAGGAGCGTTGCTTGATGCAAATACTTGAAACAAACAAAAAAATGTGGCTGAGACCTCCTTAACTTACCTTATTCATGCATGATTTAATGAAAATGGTGATTTTTTTTTTCATCCGACGTAGGGTTGAAATGAATTCAACATTTTTACTGTAAGTTGTTTTAAATGGAATTTCTTTTCTGACTAAAGGTACTTTCGTGTTTCAAGTAGTTCTGAAACAATGCGTTTGGAGTGGCATCTTGTGAAAAGACATACATGGATCTGTTCTGAAATTTCCTTTTTAAAGTAGTGTGTCGTGATATTACATACACTTTGCATATGCTAAAGTGACTTTGTATTCTTTTGCGGTTAATTCTTTATGTCATTTCACTTATCCTATAGGAACACTCTGTAACATGCTCCAGATTAAGTTCATTTAAAATGTTATGTTGCAAAAAACATGTTTGAAGAAAAAAATCAGAACGTTATGCAGTCTGGGTTCTTTTAAAACATCAGTAATGTGTATAGGACATAATATGATTTTTTTTTTTCTGAGTGTTGATTTTTCTGGTTTGATATTATAAATCTCTTCTTCCAGGCGTGAACTGTAAAACTGGCTGCCACCCAGAGAATGGATTTTGTGAATTTCCCAGTGAATGCAGGTAAAAAGATCAGTCAGACAGGGCTATTAGCACAGGAATGGAAGGCTTCAATAATTCATAGTCCTGGTAAAATAGACGGAAGCTGAAATGATTTGCCCTCTGAAAATATGGAACTGTAATGAAACAGCACTCTGGTAGGATACAGTAACTGGAATCATAGAGCACAGACATCTAGGTGCCTTTTTAGTCTACTTTTTCCAGTAAGAAAAGGCTTTACATTGATGAGCATTTTTTTATTTTTTTCTCACTGAATGAAACCATTTTCTTCACATAAACTGCTTCTAGTAATCCAGAAGCATTGATGGTATCTTTTTGTTCAAATGTGCTGCATAGTCCAGTTTTGTATCCGAAAGTTTATTGTGCCTCAAAAAGGGGAACATCCTTGTAATTATGTTTATTAAAAATAAACTATGCCTCTATCTTGTCTTTTATCTCTTTCAGGTGTCAACCTGGTTGGCAGGGTGCTCTTTGTAATCAGTGTGTTCCTTTCCCTGGGTGTTTGCACGGCAGCTGTGCCAAGCCCTGGCAGTGCATCTGTGAGGAGGGCTGGGTTGGCAGCCTCTGTGACATAGGTTTGGACATCCTTTCCTGTCCTTGAGCAAGTGAGGTGAAACAGCCCCATCTGGTGCTGGAGACATGCAAAAGTCCTTCTGGATAACTAATTTTAAAAGATTGAATGTTAGCGCCAGATAATAAGGGGATGCTGGGCAGCAGCACATAAGCCTGGAACTTTTATAACAATGTAGGCTGAAGCATGCAGTATCTTTTGTAATTGGGCATATGTGCGAGCAAAGCGTAAACTCATTCTGTTTTAAACTTTGATTATCATGGACAAGGCCAACAAATAACTGCTCCCTTGTTGTCATGTAAGCCCTTTCTACAAAAACACAATATATATTAAATAATTTGAAATATTTACCTAGCACATTATATATATGTGCTACTTTCGTAATACTTCTTGAAAAGGAAAACATTGTGCTTATTTCTTCCTTTACTTAACCCAGTGATGATTCAGTGGAGTAGCATTAGTATAACTGAGAAAAAGGTCTGCCTGAACAAACTGCCACTTCCCTCTCAGGTCTGACGGGTAAGCACAGCTTTTGTGTGCACTCTCTCACCCCTTGCCGGTCAGAATGAGCCAGCTTAGCATAAGCGAGCTGAAGAGTTGGCCTTTGCTGAGCTGGTTTATTTTGGCTGACACAGGCAAATGTTCAGCCAAAGAGATCTGAGGGGCCAAAACCACACGAGCATCCAGGAGCATGTGCCTGTTCAGCCCACGTAGCTGCAGCTGGAAGAGGACAGGTGTCCAGGGCCTCATTCTCTTTTTGTGTCTTTCAGGCTTTTGTTGTTATACAGCTTATAATTTATAGAGCATGCCTGTGTTCTGCCAATGCGCACCCAAAACAGTAATTAATGATGACACAATTTGAACTGGATAAAATTTTCAAGATGACTAAATGATTCAGAAGATTTCAGGTAGTTCACATCCTTGCAGTGACATGGACCTTGGTGCAAGGTACTCAGGTGCTCATTTAGCTTCTCATCAGGTTTTGCAGCCCGTACTCACCGCCTGCACACATAAGCATAGACAGGCTTCTTAGTTTAAAGCTAGTCCTGGTATGTTTGCAGAAGCTGCGGTAGCAATGGTGCAGATGTGACTATAAGCTCTCAGAGATGTTGTTCTGGACACCTCTCACAGATGTGCTTGTACCTGAGACAGCCACCTAGATTCTCTTTACGATTAGTGAGGAGGAATGGGTCCCTCTGTTGTCTGTGATTTACAATCAAAGATTTCTAAAACTAGACAGAACAACCCCCTACTGCCACCTTGGGAGGCTCAGTTCTAATGACTCTAAAGGACCAGATTTTTAAAGGTACCATCTTCACATCTAAAGATTCCTGTAAATTAATATTAAGTTTTTCAAGCTTGGCATACTTTTAAAAGCCTTAAGTGCCTAGCTGAATTTCGAAGTACTAATACATCTTTGCAATTCTGAGCCTTGCAATGTTTCCCTCTTGCAACTGGTACTTAGGATGCAAAACAGTGCTTTGGAAATTATACCCATGTCTTTATGGAAAAATATTATTTTAATACATATTCATTAAGATAGTTCTATTATACAGAAAAGGTATCCCATGCTTAAGTTCAGAAACTATGATTTCTCTCAACGCTCAGAGTCATCTCAGAGTCTTCTTTGCCAATTTGAATCTAGATACCCATGAAGAGCTGCCAAGAATATTCAGCCAAAAAGAAATAACCATCTTTTCATCTGCAGAGACATGTTATGTTGAAAGTCTTTCATCTCAGTGGATTTACCTACTCTAAATGCATTGTTTTGCCACAAGGGATCAAGAGAAGGATCCTCCTTTTCTTGCTACTGGAAGGTTGCTACAAATTGTTATCCTGACCCAATAAAGCACTGAAACCTCAAATGGGTTAATTGCTTAGCCACTGATCTCATCATCCCCTGCCAAAAAGTTGCTGTCAGTTTCCTGGCTGTCTAAAGTCATGACAGACTGCTGTAACTCATTAACAGGTACCACTAAATGAAACTTGGTTAGGTTAGGAAAAAGGAAGGCTTTGAAGGCTCCCGCTCTTTGGGGGATCACTGGCATATATACATAACTGGTTTTTTTAAATATGGAAATACAAACCCATCAATTTCTTACCATAAAGTACCAGACTCCCTGCCTCTCTCTTCTAATACAAATGTTTGTGTCTGATGAGAGCAGGCCACAGCTGTTATATTTGTCACATGCATATGACATTAAGGGCCATTTTTTAGCTACTGGAGACAATTTTTAGCTTCTGGTGTGTAATGAGATAAGGCATGTTAGAAAACTGTATTTCTGTTGTTTCTGTGGAGGTCGATGAAGGGCCATGAGTACTGCAGGTTTGGCATTCTCTTGAAATTCTTCCTTTTTGCTGCTATAGTAAGTGTAATATTTTGCCAGGGAATTTCTGGCATAGATACTGTTTTAATGTTACCAACTGTGAGCAAATGCCAACTCACAAGGATGGCAAAATCGGGAATGGAAAACTGTGGGAGGGTCTGAAGTTCATTTGGCCACTACTGTAAACACCTGAAATATTTGTAAAATACAGATATAATCTCAGCAGCTTATTTGCTTGCTGAGCATGGGAGGGAAAAAAGACGATTTGGACTGGTGGTGGTATCTCTTTTTCTATTTTCTAGAAAAGTTAGTCTCCTTGGCTTGTATCATGGAAGTTCCTTTCTGGAGTAGTTTTAGATCATCAAGTGGCTTGCTAATGCCTCTGACTATGTAGCTGTTGTTTTTATTGTGGGCAGCCTGGTCCTCAGTTCAGGTCAAGAATGACCTTCCCAGAAATTTATAGGCATGCAGATTATAGATTGGGCGTGATCCACTCTAAACATGTAGGCCAGGATCAGTGGTATCATTTATGGCCATTATTGCAGTCACGTGGACAGATGTGGCACTTAAAGAAAGAAATCTATGAGTTGATATTAGTGTTATCACTGCTGGTTAATCTCTTTGCAATGGAGTGCACCAGCCTGCCTAACTGAATGCCGTGGCATCTTCTCATCCTCTGGAAACACAGCTGTGAAATCAGGTATAGGAACACGTGGAACCAGGCTGCACAGCCCAGGGTTTCCCTCTGCGGCTCTCTGACATACACTACATGGTACAGGAACAGGTACCACATCAAACACTGAACGTAACAAAGGGAAAACCAGATTAGTCAATTTATTTCCAAGAAAAAATGACAGCCTAGTCAAAGCATATGATCCACCTTGCTAAGTCAGATCAGTCATCTCTGTCCTCTTGTCACCTCTGTCTGTGCCTGCACAGTCATCTTAGTGTGCCCCTGACTTCCTGCTTGAATCTTGGCCTCAATTGGGCTAAAAAGCCAACATGTGGTGTGAGCTCGGAGTATACTGTGCTACATGTCACTTGGCTGCTTTGCCAAGGGTGCGCGTTGGTAAGCTGTCACCAAAGAGAGTACAGGTGGAGCCTCTAATGCCTATGCTCAGCATGCATGAGACAGGGTCTAGAAATTCTGCTGTGACATAAACTACTACTGTGTGCCTTCCTTGTAAAAACACTCAGTGGTTGCTTCATGTACTGCAGCATGACAACTTAGTTTTACACAAATATTAATTAATTTATTGGTAATATGATTGTGGCCATTCATAATACATGTGTAAATGTACTGTCCTGTTTTCAAATTCTCATCTCAGACTCAGTTATCACTTGAAGCAAGTAAGTCACTTGCTTGTTGGCCTTTTGAGAGGTAAACTAGAGAAAATGGGCTATTTGGGGCTATTTATGTATTTATATTTTAAAAGGATATGTTCCTACAAGCTTTTAAGTTGTGTTTTAAGATTAAATCCTTGACAGAAATTACTGACAGTAATGTATGTGTACATGTATATGTATACACACACACACACACACACACACAACACACACACACACACACACACCTATCCATATATATTTCAGAGTTTCCTTGCTCCTGCATCAGAGTTCATGCTTTATTAGCTGCCTTTAAAGCCTGTGAAAACAGGTGGCAAACAACACTGCTCCAAAAAGCATTCAAGGTTATTTTGGTCATTGTGAAAATTGGAGCTTACATTCAAAGTGCATGCAAAGTGGTTGTCTTGCAATGAGAATAGGCTAATACATTAGAAAATAGCCTCTTATCCAGGGAAGATTGTATTTGAAAGCTAAGGCTGTTGAAATGTTTTGCTATGGTTAAAATTTTGCAGTACCTCATGATATCATCTAACTTTCATGTTATGTTGTGGGAAGTAAAATATAAATGCCCTTAAATCCCTTTTCATCTTCTTAGAAAGTGTATGTGTGCACATGTGTGTGCAAGGCGTCAGATAACTTGCAGTCAGCACTGCTCTGCAGCTGCTCCATTAGCTGGCTAAAATACGCACTTGTTTGTTTATTTATTTTTAATTATTTTAAAAATTCAGTAATCATTTGAGTGGGAAGTGGCTCAGCAGGGAAATTGTAAAGAAAATGAGATGTGTGACTTTGGGTCCAGACGTCATACAGCTCTCTCTTCTGGTACAGTTATGTAAGGGTTGGATGCAGCCCAGCCAAAAGATGAAATTTTAAGAGATTTTTGTAACTTGCTGATCTCTGTTATTATGAAGTGTTTGTTCACAAGCACATAATGATAGGCTCTCGGACAGGGAGCAGGGAGAATCCCCAGTTCCTGATTGCTTCATCAGAATTCTGCTCATAGAGAAGCCAAGGTTGTGAAAGGATGACTAGACTACATGGTTCTTTCTCCCCTGCTAATATTTTATTGATAATATTACTTATTTATAGACTGGAACAATTCAAACATATTTTAGAAGTGGGAGCTAGGAAGAGAGAAACAAGCTGAAAGTGCTTGCAATAGTTGAACAATCTGAACTCCACTTTAACAGAGGAAGGAATAAATCAGAATTTATAAAATGCAGGATGAAGGACATTAAAGCTATATTTTAAGTATTATATACTATTTACTGACTCTTTCTCGTTAGATTAATTGAGTCCTGGTTTTTTTTAAACAGATATTCACCCATGTTCTGCAAAGCCCTGCACCAATAACTCAACATGCATAGAGACTGGTGATGGAGGATATATTTGTCTGTGTGCCCAGGGATTTACAGGAAAAAACTGCCATCTCAAAAAAGGACCCTGCATTATTAATGGGTAAATATTGATTTCTGACATGAATTTAAAATCCACACTCCTACTGACTATTATTCAGAATTCTTTGCTAAGTGGAAGTATCTCTGTGCTAAAATATACAATGCTTCTGCTAGTTGCTGATATTTTTATCAAACTTTACAAATCTGATCTCTTCATATTGTAAAGATTTACAGATTATCAGCATGAGTTTGTGTGCATAATTTGAGTACTAAAAGTGATAATTTGCACATTTTGTTGCGGTGAATTTCTGCCTTCCCATGATTTTAGTAAACAAACTTGAAGTAACCTCCCGTCCTGTGTTCTCACCTGTAATGAGAGATAATTGTATATACAAACCATATACAGTAATAAGAACAGTAGCTCTGATTTGCCTATTTCTCTTCATTGACAATGAGGGAATTTAAGTTCCTCGCAAGTGCCTTGAATGACATTCAGGCTACTTGCCTAACATAGGGGATGTGAATAGCTTGGTTTCTCCACTTTTCATCTGTAGAGCAAATATTTCAGTAATTCAACGTGGATGTATACTAACTATCCCAAAGAACAGATGAGGTACAGTATCAATGAAACAACACAGATTAGTTCCATGTACTTTATTAAAATCCTCATGTTTTTAAATTGCTGAAACTACATTGTTGTGATAGTACTGTGTGTTCAAACTGAATGCTCATGAGCTAGTCTGGAAATCATGAACAATTTTTCATAATGAAACAACATTCTTGAAACAGCAATTCCTTTTCTCTAGGAAGATGTGTCTTTTTCAGGAAAATGAGTAGCAGGCTCTGCAAATCTACTTTTAGTTCAAAAGGACAACTGTTCTCAGCATAAGCACTCCACGCCTGCTACTACTTCACAGTCCACCAGAGAGTGCACCTCACATCCTGGGAAGAGACCTCATCATATGATGTCATCTCATTCACATCTCACTTCCTCTCAGTTCCTCTCTGCCTCAGTGGTAATGTTAACAATGTTGATATTACTAAGCATTGCTGCTGACTCCTTAGTTAATATTCACAACCTATTCAGAACCAAGACAATTCACAAATCAAAGTGATTGTTCTAGTCTGTTTACAAAATCAGGCAGATGCATCTGCATTAGTGACATCTGCGTGATATTCTGAAGTTTTGCTCTGAAACAGAGCAGCAAGTGGTGCTTTCTAAAATGAAAGCAGAGTATTTGGAAAGTAAAGAAGTGGTACGTCCATGTTTCCACAGCTAGTCCTTCATGTACCACACCTTGCTGAACATGCATTAAATGCCAAAAATGCAAAGTAACTGAATCTATTCAAGGAGATTAATATTAATACCTTATTTATTTAAACGTATTAAAATTAGGCAAATGCAACTCAGTGTTAGTAATAAACAAAGAATAAATTTTCAAAATTCTGCATATTTTCCCTTAACTGTTTTTTATTTAAATTTTTTACACTTCTGAAATGTTCAGAAAAAAATTTACACTTACATTCTCCAGCAATTTCTTCCTATTTCACTAGAAAGTACTGTAATTCAACCCACCCATGAGGGTTCAAACTTCTACACATTGCCATATCCAAAACAGCTTGTCAGATTTTCCATGGGACCTGTAAAGCTAAGAGAGGGTGCTAGACTCTCCAAGACAGGCCATAACCACTCATTTACTCAAGGACTGTACAACTACAGCTTCCGTATTTTGCTTAAAGCAGACACAGTGGCTAGTGATTGTGGCAAAATTCCTTGTTTGCATGATCACCTCAAGTTGTCACCAACAACTGCTATGTCAAAGTCCAGGGACAGCCACACCTTTCACTTTCCTAATACTGCTTCCAGACTTCCAATTTGTTCTTTCAGTAGCCTTTTTTCCAGCCAACATCTACAGTGAAGGACAATACAAGAGGACAGAGCAGTTATGTGGAAGCAGCAAGAAACAGGCAGATGATGCCTCTACCACGCTATTCAGGCTGTCCTGATGGGTGGCCACCAAGTGTTTCAGTCCCCCGTAAAGCTGGAAGTAGTCTCTATCATAGCTACTCCCAGAGCAATGGCTGGGCATTTGAGAAGCTCAAGCTCATCCTGACCGGTGGTCAGGGACCATTTGTAGTCAGGAGCTTATATCTCTTTCACAGTCATCTCACTCAGACATCAACAGATCTCTTAAATCTCCGTGTCACACCATGGAAATCCATAATGGCCAATTGCTACTGACCACTGCATATGTGAAATGTCAGTATTCATGAAGCTGTGATGTTCATTACCACTGGGACTTTACCCTGGAAATGTAACACTTAAATAACAGCTTGGACTTTTCAACTATGTCCTGGTACTATGCTGTATGTCTTCAGAGATTTGTAAGTATTAGGAAAACTGTTGTTGTCAGAGAGGCTTGTTGTAAGCTTTGCCAAGTGTTATTCATTTTTACAAGGTAGGTTTTAAAAGCTTTGTTCATATGTGATGAACTGCCATGAAAGTGGGGTTTGAGATTTATTTGTAAACCTGTGACCCGGGGTCCCTTTTCTGCCAACAGGGCCAGCTAAAGGACCAAGTCCACAGTGCATAGCTCTACCGAATTGGCACATTTGTGCCTTTCTGTCAAGGGGTGGCCCTGTCTTTTGGCCTTACACTCAGTAAGGCACAGTTACATTGCAAAGGTAAAAAAAGGTGTCTCAAGTCAATTTACATCACTTAAAACATAGTACCAGGCTATTAATTGTTAAGTTCTTAAAGAGTTTGAAGATACTTGGTTTCCTGTCCTCACATTACAGCTGCCTTTGCCAAGGCTGAAATTATCCCATTTATATTTTTTATTATAATTATATTTATCAAAATTTTTGGCTGAACAACAGTTTGCAGGAAAGTATCTGTTTGCTTCTAAATTTTTTGTGTTGTGGAGCACTGGAGAGGCAGAATAAAAACAATCAGCTTTACATCTAGCTGCTATGGCAGAGTGTTTTGCTGTGCCAATACAATACATAGATTATCTTATGAATAATCAGGTGGAAAAGAAAGCCATGCTGGTAGTGTCTTTGTTCAGTCTTGTCTGAATAGTTGCTCGGCTAAATAGCTCTAAGCATATGAAAACACTGGGAAGCTTAATTTGAATAAATGTTTGAAATAATTTAAAATCCCTTCAGAGCTCTTCAGGTTGAATTTATATACTGGTGTACTAATCCTGCCCGAAGGGTCGGCAGAAGATACTATAATCGGTATTGACAAAGCTGTTGAACAAACTGATTCTTGATTCAACTTCATTGACTTCGGTGGATTTGCATTTGGAATTGGCTCTTCTAAAGAAAACCAGCTCCTTTTATTATATAAAGTGTTTCCTAATAGCTTCTTTCGTTGGACTTTCATTCAATTCTGTCTATGTGTTTGTTATCTATTCTAGCTCTCCCTGCCAGAATGGAGGAACGTGCATTGATGACAATGGCTTTGCACCCCATGCTTCCTGTCTGTGCCCTTCTGGTTTTGCTGGCAACTTCTGCGAAATAGATAGAGATGATTGTGAATCCAACCCGTGTGAAAATGGAGGAACATGTACAGATATTGGTGTGGGTTTCAGCTGTTTTTGTCCCCATGGCTATACGGGAAAGCTCTGCAGCAGCCATGTCATATTCTGTGCAAGTGGCCCCTGTGAGAATGGAGGGACATGCAGCGAACATCCCCAAGGAGGATTTGAATGCATCTGTAAACCAGAATTCATTGGTGTGACCTGCAAACATCCCAGCAAAAACACAAGTCTTTCTGGAGTGAATATGGAGACAAAGCATATGCAGAATTACAAGCCACCCTCAAAAGCTCATCACAGATCAATGCATCAACAACAAGAAATCCTGAAAATAACAATGAAAGAAACAATCCAAAATGCAGATCCCTTGCTCAGTAGAAGCCAGGTGATATGTTTTGTTGTACTGGGCTTGCTTACATGTCTTGTTGTCTTGGGTACAACCGGGATTGTGTTTTTTTCAAAATGCGAGATGTGGCTTGCTAATGCCAAATATAGTCACCTCCTACGCAAGAAAAAGAACTTTTTTCTGAAATCTAACAATGGGGAAAACCTCTCAGTTAATATTATCTTCCCAGAGAAGATCAAATTGACTAATTACACTAAGAACTACACTGCCATCTAGGCCCTTGAAAGCCGAGCAGCCACTTGCAACTTTTCATAGCAATATGTAAAATAGAATGAATTTATTGCCTGTGATTGGCCTCGATATTTGTGAGTACATTTGCTGTCGCTTGTGCTGAGTGATAATGAAGAAATATAATGTATCTGTATTGTTGAGGATTTTTTCATTGCCCAGAATAAAAGATAAAAAAAAAAAAAGAAAGGATTAAAGAGCAGGGAATGTTAATTTGATTTCTTTTCAAGGGAGCTATTTTTTGTAAAATAAAAAGTAATTTAACACTGGAACTGTATTGCAGCTTTCTTGTCTTGTGCATAATTAACTTGGCAAATACGGTACCTGTAAATTACTCAGTAATGCTTTTTTTTAATAAACAACAGTTAAGGGCTATACTGGTTTATTTATTCATTTGTAAATATTATGCTACAGCAAAGCCTGCAACAAGTGTCCCTGATTAATTCTTCTGCTATACGTGATAAAGACTTTAGAGATTGCAATCAACAGGAGCAAATTCACACTGATGTCTCACCTATCCAGTCAGCTTTGCTATTTTTACATACTTATAAGATAGATTACTCCTATAGAATCTTGTAGATCTGTATTGGGTTTGCGTGGCAAGGTTTTGGTAGCAGGGGGGGCTTCAGGGGCGGCTTCTGTGAGAAGCTGCTAGAAGCTTCCCCTGTGTCCAATAAAGTCAATGCCAGCGGGTTCCAAGACGGACCCACTGCTGGCCAAGGCCGAGCCCATCAGCAACAGTGGTAGCGCCTCTGTGATAACATATTTAAGAAAGGGAAAAGAAGTTACAGAGGAGTAGCAGTTGCAGCCAGAGAGAGGAGTGAGAATACGTGAGAGCAACAACTCTGCAGACACCAAGGTCAGTGAAGAAGGAGGGGGAGGAGGTGCTCCAGGCACGGAGCAGAGATTCCCCTGCAGCCCATGGTGAAGGCCATGGTGAGGCAGGCTGTCCCCCTGCAGCCCATGGAGGTCCACGGTGGAGCAGATATCCACCTGCAGCCCGTGGAGGACCCCACACCGGAGCAGGCGGATGCCCGAAGGAGGCTGTGACCCCGTGGGAAGCCTGTGCTGGAGCAGGCTCCTGGCAGGACCTGTGGACCCATGGAGAGAGGAGCCCATGCTGGAGCAGGTTTGCTGGCAGGACTTGTGACCCCGTGGGGGACCCACACTGGAGCAGTCTGTTCCTGAAGAACTGCACTTCGTGGAAGGAACCCACGCTGGAGCAGTTCGTGAAGAACTGTAGCCTGTGGGAAGGACTCACGTTGGAGAAGTTCGTGGAGGGCTGACCCCCGTGGGAGGGACCCCACGCTGGAGCAGGGGAAGAGTGTGAGGAGTCCTCCCCCTGCGGAGGAAGGAGCGGCAGAAACAACGTGTGATGAACTGACCCAAACCCCCATTCCCCGTCCCCCTGCGCCGCTCGGGGGGGAGGAGGTAGAGAAAATCCGGAGTAAAGTAAAGCCTGGGAAGAGGGGAGGGGTGGGGGGAAGGTGTTTTAAGATTTGGTTTTATTTGTCATTATCCTGCTCTGATTGGACTGGTAATAAATTAAATTTATTTTTCCTGAAGTCAAGTCTGTTTTGCCCGTGACCGTAATTGGTGAGTGATCTCCCTGTCCTTATCTTGACCCACGAGCCTTTCGTTTTATTTTCTCTCCCCTGTCCAGCTGAGGAGGGGAGTGATAGAGCGGCTTTGGTGGGCACCTGGCACCCAGCCAGGGTCAACCCACCGCAAGGTCTTTGTGATATTAATTTCAGGATAAAGGTCTCTGTCGCTTGCGATGCTGCCTCCATAAATTGTTCTATTTATCTATTTTAAAATGTTAAAAAGGTGTTCAATGTTTTTGGTCATACTTTCTGTTTAGAGGCCTAGTAGAGATGTAAAGGATTTGATTCTGACTTTTCTATAAATATTCCTCAAAGAACTCTGCTGAGAGAAGTATCCTTCATGCCTGTGTCATGGGGAGAAATGAAAAGACAACGTGTCACGTGAAAGAGGACAGCTGCTTTTAATTCTTCCTTTCTGCTTTTTCACTGTCATATTTCAAGGAAAGGACAAGATTTTCAAGAATCAAGAGCAGCACTGGCAAACAGGCAAAGGCTCATGAAAGCCACAAAATCGTTAGGGGCCTGAGGGCATTAGTAGGTCTTAATGTCCCTGAGGAGCCTCAGCTGGGGCCCTCACCCACCCCTTGCCCACAGGCCCATTTCAGGTCAGCCCAGGGCTATTGATCTGAGCTATGCTGTAGGAGTGCTGGTCTCCACCTCTGCCTGCTGGGTGGACCTCAGACCTGTACTGTAGGTAGCCCATCTGCTGGATGAACCCTTTGGACCTGTGCTCCAGCCCTGTCTTGGGCCCTGTCTCCTTTTGTTCCTGACTGGAGCCCATGGATGGACCCTGGACCTGGTTCATCACTTGCTGTGTCTGGGACTGTTGATGGACCCCATTACCAGCACAAGCTCTGTGTTCAGCTTCTGTGAGACTGTGCTGTTGGTGAGGGCATGTTCCACCCTGGGGCATGACCCTCCTGGGTCTCCCAGCTTCGCTTCCTTACTGGGCAGCCTGATGCTGGCTGCTCCCTTTCAAAAAAAAACCTACAAAAAACAAACAAACAAACAAGCAAAGAACCACACCCCCCCCCCAAAAAAAACCCCCACCCAACAAAACCAAATCACTTTGAACTGCAGTGCCTAAAGGGGTCTTTAGCTGCTGTTAAGTAACAATTTACTTCCCCAGCCACCCCAGAAGATAGGAACGTTTAGCAGCTTCTTCTAAGCTGTCTGATAACTATGCTATTCCCAAATCTGTTAAGAGCTGCTCAAATTAAAAAGAAAAAAAAAAAAGAGCCTTAAAACACATGCAGATCATCACCCTAGGATTTTTTCTGTTGACATCTCTCTTAATTGCTATGAGTATATAGCAAGTTTGCTGTATTGCTGATAATATTTGCACCTATCATAGCATTACAATGTAGTGCAAAGGTTAGAGCTAACAGGAAAAATGGTGTTGAGATACTACTGTGGAAAGTGTTGACTTCTAGATAACAGGATGAAAATTTTAAAGGAAGCAGATGCTCCCTCTCAAAACTCTTGTTGAGAAGACAAATATTCATCAAACCCAGCAACTTTTCAACCAGTCTTAGAGAAGATGACTAACTTAGAAATCCAGATGAAGGTAAAACCAGGTAAGCGGTGTTGAATTTGAAGCCATGAAACATGAGCCATGGGAGTTTACACATTTCTTTTAAAACAATATATTTTAAACATGTAATTCAGTATTGTACATTTTAATGTGATCTATTCTGTGATTGGAAGTATGTTAGGCTCAATTTGGAGATAATCAGAAACATTGAATAACTCCATTGGGTAGCTTGCAGCTTTGATTCAAAACCAGTTGCAACAGTAGATATCTGCTAGGAATCAGTGATGAAATTCTAGAGTCAGCTGTGCACCTTCCCCCTCCCTTTGAGCAGAGGCTCCCTCAGCCCTTAGAGCTTGCTCTGCTCCAGGCCAGAGCAAGGCTTTGAGTAACAAAGCTTGTGTTTAAAATACAAAATCCAGGTAATTATAATTCATATTTATAAACTGCCACATGATTTTTGGCCATGGTGACCTAGTTGGCAGCTCTTCCATCAGAGTGTGTTTCTTCCTATGTAGTCAGGAGAGCCTCTTTGAAGAGAAGGTCATTAGCTCATGTGGTGGGTTGACCCTGGCTGGATGCCAGGTGCCCACCAAAGCCGCTCTATCACTCCCCTCCTTAACTGGACAGGGGAGAGAAAATAAAACGAAAGGCTCGTGGGTCGAGATAAGGACAGGGAGATCACTCACCAATTACGGTCACGGGCAAAACAGACTTGACTTCAGGAAAAATAAATTTAATTTATTACCAGTCCAATCAGAGCAGGATAATGAGAAATAAAACCGAATCTTAAAACACCTTCCCCCCACCCCTCCGTCTTCCCAGGCTTAACTTTACTCCCGATTTTCTCTACCTCCTCCCCCCCGAGCGGCGCAGGGGGACGGGGAATCGGGGTTTGGGTCAGGTTTTTTTTTTTGTCTAGGTTTTTTTTCATGACCATGGTGGGAGAGAGGTCTGGCTGCTGTAAAAGTAGAACATATAAAGTAGTAATCACCAAATTCTGGACAAGGATGTCTGAATAGAGAATACATGCATGGCTTTTCTTTTTACTGCCATTCTTGATATCTGTCCATAAACCAATAATGTATGCATTGCTTTTGATTAGTAAGGATTCTATTTGCAAGTGCTAAATCATCTGCTGATGATATATCCACTACAGCCCAGCTAATCTGCTCTTCTGGGTTGATAACCTGAGTTCTGTTTCCAAAGAAATATTTAGGTCTAGATGGATCATGGTATTCCTACTTAAAACAGACCTTCAGCTTCTGAGGGTGAAGCAGTGTTAAGGACCTGGCTGCAGGAATATATACAAACCATAACTGAAGACAATGGTCCAGATTGCACTGCCTGAGTACAATACTTTTCATAACTATGTCCTTCCCTCTCCAAGTTTTCAAATATGCCTGTGCCTTGGCAAAATTTATTTACCATCACAGCCTTAAGGGCAAAACAATTTGCTACAGATATAGGACTCTTTTTTTTTTTTTTTTTTAATCCAGGACTTTCCTGGCAGAACTATGTGTGTATGCATCCAGAGCACACTAAATTATTGCACATGTACTATGCATGCACTGTTGATTTTCCAAAACACATCTCATTTACTGTGCATTTCCTGTGAATGAGCCATGGACAAATCTTGCGTTCCTGGATGTCATGCAGCCTAGGAGAATATCCAGTTCTGCCTGGCTTAGGTGAAAGAAGAATCTTGAGAGAAGACTTTTGTGGTTGCTCAACCCATATTGGAGCCAGCACTTGAGGCCCACGAAGACGGGCCAGATTTGCTGCATCTCTGTGGCCATTAAATGAGATCAACCCAGAAAATGTACTGTGTATTAGATCTTGCTCTTATAACGTCAAGTAATATTTTGAAGTTTCTTCCTAAATTTCTTGAAGGAAATGAGAATCTAGTTCTTTTAAAACTTTGCAAGAGGGGGAACAAGACTTTATATAAAGGGGAGTATTTCAGTCTCAAATACATACTGAACTGTTGCTCTGGGATTTGAAGAAAGCCACTGAATTAATTGATTTTGGACATTAGCTCTAAAGCTCAAAAAGAGACTTTTTCTTCTGTCTCACTCCCCTATAGGTCCTCGAGGTGGAGGACCTTTGCTGAAGCTCATATCTGAGTCAGGGTCTCAGACACATTCATGGGAACACAATGCAGAGTCTAGTCCTCATCCTTAGCAATCCAGACAAATTTTGCAGGCACAGAGCAACATCCTTATGTTCATGGTCTCTCAAAGGCAAGTCTGAGCAACTTTAAAGAGGCTAAATATGAAGGTGGTATAATACAAAGAAGAGGGACTAAGCCAGGCTTAACTAGAAGTTTTGATTAGACCAAAAATGTTTTAATAATGTTTTGCCACATGAAACTTGGAACAAAAATACTGTTTTATTCTTCCCCTCTCCATCCACTTTCCTCTTTTGAAACGATATCCTTGCTATTAATTGCAGCCTTCTACTATGTATATCCACTTGATGGCAGCATTTGAACACAGAACCGTTCGAATCTCTTCAAACTCTGTCCCCTTCGTATTTTGCATTGGGAAGTTTGTAACCCATCCCCAGTGACTGGTTATGGGAAAAGGGCAAAAAGGGAGAATGAGAACGTGCCTGGGGTTCTTTGCCTGTAGGTAACTACTGCTCATGACCTGGTGAGCTGCAGCAAAACTAAAACCACATCTGCATTGGTAGAGAAAACCAGCAGTGTTTCCCCAACAGAATTACTCGTCTCCCTTGGAATTAAACTGGAGAGTAGAGACCTGACATCTACAGACCCATGGGGTTAATGATAATTCTGGAGAGGTTACTACAATAAGAATATCCGGTTTGGATCTTCTGCCATCATACATGAATGTATGCACATCTACGTATTCATAAGTAACGCTGGATTTTGGTGCGGTACCTGTGACATGCAAAATTTATCCATTCTTCTAACTTGTACATGGCTTTTGATAGACCAAACACAGATAGTATGCACTTTATAAACAAAACTACATGAATGAAGATAGCTTAAATGAACAGTCACTGAGATGAAATGAAGAACAATGAAAGGAAAACCAAGAAAATATTTTATACAAATTCAGGTAAATGAAAAGGGTTTGATACACTAGTATACTCCTAGCCTCTCCCATTTTACTTGTGTATTTTTTTCAACCCAAAAGGGCATGTGCAACAACTTTGTCAGTAATCTCACATTCATTCTCATGCTCCCCACGCCATGTGGTGAAATTTTTATTTGCCTGCCTCTGTCTTACTGACTTTCAAAGGTGTTCAAATTGGAAGGGGGGAAACACACATTTCAATTCTTAAAAATCTTTTTTATACCAAATTCAAGGCCAGAACTTCACTCAGTTTTTCACATCGGTGGCAGACATTTCACAACTTGCTGGCAGTTGTGCAACTACAACATTTCCAGCAAGGAATAGTTAATATTTTGACAGGCTAAATAAATGTGGAATTCATTGGAGTTATTCCATTCTACCTTCCAGTGTTTAAACTACTGGAAGTATTTCAAGAGTCCTGCATCTTATCATGGGGCAAGTGTAAGCTTTTAAGGCATTCAAGCCTCAACTCTCACCTGTGCCTGGTTTTCTTCCTAAATAATGGGACTTGGAGGACTAAGGAGATCTGACTGATCTGATGGCTGGGAGCCTGGATTGCTGAGAGATAGGAAAGGCAGCTTGTTTTCAGGGAGTGTTGGAGCAGCCCCTGTAGTTTTGAGCCTGAGAAAGAGTTAGTGATGGCTCCTTGCTGAGGGAGAACAAAGATTGCCTGGAAGCCAGAGATCAAAGCGTAAGAAATCGCGTCTGGGCTTAGTGGTGGGAGAGAGCCATAAAGGGACCGAGTCTGATGTGGAGCCCTGTCTGAGGGAGTTTTTCTTTAGACAACTGCAGGGTTGTTATACTGCTAACAGATGAGCTCATCAGGGGAGATCTTAGTTCGTGCTTTATAGAACACGTGTGAGGTTGAGGGAGCTAAGAGGGAGAAGCTGCAGCTTTACCAGGTTTACTCTCCACAGCTGCCTGCAGGCCCAGTCCTGTTCTCCCTTCCAGAAAGCTGGAATTGTCCAATACTTTCAGTGAGACTGCTGCCGTTACCTAGGGGTGTCGTCTTCCTTTTGAATATCAGTCCTTTTGATATTTTGCTCATTACTACCCAGATTCTGCATTGATCTTGACTGGAGATTTTCATTTTTCTATCCTATGGTCATGATCTTCACCAAAAAAAAAGTACTGATCAGTGAAAAAGGGTGCAAAAAATTCAGGCTGTCCCCCAGCCTCAAGCCTTTCTTCTCCAGAGAAGCCAACAAGAAAGGTTAGAGATGGTTAGCTCTTTTGGCCAAGTTACAAAACTAAGTCTGACATGCAAATGGCTTTCCAGTAGCTCCCTCCAGTTCCTAAGTAGGTAGATCCAGGGTCATCATGTCCACTGATACCATTTGCAGAAGTATCACATTGGGAGTAAAGGGGTTTGTTTTACACTATACATATTAGTGTCTCAAATCCATCTATCTTTGAAACTAACTACATGCTAATGTATATTAAACATGAATAAAAGCAAACAAATAGAGTGGTGGTAGAGCACTTAGGAATGGAAGATCATGCCCAAATCAATGCAGCCATAATCCAGTAGCAACTTTAGCAAAGGGTTTCATGTGTCCCCCTTTGTGGAGGCACACAAAAAAGGAGAAGAAAAAGGAGAAATAGACTAGTTTAAAGAGACAATGGAATGGTGAGTCCAAGCATTTGCTTTGAGGATGTGAAGTAAAACAGTGTGGTGGGATGGTCTCCACAGAGCCCCAAGACAGAAGAGGAATGAAGGCCACCCAGTTAACCTGGAAACAATGAACCTCAAAGTCCTTGTCAGTCTAACAGGCGCGACTAGCTTGAGGCAGGGGAGGAAATCTAAGTAGGTGGCATAGCTAGAAGCAGCAGGGAATTTAGGCTTTTTTCTTTCCTCTGCTTCCCCTGAGATGTGCTGGTTAGATTTGTGATACTCTACTGAATTGCTTACAGGCAGCAGGGTATGTGTGACCACTACAAGATGATGGGAAATTGGCCGTCCTGTTATGGATGAGTGTCTACCATTCATCTCACAATTTAAAGAGAGGTAGGAACTGAGGAGGCTGAAATTGGATTGATGGTAGCTCATGTTTATTCAGCAAAGACTAACCTAAATGCTTGAGGTGTTGATGGGCTGTCTGTAGCCTGATGATGCCTATAGCTAGGCAAAAATAGTGTTGTTCCATTGGGTAGGACCATGATGTAATTCTTTCAAAAAAATAATTGTAGCTTAAAAGGATTCCTTGCTGTTCATTTTTCCCTCCAGTCTTTGGAAGAACTTGATGTAGAGGAGACAAAATGTTATTAAAGCCTGTGGTACAAATGTTGGAGCATTAAACTATCAGCCTAAATAGGTCTTCAGATGTATTCACGTAATAAACACTTACATATGTTCTGTCTCTTGTGGGCAGTGCTGAGTTTGCAGATGAGTGAGTTTCCATTGAAAAAGTTCCAGCTAAGGCTGCCCACAAAGCTCTGCCCAACCAATATTCATGTTTCTCCTACAGAACCACATTTGCTATGAAGCTCCAATGAATCCAACTGATTGTGTATAATAGCTGTCTCCTGCTGCCTCCAAATCTCCAAATTTTGTAAAAAAAAAAACCAACAAAGGAGTAGTTTGAACATGGACAGTGTGTGCTTGAATGTTTGCAAGGTGCTTTAGCAGGCCATGGCTGTGGCAGTGAGCAATGCTGTGACTAGATGGTGCACTTGCCATGTGGTATGTAGAAACTGCAAACAGAGTGGTGATAGCTGCTCCTTACACAGGTATTTGTGAAAGCTCTGGTAGTGACGACTGTGTGCGTATCTGTCTTCATTTTTGGGGAAGGATAATTTCAGCCATGGGATAAGTGGAAACTCTGGGTTTTGAGCTCTGAAGCCATTAAGAACATATATTCAGTATAATAAGTGCAACATCCCTCCCCCCCAAAAAAAACCCAAACCCCAAAACCCCTACCCAGGACACACCACAGTATTTCTGTCCAATCATCCAGCAAGCCTTATTCACTATTATTTGTATTGCCTGGGTTGCAATTACATTGTAAGTAAGCCTGCCTGTACTGAAACTTGTCTGACAATCCTCTTTCTAGGAGCCTGTGCTGGGGCTGCAATAGCAATGCCTGATGCAAATCATCCACATTCAGGTTTCCCATGCTCAGTATCTGGCTCAGGCTAATGTTGTTTTAAGTCTCAGCAAAAAAACAGCTTGGTTTCCAAGGATGAGAAGGGTTTGTCTCTTCTACTTGTTATTTAAAAATAATAATCTGACAGTCGTGTTGAAGCGTAACAGTACTATTCTGAGGGCTACTCATACAAACTTCATGTCCTTTTAACATGAGTTTTATGGGGCTCTCATGAATTCCTACTTATTAATGCAATAGTTAAAACAACAAGTATGAGGGGAACAAATGCCACGTTTATTGGAAACAACCGATCCAGATAAATATTAAGCCTTCTAAAAGTAGAAGTACACCTCCTGCAGGTCAGAAATCAACCCTCCCAAAGTCTTAGACCTTCTGGCTGAAATATATTCTCTCACAGATAACAAGTTATTGTGCCTTAACTGGCCCTGGTTACAGGCTGCGTGAAGCTGCCCATCCTGAAGCAAATAAAAAAGTAATTTGAGTTGTTTTGTCTTTCAGTTTCAGTGAACTCATGATGCCTTGCGTTTGCTGTGAGCTGACAGTTGCACATGATTACAGGATGCAGCTGGCCATGGTGATCTGTTATCCTGCAGAGGCATGTAGCTCTCTGTGCCTGGAGTGTGATGGACCTGAGATCCTTACTCTGAATTCCTTCCAGTGGCAGAGACGGGCATTTTAAGACTGTTAGACTGAAAAGCTTCATAATGTTTATTCAAAGCCTCTCTGAGATCCTTGTTCATGAAAAGGGCAAGTGGGAAGAAAATACAGTTGCATTTTGATTCAATTTTTTTGTGTGTGTGTCTGAATAAAGATTTCAGGATAAAGCTACTATTCTGAACTTAGAACTGAAAGTGGAGCCACAGAGGGCCTTAGGATTGCATTCTCATTTGACGCGACTGCATTCTTCTCAAAGTTGAGTGAGAATATCATATGATTGCTGGGATCGGTAAGTTTAGTACTTCAACAAAGCGGCATGCATCACGCATATGGCAAACTTGTTTTGCTTTGGCACACAACTGCCGGTGCGGCTTGGAAGGTTTGGCTGGAGCAAGGCTCCAGCAATTCTTTCATTCTATCCAAATGGTCAGTTTTTTTCAACAAGCACACTCTGCAGAATCAATTTCTACTTGTAAGATAACATTTTGACATGAGGAAACAAAAAAGGAGCTGTGAATTACACTCTTCTGTTCATGCTGAAAAGTGTAACTGAACTGATTTAGAAAAAAATAAAAAAAGAAGTACCAACTTTTCATTGAAACAGCATTACTGAAAGGTTAGTCTTGCTGTATTTTATCATTTCGGATCCTCTCCGGGACAACTAAGTTGTTGAGACTTGACAGCGGTGGAGGAGGGCAGAAGGTTTTTCTTGGGTGCAAGTATTTTAGAAGGATTTATCACCAAAGTCACCACAAAGGCTGGATGGATGGTAGGACAGGTTTAGGTTTTGAACTCTTTTTTCCTATGAAAAACACAAATGTAAATATTGTTTTCATTTGTACCAAATAGAACCATGTCCAGTCTAAGCATGAGGTTGACTTATATAAACCACACATTAGTGTGCACTGGTTTTGACTCTCATTCTGAGTTCTGGTCTGAGTTCCTTTTTTAATCAGTAACACTGCAATACTTTTAAAATAAGTGCTTCAATTAACAAATGTCACCTCATTCTTCTGGCACTCCTGTGACAGGTAAGTATTTTTATTTTCCTTAAAATTAAACAACTGATTCCTTGCCAGGGTCCTGAGTTCTGGCTCTAATTTCTGCCATCAGGCCCCTAGACTTCTAGGTCCTCAGCCTTGGGACACGTCTTTTCCATGGGCTTGGTTTGCTCCATGAATGATACAGCAGTTGTAAGGGAACTACTAACTGTCCTCTGTGGAAAAAAATCAATATCTTGATCACTCTCTGTCTACTACCTTAAAGGTGCTTCTTTACTCAGTGCTTCTTGAACTGTTGAAAGACATTTGTTCCAGAGCGAAGATTTGAAAAGAAATTTCAGAAGTGTAATTCCTGTTTTTCCCCTTTGTGTACTAGTTTTGTGTCTGTGGTCAGATGGTAAAATACACTGCGCAACAACCAGTGGTATTGCTTGCAGCTGAGTAAACCCTCTTTAAACTTACTAAAACCAAACGAAATGGCGTTATGTTTTCCAGCAGGGATATAGACTCCGTTAGCATAAAATAGTCAAAGGGTAGTTGATGATACGTATTTACCAGTGCAGGAGTGAGTTTGAGCTGGTAAAGCATATGTGCCGAGGAGGCTGAAGAAACAGAAGGTTTCACAGGGGCAGGGAGGTTAACTGTCATGTTATGACAGCATGTGTTCATTACTTTTCTGGGCATGGCCCTTTGTTCTAGTGCCTTGCTGTATGTGTTAAATCCTACGTAGCGCTGAAGCTCCATAGACTCAGAGTACAGGAAAAAAATAAAATCCACCATGCAGTGCCAGGCTGAGTGTTAACCTGCATGCTCAGGAGGGCATGGAGCGGGCATTCAGCTGGACTGGGAGAGCAGGGCAGCTTTGTCAGCCCAGCACTGCCCCTGAGGCTATGATCTCATTCCCTAGCTGGGTTTTTAGGTCAGGGCAGCAGTGCACTGACAGAGCCGTGCTAATTCTGCTTCCAGAGCCCGTGCAGTCAGCACCAGCATTCCTCTGCTCCACCAGGAGCTGCGGGTTTACCCAGACCGGCTGACCTAGGCCTCCTGAGTCGTTGGGCTTCCTTGAAAATCCCATTCTAAAAACTGCCCTACTGAATCTAAGGGAGAGCCAGTGAAAGGCTGGCAAAAAAACTCAGTTCTTTCTCATGTTCACAGTCAGTTGCCCTCTTCTTTTTTTCCACAACTTTATCATTTAAAGTAAACTAAGCCAGTAGTAATTAAATCTGAAAATCTGTGAAGAAATCTGTTCGCAGGTACTGGTATCATGAAAAATGCAAAGTAAGACATGTCTGTTTTGGCTGCCAGTAGACTGCCTTTACCTACGTGATAAGACTTAAATTCTGCAAGCTGGGAGGAAAGTGTATTTCTCACTGTGCGGAAGCAGCAAATGTTGGTGGAACAGCGCACTTCTGAAGAAAAAGGACTCTCCATGGCTTAACAGCTTTGCAGAAGGTCTTTGGGGGAAGAAAAGGGGAGGCGAACTCAGATACAGCATCTGTATGAAAACATGTCATGGTACTGAATAGTAAATGGATGTAAGTACGGTAGAAATACTACTGCATGTCTGGATGTTCACATGGACACTGCACAGTCAGAACTCGGTTCTGCACCCTTCTTTAGTCCACTCATTCATTTCAGTTCCTTATGTAGGATCAAGCCCTATGTTAGTGTTTGCTTTCTTCTAGAATAAATCTTTAAAATTACACACAAAAATAAATTTCTTTTACTAACAGGTAAAGCTTTTAACAATGCTAAAAAGAAAGGAAGGTCAGTAATGATATCCCATTCATTCAGATGAGAGTGGAATATCAACTACCCTCATTCTTTTTGGACCTGGTCTTGCAAACCTTTGTGCTGGTGTTATAGAAAAGGTCATGAGAGACACTAGTTGCATTTACCACCTGTAGGGAGAGGATGTCAGTTTGGACATCCACGAACTGAACTGAACCTTTCCTTTGAACTCAGACTGATTTTGGTTTTCTTGGGTTACTATGTTTTCTTTTGGTGCCAAGTGCAAGAGATATTGCAGAAGAAAATTAAAAACACAACCTGATTTTTTTTATATCTCCATCCTGCTCTTGTGGACCAGAGATTTGGCTGACTATCCAAGCATCTGGAAGCTTGCTAAAAGCATCTTCAGAGGTTTTAAAGTCTGCTTTTTTACAAGATGGTTTCTAATGGATGGTGCACCCTTCTATAAACAATAGCATCATCTGTGTGTGTATCTGCACACATACCAGTTACACCGAGTCTACCTGCAAACAGATGTCACTGACCCAAAGAAAGTGATTTGTTTTGTCCTTTTTTTCATTTGCAATAAGTCTCAGATCAGCTGTGTTCCCACAGAATGATTTATTTTGCCTTCCAAAGAGCTGAAAATTTTCTTTTGCTATAACTTTGGGCTTGACTGCCTGGTGTTTCTTGAGAAAGGGGCAGTAGCATACTGGGAATTGTATTTAGAAAGTGTACATATGCAATGAACAAAAATAATCTATGCTAATGACAACTGCTCTTATAAGAAGAATTTGAAGTACACGTGACTGTTTCAGCACTTCCGATCTCTCATTCTATTTAAAACTCCCTGGCAATATGTTTGTCCCCTGGACAGAGGGAAAGGACAGAGATTATTTAGGGAAGGGGCAGTTATCTGATTTCACTGACATTTACTGAACATCAGAATCACAACAAAGCTCGGGTGAGAACTCTTTTGGCAATTACTGCAGACATACGAATTCAGTGCCTAATACTGATGACACAGAACAGATTTTCCTGTTTGTGTTGTTGAAACTGCAAAACCAACTCAGAGCTGAGCCTCTTTTCCCATCGGTACTTACCTGGTGAACAAGTGGGACAAACTTAGCCAGAGCAAAAAGGGGGTCTTGTACAAGTCTCCAGACTACAGGCTTTATTTCAGGAGAGTATACATATCGATTTTATATATGAAGAAAAGTTTTCTGGTTCTATCTTACTGCCAACCAGTATATAGGGTCTATTTACTTCTGTCCTGTTTCACAGGAAAAAGTGTGGCTTACAGCAATACAATTTTGTCCTCTAGCTGGCCAGGTGAGCAGAATTACATGCAGAAACCCCCAGAAAGGAAGATGCATGCAGATAAGCTACCTTCCCCTTTTATGCTAGTGGATCTTCACTCATAGCTAGTCACTGAAGTCTTCAGCCTTGGCTCTCTCGTCCTTTATTTAAGACTAGCTCAATGTAAGTTTGTCAAGGTCCCAGTTTAAATATTCCTATTTGTCTCTTGAATCTGTCTGAGGGTGGAAAGCCCCTAAACTGATAGCAAGATAAAAAAAAAAAGTGTCCTCTCCTGTGACCTACTCAGTTCTCTTCCACAGCATCTGCAGACCAGCATCCTTCTTGCCGGGGCTGCCCTAGGTGATTTCAGGAATTCATGCCAGTCAGTAAAGGATAGGTGGACAAACAGCAGCCAAGTTAAATCCTAAGCAACACCAACACTTTCTGAAGAGGTGCTGTGAGAAGGAATGCAGGAGCTGTAAGAAGGCACTGAAGAGTAATAATGTGGCATTCAGAATTCACTGAAGCAAGGGACTGAAGCTGATGGCCAGAAACCCCAAAGGTAAGGAATATTCAAGAGGAAGCCAGGAAACCTTGTTCAGTCACCATGATTCGTACAATAAGAAATTCTAGGTGTAATTTCTGAAGGCTGAGCTCCTGCAAAACTGCAAATCTTCTATCATAAACTTAGACTAGAAATGTACTTGGTAATGTGGAGCTATTTGTGCCATCTGGCAGCTGTCAGCTTTCTCTATTCACTTCCCCCCTACTAATGCAAAACACAGAAACTGGACCTTTTACATCTTGCTACGTGAAAAAGGTTGGTGTCTAGAGGCTTTTTAAGGCCAAACCATTGCACTGTTCTGGTGCCTGCTATCTGGACGTCCATTGCAAACATTAATAATTACTTGCCCTGGTCGGCAACAACCATATATTCCTCCTTCCTCTAATATTCTTTTATGGCAGTGTGTCTTCCAAGAACATTGCACATGTCCTCTTAAATACCTGAAATTCACCTCGTACACTGCTTCAGAAGGATTTAAAAAACAGCTGGTGTTTATCTCATAGCTATCTCCATTTTTAGCTGCAGTTTACTGACCTCCAACATTTTTATCAAAGATTACATTCTTTTTTTTTCTTTTTGCCAGAACACTTACAGCTATTCTCAAATCTTTTTTAGTCAGTGCTGACACTTTGCTATAAGCCACCTCTGACATGAAGTGATTAATTTGCTTGTTTTCCATTTGTGTTTTGTCCTGTGAGGAGAGGCACTGAGTCAGGCAGGACTTTCAGGTGGTTGTGGAGAGGTTGTGCCTTCCCTGGAAGGCAGAGCAGGGGCAGAGGCTTGGGGACAAGAGGGAAAGCCAAGACAGCAGGCAGGGATGGTTGCAGGAAGTAGCTGGGAACTTGCCCTGCAAACAGATTGCCAAGAAGGCAGTGAGCAGACAGCAGTCAGACCTTCATGGTGAGGGAAAGACACACTCACTGGAGAGCAGAATGGGCTGTGCAGATTTTGAGTTGATGGAAACTAAACCTGGAAAAAAGGTGGTTCCCAAAAAGAGGCAGTGAGCAAAGGCAGCTTGGTTTATAAATGTCTTTATTCTGTTGTGGAGTAACTAAATTTCTGTATGTCTAAAAGTGGGACATTAAAAACGTAGCTTTTTCAGATTAAAGGGTTTTTTTCTTTGTTGTTTGTTTGTTTTGTCATTGTGGGGGTGCAAACTATAGGGAAAAAGTCTAGATACACCTGTCTTAAAGCTCTGGTTGTTGTGGGCATGGTCCTGCTTTGCAGTGCAAGAATAAGCAAAGGCGCGATTTCTCTGGTGGCATTGACTGCTACAGGCTGGATGTCAGCTCCATGGAATGTGCCAGCATTTTCTTTACTATGAGGGTGGTGAGGCACTGGAACAGGTTGCCCAGAGAAGCTGTGGATGCCCCATCCCTGGAAGTGTTCAAGGCCAGGTTGGATGGGGCTTTGAGCAACCGGGTCTAGTGGAAGGTATCCCTGCCCATGGCAAGGGGGTTGGAACTAGATGATCTTTAAGGTCCCTTCCAACCCAAACCATTCTATGATTCTATTCTATGATTTCAATATAGCAATAAAAAATAAAGCATGAGGAGCTGTGCAGAACAACATGCTCTGAATTGACATTTTATTGCTGGGATCATCCTTGCATATCAAAGATGTTCCAGTTCTGCTCTCTGGAGGGAGCTGTAAAGTCAAAGGCTTTTGATGTTCATAACGTGAGTTAATGTCTCATGTATTTCACAAAGTGGCCTTACAGCACCCCTTTTTGCCCTGAGGTGCTCAGCTACCTGGAGGGCCCAGCTCAATGCACAACTGAGCTCACTCTAATATCTGGCAGAAAAAGAGAAATCTCACTGTAATTCTTCTCTGCAGCTACACATTTCAGATGAGAATAGTGTAGGGCAAACAGTAGCAAATACATCCCTGCTGCTTCTCAGCAGAAAGGTAAGACGGTGCATGAACCTTACTTTTTCAGAGTTTTGTGCCTTTAGATTGGAACTAGTGTTCACGGAGTGCTCCAGAGTGGTGAGATTTTCTGCATCAGGATGTCACAGTGCTGTGAGCACACATTGTAGGCAATTGGTTGCCAATCCCCACAACAGTGCCAGCTTCAGAAATGAAAGATGTTGGTGGGGGTGCTGCTAACCACACATCTTACGTTCCAACAAAATAACATATTACCTGGGTGAAGTCCATCTGCTGAAGCTGTAAAAATTCTGAGCTCTCAAAGGCCATAACAAACCTCACTGTGGAAACTTGATTCTCCACTATTCAAAGAAATTTTCCCTGTTCAGCACCTTGCCAAATGTCTACAAGGTTCTGGCTTTACAAATTTCTGTAGGTTCTTTCTTGGTTCCATTTTACTTTTATCCTACTCCTCCAAGACACCAGGTCACCTCTGCTTGTAACATTTCCCATTTTTCCATTTTTAACTGATTTCTGAACAGCTGTTCTCTGAATATTGCTGCTTAATTGTAACACAGCATTATATCTACTACTCAACCAAGATCAGGGTCCCATTGCGCCACACTGTATGGAAACAGAGCAGGAGACAAATCGCTGTCCCAAAAGTATATAAACAAACCATAACAGAGTGAAGGGTAGGAAAGTGGGAAGATATCTACAAAGTGGATGAGATTTGGTTAACAGGCAATTGTAACTCAGGAAACAAGTCTGAGCTGGATAATAAGAGCTGCTGTCGTACACCCGGAGTCTAGTGGCATAACCCCAGCCTTATCTGCTAACATGGTGTGGTAGGTTTGTAAGCATCCCCAGGGTTGGCTGCATGCACCATTATTTGAACCAAGACTGCGAATATGCCAGCTCTGATTCCAGGACTCCTCTACAATACTCCTCTGTGATTGTTTCCTCAAAAGCAGAACTAAAAGAATTCAGCTTGATAGAAACTATTTTATTCCGTTTCATATATTTGCAGCTCCTACCTCCCAAGAATCTCTTCAGCTTGCTAAAAAATGAAATTGCTACAGATGGATATTTCTTTCAATTACTGTAAAAACATGTAACAAAGCCTCTGGCATGCCAAGAACCAAGCATCAAAGCTCAAGAGCTTACATATTCTATTAGGTGGTTTAATATTGTAGAGAAGAACAGAAAAAACACAGTGTTTTGTCCCTCATGGCCTTCTTTAGGAGACCTCAGGGAACCAAAAGGTTGCAGTTTTCTTGGTCTCCCTGCTCTAATATTAAACCACCTAATAGAATATGTAAGCACTTGAGCTTTGATGCCTGGTTCTTGGCATAGCAAGTACAGTTCATACTGGTTTGATGATTTGGGGTGGTCTGTGGGAGATTATTTTCCCCTCCTCTTGAGAAACCACAGGAAATACAGGCCTGGCACACAGACTTTTCCTTTTTGTCTTGGGATATAGCTTGCTGCTACTTTCCCTTGCACTACTACTTGTTACCTCAAAAACCTTTTCATTCAAAGGGAATAGCTGCAGCAAAGGTGGATGGATGGGCTCAGAGCTCCTACTCTACAACAGAGACTTTCTGTTACGTGGACCCATTTGGGGCTGCAGACTGAGCCACACATAGCACCAGAAATGCAAAGAAAGCTGAGCGTTGCCATAGACCTGAGGTGTTCTGTAGCTCAGTGAAAACAGACCATCTTATATGTCAGCGTGAGCTGACCAAGAGGCCGTTTCCTCATATTCCCATCTACCGACACACTCCTGTGCTAGCCGTGTATGCTCTAGAACTGAAACAGGGAAAAGGCACCCCAAAAACTATATTTTTTCATTTATTTTTCCAGGGACATATGTATCCAAATTGGAACTTAGCAAGAGTAGGAAGTCCTGCTCCATGGGAAATTGTTTCAGACTTCATTGGAAAAGCTGAGATGAAAAAAACACTTAATTTGGAAATGTTCATTTTTATTTTCTTTAGGGTCTTGCTCATTTAGATTCATTTAAACACCAAATGGTGTTTTGCAAATAACTTTGATGGCTCGCAGGTCTGGGACCCAGTGCCCAGGTTCCCCAGGACGGATCTCCAGCCATGCACCATCCACATGACTCCCATGTCGTGCTACACGGCTCAGAAGTAAATCAGGATATTGCCAATGGAAAAAATCCTCTAACTTGAAATGAAGAACACAGACAAGGAGAAGCCTGGACAGTAGGCCCCAACTGCACTTCAGCAGAGATAATCATGTTGTAGCAAAGCACTCGATCAATATGGCAGAAAGGGAAACAGGGCTGCAGCCCTTACAGGGGCATTGGCCAAGAGCGACATGAAACGTAGCACTTTATTGGAATTAAATATTGTAGACTATATGGAAGGGTGCCAGGGGAGGAGTGAAAAAAAGACTAGTTTGGGTAAATGAAATATTTAGTTATCAATATTTTGAGGCAAAATCAACTATTCTCACAGAATCATCTGCCTTACTGAAATTTCAGCTCACTTTGACAGAAAATTGTTTTGCCTGCCTCTTTTCCAAAACTAAGCTCAAGAGACTTGCTCTGGGAAGTTTTGATAATGATTTCAATACTGTGCCTTTGATCGATCTCTCCTTTTAAGGTTGAATTCTTCTCCCGGACACCTAACAAAGACACAAATTGGTCTATGGCCTGAAAATATGCCAATCTCTTCTAATTTTAATGGCAGGAATAGCAAGCATTTGCTAAGTTCTGCACTCCCCCTCCACCAGCTCAACACTGGCCCAAATGAATCTCTCTTCAAATGCTTTGTGATTGCTATAATGAAATGCTCTGGCTGTGTACTAGATGTGGAAATATGTTCTTAAGCCTTGTTTCTAATTTTAGAATGGGTATTATGAGGGATTTCTATTCCTTATTCTTTTAACATCTGATTTAATAGCAGTAGAAGAGGTTATTGAAGGAGGTCACCAAAATACTCAGCTGAGCTTTGATAAACCTGTGTTTCCCTCATTAACATGAGGTGAATTCATTGTTTGTGGAGTTTCTTTGCTTCCTTCTCCCAGCTGCAGTTTAGGCCAGTTCTTAGCTTCAGTGTGTATTGATTTGGAAGAGTCCTTAGCTACACTATTGATTATATTCAACAACAACAAACATTTAGAGCTTCACACACCATCTCTAGAGCTCTTCAAAAACTTGTAGCCAAATTCTTGTCTCTGCCAGAAAATCTGTGTTAAAATCACAGATCACAGAATGGCTGAGGTTGGAAGGAACCTCTGGAGGTCATCTGGTCCAATCCCCCTGCTCAAGCAGGGCCACCTAAAGTCAGTTGCCCAGGACCATGTCCACACAGATTTTTAATACCTCCAAGGTGGGAGAATTCATAACTTCCCTGGGCAACCTGTACCAGTGCTCAGTCATCCTCACAGTAAAAAAGTGTTTCCTGATGTTCAGGAGGAACCTCCTGTGCTTCAGCTTGTGCCCATTGCTTCTTATCCTGTCACTGGGCACCACTGAAAAGAGCCTGGCTCTGTCTTCTTTGCACCCTTCTTTCAGGTATTTATACACATTGATAAGATTCCCCTGCCCTGAGCCTTCTCTTCTCTAGGCTAAACAGTCTCAGCTCTCTCAGCCTTTCCTCATAGCAGAGATGTTCTAAACCTTTAATCATCTTTGTGGCCCTTTGTTGGACTCTCTCCAGTATGTCCATGTCTCTCTTGCACTGGGGAGCCCAGAACCGGACACAGCACTCCAGGTGTGGCCACACCAGTGCTGAGTAGAGGCAAGAATCACCTCTCTCAACCTGCTGGCAATGCTTTGCCTAATGCAGCTTAGGATATAGTTAGCTTTCTTTGCAGCAAGGGTACATTGCTGACTCACGTTCAACTTGGTGGCCACCAGGATCCCCGGGTCCTTTTCTGCGAAGCTGCTTCCCAGCGGGGTGGCCCCCAGCATATATTGGTGCATGAGGTTGTTCTTCCCCAGGTGCAAGACTTTGCACTTCCCCTTGTTGAACTTCATGAAGTTCCTGTCAGCTCATTTCTCCAGCCTGTCGAGGTCCCTCTGGATGGCAGCACAACCCTCTGGTGTACCAGCCACTCCTCCCAGTTTTGTGTCATCTGCAAATTTGCTGAGCGTACACTCTGCCCCATTATTCAAATCATTAACAAAGATGTAAGACAGGATCAGACCCAGTATTGACCCCAAGGGGTACACTGCTAGTTACTGGCCTCCAACTAGACCTTGTGCCATGGATCACCACCCTCTGGACCCAGCTGTTCAGCCAGTTTTCAATCCTCCTCACCGTCTGCTCATCCAGCCCATATATCAACAGCTTGTCTATGAGGATCTTATGGGAGACAGTGTCAAAGGCCTTACTGAAGTCCAGACAGACAATATCTACTGTTCTCCCCTTGTCTACCATGCCAGTCTTTTCATCCTAGAAGTTTATCAAGTCAGTCAAGCATGACTTTCCCTTGGTGAATACATGCTGACTACTCCTGATGATTTTCTTGTCGTTCATGTGCCTGGAAATGGTTTCCAGGATTAGCTGCTCCATCACCTTCCCAGGGATTGAGGTGAGGCTGACCAGCCTGTAGTTTCCTGGGACTTCCTTCTTGCCCTTCTTGAAGATAGGATCAAACATTTTTCTGCATCAATTCTGTTTCCCCCTAAAATTCACAAAAAGTCCCTGGCCTTATCCAGAGATGAGACCTGTAGAAATAGAGCATGTATACCCAGAACAGGGAAGCCTTTCATCCTCTTTCACAACCAGAGAGGTAGAAATTGGTTCACGCTTGCTGCTGGGTAACTAAGTTAGTAAGATGTGAATATATCCTGCCCTTCAGAAGGGCTTATTTTCTCAGGCTTACCAGCAACTGCCATGGTGACAAGCCTTCAGAAACTGGCTTACATGCATATGGCAGGGTAGGCACATGGTGACTTGAACTTCTGGGAAGACAGGGGTATCTCAGAAGATTTAGTGGCACAGTCATGCTCGGTACAAGTACTTTCACGAGGTGGTTGGCAGTAGACAAAGCTTTAAGCTGACAGAAAAAGTCATAACTATTCAGAATTTGGAAGATGAAGCCAGCTGAACACACAGGAATTTATTCTCTTTTTTGTAAATGAAGCAAGTAATCTCTGAAACAATGTTCCTAGTGTTGCAATGTATTTCATACCCTTTTAATTCTTCACACAAAGGTTAGATATCCAGTTAAAGGGACACTATAGCTTGTTTACTTGTCAGAATATACATTCATATTAAGATTCAAAGAAGGGAGTTGTGCAAAGCACAGACCAATTTGGCTTTTCAGCAACCTAGCTGACACACAACTGATATGCATAGCATAGAAAGAATCCTCAATGATGATGACCTATATTGTAAAATGGAAACATGAAATAATAAGCTATTACACTGGTAGTACCTTATTCTGTATGTTTAAAATGTTATAAAGTAAATAACATGGATTCTTTAAACAAGTTTCCTTTAAGACACTTGGGTTTTTCTGTCTTTCAAGATAATTTAAAGTTTGACAGTGCTAAGTATGATGATAGTGTACTAGAAGAATAATGGAAATGAGATATTAAACATCAGAAAAGATATTCAGTATACACTGTAGAGTGCATTGTATTTTAGTATATTTTCTAATATAGGTATTAAAAAAACAGAAGGTTCTATGTTGTTGAGTGCTAGTGCTGGTTATGACTTTCTGGAAGTATTACAGCCATCCATGGCTCATTATAAATACTGCTTCAGTATATTAATGAGTGAGCATAAACGTTTTAAATCATAACTTAGCAGCTTTTATGTTTGCTTTACCTGCTTCTTAGACACACTAATACCTTTTAATAAAGCTTTGCAATTCAAGATTATAGGACTTTCATGGAGAAGCCCTCAAAGCACTTTACAAATTCCATTCACAAAACCCTGTGGATAAAGATTATTCTCATTGCAGAAAATCAGTAAATTAAGAAACAGAGTTTCAATAATCTGCTTAAGGTAACTGTGGAGTACAACCCTCAGTTCTTAATTTTAGCCCTTGTTCTAATAATTTCCTTTCGTATCCTCATTTTTCCTAAAAAGATGTTTCAAATGGCAAGTGATGTTAATTCATAAAATCTATAGAGGTAGGTTTGAAAGAAGAACATTTGGCAAGGCAGTGTATGCTTTTTAGTATAAAAAGATGAGTTTTCCAGAAAGTCTTTCTGACACGCATGGGCATCTCCTAAGTAAACTGCTCCAGTCCTCTTTTCTTTCATAGTTATTGTATGAATAACCAATTGGACTTGTCTTTGACATCGAGTTCAGCAGGGCCACATGTGAACAATGCGATACTGAGAAGTGCTATCTCTTCCCCACTCTGCAGCAGGGTGTCCCTTTAGGTGGTGTTCCAAACTCTTTGAAGCTGTCATGTAGACCCTTACCTGCCATTCCAATTGGTCCTTTTAGTGCACTTTTCTGCACTTGTTTAATAAAGAGAGGAAATACAGCCTGTCAGATGTGTCCCTGTGTAGTGATGTCTTCATGTTCAGACCTGCTCTGCTGCAGACCTGACTTCTTACAACTGTAGTTTAGGCTAAGAACTGCTATATCTTCACCAATGCACCCCCCTAGGGTAATTGCTCTCCCTGTCTATAGTGGGAGTCCACATTAGTCAGGCTATACTGATGGACTCCAATGAGTGAATAACGGTTACCTTCCAGCCTAAACATTTTGTTCGGTTAAATGTAAGTCCCTCTCCCTTTTTGTTCTTTACTTGCTCTCCATGTACAGATCTCATGCTTTTCACCTGCCAGCTACTATTAATTTCTTCTTCTCCTGTCTCTCCTCTCAGACAATTTTATATCTCTTAACACAATTTTATTCCATTCGCTAGCATGTGTCCCACTCTTTTCCATATCTGAGGAGAGGGACTCAATATTAAATCCCAGCAATGTTTTACTGTCATTAAAAGGGGACTGGAGGATGGAATATCACCTTGTCTTCCCACAGTGGATCTCAGCCCACCATGTCTTTAAACTCACCATAGCACAATCACTGTTCAGTAATATTACCAGAGCAAAAGCTTATGTATATGATTGGTTGAGATATAACATGCTTATCATAATATATTCCAAAGTGCTGCAGTAGCCATGCCCTGTATTATTTGCTAAGATTACACAGATATCCCAAGCATAACATTGGAGCTGTGGCCACTGTATTAATGCCCTAGAGTACTGTAACTAAAGTGTCCTTAAATAACTTGCAAAACCAACCTAGAAAGAATAAAGATCAGATAGTGAAAAAATTTCTATTATGTAAGACATCAGTCTTCTTTTAGTCTAGCCTTTTTTGTGGCTGAGCTGAAACAAAAGAATACATATTTCCAGAGAAAGGAAGCAAAAGAGCAGATTGTAATGTAGAAATCCAGCAAGAATAAATGGTCCTTTTTTTTTTTTTTAATTGCTGAAGAGTTGTACATGATTTTTTGTGGCTAATACCCCATGTCCAGGAACGATCATGAGCTGAGAGACTTCAAGATTATATATTTAAATATTGATGGATTGTTAAACGTAAGGTGTTACTGAGTACTCTAAATCTTTACGGAAACCCCTAACAGCCTGATCCTACTATTGTTGTTGCTGTTATTGGACAAAATGCTCCAAGTTCTTAAGGGAACATAGAAAAAATTTAGCATTAGCTTCCAAGAAATATGCTCTAAGAGATGGATTCTGTCACCTACACTCCTGCATAGTACTTCAGTCTCCACATATTCCTTCTAAAATCAGTGGAAGAGTCTTATGGCCCTGATTTGACAAAACACTGAAAAGCAGTTTAAACTAGCTAGTTTGGTTTGTCATCTTCCAGCGAGGACTTCTGGTTACATCATCAGAAGAACAATTCTGTGTTACCTCTGTGCCCAGGCTCTCATACTATCGTAACACACTCCTCAGAGTAAGGCATATTACAGTACTGGAGTGAACAGTATTAATAACTCTGGGATCCTCACAATCTGCATCAGTCTCATAACTTTTTGGGTTTTTTCTAGTTTCTTGGGACAGGAACATGTTTAGTGCTGTGATTTTGAGCAGTAGAAAGTGTCCTGTTGATGATTAAAAGTAAAGAACAATGCTTGGTTCTCTATGTACCCTGACTCAATAACTTGCTATATCTGGTCTCCTTGACCTTGTACGAACATGTGCAAGGCTGCCCTGAGTAAGGATAACCTCATTCTGATATGCTGAACTGTAGAGCATACCAGGCATTTAAACGGTATAATCAAAACACAGATTTTTGTTGGTAGCACTATACATGGCAGAAAGATTACATTAGTATTTAGAAAATGTGAAAGAGGGAGACTGCATCTCTAGCAGGAGATGAAATGGTTTGGCAGAAGGCAAATAAAGAAAGGAAATCTTTTCTTACATTAAAGAAAAACTTGAGAGTTGGCAAGGAGCTGAATATAGAGATCCCCTAAGCTACACTAAACTTTTCTCTTGTAATTCCTCCACCCTTTAAGATGAACTGTTTGAAAGTCCAATTAGTCCCTTAATAATCATGACTGTTATCTAATGATGAATAAACCATCTGCAGAAAATATTGCAATCACAGACACAGCTGTTACCATATGCTGAAATTTTCTTACACGACCTTGGTTGCTACAGTACCTACCAGCTGAAATAAGACGTGGAAATATTGCCAGCTTCAATTAGACTAGCAAGCTGTTCCTTTCCCAAGGCTGTTTAGGCACTTCAGCCATTAACACAAAACAGAAACCAAGGAGTTATTACAAATTTTGACTACTCTTTCCTAAGCTGAAGAGGTGAAATTCTGGAAAGAATTTCAGTTCATCATTATTAATGTGACTAAAAATAGAAAACTCAAGTACTTGGTTTCAAAAGATCCCCAATTATCTGTTGCTTCTAGAAATGGAATCCTAAGCCGGGGGGGTGGGGGAGTGGTGCAGGAAGCAGAGAGGCCCTGGAAATGAGCTGCCTTGGGTTTATTTAGAACAAAGGCACAAAAGCGGATTTTTGGCAAAGAAGTCTGGCATGCTTTTCTTTATTCAACAGGTAGGAAGTATGTGACCTTGTTTACAGTTTGTCTACCATGAGGTCTATTTCTAGCAACCCAAGACATTTTAATAAAAATAATCCTTTAAAACCTTTCCAAATCTAAACTTTCAAACATGCATTTGTAGTAAGGAGGTGCCAGCTTAGTTATGTATGCCTTTGTCAAGTAGTAAATATTTTAATCTTTTGGAGATTTTATATTAGCCTTTCTAATCCATGTAACCCTTTCTATATTACACCAATATCAGAATGCTGAATTTTGATATAAACCTTAACAAGTCTAATGAAACCAATGTAATTTCTTAGGCCAGGAAAATTATTTTGCCTTTTAATTGCTTAAGTTATCCATTCAGTTTGATGTAATGCAATAAAGGAATAAAAGAGATGGAGAGAATGAAGTGCGTGGGTTGAATTACAGTGCCTGCAAGCATTCCCAGACCTGTTTTGTTTTATAGATTGCTCACTAGCAGTTCAGTGTGTGATATCAGTATTTAAAATCCAGTTTCTCCAGTAATTTTTGTAGGATGACTAGGTCACATGGCCTTTTTCTACTCTCAGAAAGCTGAAACTAATTCTGTAAGGGGGTTCTGTGGTCAAGATAATGACTCTTCTGACTCATTTTCCATGGACATTCTCTAATATCTACTTAAAAAGTAATGTTTCTGCAAACAGTTCAATTGCTGAAATTATTCATTGCTATAGGGATACTAGAATTGCTCATGGGATGCCTGGTCATGATTTGTGGCTCTTCATTCCTCCTTCTAGCTGCTAATAGTATCACCTGAAGCTAAAAGGACAGTAAATGTATAACTACAACTATTTCCATGACCCACAAACTTTTTACATCACTTCGAAGGAGAGAAGAGATGGTCTATACTGAGATATGGTCCACCTTCTCAGTAGGTAGGGAAAGAAGGGAAAAATAGAAGTAGCCAGTCACAGAAATTGCCTGGCTTCTACCTCCACCACAATCTCCTTTTTCATTCAGCACATTTGTAATTCTCTTCTTTTCCTCACCTACTCAATAAACTCCCATTTTCTATTTCAGTACCCCTTTAAAGCATGTTCCAAGTGTCACACTAGAGAAGCGCAAAGTGTCTGTGCTGTTCCCAGACTACGAGCTCATTCACGCAATGTGGTATCTGACCTACACTTTCCAGGTCTATGCTCCAGGAACACATCGAAAGCACGAAAGGAGTCTGACCTAAGCACCTTGTTGTGTGTCCTGCTAAACAAACAGGATGTTGCTAATAATGTTTTATAGTAAGGGAAACCCTGATTTAAGGAGGACAATGGGAGTTTTGCTACTGCCTTTGCAAAAGCCAAGGCTTTCCTCACTACAATTACAATGGAATTATGCTGGCATACGCTTTAGAATGCTTGTAATTATCACTAGTTCATATGATTAAAAAGGTCAATGCATGAATCAGATTATTTACAGTGCAATTTGTGTGTTTGCACATATGCCCATGTATAACCAAGTGTACTGATGCTGGAATATTAAGTAAGCCATATATAAACCTTAAAGCTATATGAATTGGTAGTAATCTCTTACTAATAGAGGAAACTCAAACTGCAGTTACTTTGTGATTGCAGTTTGAGAACTCTGTATCCTTATTGCAAAGTCCACTTATCCTGTTTGTTAGGCCTTTGCAGAAATCAGTCCATGCCTTCCTCAACAGAGCTGATCATAGAAAGTTCTAAATCAATAACCACTTGAGACAGTCTAAAGTGACTTTTAATTAGAAGGGAAAATGGTTTTGTATAACTGATATGTATGTTCTAAAGCTTTCAGGGAGGCACAAAGGAGAAAAAAGTCCCAAACTAGTTTCTAGGTGTAGATAGACTACCTTTTAAGACATGGCTGTTTGGGCTAGCGCAGGAATGGCATCTGAGACTAGCAAGTCCTTTTCAGTCTTACGTTTCTAATTGCGATTAGTGAATATGTGTTTACAGTTGACAAAAAATCTTTTTGCAATGGTTATACAGATGTGTACCTTATCAAATTCCTTTCACCAATCTCATGGGAGAGGAAAAAACCAAGACTGATCTATTTATAATATAATTTAAAGAGTTAGGACCCTTGCCATGCCTGGATGTCACTTATTTCAACAGGCAGATTTGTAATCCTTCAAACAGCCCGTATTTTTTCAGGTACCATACATTTTTTAGATTGATAGGTGATTCATGTTCTCTCTGTCCTGCTTTTGAGAGTATAGTGTGCTCAACACCAGCATCTGTTTGAAAAGCAGCGCATTAGAAACTGGATCCAAGGTCGTGCTAAGTGAGAAGCACATTAGAAGGTAGAGATGGGAGTTACAAAACTGCTTTTTTTGTTTGTTTCTTTAAAACTCTTTCACTGTCTTTCTTAATAGTGTGTTTCCATCGCGATGGCACCCAATTGTTTACTGCCTGAACCTGGCATCTACACTGCTGCCTCAGCAATCTTTTCCATTTGGCTGCTTCACAAATTTATTTCTATTTGGGTGAAAAATTGTTTCCAAAGTATGTTCAGGTTCTATCTTTTCTTTCTGCATATTCCCTCCAGTTCAACCATCTATGCAAATTAGCAATGCTGAAATGCTTATTAGAGCTTTTTTCCCCCTTTGATTAACAATTCTCACAGTTAGTGAAGTCTCTTACAAATTGTGGATCAAATGTTCAGACCACTTACATCACATGGACCCAGGTCTAAGAAGAAACTTAGACATGATGATGCTGAGGTTTGTGCCACTTCGAATCTGGGGCTCTGAAGCACCCAAAACAGTGAGAGAATGGGAGAGGTGCAATGCCAGTGTGTGACCTGGCAGACTGCATAAAATAGCCTGTTTGGAAAAGGTAAAGCATTCTGCAGCCATGTCTTAAATCCTGCCTGTCTCATGGGCTTAGGCCTCTAACTGCAAGTATAGGTTGGATGACACCATGAAACCTGGATTCACAAATCGGAATTTTTTAGGAATGTAGGCAGGCATGCAGAGATTTAGGCTGAGGAGAGCTGTGAACATAAAGGAACCACTTTATGTGGTTCCACCTTCATCGGGAGCACAGCTGTCATCACAGCTGAGTGTGGAGGTGGATCAGCACTCACAGCTCCTGGGAGGGAGCTACAGCATGGACATGTTCATCAGGGACGTGCTCTGGAAAAGGAGGACTGGGGGCTCAGAATCGGAGATCGGGGAGCAAGGGCCAGGGTCTGGTACCCTCTTATAGAACAGCCCACAATGTGGTTTCTTCATTCAAGGCTGGAAGATCTGTTCAGACATGATACACTTTGAGCAGCAGATTCATTTACTTTCTAAAGCCATCTAGTCAAATCAAACTTTTAACACTTCGAATTGTGAAAATTAAAGTTCAAGGAAAATGTGATCAAACCTCGAGCTGTGTTGTGATTACAGATGCTTGAAATAGCCCTGAATCTTTCCTCCCTTCTTCTCCCTCTGGCAATATTGTGGAGACAGAAGAAAGGAATGGATGGGTTCAGAATAACGCTGTAGGAGAGGTGGTACAGGCAAAATAGGGGGACTGCATTCAGAACTGGTTTTATATTTACCTATAAACCTGGAACATAATCTCAAACAATTTTGGGGGAGCCAAAGTAGTTCACTGTCAGACAACGGGAAAGATCTATTTAATTTTTCATACAAAAATCTCTTTAGACTCATTTTTCATCTATAAACCTACATCTTTTAGTTCCAGGTGTTGTAATTCTTGTTGACAGCCTGATTCTAAAGATCCACCCTGTAGGCCAGTGTTTCTTAATTTCATTTAACTGAATGACCATAAGGACTTTTTTAGGAAAAAAACCCCACAGACCATCTCTACAGTGTTCCCACAATTGTCTTCATTTACAAGCAACTAAAAAATTAGGCTAAAGTTGGAATGTTCATTTATTACAAAATGAAAGAAAGTCTGTTTGCTTGGAAGTATGGGGAGTATGTGTGGTTTCTCTCTAATTTCACAGACCAATGTATTAAACTCTACCAGTGATGCATGGAGAACAGTTTGAGAAACACAACCCAAAAGAACTATTGGAGATACTGTATTGGATGCAGATTGCATATCTTGGTTCCTAGGATGGCTGTCTAATGTATTAATGTGTTGGAAATGTCCATGCTTGATCATTTGACTGCTTTCCCTGATGCATCTGCTAAAAAGTGAGCAGAGCTGATTGTACCAGATAAGAAGCTTGTTGCTGTTGCATACACGAAATTTGGCTGTTAGCTGTCTTGTAGCTCAACAGACAACTGCAGTCAACACTGGGTAAACTCTGAAGTTTGGCAAGGCTACCCTTGCCAGCTTGGAGGACAGAGGGAGAGAGTTTTATAGGAACCATGTGAGGGAGTGCACAGATTTATTTCTCTCTTGCCACCCTGCCCAATGCTCTGAGGAAAAAAAGGCTCTTCATTGAAAAAAGAAATTAAGAAGTGGTGATACAGTACCAGTGTAAAACCAAGAGCCCAGCACAAACTCTACACCTTTCTGAATCCACAGACCTTTAAAATTTAAAGACAGATGACAATATACCAAAAAAAGCATTTGACAGATGAAGAAACTCCTATGTTGAGCCCGGCAAAGCTATTGCATTGACATAATAACTCCTTAAGGTTCCAAGGCTCAAATGCTACCTTCTTGGAAGAAAATACCAACTCGGATATCTTCCATGGCTCTCTTGTATTACTGGTTTTCTTTTGCACTGCTCATTCAGAAACTGATTAGTTTTGTGATTTCTCTTCCCTTGCTTAGGAAATAGATATCTGGAATCTTCATCCTCAGCTTTGCTGTTTCAGTCTTGTCAATGAATCTCAATCAATTTTATTTTCTAGAAATACTGGTAATGCGCTAAATGTGCATATTATTAGAACCTATTTAAAATCCTTGGGACAGCTGTTTTAGAACATATTTCCTTGAAAATAATTTTCAGCCTGAAAAGCAGGATTAATTAGCTTTGCAATGACCTACATGGATTGTTCAAAGTGACTGATTGCTATCAGCCATCCAAGGAAAAAGCTAAACAAATTGCACTTAGTTGATCTCATATAAGGGGCATGGAAAAAGAGAGCACATTATTTACAAGGGAAAAAAATAACATGCTAGAGACAGCAAACAATCTATTGATATCATCTGGCAACTCATTTGAATTTATACTCAAGGAAAAATGTATTAGAACCTGAGGGCCAAGGCAATAGCAGAAAGTAAGGTCACTGTCATTATTATGAACAACAGTAACTGTTGAGAGCCTCTGTCTGATGATGATTTTACTGCTGCCTGTCTATCAAGAAAAGGTAAACAGGTATTTTTAGTCTATTTCTTCCTGGTCATACAGCACCTCTCATTTTTTGTCTGGCATTCTCCATGCAGTTTGTAACTTTGTAAGTATTCTGAAATTTAGTCTTTTTTGGTGTATTTTTATGCTATGTTGTACACTGCATAGACACTTGACTGTGTCTGGGGCTTTACAGTAATATTTGTAAGGGAAGATGAATCAACACAGTATATGCAACACCTGTCCATTCTCCTACAGCAATGAAAAATAATGGCAAAATTGCACAGTGTGGAGAAGGCAGGATATATGAGGAGAGGATACATCAAGTCTTTGTGTGGACTGGTCTTCGATCTCTTGTGCTGCAGCATCCCAGGTAGGAAGCCTAGACAGGGTCACACTAGAAGATTGACTGTCAGGGTAACTCTCAGAGCTGCTCAGTAACTGATACAGGGCCAGAAGAATTTGTCCTTCCATCACCCAGATCAGCAGGGCTGATGCAGCACCAGGAGGGAGCAAGAGAAACCCATGAAGGAAGGAATCAGTTCAGGACAAACTGAATGCAAAGGTTTGAAAGTCCTGCATGGAGCAGTGGCCACAGGCAAGCTCACAGGGTCCCTGGGCAGAGACCCCTTCAGAGTTTTGTCTACATTCTATTTCCCTCCTCAGCTGCCTTCTCTCCACATTGAAGAGTATCCCTCCACACAGCAGCTTCTTCATCCTCCTAGTCATTTTATTTGCTCTTCTCTCTACCTTCTCTAACTCCACTATGTCCTTCATGAGATGCAGAGTCCAGAACTGCACACAATACTCAACAAGTGATGCAAAATGACACTCTGCCTTGTTCTCAGTTCTCCTTCCTGGTGATGCCTAACATTTTGTTGGTTTTTTTCAGACTTCTGCTACACACTGAGCTGGTGGTTGCAGAGGATTCTCAGTGATGACTCCAAGAACTCCCTCCAGAGTTGTAGCTGCCTGTTCAGAGCTCAGCATCACGTAAACATGGTTTAGACTGTTGTTCCTTTGATGCCTAACCTGATGTTTTCAACACTGATGATTTGAAAACTGCCCACTCACTCAGTTTGGTGAGGTTTTTCTGGGGTTCTTCACTACCAGTGGGACATCTGATGATCTGAAAAAAGCTTAATATCAGCTGCAAACTTGCCAATTTCCCTGGGCATTTCCTTCCCCAGGTCATTGATGAAGATGTATAAAACTAGTAGCACTCCTTTAGGGACTCTGTTTTTTCAATAATGATAAACATTAAAAATGAGACCTATGAAGTGGCATGTGTCCTGGTTTCACCTGGGATAGAGTTAATTCTCTTCTTAGTAGATGGTACAGTGCTGTGTTTTGGATTTAGTGTAAGAATAATGTTGATAACATGCTGATGTTTTAGTTGTTGCTAAGTAGCGCTTATCCTAAGTTAAGGATTTTTCAGTTTCCCATGCTCTGCCAGCAAGCAGGTGTGCAAGAAGCTGGGAGGGAGCATAGCCAGGACAGCTGACCCAAAGGGGTATTCCATACCATGGAACGTCACGCCCAGTATATAAATGGGGGGAAGTTGGCCAGGAGGGGCGGATCACTGCTCAGGCATCAGTCAGCGGGTGGTGAGCAATCGCATTGTGCATCACTGGGTTTTTTCCCTCTTCTTTTTTTTTTTGTTATATTCATTTTCATTATTACTATTACTATCATTATTATTCATTATTATTATTGATAGTATGATATTTTACTTTAGTTATTAAACTGTTCTTAACTCAACCCACGAGTTTTACCTTCTTTCCCGATTCTCCTCCCCAGCCCTCTGGGAGCGGAGGGGGAGTGAGGGAGCAGCTGTGTGGTGCTTAGCTGCTGGCTGGGGTTAAACCATGACAGCATGTAAGGTGGGCAATTCTAATGCAGCTAGATCAGAATCTGGACATTTTATTTAATTCTTCTTGAATCCAGCATGTGTACTCCATGTGCAGCAGTGAGAAGTAGTACAGTACAGAATAGAAGATCTTTGTCAGCACTGTTAAGAAGGCAAAGGCTCATCTATCCAGACCACAGAGATTTTGCAGTACATCTGCCTTCCTCCCTCATGCAGTCTGCATAACTTTTTAGCATCACCACTTCCAGGACCTGAAGTTTTTTCAGACGATTGGAAGGTACTTACAGAGTGCAGAAGATGGGCTTTGTCTAGTGATTAAATCAGCAGAAAGAGTCCAGGTTAGGATGGACTCTGTCACCAAATTGTTTTCACTACTTTATCCTTTAACTCCACTGTACATAAAATGTTGCTAATGCTGCACCTCTTGGGGAAGTCGGAAAGCTTTGCTCCTTAACATTTGCAGAGTTCAGAGCTGAATATAAAAATGGTATATAGTTACAAAGTAAAATCATAACAGTAAATGTTTCCCTGAGAAGCCAAGTCTAAACCAGATCCAAAATATGTCATCTCCCTTGAGCTCTGTGTTACATCTGTGATACCAGATACAAAAACCTTGGTAAAGCCTCTCTGAGTAACTAAGAGGCAAGCTGAAAAAACCAAGGCCAAAGAAGATACAAAAATTATCCAGCCAAATATACAGTCTGCTTGCAACAAATAGAGACTAGAAGTACTAAAAGCCTTAAGGCTGTTTTTTTGCAACTGTTATAGGCACCCAACTTGGGCAATGACTTGAAAAAGTTAGGTGCTTGGCCCATCGGGGTGTCAGAGCTTGTGTCCCAGCTGTATCTGCTTCCTTTATGATTAAAGTGAGTTTTGCCTTCCCAAAAAAGGAGAGGGGAGCTGCCAAGAGAGAGCCACTCTGAAGCACCAGGCCCAGAGCTGTATCTGAAAGGCACCAGAATTGGGATTCTGCAGTAAACACCATTAAGCGGCCGGGATTCAGAGCAACAAACTTGTTTCTACCGGTAAGTGAAAGGAGCAGCCAGCTTTTGTACACCAGCTCAGCTGGAGGAGGAACTAGGTTCTGGACTATAGCCAAAAGATCCCATTTCAAAACTGGTGTGGGTGGGCAAAGTAATAATCATAGGAACAGCTATTTTTTTAGGAAGACTGAACACAGGCAATGAAGGAAATAAGGGCTGGCAGCAATTTACGCAAGCTGTGATCTCCCTATTCATGCAGACCAGATTTGCAGATAAAGAAAAGCTTTTAATTAATGGCAGTACAAAACTTCTTCCTACTCAGTTTGTTACAGTCTCAGAAACACAACAGCTCAATCAGGTAGAACTACTCTTGCCTTGGGGCAGAAGGATGCCCTAGGACAAGCTTTATTCCGGCCCCATTTTCTGTGGTAATAATTTAGAGAACTTGCAAAAGATCTTAAAATTTCACTCAGGAAAGCTAAGTGTTTCTGTAGAATGTGTTAAATTTCGTAATAAGATGAGAGGCAAGAAGAAACTGCAACTCTGTGTGGTAGAACGAAGGCTAACTGAATGTTGTTCATTTGGAAATGTCCTAGAGGGCATGCTATAATATAAATTGGTTTTTGGTATTAATAAGGAGAGAATTCAAAGGATGATTGTTGGCAGAGGAGAACTTAACCTGGCCCAAAACTTTGAAATTACCAAAAGTAATAGAAGCAGTACTGAAAAATGGCAAGATATGTGAGTAGAACACAGAGACAATCAAACTGCTTCAGTAAACAAAATACAAAGCCAATTGGAAGGAATTTGCTCTCCTGAGGATTGTTTCCATGTGGAGGAGCTCATTTTACATCAGGTTGTCAGCATAAAATGGCCCAATGTCATAAGTGCCTGAAGGTATAACACTAGGCCAGAAAATGCAATGATGACTGTCAAGCAGCATATCAAACTCAGGGTACAAACCCTGTCAAAGCAGAGGACAAGGAGGCAAGCAGAGGAGGGGGAAAAGGTTTAATCCTGAGGGGAGGGTACACGTTCTAATACATAAAAAAATAAAAGCCAGTGTTTAGACACTATCAGTGGGCACTCTTTAAAATAGATCTAAAGGTGTTGGCTGCAGCAATGAGTTCATATCTACGACCCTGGCAAATGCCCTACCAGGTGGAGGGCTCTCTGCTTCCCCCTGCAAATACGTAAGTCTCGGTGGTCTGAAGTCCAAGGCAAAGTCTGTTAGGCAATGAGCACCCCAAAGAACTAAAAGTTAATATCTATTATTTTATGAGCACAAGGGCAGATGCGGAACTAGTCCAGCTGCTTGTAGATTAACAGTGGGAAACAGGCCAGTGTGTAAGGCCTGAGCTGAGGTGGTACTAGATCTATTAATATTGGCCGTAACATATAGGTGATGGCTCTATGTGCCCGCTGGAAGAGATTGTTACAAGCTACCTCAGCTAGATACCAGAGGAAGCTTTCTAGACACAGAAACAAATTGACTCAGGCAGGAAACAGAAATTTAAGGCAAAACACCTATTTAAATCAAGGAGTATAAAAGAAAGCAAAGAACAAGTCAAATCCTGGGAGTTACATGAAGCATCGTTGGCATTTACTGAATGAAATCTTTGTCTTTATGGTAAAACATAGAGGAAGACAAGGAGAAAAGAGGGGGTGAAGGACAGGAATGCCATCAATATTTAACCCACTATCAAACACTCCAAACTTGGCAACATCCAGAACACCAAAAATTCTATATAGCCATCAAAATTTTTACTGATGTGCATATTGAACAAAAAATGTACAGGAGAATAACAATGTTGATCACGGAAAGTTCTGCTGCTTTTAATGATAAAGAAATGGATGATTTGATAAAGGAACATAAAAAGAAGAGTTTGTATAGACTGTTTCAGTTGTTAGCATACTTTAGTTACTGTATTTCCACTGCTATACTTACCCTGCTTCTTTAAGTTCATGGACTTCCTGAACTGATGTTTTGATCCAGACTGACGTGTTTTATTAGTGTATGCCCTGTGAATCTGTTTGTTTCTTTGCTAATTTTGTTTGGTTGGTTTTGAATTTATATGGACTTTTTGCCTTTACAACATTATCTGCCAATGACTTGTATAATGTAAATATTAAGTTTGTGGAAGGTACTTTTAAAAACTACTTATTTTCATTGCTTTGAAACTTTTGTGTCTCTCTGTGCTCCTATATAGAGGGGAAGGCTCAGCAGTTTTCCTACTTATTACTTCAGTGTTCATGTTTTTATAGATCTTTACTTTCCAAGCTGAAAAGTCCTTTTTTTTGTTCTTTATTTGTGTCAAAGTTGTTCCAAACATCTGGTTATTCTTGTTCTTCTCTATACCTTTTGTAGGTCTACTTTATCTACATTAGTTCTAGTTCTACTGTATGGAATGACCAGATCTACACACTATATTCAAGATATGCAGCATTCAAAGCAGCATATTGATATCTTGTCTGCTCTCAGCAATTCTCCAAAGCAGTTCCTCTATCATGGAAGCCAATGCCAAGATTTCGGATTACTTTTCTCCTATGCCTTCATCCTACTTAAGAGTTCCTGTTGCATCTTGATCATTTGTAAACCAGAGAAATTCTCTGACAGATTCCCTCTTCACAACTTCCAAAAATTCTACAATTTTTACCAAGTTGTTACTCAATCTTTTTTTTTGGCCACCTTTATTATTCTTTGTTCTTTCTTTGCTAGAGTTTATGCCCTTTTCTATTTCCGCCAACTGGATATGACTTCCACCTTTTTGGGAGGGTGTCTTTTTTAAAGCTACTTTACTCTTTCATTTGGCTGTTTCACGAAGCTGGATCCTTTTCCTTTTGTAGTTGGGTATTCATTGAATGGTTCTGTTTAATTAACACTATTCATTAACTGCGATCCTCTGATGTGGTGGTTTTAAACATTGTCCGTGCAAGCTACAAAAATTTTGTCCTTCTAGCTGCTCCTTTCTAGCTTCCTTTTAACTAGTTTTCTCATGGTAATGTAGTTATATTTTAATAAAGAAAATGCTATTGTGCTGCATTTTCCTTTTCTATACTCCAGTTCAAGATACTTATATGAGAGCATATCATCGTCATTTTGCAGTGTCCTTTCCATAGAAATTTTTTTTGAAATGCAGATAAAAGCTAATTAGCTATAAAAAGAAGGACTTCAAGAAGAACACTTTTTTCCAGACACAAACTCCTATCTGGGTAAAGACAAAGCCTACCTTTGAATAATAAGGAGGTGGATTTTTCAGTATGGGACATAAAGTTACAGTTGCTGCTCTGTGCTCTCATTCTTTTACATTGGGTTGACCTTAAGAAAAATGGTTCCAGCTGCCTTAAAAAAGTATAAAGATGCCTAAAAGATTCAAAGGCAGATGATGACTGCAGAGAACCACTGCTGCCCCTAGACAGTAGCTAGTGAGCAGGAAGAGCCATGGTGCACCAGTGACTCTGACATAAACTGGTCAGGAACCCAGGTGAAATGACCGATGTAAGTTATCTCAGTCAAAATGATTGAAACAGCTAAATTTAATTCTTTTAACTTGGAACAGGGGAGTTAGCTACATTTACCTAAAACAAATCACCTGTACTTACTATTTGATTGCTGTAAAGGAGAAAAATTAGATATCTAACATCCCTGCAATCTTTTCTGGACGATCCTTTCTCTTCCAACATTCCCTTTAATTTGCAGTTCAATGGTACTAAAGTAAAATTATGTGGCATACTCCCTGTCCTGATTTGTGATTTTTCACATAACATTATGTACTGATTTTTTGCCAAGGTCTCCCTATTTTACAGCCCAAAATAAACCCTCAGTCTGCTATGAGTACATATTGTCCATCACTCATATTTTCTTCTTGAGTCCTGATTTTGCCATATTGGAAAACATTGGCAATGAAGTCCATAATAAGTGGAAATAATGCCTGAGTGAAAACGGCAGGAGCACAACTTTTTCACAAGTTATATCATATACTTGTTGTGCATTGGTTCTCCATATAAATTGTTTCCTGACAATCTATGACATCAGGGCCAAGACTAACTTGTTTTATGGCAGCAACTGAAGCATATAATTAAAATTAAAATCAGAAGGCTTGCAGGGACTGTCTATTTGGAAGGAAAAATAGACCAAGAGGTATTTGAAGATCTCTGCAAATCCGTACAACGCACATCTGTGATGAAGTAAACGCAGCAAGGAGCTTCTGCTAGTGACCTAAATAGGATCAGATATGAAAGATCTGGATCTTCATGTTCTTGGTACTTGGAAACATAAGTGGGGAAAGACTTAGTCTATAGTTCATACAATCTGAATGCTATTTAAAATATAGAATTGAAGTAAATGATAAAATTCACTGGAAATTCAAGATTTTTTTAAAATCCCACTTATTTATATATGTTATCCAATAATGACACTGAAAACTTTGCTTTATCTATGATTAACTAACAACTTTCTATGATAACTGTCAGGTATTTACTTCATACAGTCAATGAAAGAATGCTGCATATACTAAAGTCAGTTATAATATGCGCCCTAGCTAAGTAGGATGTAAAAAGCTTAAAGATGACGATATCTCTCAGAATTTGTACATCTAAGTAAGGAGCAGAATCAGCAAAACTTACAAGATTACCAAATTAAACATTATGATCAGTGTGAATAACATGGACAATTCTTGACAAAATTCAATTTTTATTACTCGTTCTCTTGTGCAGTGGCTATAGTAGAGGGTCAGAGAAAAAGATAACCACTCTTTGCACTGTACTACAGAATGGTTTGCACAGGTTCATTATATTGTCTTCTCTCCAGGCTCCTTCTCACCTATTTTTACAATAAGACAAGATGCCAAGAACTTGGTCAGTTGGTGATTAAAGAGAACTTAGATGCCCAAGTGCAAACCAAAACCCCTCTTTGCTACTAAAAAATGTGATGTTTGCCTAAGCTTTACAATTCACCCAGCATGTAGGGTTGTACCTGCGAACATGCTGAATACCTTGGGACTATACTTGAGCTTTCTAGATCTCAGTCAGGCTTTGGTAGAGAAACCAGGGCAAAAGTCCTCTAAAAAGTTCAGTCCAAATGGTATAATCAGAACATGCCTAATGTGCTGACTAGTTCTGTTCCTTCAGAAAATGCAGTCCTGGCTGCTACTTTCTTGTAAGATCGAGAGAAGTGTCCTTCAATATTACTCTTCAGAACATTTATTCAGGAGGTGGGAAAGCTAGGAGGAAGAAGGAATAGGAAAGAATATGAAGAATGATCAAATGTGCAAGTACAGGTTGGGCTAATGAGAAGCCGGGTAGCAGTTCTGTAGAATAAGAGCTAAGGGTGGTTTTGGATAACATCTGTCAGAGAAAAGAGTGAATGTGATCGAAGTGATTAGTTGTTGTATGTACTTCCTTGTTTCTCACAAAATCACTCTGCTTGGAGAGCAGCTGGTGGAATGGGACCTGAAGTCTTATCTCCGAGATCAATTTAATGGGCAGTTTTCATATTAAACAAATGTGTAGTTCACAAGACTAACCAGCAGAGAGCAACACCATTTAAATTTGAGCTAAGCGTGATATCTTGACAAACTAATTATTACATTACTGTGCATAAAACTGTATAATGCAGTATGTTAAATGTAAGGCTCTGTTACATTAGTCACAGCCACTCACTGCCAATACATTCCAATGTAATGTCTAACCCAGAAAAACATGTATGCAAATCATCTGAATACTTACTTTTAATTTGCATGATGTTGAGGGGTTCTTCTGAGGTTATGATGTATGGCAAACTTGTAAAATTAAACACAGATGTACTTTTATTTCACACACAAAATTTAACTGCAAAGCTTTAACAAGGAATTTGCACAATGAAATGATTCCCTCTAGCCACCTGAAGCAGTCAGCTGGCTCAGAATGAACTCAGCTTGTGCTAGGTATATTGGGCAAATAAAAACCATCTATTTCATCTGCAAGTTTTTCTATATCTGTTGGTGGAAAAAGTTTACCATCTGCTTTACATGGCAGCCCCGGAAATTTCCCAGTCTGGAATTACTCCAGCCACTCTCTTGGTGCAGCCACTGGACAACAGCTATGAAAACTGTCTGCACATTTTAGGCTGAGGGCATTGGGGAGGTGACCGGCTGGGCCCAGTCACCCTGAGAGATGCAACAGGAATCTGCCCTTCAGTGAAACTGGCAGTCTAGGCAATGGCTTTTCTTGCCCTTGTCTCCATTTCTTCCAGCTTCCTAAAGATGTAGGGACCAGCTTGAAATCAAGTCTTTAAGCTGTACCAAGAAGGGGAGAGTAACAGGCTTTCCCAGATGGTGGGAGACACTGGCATCGTGCCTATCCCAGCCCACAGGGTTATACTGGAAGATGATGTGTCTGCTGAGGAGCATTAACATTTCCTAATGCTGCCAGAGAGCAGGGCATCTCTGCCATTCTCTGCCTGGGTGTACATGGCAGACATTATTATATAGGGTGCTGTCTTGGAACAGTTTTCAAATTTATAGTAAGAGATATTGTAAGATGGCAGTGAATTCCATGGCAAATGTGAAATAGGTTCTGAAGGGAGAAATCCTTAACTGTCCAAGTGATATAATATCTCTGATGTACTTTTCCCATCTCCATTATTTTTCCACTGAGCCTCAAACAAAAGGTTACAAAAAGGGATAGTCTATCCCTTTCATTTTCTTTAGGATGAAATTAGAAATTTTGTCTTTGATCAGGTTCCAGAAAACAACAAAAAGTAGAAAAAAAATGTGTTTAACCCACAGTGTAGTGTTCTGTATACTTAGAAAGTTAACTGACTTATTGACCATCTTACAGTAACGTAGTACATACATTATGGTGAAGTAGAGGTAGGCAACAAACTTTCCATGAAAATCTTTCTGATTGGCCAAATGAAATGATTCGGTCTGTTTCCACGCAGTTTCACCCACAAAGTATTCTTGGAGTCTGGCTTGCAAAAAGGGATATTCACTGTAAATTTTAATTAAATATTGCTAAATATTTCCAGAAAGTGAATTTGAAATTAACACAGAGACTTCGCAGCAGCAGTCTGATCCAAGAAATTGTGCTCAGCTAGTCAGGGAAAAGGAACTGTAGCACACGTCTAGGCAAAATATTGGACCAGTTACAAATTATCAGAGTTCAAAACAAATAGTCTACAGAAGATGTAGAGGTCAAGCACAAGTCGTTTTGGTTTGTTAGTCAGATTAATTTCCCTAACCATCTGAAAGAGTATGGAGATCTTTACAACACAAGTTGTAAAGTATTCAGCTATCACTGAGTAAATTACTTGCTTCAAAAGATCCTCCAAGCTTGCCTGTACTCCCGAAGTCACAGGCATGCATCACGGTGAAGAAGATGTAATATAAAGCTTTAAAGCAACCATATGGGACTTTCAGTTCTTCGAGCTATCAAGAAGTGTAACAGCACTGAGAGGAGGTAAAGAGGTACTAATTCCTCTGTGCCTTTGTGGTCATTTCCTAGTCTGCTTGTCCTGACATGGTTGAACACTGAAAGCCGACTGAACTCAGGTAGTTTCCTCTCTGATCTGAAGTGTAGCAGATGATGCTTGTGGTACAAAGGGTGAGTGATAATGTCTTGAACATTTGCATTTATCAAATGGTTTAAAATGCAGCAACTAATTAAAGTCTCATATAATGCCAGGAGCCATCCTACCTTGTGTATGCATGGTATAGAATACCATTAAACCAGCTTTCTCTTACAGCATCTTAATGTGACACATCTTAAGTCATTCACTTTACTTGAACAATACAGTCAGTACACTTCCCTCATTACTAAATGCCACTGGCATTTGTGTCACCGGTGTCCATGGGGCTGGATACTTATGGGGAAGATTACAAAGCTCCAACTGGAAACTCAAGCCAAAAAGCAATATTCCTCGAGGAGAACAGGTATGAGGGAACCCTCAGAAAGGAAGATCTTCTTGCAAGAGAAGTTACGGATCCCATCTGAATTGGAAGTATTAGGGAAAAGAGCTAAAAGAACTTCATTTCATGAATAGATGGACTGTATAAAAGGTGAAAGATCCCTCTGTCCTCTGGGAAGATTACTCAATCCCATCATATCCCTTGTTCTTGCTGGCACTCTGGCCAGCCAGATTTGTCCTTCCTAGTAATGAGAAGGACTAATGATAATGCAAAGTGATGTGTATCTTTTCCATCTCATGCAATATCTCTTCTTATGCTTTATCTTCTTTTTTGCAAGAGAATTATTTAAAGTAAAGAAGCAGGCACAAGACAGGCTGGGGATTCACTTCTGTGCCACACGGTGAAGTGTGCTTAGCACTCCCTCCTTCTTGTGCCTAAGCACAGCCCTGTCCCGGCTTGCTTGATAGCTCTGTGATGTGTCTGCTTATAACATCCAAATTGCTACAAGATTCAGTCTAGAGGGCATTTATTCCACCAGCACCTCTGGAGCTAGAGAAACATTAGGTTTGCATGACAGCATACAGGATGAAGGCATAGCCTCTCTAGCATTACAGCCGAAAGATTCCAAATATGGTTTGTTATAACATGGACTTCCTACTAACCTGCATCATTGTGGATTTCTCCTATAACATTCAGCACAGTCAAATAGATACATGCCCTCAATGGGTGCAGATGTGAGCTGAGATGACCTGTGTGTATGAGAGAGTGCATGTAGTACCAGGACATAAAGATGGGCTCCTCTGCTCCCACCATTTCACACTACACTTTATTTCACCTTCAGTTGTTTGCTGTGCCAGGATGACTGCAAAGCCTTAGAACATATGCATGTCTGTATCTTAGCAATGCTATAGTATCAGCAGTTTTCACTAGAGATGTACACCGGCCTTCTTGCTTTCAGCAAATGGCTGGCAATTTACAAGAATTGTGATACTTCTGTTTCTCATACATTAACCTGTTACTGACTGATTCTTTTCATGGTTTTTAACACCGTCAAGATCTTCAGAACCGCATTTGAGGAATATATTCTGGTCCCACCAGACACATACACATACATCATCCCTCCCTGGGGAATCTGGCAAAACCTCAACTTAGACAATCACTGCCTTCTCAGCAGCCCAGGTCAGCTGTGTCTGGAGTGCTGGCCTGGTGGCTGAGGATGACGGTTCATCATGGGTCACCTCTTCTTTGCACGCTTTACAATCCAGCCTGCTATATTATCTGTCTTTCTGCCACTGATGCCTTTCCTGGCTGCTAGCTGGGATGAACTGGGTGTCAGCTGGGATGAACTGGGGTACCCAGATGCAGAGCTGGAAGGTAGGACTGTCGTAGTATTTTTTTTTTTCCAGGGGAAGGCATGGACTTGTCTTCTGTGAACACCTCAAAAACCACTGCTCATTACCTCTCAATCCTGACCAGCCTGCAGAAGTTCTGGACTTTTTCTGGTTAGGGCTACACCAACTCTTTCTAGGGTCTTGAGCCTCCCTTTGGAAGCCACCCCTACCTTAAACAGAAGAGTCAACAACACCTAAAATTAGATGTGTAAGGAAGACTATAATAGGACAAGCATACAGCAATATTATCGAGAATACTCTCCCAGCCTCCAGCAAATTGCAGCCCAGGAGCTTCCTGATCCTGATACAGCATCGTTGTATAGCAATAAACGGATTATTCTCCCATGAACTTGTCTAGAAGGCTTGCAGATGCATTTTCATGACTTGGGGAAGGCTCACCTGTACTTGGCCTTTCCTTAGCACCACTGCTGAGCATGAGAAGACATACTTAAGCATAATCACATCTTCCTTGTAAGCACATTTCTAAGTTTGAGGTGAGTGAATTCTTTGGGAAATTTTCTCAGTTACACATTAGAGATAATTTTTGAGCTGTGAGCTTTGATTTGGGAAAATCAATAGGTAAGTATCCATCACGTGAACACACATCTAGCAAGTTAATGACCCTTGCATGCAGAAGAAAAGCTAGGCACCAAATAAATCCATAGGAGGGTTAGAGGTCTAGTCTTCCAGAATTATGACTGTTTCAAGCTACAAAATAAAAGCATCAATTTAAAAAGTGTTCTTAATAATTGAACTAACCCCTCTTTTGGAAATTGGCTTTAAGAAACATGAAAGAGTTACGAAAGTTTTCTTTGGAAGATGGCATAATATTCAAAATCATCCCAGTGAGTACATTTCCAACAAGTTATTTTAACAGAGCTGCTAATCCATCATGTACATTTTATGGAAACATCTTCCTCTTTTATCAGATCTGTGGGGCTGCAAGCTAGTCATGGTGTCTTGCGTCTTCAGCTGTATTCTTTGACTGGAAGCCTCAGGATAAAAGATATTATCCCCCTTATGTGCCAAGTTCCTGAATGACAGGGTTAAAAATACAGTTTGGAAGCTGCTTATTGTTACATTATGTAGTCACTTTTGAAATAGTTAAAACCCAAAAACCCCAAGTTAGGTAAGTTGGAATACCATTTGCTGAACATAAATTTCTAGATGTCTGCCCACAAGGGAAAGAGAAGTCACTTTATGTATTTGTTGAACAGAAAATGTGGCATTGCAAAGCCTATGAATTACATAGTGTTCTCCCTGAAAAATAGAATTGCATAATATGTTGTTTTACTACTGCACGTAGTAAAAAATCATTCTTAGGTCCCAAAGCCAGAAAAAACAACACATGAAAGGACAAACTGACTACAAGTTCACTGCTTTGGATATAAAAAGGTAACTGGCATGATGAAGTCTTTTTTAGTCCATGTGTTTTTCATTTGAATTGGTTCATGTAAGGTTCTTTCAAGAGGAGGGAAAAAATGCGATAAATCTCCTTAGGAATAGAGCTGTGCAAGCTTGGGAAACTCACTGGGCAAGCCAGCTTCTTTTGTCCGCCAAATTCTAGGGGCACAAGAGCCTAATGAGAGCTTAATTAAAATTGATGTGAAAAAATTAAATGCTTTAAAGTATTGTTTTGGGGCTTGCAAAGCTCATGCCAGTGAAAGTCGATCATTTTGTGGCTTTGGAATTTAGTTCAATTAATATTTTTTTCTTTTCATCTGCAGGCCTCTCTTGCTATCTCTTGTCTCTTCATCTGAAAAGAAACAAACTAGGAAAAACACTATTAGGAAAGAGCCCATCTGTCTGTTTTCCTCAGTTTTCCTGAGTCCAGGGGAGTGAATATTTAAATGTTCACATCAGAGTTTAGATGCTCTTCCCCTTTCAGGACATTTTTCTACGTGGTCTTTTGCAGGCAAGCATGAAATCATTCTGTTTGAGCTCTGCGCATATGTGCATTCACTCTACGCATCCTTGGATGCAGCATGCTGCTGAGCACAAATTGATATTTTCTGTCTTTCAGCAGGGGCTTTAGTTTGGGCTCTGCACTGTAAATGCAGTAACATGGCTTCCAGTTCAGGGCTGTCATACATCCAACTGGCTCAAGTCTTGGGCAGAGAAACTTGTATTCTGCCTGCAAAAGACTATGTAGACATACTCTGATACTCATTCACACTGGGCTTGATCTGATGCCTGCTGGAATCAATGATAGTCTTTATACTTCAATAGGTTTTGCAATAATCTTTTTTCAATGCCTTGCATGAAGTATTTGTCACTCAGAACTTCTAGGGACTTCAGCGGGCCTCAGGATGCTCAATATCTAGAAGCGTTAGTTTTTGCCGTTTCAGTTCAGACATCCCTTTCACACAAAAATCAACACTCTTGTTCCAAGTGAATTTCCATTTTGGTGACAGATTTAGCGAGCATGAGCATTATTCATCATGTCAGTGATTCTGTTGGCACCTCTGCTTGGAGAACTTTGAACTCTAGCAAGTTCAGGGACGCAATTGGAGCTCGCTTTGTAGCATTGCCTGATTAGAGCCTACTGCGCACCAGTGCAAATAAGGGCTGGGAATCAGTGGTGTTACATCAACCTGATGAACGCGAATAATCAAGCTTTATAAGGATAATGGTTGCTTGAAAGAGAAATGGCATCAGAAGTTAATGTATTTTTTAATAGAACAGTTTTCTCTAATCCCTTAGAAGTAACACTCTTCATAGGTACTCTAACAAGGTTTCAATGACAGGCAATTCTCTGTTTATTTTTACATCAAACATATTTACTCAAGCTAGAACAGAAAAGTTTAGTCTATCGGCAATGATTTTTGGGGGTTGTTTTTTTTCATTTGGCAAAAGAAACTAAAATAAACATAGGGTTTTTTTAAAACAGGCTTCTGGGTTTGGGAGGAAAAAAACCACTTCCTGAAGTGGTTAATCTTGAAAACAGAATTTTGGGACCCTTCTGTTATAACTTTGTATTACAAACCAAGTAGAAAAACAAAACAATCTGAGTGGCAGAGCAACATGATCAGCTGTTTTTTTGCTAAATTAAGCCTTTCTATGAGCTAGGCCAATGGATATCAGCTATCTCTGGACATGAACGTATTTGTGTCTCAAGGGAATATTATGGGTATTTTGGTGAATAAGTCAAGCCTCTAGACAGCACAACAGAGACTATTTCTTACATATCGTTCCCAGGGAAACCAAACTGAAAGCAGAACTTTCCAAAGAGGAAGCAGCAATCGCAAAACACTGACCAGCTGTAGGTGGATGTGCTTCACAGAAATACCACTTCTGGTTTTTTCCGTTTTTGTTTTTTTTTTTTAAACAGTGAATAGATCTTTCAATCACATTGCTCCTGCAGGTGAATTCAACTGAATAATAAAGAACCTGCTTTTGCAGCCACAGCAATTTTACATTTATATAAAGTCCACTGCAGTCAGTTCAGTAAACACAAAGTTCTGTCCCTGGGACTGAGAGGCGTGATGACACTGAACAAAACACCCAACCAGAAGCATTTGTTCAACTGAATTTTTTCAATCAAGACATTTCTTCAAGTCAATGGCAACAAAGCAATCAAGCTCAAGCACTGCAAATTCATGTATAAATTTGTTTTGTAATAATCACCCCTACCTCTGTACTAAAGCTAGCTTCTTATATTGTATGCACTGTTATCTGTGATATTTTCTTTTAGTACTCTCATCACTACGAAGAACTTTTAAAGCCCAGTTACGGCACTATTAGAGTCAACCCAGAATCTTTTGATCAAATAATCTAATTAAATATCAAAAGGTAATTAAAAATTAAAAGATTTCAGTCTACTTCCACTTTTCAGTTGAGCATGATGAAAGCATTATTATTATTTTATTTCCTCTCACTTTCTTGGGTCCTGCTGTATGGCTCAGGTGATATGGATACACAATTATTGAAGCAGATTTAACTTAGATCAAAGTATCATGGAATTCAAAATTTTACCACTTTCTCTGAATTTCAGGGATACTGTTCCATGTTTTTTTCTGACCCATTGCCTTACAGTACAGCAAATTCTCAGTTTACACAATACTTCTTACATCCCCAAAGACATCCAACACATCAAAAAGAATTGCTATTGCACTTATATTTTTCATACCCTGTCAATTCTTTTCTTCGTTTTCAATTAAATGTTCTTATCGGGAGGCAAATAGATCTTCTTCCTTTTTTTCATAACCATGGTATCTGGTATTCTAGTATATAATGTGAACAGTATGCTGTTGTTGCTATTACTATTAATGATAGTTTTGTTATGTTTTATGTACTGTGTACCTTACACAACATTCCAAGATAGCAGGTTCCTGTGCCCACAGTATTTATGATTTAGAGGGACAGGTTGCACCAGTTGCACCTGGAGAAACTGCAATACAGAAGAACAGAAGAGTGGCCTTAAGAGCTCAGACATGTTGTGGGTGAGATGAGTATGCCTTCCTTTGTGTGACTAGCCAACTCTGCTGGCCCCAAAGCAAACAACTGGCCCCAAGCTCAGAATTGTTAGGCTGCCAAGAAGGTATTTGCATCGGCTGACCTGAAGCCCATAGTGCACGGGCCTGCATTAGGAGGCTGACCTCCCTAGCCTGCCCTCCACACATAGAGCAAATGGAAAGAAATTGATTTCTTAAGAGGAATTCAGAGCAGGATGTGTCCTGAACCACTGTTTGCAAAGGCATTTTTGTCTCTCTGGTGATTTTAGGAGGAGTCAAGGAAACCTCCTAACTTGGGCACTTAGTGGTAAGATATTAGGCAATGTTAATACTGCAGTGGTACAGGGACAGGGTAGCTCCATTGCTCCTTTGAGGGCTCAGCCCATTTTTTCCATTGCACTTCCACAATCTTTACAGCAAGAGCTGTGGCCTCTCCGCACCCTTCCCATTTCCCAAAACCCAGACAGCCATCTGCAGAGCAGCAGAGAGTTCAGACACCAAGGGAATATGGGGGAGTGGGGGGTGGGGGCGGGGAAAGAAGAAAGGAAAAAAAAGAAGCATGGAGAGGCAAGCTGTGACATTAGTATGTGTGTGTCTGCCATGATGGTTTAAATGTCGTTTGGTGTTGATATGTCTGTAGGAAGGAAAGGACAAAATAATTTCAAAAAGGTATAACAGTAATAAGGTGATTGTGAGGGAATGTAGTTAAAGAGATGTGAGGCTGTGAGCGTTGATACAACACAGTGGAAAGGAGAAGGAAATCAGAGTCATGGGAACATGCTGGCTAATGTAGGATCTTAGAAGCTGAAGCCAAGAATTTGACTACATAAAAAGTATATCGGGAGCCCAAGGATGTACTCTTCTCCAGTAGACAAAAGCCAGACGCAGTGGGGCTTGCTACGCAGCTTTGTGTCACTGTTACATGTTGGTTGCATTATTTCTGTCTTCATCAAGTGTTATTAACTCATCATCGCCACAGGCTGTCTTTTCGTCATGTAAAGCTTTGTACTCTGAGCAAAAAGTCATTCATTGCTCATAGTTTCCCCCAAGCAGAAGAGCGATACCTTTGTGGCTGGAATGACAGTCATGACACCCAAATTGCTGGAGGACACAGAGGAAGTGTTACAGATCCTGCCAGTGAGCTGGTGCCTTTGTAGAGGTAAATGGAGCAACAACTCCATGCTAATCCTGTTATACCCCTAAGATTCATAAGAGTATATAGCCAAAAATTTCTTCATTGTCAAAAACCACTAGGATTTGGCACCCAGATAAAAAGACAGCCCATCTGAACCTTAATTTGGTTTAAAGTGAAGAGTCTGTTTCCTCCTTAATTTTTGAACGAAGTTATGACCAGGATTTTTTCAACACTGAATGCTGCTTTCAGTGTCAGCTACTTAACTAGCTAAATATTTGAAATGTCACCAAATTGCAAGGACTGTCCTTCACAACAGGTTCTTCACCTTTCCCAAGAGCTGTAACTGTCGTTTTGGCTGAGTTTACATTGAGATGCACATCAGGGATGGATTTCATCAAACTAATTAGGTGCCACTCTTCACACAAATACTTACAAATAAGGTATTTGTTACCTGTGATGGGGGACACACACAGCTGACACTTTTCTAGACAAATTTCCTGGCTAACTTTTTCTGGTGCTTTTGTTTCTTGCCTTCATTATTAAGCAATGCTATTCGTTGCTCGGTAAGACCCTAATTAGGAAATCACCCTTTCATACTTCAGATGGCTCTGTGCTTTGGTTTAACTTGCAGCAGATTAATCCTGTCTCTTGCATTGAGTTTAGTTGCCTGTGACTCTCCTGTAAAAGCAGGTATTTTCTCTTTGTGAATAAATTTTGCTTCTCTGAGGTATTATTTATCTTTCTGAAGTCACCGTGCAAACTGCTGGCACTCAGAGAGGATGCTCTCCAGGTTTCTTTTGTAACCTGCTCTGTACCAAACACAGACACCTTCTAGGAAGCTCATCTGTGCCCTGGGAAAGATGTGCAATCCCTACCTGCTCAGTTTCTTCTCACTTTCACAGAAAGGCAAGGCAGAGTCTTCTGCTGGTAGTAGTTTCTCCCTTCTAGCCTTGCTGCCACCCGAGGTTATCGGTAGGCTGAGTAGAGTAGTGAAGGTGGCTTGTTTCCCCTGGCTCGCAGGGGGAAGTGTAGCACCAGTTCACCCTCAGAAGATGTATGGCATGAGTGTAATGTCCCCGTTCCAGCAAGCCAGCCACAAAACATCTGCGCAGCACATGACCACGTCAGCTGTTTTGCTCTGTCGTGCACAGAAGGGTCTCTCACACCGGCTGGATGAATAGTACAGCAGATAGTGGCAGCTGCAAGCTGAATGAGAAGTACCTGGCTCTACCTCAGGCACGAAGCCGGACACAGAGCCTGACACAGCACCACACTCATGGTTAGTCCCCAAATGCTTTGCTGTCATTACAAGTCTCCATCCGTTTCTTGAAGCCCATTTATTTTAGGGAACATCTGTTATGCCAGTGCAATGGGCGGGCACGTTGTGCTGGTGTAAACAAGCACAGGGGAAGTTTCATGCTGTGTTCCCACCATCCCCTTTGTTCTGCTCCCTTCTCATCTCAGTGACAGCTGCGTCCTGGGCAAAGCTTGCTATTTATGTGGAAAAGTGTGGTATTCTTAGCCTGATTTCCTAATAATATGAGAATTGTGAGATCATGTCCTCCATGTGACCAGAAGAGTTTGTGGAGAGGAGGGACATTGTATGTGTATCCGATAGCCCCTCACCTTTCCTGGTAATTTTTTACCCTGTCTATCAGTCTCAACCAAATATGCCAGAAGGTTGAAGAGCTCTAAAATGCCAAATGTCTGGTGTATTCTCTGAGAAAAAGGTGCCATTAAAAGGAAAGCACTAACCATGGTAATAGCAGCACACTAAATACTAGACATCAGAAAATTTGCAGGGTTTCTCTTCCCTCTGCCCTCCATCCATGAGAGACAAATGTATAAGAAACCAAACTTCTTCAGTCCTGCTGCTTGTTGAATTACTTTTTTCTGTAAGGCTTAGTGTAAACAAGGGTTATCTCACTGAACGCTCCTTCCAGTCTCACTTCAGTATATAGACAATACCGACAGACAAGAACTGACTCCTGCAAGCTGTATAATGACTGAAACATAGGGAAAAGTGTGTCAGAATGGCACCATTTTATATGTCTTCTACTCTCAGTTTGCCAGAACTTCAATACTATGAAGGCTCAAGCCTTACACCCTTGCATATATTTTGGTTTTGCTTTTTACAGTGTTTATCTTGCTGTTTCCACACCTGCTGATGTACATGGTAGCAGAGGCATGAACTGAGAGCAGTTTCATCTGTAGATTTCCATATATAGCAGGTCACCTGGCCATACACAGGAAACCTGACCTCCACTGACAGTTACTTTTTGTCTTTGCTATTTAGAAAACATTAGTAAGAAAGGGCATCTGTCAGACCAGGCAGTCATCACTGACATGTGCTAAATAGATAATACGTCAAAGAACCAATAATATTAATAATGAGTAACAGGACTGTACTGTCCTCCTCTTGCTGTACTGAAGTAGACCTGCTAGAGAAAATAGCATAATACCATCTCACTTTCAGACATCTGAATGTTCTTCCTGAAGCCTTTTCTGTTTCTTCAGACATGTGCAGCTTTACTTTATTTAATACAAATAGGGTAGTGTATAGTCCACCTCCCGTTAAGGTCCATGGAGAGACTTAAAAGAATTGGGGTTGGCAAACAGCCCTTGTCCATACCGCATTGTTTGAAACGGTTACTCAACTTCCCATCTTTGACATTGTTTTCAAACATACAACCATTTTTTAATGAAAAGAATAAACTGAAATGTCAAATCCTTTAGATTTTCTTTTATCCTGGGTAAGCACAACTGAAACAGGCAATAGCTCTAAAAAGTTGTATAGATCTGTTACAGAGAAAGACTTCTTTATAAGGAAAGTTAGAGAAAGTGGAGGTAAAAAAGTGAAGAGTAACAGCATCAAATTTGCAGATGAGATGAGAGCATGAAAGAGGGAATATTAGTTAAGGAGAAAAAAACAAACATGTGTGGAGGTTTTATTAGTGTGCAATCTCATTAGAATGAGTCACAGTTTAGCAATTTTGCCTCAGAGGAGTTCCTTTGATTCATGGTAAGAAACTGGGAGGCTCTGGAACTGAAGAAAACCAAGAATTAGTGATGGAAAATACCAAAAGTTTAGAATTTCAAATTTAGGTGATGATTCCAAATGTTCTGAATCTTGTAGCATTGTACTGTTAGATGTTAGATTTCATACCAACATGTAGAGGTGGATGGTCTGTCCCAAGACCACTGAGCTCATTTCCCCAGTACTGGAGCAGGATGAGTTATACCTGGTTGATTTCTCAGAGATATTTGGCTAACCTGTTCTTAAAAATTTGCAAGGAAGGTTATTCCATGCTATCCCTAGTCTGCTCCTGTATTTTATTACGTGCTCTGATATGGATCACTGATAAAGTGGGGGGGGTTCTGTTAACCAGCTGTACATCCACCTTGGATGAAAAACTGCTGGACTACATTTTCATAGGTTCCTTATGTCTCATTTTCCAACTTTGTGGGTCTCTAAAATCACCTTTGCTGTCCCAAAGGTTGTCTCTCTGTTGTCACTGGGGTTAGATAAAGCTAACAAAGGCCCAATGATAACTATTATTGCTACTTTAATGGCACTGGCACTATTTTACTTTCTATATTTGAGGGAATGCTGACTGAGGGAAACCAAAAATGAAACAAAATTTAGATAGACTAGTATGTAAACCTCAGGGAAGTAGGATTCTATGTGAAATTCGGGCAAGCATGCAGAAGTGGAATGGGAACGCTTGTAGCCAAAGCTCCTTTCCTGCTCCTGGGAGAAGTCAGACAGCAAGGTACAGCAGGGCTGGACTGTGTGTCAAGGGAATGTTATGGGACACAGTGAGCGGCTGCCAGTCCAAAACATCTGCCTTCTCCAACCACCCTTCCCACCAATACTGCAGATTCCCCAAAGACAAACCTCCAAGATGCCCTGTCAGGTGTAGTTAACGATACAGTGGAGAGTTAACACTGTGCCAGCAAGTAGCACAAACACAGGGCCATGAGAAAATTACTGCTGAATCGCATGATCTACACAAGTGTGGTATGCCCACCAACACCCAGGCCTGTGACATCCGTTTGTCACCTTTCCAGGAAAATGTTTCCAACACTTAAAGTTTCCTGCACTTATTGGAGATTTTGGGTTTTGTGGCATTTATGTCTATTTACGTAACTTCTGTGAATCTGTTGCTAATTGTTGTATTTGCTTCTTTATTCCATTTGTCTGATGCCCTTTGAGTGGTTTTAATAAAATCACATACTATGACTAATGTTCGCTGTCCCCCATCAGAGTCCTTTTATGTCTCAAATAAAGGTCTGCCAACTAAAACCCAAGCCTTTATTCCTTACACACCCAAGTCTCCCACCCCGCTCATTGACATATGGGATTCCTTCAGGGTGGGGTAAGGTGATGCTCACACTGTGCAGGCCAGGAAGGCATTGCATCCAGATAGTAGTCAAATTTCTCACTCAGCTGGGAAAATAACGAAGCACTGAGACCCAGTCTTCAAGATTTGCAAAGGAAATGCACTTAGAACACACTCAGCAGCTAGAATGTATTTCTGCATTCTAAATAAATATCCATATTTACACTCACATAAGAAATGTATGAGAGATGGCTTACAGTAGACACTACTGCAGGGTTTTATAAAGAAACTACCCTTCTGGATAGATTACTGCATAACTTGGCTATATCCAAAAATCTAATTCACAAAAAATTGTATATGAGCATCTTTAGTGCTAATCGTTACAAAAGAAATTCTACTGAACAGTGCTAGTTTGCTGGGACCAGAAATGGCTCTGTACTGAATAAGGCTGTTCCAGGAAAAGTTAATCCACCAGTAGCTACTCTTTTTCATTTCCTTCATTCTCCTCTGTCTGAAGCCAAATCTGCTTGGCACTGCAGCAGCTGGCTTCCAAGATAAAGCTGTAAGATCTCACACAGGCATGCTATGGTCTCTGTGTATTCACAAATGTCAGCAGCTTTTGTGTAATGCAGGGTTCCCTCCTTACCGGCCGACAGTGACTTGACAATGTTGTGTACTTGCAAAGCCTCCCCTTACACAAACCCAGACTAATCACAGAAAGGTCATGAAGAGAAATGTGGAAGTTTGAAAGGCTGATGCCATCAAATCCCACAATTTCAGTAGTTCCTGGTACAACCTTGAGCAGTGAGAATATGTTGATCCCAGCAACAAGTTTGGGATGCTGGTCCAGAATACAGTATTCTTATTCCAAAGAGTATCAGTGCAATGTTTATATACTGATTCAAAGGCAAATTGGTAATGTTAGTCAACAAATTATTGTAAAATGGCTATTGCCAACAATTTATGTGCAACATAATTCAACATATCCATCTTCTGTGGCCAGTATCTATCTCACTCAACTAACATTTTAAAAATATCTCCATTCACAAATGTATAAGGTATTTTTATATAGTTATAAAAGATTATAATATTGAACAAAACTATACATTTCATAAAATATTGGTGGTTGTTTTACAGAGCAACACACACTATAATGTGGAAACACACATTTTAATAATGTGGAAAAAGCAGGGATTTTCATTTTAGTCCCTCAATAAGGTAATTATATCTGCTTGTCCTGGGATTCTTTTGAAAGATGATGGTCTAACTGACATTTTAAAAAAGTAATTTAAAAATAAACCTCTAGGCCTCATGTTTGCAGAGATGCAAGTTCTTTCAAAACATGAATAAAATGAGGTTAAAAATCAAAAGGGAAACAAAAAACATTAGGTGGTTTTTAAAAAGAAAAAAAATTTATCTTTATGATAACTGCATTACTTTTGTGGCCTGGATCTTCATCTGAATACCTGGCAACTTGGAAGAAGGAGATTTCTTTCAGAGGTAAGTTTGTGTGCCGGTGTGTGTCTTACTCTGAGTGCCCTATTCCCACTTTCATTATATGTTATAGTATGTTTTACTTTAGAACAGTAGTTGGAGACAATAAGTAGTTCTGAAGCTAGTTAAAAGTCTGTCCTTTAGCTATTTCAATTTTAGTATTTACCATTGTATATTCAGAAAAATATAACAGTAAAAAGCAGCCCAAAGTCAGAATGTGCTAACTATGCTATAAGTAGAAATGTTAGTGAAAAGAACATAATGAGGAAGGTAAAAAGACATAGCTTAATCCACTGAAAAAACCTTGTGATTTCCCAGCACTCTATCAAATGAAATGTGGTTTGGGTAAATAAGAAAACAGAGGAAAAAAGTCAGCTTTTGTTGCTGGGGTGGAAAAGAACAGGTCACCCAGAGCAGGCATTCCGCATGCCTTTGACAGCCACCTGCACCAGAAGGAAGAGGTTCTCTTGATCTTGGCCTCAGGTAAGCTGCAGAGGCTGTTTAGTTAACCTCACAAGTAGCTTAGAAATTGGAACAGCTAAAGAGCATCTGGAGTATGATCTTATTGCTCTCTTTTTTCATAACTTTGTTGCAAATTCCACATTTGCATTTTTCAAGTAAATGTATTTAAATTCGTCTCATATGAAACCAAATTTGCGTCATATGACAGACATGGGTGAGGCAGTCTTTAATATCAAACTGTGCCACTCTCACTCTTGCAATGTCCTGGCCTAGGTCCAGCATGTTAAGAGAACAAGAGAGTGCCTCTGGCTGTGCTGTAGAGGCCAATATAGACATTAGCAATGTGGGTGTCTTGTGCTGAGGATGTCAGGGCCACCAGTGAGTATGTGGCACCCGTGAGTGCTCTTCACATCTGTTACCCACTGGCTGCTCAAGGCCTCTTCATGAAACAGGAGAAAATAGGAAGAATAGAGCAGCTAGCCCCACAAGAAGAAAGGAAGAAATGGGGAAGAGACAGGGCCTGAAGCCAATGGGGAACACAGACAATTTACAAGAGATTACCAGAGAGCAGAGACAAAGGTGAGGGGGGGCAGAAGGGAAGGACCAGCCTGCACCCGGGCAGGCTTGAAAGAAGACAAGCTAGAGGAGATTCAGAGGACATGTAGGAGGGCCGTGCAAGACCAAGGTACGAGGTGCGAATATGAGGCTCACAGGCACGAGGGACAATCCCATGAAACCAAGCAAGGTGGTGAAAGAAATGAAGCTCAGGTCATCTGCAGTGGAATTCTATTTCTTTGCAGAGAAGGATGGATGATCTTAGCAACTTTAGAGAGTTTGCAAAGTGGCCAAAAAAAGGCGTCAGTAATGAACTTTGGGATACATTCACAGAGAGGACTTATCTTGCAGGGTAACTAGTGCAACTAGGCAAATAGTTTTCTGAGGTACAGCATGGCTGCTTAGAGGAGCTTGTAACAAAAATGTGAATGGAGATAAATGGGACAAGCTTATGTAATTTCTTCCCTTGATTTCAATGTACAGGGAAATCACATAAAGAAGGCAGTAGCAGTTGATCAGAAACTATGAGATGACACAAGACTTCCAGCAGAAGGAAATCATTCATATTGATGAGAATTACTATGCAAGTATGGAGTCTGCCTCAGGAACTAGGTATAAGAATTTAAAAAAAATAAAACAACTGAAACATTCACATAATAAATGCAAGCAGCTTGGACAACAAAATAGAAGAGCTTTAGTAATAGCATGGCGTGAGAAACTGGATATTATAACAGAAAACAGTGGGCTAACAGTCATGACTAGAATGCAGGTGCTGGAGAACATGCACTATTCAGTGAGCATGTGATCAATTGGTAAAACCAGTTGTTAGCATTTTAAGTTAATGATGTGGTATTCCGCACAAGAATGGGTGAAACAGAATCCTTTTGGGTCTAAATCGCATAAGGGAAGGAGAGTGAACAAGATTGTACTGATGCAGTCCTGGGAATCGGTCATGGGCTAGTACAGTGAGAGGGGGGACAGAGCTCTCATTAACATTACTAAAGGCAGAAATCTGACAGGGAACAGTCTCATTTGGGAAGACCTTAATTTCCAGATAGAGGTTGGAAAGCAAGTACAACTTTCTGCCAGGTGCAGTAAAAAGGTTTGGAGTCAATTTAAAGAGACTCTAAAGAAATATAACAAAAGCAGACACAACACAAGCTTTAAATGACCCCAGATGAGCTCCCTCTCAGAAATTTGTGAAACTAAATTAGCCACTTGGGCACTCAAGCATGAGCAAGATTTCCTCACTCACAAGCCCTGACTTTTGAAAAAAGGATTTAAAGAAACAGATATTTCTTAACAGAAAAAGTAAAAAACACTAAAATGATAACTTAGCAACCCCCAGTAATTCATGATACAGAGCGTTACCATCCATTTGAGAACAACTGTAGTAGTCATTGCCTTCAGGTGTGGCCACCTGTTGAGGTGAAGAACCAGAAGTCCCTTCCCTTTCTTATACTCTCACCCAGTTCCTGTTGTACCCAGGTCACACAGTATGCACCTGGGTCTCTCACCATCAGTGCACGCATAGCTTGGCAGAGCCCTAATACTCATCCCAAATGAAATAAACAGGCCTCTGGGCTTGACTGAGAAGGCCAAGATTCAACTGCCTCCTCTAGGCTGCTACTCTTAGTGATCTTCAGGCAGTCTTCATTTGTCACTGTTTTTGGAGCAGGGTACTACTGCCATCCTGGTGCTCAGCGTGGAAAACACATTTCTAAGCAAAACCATGGAGTGGCAGGACCTAAGGAAGGACTCCATGGAAATGGAATTTTATTGAAGTAGAAATAGTAAGGATCATTCAAGGCGGGGTGCGGAAGGGAGGAATAGCAGATTAGCACAGGAACTATCAGAAAAGGAGGCACTAAATGAGAGCTACCAAAATCCAGGCTCAGTCAAGCTTACAAAGGGTTCTAAAACTTCTAATAAAATGCTTATCTTTGTAAAGAATGCAAGGAAAGAAGAGTGTCAATACATGGTGAGAATTAATAATGTTGAAGAGTTATCATGCTGTGAGACAAAATTAAGTGAGTAATTTGCCACAGGCTCCAGTAAGAGCAATGATGTTGACCACCAAGGTGAAACTGGGATGAGTGGGAATGGAAGACAAAGCAAAACTCAAAGTTTAAAATAGTCTAGTTACAATATTACATGTTCTGCACTCCAGAATGTATCAGAAACAGATACATTACGTACCAGATAATAAATTATCATATAGGAGTTGCATTTTATAGGCAGAGTATCTCCCTTTAAACTGAATATTAAAAAGTACATAGATTTTCTAAAGATGAATCATGCCAGCCTATCCCAATACTTTTGTTTGATATTTGAAGACACCAGTGGTTTTAAATGTGGTTCAGGAAGTACAAACCTATCCCTGATATTCCCATGGGAGACATCTGTACGGACACCCATGCCTGTGAATTTTCTAAAGGGTGCTGAACATCCCTTGCAGAAGAAGGATCCACAAATCTAAATCAGTCAAAAGCACTATGCAAGTATGATGGAACTATTTGGCAACTGATAAAGCATTTGGACAGAGCAATTAAGCATTTTTAGGAATAGAATGACATTCAGTAAGACAAAACACAAGGTTGTGTGTGTAGAGGCTATGACAGTTCTGTCCCTGAAAGAGATGCATCCATTCTCGGAGATTTTCAAGACTGGATAAAGCCCTGAGCAACCTAGTCTGAAATCAGTGTTGATGCTTCTTTAAGCAGAGGCTGGACTAGAGGTCCTAAGGTCTCTTCCAACCTGAATTATCCTATTATATACCAAGAAGCCAATTCACCTGTTGGTAGCAGATCACGTGTGTTCTTTGGAAACCCTCTGATATATACTAAATGGCAAGACTGACAGTAATGCTATATATGCCACAGTTTCAGGTATTGTATATCATGCACCTTTCATGAAAAACAATATAAAGCCTAACATACTGAAAAGGTAGGAAAAATCAGAAAGACAAGAACTCAGTAAACATTCCAGGCAGAGAGATTCAAACTGTTGAATCAGAAAGGCAGTTTCTATCTATATCTGCTTAAAATATTTTTAAGGCTTTTTTTGAAGTGTTTACAGCAAAGAAAAACATTAGAAATTAGGAACCTCCAGTCAGGAAAATGATTTGCAAGATGACACTGCAGATAAACCAGGATAGAATTCAGCTCTTCTCTCTTCAATTATTAGTCTAAATTTGGACTAATACAAATGAGAGGAAAACAGTGCCTTTTATGGATGGTTACCTTAAAACATGTTAATGCTGTTATTCTTTAAAATTTTTCCTTTTTCTCTCAGGTAAATTCTTTAAGAGATGTTATTTAGTAGGTACTGTAAGAAAACTGTGAAGTTTTATCACAGATGCTGTGAGCAATGTGATGCTGAAGCTGCATCTTGAGCAAGAATATAAACAAGCTGGATGAAACATAGTAGTGCCCCTATTTTGTGGGTTCCACTACTGGTTTGACTGGCAGATACATGCCCTGCTTGCATGCAGAAGCAAGAGCTTATGATCCATTCTGAGTACAAAAGCATTTGAATTAGCATGCAATCAACTAAAATTTCATAAACAACACAGACATTCTGAAATGCAAGATGGGCATGTAATTTGTAATAGATCATCTCCATGATGATGGCTTGTTATGATGTCTTACCCCACATTTAACATTTAATCATAAAGTTTTGTAGAAGTTTTGAATTTCCTGATTATAGTATACTAAATGAAACGCGATGCACTGATAAACTTAAAACTCAAGGATTTATTTATATAGGCTGAAAACATTGTAGTAATTATAAGCATATGTCAAACATGCTGATCTTTGCTCAGGAGAAAGAGAAAGGGAGAGCAAGAAAGAAAGTTAAAAAGAAACGAAGCAAAGAGAAGGGGAAAAGGGGAAAAGGGAAAAGGGAAAAAAATGAAAAAAGGGAAAAATAAATGAACTGGACTGGAATCAAACCTGATATGTTCACCTATCCAAAAATAAGCAGAAAATTCATAAAGCAAGCTCTATTGACAGGAACGATACCGAACAGTAAAAAAACCCTGAAAATTACATAATGTTTTCATTGTTCTATTGGTTGAAGAAGGAAACTGAAAACTCTGAAGTTCCTTTTCTTTTTCCTGCCTCTTCAAAGTCAAAATTAACTGGAATCTGGATTGAAAAAGGTTTGAGTAGGAAAAAGAAAAATATAGAGACCAAAATATTTACCCACTGGTCATACTTTGTGCCTTCCTGATCTTTTGAATGCATATCTGAAGAGAACGTGGGAGTTTTTTGGAGCTGAGTCATTTCCAGTTTAAGATGGTTGGTGAGTGATATCAGTGACTGGTTGTGATGCTCTGTGCCAATTACTGACCACAATGTCAGTGAAACAAGCTGACGTAACATCTGGATTTATCAAAGTAAAAGCTTTTAAATTACAATGCTTTATTCTAAAAAAAGAAAAAAAAGAATTAAAAAAAATGTTGGGAGAAAACTTAGTCCTTGGAATTCAGTAGGAGCTTTTGCCATGACCCTCAGTGGAGCCAGGCTTTTATTCTTTCTCTTTCCACAGTTTCTTTTTCCTTCATTACAGTGCCAGACCCTTCAGGTGTGCCACTGTTTTTTGTATGACCACTCTTAGTGTTAGGGTGGGTGTGCAACAACATCTGCAGGACATTGCATTGCTGCAACACAGAAGCTATGGCCTGTCCTTAAAGGAGATTACAAAGACTTGTCAGGTGTCCTGCCCTTAGCTAAGATTGTATCTAATTCTTACCTTTCACAACAAATACTCCAACAGAGCAAAAATATAACAAAAAAAACCTGCTAAGCTCAGTGGTATACTCAGTTACTTTCCATATACTGCTAATATACCTGGAGGGAGGGAGTGTGTTACATTTTAAAATTAAACTATTAGCTTACCATTGGGAGGGACATCAGCAACTTCTCAGGGAAAAGATGAGGGAAAGTTGATGAGAAAACAAAACAAATAAGAAATGAGAAGACCAAGAATTAAACCGAAATCGCTTCTGGAGGCCCATATTTCTTCCTAAAATATTTCCAAAGGCAAAGCTAGATATTCCTCAGACTTCTGTGGCTGATATGTAGTTGTGATGGAGAGTGAGTCCTTCCATGGAGCTGACTAACATGTGGGAGTGCTATTGCTCTATGCTGTGTATTGATTCACTCTTCTGTCTTAATAAATTCTTCAATTCATGACTGTGACTGCCCTTACAAACAATGACTCCTGTCTGGCGAAGAAGCTCAAATTCCTGGGTCTTCTGTATAGTATTTGGTCATCCCCAAATCGTTTTCAGGTGAGTATCAAATTACATCTATAGATATTTATCTAGAAGACCTTCCCATACTCTTTGTGAAAGTGTTTCTTGATCCTTATCACACAGCAAACATGCACCCAAAGGAAATGCTTTATGTTGTCTTTTGTGGTGTCTACCACACTCATCACATTCTTACTAAGTTGTAAAATAAGTGTATATAAGCCCATTTCAGATTATGATCCACCGTTGTAGAGCCTGTAAATAACTCTGTAACTCTTTATCTCAGATTTGGCATTGTTTTCATTATTCTAAAAGTCCTTTCTCATCAGAAATTAATTTTGAAAGACTCTCAGGGAGTCACAGACTTCTGGGACTGATGTTTAAGTTGATATGTAATGAAGTTCAAAAGTTATATTGATGTCATAGAGACTAAAACTGTTCTAAAAAACCCTTCACTTTAACTGGATATTTTTTCACACCAGAAAGTTTGATCATTGTGCTAACGTATTTGCTAGTGGTAGAAAATCAGGCCCTACATTCTTATATGTTTGTTGAGGTTCTCTGAAAATTTTATCCTTGGGCATTTTTTTCCTCTGACTAAGTTTGGACATTCCATTTAGAATTTTTTTTTTTTTGTCTTTCTGCTTACTGCCTGGAATAAAATTGAAATTTTGGACCAGTAAGGGAGGGCAGAAATAGTGGGTTTAATGTTTGTTGTATGCCAACAGATATTACTAAAGCACAGAACTAAATGATATTCAGCTAGGACAATCTAAATATCCTAAAGATTCATTTAATGGAACATAAAGGCCAAGTATATTAACTGTACTTGAGCAAGTACTGTGGGCAATCCTGTTTTCAGTCCCTGCGAAAATTAAGAAAGACTGGAATTTGTTCCTTTGCTTGAGGAAATTACATGTGAATTTCCTATATAGATGTTTCCTCCAGGCTTTAAAACAGGCCTAAAACTATGTACCTTGAACACAACCAGTTTGTATGGAACCAGGTCCCTTTTTCACCCAAGCCTAGACATTTCTTAGGACCAGGGTCTTTATGTCATGCTGTCCCTATATTTATGGGCTAGAGTTATTTAACTGGTTTTTTTAATAAATTCTGCTTGATATGTATGATATGGACAAGAACTGACCGGAGCTTCTGCTGAAATTCAGTTTGTCAGGAAATGCCCAATTAATACAAAGAAAAGCCCTTCAGTAGAAATGCCTTGTTTTCAGTAAATAAGATGTCAAGGTCATGATAGCATCCAGTTTTTCTTTCCACTTTTTGACCTGATTCATGTTGACAACAACAAAACAATAATTTGAGAATTGTCATAAAATGGGAAATGTGGATGCTTGCCCAACTGTAATGAACAAATTTCTCTGTTGTCATTGCCAAAATTAACAACTTTCATAATTAGGAAAGCTATTGTATAATTTGCTGTTGGGAGTATCTGGCATCCTATCTCTACCGAATCAGGGAGAAACAAATTTGCCCTCTCTAATAGGTTTAGTGGTATAAGTGAGATGACTGCAAGAGTTTCAAGCATGACTACTATAACCAAAAGGAAAGTCTTGTGCCCTTATCAAAGCTCACATTTCAGAAGGAGATCAAGCTTCACCTTACCACCAATTAAGCTTTTTGTCACAATTATGCTGTTGCAGAACTTCATTCCTCTGGTGCTGAGACACTTCTCTTTCAAATCTAAGTTTATAATGCATAATTTTTTTACTTATTTTTTTCTTGTTCCAAGATAGTTTTTAAATTGTTTCTTTTCCCACCCTTGTGTTTACCCACTCCGCTGTATTCACAAGAAAGCAACCTCTCCTATAAAACAGGATTTCTATTCCTTCAGTTATCCCTAATAATCCTTTTCTTCATTGTTCCTCTTCCATCTTTCTTGAACAAAGTTCTCCAGAATTGAACACATCACTCTAAGGTTTCCACAGATGTTTTGTCAATGACTTCGATACTTCTCTAACTTTTGCAAATTCCCAATGCACCACTGTACATTTGTCTTTTTAGTAACTGTTTTGCATTGACAGCACGTATTCCTCTTGTACTGGACAAATATTGCTAGGTCTTTCTCAACAACATTTCTAACTGCTAAGCTCCTCGTTGCTACCACATGTTATTATTACTGTTTCTTTAGATTATTCGGTTTCATCCCATCTCTGCAGGTCCTCCAGGTCCTCTTATTCTTTAATGTGATATCACGCTGTATTGATGATGCCTCAAATTGGGATTCTTTTTTAGAATAAACCTAGTATTTGTCCAAGTGGACAAATCAAATTGACAACTTTAAACAAGATAAATCCCCGAACAAACAAAATAAAACCCCAAACTGTTGTCAGTAGACCTCCATTTGTAACTCTTGCCAGTTTAATGGTTAACTTTTCACATGTACCTGTTGTTGTCCCTCTGCAAGCCAACTTCTTAGCTGCCTTACAGTTCCTGCAAAGATGCTTAACACCAAGGTGAGGTAAAAGAGATACAGACAAAATAGATCTGGTAGACAACACATTAAAGTATTAGGCTAGTTCAGCATATCTACCTTGGGTAAACTTGAGTTGTGTTTTATATGTTTTTCTCTTTGTTTCCATCTCCTTCAGGTCCAAAGCAAAATCAAAATAGTGAATCTGCTTGGGCTGAGAAGCACATTGATGCAACTATGTTACTTTCAGAAACAAAAGAAATTCCTCCAAACAATGCTGTACTGTACTTTGCCATGCTGATGCAGTGGTCCATTCAGAACTTAAGGCTCTTTACACCTGCAGAGAGTACATAAATGTTCAGGCACTTCACAGGAGAAAAGGGTGGCAGTTAGGCACCTAAGTAAACAACCGAGAGCCAAAAAGCTTTACTTTGCTGATGGATAACCCTGGAATTATGTAAGTAACTCAAGTTAAACAACAGTTCAATAATACGCCAGAAGAGTTTTTGAAGCTGCACCTGTAATTCAGGACACTCTGCTCCCAAGGGAGGGCTGCTGGCATTGCAATGCAAAGGCTAATAGTGCCTTGTATCCATTCTCTGGTGGAATGAACCAGAACTTCTTTTCTGTTCACTTTCCCTTCCTTATATTTTTAATAGAATTTTTTCCTAGGTAGCATAATGCCATCATTTGCCTTAATTTCAAAATACGTCTTACAAGGAGCTTTTGTTTGTTTGGAGGGGTAGGGTATGGCTGATGTGAGTTTTCCTCCACTGTACACGTTATGTTGCTAAGTGACATTTGGCAATGAATATTGCATGTTGCTCCTGTTTCTCTGAGCCAGCAGCATTTTGTTGCTATGTTCCAGATGTCAGTGTAGTGAGATGTCATCTCTATAAGGATCTGCATTTGAAATGGAGGAGAATGAATGATTGGCAGTATCTTCAACAGCTTTACTGCTATCAAAACTGATATATTATTAGTTATGAAACTCATTTTATTGGCAGCTTCTAAACAGAATTTCTCAAAGCCTTTAAGGTTTTTTAGATGTTTTGAACAATGGGACCAATATAAATCTACTTTTAAAGACACATATTTTCTGAAATAAACAAAAAAGGAAACTTCTCTGTCCTTTTTTTTAAACTTCCTCTTTTCTGTATGAAAAAATAGGTTAGAAATTCATAAAAGACATGCACACACTGCAACACAAAAAAAGTATTGAAGACGGTTTATATTTCATAACCACACTCTGAAAATAAGTATGTGGGTAGATATTTTGGTCTCTCTGAAATTTTATATATGATAACTATCTCATACTGTGAATTTGGCTCCTTATCCAGAAGCAAAATATTCCATTTTTCCAACTCTTAAGCAGCTTGGGGCATGTATTATATCTTGTGCAATGAACATCTCTTTAAATGTATTCAAAAACATGCCTAGAGCCCTGGGACCCAATGTGTATGCTGTGATTTTTAAAATGCTCTTGTGCCAACATCATGACATAAACAGTAAATCAAATACATGTACTTCTTCAACATCAATCTTTCTTTGTATTACAGCTGTGGAGCTACCAGAGACCTTGAATAAAGACAAGCAAGTAGAAGAGTTACCCAAAAGCAGACCAAGTGATCAAAGTGTTACTCAAAGTCTTAACTAAGTCCTTAGTTCCTATCCTCATACAGGAAGGGAAAAGAATTTCAAAAAGTGCCATCCTACACTTGGGTAGGTCACTTCATCTTCCTGACTACATACTGGTAATCCAGAGTCTCCTTGCTCTTCAAGTCTGCATAAACACTGTCCTTTCACCCTTTCACAGGAGGAGATGCAGCTTCCCTCAGGCTTTTTCATGCCATACTCCCAGTGCATATATTCCAATATTTGCTGCCTGTGTCATCCACAGGTGTGTCACAGGTGGCAAAACTTTTGCTGAACTTTAGGTCCGATGCGAAAGTCAGGACACTCAGACAAGTCTCAGTGAAGTTTTCAGGAATTCAATGTCTAAAATGTATGCTTAGCTTGGCACCTGGAGAGCAGGCCTTGTGAAGTTCATCTTACTGTTTGTGGTCATGAAGTTGAGTATATGAATGTCACTTTTGCCAGATCAGGGCCCCTGAGCTGTAAACTAGCCGAGAATACATAACTGGGCGGAAATGCCTTCATGTAGAATGCATTGGGGAGCCTTCCTTTCCTTGTATTGCCTCTAGATCTGTAACAGATGACAAACGTATCCATATCTCTTTGATCACTACAAAAATAAATATGTTTGTCTAAAATCTATTACAGGGCAATAAAAGAGTATTTTAAATGTACTCAATCCAAAATCTTATCAGGCGGGCAAGTGGAATGAACCATTTAGTTCATGCTCTTTTGTTATAAAAAGTCTTGTTTCTGGAGAGAAACTGTGCTTAAAAAAGCAAAAAGGTACATAAATTGACCAATTTAGCAGCACTGGTCAGATTAGGGATACAGTAACAAATTCTTATTCTCCTGATTTAGTAAGAGATAAAATGTTCTGTTTTCCTGGAAAAGCAACAACATAATTAAGTGAAGAGAATACAAATTAATGGTTTAATAAGAGAAAGGGAAGAAAAGGGATTTCTGAAACTGCAACTGTGCTTGCAGACCAAAACACTTCTTTTTAAATAAATGTGGGTAAGGGATTGACATTGTGTGGCTCATTGTGGGGAGTACATCATAATTTGTACAGGCGTTACAATGCAAAGGGCCAGGCTGTGTGAAGTGAGTTGTTGCTTGACCTGCTATTAGGTGACTGCCCAAAGCTTACTTTTTGAACACACACCAGTGAAATTCACTGGTCAATGTTTGCTTGTTCTTATGCACAGATGTGTGTAGAGCCTCTCATGAAAAGTCTGATTTCTTTTCTCCAATTGCAGAGATTCTCACCTTCTGCTAAGGGCTTCATCTGTTTAGTTACTAGCATCAACCAAAAGATGATTTAATTCTGAAAGTGGACCATTCTGAAGGAAATCCGAAACAACATCTTTCCCCATTACAGGCAAGATTGGTCCCTACTTCACCCTGTGGGAGAATGAGCTTTGTTTCCTTTGATTTTTCTGTTTTAGGGGCAACTTTATTTTGCTATTTTGTCAAAATTTCTACTTTCCAACTCCGTAATTGCAAGCCACAGTACAAATAAAGAGCAGGCCTTGGCCAACCTCTTTGAAAGATCTTGTTCTGCTGTATGGATTACCTTTACGCAGCAGTGAAGCAAGCCATTAAATATGTGTAAATGTCTGTAGGCAATGAACAAAATGGTAACATTAGCCCATAATTGCTTTGGGTTGCTGATTTCTCTCCACGTTGCTATTTTTACAAAGAAAATGTTTAGATCCAAATCCTGACCCTGCTGTAGAGTGACTCCTGGGACTGTGGCGCTAATACAGTTCTAAGTATACTGCAGGGATTGGATGGGATAAGCAAACTATGGATGTCCTGTGGAGAAACACCATATCTTGTATATCTCGAGGCTTAGCTCTGTTAAGGTCTCAAAAAGGAAATGGTAGTCAAGAACTGTCTTTGGAAAATAGCCTAAGGGTAGACTAAAGTGACATACACATACACAAAACTTAATTTATTCAGGCTTTGCACCCACCTAGAAATCACACAAGTGACCAAGTGACTTTGCATCAGTGTTTAAGAACTGTGGTAAGCTAAACCCTAGCTAATGTGTTTCCTAGGTATGAGAGCTAATATATCGCACTATATTTGAATTTCATTAATGTTATTTAAATAACCACTGGAAGAAAGCACTTATAGCTTGTAACTGCTATAAATATTGTTGCATTGTAAATGAATGCCCTGTTCCTAAATAGAGATGTAAATCAAGCGAGGTCCATATGAGTCAATGCAATAATAATACCTCCACCAAACTTTAGATGGTCATTATTTTTAGAATTCAAGTTTTCCATCCCTTGAGAACCTTATTCCTACATCCTAAATCAAAATCACCAAACACATCCCAACAGTTTATTCTTTAAATATACCCTTCATTCCTTCAATACTGACAAAAAGAACATTGCTTCAAAGCTGAGCCAAAAACCAAAACAGTACATATTCCAAAAGTGAAGTGAGGGAAATAGATTCTTGTTCAGGAATTTGTCCAAGTAGAATTGAGTGCAGTACAGCTGCAACATAATAAAAAGCAATGCTGGAATCCATGGCTAGCCTTTCCTCTGCGCTACAGACAACGCCAGAGCTCTTAACTCTTCAGAGACTCCTTGGGAGACGTAGCACAATGGTCAACTGGCCATTAAATCCTAGAATACTATGTATGTGGCTATGTAAATCCTATGTAAAGCAGCTCTACAAGAATTCCAGATGAGATCCATAGACTGAATAAGCTGCAATAACTCAAATAAATTCAGAGATAAGGGAAACAGTCAAAGAGAGGGGACATAGTCAGAGAGAGTTGTAGACATCAATTTTGTTTGAGTTTACAATTCTTAAAGGTAACTGTTTGGCATGTTTGGCCATAGTGCATGTCACCACACAGAATGAAATAAGATAGGCATTCACACTGTGGGCCTTCATAATTTATTCCTCATTTGGTGAAAATTTCCTTGAATCATTTTAGTATGTAATAGTGGTTGTGTTCCAAGGCATTTTGGAGGAGCAAAAGAGCAAAGGAGGAAAGCAAAAGGATTTGAGGTGGAACGGCATGTTGGGTTGTTTGTTCTGTCCTTTGATTGTGCCTATTTAGTTAAGGCATCAGATGCTTTGGTTTGCTTTTCTGTAGCATGCAATTATTGTGGGAAAGCTACGTCAAATAAGTGAATGTTTTCCTGTGATCAAAAAGGCGACGAAATATGTGGCCATTCTGATGTGTTCTGGGGCTAAGCTCCCCAGCACAGCTGCTGATCAAACTCTCATGAGTCCCACAGATAATTCAGATCCCTGGTACAATGTTGTTTTAAGGAAAATCCATTGGTTCAATTGGTTGAATTGGTCTTAGAATCCATTTCGTCTGAGGGCATGCCATATCCTTAATTGTATTTAGAAGATATTTGCTGGCACCTGTAACAACCTTTAGCTGCACTTTCAAGGTCCTGTTTTTGACAGTGTTTGGGAGGTTTTGTAAATATTTACCACAAAGGCACTTGAATGAAAGAACTTAATCATCAGGACTAAATGATAGAAACTACGTATTTAAACAATATGCACTGAAGAAAGGAAAGTGAGAGATGTTTTTACTACAGGTATTTGCTACTCAGGTATTCAACATAGATCTGTCACAGACAAGATAGTGTCTAAACACAGAATGCTTGCAAGTCTAGTATGTACATATACATAGTCTCCAAATTTCAGTGGCTGCTATTCAGCAGTCTTTGATTAATTGGAAATTAGTGAAACTTTTTGGGAATAGCTTTCAGAAATTGGTAATGGAGATGAAGGAATATGGAAAAAAATCTTGACTGGAGTTTATGTAGCTCTGTTCATGATAAAGACAAGGCAAGAGCAAACTTTGATTTGTCATCTGCTATAGAATAGAAGTGTGATGGTAGGCCAAAGGGATACCAGGCTTCCTGGGAATTTGAACAGATTTCTTTTGGAACTGGTATTTGTTTCTTATCCTTGAAGTGAGTTTTGGTGCAGAACTCAGACCGTCAGGGATGTAACTCTGGCGTGCAGTGACCTTACAGCATTGTGCTTCAGAAATGTCCTTGAGTGTTGTATCTCCTGCTGGTTAGACTGTAGATAGTCTGCTCCATGGTGGCAGCTTGGAGCCATTGCTACATGACTGTAGAGATAAAGTACATAGTTCTTAGACTAATAATGGAAGAAATACTTGAGGATGAAAAAGATTGAAATACATGATGCTTGACTTCAGCAGAAAATGAAGAAGCATCTCTATTGTTGTTGCTACTGTTATTACTATTATTAATTTTACAACTATGATTCAAAGGGTTCAAAGTCACATTGTGCTTCATATAGTACAAATGAGTAACAAAGAAGGCCATCCTTGTCCAAGAGAATCTATAAACTGGGACACAGGGTTCAGTAACACATGGACAAATAGACTAAGGTCCCTGTCGGATGCAATGAAGTCATGGATCTAGCTGAGGGCAAGGTTATGCCTGAGTGCATTGTAATTGCAGGATCCAGAGTCCAGGTGATATGAAGATCTCTACATACAGAACTCTGGTTCATGAACGTCATTCTTTCCTAATCAGGCCAGCACTTAGGCCTGAGCTTAAGGTTAACGCAACAGAGAACATATTCTGAAGTGGATGGTACGCTTGTATGCTGACTTGAATTGGGAAACCCTTCTAAGGACAGACTCTGCGGTTCCAATCTGAAGGCAGGACAGGGACAACAGTAACAAGAAATAAATATACTGAAGGCATACTGTTTCTCTTTTTGTCAAGTGGCTCTAATTGTTAAGATTTACCTCTGATTTTCCTGTGGCCTTGAGCAATAGCAAAGACTTGTTAGCAACTAACAGGTCAAGACTTCTGTCATACATGATTTGATGATAGATCAGAGTTAGATACAAACTATAGGTATGACAGGCAAAGAAGGAAAGAAGGGAAGAAAAAACAGAACCTTCTTTCTATTCAACCATGCTATGCAAAACCCTATCTTGCTGTAGTACTTTGAAAGCTGGTTTAAATTAGCTATAACTGTTTATGCAGCTACAGTCTACAAAATTGTTAACTTATTTAACACTTTCTGTAAAAGATGCTGCATCATTTCTCGTTTCTCTTAAGAACACTTGAAACTGATTAAACATTTCCCTTGAGAAGCTACTTTATTTTATTTTGTATTTTAATTTATTTCACTGCATGATTAATTTGTAATCAAGACTTGTTTTGATTTTCCAAACTGTATTTTAAAACCAAACGTGAAGTAATAACTTGCGGATGGCTTGCAAAATAGTAAAAATGTGTTCCATTAAGAAAAAAGAAGTATTGTGCAAATTTCATGCACCACAGAATTAACCACTCTTCAGTAAGCCTTCTGAAAGTAAGTATGATCAAAGCATCCCAAAGGTCAAGTGTTGTGAGGTGATGGTAAAGCTTTAGGGCCTACAAAGTCAAGAGAAGGTGAATGACTGCATAGGCGCAAACAATCACCTTATCTTACATAATTGCCTCTTAAAAATTTCGTCTGCAGATTTAACGTAGTTGTGCTCGCCAAATCTTTGAACTTTTGGCAAATGAATCTTCTCCAAGAATGCATGCTTCTTGCTTTGTTTTTATTAAAAATATATGTAAATCTCATTCAATTTAAAATTATGCAACCAAATGTCATCATATTTCTCATGGCCCTTGTCCTCATTGGGGCTGTGCACGGGCAGTGTCTAAAGTTAAAATCTCTCTTGAGTTAAAAATAATGTTTATTTCTTCTCATGTTAAAAAAAACCAAAACAACTTTTGACTCTAACTTTTGTACAGAGCTGATTCTCGCCAGAGATCTTAGCAAGTGCATCTCTTCCAAGAATATATGCTCAGTGCCATTGTCCATTAGGCTTGCTAGAAGTGAGCAAATATCATACCACTGAGTCAATGGGCCAATAGAACATTTCAGACTGCTCCAAAGGGATAATTGACCATCTGAAAGTGTAAGGTAACACTAGAACTGAGATCACTGAGTAATGTGATCTCATTCTGAATGTGGGTGTTTTATTTGTTTGCTTTTTGGGGGTGGGTTGGAATGTGTATAAGCCAAGATTTGATTACCAAGGACTAAGAGTGGGGAGAGGGAGTAGGGAGAGAGGCCCAAAGGAGTATGTTTAAATAGAGATGAGCCGAGATCAGCCATTTTATATGACTTTCCTGTAGAGAAATCAGGAGGTTGGAAGTAGAAGAGGGAGGACAGAAAAAGGTCAAGTCCCCCAGTAGTATGTTTAAAACTTCTTTATTTTCTCCCATTGTATTTGGGAAGCAAAGTCTTCACTGCCTTTATTTAGGTTCTCCCTGGCTTCAAAGATTGGCAAGTTCTTACTATATTTTTACAAAGCAGACTGCTTTTCAGGCAGGTTTTCTCAAGTTCTTGCTTTATGAGTTTTGGAGAAAGATTCTGGCCAGAGATGTTCAGAAGAAAAAGTGTTTGCAGTCTTTGGAGGTTGTTAATTCCTGGAAAAACTTCTGGCAAACTCCAGCTCACCAAAATTTCACAGAAAATGTTTGTTAGAATTTGACCAGTTTAAATGAGTTTCTTGTGTTGGTGTCTTTACCTAGTGGAAGTTCGAATCGTGCTTGGTTTTACACACAAAGTCAAGCAATGCTGCCAACATATACAGCCCTCTTCTCTCCGAAATATTTTATTTATTTACTCTGGAGTCTGAAGACAGCTTGGAGACATGTCTCTTGCCAGTGGTATTTGCAGTGGTATTCACAGAGTTGTCCTCTAATTTTTAGAGTCAGTTTGCACTTATTTCTTAGATTCATGTAGAGTTTCAATTTTTAGTAATAACTTTCCTAACCATGTCTGAGGTTGCCACCATTGTTCTGCATGGTCATTGACCTGGCCAACGGCCTCCAACATTAGAAGGTTTACTAGACTGCCATGTAAAACCGCCTTATACCTAAAAAGTAAAGAGGACATGAATACTGTGAAATCTTTATTTAAAAATATAGATCAAGACATGTCATAAGTTATTATAAGGATGGAGGATGGGAAGAGGTATTTTGGAACAGTAATTCCCCATGACTGCTGCAGAAGCAAGCTGGACATACCATCTTTTCCAGGACTGTAACAGGTTCCATCATGAAACTAAATAGGGCTTGGACATGGGTTGTGATCTTTTGCTTCCTACTACTGACATCTGAAAGCTCTGATTACTAGCACCTTCTTGTAGATCCCAGCTGAAATATTGTCATGATTGGCATATACTCATCTTTCCTTGTGTTGAAATAGCCTAAAATACCTTCTTCTCATAAGCACTGACAGAGAGGTATTAGATCCCTCCCTCAGCCTCCATCTTACTAAGATAAACTAATCCAGTACTCCAATCAGCCTAATAGCCCTTTTCTGTGTTTCTTCCACTTTGAATGGGATTTTCAGAACTGCGGTATTTTCCAGCAGTGAGAGATTTAGTTTCTGCTCTTGAAAATGAAACTGTTGGTGACTTATAACTTGCAACAATGAACCCCATAGTTATTCATTTAGGACATGAGGAAAGAGCCTTCCAATTTGCCCCAGTCTGTGTGCAACATGTAACACAGTGCTCCTGGATGTGAAGGTAAGGCAAATGAATCATAAACAGAAACAAGAAATGGCATTCAAATCCGGCAATTTGGCATGACCATTCTGTAGCTAAGGTGTCACTCTCAAGTTCAGACCAGACCTCTATACTTTAAATAAGAATATTCATCTGCAAAAGGATGGTACAGATGTTTTTGTGTGCATTTTTGTGTGTGCAGTCTAATATATGTCATATTCTGAAAAGCTTCCTTTAAGGTGTAGTTTGATCATAAGTGGAACTGGAACTACATTAATTTCTGGTGGGAATATGTGAAAATTAGTGGAATTGCAAAAAAATAATTATTATCCAAATATTATTTAAGAATTTAAATAATAAATTACTCTCAGCTTTTAATTTATATGAAATACCTAAGTATCACGGCAAACAGCTTCAAATAAGCCCCATATTCAAAATAGTCTTGCCAATTTATAACAGCTGAGGATCTGTCCCTTTCCTGCTCAAACACATAATACTTTTAAAAACTTATAATCCGCAAGACAACAGCTCCCTACCAGGAAAATGAACTATCTACTAAAATGGAAAATAAGAAAGAAAGAGGGAAAGAAAAACAAATCTGCTTTACAAGAAGTAAACGAGACATTCCTAAAGCATTTCAGGATGACCACACACCAAGTGAAAAAAAAAGATGGTTCAAAATGCCTGCCCCACACAAAGGATAACTCCACTTGGCACAATACAAGACTATCTCCTTTTACTAAGAACTACTCACCAATCAGTCAAAACCACTTTAACTACTTTAAGTATTTTTCCACCTTTCACAGAGTACATCAAAAGTTCAACACATACTACTAGCCAAGTAGAATATCCAGTAAGCTATATATATCCACATATGTATCTCTCTCTATATACACACATATAAACACAAATGCATATAGCATCAGGTATGTCATTTTGAGAAAAAAAAAACCCAGACGTTGACAGCAGCTATATGACAATGTCCATCCCGTCATTCCTTAAATTTCTCACTTTTAAAAAGCTTCAGGTAGAAAGCTATGGAATATTTGCCTTTCCAGTCTCATGTTGCCAGCCACATACATATACATACACAAAAAAGCTTCAGGCAGTCTCAGAATCATCAAAATTAACCACTGTGCAATGGCGACTGCTTTGTTATTGTTTCTGTTTCTCATAGATGGTCTAGTTATAATCAGAATTTAGTGAATACAGATGGAATAAAAAAGGTGAAAGGATCTGAGAAAATTTACACTCCTTGTCTAGGGTAAGCAATGGAATAAAACAAAAAAGGAGGAGGAAAACCTAAGACTTTAGTATCATCACTTTAAGCTGCCTGACAGTCCTTCCCAAAGGAAGGGGGGTTTTAGAGATGGATTTGAAGCAAAGAAATGAGACAGCTTTACAGATATTTTACAGGAAGTTTCCTCTAAATTTGGCCATCAAAAACACAAGGATCTGTGTCTGGGAATTTAACAGGGGGTAGTGGGAGCTTATACTATGTGGCAAATAGAAGTAGGCCTAAAGAGCTTTGATTCTGAAAGCAGGCAATGCTCTTACTTGATGAAATAAAGAAGGATGCAGCAGAAGGGTATCAAGGCAGAGATACGTGAAGAGATACATGAAATATCCCTAAACTATGAAGTAGGGATATTGTCTTGCTGCTCTTTCCTGAATGAACATTAGGGAAGCAAGAATGCCTTTACAGGGGCTGAGAAAAGGATACTGTATAATTTAAGTGTCAGGAAAAAAGAAGAGTCCAAAGAAGAGACAGACTTTTTGGTAGGGCCTGTAGTGATAGGACAAGGGTTGGTGTTTTAAACTAAAAGAGGGTAGATTCAGTCTGGATATAAGGAAGAAATTTTTTACAATGAGGGTGGTGAAACACTGGAACAAGTTGCCCAGAGAGGTGGTAGAGGCCCCATCCCTGGAAACATTCAAGGGCAGGTTGGATGGGGCTCTGAGCAACCTGATCTAGTTGAAGATGTCCCTGCTCATTGCAGGGCGGGTTGGACTAGATGACCTTTAAAGGTCCCTTCCAATCCAAACGATACTGTGATTCTGTGACTCTCTGACAAGAGTTTCAGCAACCTGCATGGCTAGGAAGCACTATATGTTGGAGATGCTATGTTTGCTAAATTTAGATATTGCTTGGATGGGAAGATTTAGATGATAATCAGATTAGGGACTTCAACCACGCTAAAGTCCACAGTTATTGAGAAGAACATAGTGAGAAGGTCTGTGGTGGAAAAATCTGTGATTTGACCAAACTAAGTTTGAATAGTTAGTAAGTCATTCACAAAGGTGACAGACTAAAAGTTTATTTAGGACAAAAGGAGACAAGAGAGAAATATATTGGTAGATCCGTGAATCTTCAGCAAAGAGATGACAAGGGAATTTTTGGTTGTAGGTACAACTACACAAAGTCAGAAGCCTTCAATTTCCTTACCAAGAGCTGGAGGATCCTCCAGAGGATGTGTTAAAGAAACGATTAGAGAAGCAACCGAGGAAAGCCAGAGCTGAGGAATCCCACAGAGATTTCAAGGAGAGCAGAAGCAGAGAGGCCAAGAGAAGTTACGGTTATAGCAGTAACTCTGAGATCTGGCAAAGCAGATGCCATTAGATGTTGTGGAAAGAATGGTTTCATTTAAGGGCAGAGGAGGGAAGCCAGATTGGAAGAGCTCTAGGAAGAAAAAGTGTAAACAGCACATTCAGAAAGCTTAGAGATGAAAGAGCAACTGCAGATGGGCCAGTAGCTAGAGATGCAAGAAGGAGTCAAAAGTGTTTTATTTATGATGTGAGAGACTTAACATATGGTATAGCAAGCAGAACAAACTAGAAACAGTGAAAACAACAAACCAGAGGAGACCAAAAGGTTAAGGACAGGAATAAGGGAGGGGAGGAGAATGGGCACATGGGAGATGAATAGCTAAGAAGAGAAAGGGTAAGAGGAGGCAAGCAGAAAAAAGGAATTGAAAAGAACACATGACGCATATCTGTGTCTGTGACCAGGAAGAAGGAGAAGGAGAAATCTGTAGAACAGGGGAAGGGCCCCAAGCTAACAGGAAGAGGAAGGTCATGTCACATGTTAAAAAAAAACAAAGAAAGAAGGAAAGAAGGAAGGAAGGAAGGAAGGGAGGAAGGAAGGAAGGAAGAGACGGAGGGAGGGAAGGAAGGGAGGGAGGGAGGGAAGGAAGGAAGGAAGTGAGGAAGGAAGGAAGAGAGGGAGGGAGGGAAGGGAGGGAGGGAAGGAAGGAAGGAAGGGAGGGAGGGAAGGAAGGAAGGAAGGAAGAGAGAGAAAAAGAGAGAAAGAAAGAGAGAAAGAGAGAGAGAAAGAATGGAAGAATGAAAGAACAGAAGAACAAAAGAACGAAAGAAAGAAAGAAAGAAAGAAAGATCAAAGGAACAACTTGCTAAGACCTTCTGTCAAGAGAAAAGGGGGAATTTAAGCAGGGACTTAGAGGTGGTGAGCAGATTGATAGAACCGCGGGATTAGGGTACAATTAAATTTGAGGCAGCGCAGCTGTGCAGCTAGACTGACAGCAGAACTGAAAAAGTAGAGAGTTGGGTGGTAATGAGGTGAGCATAATATGCTTTTTTAGATGCACTAAAAATGATGGTCTTCATACTCCTTAATTTCAAACATCTCCTCCTAGAGTTAGAAAGGCCCATATTGGAAGGGGCATCCTTCAGGACAGAATGGATGCTTCGTGATAGTTTCAGAACAGAATTATAAAGCTTGTTAAAAGGCAATGCTATATGAGAACAAGCAGATTTATAGTAGTCATGAAATCACAGAAAAGTCTGAAATTAGCACATATATTTTTATGACATACATATTTTAGTCACTGAGTTATTTTGTGTAAGCTTAGTCTGAACGAAGGCAATAGACACACTTCCAGTAAAATATTTCCAGTTGAATACAGTGATATTTCCCCACATGGAAGACCCAGCCCTCTCTTTCCATAGCACAGTGTTCCTTAGCAAGGTCTGAGAGTCCTACGGCGCACACGTGCAGCAGCTACAAGGCTAATGCAAATCGCAGAAGGCAGAGACTATGACCGTAGAGCGAGATACAGACACCATTAGCCATGTTGGCTGCATTATGAACCAGATCAGGAAACCAATCCAGGCTAAAACTAACCCAGCAGAAGGTTTATTTTTAAACTGATTCATTTCCCAATCATCTTCACTGACTAGCTGCACAAAGACTTGCACTTGCAGAGGAAAGGGGATGGATGGAATGGTGGCAGAAGGGAAGGGAGGGGATAGTCTTCTTTTAGGGTAGTCTTGGCTTTTTTTGTCTCTCCTCGAGGACTAAGCTACCTTGCAGAGAGGGGCTGAATAACTAACTGATTTTAGTCCGGTCTTAGATGAGCAAAATTATGTTGTACGTAAGTCTTCCAACTTCTCCAAGCTGCACTGGGCTCTCATTGTGTGACATCTTAGACTTATTCCCTGCACCAGAGGAGACAGTTTATGCCTGGCACAAGTGAAAGTGAACCCAAGCTTCTTAAATAGCCAGCTTATACTCATAGTCAGCCAATTATGTTTTTTAAAATTGTCCTTCATTTCCTTAGCTTACTTACAGTATTCTTTCTCATATGTCCTCAAATAATTCCTCTCCTTCCTCAAATGTTCTGTCCACCCCTTCCAAACTTTAGATTGCAGCCATGCCCCCATGCTCTTAGCCTTGTCTAAGTGCCAGCACTGTTTCTCTCCAGTGAAATGGTGACCTTACAACACAAAGGCACTCAGGAGTGAACACAGTTTTATCTAGCTTGCTGTACATAAGCTCCTCTATATCCCATCTCATCTATCATTTCTTCTTTCCAAGTATCTGTTCCCTGCTGAATTATCTGAATTTTTAAGCTATTGGTTAGCCCTTGTTTGTAAGGAAAGTAGGAATCAAACATGATCATTTAACTCATGCCTTCCAGCAGGCTTGGGGTCAAAAGTTGTTCTAACTCCCTGCCAGTGAGAACAGGCAGTGGGGACTGTAAACATGCACACAGTCTGCACCACTGGAGAACGTCGGCTGAAATGTGCTCTGGGTAGAGACTCCTTTGGAGGAGCACTGAATCTGCTAATGCAGCGAATTCTGTGCAGCGTGACCCACAGAAATACACTGTTTTGAATTTGAAACCATCCCAGAGCCAGGGCGCAATTTGAAGAGGCGGGAAAGAACAGTCCCCCTGTAGTATCCAGGACCTAGTGGTCTGAATGGTTTGAACAAGGCCTCAAATTGGTTCTCACACTTCCTAGATGTATCTAGATTGAATGTCTCTCCTTTTTTTTTCCTTTTTCTGTCAACACTGAATTGTTTACATGAACACTAATAGCTGCAGAGGAGAGATTTTGAGAAAGCTTGTTCAGTAATTCAGTGGACAAGGAAGGTACTTACTCCGACATCCTAGGTCTAAGATCTAACCATTTATCTGGTAGGCCTTCTTGGATAGCACCTTTTCTCTAAATCATTTTCTCAGAAAACAAAAATGGGATGGCATCATTTTTGCTCTGAGTTCAGACAAAAATAAATGTTGGAACCTCTAAATCTTTCACAAAAAAGGGACTAATTGTGTTTTAGCAAGCCCTGCTTGGAGCCCTCAGTTTGGAACCTTGTTTGAAAATGCTGACCTGTGAAATTTTGTCTGTTTCATGAATGAGACAAAGTCTGCCCAACAGGTAAGCTCTGTAGACAACGTCAATTATTGCTGATCTTTTTTTTCCTAGCCTGTTTAATGAACTTTAAAAATGAGACAATTTTGCATTTTCAGTAATTTAAAGTGAAGAATCTTAACTTTCACATAAGAAATGGCTTAGATTCTTCATGCTTCTTACAGATCTCATTTCCCTTTTCAGCTTGCAGCTCCAAAACACCCAATGACTTCTCTGTGCCTTCACATATACATTGACAAGTGAGTTGTAACTCTTTGCAGACTGTGGAGAGCAGACATATAGGTCTGGGGGGCCCTTTTCTTAAAAAAGTCTACAGGGAAATGGCCTTCTGGTTCATGAAAGTAATGAACAGGCAGAATGATTTGTGAAAAACAACTGTTTTATAGGACCACCATCTGCAGTATGGGCTGGATCCCACAATGTGGAAGAAATCCAGAACATCGTTTCAGATTAATTTCTTGACATTTCGACCTTGTCTTGCACCCCATCCACCAACGCAGAACATATTCAAGAGTAACAAAGATACTTCTGGCGACACACTGCAGCCATGGGAAATTGGAATGCAAGTCATGCCATATCTACTGACAGCTCATAAAGTACTCCACAGCAGTGCAAAAGATGTATTTTCTATGCCTGAAGATCATGTAGCTTGGTCTGGGTTTTACTAAATAGTACTGAACTTTTGGCTGTTTATTCCCAACTCTGTGATGTAAGCTGGCCTCCCTGGAAGCCAGACTCCAAGTGCGGCAACCATTCTGTACACATACACTGCATGGAAAGAGTTACCTAGTAATAAAAAACATATGAAGCTCTGAGATCAGTTCCCCTTTCTCCCTCCCCAGGTGTTCCTTCGTGGTTGTGATTTGTGCACGAGCCTATAGAAAATGCTGCATATATAAGCCAAGATATACAAAGACTTTCAGGCTCCCAATCCCTATTTAAGCATCTAACTTTGGGTTCCTAAAAAAGAATGGGGGATTTAAATACCTTTGTAGGTCTGGCCTGCAGGATCCAATTTGAGTGTTGGGAGAGGAAGGGAGTGAGGTTTCATATTGCTGCTCACTGGCCAACAAGCACCCTGAACTTTCAGCCCAAATGGTTTCTGGAATCACTTGGCATTCAGCTAGCTCTGGCTTTATTACACAGATGCAGTCATTTGTTTCATGTATAATTAACATCTTAACACTCACAAAACTGACTGTTGGTTTTGCATTCACTGTATTTCAGAAATTCTCATATCCTGAGATACTCTTTAAAATATTACACCCAACAACCTTATCACAGAATTCCTTTTCTTAAACTTTGTCTTATGGTCTGCATTTTTTCTTTTGCAAAACAAAAGACAACACAGGCGCAAGATCTTTAACTGATGGTGGACTTTGGCCTTATTCCATTGACAATAGTGTAGTTGTTATACTGTTATGCACCAGTTTAGGATTAAAACCATTCAACACGCAATTACACGTTCTTTTCTGAGGTAAGTGGGTTGCTGCATCGGAAACTGATCTGAGAATTAAGACTATTTGCAATATCTTGGAAATTCTGTCCCGAAGTCCTTACTCAGACCTTCATTTCCATTGGAGCTTCATGAAACTATTTTTCACATTTTTTCTCTTGGTACCAACACACCCACTGTTACTTGCAATTCCTTCTCCCTTCATGTCACAAGCAACTTTTGCAAGAGTGCTATTCAATCTTCCAACATGTGTAGCATCATTCATCTTAATAAAAATCTCATATAGACCCAGTAGCCTTACAGGCTCCTATCAGAACTGCCTCCCTATTTTGTTAGCAAGAAATGTATAGTTATTTTTTCAGCTCTGTGTTTATTTCCTTACTTTGTTTATGGAAAAGTCACATGGGCAACATCCAGCATTTCCTAAAATCACAGTATATCATCTCACCTACTTTTTCCTCAATCACTGGAACAGTTCTGTCAGCAAAGGAAACAGGATTGGCTTTCTGACATTCTTTTCTTATCAATCCATGCAAGGCATTTTGGTTTATTTTTTTCCCCTTATCTTATATGGCTCTTGACAGAACCTGTACTTCAGATGTGGAACTCCTTGCTGCAGGATTGTGTGCACGCTAGAAGCCTACAGGCATCCAAGAGGAAACCAGACACCATAATCAGAGATAAATCCACTGAGGGCTACTAAACACAAAGGAATACCTGAGCCACAAATTGCTGAAGATTGGAAGAGTATGCTGGAAAACTATTATTGTACATATTATCTATTTTTATTCTCTTCGTGATGTACCCATTATTGGCCATTGCAGGGGAAAAGATAGAGAGCTCAATGGACCTTTGGTCTAACTCTGAAAAGACCAGTCCTGTCACATGTATCAGTTATTTAATTATATGTCCTGATATTTTCTAGGAGGCAAATTTAAGCTAAGTAGCCAGTAAGATGGGCAATGCCTTTGCCCTTTTCCAGTTTCTATTCCCCATAAATTTTCAGAATAATCCCTGATCTTTCACAGATTGCTTTTGCTAGAGCTTTCAATACTTTGAGATCAATTTTACTGGTCTCTGCTGATTTGAACACGCATATCACATGTATCTTCCTCAGTCTGTTCTTTATTTTGGTCTGTTTTCTTATTCTTTTGTCAAAATGTCCTTTATAATTTTCTTTTAATTTGCTTATTTTGCTTTTCTTGATACTTTTTATGTCCTCCTTTTTAAAATTCATATTTCACCTTAGTTATTGCTTCTTTTATTCCTACAGATTTATACCATTTTCTACATTCATCCTTATTCATACTTTTTATTTCTACTTTAAAATCAATTCCTTTCTGACTTTCTGGTCCTCAAAGTCCTCTTAATGCATTCAGTTTTGTCTCTTCATGTATTTCTTAGCTCAGTTTTGGAAATTATTTCCTATTTTATTTTTCTTTCAAACCATGGAACAATTTTTACCGCTTTTTAGATCAATTGGAGTTTTTCTCATTGACTTCAGAGAGCAGGAGGAGAGATTTGTCCTTTGTCCTTACACATGTATGTAGTATGTGTGCGTGTCTACAGAACCTGAGCTCACTTTGGGGGAAGTAAGAGCGGACCTTTGTGTCCAGGGATCGTGGTTGGTACACAGCCTTGGCTAACCCAGACTACCACAGCCACTGCCAGAACCATCTATCTGCCAACATCTCGAAAGCTTTTGTTCACATGCTGCCTAACAGCAGCCTTAGGTTTCAGCAGTTCTGTACTAGGTCACCAGCAAATAGCTGTATCCTATGTTTATTTTAAAACCTTTCTTCTCTAGACCACCACGTTGCAGTACAAAACGTACCTGACAGATACAAGAGTTAATGAGAAAGGTGAAAAGAAGTCACAAATGAATTTAAAATAGAATTTCATAACATAATAGTTTGAGTGTCAGCAGATGTCAACCATTATGTGGCTACATAAAAGTTTATAACACACAATTGTTCGTAAGTACTTTGGAAGATAACTGTATCCCTCTTTACCAGTTCAATGGCATTCTATGAAAAGATTACTGTTTGCAAAGGTTACATAAAAGGTGCATGCTTATCAATTCCGTGTACTATACTCGTATGTATGTATAAGAGATGCAAGAAACTTCAAAGAAGTGATTTAGATTCCAATCCTAACAACAATTAAGCATGAGAGTACTGCCTCTAAAATGCTTTGCAGATCAAGGCCATCGTGAAAAAAAAAATCAAATTCATTCCTGAGACACCTAAAGAACTTAGAAAAAAATTCTAATACAGAATTTTATCATTTTAAATTGCCATAATTTACTGCCCATATTTTTTTCTATTGCAGTGTAACTAGATGCCCACGATAAAGGAAAAAAAAGATAGGCTAAGGAAAAGATAGTTTTTCAATTATTATTTATTTGTATTATAGTAGTGCTTTAGTAGCCCTTTCTGTTCAGTGATCAGTATCTCGTTGTGTTTGGCACTACACAAACAAAGAAGCACAAGGCAGCCCCAGCCCCAGAAAATTCCCATCTTGGAAGCAGCGTTTCTCTATGACTTCTTATACTCTAGTGCAACGAAATGCATAGAAATATGAGATATCTTAGAAAGATATATCATCTGGTCTGATCTTCAGCAAGGTGAAGCCAGAGGAAAAGATTTATTAAGTTTTGTCTCCTAGAACAGGAGGTTCTGAACTCTGTCACAACAGGAGTATTTTAGAGATTGCCCTGCAACAACTGCTGAGAGAGTCAAAATTCCTGCAATTCTGGTTAAAAAGGACAGTAGCTTCCTACTAACTATAGCAGCTTTTTGCCTCACTTGCTCTTATTGACCACACGAAAAACTGGCTGAAGAAAGGATGAGAGCCACTCTCCTCACTTCAAAAGCATCTGAAAGAGCCGACTCAAGACTAGGCAAATTTTCTAGGCTGCCCTTCTAGCTGATGGAGGAGATGGGAAGCTCGGTGTGGTGTCTGGGGTGGATCCACCAAAGCGAGCAGCTTTGCCCTCCTCTGTGTGGGTGAGGGGAGCCTGGTGAAAGGGCTCCCGTGGGCTGCCCCAGCCTGGGGGCTGAGCAGCACTGAGGAGTCCGGGTGCTCCTGATGCCTGCCCAGAACAAATCCAGCATTTAGCCAAGATTTGCTATGCTATTTTCAAGGCAGGAACCCAAGCCAAAGGTTTGAATCAGACATGTTCAATGTTCTGTGTTTCTAATTAAAGCTTGCAGTTTTTATGTTTTGTTTCCAGTGTTTATTTTTAGCCAGATGATGGCTCCTTTTATTATTAGAGAAGATAATTTTGATTAATATTTTTTTAATTCTGAGAACAAACACAAAAGGAGGTTTCAGTGGAGCTTTGTGTTCTCGGTGAGCGTGGGAGACTGTCAGGGCATGCCGCTCTTCTCCATAAATAATTTTCAGTGTCACCAAATGTTGGCCAGCATGCAGGGGAGGGAAGAGGGACATTTACAGCAACTAGTGTGAGCTGTTCCAGGTTAAATATAAGGGTCTAGCCCTGGTAATTTAAAGCCAAAAAAACTTCTGTCACATGCAGAGAAGTCCAAAGACCCAACCAAGTACACTTGGGATATTTTTATTTCATGATCCATGAAAATCTGTCAAAGATTTTGTTTGTTTTAGGCATGAAGTTGGTCTAACCTGTTGAAATCAATCAGATTTTTTCCATTGACTTCAGTGGGAGATGAGTCAGTGTACTATTCCCCAGAATTAGTTACTGTATCCTCGTGGTTTCCCAAAGCATATTTTCAAATACTTTAGCTCATTAAAAGAAATTAACAGAATCTAAAATTCCTGGCTAGAGGCAATGGTGTCAATCAAAGGTGATTCATAGCTACTACTACTTGGGAGCTACCTTTATTACTTTTCATTCTGCAAATCCCTTTGGTCCATTTTCATGTTGCTTGACAGTTCACAAGTTGTTTCTGAATCAACTTGCTGGAAGATGCATTGGTGATAGTTATACAAGCTCATGGTGCTCTGCCTGGCTGCCCTGTGAGCTGATTTGATATTTCTAACGCCTGCAGTGTTGTATTACCCATTGTTCCACATTAAATATCTTTGCTTTCTGAGCTATTTATCAATCTCTAAATGCATCTGTGGAGGCTTTAATCACTTCTGTGTATTCTCAATGCTGTTGTTTCACCAACAGTGCCTATTTCATGTCTTTATTCTTCTGTTACAATTATGAAACAAAGGCCCAGTCTTGGAAAGGATCTATATGGGTACAAGTCCCTTCTGACTACAGAGTGTCACTGAAACAGCATGGCTGTCTTCATAGAATGGGAGTACGGAACAACCATGTAAAAAATGGAAGGCAGTGCTTTAGAGGATGTGCCAGTTTTGTTAGCACATGACTTCTTTTTTTTATCATGTTTCAAACACCCTCAAGCATGCAATTAAACCCTCAAGAATGCAATTAAATTATTAGACTTTTGAATTTACTTTTGAAATTATGCTTATTGGTCTGTATAATTTCCATACATAATTGTTTTAAATCAATTCATTAAACTCCTTGTTGTGTATGGCCTAAATTAATTTTAATCTGTAGCTCAGTCACAACAGAATCAATATCAACCAACTTCTGCTTGCATGTCCATCTACGGAAAGAGAACATACTTTTGATTACAGCATTCACGTAAGAAGGGAGATGAAGAACTCCAGAAGGTTTTAGTAATTGAAAGCACTACAAGTGGAAGGTAGAACATTTAAATATTTATGGTATAATACTCTAGAAGCATCCAAATGTGCTACCTAATCTTTCTATGCACAGTCCCCCGTACAGATAAACTGCATTCAACCTTTTCTGAGGTTTCAGTCTCTCAGTGATGCTTATGATTTCCAGAAAGGTCTTTTTTTTTTCCAGAGACAGTGGTGAGAATCAAAACATGAAGTCAGACACTTGTGAGCTTGGATACACTACTGAGTGAAATCCCTTTCTAGTTTACCATGATGCTCCTGTACTTTACATTTATATTTATGAGCAAAGAATTTGTCATTAACTTAACCTTCAGTTATTGCACTGTCTTATACTTTATCATATCCAAGACCATTATTCTACCTTTATGCAAAAGCTGGTGCATTGTCAAAGTTCTAACCATTGACGACGGCATACTTTTTATATTATCATATTCCTGTTGCAGTTTCTTTCCCATCTTGAGAGTTATTATCCAGACAACTGATTCTTTCTCTTTCAACTGTGTAATACAAACAATCACTGGCATATTTTTATATTTATGCGGGTTGAGGCATTAGTGAGCACAGAGAAAAACATGCCTTTTTCACTCAGTCATTGTCTTTACGTTTGAAAAAAGTTGTTACATTGTTGACTACACACAGCTTCACTCTTACGAAGATGTATTATTTTTCTGTGAGAGAACTTCAGAAAACAGAACTGTTTCAAGTTACTGTCATGAAATGATAACATGTACAGGTTTTTGCTCTTAAAACAGTCATCATATATTTTTCTATACTTTTACATTTCTTCAAAAAAATTTCTGTTTATTTCTTAGCAGCTATGCTGGAATTCCTTTTATAATTTCATAATGAGTGATTAAAAAACTTTTTTGCTTTAGCTACAGTAAATCTTGTGACAATTATTGTGCTCTTTCCTGGTACTCCAAAAATAATTTCTTGAGCAAATAAAATACAGAAATTCATATTAATGAGTCAGCTTTTACTTATTCTAAATAATTTGTCTACTCTATATGCCATGTGTGTTGGGATTATACTCCAAGATATTTGCCTATACACACACACTCTTTATCCAGTAAAAAAAAAAAAAAAGAAAACAATCTTTGAACAACTGAAGCCTGGGCATATCCTAGCTGCAGTTCCTTTAGAAAGACTGCAGCTATTTTGCAAATGCATTTCCCACTTATCCTTTTGCATTTTAACAGTGTTTGAAATCTTTGCCATGTAAATTGCTGAAGAGTCTTGGGAACCTTTGATTTTAAAGGTGTTGCATAAATGTAGATTGGTATTGCTTGAGCTCACTTACACATGCCTTTCTTTTCAGACAGGACTTGGGGAAATGAAGACACCTTTAGCAAAGAGGCTTTAGATTCAGTCACTCATCAAATCTCCCTTCGAGAAGCAAATGCTGTCATATTTGCATTAATCACTACCAGTCCTTGGTTCTTTACCTCGCTTTTACCAAATACAAAAGAAACATAGTCTTCAAGCAGTGATCTCCATGTTGGAGCTGATGGGTTTCCACTCTAACATTTTGAGACAGATCTTTCATTTCCTTCTGTTTCAAAGCCTCACCCTGTCTCGCCTAAAGCCCAAAGAAAACTTCTTTGCAGTACCTCCCACTCAGCTGGGGAGCTTCCTCTTCTGCAGCCCCACTGGCAGCTCAGAAAGCGCTGGCATGTTGCACATCCCAATCCTGTATGCTACTCTTTGAAACTCTGCAATAAACACAACAGCATTCATAGGTAGCAAACATTTCCTGTTTACAGAGCCTTTAATGAAATGTGTCCAGAAATGTTCTTTCATGCTCTTTACCTGTCATACATATAAAATTAAAGATCTGGGTTAATAAACGTCTTTTTTTAACAGGAGAAGTCTAAAAGGAAGCCAAATGGATGATTTCCTATTTCAGGTTTGCAAGACAGTGAAATATTCAGACAATCCAAAAGAAGATGCTATTTTTTGAGGGAAGGAGCTTTGTGGATAGGTTTTACTTAAAGAGTGGATTTCTTTTGGTTGAATTCTACAGTGAAAATAAAGCTCAATTAGAAGTTTCATTATTTAGTGTCTCTGCAAAGCACTGGTTTGTTGACTCAGCCTTTCTTTTATTCTGGCAACTAAAGAATGAATATCCCTTTGAAATAAGGAATGGATGGTCTCCCTGTCTGGATGTACCAGTATTTTGGCCTTGACACAACCAACAGCAGCCATAACAAAGAAAGAGGTCAGGTAAGATACTGCATTCACCCTATCCAGCTCATTTCAGACACAGGTCTAAACCCACTAAACACCCCTGCAGCACAGTTTTCTGGACTAAAATGCACCTACAATTCATGATCTACAGTCTCAGACTCACTCAGCTTTCTACAACAGAAATTTTGTACCTTCGCTCAGCTGTAGCTCTTTAATCATGTCTTTTTTTGAAAGTTAAATTCAAAAGCAATAAAACACAAATAAAACTAAATTTTATAGTATACTGTTTGCCTGGCAAATCTTCTGAAAGAAATATTTGAAAGTTTACCAAATAGATCAAGGAATGATATTTTCCAGACTCTGGTTTTATCATCATGTAGTTTAAGCAATGATAGATGGCTTTTGGCCATTATTGGTCAGATAAGTACCAGTCAAAGGACTGGAAGACTGTGGTGGTGGTGGTGGTGTTGATATTGCTGTTGTTGTTTTAGTTCTAGTCTAAGTTGATCTGTGCATCTTGAGATGGTTTTCAGTTGTTGAAAAACTGCTACATTTGTCTCCCTTCTACTGGTAAAAACAGATGGGTCCAATTCTTCTCCTAAACACAAAGGAATTGAATACTGTATTTGAGGGCAAAATGAAACCCATGTGACTTTACAAATTAGCTTATATGTTCCTTGACATTTAAGAATACACATCTTATATTTTTTCATAAAAACATTCCAAAAACTGCATTAGACATTTTAAAGTTGCAGATGTGCCAAAAAAAGAGGCTAGGACTTTGTGTGTGTCCTCTGCACACACAATGTAAGATTTCCCTTTGAATTTTCTCAGGTCCCACATTGAAAAATAGAATAATCTGTGATAATTCTTAATATTTTTAACAGACGTTACTGATATTTGACAGTCCTCCATAGAACACATACATGCAGTTATTTTTTTTCAGAAATTTTGGTATTCATGCTACAGCTATTCGAGTTAATAATTATAAGAACAGGATGATACTAGTACATAAGTTCTCATCCTGCTCCAAAAAGAACGAATACCCTGGATGTGATTCCAAATATACCTCTCTCCTGGGCTCCTCTTGTATTAACTTAAATTACAATGAACCATAATAGTGCATATTTTCTCTAGAACTTGGCTGTACCTCAGGTCTCTCTGAGGGCTCCTTCTCTTTTCTGCTTCCCTGCCCATTAGTGATACTGAAGTGCCTTTTTACTCTGGCATTGAAGTCAAGCATCAGTGAAGAGTTAATTTTGCCAACACACTCAGATACAAGTCTTCTTTATCAAGTACTTTTAAGCAAGATCCTCTAAGCAAAGACTCCATAAATTAATATATTCTTGAGGTTCTGGCTCCTTCTACAATAGGTTAAAAACAAGACACAAAAAAAGACCATTGCATTTAAGGCAATGGGTGTTACTTATACCTGGTCATAGAGAAAGTGTTCTGCTAGTTGGCTGTTTAAATTCTGAAATGATGACATTATGTCTGATTTTTGTAGTGCTGAATTCTAATTCAAATTCTAGTCTTGCTTTGGTTTCATAACAGCCTAAGTGTATTCCAGAAATAGTGTTTCCACACTCATTTTCTATGGGTATCGATGGTGAATATCGATATTAAAACAAGAAGAAATGATCCTTCCAGGAACCGACAAGGGTATGTACAACGAGTAATTTACTGTGTTCTAGCATCTTCAGTTATTGGCAGGAACAAGTCTCCAGATCTATGTTTGCAATGAGCTATTATGATGTATGTCATAGTATTTCCAAGAATCTCATCCACTTAAAGGAGATTGTTTTGAAGGAGCTATTATTTGATGCCTTTGGGAGCCAAACTAATTAACTGCCTTAGCATTCAAACTTCATTTTCAACAATCTGAGCTCATATTTATAGGAGAGAGATGTTTTAACTAGTATTGCGATGCCACTCCCTGGAAACATTAACTCATCCTTACATAGTAAATCTTCTAAAATATAAAACCTATTGTAGCAGATGCTCAACTGCAAAATTTTTCTTTCTTGGGGTGGAAAAAGGCAAAAGCATTATTAGTTTATCTTTTTTAATGAGCAAGTAAACGATAAATTTTAGAAATTTCTTTCTTTCTGTTCAGAAAACAATAATTCCTGGGGAAAACAGAAAGAAAAAGAAAAAGAAAAAGAAAAAGAAAAAGAAAAAGAAAAAGAAAAAGAAAAAGAAAAAGAAAAAGGAGAAAAAGGAGAAAAAGGAGAAAAAGGAGGAAAAGGAGGAAAAGGAGGAAAAGGAGGAAAAGGAGGAAAAGGAGAAAGAGAAACAGACTTTCCTCCATTAACTAGAACGATGCCTTCGATCTTAAGTGTATGGGCAAAATTCTGGTTATCTTGCAAAAAATAAATAAATCCAGGCACAAATGAGCTCAGGCTCACAACATTCTTCAAAAATTATATTCTTGCTGAAATATGCTCTGTCAAATTGACTGTATTATTTCTGTTCTTCATTTGCTGTCACTCAGATGTCTAGGAAAACTGATTTATTATTACATGCAGGTCCAAGTCATATACAACATGGGTCAAATGAACGTTTGCATTTTGCAAAAGCAATAAAAGGGATTGGATTAAGTTTTGGATCCTAATATTGTTAATATTGTAACACAGATGCGATCAATTTGGATATTCTATGTATCTATTTGAAAGTAGTGTTAAATACTAGAATCTGTGGAAACTATCTCTTGATAGTCTAAATCATTAACAATAATCACAGAGTGCACTTTTCTATTGCGTTTTTAGACCTTGTTATATACTCACAGTATTATGCAAAGTTATTTTACTGGGGCTCGTTTAGCTTATGAAGCACTCAGAAACAGCTCAATGGAGTCAGGGAACCCAGTACTGGCTTCAGCAGGAGGTTTTTCGGAGTAAATCCTGCGGCGCCCATCCTGCCTTGGACCCCACTCGCACAGACACCCCAGCTGGGCTGCCAGCACCCAGGCCTGTACCCTGCTGCAAGATCAAAGCTTTGGTGGCTCGCTGCCATTGGATTCAGTCTTCACAAGTCTCGGTCTTCTAGCGCTGGAGATGAGCGCTGCCATCCTTACGAGTAAGGAAAACCGAGCTGTGGGACGGTTGGTTTATTTGCATAGGGCCACACAGCAAGTTGGTGATAGAGCAGTGCAGGAGCTGGGGAGCTGTTGGCCCGTGCAAGGCCATGAGCACACCGTGTTGCTGTAGTGGTCAGGCCATGCGCCAGTACAAGCCGAGACATTCTAGGATAAATTGGCAGTATGCGCTCTGCGAAGTTTTCCTCCACTTATTTTATTATGTAGTGAGTGATACAGCAAAACACCCTATCTTAAAAGGATATAAAGTAGCCATACGCATTCACTGAGGCTTTATACCATTGAATGCCAGCCTGAAGAAATGGAAGCTGGAACAAACTATTAAAAAAGTAACACGATAAATTAACATTTTGAAAAATAGGCCCTTTTGTCATAAGTAATCGTTATAAGAAACATGTGTAAGTTCATAATTTTCATACTTTAGGTCGCTTTTTTTAAGCATTTTTAATGCGCATAATATATTTACATAAACTGTGTTAAAATGCTCAACAAAACTTTTAGCTGATAGATCGGATAGCAAAGAGAGTGATATTTTTAAAGTCCCACACAGAGAAGGAAGAGACTGAAGGAATTTTGACAAGGTCGTTAGCTTGTAGGATGAAAACAATTCATTGATATCTATTCCACGTGTTAGCCTCTGGCCCTCAGGGAGGCAACAGGACTGTTCAACTTGAAGAAAACAAGATTTTAAAAAAAAAAAGAAAAAGAAAGAAGTACTTGAAAAAATTTCCCCGGAAAATCTGCTTAGTGCTGGCAATATTAAGTCATGGGCATAGCTCTGTGGCTTGGGACTCTTGGAGCACTGTGCAAAAAACTTGAAACTGGGCCTCTGGGTCCCTGGTGACAGTCAATGTAATGTTACAGGAATGCTCATGTTTTTCGAACACAGGGAAGACTTCAGCAGTTGATGCCTGCTCCTTTTCTCTGCTCATTCTTCTTTCCTTTGCAGAAATGTCATTTATTTAATAAGAATAAATGGGCTACACTAAGTATTTGAACCCAATCTGGGATGTAGCAACATTTGGATGTGCCCTCAACCACAAACTCAGCATGCCCGTGCCTCTACAATGTTGACTTTGGACTCTTGAGAACCCAAGCACAACTGGGGTACTTGGGGCAGGACAACTGGATAAGAAGAAGAAATTTGTGGGCCAAGGAGCTTGACTAAACATTGTGTTCCAAAAGGCAGCTCTGTACACAAAGAAGAAGGGGAGCAATAGTTTATTCAAGTGGCTCAACACAAAACAGATGGTAAGATTTCAACAGAGCAAAGGACTGATGGGTAGTTAAAGCAGGCAGGCACACTCAGGCAGGCACCCTCAGAAGACTGAGCCCCCAAAACTGATATGCTTAATGCTATGATATCCTATGAGACTTAAACTTCTGAAGCCAATTTGAGTGTTTCAGTATTTAAATGGACAAGCAGTGTTTCCTCAAAGGAATCTGACCTGTTTCCAAAAACACAGTTTCTGTGGTTCTAAAAACAGTTTCATAGGTCAGATGTTGTCTCTCATTGGTTTTTTTTAAATTTTCACATAAATATAAAAGAAGCAGACAGTCAACCTAAAAGTGTTCAGTTCCTTTTACAAGACTTTCCCGCCTCCAGGCAGGCTTCGTGCCCTAGGAGGGACCTTTTCCTCTAAAGTTTAGACAATTAATATCTATTGACTTAATGCGCTGTCCTTGTTTTCATATTCCTGAGAACCACCTCAAAATGTCCCTTGGATACAGAGGAGGAAAAAGTAAACTAGTGAGCCATAAAGAAAAAAAATCAGAGGTACAACTTTGGCTTCTGATGACAGGAGTGATGAGATTTTTCATTTTGTCAAATTTAGAACGAACTCTAAAATCATGTTTTTTGGAGACAGAATAGAACTCAAAACTATTGAGCCTAAATTTCCTTTTGCTTCTGGTAAAATGCAAGTTCTAGGCTGTAGCAGGTTTTTGTGTTTTGTTTTGCTATAATTTTATTCCCCTGGTAATCCCAGAAGCAGGACAAGAATTAATTTCAAACAAGGATCTTTATTGTTTGCATAGCTCAGTATTCTGTTTAATTACAAAAACATGTTTGTTGTTTTTTTAATTTAATTTTCTTTGAGAAAATGATGGTTCAAATTAAGGGGAAAAATGTTTTGCAAAACTCCAGAGTTTTGTGAAACCTTAAACTGTTTTTCTTTATGTTGTCTAAAGTTTTGAAAAACCCTAAATGCTACCAGTTTTTCTATTATTATTTTTTAAAGGATCAAAGACCTAAATCAGTCATTGATTATGGTCAATTAAGCCCAGACAAGTAACAGTGGATGAATTTCCTAATCACAATATCACTCTAATATATATTTTTTTGCATTCATTGTGGGTGAAATTGTTCTGAACACGAAGGTCAACAAATAGATGATTAGTCACCAAAATTTCACTTACAGCTCAGGCTTCCATATTGCAATGAACAGTGTGTAGATTCTCACTGAAGAAGACAAACATCTGTTGAGCAGGGAAGGAAGGGTTAGTCAGCTTTCTCTGAGAAATAAGAATGCAAATTAAAGTGGAAATAATCTGCAAATTTAGTTCACAGTCCTGAAAATGAGGACATGTTCAAAATCACCAAAGATTCAGCCAAAGCTTAGGTGTCACATGAAACTTAACATTCATTGGAAGAAGGATATCACAAGATGCAAGTTTATTTCTATGTGATCTACATTGCCACTCTTTGCAGATCACTGGAGACTCTCCCACTGGGTATTAGTGAAAAAGCCATGAAGCCCCAGAACGATCTTGAACTTCAACAGAAATTATCTGATTTGAAAATTCAGCCAAGAATATTTTGTTTCCTAGTGATCTTTTAAAACATTGTAGTGTTCCAATACTGAAAAATTGACAGCAATTTGTTACCAGCATTTTAACAGAAGAAGATTTTTCTCCAGTGCCTGTGCTAATTCCACCTCTTCCAGCTGTCGTACATTGAAGACAAAGGGAGAGATATCCAAAGGCTTAGACTGGCTTTTGCTTTTTGATGATCATACAAAAATGTTCTCTTAGGATTTAGGAAGAAACAAAAACATTTGGAAATACTGTTATGTGGGCACATAAGATCTCTGGTTTTTTACAAGAACAGAAATATCCAATAAAACCCAACTACATACTCACCTAATCTACAGAACTCCATCAAAGTCATTAAAAATCAGAGAAGGCAGAAAATTATGTAGCTCTGAGTGCTGTCCTTGGGAAACATCTCCCATTTGGTCCCATGACCTCATTCCAGAATTTGATTTTCATATTGCCCAGCGTGTTTATGTATCGCAGAAGTAAGTTGTCTCCAGCTGGTGTACTCTACCAGAATCCAAAGTTTAAAGTTGCCCCATTGGACACAAGACAAGTACCAAAAACTCCTGTAAGCTATGGTGTGTATAATCTATCCTTCTGCTCATTTGTACTGTGGTTTTCAAGAATATAACATTTAATAAATGGAACAGAAATAAACTGAAGCAAATCTTGAAGGATATACAACACTATTAATGCAATGCAGATTTTGATAATGTATGTGCAATTGACCATATCCCAGCCAGTGATTCACTAAGCATAAATCTTTTGTACTTGAAAGTCAAGTATAATAGAGGTGAAATCTCAACTCTGTTGAAGGGAGTGGGAGTTTTCTCTTTGATTTCTAGGGGCCTGGATTTTACTCTAGGCACATTTTCTATTCTAAAAGCACAATTCACATGGAATTAATTGAATGGACAAACTATATTAAAGTGGGTTTGTTGTCTGTTTTTGGCTCTAGACATGTACCACATACTGTAGACCTGAGATGGTACCAAAGAGAGACTAATTTGAATGAAAGACTTTCTTGACTTCAAAGAGTCAGTGATATAAACTCAAATCTTCTATTATAGATCTTTATGATATTCAGGAAACTGATCATTTAGATAACTTCACCGAATAATGTCCTTGCACACATATATTTTACTTCAGAAATGAAATTAACCTATGCTCTATAAGAGGATTTTATTACAAGGAATACTTAGGTACTTTATTTGAAAAATATCCTAGAAATAGTTGAATAACTTATTTGGTCAGATCTGCCAGTTAATCTCACTGAAATATTTGTGATTTCTGTATTCTAGTTACTTTAACTAGAGAACTAAATGTGAAGGTGGGGAATCTTTAAATAATTTATTCATTGTATGTATCTAAAATTTGTTTGAATAAGTGTTTAGCCAAGTAGCATGGAGGCATCATTTCTGCAGAGCCAATATCAGGCCCTGGCTCAGCTGGGTGCTTAACTATATGCTTTCCTGCAAAAATGTGAGATATGCCTGCCTGCAGAAACAGGAGCATTGTTGTCAGCATCAGCTTCAGTTCTTGTGTCTTAAATTAGATGTATCCCCAAACTCTTGCTGAATTCTGAGTTTTATGATTAACTATTCAAAATCCAACGTTTGAATGATGAAGCCTCTGACATGAAGAACATCCCACTGTTTCTTTTAGCTTCTCAGAGTGATCTGTGAATTCCTCCATGAGCTTCCCTTCCCTTGGTGACCTGAGATGACCTGAATTAACTATGATGCACTATGTGGAAAACATTCTCTCTAATCCATCCTCCCCCATTTCTCACTTTTAATTTATTGGCCACCCATCCCTCTTTTTTCTTTTTGTTGTTGTCCAAATTTTCCTATTTCCAGCATATGTTTTAAGATTAAAAAACTCTTATTTGGCAGACAGTATAAACACTGTACCTCAACAGATGTTTTTAGTGTCAGTGCAAGAAACGGCCACACGCTGATGCGGTTCTGCTTGGCACCATTTCTTGTCTGGAGAGACTGACACTGCATGAATATATTCATTTTACTGCTGGGTTCTTTTTGTCTTTTTTCTTTCCCTCCTTTCCCTCTCATGACACTGTGGCAAATTTGATGTTTCCGTGACTTATTCCCTCTCTCCGTATGACTTTGTTTTATAGGTCGTCTAAGTCTTGTTTTTGAAGATGCCAACTGACCTGAATTTACCTTTAAGCACCTCTCCCCCCCTTTAACTGTGTTACCAGGAATATGTTTTCACGTTAACTTGTAGCCTTTACCAACTGTTTTCATGTGTCTCAATATCACTGTTTCTCTCCAAAATGTATTGCTATGCAGGCACATGTATCAAAATAGTTAGGGCCTCAGTAAGTACTATCCACAAGTTCAACAGTTTTTTCTATTTACTCAGCTGGTCATGTTCTTGTATGAAGGAGGTTTTTTTCAAGCTGTATTTGAAACAGGGGACAGGTTATGTAAGGGCATAATAAAAATATGGCTTTTGTGAAGGCACAGGCATGATCCAAAAGAGACTGTCTTTCTAAATCTCCTTCCATCTCCTAATCTGAACGGATTTTTCTGGCTTTCTGATGACAGGGGAGGTTCTTCTGTGCAAATTCGTGCCAGGTTACAGCTGAAAATGAGGACTGGAACAGTGGACAAGAGCAAAAAAATTTGAAGCTAAAGGCTATGAATTTAGAGTGCACGCTGACCATAAAAATCTCTGCTGGCTAAGTGTTACCAAATGGTGCCATATGAGACACCACAACATTTCCCTAAGCTTGCGAAAGGCCATAATTGTGGTGCTCCAGATAATCTCATGTGGTAAATGCTTATAAAAATTGACTCTTTAATGGCAATCTCTGTGCCATATCTTTTCCTTTATTGCCCCTCTGCAAGAAAAGGAAACACAGTTAAGTGAAGCAGATGGTGGAAGAAAAAAAAAAAATCAAGTGATGGGGCACTTATTTTCAAAGAACAAGCATATCTGCCACATCCACAGCCTCACCATGAGGATGCTCACCTACCTGCTGAACAGCGCTCTCTCCGGAGTTCAGAAAAGGGATCAGAGAAGGCTTTCCCAGCTGACTGCCTTAGCTAGCAACACTGCTCTGCTGTCTCCTTCACTCCCAATCTGTTGCCTTCCCAGCCACGCAGAGAAGGAATATACTCTTTTGGGCCACCTTCAAGAAAATGGAAAACTGGAGTGTAAACCCACTCAAACTGTGAGGGGAAGGGGGCTGTAACCAATATTGTCCACTTGCTAGACAATGCTTCTAACTGCTAGGCTACTACACAAAGCACAGATCTGTAGTACTGGGGTTTTTTAAAGAGTGAGCCCTGCTCAGCAAGGCATGGATCCTTTCAAGGTCAGCATCCAGAAGTGGATGCAGTCCCTGTACTCCAGGGAGCAATGGGAGTTCACCTTCATTGCCTCCCCTTTTTGCAATCCATCTCCTGGAGGTTTTTATCTCCTCCCCAGACACTGGCTGTGAGCTCCCTGCTGGGCTTGGGCACCTGTTTTAGCTATGGATACTTTTATACTGAAGTCATCCCTTTGGAGCTCATTGCAGCAGACGAGCAGCAAATGATGCTGCCCAGAGATGTGTGCTGTGTCCTGCTCTTCTCCACAATGGCTTCAGGGGAAATGATGCTGCTGTTTGGAAGGAGCAGTGCAGGGAGCAGCTCCAAGGTGCAGCCCCGCTGTTCATTTTGCTTTTCACTTGCTACGGATCCCTGCTGGACTCCCTGGGCCTTCCTTCTCTCTCTGCTTTGTGCAAGTAGCTGAAGACATTACTTCAAAAGTTAGGGTGACGGAGCTCAGCCTGATCTTAGATAGCACTCAGTGGACTATCATATCTCTACTGCAGCTGGCACAAACACACAAGCCTTTAGTGTCAGGGGTACATGTCTCATTATTCTGGCTGCTTTTCTCGCAAACAAATATTTATTTTGGAGAAAGCGGGGGAAATCCAATTCTCTACTTGTGGTTTCGATTCCTTTTGTCTGCAACATGTTCTGCTAGGGAAGTGATGCACAGCGGTTTCTTTTTCAAATTTGCTTCTGGCTCAGCGAGAAGGTGGGTGGCAGGGCAGTTGGAAGTCATCAAGCACAAGCAATAATGTTTAGTAACGTTTTGTATAACTCTGCCCTCCAACCATTGCAATGGCTTCCTTTTTCTGTTCTTACTGGGGGACAGATCCTGGGAGGTCCTGAGCAACTTTGAATTTAGCTGAGAAATTCCAAGTCCTGAACTTAAGCTCCTAAACGTAGCACAGAAAAGCATCACAAAATCTTTCTTATCCATGCTGCAAAAAGGGACCCAGCCATACAACTGGGGTAAAGTGAAGCAAGTCTCCTAAGGGCATTAGAAGAAGGTAGCAACAGGGCAATTAATGTGAGCAGGCCACAATAACCCCCTCACACTAAGAGTCAAATCCTAATCTCCTGGGCACCAGTTGAGTAGATAGGATCTTTATGGAATATTTATATCCAGGATGGAGCAGGTGTCAGATTTTTCTCACCCCAGTGGCAAGCATAGCTGCCTTATTGCCATCAATTAAGCAGATGTCAGCATGAAAGACATGTTCAGAAAAAATATTGCCTCTAGATCCCAGTAGTTGCAACTGGTTACTTGCTAATGACAAACAGTGATGATTGGTGATATTTATTCATGTGGTAGACTTTCAAAGCAAGAAGTGGAGCCTAGCATCCCTGGCTAATGCTTTCCCAAAAGCAATATGATGGCCCATTCAATGTGCTAATACTCAGTTCTATTAGCATTTTTCATGTGCAGATTTTGGAAAGGAAGAAAGACGACTTACCAGCAAATGGAGATTTTTTCATATATGTAGTGCACAAATACATTCATGCCATGGAAGAAGGCAGGGGAAATACCTGCTTCCTGACCACATAATTTTTCCTTCTACGGTAGTTTCCCTTCCATTCCTTTCTCTAGAGGAAAAAATGGTTCTCTGTCTTCCTTGATGTCCACTGCAAGGAGAAAAGGTAAGAAATCTGTATGCATATTCTGGAGAAAGTTTCTTACTTTTAAATAAGCTGTTCTTCTGTTTTACAGTGATTGCATGCATGCATATTGACACAACGTGAGCACAGAGGAAGGCTGCATTTTTACCACAGAAAGGTAATGAAAGTTCTTCGTACCAATAAAAATTGTAAGAACACTGCCAAGTGCAGCACCATTCCCGGATGCTTCCAGGATGGCCCAGGGTCTCATGAAATTGAAAAGAGTTCCATATGAATGCCCAGCAGATGACAGGAAAGGTGAAATTTCTCAGCATTACCACCCGCTTAGCTGAAGAGCTAGTGGCATTCACTCCACTCATCGATGCAGCCTTGACTGCGCAGTCTCAAAACAGGACATGACAGCCTCTTATCTACATGAATAGTCTGCACAGAGAGATGACAGTATCCCCAGATCACTAAGCTGTTGACAGAAAGAGCCTCAGAAAACATCTGGAATTTCTGATCCTGTCAGAAATCAGAAATAAGAAGAGAAACAAGAAATAAGGTAGAGCTTTACTGGCATTGAGAGTGTGGAAGAAAGACATGAAGATTAGATAAAAATTAAGTTTCTGACTGAGATGGAATTCTGAGCCAGAAATAAGGATGGCTCTCAAAAGAAACATCGCATGAAGAATGGATATGATACAGAGAAAAAGACTCTCTTACCCTCCAGGAGAAGGCAATATTCAATAATAAACACATCTTCTTTGGCAGATACATCAGTGAAGAAGCTGCTGCAGGTTCACAGGAAGGATGTAAGTGAGGGTCATTAGCACCAGTTTCAAGTCTCATGGAGGAGAAAAGTCTTTAACAAATGGAAACAATTTGATCAACCCTTTCAGAAATTTGAGGACCAGGATCCAGAAGTCCATCTGCAAGAAACAGAGGATACTGCTCATTTTGTAAGCAGATTCCTCCTTACCATGGCCCAACAGATCCAGAAAAATACAGTAACTCAATTAATCAGATCTTAAAAGGCACACTAGTCTTTTCAATAACATCCAGGGCTTGCCTTGTCCCTGGAGAATGATAACAAAACAGCCACAGAAGCAGAACAAGCCAACATTGATGTTTGGAAGAAGTATCAGTATTCATCCTGAGACTCTCCACACATTTCTAGGAACGAATACTAGGCAGTTATCACTAAAGGCTGAGGACCCCTTTTTTTGTACTCTAACTCTCTGAAGTCTATCAAAAGACCCAGCAGCAACCCAGAAAAGCATTGTCTCTGCTGAATAATGAGCTCTCTTTAGTTTCCAACAGACTGTCCGCCCACCCATGGTTATTTGCATTTACTGCCTCTCATGAAATGCACATTTTATTCAAAGAAGAGAAACAAAGAAACTTCTGCTGGTACTGAAATCTTGGTTTGGATCTCAGGGCTAATGAGGGAAATGTGCTCCTAACACCTCAACTTCAGACAGCTGGTGCTGGAGATAGATGCCAGAAGGGTTGAGGTCACTCACAGTGTCAGTGATGAAGGGTCTGGGTTGATGTCATGTCCCAGCAATCGTGACAACCAGGAGATTCCCAGAGGAATGATCATTGACAAGATGTTCAATAGACTGCTTCCAACCACTTGGCACTATGAATAAAGATCATATTACTCGCAGTGGACTTGCTATTACAACAAGAGTGGCACAGCTAACCTCTTTGGACCCCAGAGATCTGCAGGAATAAAGCCATAGAAGATGGCAAGCACCATTTTTTCTTGGAATTCTTTTGCTGGCAGATTTAACAGGCATCTGGAGTCTGGGGTTAATGGCCTATAAAACACGGAAGAGTGTAAGATTTTCAGGGCATAGGAACATCCTCTAAAGCACTTGCAAATTTTGATGCATGAGATCGTCATTATTGTTGAAGTAGAATGGCACAATCTGACCTAGCACATGTGGTTTCTGAAGACCCAAACAAGGTCAAAGCAGGACCACTGGCAGAGATATTTCTGAAGGTTAGGTTCTCCCCTCCTGTAAGCTTGAGGCTTGGAAGGTGGACACTTTAGAATAGTCTGGAATATGCCTTTCTCTTAAACAATAAAGGCATCTTGCCCACCAGTAAGTGGAAGCCAGAAGGAATCCAGTCACCTTCTTGGGAAGGTTCAAATAAAAAATGGAGAACTGAGATAAACATGCAGAAGCTATAGACAACTCCTCAAAGACAACGAAAGAAAGAACTGTTGAGGGTTTACCAAAAAAAGTCAAACCCAAGGTAACACACTGTTGAGAGACGTCAAAAAGCGAAGAACTCCAGCACAATTGTGTCATTGAGAAGGGAAACAATATGAGGCACGTCTCATTGTACGTACCTGTGTAAATCAGAAAGCTCACACACTAAAGATGCTGAAGGAATAAAATATTTGGTCTCAAGTGACAGGTTTTATATATACCCCTTGTGCGAATGTATATGTTGATTATCACTTAAAGCCGGAAGATAATCTTATCCATCTATTCTTATATATACCATACTTTCTGAATATATTTAAAAATAAAAAATCTTAACTAGTGGAACTTGCAATTCTTCTTTACAATGGTGTAACAAAAAAACAGATCTGCCCTTAATCCTTAAACTGACAAGACAAATTCTAATATTCAGCCTATGAAAAGAGCAAACAATGGCTTTGTAAATTCTAAGAGTCTTAGTTTATATTACTGCAACTTGGAAACCTAGGTTTTTTATATGATATTTTGTTGGAGGTCATGATCGTCCAAATATTGAAGCACTTGTTTATAGTTTGGTGTTTAATAACCAAGTGCATTAAACACTTTCTGCTCTAAATTTACCAGTTCTTGGATCTTCACCAAAGTCTCTGCAGAGTGCTGCTCCAGGAAAACACTATTCCAGCTCTGATGACAGATTAAATTGCTTTTTATTTTTAAAGCATTAATAATTTGCAATATTAGAAATACACTGAAAAGAGGTGATTAATTACTATCATGAAGCAAAGCCTCAGACAGGCATTAATTACTGTTGTCAAGCTAATCCCAGATTTGTGTTTCATATTTACTTCTCTCCTTTATTATCTGCTTTTATTTTAGATTTATGCGATATACCCAACAGAAGTGTTTTTGATGCACACATTGTCAAGCCATTCCCAGAGTGATTGATAAATGCCAACCCATATAGATGAGGTTATGATACTAGACTGTGGTTACCATATTCAACTGTGGGTGTACTAAAATTAGGCACATGTATTCCCATTTAGCCACTTGAGTCATTTGCATCACTAAAAAAAGGCCACTTGTTTAGGTGCCTTTAGTTAAGTGACTAAATTGAGACCCCATGTGGCATGCATATTACAAAATAACAAGAGTTTGTTCCTTAATAGGCTCCCATGAAAGCCAACGGGAGTTTAGCCATGGAATTCAAAGGGGACAGACTGCACCCAACTAGTGGATTGTGTAACAGCTTTTATTTTGATGTTAAGTTTTTGGTACTTTTTCTCAGTAAAAAGATTGAAAACACATGTTAATAAATCTTCTAATTAAACCACTTACCAATATTACAACTTTAGTGTTGGGATAAAAACAAGCAAAAAGAAAGGCAATTATAAAAGCGGAAAAGAAACAAAGACAAAGGAAGAAAAAGGGACAAGTAGGTGGACTCTGTCTTTGGCTGTCAGTTTGGCTCCTTCACTCTCTCCAAGGAGTCCTTTGGGGAACCAGGCTAGGCGGCAGATTTCAAAGGTGTTGACAAGCCTGGCAGACCAGCGGTTTCAATTTGTCCCTCAGCAAGAATGCCAGGCAGCTGTAAATGACTCTAACATTCTCCGCTTCATGACGGTTCCAGGATTAGGAATAGGTTTTTGCTTTAAGTCCAGTATGGACTCCCTGCTAAGAGGCTCAAGCTTGCTTAGACAGTGAACGCTTTCAGTCTACAAGCCACAAGCCTAGTTTCTTTTGCCAAGATAAAAGGGGCAGAAATTTTTTAAAAGATGGAAAAGCACTTCAGGAAGTAAATGAGAGACGCGTGAAAGGGATCCCACTTAACCATTTTTCTTTCAAGGGGACGTATGTTCTGAAATCCCTTCAATAGTTTGGAAGTCTTCCATCATTAATTTGGAGGCATGTTACAAATTTTGTTCTTGTGCAGAGGATAGAGAGCACCATTCAATGTTGCACAAAAATAATAATAAACTACTTAGATTTTTAACAAAGGGTGGGCACTTTTCCCGAAATGTCTCCTTCGCAGCTTGGACAGGCCTCTTCCAATAAACCAAAAAAGGTCTACCCTTTTGCTACCTGAGCTCAGCATCGGGCTATGAACAGAATCAGCAGCAGGACAGTATCTGTGGCAACATCATGGGTGCCAACAGACAGGACCTGTCCCTCCAACCCAGTAAGAGGCTATAAGGCACTCACATAGCCATGCTACTCTCTAGATCACTTGCCGGGTGACCAGAAACACTGGACACTCCAGACTCCTTTTTCCTTATAACCTGACTGCCCAGGGTTACTAAACTTTGGTTTGCAGTGTGAGGAAACAAATGGGACAAGAATGACTGAAAAACAGACTACATTTTTTTATATCTTCATACATTAAAAAAAAAGGGAGGGAGGGGTGTTCACCTGCATTTTCAGCATTGCAAACCTGCAGAAGGAAAGATGAGCGTTTGGCTCAAAATCAAAACCTCCTGATTTGTAGTTGTGATTATTACACACTTCACCCCAAACCACTGAAATAAATGGAGTTTTGTCATTGGCTTCACTGGAAACTGGCACCAAGCCTTCGTTGGGTAATTTCAAGTTTGTTTCACAGCTGTAAGCCAATGCACAAAGCATATGGTTTCTGATGCATCACAAGTTAGAACTGCCTAATGAACATCATCAGAAGATCACTCTCTTTAATGTATAATTTATTATGTCTTCATCAGTGAAACCAGCTGAAAGCACAAATGCAAAGCATATATATTGGGGTTGAGGTTAGAGCTACAACAGAATGCACAATGGTAAATGTGCAAACATTTTATCTTTCTTCAGTAGTTCTAATGGTAGCCTTCAAATATTTGAAGAAGGGTCTACTATAAACAAATACTGCCTTCTTTCAGCAGACTTTGCAAAGTTAAGATAGCTGGGAAAATAAGCTAATTTCAACTCATTTTTAGTTCAAAAAGCCCAAACCCTAAAACCTCTTCCCTTCCAGACTTGTCCTTGAATAAAATCAAAGCGGATGTTTATGTCGGTACTTCGGGGGGGGGGGGGGAAATTGCCACTCTGGACAATATCAAGAGAATTAAAATTTTTATACTACTCTCTTGCACTGCCACTTTTCTATCTTCCCAGCAGGTGCCAATAACAAAAACCGCATCCAATGATTCTGAAACACAATGTGTTCTGAAACACATGTGGCTGACTGACAGCAAGAAATCCCTTTTTATCTTATTCTTTCTTTCATGGCCTAAATTATCAGCTTGCAGTGTGCCACACATAACTCAGTTTGAGCATAAAATTATCTCTGAATATAACATTTCCAAACTGTTGCCAAACTGGTCACTTAAAGTTGTTTATCATCTCACTATTTATTCTGAGGAGAGTTAAAAAGAAACAGAAGGTTTTCTGTATACATACAAATATGGGGGGGGGTGAAGAATAATAATAACGGAGTATTTCTTAGCCTTCCTAGTTACGCTTCTCATTATTGTCTAAGCAGCTTCTTGCCAAGCTTAAAATTCATTAATACGGGAAATACTGAGCTCATTGGCTGCAACACCTCCATTGTAGAAATCAGACTGCTACTATCCACCACATGCTCTGGCATAAAGCCAGGTTTGTTCTCTTCCTCTTCAGTCGTCTTCTCCCTCAACCTCATTAAGGCCCCACATAATTACCTATGGAAACAAATGCTTTAGAAAAAGTCATGTCAAGGACAGTCCCTAATGCTGCTGCTTCACGGACAGAGCCACGGCAGGAGAGCACAGAACCTCATGGAGGCCACGGGGCCTCTGCCTGGGTGCGGGGACGTTCCCACATGGAAGAGATTATAGAATTGGAGAGTGAGGCCAAGCAATTTGTTAATCCTTCACATGATCATGTTTTTTGCATATGTTGTGCAGCAACGTACCTTTCAGTTGGGACTGGTTATGTTATGCTGAAGTTCATCTTACATAATGCTGATCAGTTAGACCACAGATGCTGAATTAAGTGGGCCTTCAGGAGTTGGCCTTCTTGCCCCTTAGTGATTACAGAACCAAGAGCAAAGTGTACTAGGAGTAAAATAAATCAAGAACTGAAGAACAACAGCTAAAACAGGGCTCTATATGGACGCTTTATCCCAGACTTCTCTTGTTTTTCTTTGCCATCTGAGCAGATTTTTGATTACTGCAGCCTGTGTCCACGTTTTCTTAGAGTTCTGCCAGAAACAAGAGCTGGGGCATATTTATTTCTGAGGGCAGATCCAAGAGAGGGGATAAGTTCAGCCAGCTAGCAGGCGCTAGCATCCAAGGGAGTGAAAGAGGACATGGGGAGGGTTCATAAATCCATAGCTTTAGAAACAGAAATGGACTTGTCAGTAACTGTTCCTACAGACGTGTAGACTTGGAGTGGGGAGGGAGACTGATGGGATGAATGCACAAGTGGGAAAGGATTTGAATGTAGACAGAAATGAAGAACTTACAGAGATGAGTATCCAGGACACAGTGGAGGAGAAGAAAGCTTCAAGCCATAACCTGACAAGTCTGGGGTAGGTTGGCAAGGAAAAAAAGCAATAGTACTGGAGTAGACTGTTCAGGGGTGGGAAGGCCTTGGTACAAAGAGGTCAGGGGAGATGGGATTGCTGGCTGGGTGATATCTGGTGGGATACAGGTTTGGGGCATTTGAGGATTTGGGGACTAGGGTTCAGGAAGCAAGGGATCCTTGTGCAGTATCCCAGTTTGGCAGTAAGGACACAACCAGAGAATGACGCTTTCACCACAGTAAGACACTGTCACCCCTACTGATACCCAGTCTTGCGCTCCTTCCTCCCCACCCCAACAAGGATGTCTGCAAGCACATTTTCTGGAGGTCCTTTTTTCACTGCTGGAAATACAACAGTTCTAAATCACAGTCCTAAGCAGAGCTTAAAACATCCAGAAACATGGCAAAACCACTGAATATTTCCATAGACCTGCACTGTGCCTGAGGAGGGATAGGAACCAGTAAAAGAAAAATGGTCAGCAAGGCAGTCTTGCTCTTTACTTTCATGGCTGAAGCATTTGATATTCCTGATACTAAGTACAGCACAGAAAAATGGAAGACCTGCAAACAGCATGAAACAATGTGTAGATGTACCTTTTAACAGTAAGAATAGAAATAAAAATGCAATGAGAGAAGAGTTTGAGGGCATTCTGAGGAATCACACTTGTCGTTCAGGGGCTAACCAAATTCCCACTGCAAGACAAGACCATGTCTGGGATAAAAATTTCAGAGTAACTTTACTGGGAGACTTATAATTTACCTTTGATAAGTGTTAAACCAAGAAGTTCCAACATGTCAGAAATCCACAACTACTTGCCAATAGACCTGATTCAGAAGTCTCTCACAATCCAAACTGGAGACTAATGGTGTATGTCATAGGTATGTCTTTCATGAGAGCATTGTCTCATTTTATAAGTGACAGTGCTTTGGAACCCTTGTTTATGTTAGTGTATATGCACCCACATATCGTGCATACTGCACATAGCCACTATAGCTAACATATAACAGCAAAGTCTAGTTTTGGTTTTTTGAGCAACCATAACTTCAGGAATGGGTGTAATTACAGCGCAGCAAGCCTCCTGAAGCCTGCAGCCTGCCTCCTACGACCCAGACATGTTCAGCAGGGACTGTTTAACCACCAGCTACCACCTAAACACTTGAATGCCCACTTTGATGGCTGGTCCCTATTCATCCACTTGAGAAGCAGCCACCCTGAGGTGGTAGGAGGAAAGTAGTACCTTAGCAAGAAGAATGTTGTTTGCTCTGTGGAAAGGTTTGGGGCAGATGCTTGACTTGGGATAGCTGCTCCCAGGGGTTAGAGCTGCCACTCAGGCAGGGGGAGGAAGTGGGCAGCTTCTCTGGGGGTGGAAGGGCACATATGGCACATGTTTATGAGAGAGCACCTGCAGCTTGTGCTGAAGAGTGGGTGGTACTGGTTGTCTTAAGGAGCTGAGGGAATGTGCTGCAGGAGGAACTGAGCAGTTGCTTGCACTGGAAGGAGAAAAGGGTGCAAGACTGCTCAGTCTGTGGTACAAAGGTACAGGGGCATAGGTTTCTATGTGGGCCAGGACAGGCATGTTGTGCTGATCTGCAGGAGCTTGGAGACACATCTATTTGGTTCACACCAAATTTTAGTTCAGTTTCTGTAGCTGAACTGTCCTGGCTTTCAATATCAGCTGTAGCCAACCACAGCAACCTTTGAGCCCTGGCTGCTAAACATGACAGTGAGTGCTTGGTGCAATCCAAAAAAATAATGGTGCATGCTTGCTAGAAGCTTCATGTTCTGCCAACATCGCGTATACTGGTGTGATTTCAGCATGGTGGGTGGTGGGAACTCAGCGAAACTCTGGGAACTTAGAGATGTTTGAATTCAGAAAGAAATCTGTTTCTCTTCTTTTTGTTCTCTTCATTTTCAACTAGATATAGATCTGTCTAGACAGAGTGAAGTTATATTAATAACTTCATTATTATTACTACTATAGCTAACAAAACATTCTAAGTGCTTTAAAAATAGGTCAGTTCTTATTAGTGGGAGGAAATTTCATGTCCAAGATCTGACTGAGCTGTCCTTCTCATCCTGGCTAAGTATGGGCAGGCGGTGACTGTCCTCCCACTCCTCTCTGGATGTCTCCTAAGAAAGCCCTTCAGAGTTTGTCATTTACCCATATACCATTAGGTGCAGCAAGTACTAATTGCTTCCTCTTACAGCAGCTGGGCTTTTTTGTCAGTGTTCATTTTCAGGACAATTTTGCGCTGTTTATTTTGTTTTGCTTCAGTTGAAAAAGCAAATGGCTGTCAGATTCCAGAACAAAGCTAACTTTGGTGAGGGATACTGGAAGTACTACGCAGGAATCAGTTTTTATCAGATGGAGCTAGCAAATCAGCATTTATGTAGCCTACTTTTAGGAGCTTGTAAAGATGCTCAACTCACACTCAGATGACCTGGTCATGAGTATTACATAAAGTTTAAATTTTGGTGGTGAGAGATAAGCTGTTGTACATTCCCTTGAAATGCCTTAAGTATCCAGGTTGAACATCTGATTTTTGAGAAAACTCTATCACTTTTATCACAGCACAAACATCAAAGAACAATAAATTTTCCTTTTTAATTGCATGAACTAGTTTTAATCCAAAATAACTTATCCTTAAACAGGATAGAAGAAAACTGGAAAGCAATCTGAAGCAAATCAATTTATGCTCAGATGTAATTTCAGAATCTGCATTTCCCTTCGTTCTCCATTCTCTCCCTAGTTCAGCCTCCTGAAGTTTATCTTGCAATGTAAAAAACTCAAATCTATCAACCTCTAAGAAGTTGCAGGTTACAGAAAGGTCAGCCATAGCAACAAGTCATGCTGTATGGACTGGAATTTTCAGATAACTACCATTAGCCTTTTTTTTCTAATGCAAAATATAACATTTAGTAATTGACACCAGCTAGAAAACTGAACTAACTTTTCATAGGACTGAAGAAGATCTGGCCAAAGAATCCAGATTTGAAACTCTGAGTAGTGATATCATTTGATCCAAGTGAACTACATAGGTTTATAGAAATCTCTTGTGTAAAGAGTGCATTAGGCAATCAGCACTAGCAGTGTTACATGTTCAAGCATTAAGTCAAAGTCAGATCTTTCAAAATTAGCTTGGTGTAGGTACTTCTGGTATTGTGTTCTGTCAGACGGACATAAAAGACACCATTCAGAATGTCTTTGATCCAATGCTCTGGGTATTTTATGAATATTCCCAACCCAAGTATCTGAGTTAGCTACCTAAATTAGCTACTTGTGTTGCCTTCTGTAACTGATTAAGAGAGACAGGTTCCTCCAGCACGAGAGAGACTCAATGCATCTTGGTTAGATTTTTGGACTGAACTGCTCTAGGAGGAACCTCTCACCCTCCACTGTTCAGGGAGAGTTTGGTACATACTCCCAGGCCTCTTTTGAAGCAAAGGAAGGCCTTAAGAGGTTTTGAGTTGAAACAAGTCAGCTACCTCATCCAAAATATTGCTGTTCCAAGGAACTTGAGGTTTTCTGTCTAACGTTGCCACTGTTTTCTGTCAGCCGACTCTGCAGAGGCATGTCTCTAATCATACCACGTCTGGAGCAAGTGTTGGAACACTTAGCACAAGCAGAAGGTGGTTCAGGCAATGCTTGTAGAGATGCAGAGGACACTGACCATGACAGCAAACCACCTTGTCATGGATTCCTCACCTCTTCACATTCTTAAATCAAGACTGAATGTCTTTCTGAAATACAAAATCTAATCAAATCTATTTGGCTCAGTCCATGAGTAACTGGTTTAAATAATGTAACCTCTATTGTATAGGAGCTTGGACTAAATGATACAAAGATGATTTCCTGAGAAATGCCAATATTAAAAATAAATCTTTGAATTTCAGCTCTTGTTCGGTGGTTTACTATGGAGGTCAACAGAGATTTGTGAGGTCTATTTGAACAATTAGTTAAATCCTGAGTACGAAAGAGAGACAAAGTTAGCAGATAGAATGTGGATTTAGAAACACAGCTGGTTATGAAAAGTCATGCTCAGCAATGACACAACTACTTCAAGACAAAAAAAATCTATGCTTTTGCAACTGTCCTGGATTCTTGCCCCAAGTTGTTGTTTGTTTCAAAGAAGCTGTATGGTTACATAAAGTGCTACTGAGCTGAGAAGCACCAAAACTAGTATCTGTTGAATTCTGAGCTATTGATGCTACATAGTTAACAAGTCAAATACACCTGTGCAGTTAGATATGTCATTTGCAAAGACCAATCTTTAAGATGGTCTTGCTTTGACAATTGTGTTATACTTTTCCTGTTTACTTTCCAAAAATTCCCATGGCACTGAAGAACTGATACTGTGATGGAAATAAGGCTCAGGTCATCTATTTTTATGATACTAATAACCAATAACATTTTCTACCCTAAGTAAAAGTGCATAAAATATTCAATGTGCAATTAAGGGAATTGGCATATTTGTAATGGCACAGCTTATTTCAAAATTAAAGTTGTGTATATTTTCCAAATTCAAATTCAAAAGAAAAGAGAAATACAGTTTATCAAATATACACTTTTCATTAATGTCTCAGCTAGTTCAATAATTTTGTGTTTATTTTTTCAACAACAGGAAGCTGCTTAATGACCTCTGAATCATCACAAATCATAACTAACGCAGGCTAGACACTTCCCCAGAAAAGGTTCTGTCCAGATGCATTTTTATTGGGAATGGGGAGTAGTCACTGCAGGAACAATAATGTGCTGCCTTTTTCACTATATAGAAGTAAATTACAAATGAACAACTTGGTTTTCAAAATTAAAGGTAAAAGCACAGGAAAGCTACTCTAAAGGACACCTGTCACTTTAGAAAGCCTGTAATAAAAACATAATTTTTTGTACCATAGCAACATGCAAGAAAACTACCAGGAGAGTGTTTTCAATCAAGGCATTCATTTCTGTCCACAGCTGTTCTGCATTTAGTTTTTTAGTTCACATTACTCCTATCTGTTTGTCCAGGGCTAATTCAGACTGAGAAGAAGCTATATGTCACTCACTAAACAACAGTATAATTAAAAGTCCTACTGCTACAGCTGGTTTGAAACATTTGAGAGCTTGGGAATTGCAGGGAACTCATATTAAAAATAAAAGGGATGTAATCACAGCCTCCTGTACAGTTTAATGGGCAAGAGTAATTTCATGATTGCAGTTGGTTTGAATGAAGCACATTGCTCTAATTATGTATATCATGTGTATACACGCAAAGACTAGAATCTATCTATATAATAAGGGTAATTTAAAATATTCCTGACTTTCATGATTATAATTAATCTGGACAAACTATTTACAAATCATGAGATCATTTCATACCATGGTGTAAGATAGAACTATCTTAAAGATGGACCCCAGCCACACATTTAAACTATCCATTTTTGCATAGTGTCCAGCATCCTGGATGGATGTAGAGAAGTACGCTCATGTCTGTAGCGGTTTCTTTTTTAAACACTGAACAACTAAACCACATGTTTCATTGTTCGGCATGCCACTGCTGAGGATGCCTACACATGTTACTCTTTTCTGCACCATACTATTCTTTCTGGAAAAGTCATTCCAGACTGATGTCAGTTTGGGTGTACGAAGGCTGCAGACTTGTTCTAATTGTAGTACTAAAACAAACTGTGCTTGTGCTAATACTTTCCATATTGCATTTCAGTCCACAGTAATTTTTGCTTACTTTTGAGCAAAATCAGTTCTGTCAGTTTTTGTGTTATTAGAAGAACTGTATTTTTCCCACGTAATTCTTACACCAAAATGCTTCAGATAAAGGTGAAACTAGAAACATCAAATGCTAGCTATTTTGTAGATCACAGCAATGATTCAGGAAACCACCCAAGGCTGAACCTCATCAGCTTTGTATTTCTAAACTAGAACTATTTTATATTAGCAAGTTTAGACTACTAGATCTTAGAGTGATGTTTTTTATAGAAGGACTTTTGCAGATTAGGACAAGGTTGTTGGTTTGGTTTGGGTTTTTTTTTCAAAAAAGCTTCAATTAAGAATGTTGCCATTATACAAATACACTTTAAAAATGTATTTTTTAAGAAAACTTCCATTTTTCTATCTCCTTCTGTCTCTCTTCATCTCTCTCTTAATTAAAAGAACTCTGGGAATTGAAAAAACTGACTCTACAAAGTTCAGATTGGCTCCGGCAAAAGCAAAACCAATGGAAGGTAACGATGGTCAGCGCCTGTATAAACAGGCTTACCTGCCAAATCAAGAGAAATACTAAGAAATATTGAGAAATCAAAAACATAAAAGAGCTAGTGGAAAAGCTGGTTTATATTTAGTGGAAACACTTTTATTTTAGCACTTTGAGTTAAACTTTGGAACTGAGAGAGTAAATGAAAGCATTTCTTTTATGCCAGTATACAGGGTATACAGTTGAAATTGTTTCTGCTGTCCAGAAGAGGGGACATAGAGTTCCTAATAGAAGCCAGGAGTATTCATTATGCAGCAATTTGAATCACGGAAGTTATCGGAATGATACACTAGCAACATGAATGGTACATACCTCAGAATTTTGGGATAGTTTGGATAAGAGTACAAACTGCATTGATTCAGGCCTGTCTTTACGATATACTTGAGCAGAACTTCTGAATATTACTCTGATCATAAGGTTTCCAATCTAATTCCTTATTCAATGTTGCTTCAAATTGTGCAACTTCATTTTCATCAGTTGGGAACTGCTTTGTTCACCATCTAGTAATATCACTGAAATTTGTTTCATTATTCATATTGGAATTATATGAATGATTCACAGAATATGTTTTGCACTCATTTTGCTTTCCATAACTTCAGAAATTAAGTCCCAGATGTTACCCTATTCTTAAGATTTTATTTCAGTTCACACTAACATTTCATATTTCAGTGAAGAAAATATTTCTTAGCACAAGCGAAAACACATGATATTAATTTTGAGTATTTTTCATCTGCTTTGTCTACATCAGTTCAGGTAGCTGCTTAGCCAAATGCTTTATAAAAGTATTGTGTTTAATTTACAAAGAACTCTATTCAATGAAACAGCAGAATACCCTTTTGGCTTGCCCAACTGGATACATAACAGAGACATCTGGAAAAATGGTCTAATTTCACATTGTAAAATTATGCAGAAAAGTAAGAAGATCTTCCCCTGTTTTCCTTTACTGACTGAGAATTATATCATGTAGGCACCTATAACCCAAAAGAACATCATTCCACGCACTGCTGATGTTATTTTAATTATTTTTCTGATTACTATTTAAGAACTCGGTTCTTTTTTCACTTACACCTGACATATCCTTGTTGTTATTCTGACATTTCCAGTGAATTCTCTCCTCCAAAACCAAGGAGAGCCTCTCAGGTCAATTTTCAGTTGTTTATTTTGTATTTATTTACAGATACAGAAAATAGATCCACTGTGGGTTTGTTTCCTCTCAAGCTGTCTTGGGCTAATTCTTTTCCTATCATGGGGCCACTCTGTCTTTATTTAACTTTGTTACATTTGAATTTTGTCCTGTAACCTTTGCCATTATTTTTTCCTTAATAGAAAAAAGATTATGCACTATTAATGTGGCTAAATTTTCCATTTAAACAATTCTAACTTGGTGTGCTTCAATACTTAATATATTTGAGATTGCCTAAGTTTTTCCCCCATCAAGACCAAAGAGAAACATATTGGTAAAACAAGCAACTTAAAGATGACAAGCTTACTGTCAGTATTGTGCTCAGCATGTAAAGTTGGCAGCTGCTTAACACTTATTCCATTTTCATAATGATGGACACTGGAAAATGTAATACTTTTCTCTCTCAGCCTTTCCTAATTCACTCCATATGTAAGCAGAACTTCCATACACTTACTCCATGCACCCAGATTTCTAGCACCCCCTCCCCATGTAGAGGCAGGGTCTCCAAAGCAAATAAATAAATAAATAAATAAATAAATAAATTTTTAAAAATTACCTTGGTGGTTTGTGGTTTTTATACACACTCTCAGACACACATACTCAGAACCACTAAAAATCACCAACTCCCCAGAGAGCCAAGATTTAATTTGGATCACACATTACAGGCCAGACTAGAGAGTATCTTTACAATAACAATATTTACTTATATTCATCAACAGATGGTAAAACAGCACAGGGAGAAAAGCATGAAGAAAAGTGAGCAGTTTTACATAGAAATAATGGCCACACCAGATATAGACTGTCAATAAAAAGCAAATCAGATATGTATAGAATATTTAATTCTTGCAGAAATATAGCTTGGGTTTTCAAATTATATTATAGATCACTTATTTCTTCCTTATGTGTCTATGCAACTCAGGTTTACACTATTCCTCTCTGTTTATTTGGTCAATGCCTATTTACTATGCAAGACAGAAATCAGAAATGCAGCTCAGTATGAGAATTGACATATGCAGCCGGAACCAGAACATTTTCTTTTTAGAGATGTTTCCAAAGAGCTGACTTCACTGGCCATAGTTACATGTGGCTATGTGCAAAAATACCAGAGGACACAAATACCAAAGCAGAACATAACTCCCATAACTATTTAGCTATTTTTTTAATAACCATCACTTTTCTTTGGAACAGTTGCAAGACTAATACAGTTTTTACTTTGTTTCATTTCTCTCTCCCTAAAAAAGTATTATCCCAGATTAATATATATTTTTCTCCCTTTTTAAGAAGACTGGTTCATATTGGGTTACCCTCTTCAATTATACTAATGTGCCCTAGTTCCTTCAAATCCTAGTGTATAATCTGCCTGTTCAAACTGGGCTGTCACTGGACTTTCATTTTATACACAATCTGCCTTGAGGTAAAGAAATAAAAGTTACTCTCCTGCCACACATACATACTTCATAAGACAGTTGATGAAAAAAGCATTCTTTTGTAATGTAAATTTTCTTGATTTCTATCAGTGTAACACAGCTCTCCCCCACCCCCAGGAAGATAGCTGTAGCCTCTGCTACCCCCCAAAGAAAGCTAAAGGAATAATTCAGAAAGAACAAGTACTTATGCAACTTGGAGAAAGAAGTCTGGAAGAACCGGTGCTACATGATCCAGTGTTCCAATAAAGGCCAATTTGCTCATTAAATTATATCAGATAACGTGAAAGTTAAATCCAGTTGCAAAAGTCACCTAGAGTGAATATGTATAATACAGAAACTTCAACCATCAATCAGTCACTGGAAAATTGTCCGAGTGACACTCTCTGGCACATGTACTTCTACCATTTTTCCATTTCATAGCATTCTATAGATTCGTAGGATCCCTTCAGACATAGAAGATAGCCTGCTAAAATGATGGCAGAAGACTTACTGAAACCAGAAGATCTTGCTAAATACTTTAATTTTTATGTATTCTACTTGCTGAAACATAATACATAAAACCATTTTTTTCCTGTGATCAGCTGTAACAGTAATCTTTTTCACGACTCATCAGCCGACCCTAACCATGCTACTAAAAGACAATCCAGTTCTTTTGAGTCAATGTTCCTTAGGACAATTTACTACAGATGTGGAAGGAAACCTCAGCCCAGCATGAAAACAAAGACTTGTTTAATAATTATTTTAAGCATTCATGTGAAATTATAGAGCACATTTCTGTTTGTAAACCATGCAAAACTTTATTTGCAAGGTACGTGAATGTTTAAGTACACGTTCTGTTTCTGATCGATTGCTCATTTAAATTGTCAAGTGGTCAAAAATACATTTAAAAAAAGACATAGCAAATGAAGACTACTGTGGTCACTGTTGCAAGTTAATGTGTGTGTTTACTTGGCAGACCTCAGTGGAGAGGACAGACTGCTGCTTGCTATAAACTAAGAGTTCAGATGCGCAGTTTAGCTGCAGCAGCATGGAGTTCTGGGTAGGTTAATTACAATAATTTTTGTAACCGTGTTGTAGACATACCCTATCTAAAAGTGAATTGTCAAAAAAAAGATGTAGAGCAAAAACCTGGTCTGATGTAATTCCTGAACCACTGGATGTCAAAAATCCAATGTTGCATAAACAAACAGGCAAACTTTTCTGCTCCCTGTCTGTCTTGTCTCCTAAGGCTGTGAGCAAGAAGACTATCTCATTACGTACACTGGGGCTTCTAGGCAGAACAATAGTACATTTTTATTTCTTGTCTTTTTTTTTTTTTTTTGCCATCACTAGTGACTTTGCGTGCCATCAGTATGTTGGTTAGCAATCACTGACTGAAGGTCTTCATTATTAAAATAAATATTTTAAAAAGACATTTGTATTTACATTATGATAACATTCAACACTTTTTTACTGTAATACAAGTGAGTCTTTGATTATATCTTTTACCTGGGGCCATCCCAAGAAACTACTGCTTGTCCTAAGAAATTGAGTTACCCTAGAAACTAGCAGGTGCCAGACTCAAAACAAAGAAAATGAGGCAGGTTCACCATAATATGCAATTATGCAGTGGAACACTGTGCCTCAGGTGCAGCTGACATGAGTTCAACAGAGAACTAGACAAGTTTATGGAAGAGGAATCCACTGAGGCAAAGACACCTCAATACCACATCATTATCTCTGGTTCAGGAAGTCCCCAGCCTGCAAATTGTTGACTGGGAAAATATTCTCAGCAAGTATCACTGCTTCATATGCCTCTGTAGACACAGACTTTTATGACACTGTCAGAGACAGGATGTAGTGCTAGCAACACAGGCACTCCTACAGTAAACATTCAAGAGTACATGTAGGTTGGAGGCAGAATTCGGTGCTGCTGGTGTTCAAAGTTTGCTTCAGTGAAATCTCTAATGGATTGTTGACAGAAAGCAACCTTTTGAGATTTATTATGGACAGTTGCTGCTAAAAGAAGCTGTAAATTAGACAATAAGCTTTCCAGGACAGGAGACAGCTTTTTGTTATGTGTTTGTATGGTGCCCACAAAGAGGTCCTATGATGAGGACAACAGGTTTACTGGGACAGTAAGTCCCGAACGTTTCCAGTCACAGCCTCACTTGAAAGGGCATCATGACCTCTCTTTCTCTAACATTTCTGGAATTGTGTCAAAATTCCTAGTTCCTGTGCCTTTTATATTTCTGTGATTATAACCCCAAGCAGGAATTACAAGCCCATGTTTGGGAATTAGTGTGCATGACTGCTACCATAATACAACAAATACAAAAGCCCAAAAAGAGTAGTTTGTTAGCAAACAGAAATAAACTTCATAGAGACTGAACCATAATTCTCTCCAGTAAAATGTCTGCAATTGTCATTGCAAAGAAACTGAAACAATAGACTAAACAAAGAGAAGAGTTAACCAGAGTTTTTTCATTCTTTAAAAGAACAAGCAGTGTAGCCATAGATTCTTGCCAGCTTCTGTTGCCTTTTAAATAGTACCAAAGACACAAGTGCTTGGAAGAGTAAGGTTGAATATGAACTAGCCAAGCTGCAACAACAGCACTCTTATCTGTGGTACAACAATATTAACAAATGGGTATGATAAAATTAGTTTATAAGGGCAAAAATAGCCACTTGCCATAACACTTGGGCTTTTTCTCCCTTTAAAAATTTCTAGTAAACAAAATATAAAGATGTTAAGAGTTATCCTTTCCCTATTTTCTTTCGTACATCTGTTATCTTCCTGCAGCCAATTTTCTCTGCAAAGTTGATGTTTTGTTGAAGCAAATCCAGTAGCGGTACAGCTGTGCTGCTGTGCAGAACAGCAACCCATTACTCACCATCCTGAGAACCATACAAAACTTGGGAAGAATAATTGTCTCTGAATTTCAAGGCTCTCCATACTTTCTTCCCTCTTACAGTATTCCAGAGAGCAAGGGGTGAAACACAGCAGTAATTATACAGTACATCAGCTACTCCTGCTGTGAACACAAGGTAGCTTCTTCCACTTTTCATCAAGGAGAAGTTACTTTTCATTTAGCTTGCATTTGCTGCTGGGTAACAGCCTACATGTGGACAACCATCATGCCATAGCTGATATATTGCAAGTTGACATTCTAGCTTATCTCATTCATATACACTCACCTTCAGAAAAAGAAAAGGGAAGGTCACTTATTTTCAACAGCAAAATGGTTCAATTTTAGACTTTTTTTTAACCTTACATACAACCCAGGAAAACCAGGTGACCAGCTCTTTTTAAAGTAATTTTACCACTAATCATTGTCTATATGCCAAGTAGATTTGTTTTATCATCGTATGGTAGAGTGTTTATATGTATCCTCAATATCCAAATTTGAATTTTAACCAGCTCCTATGCAATTAAATCTAAACCAATATCACTTCCTAGCAAGGAGATAAGTATCTTTGAGAATTAGGACCCTGAAATTTTATGCGAAAAATTATGGGTGTATCAAGTGGATATTGAAAAAGCTTCACTACTTATACTGAATGTACCTCTACTCCTCTAGAGGGAGAAGTTCTTTGTAAGTGTTTAGAAATGCAAATATGGACATTTTATTGCTACTGTTCATGGATTCTAGGAATGCAGTATCAACAGACCTATTCATAATATCTGCTGGAGTGAAGACAATGATTTTTATTTGGAATGGTTTCTGCTTTCTTACTTCCATACAATCTCCAAGCATTGCAAACTTCCCTGACATGAAGTTTCAATGTAATGCTGTATGAGAGCTCCTTGGGTTACCTCATGCTTCTGTTTATTAAAGAGGCCCACTGATGGCTCTTAATGATTATCCTTTTGTTTCATATATTAAACCAATGTTCTTTTCTAAAAAAAAAGAAACTGTGGAGATGAGGTATGTTCCAGTTAGTCCTAAATTAGAACCAAAGTGTTCAAAAATGCCTAAGTGTTCCTGCCCTCGGGTGTTGGCAAACTCTGAGGAATACTTGTATAGCTTGCTCATGTTGAGTGTTCCTTTAGGAGGTGCTGTATAAACCAGCATTACATCAGGCCTTAAAGGCAGTAGGAAGAAGACCTGATTAATGACAAATAATGACACACAAAACAGGTTCACGAAATCCCATCAGGAAATTTTTCCTTCGTGCAACAAAATATTCTGACTTCCAATCATCAGAAAGTTATCAGTTCTGAAGGGCAATAAGCAGCTGGAGAAAATGTGTGAATCAGCGTGAAAATCATTTCCACGGTGACGTGCCACCCTGTGCTGGTTTTGGCTGGGGTAGAGTTAATTTTCTTCATAGTAGCTAGTATGGGATTATGTTTTGGATTTCTGCTGGAAACAGTGTTGATAATACTGGGGATTAGCTGGCAACTAAGCACCACACAGCCGCTTGCGCACTCCCCCCTGGTGGGATGGGGGAGAGAATTGGAAGGGTAAAAGTGAAAAAACTCATCGGTTGAGATAAAGACAGTTTAAAAGGTAAAGCAAAAGCCGCGCACGCAAGCAAAGCAAAACAAGGAATTCATTCACCGCTTCCCGTCGGCAGGCAGGTGTTCAGCCATCTCCAGGAAAGCAGGGCTCCATCATGCGTCACAGTAACTTGGGAAGACAAACACCACCACTCCAAATGTCCCCCACTTCCTTCTTCTTCCCCCAGCTTTATATGCTGAGCATGACATCATATGGTATGTAATATCCCTTTGGTCAGTTGGGGTCAGCTGTCGCGGCTGTGTCTCCTCCCAACTTTTTGTGCACTCCTAGCCTACTTGCTGGTGGGGTGGTGTGAGAAGCAGAAAAGGCCTTGACTCTGTGTAAGCACTGCTCAGCAATAACTAAAACATCCCTCTATTATCAACACTGTTTCCAGCACAAATCCAAAACATAGTCTCATACTAGCTACTATGAAGAAAATTAACGCTACCCCAGCCAAAACCAGCACACACCCTAATGCAACCTTTCTTTTATCTGCTCTCCCCTGGGCTTTTCCCTCATTTTTCCTTGCATACTATTCAGTTGCCCAGTAATGGAATTACGTTCTAGTTTTCTCAATTCACTCCCTTCATTCTCATATATCATCTCTACAGAAGTATTATTTTCACTGCCACATCACCACTTCCTCCTCTCAATCCACCTCATTAGCTCCTCTTCATCACTCTTCTTTTTTGCACTGATTTCTGCTCTTTTATTTTGTATCTTCTTTTACTTTCCATTTAGCCTCTTTTTACAATACCAAAGAAAAGATGTTGGACCATTTTTCACAACTAATAACAGGTATTCCACTCTGCATCTACTGTGAGTACGTCGTGTTTTGCAGATATCTTCGCAAGCACTCACACCCCTGATGTACATTTGGGTAGATGAAACCTGTCCTGCTTGGCTCGTCCTCATCCCCTCCTCACAGTCATTTGCCAGATAACTCTATGTTCACTTTTCCACTCCAAAGCACAGTCTTTGCCAGCAACTTCATCACAATTTAGCTGCCTCTCTTGCTAGAGATAAAGGCACAGGTTTCCAGCACAGGCTTCTTTCCTTCATATGATTGTATTAGTACTGTGCTCTTACTCTGCATGACAAGACATGGCTGCATACTTTGCCTTTAAGCTAACAAGCTAGCATCCCGTCAAAAATTTCATGAAGAGCCTGGCAAACTGTTCTTGGTATTTTTCCATGTACCACCATGTGTATCTCAACATCTGAATGGAAAGCCAGTCTTCTCCTGTGGATGTCTCACCAAGGAACATTAGACATGTAGTATTTTAAAGGCACATATTTTCTGCAAAGCAAGCTCTAGAGGGAGACATTAGCACAAATACCTAAATAGTTTCTGGGTTTTCTGCATTAAAAGGCACAGATGTAGCCACACAGACTGTCTGATACAGGTTCTGCTCCTACTTATCAATGAATTATGGGTTAGAGAACAGAGAAAGGAAATTATGAAGAGACCTACTTTTATAATTATTTTCACAAGTGGATGCTAATCGGGGGTGAGTTTGCTGTAAATAATAACCAGGTTGCTATGTCTCATATCTTAAATTGGAAGTCCAAATTGGTGGCAAACCTTCCCAAGGGCCACCTAAAGTTTTATTCAGACTGCCTTAACAAAATGAAGCAACCAAAGACCAATCAGTTTGGAACTGCATGAAAACTGATGACAGCTAACGCGATGTAGATGTGTTCATGAAAATAACTATGTATGTATTTAGGTATACATGGTATTACACCACATAAATAAATACACATGAATTTACTTACTTCAGGCCAAGATGATGTTATGTTGTTTTTAAAGAAAGTGGTAATGACAGGATTGTACCAGCAAAGAAACTGTTACGGAACTGGTGGCAGAAAAGTTGGAAAAGTCCTAGTTTCCCTTCAAAACATTCATGATTAGTCTCCAGTACTTTGGATTCAAAAGTCTGATTTTAAAAAAGTAGATTTTAACTAAATCTGCCTCAATGCTGTCTTCCTTCAAAATACACATCTAAATGTGTGTATACATAAATATATATAGGCATGCATACCTATATAAATGGCACAGCAGTAGAGAAAGCAAAAGCATAGGAGAGAAAACTTCTAGCTTCTTTCTGCCACTTAACCACAGTAAGACATGTCAAAGGCCATCCATCCACCTTATCCCTTAGTTCTCCATCTGTAAAATAAGAACATGTGTCTATATCTCAAACGGAAGAATTTGATGAGCATTGCATTAATAGGAGTGTTTACTAAAGCTGATCTCCACTAGGAAATGGCCACCGCTTTCCAGCGCAAAGGAAAACTTCCAGCAATAATGTAAAGCTACAGTGAAATACACTAAGTAGAGGAGTATTATGAATGTTTATAGGATCCAGAGTGAGAGAGATCCAGGGATGCTTTACAAATAATCTATTTTCAGTCAAACTGTTTCCACTCATATATTCATCACAATAAATGAAACATATTGTACAAAGAATTAAGATAAAAAGTACTTCTCACTTAGGTATAGACGTGTAGTACTGCTAGGTTTGACCTTACTATAATGTAAACACATCACTGCTCCAGAAACAGAAAGCAAATAAGGCCCCTCCAGACTAAAACTGTCTTCCTGAAGTAATCCATTGTAGACTTCAAGCATTTTTTAAAGACTTTTATTTACCCGTAATGTAAGTTGCACGCACATGCATCTCCTTTCAATGGATATAATTTACTATTTGTGATGTCTTAAGAGTATTTTTACACTATTTAGATTTTAAAGTACTATTAATGGGAGAAAAGAAATTGTGTCTCTTTCACGTATGTTTTACCTTACAAAAGTAGAAAGAGGGTATAGTTCCCAATGTGTGATACTCCATGTTTTTGAAATTACAGCCCTTAGAGATTTGCTTGGCATTAAACTAAAACCACTAACAAATTGCTAGTGGTAAAACATTGCATGAACATTGTTTCTTGCAAAATATTGGAAATAACTATTGTAGCATTACTCAACAGTTAAGCAACCTCTGTTTACTGTAAGTATTATCTCCTCGAACAACGTGTCCTGCATATGTAAATTCATTCCCTTTGGATCCAAACTCCCAACTCCTAACACTTGGATCACAAAAGTAAAACAAAAATATATGAACAAGTCCTCCTGCTAACTGGTCTAACATCCATAGCTGGAAGAAACTGCTTACTTCAAATAAATAAATAAATAAAACATGGATAAATAGGCCATGCTTATTTTTCAAATCTTTCCCTGCAAACAGTTCTAAAGGATACATTTCATTTAGTGAGAAAGATGATTTTGTTTTGCTTGTTGTATACATCTGACAATCAAATTGTGTAGCGACTTCTCTTAGGAAAAGTAACTAGAACACTGTCCATCATACACCCCATCATCTCTTTTCAGTCAGTACAATTTCTATTTGAACAAAAGAGGATTAACATGTTCCTATCTCCCTCCATCCATGACGGAAACAATATAGTGGGAAAAGAACTGAAAAATTTGAAGAACATCTTCCATCATGAATGAGCTCAGCACTGTGGTGGCAGAATATAAACTCATTAAATTTCTCTCCTTTTCCTCTATATAGAACTAGATCCAGCAAACTAAACATTGGCTCTTCTTGGTGGGCAGGATCAAACCTAGAATTGGTTCCATACTCTCTCTAGCATACTTCTGTAGGGATGTACAGTAAATGGAGACAGGCTTGACTTGTAACCTTAAGTCCAATTTCTTCATTTTCCTGTCTCAGGTTTTTTAGACTGTTCTCTTCAGTTTTTGTAAAGATGGGTTGGAAGAAGTCTTCTGGATTGAAATCTTTCCAGTTCAAATCCAGCCTTACAACGGAGCTGATACTGGCTCTCCTTTGAGTTTCAGGTTCATTTCTAATGATTCATTCCCATTTCATTCCAAACAGGCATTGTGACAAATAAACAAGAAGTGGTGACTTTTTATACAGGTGTCTTTGCATTTTTTCCTTTTTTTCTCTCTTTTAAACCATCATTACATGTAACTCATCAAATACAAAAGCACACATCTTAGACGAGAGCTTGTTATTTAATTACTTCTACTGTGGTTAACAACTAACATGCAGAAAATTAATTTAGATCCTACATTAATCCCAGAAGCTTAACAAAACTGGAATTTGGGAAGGAGCACAACCGTCTTCACTGTAAACTGAGAGGAAAGAATGTCACAACACATTTAGCACATACTATGCCAGCAGTAGTAAAGCAGAGATGGGAGTTAGCACCTGCTTAAGAAGAGAACAAGCATACTAACACTGGGAGTTGGGGGAATTTCCCACTAAACTACAACATATAGAAAGTAGGTCACTTTTACTCTTTTGAGAATGAGGAAAAGAAACAAAATTCTGAATTATATATGAACCGTCCCATTTAATTTTCTTCGTCTCCAACAGCTCCCAGGAGCCTTGTAAACAGAAAAATCTGGATTTTACGACTGGCAATTATCTAAGTTAATACCATAGAGTTCTCCGTAACCATTTTCATTATAGTTAAGGGTCTGTCAAGCTCTCTTGCCAGGTGTTACTGGCAGGAAAAAGGGTCAAGTTCAAATGTCTGAGGAATCTTCTTAAAATTAATAAATGTGATTGGCTCAAGTGCCACACCCAGAAACCTGGGAAAACTAAATATCTTCCCTACGTGACCTTAACAGCCAATTATTTTCTATTCTGAAATAAGGAGTCTATGTATAAAACAAGCAAAACTTTATGTGGGGAAAAGGCGAACTACAGCTTAATAACATACCACAAAAAACACTGCCATCTGTAAATAGGAATAGCAAAGCTATCTGATAGTAGAGTTGAATTTAGGACTCACATTTTATTGAGTATAAAGTAGTAGGCTAAATGTAAAAAACTGATTACAACACTTCCATGGAATAGAAGAAACACTGGAGGTCAGCACCCAAAACAGGGGCCTAGAAAAAGAACCAACCACTGCAATTTTCCTTGGGGACTAAGTGCAAATTCAGGGCAATGATTGTTGTTCAGTGGAGCTACACACAAAGGATGAGAAAGGGCAAATATACAGGCACACATAGACCAGGCAGCAGGAAAGTCCCAGAGACAACCAGAGAGCATGTAGGGTGATTTTGATAAAGAAATTAACCAAGAAAGGGTTAGGGTAGACCATTGTCTGAAGACAGTACTAAAGCAATGAGCCTCTCATGTTTACTTCTTATGGCATTCAGGGAAATGGGAGTTCATAAATATAGACAGAATTGCAACAAAGAAAAATTACATTTCATTATCAATTTGCAAAAGCATTCCCTCCAGATATCAACTAATCATCCAGGGTTAAAAAGAGTGAAAAACTCTCAAAATAGCTCAGCAGCCTTGCACCCAAGTCCCACCTCTCCCAGTGCAAACACCTTTGTAACAGCATCTCCCCTTCACCTGCTGAGCACCACATTGCTGCCAGCATAGCGCTAGAGGCTAAAGGCATATTTCGGCAAGCCTGTTCCCATGGGAAGTGCTTCCCTGACCTGGTGTTGAGATTCTGCCCCAAAATGAAGCCAGAGAGAAGTCAGGCCCACTGGTGCTGAGACAGGCACTGGTCTAGCATGGTTAGCTTAGGCCTTAACACCCTCTCCAACCCTGTCAGCCATCAGGGCTCCCTCCCACTTTCTCCACTCCTTGCAGCCTTTAAAAGTTAATAGCACCAAAGGCCTTAAACATAGTCTTTGCCATCTGGAGGCACTGACTTGCCACAAGGCTTCAGTTCTGTTATTGTTCTCTCAATCTAAAGCCATTTTACTTAAGAAATGCGGTGTTTTCTTATGTTACTACTCAGCATGTGGCATATGGAAGATGACAGCAGAGGTTAATCTTGTGAAATCCACAATAATAAAGAGAACAAGATTTACAAAGAGACAAAATATGGGTGAGAAACAAAGGAAATCATTAGCATGGAGTGATGCCAGCTACCAGGCATGGTGGATTTCCAGACAAAATCTGTGTGCAAGCATTAAAACCGTGAAAGCAAGAACTAAGTCTCCATGCAGAATTTATAATGGAAGATGAGAAAAATTGTTGTTATAACACTGGGGGGGGGGGGGGGGGGGGGGGGGGGGGGGGGGAGGGGAGATAATCAGGACACTCCTGTTGGAATAATGCTCCAAATGCTAGAACAGATCATCAAAATATTCAATGAGCCCAGAAAGAACAGTAGACACAAAAGTGTTTTGTTTCGCCTTTACCTGAATAAATATTTGTATTGAATTGTGAGAAAAAAATGTTTATACTGCAGAGCTCACATTCTTGGCACCCACATGTGATCTCAGAAAGAATGAAAGCAAGATCATTTTTACATTTTTAAGGCAATAGACCTAGCCTTAGAAACATTCCACTCATTAAAAGAGCAGCTAAAGTGAGCAGTGAAAGGAACATAATGATGATGTATTGGTACAGAACAAGTGCACAAACTTCAAACTAAGCAAACAGCATGGAGAATGTAGGTGCCATGTATTGTAGATGCCATCTAACGTATGTGCTACAGACAACAATTTGACAGAAAAATTAATGGCCAGCCTATAAGCTGCAGTGACAGAAACAGAACAAGCGTATCTTCATATACCACTGGTACGCCAGCAAAAACACAAGCAACTATTCTTGCTGTTTCTGAGACCATTTGGAAAGACCTCCACTGAAGGGAAAGCAATCTGCAGTGTGAGTTAGCAGATGCAGAGATTATTTATGTAAGTTTATTACAGAAAAAGACAGACAGACACTCAGCTGCCATATTTGCTGTTACATTATTAAATCAGCAATCAATCCAAATCAAATTAGATGGCAGAGCCACCTGCACTTCAATTCCAGCCACACCATGGATTAGCAAGACCAGGTGCTGATGAGGTGCAATAAAACTGTTTCAAGACCAATAGACCAAAGTAAGTTGTTGATAAGAAGCCCATGAAACAAGTGATAATACTTCTTGGATTCAGCAGCAGATGACAAGATTGGATTTTATTTAAAAGGGACCATAATCCCATTGGATTCAGTAGCTGACACCAGGAAATGGATAAATACTTCACAACTGAGAACAGGCATGCCAGACATAATTCAGGAAGCACAGCTCTTGCCAGAGAGAAATTCCAGTTCTGAGTGTATATGATGCAGCATGAGGTGTCAGAAAATTACAGTGATCTTTGTAACAGAGGGAGACTTTGCAGCTTTGTTCAATCCCAGCTTCAACTGGGAACAGATCAGAACAGACCTACTCAATTTTATTGATGCAGACTCCGTGGTCCAACTACACCACTCCAATTTCTGCGAGAAAGACCATCTGAGGGACAGTCAGACAAGAAGTCTGATTTGGAAACTGAAAGTTTGGCACAACTAGCAGACTGTGCTCAAACTGCTAGTTTGTTAAATCTTTTCATGCTGTAGTCCTTAAAATTCACATTTTCAAATCTTATTATGCAACTACTGTAGTCAGAAAGATGACATTAAAAGAAAGGCATGATCCTTATATGATCCTTGCAACTCTAAAATCTTAAACTTATTCTGCCTTGTTCTTGATTTAGTGTTTTAATCTTGCACCACTTCCTGTTTATTAATATATTGTTTATTAAAAAAAAAAGCAAAACCTCTTCCTGATACAATCACTTTATTCTTGAAGGTACCTTCATGTTTTAAATCACTACTTGGTAAGACAGGAAGCAAAAACAACATACACTTACTTTCCTAAAGGTACAAGAATATAGGAAAGGATCAGGATACAAAGCTGTGCTCTGTTTTCCTCACATAATTATCTGTGGCAGATGACCACCATGTGAAAATAACCCATAATTCACTTACGGCCTAACTGCTCTTCAAATATTACTTAAGTAGCACTCAAATGATTTATGATACTGGCGAAGCCACACAAGTGATAAATGTTGCGTATTACAAGCAGACCAGATCGGCCAGATCACAAGCTGTTAAAGAAACCCCAGTTTTACCCCAATAGCCTCAGAGGTTTGGCAGATTAGTAATACTTGCATATTATACAGAATATTTTCTTCTAAAGTATTTCAGCAGCTCCTCAGCACAGACTAAACCTTACAGCATCAAACGTGACGTTTGTGCCCAGCAGTGACCAATTATTTTGCTTCTCAATGCAACTCTAGCTAATATACCAAAAGGAAGATAGGAGTTACCCTTCCCTCAAGCCAGCAAACACATCACCCATGGCAGGACAGTGTAAAGAGAGGTGAACACTTCTGTCCGAGCACATTCCACTGTCATTTTGCTTGTGAGTTCTTTGGTGCAAATGAGATCCCCTTTGAAGTGATATGCTGTATACTTCTGGTGATAGGCTTTCATTAGCTTCGTGTATTGAAAAAAATCAACATGTATTAGCAGTTTAAAATTAGTAATAACAATTCTGCCTTCTCCCAATCTGTTGAACAGTGTATAAAGGTCACAGCACTGCTGACGCCAACATTTTTTGTTGTCTGTTTTACACAGCTGAGTACAGATAGAGTGACTCATGACAGCCAAATTCTGAGATCAGGCTTTAAGCAATTATGACATCAGATGCTGCCAAAAGACATTTGAGTCCCCTATTGTGAAATGTCAGGTTGGTTCTGGGACATGGTGAGAAGCCGACTCCAGTTTAGAAAATTCTATAGTGAGCTATTGTTTGATACCAAATACAAGATCATCACTTCTGCTGCTGCTGCAAATCACAGGGCATCCAAGGACACATCTAACACTATCGCCACTTTCTACTGTGTTTGTGAAATACTGCAACAAAGCTTCATGCATCCAGACTATAGAAAGTGTCTGTGGGAGAATGGAGACCCAGAACTCATTGTTGGGAGTATGAATTAAGAAGCTGAATCTCATAAGGAAAAAGAGCCATTAGATATTCTTAAGAGTTTTGTGCTCTGCTGTCTTCCACACCTTGGTTCCCCCAAACCAAGTAATCATCATGTCTCCGAAGTATTTTCTCCTGCAAACTTCTGACATTAGAAAAGCCAAAAGACATTGTAATTTGAAGGTCTCATTATCATCAAAGAAATCCTAGTGCACAGGTATTTTTTATTTCCTCAAAAAAGCACGTGGCAGAAGATACAATGACTTTGTTCTTCGCCAGTGGTCCCAGACAATAAAAATTGACACATCAAAATCAAATTTATGTGAAGTAAAAAGGTGACAATGAACATAGTGTGGGATTCACTGGAACAAGAATCTGCTGAGATTCTTCTCTACTTTTGACTTCAGTCTCGTGGCCTTGGTCAGATTCAGACTGACCAAGCATGTCTGAGTATTGTTGGCCCACAGATAAAGCTATCTTCCACAAGTAGAGGCAGAGGTCTGGATCAAGCTAAACTGGCCATGGTATAATGAAGACAGGGGAACATTGAGGCATTGAATAAATTCTCACCCATACCAAGGGGTACCCCTACATCTTTCATGAAACAGGAAGAACAGAGTTAAGAGTCTTACTAGGTATATCACTGGAGGTAGATTCCCAGGAATGGCCAGCAGTTTTGAATATGATACAGAAGCCCAGGATAGATTTTTCTGGTGCTGTCACATTGAATACGCTCCTCTTTTTCTCCAGATTCATTCTGATGAGAAACACATTTGCAATCCATGTGAACTTTCCAATAAACACAGAATGACTAGCCTATGTCCTGAGTATCTACAAGTTTGTCTGCAACCTGACATTTTGCAACTTTTTGCATTTATTCCTGAGCAATATAGTATTTTTATCAGGTTCTGCATACAATTTAAAGGACCAAATCTTTCTTCCTGATTCCCTGATATTAATTTAAATACCTAAACAGAACTATTGTTGATTTCAGCCAATAAGAGTCCTGTCCTAAAGGACGACACTGTGGCCTTCTCACTATATTCATCGCAAAAGCAGTAAAAGATAACTGAGGGCAGCTCCTTAAACCTGAGAAGTCTGTGCTTAGTAGACATGGGGCTTGCTTGATTAGCAACTGGACAATTTATGTTGCAAGACAGTACATGATGCATAACATATATTATGCTTTTAATTAACTTGTTTTCTCTCAGTTTTGACTTTGGGAAAGAGGACAGTTGTGCAAAAGGAAAAAAACACTCAATTTATTTGACACTCGTCTTGTCTGATTATAGATACTATAGGAAGCCATCAGGAACTCAATAAAGGGATATGCAAAGGTTCTCAGAATGCAGAGTACCAAATTAATCTTATTAGAGCAGTTGTCTTCTCTTTTTAATCCTGTAGTAAGATGACAAGGATAGCAAGTGTTTTGCACCGAAAAAAGTAGTATTCGGAAAATTCGAGTAACATGTATGCTTATTCAGATATGCCAAATATTTCATCCATTTTTTTACAAGATGAGTTTATAAAGACCCTCCAATATTATATTTGATCAGGTCAAGCATTCAATTCACCCAGCAGCCATTCCTGATGGCGTCCAAAAGTGAATTCCCAGGGAAGAGTGTGAGAACAGTGTAATATACTGCAGTAATTCCCCAGAATATTTTTGCAACCTCCAGGGATTTGTGGCTGAGCAATTCCTGAACCAGAACTAGCATCTCTATCTTTAATAGCCCTTGATGGTTTCTTCTTTTCATCCAAGGACTTCTTGCATATGAGTGTTTTCACTGTCCACAACATCTTGTGGCAAGGATCTTGACAGCTTAACAATGCAATGTGAGGCAAAAGTACCTTTTTTTTCCTATTTTGAAATTACCACTTCCTGGTTTCACTTTATATATCCTACTTCTTTCTATAATTCTTCACAGTAAAATCTTACCTTATGTATTCACCTCTGTGCCTGGGAAGATCATGGAACAGATCCTCCTAGAAGCTATGCTAAGGCACATGGAGCACAGGGAGGTGATTCAAGACAGCCAGCATGGCTTCACCAAGGGCAAGTCTTGCCTGACCAACCTAGTGGCCTTCTATGATGGAGTGACTACATCAGTGGACAAGGGAAGAGTTACGGATGCCGTCTATCTGGACGACAAAAAAGCCTTCTGTAAGGCTTTTAACATGGTCTCCCACAACATCCTTCTCTCTAAAATGGAGAGATATGGATTTGATGGGCGGATTGTTTGGTGGATGAGGAATTGGTTGGATGGTCACATCCAGAGGGTAGTAGTCAACGGCTCAATGTCCAGATGGAGATCAGTGACAAGTGGTGTCCCTCAGGGGTCCGTATTGGGACGAGTACTGTTTAATATCTTCATCAATTACATAGACAGTGGGATGAAGCGCACCCTCAGCAAGTTTGCAGACGACACCAAGCTGAGTGGTGTGGTTGACACGCCTGAGGGACGGGATGCCATCCAGAGGGACCTGGACAAGCTCAAGAAGTGGGCCCATGTGAACCTCATGAGGTTCAGCAAGGGCAAGTGCAAGGTCCTGCACCTGGGTCAGGGTAACCCCCAGTATCAATACAGGCTGGGGGATGAAGGCACTGAGAGCAGCCCTGCCGAGAAGGACTTGGGTGTACTGGTGGATGAAAAGCTGGACATGAGCCAGCAATGTGCGCTCACAGCCCAGAGAGCCAACCGTATCCTGGGTTGCATAAAAAGAAGCGTAGCCAGCAGGTCGAAGGAGGTGATTCTGCCCCTCTACTCTGCTCTGGTGAGACCCCACCTGGAGTACTGCGTCCAGCTCTGGAGTCCTCAGTACAGACCTTATTGCCGCCTTTCAGTACTTAAAGGGAGCTTATAAGAAAGATGGGGACAAACTTTTTAGCAGGGCCTGTTGCGATAGGGCAAGGGGTAATGGTTTTAAACTAAAAGAGGGGAGATTTAGACTAGATGTAAAGAAGAAATTGTTTATGATAAGGGTGGTGAATCACTGGAACAGGTTGTCCAGAGAGGTGGTAGTAGATGCCCCATCCCTGGCAACATTCAAGGTCAGGTTGGATGGGGCTCTGAGCAACCTCATCTAGTTGAAGATGTCCCTGCTCATTGCAGGGTGGGTTGAACTAGATGACCTTTAAAGGTCCCCTCCAATCCAAACTATTCTGTGATTCTATGATTCTATTCAGAATAACTTAGTGTTGCCAGCAAACTAAGATACCTCAAGATTTTCTCCCTCCCATTTCCAGACCATTTATTAATATTGGGAACATTGCAGACCCCAGGACAATTCCCATGGAAACTTCACCAGTAACCTCCTTCCTTTGTGAAAACTGACCATTTAGTGCTGACTTCTGCCTTTTTCTTTTATCCTCTGACTTCTCAGATTCTTTAAAAGCTTTTGGTAAGTTATAAACCAAGGAGGTTATATCAACCATAATTCCTTTATCCACAAGCTTGTTGGTTTCTCTGAAGAATGTTACTAGATTTGTGAGGCATGACCCCACTTTACAAATCCATGTTGATTCTCTGCCAACATACAATATTCATTCCTGTGGCCACTGGTTCTTCAGAACAAATTTTTACACAAAACAGTAACCCAGCTCCCAAGTTTCTCTAGAATCCTTGGGTGAATATCATATATTGCTCTTCATTATTATCAATTTCTTCTGTAAGCACTTCCACCAAAACCAGCACTACAGAATCTAGTAGCATCTTGGAAACAATGAGCTTTGAGTTCCTAAGTCCTTACACAATCACAAGGTTATGATTATAGCCAGGTAACCAACAGCTAGAGTGAAACCTAACACAAATTAATGGTATTTGGTGAAACAGGTGCTCTTATCCCTGATGATCATGAAGAATCCAACAGGACATTGACTTCCTCAAGCCTTATTTTCTACACTCAGAAGTTAAATCAATTCTAACTTAACCTTAAATGTAATTGTAGAAACAATCCCTATGGGAATCTGTGAACATGAAACATCGGCTGTTGATATCATCCCTCCTCCTAAACTTTCAAGTCAAACTTTTTCCTTCCCCAAACATGAGATAAACCCCAACCCTAACCCTACTTAATATATGGGCAGTGAACTAATTCTTACAGCTAAAATGCATTAAAGACACTAGCTGTATCGTCACCGATGGTCTTTCTAAATCTCCACTCTTCCCACTCAGGTGAACAAACTCCATAAGAAATCTGAATAACAGCATTTGCCTTTCATGGTACTAACCTGCTTCCTATTCTTGAAGCCATTCCAGACCCAGTGACAGGCTGGGCTCAGTGAGCATTTTCTTCTTAACTCTACTTCTGTTTTTAACCAAAAACTGAAAGCTAATCAAGTGACTATTTCATGAGGAAAAATTGATTGAGATTCATTAGCAAACATTTTTTCTAATCTCTGTTGGTCCTAAACAATCCAACAGTGAGCTTGGCTGATGAAGCCTCCGTCTTTTAGATCATAACAACCCTAAAGCTAAGCCTAAAATTTATTAATTCAAAGTGACCAATTTGTATAGTAAATCCGAATATAAGGCATTTGTTCCCAATTATGCAAACTCTCATCCTATCTCTGCCAGTCTTGCAGAATGCAAGAATAAAAAGGCTTTCTACCTTCTTTTCTGAAAACCTGATTCTGGCCCTAGCCCTAAAATTAACATGTACTGTAGAGAGAGGATGAATCTGTACTGGAATACCTAATATGAAGCATATGCTCCTGCCTACACCATACTACTCTCTCTGACATGTTTTTTCCCAGTTTCCTAGCCTTATCCCAAACCTTCCTTAAATGGAAGATGTGTCCAGGAATACTGAAAATAAAATATTTGCTTATGACTACACCAGCTGCCTTTTGAACCCTTACAAATCCAGCAATAAATCAGACTTGATACAGTCTTCCTTTCTGAAACCCTAACCCTATCTTTCACCAATTCCTACAGAAAAATTAAAGATATTCATCCCCAGTGATATCAGCATTCTTATTCCTGCCAGACATGTGGATCTGACATTAAAACGGGTTCTCAAGCCTTTTTTTTTTTTTTTCAAATTTCAAATCTAACCATAAGATTACCTATACACAAGAGACCTACAGGAAAAATGAACATTATACATTCCCTCTTCCATTCCTGATGGCCAGGCAAGTACCTCACTATAAGATGAGCTTTTCAAACCTTATTTTCAAATTTTAATCCAAACTTACTGTTTGAAAATCTGTACTACAGAACAAAGTTCACGAATTGCTGAATTAAACTGTAGTGGCTATTAAAAGGACTCTTCTAAAAGATCAAAGAGAAGTTAAAAGAACAGTATTAAGGCACTGGGTCAGGCAAAGCTCTTATTATAAGCACATTGGCCAATGTTTATGACTAACCTTTAAACACTGAAACAGTGTTTAGCACCGAACAAGCCATAAATAAAGATAATGCTTGCCCCATGAAACTCGCCACCTAAAAGAGAGCCTTGAAGGAGACAGGGTGCTGTAGAAGGCTTTAAAGAGGACACTAGCAATGTGATTTCATTGCAGGTCTGCCTGACCCGCTTGATTAAATACATGTTGGGATTAAAGAGAGTATTTGACTGATACTGCTAAGTATTAATGTGCCTTACAAAGACATGGTTTGAATGAGATAGCAGGATCCAGTATATCAAATTCAGAGGTTAGTTTGCACTTGGAGCACTTGGTAGGCAATCCAAAGATGGGAATGAGAGATAGAGTGGGATGTGAGAACCTCCATGTATTATCTGTGCCTTTACTCATTAGATGGAAAAAAGGTATATTATATTCAGCAACAGATTTGTGGTTCTGGCACATATATAGCCAGATTCAGCTATGTTGCAACATCATTCTGCCTTATACATCCCACAGTGATGACAGAAACAACTGACAAGGTGGCTGTAAAAGACTGGTCAGTCTTTTAGTTTGACTGGATAATACCAACTAAGTATCTCCGCTGCTAGCATCTGCCATCCCAGAAATATCTGTTTTTAAAGGGATTTTAAAACAGCACTAAAGACTGCACTACACATTATCTGTAGGCAAAACTGCAAGTGAAATTTTTGAAATTTCTTTTTGAAACTATCACTGCCACGATGCCATCTAACAATTACTCTAAGCTAACTCAGGTGGCAATTTAACTTTAAAATGTGGATGAATTATGGAGAAATATGCATATAACTAATGTTATCTTTGTATCAGCCTCTTTCTCTGTAGAATTAACATTTTTCCCCAAGATGTGTGCATGTGTTTTATTATACATACAATAATTTATAATACTAGGAAAAAGTAAAGCCAGATTCAATTGGAAAGACAAAAATCTATCCAAACCACTTTCACTGAAACACTAAGCATGCCCTACAAGAATAGCTTCCATGGTCTTGTGAGGAGGGGAATCAATTTATCACTGAATCCAGCCCTTAGGTATCTGAACATAACTTCACATTTCAGAAGTGAGCTCTGTGACTTTCTTTCACAGGTTAAAAATACTTGTTAAAGCCATCTATGCCGTTGCTAAGAGAAATGACACATTTGGCAAGAATATATGAGTGATAGCTGGAGATTCTTGAAAATAAAGTAGATTTGGCTTACAGGTTGTTTTTTTAATTTACTTCACAATCTTTAGTAATAGTTACCAATAAAACGCAAAGCCTTATATAACACAAATTCAGTATACCCTCACCAAAGGACTTCTATGTCTTCTTCAGAATCTTCCTATGAAGCTCCATCAGCTGAGATAGAAATACATGATTTAGATCTAACTTTTTAAAACCTTTGCAGAAATGTAAAATAAATATCTTCCATTTCATATATGGATTTAAATAGAGCTTTCCTCCCACAATAGGGAACACCGAGCCAGATTCTCAGCTCTTAACAGCTCTCTACACCAGTGTGCCTTGTGTGTTAGTCATTCAGATTGCTCTTAACATACACTGGAATAAGTGAGCTGGGATTTAGGTCTTATCAGGCTCACTTGGTGGGACAACATGAGTAGAAAGCAATTCCACAGGTTATGCATTTCTATGAAATCCTTAAGAAAATGAAAAGTCTGTTTTTTCTGCACTGTTTGGAAGAGAAACATGATGTTACTGAAATACTCTGTATGTTGTTAAATGCTACTATAGAAATATGCAGACAATGACTTAATAGAAATGAAATTGTTACTTCAAAACTCTAAGCTCTGAAACAGTGAAGTTCTAAACCATTCCTTGACTAGAAGAACATGACTCTTCCCATCAGCTTCCCTTGGGTTTCCTCGATGGTTTATGAGCTGCCTGTTGGATTAGACTATGGTCATGTACAGTACTCTGAAGCTCAAGAGCAGTCTTGTAACTGGGTTCTTAGCACTAACATCTCAGACAGCTCTTCGCATTCTTTAGGCATTATACATTTTTTAAAAAGAAAAAAAATTAAAAAGCCTTGATGCTGTTCTGTAAACATTGTTGTCAGAGCAAAACAGCTACAAAACTTTTAATAGAAAGAGTGGAATATTGCTTGGGATTTTCATGCATTCAGATGCCAAACTTCTTTAAGAACCTGTGCATTAGTTGTAGACATGACCTCAGCTAACCCAAAGGAAGCCACAGGCATGTCTCCTTTCCCTATTGGCAGCTACTTTAATTGGCAGGTTCACAATGAGCACTTTTGTTTGCATCCTAAACAGGCAGAGCACAATTAAAATGTTTAATACTTTCATCCTGAAAGTGCGGCAATTAATATGTTTTTTTTTATAGACCAAGTCATTACACATTTAAATAGCATCATTCAAACACTTAAGGATCTTGTTTTACAAGGACTCAAAAGGTTCCCCATTTAAAATTATATGGATTTAGCTCAGTTTAAAAATAGACATTTTGTTTGTTTTCCATTCAGTTGCTCTACTATTTGGTGCTCTTTCCTTGCACATGTAGTCTCTGAGTATTTTACTACCCCCTACTGCATGGAAAGAAAACTGTGCAATACTTTGTTGTGGACTATATGCTCCTAACACCTTTTGAGAGCTCCGCATCATCTGGAACACCAAGGGGATGGATTCAGAGTCGTTGGAGCTACAGGGTCCTGTTTGGGTTGTCACATGAAGTTCCTAGTGGCTATGGTGTGGATAACAGAGAACAAAGTTTTCTTGATAGCTGAGATAGTAGACCATTACTGGAGTAGCATGGTTACAGGGTTTGTATAGTGCATATCATCATGTTTCCAAAGCAACTAAAAGTGCTTTGCGAAGCAATGAGTCAGATCCTGGTTGTGAAGTAACCACACACAGGGATTTATGTTTTCAGGAACTATGTGTCCAAGCACAGCATACTGTTATATAGGTCTCTGGCACTAAACGTGTTGGGTAGCCACTGAATCAGACTGAACACATCTAAAGCTATGTGAGCAACATTTGGTGTACTACTGTGTACCAGCACAACCCACATAATATTTACTCATTTGGGCTGCTATGTGATGTGAAGAAACTCCCCACTCTCAACTCAGCTGAACCTCACTGCCTCTCTTGGTAAAGGGCATAACACCAAATTGCCTACCACACTTGCACAAGAAAATGCACATTCCACATGCAGTTTGTACGTCAAATAAAGTGCACACTCAAATCTTGCTCACCCATCGTCAGAAGCCAGAGTCGATCATTTCTCTTCCATTTTCTTCACAAAGTGATTTGCCAGCAAATCTCCTTGTTCTTCTACCATCAGTTCCCTGTGCTGGAAGAAAAGGGATTTAAATTTGTGCTCAGTGGCATTTCCTTTCCCACTGCAGTTCACACTGGGTTAACCTGATGTTCACACTCAATAAACCTATTTCAAACTGGGCATTCCCTGATGTCAAGGCTAGTTGGTGGCTGGTTCACCACAGCCCTGCCCCACCTGCCTTGCTGAGTAGCAAGGTGGTCTGCTCCCTGGACTCCCCAGACATTTGTCCTAGCCATGCTGCCTGGGAGGTAAACCTGGCTTCTTCAGTGTTTCCAAATTCACTGAGACTCTCCCAGAACAGGTTTTGGGATTTTTAACGCATGTCTTGTTGAATATATCACATATCTGTTTTCTTTTCTGATTTGGGATGCAATATATAATAATTAGAAATTGCAAAATTGTCTATGAAAGAGGAATTGCATTTCCCACACAACTATTTGCTATTGACTGCAAGGGCAGTTTGTACATCTTGGCTGGTAGCCCTGAGAATAATATTTTAGGAATATTTTTCCCACATTAAACTGCAGCACCCTTAAAAAACTGTTTTTTTAAAGGCAGTACAGGTTGGACTGTGACCTACTGTCAGGCTGGAATAATGGTCATTTAATATGTGTATTCCTCAGCAGCAGAACAAGTCCTAAATGGGAAGTCCCAGAGTTTCGGTCCAACCCCTTGGTCCACTCGGGAAATGACCTGCTCCAAAACTTTTGCTGGCACCAGACATTTCCGGCTCTGTGCCAATGCTGATGCATGGGACAGCATTTTGCAGTCATGGACAAAAAGTCTGCCAGGTCCTCAGCCCTGTTTGCAGTCTAACATTACCTGCACATGAGAGAGCCAGCAGTTTGGCATCGCCTGTTCTTCCCCTCCACATTTGACAACAGGCTTGGGCAGAAACAGAAAGGAGCTCCTTACAATCACTTATTCCTTTGGATGAGCATGGACCTCAGTCCATAAATCATTTCTATTGCTTTGGCACAGTGCTGCTGTCTCTGAGTAAGCCACCACTCTACCACCCTGTCTTCAGAACAAGCCATTTGTAAAGGGTAAACAGCAGTGCTGGCATGTGATTTCAACCATTGCAGCAAAATGAGCTCAGCAGGCAGAGGCAGATACTAGTCCAAATTCCCTTTCAGTCCCTAAAACAGAACTGATAGTCCTTGGATCTTGGGTCTTCTGACAACATTCAGCATGCAGTGATGCCAGTGGATGATAAAGGTGCAACGGGCAGAGGCTATGTAATATACACTATGAAAGAGATGGATTAGCCAGACAGTTTCACACAGCCAGCTCTTTGTGAATCTAGTCATATCCAGCACAATCTACTTCTCTAAATTTCTATTAACAATTCTTATAAGAAATAATGCATTTGCTTGTATTTTGCTATCATGTCAAATACATTATTTGACAAATTCTTTTTTAATTTGATTTTAATTTTTTTCAGACTGTTCAGCTAGCTCTAATAATAAAACTGCCTTATTCTGTCTTCACTTCATCTAACTCACTTCCCATTTCAGGAAAAAAAAATCAAGACTAAACATCTACCAAATGTTATTCCTCTCCAACTGAATGTGACGGATGGTCTGAGGAGCACATAAAAATTAAACAAAAAGTGCATTGTTCCCTTCCAGATTTTTCAGCTGGTGTAAATCAGCATAGCTTCACTGATGCCAAGTTGCAGAGATGTACATCAATTGAGAATCTTGCCCTTCATCTTCAGAAAGAGATATTTTCCCTACAGTTTAGGTTCTCTGCCTTTTCAGGCTCATGAAAACTCCAGCCCACTTTCCTGCCATGCTCTGCATATCACCATAAATTATCTCCATTTTGGTTAAGTTCATTACTGCTCCTAACCTGAGAAGAGGTCCTGTAGAGAAGGCACAGAACAGATGTGACTGGTCAGCCACTCTGTCCCAGACTCTATCTGGAGGAGATCCAGGCACTGTAATCTACTCCGCTCTTGTGAGACCCCACCTGAAGTACTGCATCCAGCTCTGGAGTCCTTAGTACAGGAAAGACATGGACCTGTTGGAGTGGGTCCAGAGGAGGGCCACAAAAATGATCAGAGGGATGGAACACCTCTCCGATGAGGAAAGGCTGAGAGAGTTGAGGCTGTCAGCCTGGAGAAGAGAAGGCTCCGAGGAGACCTTATTGCCGCCTTTCAGTACTTAAAGGGAGCCTATAAGAAAGATGGGGACAAACTTTTTAGCAGGGCCTGTTGCGATAAGGCAAGGGGTAATGGTTTTAAACTAAAAGAGGGTAGATTTAGACTAGATATAAGGAAGAAATTTTTTACAATGAGGGTGGTGAAACACTGGAACAGGTTGCCCAGAGAGGTGGTAGTAGATGCCCCATCCCTGGCAACATTCAAGGTCAGGTTGGACAGGGCTCTGAGCAACCTGACCTAGTTGAAGATGTCCCTGCTCATTGCAGGGAGGGCTGGACTAGATGACCTTTAAAGGTCCCTTCCAACCCTTCTATGATAATTACTCAGTGTTTCAGTTTCTGATTTGTGAAATACTTCGTTAGCAAAGAGGAACATGGATAGGCTTTGTTCACTTGTGCTTGTCAGTTGATCAGGTCCCATGATGCAACAAAACCTACAAAAAACATACTATCAAAATGAATTAATTTTAATTTAATTTAAAATGCAGTCTTGAAGGGACTACCATTTTCCATTCAATTTGGTCCTTCTAGCCCCTTTATTTCCTTTCCCTGAAATCCAGAGGAGCCCACCTACAGCAGGGACCTGGTATCCTCTTCCTACCACCTGGGAAACTGCAAGTGTGAGAGGGAAGGAGCCTTTACAAGGTTAAACCCCAGGACTGCCAGGCTCCTAAAGCCTCTTGCTCAGGCACAGGCAGAAAGGTACCTGCAGCCCCGACTCAGGAACACGTCTGGATCACCAGTTCACTTCTTCACTTCTCCAAAGGAGCTGGGAGGGACCCAGCTCTTAATCATTCATTTCTGAAATGCTGCCTCCAGAATTTTTGCCCTCACTTGCTGTAGCACCATTGGTTGTCTGTCTTCATCCTTCCCTGCCTCCCTCCCCATGATCCTTTTCTGTCATTCCTCTCCCTCGCCTTCAACCACAGCCCCTCCCAAACCGGACTAATGAAAGCTTTGTTTTCATTATATAAGCCCAGTGTATAATCAAATACATTTAAAAAATAACAAAACTGTGGAACTGACAGGACATGTGTCTACCATCACCCCATATCCAAACACTGAGGTTTGAGCTTGGCTCAGACATCTCTGAAAATGCCAAATGCGGATTTCCACAAACACAGAGAAATGGATCCATAGCTGCTGTAAACAGAATAAAGGTGCATTGTTTAAAGTTGCCTAGCAAACACACACAGTAAATCGCAGATGTCTTGAGAAGAAAGTTGCAGACTTCAGCCTGACAAACACTTGCACACATGTGTGCTGGTTTTGGCTGGGGTAGAGTTAATTTTCTTCATAGTAGCTAGTATGGGGCTGTGTTTTGGATTTGTGCTGGAAACAGTGTTGATAATACAGGGATGTTTTCGTTATTGCTGAGCAGCGCTTACACAACTTCAAGGCCTTTTCTGCTCCTCATACTGCCCCGCCAGTGAGAAGGCTGGGGATGGATAAAGAGTTGGGCGGTGACACAGCCGGGACAGCTGACCCCAACTGACCAAAGCAATATTCCATACCATATGACGTCACGCTCAGCAATAAAACTAGGGGGAAGGTCGGCCAGGGGGCCGCTGCTCGGGGCTTGGCTGGGCATTGGTCGGTTGGTGGTGAGCAATTGTTTTCATTTGCATCACTTGTCTTTCTTGGGTTTTATTTCTCTCTCTTTGTTATTTTCCCTTTCATTAAAATATATTATTATTATTATTACTATTTTATTTTATTTCAGTTATTAAACTGTTCTTATCTCAACCCATGAGTTTCCTCACTTTCACCTGTGCAATTCTCTTACCCCCATCCCACAGCAGCGGGGAGTGAGCCAGCAGCTGTGTGGTGCTTAGTTGCCAGTTGGGGTTAAGCCACGACAACATGTTTAACATTAAGCGAGTGAGAGTCTTACCTTCAAACAGGACACTCACAAACTTCAAGTTAAGCAGCAGCCCAAGTACTTGAAGGACAGAAGTCTCAGTCTTGTAGGCTCTTTTTGTACTGAAAACTAATCCACATTTAGATCTTACGTATCTCTGTAATAATTCAAATCAGGCACTTCCAGACAGACTTCTTGTTTTGTTTTAATTGTTTTTGAGGGTAACATTAAAAACACATTAAGCTCCCCTGTAACTGAATTCAACTGATCTGCTTAGGTCTACCAGTGCAAGTGAAAACAGAACAGAACCTAAGGGATCATCCAGTCTAGGTTACAGGAAAAAAACGTATGTAAAATTCAGGGTTTCTCACAGACAGTTTTGAAATGGAGGGTCAGTTTTATACGGCAAGCACTCAGCCCTGCTCTGGGGTGCCTGGCCACACACAAAACAAATGCCAAGTCACCTCTTGTCCTGAGCATCTGACAGAGTTGGACAACAAAAGACACTGGCAGTACCCCAGGAAGCCTTCAGATGTCTTCACACCACAGTGATGTAGCATCCAGTTTAGGCATTAGCAGAAGCACAGAAGTTGCATTCCCACCTGCAGAGGTGTCCAGCATATGCTGAGCTCTGGCTTGGTGCAGCTGCATTGCTCACAGCAAGTGAGTTGGCGAGTTTGCAGCTAGCCAGATCATGTCTTCATCGGAGCAGAAGACTGAACGGTAGACATGTCAGGATGAGAAAAGGCAATACAAAAGAAATGAATGGTGGTGATGGTGGTGGGGGGAAAATGAATAGAGAAATAAGGAAGCAAATGAATGGAGAATAGGAGAAGTTTAAAACATCAGCTTTCTCCGATTTCTTAATTAGTACAATTCTCTTTGGGTTTGGGGTGTCACTGTTGGTTGTTTGTTTGTTTTTTAAATATTGTTAATTTTGTTTCCAGAGCAATCTTCTATATGGTAATAAAACACTTCTGCATTGTTCATTCCTGAAAATGCTAACTTGATTTTTATGGAAGGAAGGGGACAGCAAGAAGCACAACTCTTATTTCACAATAAGTAAAACTCTCCCGCTGGGTCTCTGTTCATGATAATATACTATGGGAAAAAAAGGACTACAAACATATTACTAGCAGTATAATAAATAGCATGTGCAAAATGTACAGCATAGTAAATACACTACAGGGACTACTTACAGAGTCCCTTCCACTCCATAACCATCATCAACCGTCTTCTGTGGTTTGGCACATCAAATATTTGCTGTGATGCACTTTACAATTTTAAAAGCACTGCAAAACCTTGGCCGGACACCAAACAAATGCTGTACGTTACTTTGTCAATTGTTGCCTTGTATATTCAACGTCTGACCTTACCTCCCCCTACAGTTCAATGTGTAGAAACGCCAATAAAATACATGATGTTTATTCCCAGTGGCTTTTTATTATTAAATGGGTCTGTCACACGGACGAACCAAAGGATTTCTCTTTAAGGGGAAGTCTCAGAGGAAATCTACACCATTAGGAGACAAAGACTTTGGAATTATATTTGAGAATCACTTCTGTTAAAGAACTGTTTTGCAAGTTGTGTAAGCGCATACAGCTCCATTATCTGAAGAATAATATAGTACTTTCCACACTGCTGTGGAAGGGCAGACCCTTATCTATTCCTTAAATACATCACTGAGGAAAACCGCACTATATACTAACTAGTAAATGCAACACTAATACATATACATACCCCAGATAAAGAGCCATCTCCACAGGTAAGGGGAGAGAGAGGAGAAATTGTAGGCAGGCAAATGGGGACACTTATCCTTGCCAGAGGCTTGGCTGGGCCAGAAGATCTCAGAAGTTGAATTCCAGAGCAGTTCCCAATACTAAAGGTGGATCAGTCCATCTCTTAGCAGGCTGGACAACCTGTAATGTCTTTCTCACTCCTATCATCTGCCTCAGACTTGTCAAAGGAATCAGGACCATTATAAATTACAGAATATTATATCTTATCCAAGAATGAGTAAAGGAATAATGAAACAAATGAAAGGAGTCCAGATAAATGGAAATACAGAAGCAAAAGATTGAGATCTTGCTTGTACATGGACTTAGAAATGAGACCGCTAACAAGGTTGCAAATTGTGATATGCATATGCCAGCAGAAGGAAGAGTGATTGCCAGCTTACTGAGTACAACCTAGATGTCAGGAGCAATCCATCACGAGTAGGAACCAGATACTGAGATGATGTAAAGTGGCTCTGGCTCTGAGCACTAACAGGAGATCAGAAAATGTACCGGAGGGTGATCATGGTTCTGTCCACGTGTCCAATTTCTTATCAGCACATCTGATATTTTCTTACCAGCTCTAAAAGGTTTCCTCTGCTGGTCTGGCCTGGCCTGTATTCAAGCCAGAATCTGCAACAAGAAGATTCCTTGATGGTACAAGCAAATGCCAAACTTTTCAGTCCATACTTCTTTTTAAGTAAATGTTCTGTAAATAATAAGAATGAATTCACAGAAACTTAAGGAGGTGGTACAAAGAGGCATGTTTGAAATGAAAAAATACAGTCCAGGTTTTATTCGGAAAAATAATATCAGGAAATCAAAACACACACAGCATACATAAGGATGATACAAGAACTGTTATTATTGCTATTATATGCCAGTCATAATGTCCCTAAAAAACCTTGTCAGTTCTCATGGATTTGAGTTCCTATGGAAACCGCTTTTATTAAGTACTGGTTTTAAAAAAAAAGTTGTTTAGCATATTCCAGTTCCTCCTAGGTTATTGAGTTTTTTTCTGAGATACATTAACATCTAGTAATAACAGCTCCTGTAGTTCAGCACAAACATTTAGGATTTTGCGCTCTCTTATGAAAGAGGGCACATCTAAGCGTTACGTTAGCAAAGCCTTTACCTCACTATCCTGAAATGGTATCGGTGAAGAATACATGCTCTAGGGCATCTAGCTGTCTCTATTTGTACTTAATTCCAATCTTTCATCAGAAAGTTTATCCATAGCTAGTGCATTTATGGAACATTTAAATTATCCCTTTCCTATGTGACATAGCCTCTTTCCTAAAGGTCGGTTGAAATGTAGTGTCCCCTTCCCTTCCCCTCAGACTGTATTTAGATCTGCGCAGACAAATGTATATTTGTTGAAATAACTCCGTGTAGAAATGTGGCCAACTCTATTTACAGATTGATACATATGCACCAAAGACTGACCCCAAGTCTTGATTTCAGTTATTTAACTCGAGGAAAGTAGCCACTCTATCACTCCTTTGTGAGCAGACTGATTACAAATGGACCCTTGCTAATGCTAAACTGATTTAATTTGAGGATGGATGTTAAGCCCAGAAATTTCTTTCAGGAGACTGTTTTCTTCTCTGCCAGCAGCTAAGCCTTCATCTCCAAAAAATATGTGAACGTCCAGAGTCCACTGTTGCAAGGATAAGTTTTAAATTCAGAACCAAGTATTACCTGACACTGCAATGCGTGACTGAAACTGCAAAAAAAAGCTCAAATAATAGCTTTTGAGAAGTAGAACTTGAAAGCCACCTCAGACCATGTTAGCGCTGAACCCTAATGACGGTCCATGTCTAATGAACATTGTCTGCTATTTCACCTATGATTAAACATGTCTTAAGCATGTTAAGTGACTTCCATATTCTTTTGAGAATGACTTCTCGTTTCAGTGCCTCAATATGTCATTAACTATTCAGCATTACTGTCAGCAGGAAGGTAGCCCTCAACCCCTTACTAGCTTCTCTACAGTCCTTCTGCAGGCAATTTTCCAGAAAGGCTTTTGGCTCCCCACAAGTCTACAGTCTTAGTCAAGAAGCAGCAAATATAACCAACAACATGAGACTGCAAAAAGTAAGACAAAGAAAACTTTGAAGACCACTAGATTTTGAGGTCCAAAAAGACATCTGACTGTATAATACAGGCCACAGAGCTTCATCCAGGTACTTTTGCACTGAGCCATATCATTTCTGTTTGAATAAAATATATCTTCCATAAAGGCATTTAGTCTTATTTAGAAATGTCAAGAGAGAGAGAATTCACTTCTCTCCTGGGTAGTTTGTTCCAGTCGTTTACGCCAACAATATTTCCAGAGCCTACAGAATGAAGAGATGTTTTCTGCACTTATATAATTCCAGCCCTCATCTATGCAGGCATAAATTCATTAAAGTCAACAGACCTCGGTCATCACTGATTTAAGCCAAAAACTTTAAGTTCCATTGACTGACTTTACTTTTAATATCACAGAATATTTTTTTCAAGCCAAGAACCCCCAAGATGTTTACTTGTTTGACAGGGAAGAGGAAGATGTGTACCAATTTCTCACACTGCACTGACTCTATTAGATAAAGACTGAAGAGGTTTGAGTGTGCATACAACATTGTAAATGTGGATCTTCAAAAAATGACCCAAAAAGACATGGCCATACCTCACTGGCAAACAAACTCATGATGGGTCAGGTACAACTTAGAAAGAAAGTCAAACATTTGTTAAAGAACTGGATGATCTAGATGTGGAGGTTAGCATGGAACAGGGAGCACGGTGGACAGTTGTTCTCAGTGCAAGATCATCCTTCTCCTCAGCTTTGAAAATCTCTTCCCATCAACCCACTTATCTAGGTGAACTGATTTTGCATTGTCTTTCTTCAATATTTTCTTACTACCACTGTCTTCATTCATTACATTGTAAATATGGAGTCAAAATCTCTTCAGATGTTTGCAATAAAGCTGTTGCAATAAATGGATGTATGGGGTGGTTTCATCGTAATCGCAGTCAGTAGTAAGCATTAGGCAACAACTCAGAGCTACTGCTACTGCAAGCACCTCCTGCCACAAAAACTGCTACAGTGGCAGTCAACTTCTGCTTGACTTTCACAGCTGGCCTTCTCAAAACAAATGGAAATAGCACTGCTTCCCTGTAAAGAAGCCCAGAGTAACAGCCCTTCCCATCAGCCAAAAGCTTCAGTTCAGCTGAGGAGAAGAGTTCAAGATTGGATGGTACTTGCAGGATATAAGAATGGAAGCACAGGGAAGCAAAGGCTCATAAGCAAGAACAGGTGGAATGAATAAGGGGACTGCGAGGGAAATTAATCTAAAAACTTATGTAACAGGTGACGTCATCTTTGTCTAAGTTTGTCAGATCACCCTGTAAAGTACCCTGTTGTAGGCTACAACGGTTTTCCTAATAAATTATATATATAAGAGGGCAACAGCCCTTCGGGGTCTTCCTGGAGCACGGTACAACACTGCTGGAAGATGTACTATGTCTGGGTTCATGGAGAAAATTAATACGGAGACCAATATTGCAAACACAGGCTCCACCCTGTCTCCCATGGAAGTAATATTATTAAGCATTTCTTCTGGCACCTCATAAAACTGTTCTGCTGGGAATAGGCTTGGGGAGAGCAACTTTTAACACCTTAGCTGCCACTCTACTGAGTACGTCTCACCAAAAAGTCCCAGAATCTCTTGCACAAGCTAAATTACACTTTCCCACTCTTCTCAAGGGCAAACCTTGAAAACTCTCATATTAGGACTGGCCTTTATCTACACTTTGGTGTTAAGAGAAATAAAAGGAATGTCCTGATATTGAATGTAAAATCAGTATTTGGAACTCTAGAAATTTCCTTGCCATTTTGCCTTTAGACACAAGATGGCAGCAAGAAATTCATTTCAAGCATTTGCTCCCATTAACTCAGCGTTACCTGGCAGTAAATATAATGTATGGGGGCTTGGTTATTGCGACTATTTGATGGTAGTGTCCACAAACACTCCTACCCTCACACTGTTCTCCTATCACTCATGACTCTGAACTCTGCTCTAGTCATAACGACCAAGTACCTATTGCATTGGGTACACAGCCATGCAAAAAATACATCTATGGCAAATGCAGATATCTAAGGTGTGCCAAGCACAGATCTTCTAGTGGCCATAAATCAGTAGAAAGCTCATTCATTAAGTCTTACTTTATTATGTAGCCTTTTCTTCCTATTTGTTTTGGTTTTTCTAGCACATCTATTCTTTCCTAATGTGATTTTTTTTCCCTTTCTCATAGTTTTAGCCTTTAGGATCTACAGTCTTTAGTAGTCCCAAAAATTTCTTTCTTTTTTTTTAATTTCCCCCACCTTTGATGTTCTAGAATTCATGTAGTCCAAAGTACCAACCTTAGAGCTGTTCAAGGAATACTTTGCAAGTTCCTAAATGTTCTTTGTTAGAAGGATTTTCTGCCCTTTAAATTCAAGTGAAAAGTGGGGGTTTGTCATTAGAGAAACTTTATCTAATTTTGCCATATTGATAAGTGAACAGTGGAAAAATTCAGATCTTTAGTCTACATCTCCAAAGTTTATTAGTATTTGTGGAACATTCACAATTTTTGCTGATATGAGAAACTGCTCCAAGGATTCCTAAGACCTAAAATCAAAATCAGCGCTCGAAAATCAAAGGTTATGAACCAAGCTTTCCACCTACAGCAGACTCAGATATTCTATGGATCAAAGGAGAACACATATAATACACACAGGCCGTAGTGCCTTACATGAATTCGAAGGATAAAGCAAGCTAAAGAGGACCCAGAACATACCCTCAGAGCTGGCAAGCTTCTGGAGCAACACTCCTCATGTTGCAGGTAAGCCAGAGCTGCAATGACATCACTCCATCTAATGTTGAAGTAACATGACTAAAGCATACTGACTAAAAAAAGTAAGAAACTATAATAAAGGTACCCATATATACATCTATTTTTATCCGTCCACCTCCTATATGGATTAAACTTCCTGATGGAGAACACACAGATTTTAATTATACAGCCCTTAAAGTGACGTATGTCTGTCTACTTTATTGCATATTTCCATTGTCTTTTTTTAAATCATTTTTTTCAGACTGTTAGCAATTGATTTTTTCAAGTGTCTTGTTAAAACAGGATTGTTCAGGTCAGTCTGAAAATGCACACTTAATGCTTTAACATCTCAGAACAAATATTCTGTTTCATAGTAGCCAGACATTGCACTTGACGTTACAAGGACACACAGCTACTATAACATCTTGTTTGGGACACGTGATGTATATGTATACAGAAAGTTTGGCCCTCTGTCTAAAGCTTGTTAGTGTTTTTCCCCTCAGAAATACATATCTGTCTTCCAAAAAAAGCATCTCACAAGATTAATGAATATTCTCTTTGTTAAAAACTTTCATATTCTTTATTCAAGAGGAACAATTTCCAGCTAGTAATTAATCTGCACTATGGTTCAAGGACAGAATTATTTACTTACAATCTTGGAATGCCGGAGATTGAAAACACATTTTCATCAGGATACTAACAATAATGAGACGGGTGGTGAGGTCTGAAGAACTCAGGTGAAATTCTTCAAATAGCCACCAAAAAATGTGTTTGACTATTTTCCCTTATTAACGTTGAAGTTTCCACTGGGCTTCAGTACATCTGTCTCACCCTAAACAAACCTACAATGACCTCAAAAATTACCTTTTCTTTTTTGTTGGAAACAGTTCCCATGTTCCCATTAATACTAAGAAAATGTGCAGCATCACACTATGTGTTTAGATGGAAATCTATTCTTCTTTTCCTCAGGAATATTTCTAGCATAACATTTTAGAGATCCTGCACTTACTCTTTTCTATTCACTAAGTTCTGAAGAGCTTCTCACTTGACCTGCATCTAAATAGCTGAAGACTGAATTGCACTTTTAACTTTTCCAGATAGCAATTCCTATTTTAAGAACATTTGTTTTTATCTACTATATACAGCGTTCACTTTGGAAAGCAAACACCACAGGAGCAAAAATCCCTCTCAGCCATCTAATTACAGCAAACAAATTCCCAAGGCCAAGAATTCGTGCCCCTATTGTCTTCCTGGCAGGACAGGCAGACGTTGTCATGACCTTAAACCTTCGCACCTTCTTCTGGTAAACTACAGGCAAAAGATGGAAGCACAGATGTCATTTTTATTTGGCATCATGGGAGATAAATCCTAGCAGTTCCAGTAAATTGTTGCCCAGTTATGGGGAGACTGAGATTTTTGATTAACCTTCTTAAGCTGCAGACCATGCAAGGAGAAGCACAGACCTGCAACAGCGATGCCTCACCCGGGATGACTCTCAGACAGTCGGTTTTCCACTGACAGAGCACAAAGCAGTGGGACTGAGGGGAAGAACCAGGGCCAAGAGGTTCAGCAAGTATCGCATCTGCTCAGAGAACAGAAAGCTGTGTCAGACCTTTCCACATTCCCAACCAGTTCTGCATTTGGTACAGCCTTCCTCCACTGAAGTGAGCAGATCTGAATTGGAACAAGACGAAGCTATAAATTGCATAATTTATAAGGTCAGCCAAATAATGTAAACTTGATAGTCTCTTTCCCTTCACATATATTTTTAAAAAAAAAATCACTTTGAATATGCTCAAGTATTGTTTATATGTGCTTTCCATGAATACTCAAGCAATCATATGGTACAAAGGCTATATATAAGTGAGCTTCTGAACTGATGCACAAGTATTCATAGGAAACATATTTTAAAACTACATGATGAACAACAGTGCCAGGCCCTCAAAAGTTTATCCAATTTGGTAGCAGAAACTGTGTTTACTGTGTATCAGAAATTAACCAATTAGAGTTAAACTCCAGTTTCAAATTTATCTGAGTCAATATTCCCAGGGAAATCATCAATATTGATCAATTTTAGAGTAATTTTCTGATTATAAAAATTGGTTAAATCTGAATAATGAATAATTCAAAGTAACTGCTTTGTTCTTATAACATACTGAAGTAAAGTGAGAATCTACATTTATCAAATAAATTATTCATTGCAAAATTATTCATTCTGTTCTGCCAATACATATCACACAAACAGACTCAAGTACTAGAATTATGGCTTGAGAAGAAACCTTGTCTGATCTTAGCTTCCAGTTTCAGCAAAATCACTTAGTCAAACATAGGACCTCAGCATAGAGTCTATCATTAGGATCATGTCACATATCAAAGAAAATAAATGTAATCTGAAGAAACCACTTAACCTAACAATACATCTTAAAATAAAAACAATTAAGGCAGCTTAAAAAAAACAAGTGATATGACACTATTGAAATAATAGGCTGTTCTGGACAGAAAAGGGTATTATAAATTTTTGAAGAAGGAGATACTTATTACAGAGTATAAATATTGTAGGCACAACATTTTTGAAAACTGATATGAAATGTTGCAAGAAAGTAGACGTCTCTAATTTGAATTGCAGTCTGAGACTGAGTTACTTTAAAAACTGTGACACAAAGAATCTTGTAATATTAACTCTTTTAATTCCTTTGTCCTATTCAAGTACATCTAGTGAATCAGATTCATCAGTACAGACGACCTGCAACAGAGCTGATATAACACTATTTTGCTAGAAAACAGCAATTTCGACCAACTCAATGGTGAATATGGAAACAAACATTATTTTTCAAACCATAAGACATCATTAAAGATTTATGATATTTTAAACAGGAGTGAGCCCTTGCTTATTTGGTGCCTGATATAACTCATAAATGTGGTTCATTTAATTTTGCCTAGACCTTTTTATATTCAAGGGATATAAAGACCGTTCAAAATCAAATAAAGACTGAGTTGCAGGCACAAAAGTAAAACACAAAGACCAAACAGGTATTAATTTCAGAAAATGCAAGTATTTCCTAGCAGGAGACTGGACAATGAGATAATAATTGAAGAAACTATTATGGCCATGGAATGATTCACAAACATTTCATGTTTTCCTTCAATCTCCAGCTCTTAAGAGTCCTGTGGTTACTAAAGAATAGGAAATTTCATTTAAAATAAAATAACTAAATCTCTAACTTTCACAACTGTGAAACAAGCTTCACAACATGAAAAGAATGTGTTTTAAAGAATTAGAAACCAGAATGCAAGTAAAATTTAATAGTAAAATATTGTTAGGAGAAACACCCTCATATTTATATTGAGACTAACTCAATTCATGATTTTTAATATCTGCTACACAGGTTGCTTTCAACTAACTGAGCAACTTCCATTTCATATAATATCATGTCATTAATATAATACAGTATTTCTTGAAAGCCACTGTTTAACAAAAAGTAGAACACATACTAGACAGTGGCTTTATTTTCACTATAGTACGAAGGTTCTTCTCATTAAATCTTATTTGAGGAAGACATGATATAGAACAAAATTACCAAACAGACAGCATTGTCTAATGTCCAAGTGCATTTGCACTGAGTTATTAATGCAATCACTGTGGAAGTATTTTTTGATGCATCAGAAAAGCTTCATTAAAATTAGGAGCTTAAAAAAATACTATGTATTATGGCATCTGTGCATGATTGTATTTATATTAACAGCCCTATCCTGCTATTCAAACCCTTACACAATAATACCTTACTCTACAGAAGTACCACAAAAAATTACTAGATATATCTACAAAACTGGAAAATACTCTAGCACTATTGAAGTCAATGGCTGTTTATCCAGAAGCTTAAATGGAACTAGGAAAAGTAAGATTTACAAAAATTAGCAATAGATAGATCCCTCTGTATTAAACATATTTTAAGATCACACTTTTCTTGTGGAACTTCACTAAAATCTGAAACTTTGTTGTTCTTAGGGAAGAAATACAGTATCAGCTCCATCTTATCATCTGAGCTGACTAAATTAAATAAATAAGTAGATGGACAAATAAGTAAATCAATAAATAAATGCTGAAATATTTCAAGCCAGCTCATATCAAGGAAAATCCAGAGGCTATTCTGATAAATATGTAAGTCTAAACATTTCAATCTACAGTGGCCATTTTAAAAATAAGTAGTTCAAGTGTTAGGCTTGAAGGAACAGAAAGTGAAAAACATCAAATGAAGGAAATGCAATTAAAAAAAAATATTGTAAACCAGCCAAAATTATATAGTCCTAACTGAATGAGTACAGGAAAGATATTGTGACAGACAGGCATGTACTATTAAAAGCAACACACTTCATTTCGTACAAAGTGTTCCCTTGGCTTGTCAGTGTGTAAAGAACAAACACCAACTAGGAGTCTTATTCACCAGATAAGGGATTGTGTTATAGTTGAACTGGATTAACCGCCAACTGAAGAATTTGATTCAGGAAGCTGACCGTGCTTGGAAACTGGATGAGTAAAATGAGAATAACAACTTTTAAATATTTTAGAATAATTATAATCAAGGAAAAAAAATAATGAACCAGGATAAAGGTAGGGAAATAAACACAAAAATTACTGATATTCTCTCAAAAACAATTTCTTCACTAAGAAAACTAGTGGAACATTATCTAGATATTATTGCTATAAGATAGGTATACAACTGTGTGGAAAAAAGTGACTGTCAATGGCTTATTTTCAAACTAGAAGAATATGCTTGAGAAGGTCTCAGCACAGTTGAAGTCATTAATAACTTGGTGGAACAGGAAATAGTCCTAAAACCTGGGCAAAGCACAGAAGTGGAAGAGACTGCAAGCAATTTGAAAGAGAAGATTCAAAGTAAGTGTGATAAATTAGGGAGGGGGAGAGGAATGAAATCATTTAGATGAAATTTTATAGAGTGCAAAGTTCTGCATTAGAAGAGAAACTCAAATATACAATATCAAAAAGGGAAGGTTGGAAAAGAAAGGACTGGGTAAGCTGGATCACAGACTGAATATGAGTCAACTGCAGATGAAGGTTTCAAAACAGAATAATATAATTCTGTGTTTATTAAAAAGAAAGCTCTACATAAAACATGGAAGGAAATTATCCCACTCTACTAATGACTAGTAAAGCCTCAGCTACATCTATTTGTGTCTCTCAATTTTAAGAAAGATGTGGTAAACCGGAAAGAGTCCTGAGGAGAACAAAGAACAAGGGCAAATTTATAAAATATGACCTATCAGGAAAAAACAGAAGACTGAAGGCAGAATGATAAACATCAGCCAATGTTGACTTTAAAAATTTTAAAGTCATCACTTATCCTGTTTCCATCAAAGGATGGCAAGAAGTAATCAGCTTCATGTGTGACAGAAGACTTAGATTAGATGGTAGGAAAAGCCTTTCTAGCTGTTAGAATAAAGCTTACATAGGGAGACAGGCCTCTTTAAGGTGAGTGCAAGAAGGCTGGTAGGGGAAGTAACCACAGCATTACTGTGTTACGAAGCAAAAATTTTCGGCTGAAAATGAAATAAGTAAAATGAATGCAATGGGGATAGGAGGAGGGAGATGCTGGCTCTCCAGCAAATAGCCTCTTTCACTCACAGTCTCAGTCTACCATGTCAAACACTCATGGCCAGTTCTTTTGCTGGTTAAAATCGGTACAGCTGCAATGGCTTAAAGTTTTTCTTGGTCTGTATTATCAGGTGGCATCAGACCTTGTCCTTTGTCTATAAAATGAAAAGTGGGAAATGCTTTTAACAAGAGACAGCTGTGGACAACTTCGGATGATAGCCTTGCACCAGTGGCTGATTCCCTTCCATCTTAACAGAGTAAGTTTTACGAAAGCCTGTGCTTCTACATCAGGGAGGTACCCTACTAGGTTTTTAACTATCTTTTACTCTCTGCTACAACTATGGTTACATCTAGCAATCTTTCTCCTGTCCTTCCATTACACAGACCATCCAGGTTTATGGTTGGTCCGTAGCAAGCAAATGCATTGGACAGGAAGATAACAGTAGCAGCAAAAGACATGCCAAAACTCACCAAATGAGGCATAAGGATATTAAATCTGTAACCCTGCAGCTGCATGAGAAATATTTATTTGTCTCCATCTTGGTATTCTGGCCAAGCAGATCTGTTTGGATTTGTAAATAGTCCGGTTAAAATGAGCTGTTTTTCTCAGTAGCTGATTTTAAAGTTTCCTCTTGTGAGGAAATTTTCTTGTTGTTTTGCAGATAAAAATGAAATATATTTTGAAAAGACTGTCTACCTCCATTGGGGCAGAATAATATTTTGACAGAGGAAATGCCAATGTTTCTCTGCTTCATTCTTGGCCAAAGTCACTCACCAAGGTATGGGAGGTGGTGGGGAAGGTCAGGCCTTTGGATTTACGTGCATTTGGCTAAGTTTCTTCCTGGCTTGAGAAGGTTATTTGGGAACTATTGGCTTCAATGAACACAGATATTATCTATGATTCTCTTTGGGTAATCAGTTTGCTTAGTGCTCTTACCAATGTGGAAAGCCTTTTTTTTAAAGAGATAATGGTTGACAATCCAACCAGCGCTCATCTCTTTTTAATCTCCTGCTCTGGGCTATAGTCACTGCTGAAGCGTCTTATAACGAGCACACTGCAGTGCAGGATGCTCTTTGGGTGACAGCAGCTGACTGCTCCAGTCCAGGATCTCCTCAGAATTAAAGGCATTATCCAGTCTATGCACAGCAAGCAGTATCATCATGAGGTGACTCACCTTCTACACAAGAGCTATTGATAAGATTGATTTTTATGTTGCCACTCCACTCTTAGACTGCAGAGTACGGTATTGGTCAGCTGCTCCTCAGCCTCAAACCTGAGGTGCCCCAGAGTGGCACCTGGCTAGTTCTCCTTCTGACACATTACAGGATCTGAGTGCCCAAACTGCTGGACTATAAAAGCCTTACTCAAAAACTCAGCTGCCTGGGGTGCAGTCCCACCCTGCCCCAACACAAAACCTCCATCTGTCCCCATTTGACCTAGTACATTAGAGAGGATGAGAGGGTTTTTCTCAGATGCCTCACCAGATGCTGCCAGATGTTGTCAGATGCCTTGCCAGAGTTTCCCCTTCAGCTCTTAGGCTGTCGCAGCTCCTTCTCTAACCTGTTCCCTACATGGTGCAGCTACATCCCACCTCTCTCTTGGAGCAGCTTCTCCAATTCCAGCCAAAGCAGCTTTGAGTAACAGACAGGAAAACTTTGGGCATTGAAGTGCAACACAGGCACAACAGCAACAGACAAAACAGACTGACAATTTCTTAAAGCATTCCACCTAAGAGCAGGAAATGACTATAAAAAAGCACTGAAGCACTGCATCAGCAAAAGGTTCAGAGATAAAATAAACACTGTAAACATAATACATCCTTTCATAGTAGGAGAAAGACTGAGGGAGGAGGAACAGTACAGCCTTTGCTGTTTTGACTGGCATCACTGCTTGTCTCGCTCTGACAGGTTGCCAGGTTAAGGTTTTGTTTTGAATCAGTCATTTCCCTTTGAACAGTGGCAACTGTTACCATTGTTACCCTGTTACACTGAATATAAAACAAAATTTCCACCAGCAGCTTTCCTACCATATGTTTATTCTAGGAGGCAGCAGGCATCTAGGATTTGGTAGCAATCACAGTGAGGAAACATTTGCAGGACCTGTCTCAACAAAATAATTACCTCGATCACAGTAATATCATACAGAAGAAGACATTGAATTCACAACTGTCATCCATGAGATCTAACTTAAGAAATCTAATGATGTCAGGTATTTTTTTCTCTTTAATTGAAAGGTTACTATTTCAAGAATCATCCCTCTAAAGTGTAAAGCATACACTTGAAGTATTAGTCCTGAAACTGTTCAGCATGTTTTAACTGCAAAATTATTTAACAGATTTTCTTGAAACACTTTCTGTTTTTTCTCCGCAATAAATCTAGCCACATCCTGATGAAAGCAGTTTCACATAGAAAAGTGATATGAAGGGCTTAAAACAGGGTTTCATAAGGTTTTCATATTAGCATAGCTTTAATTATTAAGACATTTTTTAATGTCTCCAAAACTATCATGATTTCCTAATTACTTATGGAAAACATTTTATAATATGACTCCTGTTTACTTACAATGTAGTTTTTTCTTCCTAATCCTTTAGATATGAAGAACTAGCTATATTAAAATCAATGAAATCTCTCTTTATAGGAATACCTTTACAGTTAAATCAGATTATCACTACAGTGCTTAGTGGTTCAATAAATAAAGAGTGCTCCCTCTTTGCCTGAATTCCTAGAATGAACGCCAAATTATCAGTGAGCTCTCACTCCTAAATAAATTTACCAAATATTTGGTAAGATAGCTAGAAGTTACTAGAAGTGGTTGAGAATACACTACCCATATGGTCTCCTGGACTTAGAAAAGCTGAAGTCTGATGTAATGTTACAGGCATTGGATAATAGTTCATTAATAACAGCTTGTATTTTTGAAAGAACCTAGAAGAGTTAGACTCCCAAATCCAACTTCCCTTTAAAGGGGAATTGTTGCTAAATCCCATAGGTTCTTTTGAAATCCCAGACATCATTAAAAAGTAGGAGAGGAGAAAGATACATTGTTTTGACCTTAATATGAATCTACTGTTAATAACGCCAGCTGCTTGATATTGAATGAATGAGGTATTTTTTTAATGAATGAGAATGAGTGGTCTTCTCCAATCCTAGAATTTAGCTAACTTTCACATTCGTCTTCTTGCAGGTAAAATAAACTTCTTATATCAAAGTACTGTAGTTTGTTTATTTATTATTCTGCAGGTAGTTAGATAATCACCTTTGACTTGTTTAGCTGCATTTCATTTTTTGAACAATAACAGGAACAGTTTATACGTGTGAAATTTATGTCATGCTGAGACAATTTTTACAAGATTAAGAGACCAGAATGTGAAAAAAGCAGAGCTTTTAGAAGGTAAGACAAACAAGGCAAGGATGGGGGAGTTGAGGCTTTCATGAAATACAGATGTAGGGTATCATTACTAAAATAAATACACAAGAAAAAAACCAAAAGTGTAATCATCCAAAATTCATTGTTACGGCAATAGATTTGCCCCAGTAGGGTTTACCTGTCCTTCTTTTAACAAGTAATTGGTCATTTCTCAGTGCCAAGCGATTTCTCTGGGCATGGAAGTTGTTGCCTTCAGTGTTTCAGCTGGAGGGAGCTAGCTATTAAGAAAAATGAGTAGGAAAACAGATTAAAAAATAAATTAAAAGGTTGTATCAGAAAGGGGCCAGTCTCCACTTTTCATGGAAAACAATATAAGACAGGAACTCTTTTTTCCCTATTTACCTCCTCTCCCCTCTACCCATTTGTTTTCAAGCTCCCAGAGTACATCAGGAAAAACACCACACAAAAAAATAAGAGGAGGTAAGAGAGGAAGAACACTTAATAAATGTTAAGACATGCACAGAAAAACACACAAGTGAAAAACACACAAATTATATTCAAGGTTTTTGAGTTGTTTTCTTTTACTGACTTGTGCTGAAGACTAACAAGCTTTTCATTACATCACATTATGTGTAATTAAAGTGTGTTACATTTGCAGATTCTGAACAACTGATGAAGCAAGTTGTTGGAAAATATATATAAAGACATTTGGACTGAAATATTTGTATCTTTTCACTTAATAATGTTCAGTTAAATAAAATCTGACAGCTTCCTTATTAAAACTATGAAGTGAGGTAGGACATTCTGCCTCAAGAACTCCTCAAATGTAAAATAGTACGTAAAGAAGACACACTTCTCTCTCTCAACAACACGTTCCCATCTTTTGGCTGAAACAAAGAAGCTGCATAAAGTTAGCTACATGTCCCAATAATCAAGGGAAGGAATTGGAAAAAAACCCTGCCAATTTAAACTGCAGTAGTGTCTACACAGTGTCACTTTGGCCAACCAAGTGGCTATTGGAACAACAAAAATAAATACATAGAGTTGTCGAAAGTGCCCATGAATAGATAGGGCCAAATTTTCCGAAGGCAGAAACCCTTTTCAAGCAGACAAAAGAATCAGCATGAATTATACACCTGTATTTGCCCAAATGCCACATGCAAATGTCTGAGGGCAAGTGGATGGGAAGAAAAACAAAAAACAAACCAGTGGAAAATGTCCAGTCCCCACTTTTTTCACAGAGAGAAGTACAAGAAGAATTTTATGTTCTCCAGCGTTCTGGAGGTCAAAACTTCCAAATATACAAGAAGTGAAAATCTGTGCAAATGTCATCCATGATATGAACTCTCAGCTTGGATCTGCACCGGCAATTTGCACATAAGGAAATCTAATCTCTGTGTTCAGTGGTAATAGTTGCACTTGCAAATGTGAGCACAAGTTTTTGTATGAACAAACCAATCATTAAAGACAGAGGGTCAAAAGTGATCATAAAGTGCCAGAATCTTCTATTGCAGAATTATTCTAAAAGTTGATGACCCACTGCTAACATTGAGAGAGAAGTAACATCCATCAGAGCCAGCAACCCTTCTTGCAACTACTTAACTGGAGGGCTGCCATCCAAATATTCCAGTTAGTTGTGATGGTAGAAGTCTCTGGAGACTTGCCTGGATGTAGGGGGTGAAACTAAACATGACTTTAATCTTTTATTTCAAATTTATTCCTACTTTGGTGGACTCCCTATACCTTCCCAAGCCCCTTAAATGAAATGGAAAATTGTTGACTAAGTCAGAAGACATCTGGCAGACTTAACGGAATGCACTGATGGTGTTCAATGACATCTGCTCCACAGAGAAGCATTACCTAGCTCTGTTCAGAATAAGCCAGCTGTTCAGTCAGCTGGAATGAGCAGTCAGAGGTGTCTGAAGAAATCAGAAATACGACAAATACATATTGCCCTCAGATGAATCAAAAATGACCTTTCCTGGCAAAAAGCCAGGCATCCAAAGAAAAAGGATTGCCAGCTGAAGATTGTATGTCTCTCTAGAAGTATTTCCATAGGGACATTTCTTTGGATCAGGATGATGGGAAGGAGAAGATTTGTCAGCATAAATTCTACATCCACAAGCAGCTTTCTGAGAAGTGGCAGCCAAAATGGCTTTGTGGCTTGCATGAGATTTACATTGAATAACTCTGCTGCCAAATCAAGATTCTTGACTTTGTACACTCTCTACAGGGGCTGTTTCTTGAACTGGAGGGAATCAGTTGTTTACATCCTTTTATGGTAAATGATAATGTTTCTACAAATAATTTAACCTCTTGCCAGAGAAAAAAAACCATCGTTGTTATGATTCAGGCCTGACAAATACTCTAAATAAAATAATAAAATAAATATACAAGGAAGCATTCGGAGAAAATAGCCACTTAAAATGGCCTCTACCTGAGTACCTGAGGGATTGATTTTGTAAGATTCAAACTGGCATAATCATTCAGAAGAGCTTTAAACTAAGAGGCCTGAGAAAGAAGACTGGAAAAAAGTCCTGTTCAACTCTCCAAACCTGATTTTATTACACAGGCAAAAGAAAAGCAGTTTAAAGGCTTCAGTAAAAAGAAAAGAAAAAAAAAAAAACAGTAGAAGCAGCAAAGAGAAAAGTATAAGCAGAGAATATAGGAGTAGTCATGGAGACAGTTCAGTTACTGAAACAATTTTGATGATGTTTCGTGATCGAGTTGAAGTGGGTGAGGTAACAGAGATGCAACTTAGCTGTTTGGAAATCAATGAAAAGTGGCAAGGTTACAAACCAGAGGAAGTGGAACCAATAGAGCAAGACATGAAATCAGATAGTAGAGCCGTTACAAGACATGGTGGAGTATCAGTCATGATTGGAACGTGGATATTGAAATCCATGATACTCTTCTAAAAGCTAGAAGTAAAATTGGGAGTAGAATACTGCCTTAGTTTAATAAAGACCACTTCTGCAAGTAAAAATTTGCAATAAGGTGGATAAAACTGAAACTTTTAAGGTCAAAATCAATTTGAATGAAGGGCTGTAAAATGAACTATGGTCAGAAGTCAGCCATTGCCTCACATGGGTCAAATTTGAACCTGGATGAGGACCTCATTAATATTTTGTTGGAGAGAAAATGGCTATCAGAAATTATATCATTGTGCAGACACATAAATTTCCCAGACACAGATTGGAAAAAACATACTACCAAATATGGTAGGACTCATTTATTCTTGAATGTGACAGCCAACATATTTCTTCACCAAGTGTACTGTGACTAGTAAGAACTATTATAAAAAAGGTTCTGGTCAGCTGGAGACGACAGATCAAGCAAAAGACCTGGGCATAGAACTTAATCACAAGATTACTATGAGTCACCAGTACAATGATAAAGTGCAATGTGATACTAGCCCACAGCAAAAGCAAAATATTTCCAACAGAAATAGGGACGTACTAATATCATTATACAAGGTAACAATAAACTGCAGACAATGCTCTGTGTTATGTTGTGTGCAAAGATGAACTGAGACCAGAACAGGTAGAAAGAAGGACTAGTCATCCTTGTAGGGAACCGAGGGTCTACTCTGGGAGGAGCGACCAAAATGGGAGCACAGGCACAATGTGGTTGCTCTCTATGAATTGTGCTAGCATGAGGTAAGAACTGGAGGACTAAATAGAGGATCATCTTGGGAGGGGAATAAAGTGGCCTGAATTAATTTAGGAAAGAAAAAAGAACAAGTTTCTTTACAATCAGCTGCATAAAGTCTTGAAACCGCTTCCTGAAAGAAGTGCAGGAGCAAAAGTTCATTCATTGGCTAATGATGAAGGATAATGAGGTTAGGAATGGGATTATATGGCGCAGTTCATCCTCAGTGCAGAAAGGTGAAGATAATGATCCAGTAAAACCCTTCCCTGCTTCAATGTCCACATATAATCATTAACATATCTGAGATGCAGCTTTTCATCAACAGATACCGAACTACTCACACAGGACAATTAATATAAGTGAAATTTAGTGTATACTTAATGCTTAGTTCTCTACATGCTGTACAAAGCTGTACTGATTTATATCAGTGTAAGACATTGTTTAATATGTTGGGGGTTTTGATTTTTTGCACTGTATTTAACAAGATTCACAAGACCTACACTACAGAAAATGTAGGAATATGAACCAAATCTACGTAGCACCCAATAGTATTGAATAGCACAGGCTTTTCACGATGCAAATTACATTTTTTCAGTCCATTCTTTCTTTCTTCCTCCCATCCTCTGTTTAAAACATGAACATTAAATAAAACAGAAGGGTCACATTTAGAAAACAGAGATGAAAATAGGTGTTTGCTTTAACATATATAGTTTAGGATATGTTTAAAAGGTAATAGAAAACTACGTAATATGTACTTCCTTCTCCTCTGTCTCAAAGCCAAGTCTAATACTGTATGCAACTCTGTGTGTGGGTAAAGTTTTCTTTTAGATCTTATTGTCACAAAATGTTACAAAGTCTAAAAACACTAAAGACTTCTTTGTGTTATCTGTGGTGGACCTGTGGAATGTACTGCTGCTAGTTGTCACTGAGTCAGTGGACTTTTAAAATGAATGAATCATTTTATGACCCCTAATCATTTCTGTAGCTATGCAAGATAGAACAATGAATTCAGGATCAAAATTGCATTTTTCAGGAAACAAGTTAACTGTTTGTGAGTGTGGGGTCAGAAAGGAATTTCTTCTCAATTTCAGCTATTCATTTTGGCAGGTGGGCTTGGGGATATTTCAGCTTTCCCTGACTGTAGGGGTAGTAGCTGTTGCTGTACCAGGACAAGAGATGAGATATGGATTGAGGCTCCAGTGTGATATAGTTCTCTTCCCTTCCACATGGAATATGAGTCTTCCTTTATACTGCATATATGAGGACTGAAATCAGCAAAGAAAACGATGTAAAACTGACATAAGCATAAGAAAACTCAGACTTGAGTTCATAGAGAAATAGGAAAGAGATTCTCTAAAATTCAAGTAGGTATTTGTATAATATTTTCATCAGTAATATACAAAATCATATAAGCTAATGAAACTTCACAACTAGTGTCAGAATCTCAATGCTTGCCTCTATGCCCTTCTGACTCAAATTTTGATCTTGATATAAACTTCCTCTCCAGCCTACACAAAAAATAGCTTGACTATTCTAGGTAATGAGGGGAGTTACAAAGCTTGTGTAACTCATTCAGAAAGAGTTAATATGGAACTTGCACATTACATGTGTATTTCTGCATTTATACTAAGTAGGTACACGTGAGATACACAGTTGGATAGGAATGAAGAAAGAAGGCAAAAAGATGCATAAATTGATTACACTTTCCACTTCCAGATATCTACACTTTTAAGGTCAACTCCTGAGACTTTAAGTATCTGTAAACCACATCTCTCAAACCACATACAGAGCTACAACTATCACACTTAACTTCAGACTGTGCTTTGAAGTACATAAAATCACAAAGACAACAACTAGAAGGCACATACAACTTTCCCTGAGAAATCAAGCTTTGAGCATTCAGGCTGCTTTTCAATGTACTCATGGAAAAGTATAAGAAGTTTAGAAGATAAGCCACAGGAAATGTACTCAACAGCATTCTTCCTCATTTTGCCAGAACATCAATACATCAGACCCCCACTGCCAAGGACAGTTTTGGTCTATCTGCCTGTGTTAGGCTTATCAGGAAACATTTTGTACTGTTTTCATCTGGCAGAGCATCTAAGACGATGTGGAGGACTATATAAAATCAGATCCACCAAAATCAAAATACATAACCTATCTGACTAGACACTAAGCTTGTTTTCATGATTACAGCAAGTCTGCTGTGATACAAGTCCTAATATTTTGAGACATGTTCTTGTATTGCAATAAGTGATTTAAAGCATTTTCAAACTGGAATCATGGGTAGATTGCTTGCAGTACAGCTGTCCATCTGGAAATTTCAGATTTTGTTTATCTATTTTCACAGGAATTTTGACACATCAAATACTTGAGGTTACAGAAAATCACAATGTGCATTTTGACTACACACTGTCTAGGTAAACACTTGTCAAATGAGGAATACGGAAATCAAAACAAGCTTGTGTGTGTCACTCCGTAAGTTACAGTCTTTCTGGCTACTGGACCAGATTTTAGTTACTGCTCCAATACTGTTCAATGAGAGAGGCAGCACTCAGGAGATTGCCAATCCTATAGCATGAAGAGTGGCATTTTGAATGGTATTATATGTGTATAACAATAATAATCTTTCTACCCTATCCAAAAATAGAAGGAGCAACTGTTGAGACCTCTTCACCGGTAGTTGTCACATTGGGGATGAGAGTAGACCAGGCTCACTGTGAAATGATTCAAGCAAAGTGTTTGAAAAGAGATATATTTTCATTGGATACTGGAAAATTTAGTAGAATTGAACTTGTCCTAGCTGGATGTGTGGGCTAAGAAGAAAGCCTTTAGGCATCTATAGACACTGGGTTTGGCTTACGAGTCAGGGCTCAAGTTGAGAAAAGAGTGAGATCTCATGGAATATTCACCCAAACAATTGGAAATCCCTTGTGACCAGCTGCCTGAACTTGGAAAGGCTTTACACGCACTACTTTTCAGCTTGAGCCTATCTGCAGTTTTAAGTGTTCTTGTCAATTTAAATTAGACCTTTACAAGTAAAAATAAAAATTTATTTTACCACTAACTCTTGAAGTGTTATCTTAACAGCTGGGTAAAACATTTGCACTGAAATTCAGACCCATTCAAATGGGCCCTGCATTCCAGGCTACACAGGTTTATGAACCCCAGCCCATTCAAATGAAATCTGCGATGCAGTTGTCCATAAACACAGCAAGCTCCAAAATCTCTCTCCTCAGCCAACCTCTCTTACTCAATACATACTTCAAATTCCTCTTCTTCTGCCTTCTCTAATCCTCTCAAGCACTTCAGCTTCCCAAAGTCAACTAATGTAAATGGAGACCTGAAATGTAGTGGAGATGGAGGACAAGATAACACAGTGTTGGTCTGATACCCTTCCAAGCCCTGAAAACCAAGCCTAAAGGTTCACTTACCCTGTGGAAACTAAAGATTTTCAAGACTAAAACAACCCTAACCAACAGCCTATGCCAACCATGGGTAAGTAAGAAAGGGCCTTCACATGTATTTATCCATATTTATTTTTCAGGTGTGTAAAATGTATGCATCACAATTGTCTGAAAACTTTGCAAAACATATCACACCACGATAAGCAGCCATCAGCAAATGACCAGGACAGTTAAAGGAATCACCTGTAAATCAACCTAAAAAAAACACTCAGTGGATTATTAGCTGGAAAATGTAGCTGGGGTGATAGCAGAGAGGGACATAAAAGCCCTGAAAATATTTAAATGTTTTGTCTGAATATTTTTTCAACAAAATGGTTTGGTTTTTCTTTTCAAAAGGATTATTTTCTTTTAAAATGTATCTAAATTTAATAACTCGATGTTAAAGAGAGGATTAAAAAAAACCCCAATTATATGAAATTAAGTATTTTTGTACATAAAATGTTTAATTTAAGCAGAAACAATATTTTATTTGCATTACATTTGAATTTTTCATTACAGTGGGATAAACAAAAATTTTTCACTTTGAGTCAATCTGAAATTTTTTTTAAACTTTTTAGTTCATCAAGTAAAGTGAAAAATTAATTATTCATAAAGACCTAATGGCAAAGTTTTCACTGGAAAGAAGATGCTGGAACTTTCTACCAAGCACAAATGGAGTCTTATTTGTTTATTTAAATTCACATGAAAATTCAGTAAGTGACTAAGTTCAAGTAGATACATAGAAGAAAAGAACTGAGACTAACTTCTGACTTTCTATATTTTAGGAAGTATGATTCTTCCTATATGTGACATTCACACATATATTCCAGCTCACATATATCACATATCATATTGCATGTGCATATCAGGTTGCCTATACGTCCTATAACCTATGCATCACCTTACAACCCTCCCTGAACCCTATCTGGTCCTATCAGGATCAGGTCACACAGGAATGAAAGTCTTAATAAAGTTGTGAATTTGGTGTTAAGTTTTACTACTGAAAGACCTGCCTGCCAGAAAGTATGCTGTGCATTCTACCCCATATAAATGTCTGTCAAAAAGGCTAGAAGTAGCCACTAGAACAGATACTTCCTATGCATTAAACTTCATCTTCAACCACACCATGCAACCTGGCTCAGTGGTTAATGTATATCAGCTACTACGCAATAAGGCTGAAATACTAAAGTTATAGATCACAAAACATGAAGAAGACATTTGTTTTCTACTTCAAGATATTCAATGGCTGTGTTTATTCAGAGACTTTTTTTAACAGATAGGAAATAAGACATACTGTCTTTTATATAACAGGAGTAAGAATGCTTTTACATTCATTTTCTGAAGCCATTAGTTTCTGTCTTAGCCACTGTCAAGAGGGTGCTTAGAACAACTGCTGAAAGACCTTATCTGTGACAGTAATTGGCAAACTCAGATTTCTGGGTTAAACCTACAGAAACATTTCTAAGCACTTCGGCACCCAGATATCGCAGCATTTGAAATGCCACCTGCAACACAGGAGTCCAGCATTTCTGATAGCTTTTTCACAGGCCAGAGTTATCTTACTGCAGATGAAGAGCTGCCCTTCCAAGATGCTCTGGTTGCTCCACACAGCTCTGGCAAGTCCAGCCAGCCATGGATGCATCCTAACAAATCCTCTGAGGATTTCCCCTATGCAGATATTATCAGCAAGTCACATAGCTCCTTTTGTGACTAATACTCCATCCGACATGATGGTTAAGGGATGGCATTCCTCATGCGCTGCAAGAGTTTATTGGTGCTCAGCCAAACATAAATGAGACATTTTTCGTCTCGTTTTATACTATATTGCCACCCACCAACACCAACTTTCAGCCTCCTCTTAGTCTGTGGGCTTCTGCATTTTTTTATTTTTTTCACTGTAGCCTGATGGCAGGCAAAATTCACTAAAACATAACAGAATAATCTCTTTCCTGCCTAATGATTGGCACTGAAAGGAACTTTCAAGTTCTGGAAACTCTTAAGGTCTTCTTCATAAAGCTGATGAGCTTCTCAGCATTCTACAGACATTTTTGTAAAATTACCTAGGCAAGAGTGATCCTAGCCAAAACCAAGATTTATTAAAAACAGAGAAAATGGAATTCAAAGAAACAGTTTCCTGAATAGCAGTGAACTTAACACTTCAGTGAACCAGGATTTCTATGATGGCACATGGTAGTGGTGGGGTCAGACACATAACTTCAGGTAGTTCCCAAAATAAGGGTACCTAATACATATGTCACACTGTTCATATGTTTCATCCTCACCTGAATACACATTCAAGTATATACATTCCTAGTAAAATACCACAGTCTCAAAATTCTTGCTGTTTATTCCAAATACTTTTTATGATAGATACACGAAGTAAAACACAGTACCAGATTCCAGAAGAGCCTATCCCTCAGGATAGCCTCATATTGCAACATCCACACAATGCAGATAGATAGTTAAATTACTTCATGTTCTGTCTTTAAACTTAATAAATCACTAATAGTAACCAAAAAAAATAGTGAATTTACATTGCTGCTGACATCACTGGAGCAACTGATGTAAAAGTTGGAAAAAAGTGACAAGCTTTCATCACGTGAGAGTTTCTGTTTCTTTCCAGTTCTATCATTTCTCCTAGTAAAAGGCATTACCTCTCTACACAAAATTTTGCCCTACCTTTGTTTACTTAAATACCTCAGAGACATCGAAAGTTCAAAATATCTGCTGTATATATGCTCATTAGCTTTTCCTACTGTTAGTCCCACGTATAGATAAAAGAGAAGGAAAGCGCAAAGATTAAATTGTCACTGACCTTGCTAACCACACCAAAGACTGTATGCAATGGAAATGTTCAGAGATCCTGACTTTACAGCACAGTAAGATTTTCAAGGCCATGTCCTGTAGGGTCACTGTTGCTGAGCTAAGCCAGCTCTGTGTCATCTCCCTGATATTTCCTGAACTGAATGACGTCTGCCCACAGCAGGAAAGAGAAGGTCAACGTCCACAACTGGCAGATGTACTGGAGAATGGCTGGATTTTGAAGAAAGACATGCCATGTTCAGTCTCCAATGGGAAGTTAGAGAATGAGCTGTTTCTGGCCCCAACATTTCTTAGACTGTGGGAAAGAGGAAGGAAATCTGTACAATAGTATACACTTTCATGGTAAATGAAAAAAAGTTACAGCTTAAAATATTGTTCTCAAGTATTCCTCAGGTAATCATTGCCTCCATATGTTTAAATACACATATTTATTGAATTCTAGATCATTTGCTGTACATGCTTTCATCAAAATGACTCAACCATAACTATTTTCACTGGAGTTAGGCACAGGCTGCATAGTTTCCAATCCAGTCTTATTCTTTGTCATCTTTCTTATTCTTAGCTCTGAAATTAAGGCCTTATGTTTTAATAAGTGAAGAAGATACAAGATACACTACTTCCACAATCCAATAATTTTTTTTTTTTTTTTAAGTATAGTCACACTGGGCTGAGTCTTTGTTTACAGAATGGTTAAGGTTTCTACTTATTAAAAAGGATCAAATATATACTGAACTCCACTTTATCCACTGCAGAAATCAGCTTCAGAGTTCTGTTATGAAGCTGTAAAACACAGCACCAAGTAGAACCACAGATTCCAAAACTCTGTCAGAGAACCCCTTAGGCACTTCAAGGGAGATTAAATCTACAGATTATTCAGGACAAAATAACTTGGCTTGCTTTTTGGCACCAGAAAAAAAAATACCACCATTTCTAAGACCTCAGTTTCAGTTTGCTCCTGATTTCCCAAACATCTCAAATTCTCACTGCTGGAATTCCTCACAGCTGAATTCCTTCCAGTTTTTGTTGAAGAGCCTTCTTTACAGAAATATCACAAAATTATCTGATGGCAAAAATGGGTATTTTCTAAACCCACAGTTTAACTATCTAATCCCTACATTTAAGCCTTCATCTTCATTTCAGTCATAACTGAAGGCTCCCACCCTGATTTAGGGAAGTCAGGGGATTCAATCCCTTGGTTTAAAATACGGAGTAGGCAGAATAGCAGCAATATTGTACTCTAACCTTCTGCAAAGCAGTTTCAGGCTCTGTAAAAGTATCCCCACAATCTACTGAGACAAGAATAGGAAAAAAGCACCTGAGCACCCCCTCCATCTATCTAGGAAGGGCAACACAGACTAGCAAAAAAAAGTCCTGGCAGCTTCTATAGGAGCTGAAGAACATTAGAAGGCAGAAATCTACGTGGAAGATACACATCTGTACCCTCAACTTCACAACCTCTTTCACTCACACAGCAGTGAGATTCATGATCAGGGTTGTCATTTTATGCTGACCTGCTGAAACATCCCATAAAATACACTATCCAGCCGGTATAGTCAGTCCAAACCATGTTTTCAAACAGAACTGCCCCATACAACTGAACATCTGTAATTCACTATGGCACCAAGACTCTTTCATCTCAAGCACATAACACCACTGCACTGCAATTTCAAAGCAATATAAATTCATACTTCAACCAAAATATGTGGTCTCTGTTACCTGTTCATGTCACTCCCTCATGCCCACATTAACTTCCCTTTTTTCTCGTTATTAGTTTTCAGTTGGCAAAGTTTCCTCATCTGACACCTTTTGCACCGACATGAACACTCAAGCAATCACACGGGAGGGGTATGAAAAGGGCAGCTGATCCCTTTTGGCAATAGTACAGATCGTTTAGGCAACCACAGCTTCTGTTCCTCAGTGACTGGTATCAATGGCAATAAGCCATAATGGTATTTGCAATGATGCAGTGGCAGAAACACTAATCTGTGCTTGCATTTAAGTGAAAGTGTGAGCCTAATATATTGACATTGACTGGTGCTGCAGCAGGCGAAAACTCAAAGACTATAAATCTTATTTTTACTTTGAAATTTCATGATACAACGGCTGTACTTCCAGGTACTTTTGTACACTTTCGTTTGTCAGAAATGTGAAAAAAAGCAGTGCTAGAAAGAAAATGGGGATTTTTCTTTATGGAAAGTATTGCCTTTCCTTCAGAAAAGCCAACTATTCAACCTTTTTGAAATTTGGTAAAAGAAAACCAAATATTTTTGGCCAAAGCCACACAAAAATAGTTTGGGGGTTTCCCACAAAAAGCCCTTCAAGTTTCTAAGAAATGTAGATACTATCTGGAAGTACATTCAAAAAAATCTTTTTCCCATTCAAATATTCAGGCTGAAAGGTCATTTCGGGTAATCTCCTCCTCCTTATTTCATCGATTATGCTATTGAATCTAGTTTCATCAGAAGGAAGTCTCTCATCAACTACCATATTTAAAAAAAAAAAAATCTCAGGCTGGCATGGGAAAAAAACCAGCCATTTTTATTTGTATCTGTTGTAGTGGGAGCCTCTGAAAAATAAATCAATGCAGCACCACTGGTAAGTGGTATTGCACATAAAACCAACTGCTAATTATAAATTCTGACAATGCTAAAATGTTCAGTTCAATCTCAGATGAAGCTAAAACCAGGTAGAGGTACTGAAGAGAAAGACGGTGACAAATTTCAACCAAGTATCAAAACATCTTACACGGACCAAGAGGATTTATGAGCCTGAAAGCATTTGACCTCAATTTGAAGAACTTTAGAAAATTTTACTGTTGATTTGTTCAGTAGTATTTGAGGAAACAGGAATAAAATGCATAATCACCTATTATCTATGTGTGAGAACATACCTAAACAGCTGAATATATAAATAAGAGATATTCTATAATCCATGAAAAACAGTAGCATATTTGACCAAAAAAGGATCTTTTTCACTTAGTTGTTCTCCATATCCCTAACAGGATTTAAATTCACACAGAGGTAGAAGACTTATATTCAGAGAAATATGGACAAAGAGAAAGATGGAGGAAAAAAAACAGAGAGAAAAAACAGACTTCACGTACGCTCTTAAATAAATGTACAAGCAGATAACAAAAAGTGAACTAAAATTTCAGGAACAGAGCACTTAGAATCTATTATTTCACTTCCCAATACCACCAATATAGGCAAAATCAGAGCATGTGAATTAGTTCACTTAAGTCTAAGATTCCTGATATTTTTCCAACTAACATTTCAGACTCATTTTGAAAAACACACCCGAGACATATTTTCTTCTAGTGTTTGCCTGAATGGCACCCTTGCCTCTGCATAAGAATGCTGCACTGTTTTCAGATCCATTCCAATACTTTTCCCAGTGTTTCATTTTGAACTGAAGAAAATGAGAATTCTGAAGGCGCACCCTTTTAAAAAACTGAGTCACATCAGGTCACAATGATTTGGCTTAGATGGCTACATAAAACAGTGCAGTTGGCATAGATCTCTCATAAACAGCTTGGTAGCGATTTTGAATGAAAATGTGTATGCGTGGAAGCCTGCTGAAAGATGAACATGGAGACGTAGATTTCCAGTTCTCAATCCTATTCTTCATGCTGGCAAAGCACCTGCATGTTGTTACAGGGAAATGCCAAACTCTTTGTTTGGAGGCAAGAGTTTACTCCCTCCCTCATTTATACCCGCTTTCATGGCATTCTCATGCAGGCTTTCTTCTCTGTTTATTCTCAGTTTAGTGGTGTGACAGCCTCTCGTGTTCCATCCCAACAGTAAACTCTATTTTCAAAGTGTCTTACTTCTCAAGAACCACACTGTAAGATTCATGTATCTTCATCAGAAACCATTTTTGAGGATTAGCTGGCAAACCTGGGGTTCAGAAATTTCTGCCAATACCAGGATTATACCCCAACTCCTCTAAGCAATGCTGAGAGGCTTCCAGCTCCTTGTCACAGCTGGGCCTTGAAGAGGACAGAACTGAAAGTATCAATGTGGCTCTGTGGAAGCAATTCATGCAGAAAGCAAGAGGGATGAGGCACTGTTTTTCCCCAGTTTTACCCTAGGATAAATTCACTGATTTGAATGGAGTCACTCTGGAGTAGAATTAATGTAATACAGTGATAAATCAGGCCTATTGATTCACTGACAGTGCCCCTGTAGGACCTTCTTGAGCAGCCAGCCTACTGAACATTGCTCGCAGCATTGTCTTCCCAAGCGCTGTGCCATGCCATTTCCACAGACAAATTGTTTCCTGACACAGCAGAGACTGATCTCCATGCTTCCTGCTTAGCAAATGCATTATAACCACATTGTTTTGCACTGGTTGCCCTCTAATTTGTGTGCAAAAGGATTTTTGAGTCAAACACACAGCCCTCAGCTGTGGCAAATCCATGTGGAGTTTTGACTCCTGAAGCATCCAAAGATCACAGGAGTTACAGATGTAAAATGTATTTTCCAAACTATTTTTATGATTTGATTATTTGAGAAGCCAGGAGAAAAAAGATGGATCAGACTACTGGAGCCAAGAATGCTTTCTAAGGAGGCAATGATAGCCAAACTCCTGGCCTTGAAGTCCAAGGTAGCAAAGGGTGCCCTGAGGAAATATTTATACATCTCTTGGCCTTTTTTGAACTCCTCAAAAATTTTCTGCCTTTTGTTTTCAGTCAGATATTAAACCCAAGAGGCAGCTTTAGACAGTGAAAAATTATGTCTGGTCATAATTGCTTGGTAATTAGCAGCTCTCAGCAGCAGCAAGCTAAATAATAAACCTTTCTTCCAAGTATATCTAGTCATTGTTTTGATGACACCTTTCCAACTCAAGGCTTCTCATTTCTGGCCAATGTCAAAAATGCCACAGGGGTGGGACAATGTGGAATGAAAATCAGACTCCTCTTTGGAAATCAAATAGGAGGGAAAATACCTTAAGAAAAGAAAGTGCAAGAACCAGGATGGTTCCAGTCTTCTTTCAACAATTCCAAGAGACTTTTGCTGGTCTGACGTTCCAAAACGTCAGTAGATTATGTGGTGTCCCAGCCAAAGCTACAATGAGAAAAATCAAAATTTATATTCAACAGACTTACTTCATGCCTGCCCTGAAAACTCCTGTCAATATTTAGAGGAGAGAAGGAAGGCAACCTGAGAAGGAAGATGAAATGCAGGCCACCACCTCTGTAAACTGCTCCACCACTGTGAGAAGAAGACAAAGAATCTGGGGGCATTCATCTCGCCTCAGTCTCCCATCTAGTCAATAGGTACAGGCACTGTTATGGACAGAGTCCATCTGACATTTTACACATCTGCTTTAGGATAAGTAGAGCTGGTACGTACAGTCCGTTGACTATATTGACTGCATATCCACAGATCATAAAAGGATGCTCAGGGACTACCATAACAACAGACTTTTACATTTCAGATGCATTTACATTTAGTTAGATAAAGTCCACCCTCTTCCTCTAATCACAGAGGCCTACTGCTCTTGTAGGCTCAGATGAAGAAGTCTCGTTCAGAAAAGAATGACTTCCAGCAAGGGAAAACAACATGGCTGGTTGTCAACAATCTTCAGGAAATAGTCAGGGATATCAGAGACAGAGAACTACTGGTCAAAAACCTACAAGATGCTCTATCCCAAGAGGCAGAAAAATACAGGCAGCTCTAATACAAAAGGAGTAGTTCCAACATATCTACAGCTGTTATCTTCCAGACATCTGTCCCACCTTTTCTAACAGGAGGAGTGTATCTCCCTTCCCTCTTCACTCTTGCTGAGGAAAGGATATTTGATCTAATTGTGAATTGGCTGACAAATTACCTGGGCTCAGTCCACATGTTCCTCCCTCCTCAGGGCTAGGAAACTCCATCAAGAGGATAGGGAATATATTTAAGGAATGGGGGGAGGTACCTATTCTTTAAGCATTTCCAGACTCCACGGAGCCACTCTTCTGGAGCCCTCTACAAGCTGAACAGGGTGTTTTGAAGGTTCCACTCGTCTTCTGGTATACATTTCCATTTGTTTGTAAAACAAAGCAACCTCCACAAACCAGGAAAGACAGAAGGCCAGGGGAAAAAGAAAGCACAGATTAACTAGAGATCCTGTGTATTTACTTTAGACTTCAGTGCTAGTCATGGTCTCTATGCGAATAAAACAAACTAGCACATTGACAAATTAGCCAAGCTTGAAGGGATAACAAGAGTTGAAATTATTGCAGTTACACAATGTGCACAGAAATGCCAAACTGAAGTTCTCTGAATTGTAAATGAGACCTGAGGGTCAGGTTCTGTCCCAGGAAACACATCAGAAACCTCATCCAAATAAGTGAAGTAGCACTGACGGTAGTCCAGTGCAGGACTGTGTGGGCTGTCTGTTCCCTGGGGAATTTTTCCCGCCCTTTGGGCTCTGAGTCTTTGACTTCTGCATTACAAGCACTGTCTTCTTGTAAACTCAGTCATTAAACTTTCTCTCTCCTCTACTGTTTGCTTTCTTGAAGGAAAAACAGCTTCAGCCATGAGAACACAGCATCCTGGACAGCCCGACCTGCACTCATTGAACTCCCTGACTTCTTCACACAGAGACAGGTGCCTAAAACACCAAGGGATGCTCTGCTTTAAATAACCACAGTCCTTCTGAGATAGCTCAAAAGGGATACGCCTCATATTTTAGTCTGCAGTTTTAGGTTGATGGTTTAAGCTCAGTTCTGCTCTAACAGTAGATACAGTAGGGAGGAGGAAAAGTAAAGTAGAATCTCCCTAAATCTAAATAACACTGTATTTGCTCAGCCTAAAGGCACAACGCACCCCTTTAGACATAATTCCCTGCAGTTGCCACAACTCCCAATACCCTGGGAAGGCTTTCTTGGATGGCCCCCAGTCCAGGATAATCAGCAGGCACTTCACATACTCCTCTGCTTGCCCTCAGCCTGCTGCTACACTTTGGCCACTGGACCATTCTGACCTTACACACCTTCTGCACATCACCAGCATGATGGAGAGGGATTGTTCCACCTACTTCCCATTTCCATCTGATATGAACTTGGTGCAAACTACAAATACTTTTTATAAGTTATAAGTTGGCAGAGAACTTACCTGGTGATCTTCCAACAAGGCCTCTTTTACTCCTGAGCTTCACATTAGGTGATAAATTCTGATTCTTTTCATGTAACTTACCTTGATTAGTTAAATCAATTCTGACGATATCCCATAGATTTGCAGGGGGACTGCACCTACTTATACACAACCCTGGAAGCCTTTTTAACAGGATGTCATGGAGTATACTTTGGCAGGCCACTGAAAACAAGTTTATTTTACTTGCAAGATCACATAGTCAGCTCAGCAGTGCTGAAATGTGGCAATGAATTCCTCTCATCGCACAGAGATGATGATCAGCAATACTACCAATAGATAGGAAAAACTAACCAAGTAGTCCTAGTCATGGATCTTACTTGCGTTTAAGACTGACACATACATAGCAATTTGCCTCTGTTCTACAGCAGCTGCAAACTATTAACTATGACAATGAAGCTGATTTTTAAACCAACAAATATGACGGCTATTATGAAAGTTTTACCATTGTCACATGGTGTGCAGTCTTTAAATTCATCCCTTGCTGTGTGGCTGAACTTTTATTGAATTTTTTTTTAAATTAAAAGAAGGTCATGCAAGGACAGAAAACCTCTTTGTCAATCAGACTGTACAGTGCACAAAACTCTTCCAGAACTCTCATAAAAGCCAAGACCAGCATACTGTACTTAAAGCACAGTGTTGCAGAGATACTACAACTGTATTTGACAGATAAAAAGATACTCCCCCTCATTCCCCATTGCTTCTTTCCACCTCCAAAATGCCTTCATCTTTGCTGGGTTCCCAGAAAATCTAGCACTGAATGATCCATTTGCCAACTGAGTGAGTTTTTAACATAAGAAATCTTCAAAATTATACCCATGGCCCAAAGCGCACACCTTTGCTATAACGCACTGATAGAAACAAATCATATGAAAACCAGCTGCCAATCCAAGAGCTACACAGAGAAGAAAAAGAAGGATTTTAGCTTCTTCTGACAGCACGGGGATGCATTTGAGAAATACTTACAGTGGGATAACATACAAAATGTCTCTCATCATGCACAATTAAATCGTGGCCAAATTATTCTCTAAAAATCAAAATGTAACCTTTAGATAATGTTCATTTTTCCCCTATAGGACCAGTGACACAGGACAAAAAATTTTTGAATGCTAGAAGCACGTATAACTATTCAGCTGAAGATCTGGTTCCTCCTGGTTTCTATTTCCATTCATCTTCTTTCTCACCTCATCATATGAGCTACCCTTCTCCTTCAAAAGAACTGTGCAGAAACCCACAAGAGGGCACAATCAGGCAGAGAAGGGGGTGAGCCTCACTATTTTACATAACAAAATCATATGCATCAACACACACACACACACACACACACCACTTCCCAAATGTCTGAGGTTAGTTATCCTTCATGTCCTGACAAGTTACACCCACCTTTCCCAGAGGAACTAACTCACTCCATAACAAGTACCAGACTTCTGTTAAAACAGCAAATAAAGTAGGACCACCTACCACCCAATCCTGCAAACACTTACTGGTAGACAATCCTGCATGCCTACCACCATGCACAACCTCAGAGTTTCAGCTGGTCTGCCCATGTTACTAAGTGCCATATCTCTAGCAAATGTTCCCAGAGTTATGCTCTATTGCTAGGTCAAAATCAGGCCAATTCTGCAACCCCTGTTTACAGTCGGCCTCCGGCACTGACTTATGATGGAATAACTCATAAGAATGAAACATAAGTTTGGATTTCAGGATAAGGCCCCCAGTCAACATGTGGGAGCATTTATGGCTCTGAGACCTACGTTAAAAAATAACTTAAAAACAGACAGTGTTTCCCTATGAGTGGCCTGTTTTCCCATGTTCCAGTTTGCTCTTGCAAAAAGACTGGTAGGCTGAGATATCAGTCACTATGTGAAAATGACAACATTCAATCAAAACAATAGCAATTTTCAAGTGACACTTTTTTTTTCAATAGATGTATGACATTCCTAGACATTCTATTAATTAGCAGGCCCCAGGCAACACATTTGGTAAAACAGAACAATCTGGCCTTTGATTTTTATCCAGGCCTTGCCCAAGATCACACAGAGGTAGCCAGGCTGCTGATAGATCCCCCACACTGAGCACACACCCCCAGCAAGCAGCTGTGCTAAGAACTGCATGTAAACCACTTTGAAGAATTCTCAATCTGCAGAGAAAGAGAGAATGATTTATTAATTAATAAAAAACTGCTTGTGTTGGACTGGGCAAGAAGAATCTGTTAAATGGACTTTACTAATCGGTCCCAAATATGTTTCTGCATCCTTTTTTCCAGTTACCTGTTTCAACTTCACTTTAAAAGCCATCCTGGTTGAAAAACATATCCTGAATGTTTCCTATATTTCAGGACCAGGAATTCAAACAAGCCCATTACTTTCAAAGTAAGGAGGCTATTAATATCCTGATGAGCATCTGAAATTAGCAGCATCTCATGTTCTACACCTACACGATGGTTATCTAGGAAACTGGCATCCTTGTTACATCTTTTCTGGGCAGCTATAGTCACAATCCATCAGTATACTAGATGAAAAACACTGTCTCAACAGAAGATGTTGTAAGATGCCAGCTGAAACACTCAAGCTTTTGATACTCCCACCTGCATTAATAATTTCTGGTTGCATTGGATAAAGATCTGTGAGTTCCTTCACGTTTAGGGATTTATTAAGGTAACCAAAACTTTGGAATCTTTCTTACTTGTTGTATTATTCATTTCATCTGTAGACAATAATGGTCCTCTTACATTAAGGATAATTAGGGCCTTAGATGGGCTTTCAAAGACATTTCCACATTTTTCAGTGATGTAGCTGTAACTAAAACAAAATCCAAAGGGAAAAGGGGAGGAGTATTCGATCTTGAAAGCAGCCAGACTGTGTGGAGGAGATATATTTTGAAGGTTTTATTGGTAGCCCTCAGAGAAAGGCAGCTATGACCTAAGCTTGAAGGTTAGCAAGGACTATGTGGGTTTGTGTGGGAGGGGGTTAAATCTAATTTGTAAATGGTGAATTATTAGCCCTGACATTTGAGAATAGACACTGCATTGTGTCGATGATGAGAGCAATCCTAGTTTTCTTGTTAATGGCAGTGATTCATTCTTTCCCACTCCACTATTGTTCCCATTTACCTGGCAAAGAGAATTACTTCTTACGTGTTCCCAACTGCTGATTTCTGGAGAGACTGTTCAGATGAGCAAAAGCACAGGAGAAGAAATGCACCAAACAGGCAGAGTTCTGGGAACACTAGTGGATCTCTGAAAGGGTGTGTTATTACCAAGTGGCCTTTTCCTCCTCCTCTACTCCCCTTTGCACCCGAGAAAACCCTGGCTCTCTTCTGCTTTATTCAGAGCTTTCAGTTTCCCTTCCTTTCCATTCAGGATTATTCCCTTAAACCCATGCTTTCAAAAATATTTAAAATATCCTAAGACGAGTAAAGGATTTGGAAGCTTTAAATGACTTCAAACCTATGTGTAGCCATACATTTGGTAACACAGAGCAACCAGCCTTGGATTTTCCACTACAGCCTTACCCAACTGCACAAAAGCAGCCATGCCCACAACTGGCCTCCTATGCCACATGAGACCACCCAGAAACCACACAAGGGGTCTCAGCCAATTACCCTCACAGAAGTCCATATATTAAGTTTTTTTAAAATTGTTTTAAAGCCATGGAATATCAGGACAATGACCAGGAGTAAATCAAGACTCAAGCCTCCACACAGAGCTGTCTCTCCAACAGCCTGTTTTATAACGTGTCTGGCTACTGTGCTCAAACTGTCTGTTTGTCACTTGGTGAAGTGCAAACCCAACGCTTCTCAGGCTGCCTCCCCTCCTCCCCAGCTGACTGTGACACTGGTAGACGGGCCTGATCCCTTGCAAATGTGAAGTGGCAGAGCTGCATTGACGTCAGTGATGATACTTCTCTTTCTTACAACTACCAGTCTGGCCCTCCCACTTTTACAAATGCCCCTGAGGGGACGACATGAAACACAAAGCTTGGAAAAGTACAGAACTAGGACTTGGGAACAGCCCATGGCACAGATTAGGGGACAGTAGCCATAAAGAGTTTGAATCCAGATGTGAAATTCCCCACGGCCAGGACTATTCAAACCCTATCTCATATGAGAAGCAAACAAGCTAAATTAACTATTGGTTCAAACTTGCCCAAAAGACACAGCTTTCTGTGAGCAACTCTACCCGAAGATCTTTGGGAGCTATTTACTTGGGGTATGCAAACAGCTATATATCTGCCAAAAGGTTAAAGCACATTCCACCCTTTGTGTGGCCAGCCAGGGCCACTGCAGCAGGCAGGGCAGGCAAGCCGACTGACACACTGGGGCTTGCTCTGTGCAAATAGTTCTTGTGCCCAGTGAGCACGGAAACCACAGCTGCAACTTTGCCAGTGGAGCAGAAGGTGTCACGTCCAGAGACAGCAGAGGGCACTCAACTGACCTCAAACAAACAAAGCTTAAGTGGAATGTGGTAGCCTCAATTCCATCTTGGGTTTCAAATGACTAAGTGAAGAGATGCATGAAATTCATATTGAGTCCCCAAGCTATTACGTGCCTACTGCATAGAGCTACATCTCCCTCCGAGCTGCCACAGCCAGCCATAAAGGTAGCTGGGCTTTGGCCACGCAGAATTCCCACAGATTTCAATGGGAATTTCAGTGTTCCAGTCTGGACTCCAAGAATGCAGTGCTGGACCCAAAGCTCTGACGGCTGGAGCCGTATTCAATATCAGAGTCTGGCAACACCCATTTGTAAAACAGTGACTCATTCACAGGCACAACTTTAGAGGGACAGACAGGATGACTTTAATCATACATTTCCATTTCGTTAACAAAGCTCAGTAAAACCAGATGAGCATCCTGGATGATAATAGTTGGTATTAATCTAATGACTGTAGTGATCCACTGCCACAGTTAGGAATAGTTTTATATCCTACAGAATGCATTGTTTTAATTTGCTTCAAGAACACAGCAACTAATGGACTCCTGAGGCTAAGGACAAAATAATTGTTTAAATGCCCATGGATTTTATTTAGAAACAGTTTTTCTCCTGCAAATCAGAGGCATGGAAATGAATTACAGAAAGTAATTTGAAAGAGAACATCTTCAAAAGTACCTAAGCGACCTAGGAGTCTGGGACACCAGATAAATAAGCTGTCATTGGCACTTTCCATTCATTGTAAACAAGGGAGCAAGTGGTTTGTGTAAGGGACTGTATAGGGAATGACATTTAATTCAGGCAGATATTACTGCAAGGTGCTCATTTGTCATGGCTGCACAGTCCTTCCCACTGGCCAGCTGGGTTTCCATTCAAACATACAGTTTTAGGTCTTTCCCTCTAACATTAGCATACATCAAGCCTCAGACCTGACAGAAAGCATCTGAAAGCAGATTGTTTGTTAAAGCTGGAGTTTGGCACTGGATTTCTACTCAAGTTTTTTTTAAAAAGAATGGGCAGCCTTTTGGGCACCATTTTTCCAGATCACCGTGTCTGGCTAACCCTTCTAACATATTCAGGGTGCATTTCCATGGCAGATTTACAAACAGATGTGTGCTGGTTTTGGCTGGGGTAGAGTTAATTTTCTTCATAGTAGCTAGTATGAGGCTATGTTTTGGATTTGTGCTGGGAACAGTGTTGATAATAGAGGGATGTTTTCGTTATTGCTGAGCAGCGCTTACACAACCTCAAGGCCTTTTCTGCTCCTCATACTGCCTTGCCAGTGAGTAGGCTGGAGGTGCACAAAAAGCTGGGAGGAGACACAGCCGCGGCAGCTGACCCCAGCTGACCAAAGGGCTATTCCATACCATATGACGTCATGCTCTGCATATAAAGCTGGGGGAAGAAGAAGGAAGGGGCGGACATTCAGAGTTATGGTTTTGTTATGGTTCAGAGTTACATTTTGTCTTCCCAAGTTACCATTATGTGTGATGGAGCCCTGCTTTCCTGGAGATGGCTGAACACCTGCCTGCTGATGGGAAGTGGTGAATGAATTCCTCGTTTTGCTTTGCTTGCGTGCGCGGCTTTTGCTTTACCTATTAAACTGTCTTTATCTCAACCCACGAGTTTTCTCACTTTTACCCTTCCCGTTCTCTCCCCCATCCCACCAGGGGGGAGTGAGTGAGCAGCTGTGTAGTGCTTAGTTGCCGGCTGGGGTTAAACCATGACAAGATGCAATTCCCTCTGTAAGCGCTCCAAGATGCCCAGATAGAAGCTACCTCTAATCCTGAAGTCATGTAACTGCAGCCCTGTAATGCTGATCCCAAGCTAATATATTCTGCTTCCCAGCAGGACTTACTAGTTCAGGCTCAGCCACATGCTAATGATGGCTACAGAGCTTCCCATTCAGAGCCAGCTTTCACCCAGCCAGCTTGGAGCGTGGACAGAGTGAGTTCATATCTGCCTGCCAAACCCCGAGTAGACATACCTTCAGTGACTCAAGCAGTTAGGAGTAGAAATGCAGGATGAATCTTGCGTAATATTCTCACAGTCCAGTAAAGGCTGGCCTTGCTCACTAGTTTGCAGAGCCTGTCAGAGCATGGTATTTTCCTTTGCTTTCTGGATTGATACGATTATTCCTTACTTTGTGTACCAAAACTCTTCCTCGTTGACACTTTCCCAACTTCACACTGAGTCCTGCTCCACTAAGAAGGCTGAGAGCTCTCCTGCTCAGAGGCATGTGTTCCTTCAGGGTTCGCCTCCTCATGAAAATACGAAACCAATATATGCTCTACCAAACTCTTTTCACTAATTTCATTTCCCGAACTCTGTAAGGTGACAGGTCCCCAGGGAAAACCAGCACCTCACAAAGTATTACTGACTGGATGAGACTGATAGATTTAAATTCAACATTGCAGTCTGAAAGCCCTCTGCTCATGGCAATCAGCCAATACATGAGATTTCCTACAGCTGCATCAGTCTTAGACATGAGATAAACATCAGATGTTTTGATAGAATTAAACTTTCTACAATGCACACAAATCCTATTGCTCTATCTAGAGTAAAATGCACAAGTGAGAACTAAAAACTGGTTTGCTTCTGAATCTTGTCCACTTTCGCCTCTAGCCCCAGCCTCCTGTGCAGTTCCACCATGTCTCTTAGTTACTTTTGTAGATCTTGGGCTACTTTCCACCCATCATTTTTATAGCAAAACACCTAATAGGAAGTTTGTCTGCCGTCTCCACCCAGTGGATAGCTAGGTTAATGCACTATATTAAGTGGACACAACTTGCTTGAAGATCTGCAGCACTTCTGATCTCAGTTTGCATCAGGAGTTAAGTGTAAAACAGAGAAAATTCATACAAGCCAAGAGTTCCCTCTCCCCTTCATACAGGTTTTCTGCTTTCTTCTCTGTTTTCTCCTCCACTGTCCCCACACATCCAGGAAAAGAGTTCCGCCGTCATAACAGAACTTCATCATGGTTACATTCTATGATCTAAAACAAAAAAAACTATTTGACCTTTAAACCACAATTCATCTAATTTTGTTGTTTGATGATCCCAATAGGCCATTCATTTACCAAATAATCTTAGTAATCAAACATTGGTTTTTTGGTAGTATATTTGTCCAGATTCATTATTGTCCACACTAGCATCTGTGGTTCATTTATTATTCATATTTTTAAATCATAGTGATAATTTCTCCAGGCTTATACAACACTTCTAGTCGGGCAACACTAATCTGTCAACACCTTCTTCTCCTTTGCACAGAAACTCTTCCATCATGACTGCAGCCTCCATACATATTCCAACTTTTGCATAACCTTGTCCACTAAGTCTCTAATATTCACTTAAATTCGAGTTTGTAATTTCCAATTTGCTTTAGATAGCCCACCCAATTCAGTAAAATCTTTCTAGCCTTTGGGACCAGCAATGCTGTTAAGACATTGTGATTTCCATGCTTTCCTTAATGTGCTTTCTTCTGCATCTCTTGATTTCAGTCAATTTCTGATAATACTTTCCTACCAACCTGGGCAGCGAGGTAGTATCAGGTCTTGCTGCAGCAGCATAAAAATATCACTTATTCAGTGTTACATGGTGACAATATACTAAAAGGTGGGAAAATCTAGGTGTACAAACTCTTCAAATACATTTTATATCTACTTATTCTTCATATTCTCTGAGGAAGCCATCTAGGATCCCTAATCAAAAAACATGCAAGAAATGTAAAAACAAAACACCCAAAACTGTTAATATCCTACAAATGTGTGCTTACTGGTTGGGGAAAATAGCAATACTGCCTTCTTCCTTTACTGTCTTATTTAGCTCTTTCCTTTCTCCTGCCTCAGTCAATACTAAAAGACCTGTGATGATCAAAGCATGAAGTCTGTGACACACTCATTTGTGGTCCAGGTGCAATACACACTGATCTTCTGCGTGTGAGCATATCTTCCTCTGTTGCACAGTCTGAGAAACCATCTAGCCTATGACTAGTTTGCCAAAGGAACTTTCTCTTTACTCAGCTCCTGGCTTAATAACTACAATGTCACTCAGCATCTGTGATCACAGTTTGCTGTATGTAGCACATTGTTTATGCACAGCACTATAAGGTGGGTAACACACACTGCCTCTCACTTATTTTCATAAGCTGAAACTAATTAATGTCATTTCGTATGCCAGGGATAAGAGGACAGCTGGAAACCATCAAGGGGAAATGGGAGCAATACATGAGCTGTTTCTTCAGTCAGCTGTTTCACTGCCCAAGGCACACACGTGCACACTCATGGCTTCCTCTCTCAGGTCCAGTCCTACTCTAACTCTACCACTGTCACTCAGAAGTCAATACAATTATCCCAGCTTTACAGTGGTATAACAGAGAACAGGCTTGGGCTCAAATGTCCTACTGGCACTTGAAACATTCCTGTTTTATCAAAACTTGATACTTAAAGCCTTCTGGGGACATATACAATCAGGATAAAATATCAATTAATGCAACATAATTGCCTTAGACTATGCTCAGAAATCTCTTCCAGCTCACAAATAAAAGTCCACACACTCAAGCCACAAGTATCAGCCTACATACTCCGTCAATAGACATATCTTTGTCATCTCCTGGAGGCCTGTCGTGGTTTAATCCCAGCTGGCAACTAAGCACCATGCAGCCACTCGCTCACTCCCCCCACCCAGTGGGATGGGGGAGAGAACTGAAAAAAGAAATAAAACTTGTGGGTTGAGATAAAGACAGTTTAATAGGACAGAAGGGAAGAAAATAATAATAGTTATAATAATTATAATAAAATGACAATAATAATACTAAAAGAATTAGAATATACAAAACAAGTGATGCACAATGCAATTGCTCACCACTTGCTGACCAATGCCCGGTTAGTTCCCAAGCAGCAATCTGTCCCTCCCAGCCAACTCCCCCCAGTTTATATACTGGGCATGACATGGTCATGGTCACATGGTATGGAATATCCCTTTGGCCAGTTTGGGTCAGCTGTCCTGGCGGTGTCCCCTCCCAACTTCTTGTGCCCCTCCAGCCTTCTTGCCGGCTGGCCATGAGAAGCTGAAAAATCCTTGACTTAGTATGAACACTACTTAGCAACAACTAAAAACATCAGTGTGTTATCAACATTATTCTCATACTAAATCCAAAACATAACGCTATACCAGCTACTGGGAAGAAAATTAACTCTATCCCAGCCAAAACCAAGACAAGGCCAAACACAGGGTTTGTCCTAACCATGTGGAATAGAAGCAGAGAATTGAGGTTCACTGCAAATGCCATCTTACTGCTCTTCATTTTCTGTGACAGTACTCAGGCCTGGGAACAGTTATCCAGAATGCTTCTGCTGACCTCAGTTTCTGGGATAGTTCTCCCTCGCTTAACCCTGAACCTTTCACATACACATGAAGATAAACACCCAAAGTTCTACATGCTAAGACTTATGCAAACACATTTTGTGCCAGAGGGCATAGGCCAATAACCTGCAAAGATCCACACCCACACAGAATTGCACAATGGACCACACGTATTTTGGAGTATGGCATTTGCCTATCACTAAGAATTATCAAGCACCAGTCATTTCCAGAAACAGTTTGTTGGTCTCAACGGATCAGTTACACTGCATTTATTTTTGCTCTAAGCAATACCTTCTATGCCAGTCATTCATACCAATTTGGGAGCTCACCCAGATCCTTCCCTCACCCTTTTCCAGGTCCTCAAGCTCAATAACATTTAATTCACCAAGTGGAATTCCTCTGGCTCTTCTCTGCAATCCTAATTTCAACTTTATCCTGATGAGCTGCCAGACGCATAGAGAGCCTACTCCACAGGGATCCCAAATTCCACAGTCCACTGCAGTCCAACACTACGTGACAGCAAATCTTTCAAAAGAAAGAAAAGACTCCATAAAACATCATCACAGCTCTAATACTTCAAAGTGTGAATTCATATGTCAGTTGTAACATGTTCAAGCCTGGACACTCGGCTAATGCACAGACCTCTTCTGACTCAGTGTTCCGCAAAGGCTGAGCACTAGGTACCTCGCTGGTGCCTTGGGTCTCAGCTCTGATCCACTGGATGGCAAGTGGATTGAGCCCAGGAAGACCAGCACTCCAGGCAAGAGCTGGAGCTTGCCTCCTAGCTCCACCACTTGCACAGTAAGCAACACACCATTTAACTGATATCCTATTCTTTCAGAACAGATACAAAGAACAGAAGTGAATTTCCAGGAAGTAGCTCCTGAACTCATCCAGAATATTAAATTACAAGATATCTTGTAGATTTTCAACTGCCATTGGAAAGGCCTGACTAACAATCCGATTAATCTCAAAACAATAACAGCCCTTAATCTAACATATATCAGCAAATTCCTGTTTCTCCCTTTTCTAACAAAAATAACAACACTGTAGTTGCCAGTGCATTAATAAGATCCTATTTCTGCTCCAGAGACTGAATCTAACCTTTGTTCTTCACAGCAACGGATTAAGAAGGTTGCTATTTTGGTAATGAGATGTGGAGAGGTACTTACTTTGCGGCTGAGATCCAGGCTGGATGCCTGAGAAAGGAATAAACTCTGTTACCTCAGATGAACTTTATTCTTATAATCAGTATATCAAATTCTGTTAGTGTGATGCATATCATTAACAGTAAAGAGAAACTATTCATGAATAATTACAATTTGATAGAGTGTTTAAGCTTATTTACAAAATACGCCCTATGTTGTAGATAAAGTCATGAATGTAGATTTTAAGATAGCAACACACACACACATAAGAAATTAGAAAAAGAAAAATTACTTACTTTCTAGGTAGTTTATTGGTCAGCTGCTTCTTTTTTTTCACGCTAATTTTTTTCTGGATATCTCACTTCTTTTAACAGCACATCATGGAGAAAAACTGTCATAAAGTGGCACAAGAAGAAAAAAAAGTGTCAGAAAAACAGCACATGGACAGGGACAAATGAGAGAACACTCTGAAAAGAAGATCAAATCATAGGACACAGATCCAAGTACTGAGGCACCAACTCAGTGCCCAAGATGATTGAGAAAACTGTTTGTGAGGCTGGAAAAGGAAGCAGTGACCTGTGAAAATGAAAGCAACTTAATGAAAACATTAGTCATATAAAAAATATGTTGTTTATAGTTATCATAACAACATTTTTATTAAACAAACATGTTTGGTATATAAAGTTGTTGCAAGTAAAACATTTCCAAAGGACTAGGGTAGGTAAGGTAGTGTGGTTAGAACCTGGCACCATTTTATAATTACATAGGGATCAACTTTTTGCACTTAGAAATGGAAATGTTTGGGGCTTACATCAGAGGAGGTCCAAATTTCTAAATGAAAAGTATTATTGTAACAAAATCTAGGAGCATCTTCAGATACGGCAAATACAAACAGAAGTGAAGGCAAACAGAGCCTCAGACATTTCACTTGCATCCTGCCTATTGGCTGTTGGCATGACAAAGTACTTTGAAAATATGACAAAAATTAAACTATTTACTAACTCTTATTTCCAGTCTAGCAGGGCAGTGTATTTTAAACATATTTTTTAAAGACCCACCATGATGCAAAGCAACCCCAGATACAGGCAGAATGTCAGAAAGAAATTAGTCCATTGGTCATTGCTGATATCCTCTGGAAATGCTGTTTTACATCTGATGAAACTCTTTTATCTCTCCTTCTCTAATGAACAGTAAGAATACAACAATAAAAATCCACAGGGGTTCAGATATCTCTGGCAGCATAGGTGCCAGATTTCCTAGGGAAACAAATCTTATGCAGTCAAGCTTTGCCTGCATGACTGGTCACATGCATATTACCCCTTCAATAATTTTTTGGACACAATCACCAATTCCAACCATACCTGATAAAAGCAGACACCTCAAACATCATAGTTAAATTCCTAACACAATGCTGATAGAAGCAGACACCTCAAAAACAATTAAATTCCTAACACAATGAAGGAAAATGGATGGGTGAGCAGGATGGCCTTAATAGTGCTCCCAATAAATGAAAGGCTTCGGTGTGAACATATCTTACTAGGCTTCAGAAAATCCACTAGTATTGAGCTGTCAGGAATTTCCTAGCCACTGGAAAAGCTCCAGTTGGAGTTTGTGCCTTGTTAGAAAACCAGAGAATCCAGTGCCATAGGAAACGAGCCTTTATTCATTCCGAGCTCAGGGAATCACAGTTTTTCAAAATGAACAACAGCAGAAAAGAAACTGTGCTCACAAGTTTGCATTTACAGGTAACACTTTCATTAAACATTGAAGGAATTGGGCTCAATGCGAATGTGACAGAGCGCTATTTTTTGGCCTGTAGTATGCAGGAGGTCAGAATGTACAAATAAACAGTCTTCACTTTTTGAGTCTACAGAACATGTTGATTTCCTTTTAAATCCTCCAGCAGGTTAACTAAACAAAATATCTATTTACAGCAGAAAAAAACATGAAGGTCTTCAAGGACTGCCATCTGAGTATCAGTGTGAAGTTATTACAGGAGGATCTACCTGCTGAAGCTTTCCACATTTATTCTCTTCAGAAACACCAGTACTGAGAATGATTGCAGATTATAAAATAGCTACTTCTTTCAGTACTTTAAGAATTTTCAGCATGGTTTCATTTTCATATCATAGTAGAAATGCTTTGTAACTCAAGTGATAACTTTCACTAGAAAGTCTTAAAGGCCCTGAGCCTGGAGCTTGATCCACATTGGTGCAACTCTGACAGATCTCAAAGACAGATATGCTTACAGAAAAAAGGATCCCATCCATGCAAGACTGGGGACTTAAATTTAATTTGCAGGTTTTGCATATGCATCCCTAACACTTAGGTATTCAGCCACCTAATGGAAATTCTTTGGACTGATCCCTAGGAGGAAAAGGCATTTTGGTTGAACAAGAAATTCTGGATGTGGCAGTTTCATTTAAAAAAAGAAGAAAAAAAAAAAAAGGCAAAGCATATTTGAAAATTAAATGCAGAAATTTTGGCTGCCATTTTAGTGTGGGGAACTCAAATGGAAAAAAGTGTCTTCCATGCTTTAGCTGAGTTCTCTCTGATTGACAGCTGACTACGCCTGGCCCGTGCAGCCTGTAGACAATGGATGGGCTGAATGGACAACTCCAGGAGGAGGGAGATATTCAGCCGGGTGACAGCTTTAACATTTGGCTTCAGTTTCTAAAAGTACAATGTGAGTTCTGATGGATGGATGGATGGATGGATGGATGGATGGATGGATGGATGGATACACACATACACAGATACACATACACACATTTTTCTTTTACAATACACAAGTCTTTTTACAATCACCTGAAATGCTCTCTCACTCTGTGCATAATATAGCTACAGAATCAGGCATTTCTATGACAATAGCCTTCTATGTTTTACTTACGTATTATCTCAGACTTGAAGACTTCATAGAAGTGTAAAAAAATTAAGCCTCTGCATTTAAATGGAACAGTTCAGTCAACAGCAGTCTCTCTGCAGCATAGTTAGGCAGATCCCTCAGGTGTCTCTTTCCCCAATATGTAGAACAATGCCATATTAAGTTAAAAGTTAGAGAATATGCCTGGTGTGTCATTCCAGCTATCAGGGAAAGGCCCAGTGTTCCAGACACCAGCTAGAGGTTATACTACTTTAAGAGCAAAGAAAATGCAAGTTGGACATACAAGAACCATGGCCTTTCTCTGGCTTTGTGACCTTTCACAGAAGCTGCGGAGGCAATGCACTAGTGCTCATAGGGTCACAGAGGAAGAGGGACAGACCAAGGCACTGGGTACTCTGTGCACTTGCAGTAGTTTGGGAGACTGGCAGGAGGTATCCTAAGTCCTTCTTCCCTTGAACAGTCACAGTAAAATCAACAGGTGTTAAGAGTGCCCAGACTTGCTGAAAATGAAGCCATGGTTGTCTCGACTTGGGCAACCAGACTTAGAAACAATTTTTGAAAACAGAGCCTGCAGGGAAATGAGGGTTAGAGCGAAGCTGTCCTAGCTCCCAGGCCTCACACAGAGGCAGCTCTTTGACTGTAGGACTCCTTTTTCCCTCACTTCCCCTAGCCCTTTGCAGTGAGGTGGGGCCAGAGGGAGGCATTTTCAGCCTTCAGAGGACCTTTATACTGTATTAAAAATATGGTTTCTTTAATGTTTCCTTTTTCAAACGTAGTAATATAAACTAACTGAGTGTGCTCTTAGGAGAGCTTTTGGCAAGGGTATGGGACAATCCTGTGCCAAACCTCATCTTTGGCATGAAGAAATAAACAGACTGTGGTTCTGCATAAAGACAAAAGTTTTGGAAAGCCTTTAGAATATTTCTCATAATGAAACGGGGCAGGGGGAGGGGGATAGTTTTCTTGAAATTCAGAATACTCTCCAGAATACGAATCCAACCTTTAAATGTTTTGGTCTTCAATTATGAACTGAGTTCCTTCATTAAAAAAAAAAAAAATTGAAACAATTAAATGATGAATGATGGATATGCTCTGATTTGAACAATCCTCATTAAGGCTATGGAATTCATGAAATTCCATACCATTTCATCTGTCTATAGCAAATAAAAATATTGTGTCAGATAGGAATGAAATTATTCTCATCACTCTGTATGATAGAAAGGGAAACTGAGATTGAAAGATCACGTGCTCTGTCTGCCTAAGGCCACAAAGGATCCACTGCCCAGAATAAGCAGTGCCAAATTAGTTTGCTCTAGACTCTGGCTGTTGAGACCTATGCTTCTTGATGATGTTCCCAGTCAGGATATCTGAACAAGAATATTGTCAAAGATATGGGAAAGAAAGGCCCAATTTTGGATTTTATTTCTGGGTGCTCCCAGTAGTTTTCCATAGTAAACTGAATGGCAATGCAGATTATATAGAGGATTTAGAAGAAAAGCAATCACAAAGTTTCAGAAATATTTTAGTAAAAGGGTCCTCACAATGAGATTTCTCATTAACATCATACTTCAGAGAAAAATGCAACAAGTCAACTAAGAGCCAAGAAGCCTAACACCTTTATATCATTTTGGTTTATTACCTGAAACACAACTGCTGTGTTATAGAGTAGATCAACCTCCCATATTTAGCAAATGAGGTTTATCACACATAGATCTGAAATACACTTAGATGAAGATTAAGTATCCAAAAGGCTACTATGCTTTGCCAATACACACAGAATCATGTTGGACTGCCCAATGTATCATGAGTGTTATTAAAAGAAACCAAATACTTTAAGAACATTTTAATAGTGTTCCTTTTTGATTTTGGGTGGAAAGGAAGGTTGTTCTCTTTTCAGGATTATTTTTTCTAAGTACATTTCTAAATCCTACTTAGTTTTGTTTAACTCCAGCCTTGTAAACCCTTTGTGTGTTTCTTTCTCTCTCAAGCCTCTTTAAGCACTTTTATATCTCCCCTTCCAACAAGGATTTTGCTGTATTGGGTTTTTTTTTTTCTCTCAGAAATCAAGTCTCTTTGCCTACAATTTGGAGAACTTCTCCTGTACACACCCAAGTCCACTGCTGCAGGCAGCACAAAGGTTTCCAAATTAATAACCTATGAAAAGTGAATGAGGCAATTCCCAATTCATAAAGCTTTAAAGTTCTCTGCTTACTCCAGCAGATATCTCTGTAGTGGATTCATTCATGACAAATCTTCACCTTTTCTCTGCAATAATGACAATAACAAAAAATGTTTAAATATAGATGCCAAAATTCTGATGTCTCCACAGGACTGTTCAAGCTAGAGCCAGGACCCTGCCTCAATCTAGACCTTGACACCAACCTGTCACTTTGAGAGAAAGGACATACCTCAACTGCACAGCCCTCCAGTACAGCTACATAGTTGACATTTTTTCAAGCACATCACTGCAAGAAGCAGCGGTTAAGTCCAAAGCTTCAAGAATTTCACTAAAGAATGTACCAGTATCTGGTTATGTAAAGGCCTTTGGTTAAAGAATACATAAACTCCAAATACCACTGGGGCTTGTGGGTTGAATTTTTGGGGGTTTTGCGTTTAGGAATTTAAGTCAAATCTTACTGTGAGAAAAGAGAAAGCAAAAACAACTGAGAAATGGTACTAGTCCACTAAAAACTCAGAGCCATATGCTGTCATGCCACAATAATAAATAAGAGGCTTGTGTAGGAAAGAAAGACAGGCTGTGACCTCCGTTCCACTAATTATCACAAAGCTATTTTGCTGCATTTTTATAAATACTTTCCTGTCTTCTCACTTAGTACACTTTGTCCCAGCATAGCTCCCCCTCTTTATCTAGGCCCCAGGTTGATAACTGATCAGTCCAAGTTCTGATGTATGTCCAAGTGCTTCCCATCAGAGTTAAGTACTTCATGTGCAAGAAGGTGGGAGGATTTTATTTTAAAAATTCATCCTTATTTTCATCACAATTCACTGCAGTGTCTATAGACATGATGCTACTATACAGAATAGGGCAAGATAGGTTTCTTTAAGTTTAAGATGCATATGGCAACATTTTAGGCTGTAAGTGATTCAGAGGTATTACCAGAGGGGTATTTCCTGTAAGGTATTTCCTATAAAAAAGTGGTTACTTAAAAGGGATTAACAAGACAACAGAGTGGAAGCAGCTGACCTGCTGGGAGGTATAACTTGAAGATGGCATGAAGCCAAGAGCACGACACAGCTGCGTAGCACATTAAGAAGCAGGACAGTGAGGATCAAGCTGGATTTATATAATAAAACCAGAGATGAGGTTCAGTTCTGAAGAACTTCTCCTGCATGGGTGAGAAAGCTCAAGGCAATATTTTCAACTGAGTAAGCACTAGCTGATGGAGAGGAATTCCAAGGCCTAGTCCAAGTAAATGAAGAGGCTTTACTGACCAGGCTCCACATTACATGATGAAGAGCCCAAGCCCTACAGTGAATTCTGACCCCAGCAGAGTCAAGTAAACTCTACACCTATCAATAGACATGCTGCTGCTGTTCAACGGAAATGCAAATGTGAAAGGGATGTTTCTTTCACAAATGCTTGTTAGCAAAAGCTTCATGGCCTATCATGTACATGCACTGAAATACACAGGCAAATACAGACATCCATTGGGTAAACACCTTTAAGGTAATGTGCATGCACATTGGCTCTGAGGGGTACACTCCACTGACCTCATTCTCATCCATCTATATTTAATGTAGCCCACCACAGCACTTGAGTTCTTCACTTGCTAAATACACAATGATGTGGACAATTTTTGGCTTTTTCTAAATTGCTGCAGAAGGTAAATTCACAATTTTTTGAGGATGAAAAAAGGCTTATTTTATGTAAACTTATTTTCTTAGCAGGCAATTGAAAACACATTTTAAATATCTTTGTCTTCTATTTAACAAAAAAAATCAGCAGATGCTTTTTGGATGAGCTACATTGTTTATTATTTTCCTAAGATGTCCAAAACATGAAACTCACTTAACCCCTAGAGGAGTGACACAGAAATGATATGATGTGCATCATACATCAAATAATGGTCACTCCTGCTGGTCTTTAGACATCTGGGGCTTAATTTGCAATTATTTGCATTTACAGAGCAAAGATATACAATAGAAATGGGAACACATCTCCTAAGTTGATGCAGAATTAATTTTCAAAGAATGACATGCACCATAAATCCTATTGCGTGATTACTATAAACATGCAAACAAAAGAATGAGGAACAGTGTTGTCTGCTAATGGATGTTCAGTTATGAATTTCAATTGTTACAACATGTGATTAATTTACATGTTCAAATTAAAATGGATTTTGCATGTTTAATTATGAGGTATTAAAACTGTGGATGGGTGTGTTTGATCATAAGCAGCATCTAGGAAAAAGCTTGGCATTTGCAATTTGCTTGTCCTGGTTTAAAATGTTCTCATTACATCATGGAATGAAAAAGTTAGAAAAAGGAATGTCTCTGTTCCCAGCTAACAAAGCACACAACTCAAAAGGTCTCCTCTTTCTAATGTTTCCCATAAGGATGTGCATCAGAGGTATCTTTTTGACAAGCAAATGACAGAGGGAATCTGTGAAAACAACGTGTCTTTGGAGAGTCTAGTAGTACACACACTGTGGATGCCATCCCATTTTAGAGCTCCCCCATTTGCAAAAACTTCAGACAACCCTAAATTTTAGTGGGATTTCCATTTCATGCCTCTGTGCCATGGATGAACAGATCCAGGGACTATGCTACAATTTTCCTAGTAAAAAGCAGGGGTCCAACTGCAAAGGAGGGCTTAGGGCTGTGTAAATAACTGGTTTTTCAGTTCAGCTGCCAAGCCAAACAGTTAAAAAAGAATGTTGGTTCAAACTGAACCGAATCCACAATTTTTCCAGGTTTCCACACCAAAACCACTACCATCCCCACCCAGCCCACTGTACTTCGTTTAACATGAAATGTTCCATATGTCTCAAAAGGAAACATTTTTGGAAAATGCAAACATTTGGCGAATGCAAACATAAAAGGCAAGGAAATGCAAGAGAAGATTTACAAAATTGTTGCAAAAGGATTGTTCTCTCTCACTTTTTATATACTATTCACTCCTTTGCTATACTGAGGAAGTTTCTTTCCCACTGTGTTGACAGTGTAAAAGGCAGGGTTTACCCCAGCTTCCAAAGTGAGTACCATTAACATCAAGTCGGAGAGTCATTCTTAATCTATTGCTCACTGACTCTCAACTATTATTGAAGTAGTTTGTATGAAGTGGCCTATTGGACCGGTTCCATTTTGGAATGATCTGAAGAGTAATTGCTAGGATACTCATATGAGGAGTTAGGGACCCAAATTCAAACTCCTATCTTGATCAGACAAAGCATGGTTTGAACTCTGATCTGACTGTGCTTCTGTGACTAGGTATCGGAGGATTGTGAGGTAGGTTCTCACCCCTCGCATTGGAAGTGGTTCACTTTGCATGCAGTGCTTAAGTGGTCACCATCAAGACTGAAAACATCTTTAAAGCCAGGTGATTAGCACTCCCCTAGCAGAGAGGGCATCAGCCCCACAGAGTGCTCCTCTGAAGCAAAAAGGTGTAAAGAGGAACAACTGAGAACACATTGCGGTAGACCTCACTGCTGCTAATTGCTCATGTCCTGTCCTAAGAGACAGGACAGCAGGATCTAAATCTCCAGAGCAGAGGACAGAATTAAACTGCGGCATCCACCATTGCAGACGAACAGCTTAACCACCAAGAGAGGAGGCAGAAGAGAAACACATCCCTGGTGAGGTCTGCCTCCTTCCCATCACCACCAGTATTCCTCTCAGATTAAATTTTCTGGTAGATAAGGATCAAATTACCCCAAATAATTTGCTCAATGCCAGAAGTGACCTTTTTTTGACACTACAAATTTTTCTCTTACTGTCCTAGAAGATGTACACACACTTTTGAGACAGAACAGTTCTTCAAACAGGAATATCCTGCCGTCTAGCAAAGCTAAAAGTCTGGTAAATGTAATACCAAGCTCTTCTAGATAAAAATTATTAGATACTATGAATAGAGTCGATCACACATATACTCATAGTAGCATGCATATTTGAAAATGCTTATATACCTGAAGCTTCAAGGCACTGCAGCTCAGAAGATCAGCTGCCCAATTTACAGAAAAGTCTTGGAGAAAATCTGGCATACAGCAGGCTTCACACCATTCTCATTCATTTCTACAATCTATGCCCTTTTCTGGATCTTGACACTATTTGCACAAGGGAGCTGCTGGACAAGACAAAATGTAGTTTCAAATGTCTGAATTCATGAAGGTTTGTGAAGGAATGGCCCTTCTGTGTGGAAAGCATTATACATCTATAGAGATGCCATAATGGCAGTGAGAGCAGTAGGAAAATACATTGTAAATATATTTATCAGGAGCCATGATTTCTATGACATAGAAACACTATTGAACATTTTCAGGTAATACTAGTCACTCACCCTTGCTGAATAACTGGATGAATCAAAGCAGTCCCTGCCCCAAAAGACACAGATCCTAACTTAAGAAAAAATGCACAATGTAGGTATATACCTAAGCTTGTTGAAATTTTAATTCCAAATATGCTTTATATATTCTGAGTCCAGGAAGAGATAGAGGAAAATTGATCATCTGCAAAACACTTGAGTCTGTCTTTTCCTACCTTTCTTCTTCCTGACTGAGGAAAATTGAAAAATATTTGGTTGATTAAGTGTATTGGGTTTGCATGGCAAGGTTTTGATAGTGGGGGAGCCACAGGGGTGGCTTCTGTGAGAAGCTGCTAGAAGCTTCCCCTATGTCCGATAAAGTCAATGCCAGCTGGCTCCAAGACGGACCCACCGCTGGCCAAGGCCGAGCCCATCAGCAACGGTGGTAGCGCCTCTGGAATAACATATTTAAGAAAGGGAAAAGAAGTTACTGCACAGCAGCAATTGCGGATGGAGAGAGGAGTGAGAATATGTGAGAGGAACAACTCTGCAGACACCAAGGTCAGTGAAGAAGGAGGGGGAGGAGGTGCTCCAGGCGCCGGAGCAGAGATTCCCCTGCAGCCTGTGGGAAGATACGGTGAGGCAGGCTGTTCCCCTGCAGCCCATGGAGGTCCACAGTGGAGCAGATATCCACCTGCAGCCCGTGGAGGAACCCACGCTGGAGCAGTTGGATGCCCAAAGGAGGCTGTGACCCTGTGGGAAGCCTGTGCTGGAGCAGGCTCCTGGCAGGACCTGTGGACCCATGGAGAGAGAAGCCCATGCTGGAGCAGGTTTGCTGGCAGGGCTTGTGACCCCGTGGGGGACCCACGCTGGAGCAGTCTGTTCCTGAAGAACTGCACCCATGGAAGGGACCCACGCTGGAGCAGTTCATGAAGAACTGTAGCCTGTGGGAAGGACTCACATTGAAGAAGTTCATGGAGGACTGTCTCCCGTGGGAGGGACCCCATGCTGGAGCAGGGGAAGAGTGTGAGGAGTCCTCCCCCTGAGGAGGAAGGAGCGGCAGAAACAACATGTAATGAACTGACCCAAACCCCCATTCCCCGTCCCCCTGCACCGCTGTGGGGGGGAAGGAGGCAGAGCAAATCAGGAGTGAAGCTGAGCCCAGGAAGAAGGGAGGGGTGGGGGGAAGGTGTTTTTAAGATTTGGTTTTATTTCTCATTATCCTACTCTGATTTGACTGGTAATAAATTAAATTAATTTTTTTCCCCAAGTCGAGTCTGTTTTGCCCGTGACCGTAATTGCTGAGTGATCTCCCTGTCCTTATCTCGACCCATGAGCCTTTTGTTTTATTTTCTCTCTCCCCTATCCAGCTGAGGAGGGGAGTGATAGAGCGGCTTTGGTGGGCACCTGGCATCCAGCCAGAGTCAACCCACCACATTGAGATTCCAGTCACAATTCTAAAATATGTGCAAATTTTAGCAAAAGAAGAACCAGTTAAAAGCCAGCACTAACAGCCATCTATTTTGGCAACATTTTCGTTGAATGTAACAAATAACTAGGAGGTGACAGCCTACTTTCAGCATCACAGGTTGGAAGTACAACAGATAGAAATTTTACAAAGTAGAAAAGTTTTGTTCACAAAATACCTTTTAAAAAATGGGGAACTGGATTAAACCAAGAAATGACACTTTTACTCAAGTACTGGAGATGGGAAAGAAAAATATGAAAAAAAAAAGAAAAAGTTAAAGTAGTGTTATTTTTTGTTTGAAATTACTAATACATGGAAACATTGCTTTTCAAATTGCATGGAATTAAAATTATTTTTAAAATGTTACTGAAACACTTTAATTTCCTTTGTTCTCTTTTTTGTGCAGGCTTAACTGATAATCTCCTGCAGTTATCATTATAGTTGAAGCCTGCATCTATTGCTCTGGGGCAAGTAGCTATTTGCAGAAGCTTATTAGGTTTACTACTAAACAGTAACTAACTGAAAAAAACCTATGGCTTTGAAAGAAGACCTGGCATGCAGATTACATTTATGACTGAGTAAATTCCACTAATACTTCTCTAAGCAATTGTTGTTTTCTGCTGTGTTTTGATGACTTTTAATGAGCTTTTCACTTCACTTTAGGCATTCAAGATTCACTAGTTAGCTTCTTGACTGAGGATGAATTTTAATTTCCAAACGTTGCACGTGCAGCTGTTATTCTCACCACTGCTTTACCTACCGCAGGAACCCAGCTATGGCTGAGGGCATAGTTTACAGCAGCTGATACAAGACCAGGAGTGCACAGAACTTCGACCATTGCCCAGGAGTCACAAACAACTTCACTCATTGAGGTACATTCAGAATATACTGGATAAAGACAGTCAAGCTATTAGGGTAACCAGCAACAGCAATTACGCTAGTTACAATACCACGCTGGCACAGCCATAATATTTCTTGTTCCGTGCTACCTTGTTGAGTGCCATCTGAAGACGTTGCCTCTCACTGAACTGTGGCACGCTGACCTCCCCAAAAACCCAAACAGATCATGAGAATGCCTTAAAACGCAGCTGGATCGCTCACAGGCAGAGTAATACATTCAGCATGCATTGCAAGATCTCTAGCTTGCACAGCATTACTGTGAGAGGGCTTCAGTTGGAGCTTTTAAATATTAGCTAAGGAAAAGGGCTGTTTATATAATTTCAGCACAACTCTTCATTCATTCCATTTGGATTTTTAACAGTTGCGTTGCTCTTGTTCAATTAGGGGATCGTAAGAAATTTGCAATATTCTGGACATTTTCAAACATTTCACATATTTTTGTCAGAACTGTGGTGGGTCACATGACATGCAGCTGTGTTAACATATTTAGGGTTTGGATACTTATAAGCTCTTGCACTCTGGAGTATTATTTTTCTACTTGTTTACATTTGAGAATTACTGGATTTTGTTGGTTTTTTTAACCACAAGGTTAGAATTTATGGGAAAAAATTAAGCAATAAATAGGTACAGTGTCCTACCTTCATTTTTCATGTCCTGCCTGCCAGCAGAAGGATTAGAGAGATAAAGCTGGTTTTCTTCTGTGAAACTGCAACTGGTCCAGTCACAAGCTCACAAACACTCCTTTCCGTGTCAGCTATACTTTGACCACACAAGTGTGGTTTACAGATTATGGGAGTTACAAAAACACATGGCAAAGAGCTCTCGGCAGCCTCACTTATGTATCAGCAGGAAAAACTTCCAAGGGACCTCTCCATCCCTGCAGTGCTGAAAAACTTCCAGGGAAAATCTTCCTGGATACCGACGATCTCGTTTAACTCAGGGAAAACTGTACTATCAGCCAGCTGTTTCATTATGGGAAAGTACCAGTTCACAGAAAAATTACTCATAAACACAAAGCTTTACCTTTGAAACACAGAGCTTTAACTGCATAAATTCTGATAACAAAAACAAGTCTGTACCAGCAGATCACAGACATGCTTCATCACCTAATCACATAGACAGATGAATAGACCCCATAATTCTTTCTAAAGGTGCATGACAGCAACCATAAATAAACTAAATGTGCAGTATCTTATTTGAGACTATTTTATTCTTTCTTAACTCTGCAGCTGTTTAAAAATGCCAGCAGCCCCAATGGTGGAATCCAAGGCATGCCTGATACTGATACTGGATGCTGGTAACATGATTTTTTTACAAATAAATTTGCAATTAGATATATAAAGAAGAAAGTGATTACACTGTCTTTGAGGGAAATATCTGAAATTATATACAATAACACTTCATAAATGGAAAATTTACAATGGAATTTGTTCATAAGGATCTTTGAAAGTGATCTAATAAAAACGAGATGAGTCAGTCAGTTGGCTGCAGATGGTTTAATGGACAGTTCTTCAAAATCAGCACTGTGAAGTTTGGAGAAACGATGGCAAATTCTATGACTGGAGAACTAGGAAAGGTAAGCATGTCACCTGCAGTCTCACAGCAAAAGTGCTTCAGCACAGACTCAGTAAACGAATATATTCCACCTGTCCTTTAGCTGCTGCTACAGGTGTCTCATAGGTGTTAGCTTATATCTGCCAGTCCCAACCTCAGACACACTTCAGCATACAAAAAATCACATTCAAATGCCATCCTCAATCCAATTTCAGAGAATAAAAAAATAAGATTTTGGAATGCCAAAACCATTCAGATCACTACCTCAAGCCTTCTCAGAGCTTAAGGGGAGTGATACAAGTCATTGTTCTTAAGATTGTCTTAACTGACAATAAGAAGCACACTTCTATTATAGAATAAATGACTCACATTAGTTAATCTATTGCTGAACACTTAGAAGTAAATTAGATGAGGTCCACACAATACTAGGGCATAATTCTGACTTCACCTAACTACTTGCAGTTATTTCAGCCACCTTGTTTCCACTTAAGATACCATGGTAAGACAATTACTGTATGCTCATTAACTTGCCTTAGGAAAAAAAAAAAAAAAAAAACAAACAAATTTTGAAAATGCAATCATTTGACTTGAAGACCAAGTCTACAGGAGATGGTGTCGTGGTTTAACCCCAGCCAGCAACTAAGCACCATGCAGCCGCTTCCCCCTCCCCCCTCCCAGTGGGGTGGGGAGGAGGAAAAAAAAAGTAAAACTCGTGGGTTAAGAACAGTTTAATAACTGAAGTAAAATAAAATACACTACTAACTAAGAATAATAATAATAATATAATAATAATAATTGTAATGAAAAGGAATATAACAAAAAAAAAAAGAAATAACACCCAAGAAAAGACAAGTGATGCACAATGCAATTGCTCACCACCTGCTGACCGATGCCCAAGTAGCAATCTGCCCCTCCCAGCTAACTCCCCCCTGTTTATATACTGAGCATGACTTTCTATGGTATGGAATATCCCTTTGGCTAGTTCGGGTCAGCTGTCCTGGCTGTGCTCCCTCCCAGCTTCTTGCACGCCTGCTTGCTGGCAGAGCATGGCAAACTGAAAAATCCTTAACTTAGGAAAAGCGCTACTTAGCAACAACTAAAACATCAGAGTGTTATCAACATTATTCTCACACTAAATCCAAAACACAGCACTATGCCAGCTACTGGGAAGAAAATTAACTCTATCCCAGCCGAAACCAGGACAGATGGTCTGCTTGAGTAACTTGATGATGTCTTTCTCTTGCCCTTGAGGTATTGATCTGGCATAAAGTCTCCACTGCCAGAGAAGCGCCACAGTTCTGCAACAGCTGATAAAAACTTGGACATTCTGTTCTGTAGGGAGGAAATTCCCACACTTCCAAACAAGCCTTCATTCTAAACACAAGTCAAAACATGGCATCTCAATGTTTCCTGCAAGAAAGAAATTTCAACACATTCAGTTTTAGAAAAGTAAGTTCATTTCATTGTTTAGCTGGTTGTTTTTTTCCCAAATTAAATTGGACAACAAACCACTCCAGGGGAATCCTGAGATTGCCCCAAGACCTAGAAGTGCTTGAGGAACACTCCTTGCGAGTAGGCTGTACCCAGTCAGGGCAGATTTTTGACATCCTCAGAAGTAGAACTGTTTCTGCTACAAACCCATTTGGTTTCACACACAGCCAGCTTTTATGCACAACACGTTCCCAATATTGATTGGGGTTTGCTCATATATATGAAATAGAATCTGCATTTGGGCTCTATTTTTTCCCAATATACGACCTTGCTTGCCATTTTGTTTCCCATCTCCTAGACAGCACTGTCTGCCTGCACAAAGAACTGGATGTTAAGCAGATATGATCAATACAAATGGTTTTTTCTGAGCCAATGCAGAGGTCAGTCTAGTCTTCCCTTAAGCCTCAGTGATAACTGATGATTTCATTGAAAAAACCCAGCCCTGTATGTTCACGTGAACCTAGACTGAACTGGTTCCCTGACAAATACAGTGTCTCCATCAGGATCAAAGCTTTGCCATCAGATACCATCTTGGCACAGAAATATGTTCATGAGCTCCTGTACTTTTTTCTACCTAGTCTGACTCCTCCTACTCCTGGTCAGACCTCTATTTACATTAAAATGTTTTTTAAAAAAAAGAAGCTTATCCAAACCAAGCTATAATGCCTCAAGACCATTTAATAGCAACTTGTAGTGTTAAACACACTGCACTTCTCACCCCAACCCAAGAGGATGGCAAGCAAGGCAACAACAAGCTAAACCCCTTCAATGCATATTTTCTGATCCTCTACCTAGTAGTATATCCTTATTATTACTACAACTACCACTCATCACAGATCAGGTTCTGATGGTCCTGTACTGACAGAATTCCCATTACACACTCAGCTATCCAGTTACATTGACTTTGCTTCTGCTTTGCACTTCTGCTCCATTCCCTGATAAAGGTCCAGATGCCTCTTCTGATTCCGGACAGAGAAGAAAACACCATCTTCCCCTAATACCAGGACCCTAATTAACAACTGGAAAAGAGACAGGAGCTGCCACAGGAACTGGAGTCATCAGTAGGAGCAAGGAACCAAGACAGACAGGAAGCAAGGACCAGAGAAGCATGAGCAGGAAGAGCATGATGAACTGAGAAGGCCAAATTAATTTTAACATTATCCAGAATGACTAGCTTCTGTTCAGAAAGAACAAAACACTTGTCACAGTAAAGACTGATGGAAGACACATTAAATATTTGCTTCCCTAGTAGTCCTATCCTGCATTCACCATTGAACAGGGACAGGGAAACAATGTGACTGCAAATGGACAACAGGACCACAGATGGGAAGCAATGATGGAAGCAGCTATAAAGAGAATGGATGTGTCCAAAAGGAAGCCTTTCTTTTCAGAAATGGGTCATTCTCAGAAAGTATTTGAAAACCTTGCAGCACACTGAAATGATTTAACCTGACTCAGAAACATCTAATGATCTGTACAAAACAGTGGACTTCCCGGGGCTACAGCAGGTCACATAATATCAGTCCCATGCACTTTGAATGAGGCAAGTTACAGAAAAAAGCCTGGATGATGCAAGTGCCAGAAATGTACCCTCTGGATGCCAAGTGCCAAAACAAGAGACAGAGTGTATGTCCAAACTCATCCTTTTCTATCCTATATTAAATCCATATTCAACATTCTTTTCTATACTACCCACTAGCTAACTGAAAGTCAACTCAGTGTCAATATAGGTGAAAAGGTTTGGAACAGCCACCTATCTAGAGATTGCAAGAATAGCCATGGCTTGCATAGTCAAGTGTACAATTTGCTTTGCTTTCAGGAATGCAGTCTACTGGAATCAGTCATCAGAAACAAATTAGTCTGGGTTTTGCAAGCCATTATCTTGACTGAAGATTAAAAGTGTTTACAATGTAGTCAAGTCTGCCAATCAATATTCTCCTCTGTGATTCACCTTCACAGAATTGCATAATTCTCACCTAGATTCACCACCACCTGGAAAGCAAGGATTCCTTTTTCACCTGAAAGGTGTAGCTATTGGTGTAGCATCCACAATGGGGGGAGAAAGGCAAGCCAGAAACCATAAAGCACGATCTCATATTAACAGACAGTCTACACTGGTTCAGAGGCCAAATACTGAGCATTTCCATTGCATTAAATGAATCAAATATTCACAAGTCACAACAGCTGCGGAGGAAATCATCCAACACACTGGTAAATACGTAATTGGCATTGCATACTGCCTCAACGTATCAGCTATACTGCAGCTTCGTGCCTTCGTACCTATAGTCTGTGCCTCTAGGAGGCACTATCGAGCTACAGTCCAGGGCACCTAACGCATTTAGAAAAGCAGCCACAGCCATAAATCCTCTTTTCACATGTTGTTGTTCATCTGCTCTCTATGAGGAGATGATTTATTTCTGTGGTAGGGAGCTACTCAAAGGAAAGCCTCAAAACATCCTAACAAGGATAAGTGTGACATATGTGTTATGTCAGCCACTACCCATTAGAAGGCCTATTTCCTAGAACTGACATAGATGCAAGTATTTTCTGTAAAACAGTCAAAGTGCTGACACCTTCTCTGATATTATGGAGGTCATTGTGAACTAGGAAATGCAACTTCCACAGATCTTTTTGTTTAGTCTAATTTTTCAGAACATTCTTCATGAAACATGTCATGTCATGTCAGGATACATCGTGTCATGTACGTGATACACATATCATGTGATACACATCCTCTATCTCAGTACTCTGGGCCAATCTTTTCTTCACAGTCTTGATTCTTCGTGACATTCAGCCAACACAGCCATAAAAAGGATCCCCATGGACAGTAATTCTCCGTCCACAGTGAATCAGCAGTGCTCATTCTTTGCAAACCAGCATTCTAGCGAGGGGCAGGAGGAGATCTCTTCCCCTCAGATAGTATGGGTTGTAAAGCTCCATCTTTGTTCAGTTGAACCAATCTGATGCAGAACTGGAGTAACATAGTGGTGAGTCAAGCGCACTATGCTTGCCCATGGAGTATTTCATTGTGTTCTTTTTGTTTGTGGTTCATGCACATAATCTAAAAGGTCATTCTACACTGAAAGCAGTTGTTTTGCCTTTTCTAATGGAAAAACAATTCCCCATCTCACAAACCATAACAATAAAAATAAGAACAACAAAACCCCACTCACATGAAAGAACCAGCCAGCAAGAACATCCCATTGCACAACATCTCCCCATCTCATAGAGGCCAACCCTTCCTAATTGTCCCTAGATATCTGTTCGAGAAGCTGGGCTATAACACATGCCCTGAAGGTGAACAGCTCCAAGAGTTCTTGGTCCTTTGCTTGATCCAAGAATTACTGTGACTCATTGTTCTTATTTCATGAGTGACTTTAGTTTAAGGTCAATATGACAATGAGGTTGTCATGTTTGGACAGTAAATGATACATAGAAAACAAATGTTAACAGGTGTCTGCATACTACTCCCAGTTGCTACTGGACTTACATGTTCACTGCACGTTATGGTGCAGACAAAATTGGACTCTGAGTTAATTAATTTGTCTTTAAAAGTTCCTCTTCAGAGTTGTTCTGTTGAACTCTACTTTTATTGCAACTGATGGCAGTCAATAAAACTTCATGGCTTTTTTGTAAAAAGATCAAATATGCATAAAACATATAATTTAATTGAAAAATAGAAATGTCTCAACTGAAAAAAAACAATGTTTCTCAGTAACTTTTAACAGACATTTGGTTTTGACAGTTCTCTTGTGATTTTTCTTCTGATTTGCTTTGGTTTTTAATCAAAAGTTAGTCCACAATCTTTCGAAAGGGAAAAGACATTATTATCTGGAGATGAGATGGGAAGTAAAAAAAGTCCAATTTTTTATCAGCTTGGGAGCAAAATTTCAATATGTTTTCACTTCTTCCCCCCAAACTTTCCATTTATAACCCTAACAGAGCTGACATACTTACAGCACTAGCAGTAAAGCTTAAATCTCTTTGGTGAAACACTTTGGGTCTTTATCAAAACACTGTCAAAGTTAGCACTACCTCCTGTGAGGGAGCTCACAGGAGAGAGACTTCAGGGTGAAGTCCAAACACAGCATGGAGATTACTCTGTACCGGAGGTCTGAATTACTGCTGTTCACACAGAATTCTGCAGTCCCTTCATGGCATGTCTCTCTCCCTTTCCTCCATCAGGGAATGCTTTGCCGTGACACAAATCAAGCTCCTGAACTCTTCATTGCAAATCAAAAATTAAGACAGCTTAAGGCATATAATTTGGGTTATGATTTGCAATATTTATTAAGAGAACAGCCAATTCTGGCAAAGAAAAAATGCCCTGAGCTACAATAATGAATACAGGGTTTGTTACAGCAACAAGACTGATGGTCTCATCCATAATGATCTGACAGTGGCTGCCTTTATACGGTACCTTGTTTTGGTTTTCATATCAATAATTATATTATGTGCCTCAAAACATGTGGCTGGCTGGCTGACGATGCATGTTAAGACCGTCCTGTCTGTGGATATGCATTGGAATAGGAGCTATTACAGGATCACATAACAGATGTCGGGAGCAGTAATGATTCTTCAAAATTTTGTGCTACACCAGGGCCAGGGAGCACTCATCGTGGCCCCTTCTGCCCTTAGAAGTTATGACTTGAATACGTCAACCGAGCCTCCCAATGCCAAACGAATGCACTAGTGCAAAAACTCCTCTTTCTGCTTTTCTCCAATAGCTTCCCCAAGGCAGAGAGTCAACACCCGAGTTAGCACTCACTGCATGGTGTCACCTTGTCACCTAATACAAAGTAGAGAAAGAATTTCTGCTGCACTTTATCCTGGCAATTCCTGAGTAGTATGGCCATGCGAGGTTTTAACTTTCAAATAAATTGCACTTGTCTTTTGTCTGTAAGGGTGCACATAGCCCATTCGCAGGAATGTTGCATTTACTACTTCATGCGGCGCCTCAAGCACGTAACTGCCAGCCTTTAACTAGGTCAGCCAGTCTAAAACACTACCATGCATTTGGGCGGCTTTTCCACCTCTTGCTATTAAATGGATTGAAACAGGTTGGGGGCCTAATGGATATTTCTCTAATTTTATTTGAAATTATGATAAACTGTTTCTTCATATGCAGAGCTACAGAATCTCACTGTGAGTTAATGTGCAGGGTAACTTTAAAGCAAACATTATGAAGAAAGTCTGTCCTTCCTTCCCCTCTTTCCTTACTTCCTAGACTCCAACCTATACTCTCAGAACAGCTTCTTTTGTTCGGTGTTTCAGTATTTACCATGTGTTTTATTTGCTAGTTCTAGGACCAAAGCACAGGTTTGTGTAGCACCAGCTTTTAAGTATTTCCTGACCTAAGGGCAAAACGTAAATTTGCAAAACAGGGGCCACAAGTAAATCATTATGTTATTTGTTCTTTTCTTGCAAGAACTGTTTCTTCTTAAAATTGTCAAATTTTAGACCAACAGACCAACAATTCTAATTCTCTTTACATTTCATAGGGGAGCTATAAAGTGAATGGGGAAGAAGGAAAATGATCTCTACCTACTTTACAAGATGTCTTTTAAGATATTTTCAAAAATGTCTTCACTTACCGCAGAAGTACTCTGAATATGCAGCCACATGCTGCATGTTCTGGCATCTCCATTAAAAAAAAATACAAGTAATTACACAGCTCAGCATAGTGTATATGGTCATTTGTGTTTGCCCGAGGTTGTTATCAAGAAGACTTGTGGGTGTTTGGCATTCTGCAGCATCTGAGTTACCCTGTACAAGTCACTACCTCAGAGCAGGTGATGGCTGACATGCTTCCAACAGCCGCTCTGCATGCATGGGCTACTTCACAGGGCATGGGCAGGAGGAGCACACTTTAGGCTCACAGAGGTAGCTTAGAGTGGATTGAACAAAGCCTAGGTTTACATTGGAACCATGGAGACCTGCAGCACTGAGCTGATATATTGGGAGAACAGATCGTTTGACTGGAATTTACCTCATTCCTCTCTACAGCAAGAGCAGAAGCCAGGGAGGAAAGTACAACTCTTAGGATCACCACTAGATCCCTATTCTGGCACCAGTGGTACCAAGTACTTGGGACACAATGCAAAGACACACGTTAGCTTTAAAGGGAAGCATCTGATTTTTTTGCAGGACTTCTCTGGATACATCATTCAGCTGGTGGACCAACAATCAGGTATCTTTTAATATAAACTCATTGCTAGTTCCAAAGTTAACTCTTGCCTGAGTTCTGATTTCCAGAGTAATTTTAGAACATGAGGCTTGACGAGTTGGTATTTTCTTAAAGGACAGTTTGTAGATCACAGATTAAGAAATGATTTATAGCCATCCGAGTCAAGATTCTTTCCACTTTTTTTTTTTTAAAAAGACACATGGCTTTTTGCAAATTCACAAGCTTCTGCCATAGTCTCTCTGATCCAAATCTTTGCTACTCCTCCAGTATATTTTCCACTGCCTATCCCCTACTTCTCCCTGTACCCTCAGGCCAAATTATACAAATGAATGTCTTGGGGTTTATGACATGGACACTGTTGAGAAATGTTAACCCAAAGTCACATTAAGTTTTTCTTGCTTCAAGTTCCCTTACAAACTTGAAACACAGACTAAGTTTTTCAAAAGCTTCACTAAGATACAAGGATCTTCCAAATAAACTCTAATGCTTAATGAGGCAAAGCCAAAACAATATATGATTTTGTACAGAGAATTGTGGAAGTCATGACTGTACAATAATAATTTCTTTTTTTTTCATTATCTTTAATTCTGGAAGAGTCTGTTTGAGCATGTAGATACAATAAAACTTTTCATTTAAACTCCTTAACATATGAAAATTGTAATTGTCATGGATGAAGTCTTGGGAGCCTGATTCACTAGACCTAAATGTTCAAAGGAACAGGAAGGTCCTGAGCCCAGAAAGACTAAAAGCAAAGAAAATCCGAAGCCAGCACCCTCCTGTGAAACTACAGAAGACCAAAGGACATATCACTTTGTCAATATTTGCAGGGCTATGTGTACCCACCTGACTTTGTTGTGCAAATCACTGATATAAATTCACAACCCCTAGCAGAAACATGCATGAAAATAAGTGTTTACACACATACCTATATATACATCTGCGGGGGGGGGGGGGGGGGGGCGGCGGAAATCAGGCTAGCAGAGCTACCAGGGATTTGGGTATGCAGTTGGAAAGAAACTAAATCTCATACACAAGTTATAACTGAACCTTGGCTTGTTCAGAGGCACAATGCTGCTGAATCGAGCACTTGTGCTGCCTACTGTAGCCCTCTTATTACCATGTTTTTAAATGTGGTTTTCTTTAAAAGGTATTTGAACTTCCTGGAAGGACTTTCCATTCCAGCCCTTATTCAGTGAGTAGCCCCACTGAAATCAGCTTGATCTATATTTGCAAAACTTTGAGCAAGACCATGTTTCAGTACTGGAATTAAGAAATACCTGCACAGAGAACCTGATCCTGCTTGCCTCCTGCATGCAAACAGCTTAGTTAGGAACAATGAAACCACTAATACAGCAGAGGCAAGAAGTTCTCACCTGAGAAGGATTAGTAGGAAATCACAGAAAAAAAAAGTTTAGAAAATCCATTCCTAATGCCCAAGGTATGAGACTATTGTATAATGTCATCAAGACCATTAAGAGTAGCAACAAAGACACTTGATATGCTCTAATTCAACTGCAGATTACTGGTTGCAATTGGCAGTCTGTTATATAAGTCAGGAAAGAAGGCCATAAAAGTTATCTCTGATCTTAAATATAGCTGAACTCTACTGAAGTATTATGGGCAGTTGTTTTTCTCACAATCTCTATTAGCAATAGGAAATACATTTCAGGTTACCTCTATTTCTCTTGAACAATTTGTGTCAATTCCTACCTGTCTACCTCATCGAAATTGCCGCCTCCTTCCACTCTTCAGACTACACAAGTAAATAGTGTAAGTAGTAGCTGGCTACAGGCAAGATATCTTCCAGGATGCAGAAAGACTGCCACAGGACTGCAGTGGCAGACTTAATATTGAAGTAAATTTTAAGAGTTAAGTTGCATGTATCATTCTTGATGGTCATTATTACTTTAATATTGCATTCTGGAGTTAATCAGTTAATATTCTGTCTGGTCACTGTCAGCTAGGGATGTTCGATTAACAGCACTGCTGTTATGGTAAAGAGAAAAGATTTATCATTCTTCCAGGATGCAGGTCATGAGGTTTTGGGTTGGGGGATTTCGGGTTTTTTTTAATTTTTTGAGACAAACAAATTTGACCCATCATATAAACACAGTAAGTCAATAATAAGTAATAATCATTCTTTTCCTCATTAGTTCTTCACTGTGATGTTTTCTGGGATACTCCACTTCACTGCATTAGGGCAATTTTGTTGTTTTTCCAATTCCAAAGCAGAACAATAATGACAGTAGCATCCAAAAAAGTTTCTTATAATTGCCTAAATTGTATAACACCTTACCAGGATGTCAGGAAAACAGCCAAAGGATTTCACATTATAAAAGTGGGCATATCATCTGATATAGCAATTTTGAGCACATTTTCAGACTAGCCAGAGTTTACAAGCTTTCCCAACTCTAGTTTAGCCAGAAGTCTTTCATGGACCATCTGGTTCTAATGATACAAAACTAGAATATTTGGTGTCCTTTTCACTATGCTACATTAAATTAAAGCTTAAAACATCAGTAAAGCAAAATCCATTCTTTTTATATTATGTTTTTTAAATTAAATGTTAAGTATTTTGGCTAAGTAAATGTGTTCGTTTTTGTAAAACTGTACAGCTTATACTATATGATACAGTCAGCAAAATCCTTAGTTCAGTTACTCTTGCATACTCCTGGTCCACAGCCCACTGAGGCAAAGGGAAATGTTTCCATTGACATCAATGGGCTCTGAACGAGGCTTCTACTGTGAGTGACACCACATCCTTACTCATCCTAAAACATGTATGAGATTTCAATACTTCTCCCAAGAGAAAAGGTTCAAATTATGCTTACAGTAGCTCTTCCTAAATTAAGCAATAAAAGGGCCCAACTGTGCATTCCATGCACCCTTGGTAACCCAAATGAAATTCAGTGAAATCAAAATATTAAGGATGTGATAAGACATTTTATAGTGGAAAGGCATTGTGAACTATATAGTCTTTGTATGCACTGTACCTAGCTATAAATAGGCTCTTTGAGTGTGACTTTCACAAGTGTCTACAAGACTTTATCTTCCAGTAGTTGTTGAAAAGCAATGGAGTTTTGAAAATTCCACCCTAAACGTAGCTCATCACTTCTGAACTCAGCCACAACAGGTTACAGTTCCGTGCATTTCACCACCAGTCTTAGAAGCTTGTTCTGCAGGTGGAAATATAGATCAAGATTTTGGAAGATGTGTAGGAGAAAAGTCAGTTTTTAATAATAGAAGTGCCTAGCTTCTGTAGGTCCAAAGAGGTCAAACCAAACTGGAGGTCTGAGCATCCATGAAGGTCAACCAGCCACTGCCTCAAGACGCTGATACCTTCCATGCATCAGCTAAGGTGAACCAACAGCAAATATGATTTCTTACTTGTGAAACCAGTTTATATTTTACTGTAGCAAGTGGCCATCATCTTTTTCTGTATGTTTTTTCTTCATAGTTCCTATCACTATAACCCTCATTGGGAAGCTTTATCCCTCTCGTAGCAAACCCAATAGCAAATATCCCACCTGTTTCACTGAGGTTAACCAAGATACAGGTATTATTCCAAGCGGACATGACAGCCTGTTCTGTTCTATACACTTCTCCAAATTCAAATATGCTAGTAGGGTAGACTTGGTTTTGTTTCTCCTTTCTTTCTGCTTTTTTATTCTCTCTCCATGGTAGCTTCCATGTTAATATTACAAAATAGTTAGAACATATAGTTCCAACCCTGAATTCCTTACAAAGGCCCCTAAACAGGAGTTTTTCTGCAGTAAGAAAGGACTGAGAGAGGACTGCATGAATTGGCCCATACGGAGTTACATGCTAACTGTTGTTATTGTTCTCAGAGAGTGCATTTAAGGTTTTGGGAACAAACAATAAAACGAACAGCTGAACAATTTTAATCATGGCCCAGTTCCTAGTTACAATTATTTTTAAGCTGTCTCACCATTAGCTAGACTCTGATTTTTTTTCCCCAATGAAAAAATATATTATGTAAAACTTAAAGAAATACTGTTTTTAAATGACTGTAAAAGTAAAAAAAAAGTAAAAAAAAAAGATTCTCAAATGTAACATGCTATGAATTCTTCTCTTAGCCCAGCATTTGTGCATGAGTTACACATAATTTTTAAAATGTTCCACTCTCTATATACTTCATGTACAAGCCAGTTCTCTAGGAAAATATGCTTTCCTAGATAAGTTAAAAGAGTGGCCTCTGAACTCTGTGACTAGACAGAGAATATCAGATTTTGACCACAGACATGTCTGAGCAAAACTAGAATGCATGCTCATATGAAAGGCATATTTCATGCATTCTGTATTTCAAAATGCTACAGCAGGGACACATGAAATCAGAGTAAGATGACAGCTCACACAAGCAAATGAGAACAGAAGAATAAGATGGCACAAGGACGTGAAGACATTTGGAGAGACTACCGACCAAGAATATCCTTTTAAGATCCCTTCTTCATTCATTCAAAGCCTGATTCAATTACTTCCACTGGAGTCAACAGGAAGACTTGTGGTCTTCAGTGTCTGTTATTGTGGCTCATTACTTGTGTTACAGTAGCACACTGAAGATTCAATTAAGCTCAAGCACTGTAATACCAGGTGCTATACAAACACCCACAGTGTCATAATCCCTTCTTACCAGAGCTTGCATCAAGCAAGACCTTGAATCATGTAGGGCAAAAAAAATATGGCAAACAAAACATGGGAAAGAATCCAAAGGGAGCCCAAGGGATTTAAGCTGGGTTACAAAAACAGTCAGTGGCAAAGCAAGGAAGGCTTTGGTTGCCTGACTGTACCCAGTGCTCTATTTATTAAACCATTCTGCCTGCTGATGGACTTTGGATTAAACCCACACTGCACAATATGAATGATAATTGAGTGAATGAAGTAAAAACCTACCTGCTAAATACAATGAGCAGCTGTCACTGTTTCTACCTCGTGCAGATTACATGCACAGCAGTAAAACTACTTTGTGTGCAGAAGGCAGGAATCACTAGTGCTCCATTTGCAACTCTTGTTTTTAATACGCGTTCTGCAGGAAAATGTCATAAACAGAAACACAGTATCACTCCAGAGGTTACCCATTTCCCCTCCTCCCACACTACGGCAGGCTCAGTTATAACCGTGTCATTCCTAACAGATGTTTGTCTCATCTGTTGATGGATGCTCCAAGCTATCATTAGGCAATCTCTTCCAGCACTTCACCTCCCTTGCCATTAGAACTGTCTTTCTTACTTCTAGTCAGGACCTTTCTTGCTCCAGCTTATGCTGTTAGTTGTTCTTCTACCATGTCCTCTCTTCGGTCTTCTCTTCTTTAGGCTAATCAACCCAAACACATTCAAATCTTTCCTTTTAAATCATCTTGTTGACTAACATTCAGCTTGAGATCCACTGTAATCTTAGTGCTTTTTCTACAGTATTCTTACTTGGGTTGTCCATCCTGTGTATACTCAGTTAATTATTCTTGTCTAAGTGCAATACCTTGCACTTGTCTGTCAAACAGCCCTTGAACTTTATTTCTAAATATAATTCTGAATTCTAACTATTTTCTTTAGCGTATATGGAGTTAGTGTCAACTGCAAATTTTATAAGCCTGTTCAATATCATCATGAAGGACACTACTGAAAATCTTGAATACTGGGAGGCCTCAACAGGTACTCATTCAATACATCAAAGAACTACTGAAAAGTACTATTTAGATACAGTTAGTAAGCCCATTTTGCACCCACTCTATGACAGTTTAATTGAGAATGTTTGCCTTGATTTCTTATTAGAATGTCATATAAAGCAATATCAAAGATCTTACTAAAATTGGACTAAAATCGGAATAGACTTGCTAATTCTTCTGTATCCAGAGCCTGCTGCTCTGTTGTAGATTGGCTTGACACAGTTTGACAACTGACACCATTTGTTTCTGACTGTTATTCATATGTTGGGTGTTATTCAACTCTTTATGTGTTTAAAACAGGTTGTTTGTCATTTGTTCCAGAATTTTGGGGGGAATTTTATTTATATTGATCAGTTTTTTCTTTCTAACTGTTCTTTTTCCTTCTTTCTAAAGGTAGTCGCTACCTTTTTCCCTTTCCTCACCTATCGTCAATGAGTTATCAATTACTAATTATTCTGAGACTGTTTTTTTTTAAATATGTCTAAAGGCAGTACATAAATTCCAGACAATCTGAAACAATTAACTTAGTTAAATACCATGTAGTTAAAATCTGTGCCTTAATGAAAGTACACAGGGAAGCATGAAGGCTCATTTTGTCATTTCCTGAGTTCTCTCAGTGTTTTACTTTGCAATGTTAATTGCCCCTTCAATAATGCCCCCACTTTTCCCCTTTTTTAATCAGTTGGGGGAATTGACCGGTTGTTTTTAGCAACATGTGTTATTGCCTAGGAACAAAGCTGGATCATTCACATACAGATTTGGTTTTATGGCTACGAGGAATAAATGTCCTGTTTGGATTCTCTGATGACTAAAAAGGGATGAGTTCACATCTTCACTTTCCAAACAGTATAGCACTACGCAGAAATAGCTGCTGAATTCTGGAAGCAGTGTAGATGCATCAGTGAAATGCTGCATCTAAACTAATTAAACCTGTTATTCTGCAGAGCTAGTTATCCCAGACACAAAACAATGTCATAAGCATCAATGCTTTCAGATGGGGAATAAAGTTCTTCAAAGATAGTTCAGGTTTTTTTCTGCACATTGCTGCATCATTGATTTCAGCCAGAGCCAGATCAGATTAAAAAATGGCAATTCCTTCCATCTACTGCATTTCCCCACCAAGATAAGATAATGCAAAGCCAAGGTTCATCTAAGTGTATTCTTGAAGACATGAAAATGTTGCTTAGACGCTTGTATACAGTCTTGACACCAGATTAATACTGAATTCCATAACTGTGCAATTATAAGAGTCCAAAAATTCCTACCTACCTTGTTAACACAACCCATACATTGAAACTGGAAAAAGAATCAGTAGAAATAGTCATAGTCGTCCTGATCCTCATCTTGTACTCAGTCCGTTCCTTTTTCACCCTTCATTCAATGTGGAGAGAGTAATTTGACAGGTCACTTCTTATTTCTTAGTGACTTTACATTTCCAAGAATTTTGAGAAATAAAACCAGAGTTTGTTGTGAAAACATACATTATTGTCATACTGCATAGCAAGAATACTGAATGGGAATATTTAGGTGGAATTGCCTCATTTGCTTTATTCTTTTTTAGCTGTTGATAAACACATGTCTAATGATTCTAAGTTCTATGAATCTTCTGCCCACTAACAACAACCTTTCGATGCAAGGCCCAAAATACTTAATAGCATCCCTGTAAGTACAGTTGTTTGCAAAATAAGAGATCATGGAATAAACTCTGGGCAGGAGGACAAACCTATAAACAATTCAGACAGTTCTTTATACAAAGATTTGTTGGAATATCAAACAAACTGCCAAAAGTTATGCAGCCAGCAGTTAAAGTGACTTGTGTACATTAATTCAAGAAAAAGTTGGATTATGCTTTGGAAAAGAAGGACATACTACAGTGCAGCAGCCACTAACTTTTTTTTTTCTTTTTTTTTTTTGGAGTTGGGATAATGGTTAGACTGTTTCACGTAGTTAATAAATATACTACAATTAGCAAACTTTCTTCTTTCATTTTTTGTAACCTGCAAGAAAGTTTCTCATGGTTATACAAGACTGACCACTGGGTTCCCTTTGCAAGACTACATTTATACCTTCACTTGCTGAAGTAAACATGTCTTTTTTTTTGGCTTAAGAATGCCTAGCAGCACTTTAAAAAGAAATTTAAGCCTGAAAAAACAGATGAGGAAGACAAGACAACATAAGACATCTTAACGAGTACAATGACTAGATAATTCAATAGATACCTGGAGAACAGAAACATTGAAACGAGAAGCATCTTCCTCTGTTACCTGTTTCTGTCATGTCCAACCCTTTTGTGGTCATCAGGACTTATTACACAGCAGGAAAACCAATCAGATACAGGAGAAATAGTTCAGGGAAAAGGAAAACAACATGAAAAGTCAAACACAAATTCATTTTTCACCGAACTTTTGTGTCATAATAAAACTGATAAAAAATTGTTTTCATTGGAGGAAAAATGATTGCTACAGTTTGCCAGAAAACTAAAACACCAAGATAATCACCAAGACTGAACACAGGAAATAAGCAAAAGGAAAAAAAGTGAGGTTTCATGAAGCTTCAAACATTTCATTGGAAAAGGAAAAAATAAGAGAGCTCAAAGATTGCTGGTATCAGTAAAGCCCCTTCATTCACCCAAGCTGTCATCCTGGTGCCTGGTGCTACAAACAGAAGTAGTAGCAATGATGAACATTGCTGTTGCCACAGGTAAGACAAAAAGAAAGTGGATGAAAAAAAAATATATCATCCAGTCCCTTTTCTTTCCAATGTATGCTTGTTTCCTGTGGCACATCTCCTAATAGTCTGTCCAGTATATTTTTAAAGTTCTCAGAGAATCAAGTTTTTACTGTCTCCCTTCAAAGATGCTTTTGTGACTTAGGAACAACTAGAAATGATATAGCTATGAGCTAACAGGTAAAGTAACAGGGCTGATCAACACGGACAACGTCAGTAACTGCTACTGACCACCTGATCAGGAAGCAGTAGATGAGGCCTTCTTCAGTCAACTTGGCCTTGGTCCTCATTGGGAACTTTAACCACCCCAATATCCACCAGAGGAAAAACACAGCAGGGCACAAGCAATCCAGGAGGTTTGTGAAGTGCATTGATGATAAATTTCTGACCTAGCTGTTTGAGGAGCCAATGAGGGTAGGTACTCAGTTGGACCTCACACTTGCAAACAAGGAAGAACTGATCAGAGACCTGAAGGTTGGGGGAAGCCTTGATTGCAGTGACCATGAGATGGTGGAGTTCAGGATCCTGAGGGGAGGGAATAAGGCAAAAAGCAGGATCACAACACTAGACTTCAGGAGAGCAGACTGGTCTGTTCAGGAACCTACTTGGAAGAATCTTATGGGATACAGTCCTGGAGTGAAGAGGGGTCCAGGACAGAGGGTTAATTTTCAAAGATCAACTCATCTATGCTCAAGAACTGTCCATCCCCATGCACAGGAACGCAAGCAAAGGTGCCAGGAGGCCTGAATGGATGAACAAAGTGCTCCTGACAAAACTCAAACACAAAAAGAAAGCATACAAGAACTGGAAGCAGTGATAGGTGGGCCCAGGAAGAATACAGAGACACTAAGCATGTAGAGATGGGGTTAGGAAAGCCAAGTCCACCAGCAGTTGGATTCCTCACAAGATGAGGGATGGGAAGGGCAACAAGAACAACTTCTACAAGTACATCAGCAGCAAAAGGAAGACTAGGGAAAATGTGGGCCAGCTGCTGAATGGGGTAGGGTACATGGAAAAGGCCAACATACTCATCTTGATATAAGAAAGAAATTTTTCACAGTGAGAACAATCAATCACTGCAACAACCTCCTAAGGGACATGGTAGAGTCCCCATCACTGGAGGTTTTCAAGACACAACTGAACAGGGTGCTAGATAATCTCCTCTAGGCTCTCTTTTCCACAAAAGGTTGAACCATATGTTCTTTCAAGGTGCCTTCCAACATGGGCTGTTCTATGATGCTATGATTCTGTGATTCTATGATATTATACTCAATGCCTTCTTTACCTCAGTCTTTACTAGGAAAGATATTTGCCTTCAGGAATCCCAGGCCCCAGACACCAGTGGGAAAGTCTGCACCAAGGAATAGTTACCCTTGGTGGAGGAGAAACATTAGGGAACATTTAAACAAACTGGACACCCATGAGTCCACGGGGCCGAATAAGATGCACACATGCATGCTGGCCAGTGTCACTGTGAGACTACTCTCGATCATCTCTGAAAGGTTGTGGTGCTCAGGAGAGGTTCCTGAGTGGGAAAAATTCCAACTCCTGTCTTCAGAAGGGCAAGAATGAGGTTTTGGAGAACTACAGGCCAGTCAGCCTCACCTCAGTCCCTGGGAACATGATGAAGCAAATAATCCTGGAAGCCATTTCCAAACACATTAAGGACAAGAAAGTGACAGGCAGTAGTCAGTACGGATTTAGGAAGAGGAAATCATGCCTGACCAACCTGATAGCCTTCTATGATAAGATTAGTCTGGTGGATGAGCAGTGGATAATATTTATCTTGACTTTAAAAGAGCTTTTGACACTGTCTCCCATAACGTTCTCATAGAAAAACTGATTAATATGGGCTAAATAAATGGACAGGGAGGTGAACTGACAACTGGCTGAATGGCTCCGAGGGTTGCAGTCAGTGGCAGGAAGTCCAGATGGAGGAGGCCAATCACCAGGAGTATAGCCCAGGGTCCAATACTGTTTAACTTCTTTATTCATGACCCAAACGATAGGACAGAGTGCACCCTCAGCATACAAAATTGGGAGGAGCTGGTTGTGCTGCCTTTGAAGGGACCTCAACCAAGAAACCAACAGCAATCACATGAAGTTTAAAAAGAGAGAATGCAAAAGTCCTGCACCTAGGGAGAAATAAGCCCATGCATCAGTACAGATTGAGGGCTGACTGGCTGGAAGGCAACTTTGCAGAGAAGGACCTGGGGGTCTTGGGGAAAAAGGAGTTGAACATGAGCCAGCAATGTGGCAAAAACCAACAGCCTGCTGGGCTACATTAGGAAGAGTGTTACCAGCAGGTCAAGGTAGGTGATATTTCCCCTCTACTCAGCACTGGCGACACACATCTGGAGTTCTGGGCTCCCCAGGACAAGAAGGACACAGACATACTGGAGCAAGTCCAGCAAAGTGCCACAAAGATGATTAAGGGGTGAGCTGGGACTGTTTAGTCCACATAGCAGAAGGCTCAGGGAATCTTACCCATGTGTATAAATACCTGCTGGGAGGTTGTAAAGATGAGTCAGACTCTTCTTCTTGGTGTCCAGTGAAAGCACAAGTGGCAACAGGCACAAACTGAAATACATGACAATCCATTTGAAAGTAAGCAAAAAGCTTCTTACTGTGATAGGGGTAGACCACTGGAACAGGTTGTCGAGAGAGGATTAGGAGTCTTCACCTTTGCAGATACTCAAAACGCAACTGGACGCTGCTCCAAACAACCTGCTGTACTTGACCCTGCTTTGAGCAAGGAGCTTGGACTACATGATGTCCAGAGGTCCCTTTTAACCTCAACCATTCTGTGATTCTGTGCTCCAGGTAAAGCTCTCATGAAATATAAAGTATCTTACATCATTCAAAATGTTTTGCTTTCCTCAAAATCCACTAAAAAGGAAGATGAAGAGGAAGACAGCAGAACCCTTGTTACTACACCCACATCAATTAGTAAATAACCCAGAATCAGAACAGGACAAAGTCTATCATGTAGCTGGAGAGCTATATCATCAGATGCTGTTCCACATGCTGGAGGTAAAATCTATGAGGTTTAAATTAAGACACAGAGTAGATTTACTAGAAAGCTTTTGTTTTCTTGATCCAAGCATTTATCATCATTTTAGACTAACAGCTGAAGTTCATCTTTTGTAATGATAAATTGTGGCTAGGTGAAACTTGTCTGGGCCTGCCCTTTATTTCATTCTTAGTTGCATTCCCTTGGTCTTTGAGGAACAAGTAGTCAAATTAGGAAGTCCTCTTACAAAATGGTTTGCAAGAAAGCAGGGCTATTTCTGTAGAGAATGGGAAAGACCAGTTGTTGAATATCTGTTCCTCTATGAGAGAGGAAAAGAAAATGGGGCTAATTGACAAAAAAATATCCAAAATCATACCAAAGGATCTTCACAGTGATGGAGATGCCACAAGTGACAGTTGTGATCTACCCCGGCATGAGGTAAAAAATCATACATTGAAGTGCCAGGGAGTAAAAGATTCACAGTTGCTCACTCAGGATGCTACCAGAAAAAAAGTCTTGGAAGAAAGTTAAGATCAAATACTAAACTGCGGACAAATGTCATGGAGAAAGACAGCATTTCTAAAAGAGAAAGTCTGAGATAATATCTGTAAGCAATGCTAGTGACAAGGGAGAAAGGGAGGAGAATTGTGCCTGTACATATTTATTATTGCCAAATAGGCTGAAAAAAACCCAACATCACTGCTATGGTATTTTCTTCACTAGATCTAAAGGACAGCAGCAGTGGAATCTGCTGTTTGTGTTAAAGTGTCAGGAGGGGAAAGAACAAAGACATGGAAACATCTGCTTTTAGAAGCCACTTGAAAAATAATTATGCAATAGCCTGTGAAAAACATCTGTTAAAAACGCTGCTGTCCACCCATCACATAGAAAGAAGACAGTTAAGGAAAATATAAGCAAGACCAGGAGAAGATCATGGCTCATTTTTCTCTTGGAACACCCATTACCCGAAATCTAAACTGAAACCCAAGGGTAAGTTTAGCAAGAGAAATATATGATAGAAGCAAGCAAGATGGTATACCACTGCCGAACAGATGGTACAACCTGCTGTTACATAATCAATACAAATTGAACCAGAAACCATGTTTAGCATGTGTACTCTTTCTGAACACAAACAAATTGCTTCCTGGGAATTTTCAGCCCTCCCATTCACAGAATCTAAGGCCTTGCAATTAGTCATGGAGCTCTCTGTTCTACACCAGCGAGGCTATTCCAGCACAGAACCTCCCTGCCCATTGCACAGAGGAACTCGAGTTTTCTGTAAATCTCGTCACACCACATCTCATCTCGTTATACATGATTGGTTTAACATCCAAACCTTTCAGGTGGACTAGTGAGTCCAATGCAGCGTTGTGTCGACATGATGCCACCTGAATCCTAAAGAATGCTCTCTCCTTATCACTTTGATGTGCTGTACACAATAGCTCATTCAGTACTGGTTTACATATCCTAATGTAGATGATTTAGTCTAAAACATTTTAACCAGCAATTGAGATAGACAGTTTGCATGTGCTGTTCTCATGGTCCTGCTGAGGCCTACCCTGTGCCTACACCTTTAGCCAAAGTAAAGGAAGCATTCATGTTTTAGTTCTTAAGAAGGCTTACATGAGCAAAAACAAAACACCTGACACTTTCCAACTTCTGCATTGAATACTCAGCATAGCTAACTTCATCTACAGATCAAATGGCATATTACTGATGAGATTTTACATTGCATGTGACAGAAAGAGGCTGGATATGAGACCTCTGCCTCTCCTGTATCCTCAAGTTCATGCTCAAATTCAGTTGCATAAGAAATTCTGCCCTTCCTACCAAAAGATATTCCCCTTGGGCCTCAGAACAGAGCTCTAAAATTCTTTGCCATGTGTTGCTGCATTTGCCTCAGAAGTGGATATTTGTCAGTAGGAAGCAAAGCATTTGCTATAAATATAATATGGTTTGTAAGATGCTTTGAGATCCTTGGTGGTAAGGGACAAGCTAGAGTAATGCAAGAGGATATTATTTTTATATCAATAAAACAATGACTCCAAAATATAGTCACCTTGCTGCTTAAGCTGTCAGAAGAAAATAGAATAAAGGTCGGGGAAGGAGGGTGGATTTAAACATGCCCAAAATAACTGTAAACCAGATTTTAAATTCATTGAAATTCCCAGGAATTGTATTCTCGAAACAATGGCTTGTAAGAAGCATCATCGTAATGTTTCCTCTGCTTATTTTTGTAAATAAAGAATCTTTTATGAAATGTTTTAGCCTCTGTTAGTCTCAGTTCTTTCCTGAACTATCAACAGTGATTAACGCAGATGGTTTAACGAATGTTTTCTTTCCTCTGTATATTTTTTTAAAGGAACATTAAATGAGCCCAAAAACTCAACTCCAATCTTCAGGGTTTGGTAAAAGCCATCCATGTTTTGCTGCCTAAAAGCATTTACAGATGAGGAGTAAAACTTACTGAGTATGACATATTTAGCTATTTGTAAAGGAGTGGGAAGGCAGGTGGGAGAAATCTGAGTATGTGCTGCTGTCCTCAAGTGTTTCCTTGAAATCCACAGACTTCCAGTAGTGTTCCAGAACAAGATCAGTGAGCCAAATCTTAAACCTTCTCTTGCATATAGAGGATCTCTCATCTAATTCCCATGGAAGAATACATGTTTTGGAGATCTGGGAAGGGGAATTATGAAAATACAGCTACACAGCAAGAGCTTTGTTATATTCCCTAGGTTAAAATGACATAGAGGAAGAGCTCTGCCTATCCACTGCACTTCAAGTTCACTGGCAAGGAGAGAAGACATTGAACTATACTGCTCTCTGAATATTTTGCTCAATTAAAGACTGCAAAATTTGGCCCAAGTAAACCATCTTCAAATTCCTGTCTCCTGCAGCTGGAATGCAGTGAAGCCACCAGAAAGAAGACCAAGCTAAATATTTTAACTGAGCAAGATACATTCTGGTTTTTTGCTCCAAACTACATGGAAGTCTATATTATGAAATGAGATTATAGGATTAGAGCAGGTTTGCCTTTGACATCTGGAAAGTGTGGCAATTGGCTTCAGTATAGAATTTCCCCAGCTAACATAGGTCACATGGGTCAGACCAATTTCCATGTCAGTGCAGGACCAGCGTACACATGTAAATGACATATGGCTGCTGCTTGACTGTAAATGATCTAGTAATAGTTCATTACAATGCTGCCACTAACTTCTAGTGCCAGTGTAATTTAATCAAAACCTTGGGTACCATGTAATCTGTATTAAAAACAGAAATTGCCCTCTCTAGTGATTATTTCCAATTGCCTTGGATGGGGGCAAGGGAATAACTATGCTTACTAATGCCTTTTTTTTTTCCCCATGGCAAGACAAACTAGAAAAGGAAATTCAAGGGTCTTGAAAGATATGAAGGCTCATCTATACAGAGAAGCTAAGTTGGATTAAGGTAGAGTATGAATTTAAATGTAAATCTTCCTGATTAACCCCTGATGAGATAGCAACTTCTGGTATCATTTGTTTTGCACAGTCTTACCTGAGAAACTATGCAGGAAATTAATCACAGACAATCTATCAGGAGGAGCCACTCTGGCATAATTTCCTATTAGAAAATCCCTGGGACTGATTGTTCAAATGCTGTTAGGCTGTACACTCAAGTCCTCTTCTACACCTGGCTGGACTGTCACCTACATCAGTTGCTCAGTTCCGCTGGACTGTGCTCCCCAAGGTCTACTAGTGAAGGAGCAAAAGTGTGATGGAGGTTACCCTGAGTAGAGGGTCACACTAACATTTTCATCCAGCAGTGCTGTCTTTACAGTTCATAGCTGAACTTCATGTACATGGGTTAACACAATTCCTAGAAGATACTCAAGTAAAAGAATTAACCACTTACTTTCTCACATGTCAACGAGATGCAATCAACACACCAGTGAGAGAAACTGTGTAATACATAACATACTGAGCAGGGATTGCTCCTGTCCAGCAAATGGACTTTGGCCCATGCTATAAATCAGTGCAAGCAGTGAAAACCGTGGAAAACCTTGGCCTCTCTGGAAGAAAGAAAAGATTTAATCTGGTCTTCAGACATTTGGGTGAGGAAAATACAATCCCTTGCTCTTTTGAAATGTATAAAGTTGTTCAGAGAAGGCAATAAACCACTTGTATTATGTCACATACTGAAAGCAACACCTGATAGTTGGTTAAATGCACATAGAACAAATGAAATCAGACAGGTCTGATTTCTGTCAGATTCCTTATAAATCCTCCAGTCCTGCCACTTGCCCATCTTATGGGTCTCAAAAAATTATTTTAAGTTAATCAGCCTTCAACTAATAGAAATCACTCAGAAATCTTGTAGGATTTTCCAGCTTGTTCAGGTATGTTCCAAACCATCCACTCTACAGCAGAAGAAGGAAATAGCTCGTTAGCTAAACAACAATGACTTTGACACTAAATTTCCTCGTTACATTTTTGCTACTAGCCACCATATAGATTAATTTAGATTTTTTTACTACAAATCCAGCTACAATAAACAAAATATGTAGTTCCTTGTCTGGGGCACTAAAGATGTGAACATAAATGTTCCATAACACTTAGGATTTTGTGGAAACTATTACAGGGTAGAATAAAACTGTATGTATGAATGGAGCCTTGCCAAGGCACTTTTGTTCCCCAAGTGGACAGGTAAAATTTAAAATAACAGCATTCAGAATTCAAAGACAAAACCTAAATCTCAGTGCAGTTTTTGAAACACTTTTGCTACTGCTTCCTAGTTCCATGCACCATTTTTAAGCATCTTTCCACTGGTAGCGCTTAAGAACAGCACTTCTCTGGATATTGTAAGTAACCTGATTAGTGAATTTTAGTTTATTTGTACATCATGCACTGAGTCTTGCTAATGGGAAGGTAAAAACATTAAGAATTCACTGTTTTCTTCCCTCAAAATTCTCCTTTTATCCCTTTTTCGTTTTCATTAAGGCTGAAATAGACCTTGCAACAACAAAAGCACAAGCCTCCGCAATTTGAAATAAAACAGTAGCTGTATTCAGTTGTACCAGTACCAACTTCTTGTCCTCCGTGGACTACACATGTTATCTAGCATCACAGGTCTGTAAGAGCAAAATTATGATCAGCTAGTTGTATCAGATCTTCTACACTTCATTAGCTATAGCAGCGCATTTCATAATACCTGTGTTATTGCCATACCTGGACACTGCTATCATCTGTGCTATAGATCTCTTTTAGAAAGCAATCCACTCTTGATTCAAAGGTGGAAAATGCACCACAAATCTAGGTAAATTGCTCCTTCACTATTAATTACCATTGACTTTGGCACTCTAGGCTGTTTGTCTAGTGGACAGAGGAAGTAACACCTTTAATGAACACAGCTAAATTCACAAAGCTCGTTTGTGAGATGTCTATGTTTTAGAAACTCTAAGATTGCTTTGTGTACATTAGTTCAACCCCTTCCAACTTCACTGTGAAAACAATGATTGTAGGGTTGGACATAGTGTTTCATTAGTGGTCTCCCTGATGCCACATTCAAAGGTAATATAATCTTCTTATTCTATTTGACAAACCCCTTTACATTTATCCAAGCATCATTTTTAGCCCTTTCAGTAACACCACTACAGGGGATGCTCATGTTCAATTAGTTATATACTTTTTATTCTGAATATTATTCAAGAATATTTAATACAGAGTTCTATCTTCTGAGCATAGCAACATTTGTTGTATTTAGATATATGACTCTTAGTTTACCTATATTGATCTATATTATTCAGAGGGGTGCATTTATCAAGCCTTAGGGTTGTGCATATAGGTAAACCATCTCCATTATCACCACAGTTCCTTATACTAATGGCAGCACAATGTGACCAGATCCACGCTCCACGGACCTGCACAACGGTTCAGCCAGCATTTTAAAGACAGAATCTGGAGGAAAATCTAAGACAACTGCAATTATAAATCATATTTCCTTCTCTGCCCTTTTTTATTCCATCTGCAAATTCTACCAGCTGTAACCATTTTATTCCAAAGCCTTGATAAAGAAATTGAAAGCCAGGCTGCACCACAAACACCCTCCTCAAGGAAGAATTCCATAATTCCTTTTTATGACCTATCAGCTAACCAGTTTTTAATTCATACAATATGGACTACACTGATTCTGCATAGTGCTAATCTTTTTTAAATCAGAACGCCATGTGGAACCCAGTCAAGTGCCTTGCAAAGGCCTGAGTACATCATGGCAACCGTCAGTTAAATCCGCTATGTTATTCATTCACCCCATCAACGGAAATCCAGGCTGTGCGGCTGAATACTATAGAAATTCAAACTGTATTGCGACTTTCTCTTTCCAGCAAGCAGCAGCGTACAGTGTGAAGAAGAGAGGAGCTCTGGACGTTCACTTCCACACCCTGCCCTCTGAGCCGAGGGACCAGCCACAACACATTTCTTTGCCGTACAGCAGCTCTTCTCACTTCTTCATGGCTACAGACAGTTGTCGTAACCAATCTGATTATCAAGTATGCGGCTGGGCTGCAGTGGACTCTGTCAGGGGTTGCAGTGGATTAAGTTCATGCTGTTTGCTGTCACGGCCATTTTTAGATCACTGTGTCTTGTGGACACTGTATACTAGAAGCAGCAGCAGCCTGCCTGATGATATTATACCCTCAGAATATGTTGAAGGAAGGTTCCGTTATTTTACCACATACAAGCACTGTTGTTAACTCCCTAGTACTACTCATTAAATCTTAGCACTACCAGTGACATCTCAGTACTATCCTGCCTCCTTCCCGACTGCCTTTTTTTGGTTTTGTACTAACTAACTAAAACTTCTGTAAGCTCATGGATTGCATAAATAATGCTTGCAAAAAATTATTTCCAATGTACATAAAAAATGCATATAGGCTTGAGACTCCAAAGTGTTACCTTTTAAGCTTTGTGGTATCTGTCCACTTTCCTGTCTACTGTCTGTGAGAGAAAGGCAGGCACCAGAGCAGATACTTTTATGAAGGATTTATTTCCCAGACATACTTATGCCAGCTTCTCTTCTAAACAACTGAAAATAGGCTCAGTTTCTATAAAATAACAGCATTCACAACAGTGAAACTACAATAAGCTGAGGCTGCCCATAATACTGCAGAGCAGACAGCAGGCACTTCTTCACACTTAGTAAAGTTCTGGTTCTAAAAATCAGTTAAAGTCTGATGGCAATCTGTATCTGCCAATTTATTCTAGCAAGACCTGATATATTACAGAACTACTTGACGCATCCCTGCAAAATTATGCATGCTGAGCACTATGGATTTCATTTAATCCCTCTTTTTTGAAGATCAGGAGATGGGAACACTACTTATTCAAGGATGTGGACATTGCAATTATTTCATACCACCACACCTCCAAGAATGGACTGGCAGTGTAGAGGATCATTTCATTTCATTTTAAAAGACCAGAAGATGTGGCCAAAGAGAAGGGATTCACTGCCTTTTCTTTTTTTTTTTTTTTTTTTTAAACCAGTTGAATACTGCAAGGTAAATATAATCCTTAATGTAAGTTTATTGATAGCAAATCCCCAAACCTTGATCAGGAAATTAATTTGTTCCTTCATCTGGCTGGTGGAGCAAAATATTTCATCAAAACTACATTTCTCTTCAACCATCTCATGTCTACAGCAGAAAGAAGCCATAAAAAGAAGAGGCCTTTTTGCAGATACTTGGAAGTTAAACCAGAATAACAGAAGATGGAAATGGAAGTAAGAGGTAATGGATTTGTAAGTTTTTTGCCAATAGGTCAAAATCAGCAAATCTGGTGGGATCCTCCATTGAGACAGATGAGTTCCAGTCTGATATTACTTAAGTTAGCATTAATAAAGAGTAATTCAACCACTTCCAATAAAAACACCTGAATATAATCAACAGGATCAAGACAAATTCAGGGACAGGCAACATCCTAAAAAATCTCTTACAACTCCTTCTAATTGGTTAAATTATTCAACTCTGGTATGGATAGACAATGTGGTTGTTATTGTTACAAATATATCGTACATACCTCTAATCAATAATAAATGAAGTTGGAAATCCTATTATATTACAGCAACAAACGAGAGCTCTCCATTTTGAATGAAAATGCAGATTGTGTTTTGTGAATTCCACCTACTACATAGGTGACAAGTTGATGTGTAGCAACTAGATTTAAATTCCAGAATGAGGTGTAGGTAGCAGGACAATTAGTTTATGACTACCACGTTATCTTAGAAGGGGAAAAGATAGCTCAGTGTTCAGCTCCACAAAGACAACAGCACTGTGGAGCATGTCCATTAGTAGAACATTGGGTTCTCAGCAACCTAAGCAGCCTCAGCAGTGCAGAGTCTCTGTGTCTCCGCAGAGGGCATTTGAATCACTCCCTTGGATTTAGGTATCTAGATATTGCCTAAGTTTTTCTTTAGGCATCTAAGTTCTTTTTTGGATCTCACTCTAAATTCTTACTTATCATAGAATCTTTTCCAAAAACTCCATTAATTTCTCCAGCAATTACCAGAAGACCACGAGATTATTTCACTAACCAACAAAATAAAGGAAGTATTAAATTGCTTTTCTGGTTTTAAATGAACTACGAAAGAAAACACATCTGCAAAGTAAACGTAAAACATTGGGTTGTGTGATTAAACCACTTTCTAATAAAATATATATGTAGTGACTTCTGAGACCCTACTGCTGCAGATCATAAAATCTATTGCTTAATTGTTATCAACAAATATGTAAATACACCTCAGTAACCAGTTATTATGCACACACCTCACGTGTCCATGCCAAGAGGCAGAAGCACTGCACAAAACTCCCAACCTTTGCAATGTCCTCCACACTACTGGGAGATTACTCAGCATCTTCATGAAAACACACTCCTCTGCAAGAGAACACAGGATTAAATAAATATTTTATCATCTAGAAACAGCAGGATATCTAATCCAGGCAAGTATAATGACTTTGTTATGTTTTCTTGGGAAAGACAAATACTCTCTTTCCTCCTTTCAGAACTCCAGGATGGAGATAACCAGTATCATTTCACAGGGCTGGTGTAATGGTCATAAAATGAACTAAAAATAGTAAGAACTGCATGCTAATTTTAAATAAACCTGCATGTTGGAATGAGAAGGAATCCATACCCATATGATTTAGTCAGGCCATTCTCCACTTCTCTTTACTATGTAAAATAAGACAACTCAAAAGGAAATTGCAACTCATCACCCTTACAGGAAGTATCTTTTATTCCTCCTGGCAGACTTTTAGTATTCAAGCTGAAAGATGTGGGTTCTACTTTCATCTTCTTTTGATTTATATAATGATCCTGTTTGTTTGTGTTGAGCCCAGATTCTTTATAAGCTCAGTATACTGTCAACAGCAACGGGACTCTCAGCTGGGCTTTGTGGATGTCGATGCTGAGTTGCAATTGAATTTACACAGCTCTGAAGTTTGTCTGAACCACAATCTCCAGATTCATGACCAAACTTAGGATGGAATTAGACCCGTGTTCTGTCCCAGAGCCATTCTTCTTCTACATGGTTGTTTAATTCACTTGAAGCTCCAAGGATAATGTCCCACAGGAGGGATTGAGATTTCACTTCTCTCAACAGCAGAAAAAATGTGCTACTGGGAGAGACATGCCCCTTGGAGTTGAAAAAGGATAGCTATATAGACAATATCAGCCCATGTTTCTGACCTTTTCAAGAAAGCAACAGAGGTATCTGAGCATGTCAAATCTCTAACCACAAAATTAAATTTCAATGTTAGTATTTTGTATCGGTATGCTAACTAAAAGGATGCATAAAAGGTAAACTTGGAACAGAAAAAAATTAAGGTCACATACAAGATCTGTAAAAAGTGTCCTCTTAGAGGAAAATATCCATTAACTCTTCATCTGTCATGGCTCAGACTCACGTTTCAAGATAAAGTCCTGTAAATGCAGAAAACATCTGAAAAAATACCACAAATCAGGGAAGTCCATGAAGCAGCTCTTGAAAACATACAATATTCAGGTACAGACCTCAGGAAATATGGCCATAACTAACTGCTAACATAGCTAAACTGTTGCTTGTACTAACTATAACAGAAGACTTTCAAACACCCCTTTACTCTCAGAACACCTACAGTCCCATCAGGAGACTCTACCAGCATTCTAAATAAAATTACCATTGTAATTTAACCTAGTGATAAAGTCATGGCAAACTTCACTGTGATGATATTAATGGCTGTGGCTACATTTGTTAAAGGAGGAACCCAAAATACCTTTCAAGAGCAGGTGCAATTTCAGCAAATGAGTTCTATGCTCTTCCAGACTGCTGCACCTGAACACAAAAAAGCTCATGTTTTGCTCCTTTGCTAAAGAACATTTCAAGCACAAGTTCAATCTATATATGTCTTTCTCTAAGTTGGGGGCCACATCCCACAGAATTCAATAGCACCAAGACCTGGACCTTCAAAATGACAAGAAAGGTTTATTTCTTACATTACGAAATGCTTCGATTATCATAGGATGTTCATGTCCACGTGAAACCAAAGGTTTTACCTCCATTCCACATCCAGCTCTGGCATATCTCTAACATGCTGTGGTTACTCTCAGCTTCTAATACGTATAACTTTTTAAGACGAGAGGTGTGGGGGAAGCAGATAAACAGGGCAGGCCAGGCTAAATTAAGATCACAAAACCATGCCACATTTTCAGCAACTATCCTATCATCTCCTATGAAACAGGATTTCAAACTTTCTTTGGATTCCTTAATAAACAAATTCCCAGGAGCTTTCTGTGTATGATGATAGCCAACTTTCCTTTTTTTTTAATGATTCTTCAGAAAGGGCACAAACTGATTCCTTGGAGAGATAGTGCTTTTTATCTACAGGGACTTTGTAAACAAATTGATCCAGATGTTTTGCTTTAGAACTCTCCAGACATACTAAATTATTCCTTACTACATCAACACTTCATTTCCTCTATTTGCATCTAACATCTCAAAACAGACCACTTTTCAAAAGACAAATAATTGAAATGTTGTATTAGCATTAACAAGTTCATTTGGACACTATCTTAAATAAAATCTGTCTTCTATATATGGATGCATTTGGTGCCATATAACAGTTTCCAGAAAGGATCAAGATCAAATATATTAAGAACGTATTTGGATCCTTTTCCTAAGCCACTGAAAATTTATCTAAGAAATCTTAAGAATTTAATGTTTCCTTTCCTTTGTTACGTGATTTGCCGCATTTACCTTTAAAAAACCCCTAGACATGCGGGATGGTAATGGATTCCAAAGTCTGAGTTAAAAACTCAGACAACAACTAGTCTATCCCATTAGGACGAAACTAAAGTGAGAAAAGGTAAGAAAGAGAGGGAATAGGTCTATGGGCCAGGTAAAAGGATATTTAACAATATTTGACAATATAGGCACATGTACATTCAAAAATTAATGAAGAAAGAAATCTGCTCCATGTGTTCCTTAGTGGCATGCCCAATAGGCTATTCTTCAGAAATGCATATATAGATTTTTTTAATTTAAATTTTTTAAAACCAATAGTAAAAAGTGTTAATTTACTTGAAAGATATACGGGACTTCCAGAAATAAAAACAAGACAAATATGTTATCTGTAAAAAGAGCACTATCAAATATATCCCAGCAGAATATACTGTATCAAAATACATTTTAGCTGATTTCCCCGACTTTTTTTAGATGTTTTTCTTCCGTTTTACAATGATGTGACCAGTTTCTCCATAGCATTGAAGTAATCTTTCCTAATTACAGGCTTTCTGAAGGTCACATGTCGACAAATATCGCAACCAGCTTTCCATTCTATGCTTCCTGAATTAGAATATTTGCTTTAAAATGAAATCATTGGTAGCTTTCCAGTTACTGTAAGGACAGCGGGATCAACCGAGTGCAAAGCAACAGATTACGAAGCAGGTGGCTTGAGGCTAAATCTAAACAGTTTCCTCACATAGCTTTCTAAAGTGGGGTGCAGATAACTCCTAATGAGTGTTAAGGGCTGTCTCATCACTTAGTTGTATACAAGGTCTAGAGAGGTCAAGGTCTAAGGATCAGAGCTTTGAATTACATTCTATTAAATACTCGTTAGTTGTAAAAGATGTCACCAGAAGACACATCAGAGCTACAGTGTCTAATTATTAAACAGTAGTGCCCTTATAAGACCCTCAGAACTTGAAAAATTATGATAAGATACTGAAAGAGAAAATGAGACAGCCAAAAAAGAGGTTAATCTGAGGACACAGCTGAAAATTGAGGTCATTGTTCTATATCACATTCCCCATGTAAAAGAGGAATTTGAAACTCATCGTCTATTGAATCAGTCGGTATTTGGCAGCATCAATTCTAATGTTGAGTTAAACCATTTAGGAGGCAGATTTGGAGAGGCTTTCATTGCAAAATGAGCAAATAATGAAATACACTTATTTCATAACCTGTATTTGTTACAAACACAACTCACTGAGCTGTTGCTCATTCCCTAAAAGCTAATAAAAAGGAGAAATTAATATGACTAAAGCCAGCATTTTTTTACTTCCTTTAAATAAAAGCCTCATATAAAAGCTCTTGCGGTTTGGTGATACTGTGCTGTTGCTGACTGGCAGGGCAGGATTTGGTGATGCAACCACCTGAAGACTGTTGTTATGCTGGTTTTCTCCCAGCACTAATACTGAGAGAACACACCAAGTCAGACAGCTAAAAGGGGAGAGCACCTGGTAGGCATGAATTCTGCAATTACATGTTTTAAACCAGAAACAATCCAAGTGGGTAGTAAAGCGAGAACAGGCTCAAGCTTTGGCTAATGAAGAGGGCCACCCACATGCATGCAGCCAAGAATGCTAGCACTCAGCTGGGTCATAAGAAAAGGTAATGCTTATGTCTCGGGACAAGGAATGCTAGTATGCAGTGCTAAGGGCTGATCTTGCCCAGCTGGGAGGATGATCTCAGGAGCCAGAAATATGGTCCCCAGGGTCAGGAGACAAATTCCTGAGGTTCCCTTTAAAGGCAGCACAGCAGTGCTGGAATAACTCCAAAGTACTCTGACATTTCCCTTCTTTTCTTTCTTTCGCTTTGAGCACCCCAAAACATGGCACTGTTGAGACCTCCTGGACTTATGAAACATTTTGGAAAATGAAAGACACCAGGTTTTATCATGAACTCTCTGGTGCTTCTCAGCCTCCTGACAGCCCTCGAATTACCTGGACTGCAGCCTTCCTTGCAATATCTTGGCTCTGCTGTTCCTAGTCTGCCTGGAACCAATTAATGCATTAGCAAAAAAAATGAAAAAGCAATTAATCATCCCTTTCTGAACCTCAAAAGATTCAGGTTTTGGACAGGCCTTTATGGAGACGGGGTAAGATCTGAACTGAGTTACCCCCTCCTAGCTGACAGAAAGTCTTGCTATTTATTTCCTTTCTTACCAGCTGGCACCCACAGTAAGCTGTGGGGCTGCATGCATCAGGCTTGCTTTCCTTACCTCTGTCCTCTATAGCACTCTGGTGGAAGCTGAAAAAGGGCACCACCTTCTACCCACACTCTCTCCTTTTCCCTCCCAGGATGCAAACTGTCCGGTACAAGGGGGCAAGAACTCCCACTTTGCCATCTGATCTTTTGATGGACCTTTTTGGCCCCAAACCTCAACATACCAATGCCAACAGGAACCCACAACCTTTTTTACCTCACTCATAAATTGATTACCTTCGTTCTGCCACCCAGGTGAATCTCAGAACCTCACAAACCTCTTCAGTTCCCTATAATCCTATCTATCCAGAAAAAAAACTTTTTGTCCAATTCCCTTCCCCTGCCACAGGTAACCCACTCACTCACATCGCTCAGATGCAATGTAGTGCTTCATCCTCCCTGGGACTTGTAACCATTCCTCCTGCCCTGCCAACCCTCCACCAACCCCTCCCACAGGCTCAGGGCATCCCTAAGCACATACTAAGGCTGAAAGAGTCCTTAAACTCAAAATCTGAGGATACTCTCACTCCTGACAAGCGTCTGCCTCCTCCTCCTCCTCCCTTCTGTTTCTGGCCCTTGATAAGCAGAAGCTGAGGCTGCACGGAAAGCCTGCAAGAGCAACTCACATCAGCAGTGCAACAAACACTGCCTTTGCTCTACAGAATCCATCTGTAGATGCTTCTCAGGGCCGTCATCATTTAATAAACTCACTCTGTGCCCATGGCAAGCAGATGGCAACACAGGCATGGCAGGATAGGGTTCAGTCACACCTGGTGTCAGGAAGAGGTAGCTCAGCCTCAAGCAGCTCAGCCACTCTGCAGGCCTCCGTGCCCTGCAAACCCAGAACTACCAGATGGCCCTGATCCTGACTACACCTTCTTCTCATTTTTTGTCCCTTTACCAGATTTCCATTTCTGTCCCAAAACACTCCTGTATTTCTTTTTTTACCCTTAAAAACACAAGGGCTGACTTTTCAAAATGCCAGTTAAGCAAGAACAGAGGGGAAATGACACATCAGGAGTAAAATGGAGCACTCAATCCTCTGGCATACTAATTAGGATTTATGTACTGGAAAAATCCAATTCTGGCACCGGTGAGTTAATAAAGAAATGAAAAAAGGTCTGGAAAATTGGAAAAACCGGTATAATTGTCTAAGAAAACTAGCACATCTCGTCATTTCCCCACACATTGTTATTAGCATCACAATTATTTCAGCAGGAGGCAAACTGGGAAGAAGTAATACAGGACCAATGAAGAAAAGCAGTAGCAGGATAACCTACCATTCAGACACTGACTGCTGAGAGAAAGCAGACCTGCTGCTAAACAAGCAAGTCTACTTTAACATGCACTTCTTTAAACTGTGATTTATAGTGTTTAAACTGGAGATAATTATTTCCACTAGGGGTATCACAACTGCAAAATTACCCAGTTCCTTCTGTGCAGTCATTTACATTGGTATATACATTGCTAATATGCTGATATTTACATGCTTTTTCTAGTGGTAGGAAGGGAAATATGAGGTGCAAGGCAAGAGAAAACAGATCTCCAGACAGCAATTCATACAGCATGCATGCGTATATGAAGAGGATTCACTTGCATGCTCTTGAGACTTAAATGCTCACCATAAAGATTTCCCAGAGCATACTAGTGAATCTGGTAAGCAACTTGTCCTTCTTTCATAATTGTTTTTATGGGGAAGGCAAGAAAAAAAATATCCCAGGAAGAATGCCAGTAACAGTTGCACTTTGTTGATTCTCCTTTGAGTTTTTTGCTTTTATATTTTTGCGTGGTGATATTTCATGATATGAACATTTTGACAGTTTAATGGGGTTCTCTTGCTTCTTCTGCAGCGTAATCCTTCAGGAATCTTATACAGAATGAGCCTCTTGCTAACATATCGATTACTAAGACTTTTTTCTGTTTTAAAATATGCATAAAAATTATCAGTCATGCTTCACAAGTAAAGTATGTTAATTTGCATTATAGCTAAATTGGACAAGATCCAGTAAGAGATTTAGATACTTCAGTGCTAGGCAGTATAAAACCTATCTTTCAGTACCTCAGATCCCACAGGAAAATTCAAAAAGGGAATGGAGTGCCAGGCTCTCTATTCGATTCACAGGATAAGTTAATGCCTCAGAATTTAATCCAAAGCAGCCAACACACCATGCAAGCACCTGATGGCAACGTATTCAGGAGGCAACCACCTAGAACTGGTCACAGGCAAATGTTAAGAACAAGAGTATGCCTTAAATCCTGCTCATTCAGGGAGGCAGCTTGATTTACAGGGTATCTGGAGCCCAGAAGCCTCTACTCACGTTACATATCTGTCTCTGCAAAAAAATAAGCATGGTTCACGCTTTTCTATTAAAAACAGGCTGGGAAAGCAGATGGATTCCTGTCTTCATATAACCACCCAGTGGTTGCCCAGGCAGTAAAGGATCTCATTTCTTCCCTTAGCTCAAGGGAGCTCAAAGTCACATCTCCAAAGAAAGTTTCCTACTTACAAGTATGCTCAATGCCTCAAGCACAGTCAAGAAGGTCTGGGCCCAAAACAGCTATCAAAAACTGAAGCACAGCAAGATCAGCAGGTAGCTTACTTGGAAGTAAGGAGGCATCCCGTTTTCCCCTTTACCAGGACTTTTTGTGTACTGTATCAAGCAGCAATTTCACGCAAAATGCACAGTATGTCCTGGGAGCAGAGAGAAGAAACACAGGTCTCTTTGTGTAATCTGAGTGTCCAAGGAGTCCTTTTTCCTCACTTGCATGCTCTTCCTCCGACAAAGTGAATAGTCAACTACTGTCTACACAGTGGCAAAGCCTCATGGAGTAAGACAAAGAATGCTCTGCCACACAAACCAGGACTAGTTCACAGCCTAGCGGCTAGGTATAACTCAGTCAGTGGAAGATGTAGGATTTCTTCCCATTAGATAGAGGGGACTGAACCTTTCTCGCTGTTCCTGCTCAAGTATCTCAACGAGCAGGCTGGATGGAACCAGCAGAAAAGCCCTTGCAGAGGCTTTCAGAAATAAATCAGAAGCTGCCACTCCATTGTTTTGTGAAATGATTGAATCTCTCAGCATGTGAACATCCCTAATAGATTAAGTCCATGCTGAAATTCAGAAACCTGCCAGCTTTGCGCTTTCCCACACCGATGCATCATTTACCTCTTTAATTTAAACTTCTTCTTACATATATTCTGACATTACTCAAACACCAGCTACTTTATTTCAAAACATCCTGCTTCAACACGTTTGTTTTTATCGCTTGAAATTAGCAAAGCATCCTTCCCTATCCCAAAGGAATGGTCAACAAAACCCAACCATATTTATCTTAACCATGTCAAAATCTCAAAGTTAAGCATACCTAAGAGACACGAGGGGAGGGGAGAAAGGAAGGAACTTGGACTAATGGACTTGTGCTTCAACTTGGAGTGCAAAAGAGCATCTCAGCAAGTCCATACAAAACGTATTTTTTTGCTGTTTACAGTTACAAGATATTATGTTCTCATGCACACACAGAACTGATCTACTTTTTTATTTTCTATACTGGTATGTGAAGACATAAACATAGAAATGCTCTATTCCTAGATCCCTTTCAGGTCAGTATGTGATTTAGATATTAAGCTGCTTTGCCTTGTCCATATTAAGGTGCACATACAAAAGACAACGATCAGGCTCCTGGAGAATGTGAAGACAAAACAGTCAGTGACTGTTGATCCCTGGATGGTGGTGAGCCAAAGTTGGATAGCAGAAGCCTACTGCTCCTTTCTACCCATCTTGTCTTTAAATCAATGACTGCCCACAGTGGCAGAGATCATCAAATTGTCCATGAAGCAGCTCCTCAACTGTAATTACCTACAGTTTGGCATGTTCATGTACCTGGAAATTTCTGACTGCTTGCTTTGCCAATGACCTTTGGCTCCTCAGCAGAAGCTACCTACGCACTTCAGCCATTCCTGCCAGATGGACAGCAACTTCCGTGAGAAAAGTAGAGCACAGGGGTCAACTGGAGGTGTCAACATCTCAGTTTAATCTATCTGTGTTCATAAATCAATGCCCATGAAATGTAGGAACCTCCGGTTTCAGCTGGGGACAGAGGGGAGGAAAGAGTTCAAGATCTCTTTTGACGTGGACAATTCTTACCTAAATCCTACTTTAGGAACCTCAGCCCTTTTCTTATAGTATATAGCTCATCATTATATATATACTATATATATAGCTCATACTATATATAGTATATAGCTCATCCATCCAAATACTATGGATTTGATTTTTTTAATCTTTATTAAGATCATGAAACCATATAGCAGCATTTACCGTAATGTCTGCAGTGCTTATAATTAACCTTTGGTCTCAGACATAAGACAGTGAGTTTTGGAGTCCTGAAGCATTAATTACATGGTAGTTATGCTGCAATTAGTTATGCTGAAATTAGGCTCTTTGAGACACATGTACCAAAGACCCATGCCATTAGAGAGTATCCATACAGTAGAATCACCACATTTCATGAGGGATCTTTTTGTTGTTTGGCCTCCAGTGGTGACTGCTGCCCCATTCAGTGTTTACGGATTCTCATCAGCTCATACTGAAAAACCAGCATTGTCAATAGTCAAAAATGCACTTTGCCCTGCATTACCCCTCCTACCATGCCCACTCTCATCCACAACTGATTATCAGCCAAGATTTCCAAAACCGATCATTGATATCCTCTTCCTCAGAGGTGCAACTGAAAATACCTTTTTTTATTTTCTACCCCTTTGGTAAACTGTGAAAACGAGATGCTTTACAGGGACAAGATACTGGTATCTAGAATTTTTTTATTTGTATCACTAAAATCAAATGAGATTACCTAATGGGCACCATTTTAAATTATCAGATTCGCTTTTCCCCATTAATATAATTTGTTTACTCTGTGTACTTCAGGTGCCAACAAAGGCTAATAGGGCTGTGTCACCCCCCCACACAAACAGAATCAAATACCACTTCTCCAACACACAGGAAGAATAATTTGTGAAGAATTTTACATCCTTGTCTCTCAGTGCACTTTGACAAAAAATAGTGTAAGTGTTCTCATCCATACTTTACCTAATGGAACTGAAGTACAAAAGGGTCACAGGGCATGTTACACGCAGAGCTGGAAGTGCAAAGAACAGCTCCTCTAAATATTAGCCCTTACTTTTCTCCCTTTGTATTAGAAAGTCTGTTGTCAATGACTCTCATGATTGACCACATGATATTACAAAAGTCAAGAGAGTGAAAACCAAACAACTGGGGAAAAGAAACTGCAAAGTGAGACTATTCTAAAGTCTTTGTTTCTTCTTTTTGTTTTAAATTACTCTTTATCTTCAGCAACTAACACAGGCTTTGATTAAGATTTTCTTTGTTAAAGCATCAACATTTTCACTCCTGCTATTCTGTTGAGAAAGAAATCAATACCTATCCTCTGAGATATCCAGGAAATTACCGGGAAAACCATAACAGAGCAGACTTGGCATTTCTTAAATTTCTAAGTAAAAATCAAACAGGAAAAAAATCGTTCAACATTCCTTATAGAACATAAAGCAGCAAAAAAGACTTATGCCAAAGCTTAAAAAAAATTCTTTCAAATCTTCCTAAAAAAAAGTGAGGGGGGGAGCATCATTAAGCTGGAATCCATGGAAAGAGAGTTGTTGTGCTTTGGGGTTTTTTTGGTTTGGACTGTTTTTTTTAAGAGCTAAAAGAAATTTCAAGGCTTACACTTGCCTTGGAGCCTCATTGCCAATTTTTGTGGTTTTACAACCACAGTCTCTTATTGCTTTTTATTTTTTTTTCTCCACCCCCCCCTTTTTTTTTTTGAGAGGGAGGAGTTGTTTGTTTGTTTTTCTAAAGTATTTCTCTTTCCCATTGTCATGTATGATACCCACACACTAAACAAGGGAAACTAACACCAAAGGGCATGCAGAGAAACTGCCTATTCAAACCAAATGACATTTTCCCTTCTTCATCACCAAAGTCTAAAGGCTCTACCCGGCAGGACTGCTAAAGTGAGAGGGAGATTTCACCTCTCTTCCCAACCTGATACCCAAGTCCTGCAGGACCTTAACTCCTCCACCAGTTTCTTTTCTAGTCCATAGGCTAAGACAGCAGCTACGCCCAGTATGATGGAGTTAAAGGCAGTAGTCAAACTCAACCTTTGGGCAGGGCATGCTCTGCCCAGTAGCAAAGGATTGAGCATTCACATATTTCCAGTGCAGTTATGCCTGAGACAAGCAGGCCTCAAGTGTTTAGCCCTGTCTGTCTCCTGGAGCCCACAAAGAGCAGACAAGACAAACACAAGGGCCTTCTTAGGAGGACTCCAACACCTTGTCGTGATATGGACTGTGACATAGGGAGATGTCTATGACCCTGACAATATTTTGTGGGCTGCCACATTGAAGCCAGAAGCAATGCAAGGCTGGCCTCTTGGACATGCCAAGTGATAGACTCTTCTTGGGTACCCATGCCAACACACAATCTAGACTTAAGTATTGACTGTGGTCTTGCCTGCAGAGATTCTTCTATAATATGTAGATGGAATGACCACACGCCTGTCCAGCCATGTTTTCTGCCATATCCAGTCTTGTTTTCCCCATATTACTGCTACTGCATCATTGCCAAGAAGGAATTCTACCCAAAAAGCATATAAATGCACAAGACAAAAAGGCTCAGGGCAAAAACCAGAGTATTGGTTCCTTCCTCCTTTCATTTCACTTGCAGTCAGGCTAGTACTACACATACATGATGTGTACTATGAAGGAGAATGTCTAAATTAGCATTGTCATATTAGAAACATTTTGTCCACTATTGGCTGGTACTGAGTAAAACCAAAGACATTTCTGCATGCACAAGTCTTCTCTGGATCCAACTTGAAAAGCTTTACTATGAGGGCAGTCAAGGGAAAGCCAGGTTCTGACAATGACACTGTGAGCTCCTTCATCTACTGTCCTGGGTAGTTTCAATATTTATGAGTTTTATTCTTAAAAACCTCTGTGAAAAAAGAGCAAATGTTTGGGTTTTTCTGATTGCTGCAGGCCCCTGCTAATTTGTCATACTGTGGTTTACGTTATGGTGGGGGGAAAGAGCACATCCTTTGCTGATTTTTATGCTTATGATTTTGTAACCTTGTTTGAAGTTTTAAATAAATAACAGCTTCTTAACAGTAGCTTGAAATAAACAGTGAGTTTGTCCCTGGCCTGTGTACAGTATTTCTTGGGTTTGGTGGTGGGTTTTGGCAAGGGGAGGGAGGTGAGAGCAAGATGTTTCCCTCTGCCATTTTTCTTCTTGCACACTGCTAGAAAATCTAGTCTTACATGCCCAACATCCCCAAGGTTGCAGGGACTACTCCCTTCTATTTCCTGATCATCTCAGTGGACCCAAAGCAGGTAAGAGGGGAGACAGACCTAAAAAATAAGGCTTTAGAGATCTATCTGCTTCAGTCATGAGACCTTCCTGGACTCATTGCCTGCAAATCTGTTTGGACTAAGGACCTCCGAGACATCCATCCTTCCCAAAGGCCAGTATAGGGATAATGTGATTTCATACCACATTGTGTGGATTGCCTGTGATTCAGACTTGCGTGACACAGTCTGCACTGTTCTCGCAAGCAACATACCACAAGGGAAAATCTGAGTTGTTGCTGGTTTCTAGTGACTAATTTTTGACAACACTAACAAAGCATTTTACAGTTTGTTGGGGTTTCTTTCCTGAGTATTTGACTCTTTACAGTTTAAAGTAAATTCTAACACTTTCCACCACAGAAGGCATTCAGGCTAATTCAACTGATGTTCACTACATCACAAACCGATAACTGGCAGGGGTATTAGTTTCCCTCTGTATTATAAGGACTGCTTATGCTTTTCATAGCTAACTCAAGGTGGGAATCTCAGAAGAGCAGTTTACAAAGAATTAGTTGTTTTAAGACTTGTTGTTTACTTCTTAAGCTCATGAAAAAATGTATTGCCCTAATAAAAACTGAGTGAAACTAAATAAAAGGAGCTTTAAATTAAAGGAGCTTAAGTTTTACAAGTCTGTTATAAACCAGAAAAGATGCAAAGGTTTTGCAAGTCCTAAGGAAAGGGTTTTTTTCTTTTGTATTTTACAGTATTTTTAAAGTTTCTTGAATATAAGCAATCTGTTTTACTCTCCAACATTATATTCTTTGTTCCACAGTTTTGAAAAATAAATTCCCCTTTTAGCCATTGCTTTTCCTGACCACAGGAAAATACAGACAGTGAATTTAAGAGTCATGATCCTGAAGAGGTATACATGTTGTTATGATCTCAAGTATGCTACTGCTTGAGAGCTTGATTATGCATTTTATTACTGTGTATGGCAACAGTGACGTTCTTATGAATTTTCCCCTAAAAATGAGGATTTACTAAAAGTGAAAGGGTTGACTTCCAGCAGTTTACCCAAAACATAAGTTCATTATCACAGCATTGAAAAGCCATAAATAGACATTTCAGAAGAGAAAAGTTAGAACCATACTCTCCCCATTTTTCTCTCCCATCGTCACCCATTCCTGTCTTCTGTAACATCTAGCCATCTGTATTCAAGTTCCTGTTTTGCTGCCTCTCTTCAGAAAACCAACCTCTCATCTTATCAGCCTTTCTAGCTTATGTTTTCTGTCTTTTGTTTCATCTCAGCATCCTTTGGCCATCCCTTCTGTTCTCAGTATCTCACCTCCACATTTCTTGTGGAACTGCCTTCGCATTTCAGGCTCCTGAGTCAGTTTTCTCTTAACACTAGAGAGGTTTTATGCCCAGGTGATAATTTGTCTGGGTGGTGCAAAACCACTGAACCTGGGCATGGAAGCAGCTATTATTTATAAAAACACAAAGTTCATCTGCAGGTAACATTTCTGTTATAAAGTCCTGGAATTTTGTTCTGCAGCAAGGAATGAGAAAACATGGAGTGAAATTGTCATCTCATATCTTTAAGACTGGGACATTTTTCTAGGTTCACTGAAGTGTAGCCTGATCTTGCAGCTTACCTTTATTCTTTTTATGGCACACATTGTTCATCAGCTGAATACTAGTGCTCCCCAATCATGCTAAGGATTATCTAATCCTAATTGTACTTTCTTATATTTTGAATATTTAGCTACATTTTTTGCAGGATTTCTCCAGCAGCTCCTACTACATCTGTGAGTAGTCCCACTACATCTCTTTCCCAGATGTTCTGTAATTTCAGATAGATGTGTCTCACAGAATCCATAACTCGATTGTCAGAGATTTTGTCAGTGTGCTTCCATAGTCCTTTTATACTTTTTTTAATGCATGACCTAAAACCTTAGTGCTGAAGATAGTCCACTTCATACAAGTGTTCAGTGACATACTTATCTATTGCCCCTCCAACAGAAGCTGAGGTAGCAGATGATTACTGAAGTTTTCTCTTACGCTGATGGCTTCTGCAGGGTACGTGCTCAGAATCAGTGAGGATTGGCACTCTGACATTTCCTAACATGTTGTGGCTTATCTAACCTTGCTTCAGGCTTAGGAACACTATTTAGGGATGAAGATTCCTTTGTGCTGGGTGCTGTGGCAACATAAGCAAAACATGTATCACTCTGCCCCAATGAAATTACGTTATGGGCATAGAAAGGGTGAGAAACAAACACCAAAGGCGACAACACAACACCAGGTAGTCCCACCTGTAGTGATCTACCACTAGTGACCTAGTTTTTGCCAAGGTTTCTTTTAGTTATCACCAAAAAAAAGAGAGGTTTTAGGGTCTAGAGTAAGACTACAGATTTGTTTAGTGGCTGGTTACAGGAAATTCTTTTCAAGCATTAGGAGCAGCAGAAAGGAAAGCACAAAGGTAATTGCTTGAAATCAAAAACAAGAAATGAAGGTTGGCATCAGTAGCCAACTGGAAGGCCAGCTTGGAGGTAGCATCTGAACAGTGAGACAGAGGCTGAAGATACAAAAGGCCGCAAAACCAAAGAAAAGTAGTTCGCATTTGGTAGGACAGATCTGGATGAATGTGGATGGATGAGAATGGCTTATCTTAGAGAAGCTCTGTAAAAAAGGCATCGAGATCTGAAAGTGATGACTTAGAAGAAAGTTTCTGTTGAATATGACTTTCCAGGTCAAAGGCCTGAACAGTAGGCAAGATGGCGATCAAGCAAGGAAGATATTGGGAAAGATCCGGGTGAAAAGTTAAAAAGCTCAAGTTTGGCCATAGTGGACTTGTGCTGGTGGCTAATACCAGTCAGAAATTGTTAGATGCAGACTAACATGTTTGTTATCAGCTCTGGTAGAGGAAAATAGGTATGTTAATTGTCTGGAAAAAAATTAGAAGTTGAATTCAACAGTGCATAAGGAATAGGTCCTTCTAATTTCAGTCTGTTAGTTTATAAGACTCTTTTGCCTTCATTGTAAAGTATATAACTTCTATTATTCTCAGCATTGGTACTTTCATTTCATGACAATATCAAGAGGAAATCAAAAAGATGAATTCTGCTGAAAAGAATAGTCAGTGGACTCAGTAAGGGGGATTTTGCAAATGAGAAGCATGGCATAAATTGGCAGAGCTCCACTGATTCTAAGGGAAACCTGCCAAGCTGTGTTCAAGAATCAACTTCTATGTTTCCAAATAAATGAAGTGTTTTTGACCCATAGGTTAACTCTGATCTTTGCAGTATTCATAAAAATGATTGATACCCTGGCTTTCTCTATGTCTAGATATGCATGATGAGTCACAGAAATGTATTACAGATGATAAGTGGACAGCCGGATAGTATCTGGAGAAACCTGACAGTTTCAGAACCTTTCAATGGCTTCTGTTCTTTTTCTCTCTTCAAAATACCTGCCAGGATGTATAGTAGAGAACAGAAGCTACTTACAGTAATGGGCAAAGATGGTGAATCATCTGGGAAAAATCTTTTTTTTTTCCTTTTTAACATGTACAGCTTCAGAAATCAAAAAGTGCTCCATATAAACAGAAGAGAAACAATTACAGTATACTTGGTTCTGGTGTTGGTATCTCTCAAAAAAACTGTAAAGCTAGTTTTTCTTGCAGTGTTGGCATTTTGAAGCTATTACCTTGTGAATGATCAACGGAGGAATGGGGAATAAAATGAGAGATTCTTTTTCACCCGTTGTATATTGAACGGAGAATATGTTTCCCTTCAATTTACTTCAATTTACTTAACTAATAGCATTCTCCTACTCAGATAATCCAGCTGAACAATGAGTTAACTGAAGAGTAAGTTTCATTCACCTCTCAGAATTAAAGGCCTAGTCCAGAGCATATCATGCAGTGGTTTGAGTGGTTTGGAAGAAACACAGCTGAACTATACATTACTAGCCAAACATGAAAAGTTGCCAAAAGCATCTACCAAATGATAAGTATTATGACAGGGTGCTTTGCAAGAATTCATGAACAATGTGAACCTGATACTCCACAATCCTGCATGTTCTACAGTTGTCTACATCTGTGCAAAAAGATTGCAAAATGTACAGATAAGATCACTTTGCACTGATGCCAACTACTATACAGAATGTAAAGCAACAAAAAATCAAGCCTTCTGTCTCCCAGTCACCCAATGTGGATGACCAGTGGTGTTTACTCATAGACAGCTCTCCCTAAAACTTTAATATATTTGTAAGAGAACTATATGAAAAACACATTCCCTGATGGCATTATACTTTAAAAGGCTCAAAAACAAATAAATTAATTTAGTATGTTATGAAAGAATTAAACAATACCAACATATTTTTACTGTTCCCATGAGGACTACTTTTTTCATATGGGCCTGCTCTTTGCCTCTTGCCAAAATTCAAGACGGCCCCAGAGACTGGCATGATAAACCTGCTAGTCATTTACGTGAATGACAATTGCCATTTCTGAGCTTACATCTGGTAGAGGCCACCTTCCTAAAAAGGAGAATACAGAGTGACATTTCTTCTGACACCGAGTCCCCTGGGAGTTAACTACAAACACATTTCCACCTTGGTTTAATGCCACTTTAACAATCAGAAGCAAAGCTTTAATCTTTTTAAAAATATATTTCCTTAATAAAATTAAAATTCTTCTGTGATTGTCTGGCATTTAAAATAATACCAGCAACTAAAAAAGAAGTATTTAGATCATCCTACAAGATTTTAAAGGGTTTTGTTCCACAGAATCATGCAAGATAATAAAATGTGACTGTATTACTTCTAAACCAATGTGGTGACATGTCACTTAGTTAAAAGAATTGGCATATTTAGGGATAAATTCTTAAATTCTTAATCAGAAATTACAAGATACACCAGATAACATGATGCATCTTCTTGTTTGTATTCTCAGAAATGCCTGTCCATTTCTATGGTCCAGAAAGGGATTTTTCAATGAGCTGCTCTTGGCCCCTGTGTGAACCCCCCCATCCCAAAGTCCAGGGGGCCACAGTGCTACTGGAGAAGAGACTCGTTTGCACATAATGCTCTGAGAAATCAGATCTTAGGACATATTGAAGCAATTCTTACAAATTCTGAAGCCATCGGAGTCAACAGCAAAACCATCATTGACTTTAACAGGGCCAGGTTTTGTCTCTTTAAAGTCTCTTCACTGCATAGCAGCTTTGCTAGCTCACCAGAGGTGACTTCTGTGAGATGGCCAACTTGACTAGCATGATCATAATGGCCAACACACTAGGCAGTTCACTCATAGATAAGTGGAATTCTAATATTTTTAATTGTATGCACTATTTGAAACAGGGATAATTAGACTTAAAACGGTCAGAAATTAGCTGGGTTTGGATAGAAGACTCGGTAATGTGCCGAAGTGCCCATGAGTCAACGAGGGAAGTATGTTACAAACACAATTCCCCCTCCCTTATCTACTTGGCATGTATACATCAACCAGGTGTCACAGTGGCATTCCATAAGTACATAGTGAAATGTGAATTATCTTATGGAAATGCTGGTTGTGAACACATTTGTACTTTGTTCTCTAATTCACTTAAGTTTGCCTGTTGTGTTGTTGAGAAGATAGCCTTGACATGATAGTTAAACTTTTACTCACTGTGATTCTGGTAAATAAAGGGCCTGATACAAATTTTTTTTTAACTGGAGACAACGCCAGAGCTACATTTGTAATATACCTTATTACAAACTAATCACAAAACCACAGGAAATGTACTGTTCATTATTCATGGCATACTGAAACTATGAATACTACGTTTTCTTACTTTGATTAGAGACAACAGTTGCTTTTGTAGCCAAATACAAATCACAATGGCAGGAGGGAGGTAGGAAAGGGACACATACTGGAAAAGCATATTAGTATGATTTGATATATATGTCCTGTACCTGTTACAAACAGCACTGGTAACAAGTTTTAATGTGTTTAATGTGTTTTTAAAGGGCTTTTGGTCTTCCGCTGCACAATAATGATCAGAACTAAGTGTATGAATAGAAAGAATATCATCACACACAGACCTGGATTTCCACAATTTAAATTTGAAACATCACTACAAGATAATGTCAGTAATAGCAGTATTTCCTATGCAATAAGAAGATGTATATGATGCAGTTAGAAGCAAAACAAAAGCAAATATTTATATTTGTCGTTATATAAAACACCAAAATAAGAATATTTACATTTAGAACAAAAATCGGGTACTTTGAGCTACACAGTCACTGAAGGATTTCTCTTTGCAAAAGTAACTCCCACCTTCATAAAAAAACATGTTAAAACCAGCTTATTTCTGCACATTAGCAGCTGAGCTCACCTGAGCTTGTAGGTTTTACTTTTTAGATTTTGTCTTTTGCAATTGCATAGATGTAAAGCCTCAGGTATTATTTAGAGCACTGGAGAACTCGTGCAAAAAAATCAGTAATCCATATATATATTTTCAAATATGAAAGAACATAGAAATGCAGAATATTTACACCAGATGGACACAGGCGAAGAAACTGAATGAATTAAGTACATCAGAGTGCCAACCCCTCTCCCAAATATTCCTTCCCTACAGGAACAGTAACAGAAGAATAGAGAAAGTGCTCTGACTGCAGCTGGAGAAAAGGCAGAAAATTGGTTATGTTTCAAAAATATGAACATTTTTCACTGGACACAACATAAGTAATGTATGCCATGTTCTTGAACACATACTTCTCAGGCACTGCAGGTTATTTCTTGCCCAGAGAAAAGAGGAATCGTAATCAATGCAACAGTACGGAAATCCATAAGTTAGTAAGATCTGAGCACAAACAACTTGATAAACACGGAACCAAGATGTGTTACGGAGCCAGGAGAACCTCTGCATTTGAAAAAACCATGCAAGACATGGACACTGCCCTTTAAAAAAAATTTGGAAAAACTTTTTTAAACTGTGTGATACACCAAAGCTCCAAGAATTTCTTAGAAACAGACTTTCTCAGTGTTTTGTACCCGCAAACACTAGCAGCTATAAATCTGGCTAGATACATACATGCCTACCTTATGGATAGGTTCTGTATTGTTGCAAAAGATGGTATAAAGCATAGCACAAATGTCTGTGAAATAAATGTTAATAAATTTTAATAATAAGAGTAAGGGTTTATATCTGAAAATTTTGGAAATTAGGATAGATTTGGCATTTCTGAACCATGAAATACCTTACCATCAGAACATCTAATGGAGTTCTACTGATTTGTATCTTACTAGTTTTTACAGGTTTTGAAATACTTTAGTTTTTAAAAAATTACTCACTACATTAAACAGAAACACTATAAAGTCAATAAGTAAATACTAGTTGACACCACCATTTATGTCACTTCCCAAAGAGCTTTGCACCAGTCTAATCAGCCAGCCTTTAAGTAGGCAAAACCTAAACAGGTGAAATCATAAATAAAAAAATGGGCAATATGGTGTTGAATCTAGTGACCTGAGCAGGTGAATCCCCATTAAGAAAAAGTTTGTCACCAGATTTGACGAGATGGTGGTTGCTAAGCACAGAATTAAATGTTCAGGCATTCACTGGAAGACGGTTCTTTTCAACAGTGGCTACATTTTTGTTATTAATTGAACAATGCAACCACAGAAAAAGTAAAAAATTTAAAGTATTCTTTTGGAAAAAAAAGCCATCAGAGAAGAGAGATGTACTAATTATTGCAGATTTCTGCCTCATCCATAGATGTGACTGGGTGATTGAATCCAGCCCAGCATAAGGAAAAATAGAGTGCAAACAAAAGACACACAGGAGAGCTGAGCTTGGCTTCACGCCCACCGTCATCACAGTCAAACTCCATTTCCAAGATCCACCACAACAGTTTCCTCTTAAGCTTCCTCTGGGTCACTATGACCTTTGTTAAATGCTACAACAAGTGATAAAAATGAAGACTGGGAGTACATTTGTTGCACAGTTTAAATTGAAAGGAACCAGGGGATCTGAACCAGATTGCAGTTAAATGTAATATATTGGTCAGCTACATTCCTCTTTGTTCCAGATGCATGATTTGTTACTAGTTATAACAGAATGCAAGCTGTATTTCGTAGGGACTAAAACCAACACATTACAGAATGCAGAAGCACTATCTATCAATTTTCTAAAAGGAAATTGCACCTGCCTGCAAACTTGTCCTCATTTGACTGAGCCCTCTGGGTAGCACAATGGTTTAATGCAACAGCCCTTCACATTTGAAGGGTGTGGTTCAGCTCTGGCTTCACAGAAATGAGTTTAACAGTCTAAATTTAGCAGATAGTGAAAGTTTATTCATTAAAAAAAAAAAAAGAAAAACCCTCTTCATATATCTGTGTACATCAGTGTAGTTCGCAGATTGTGCTCTGCCACTTCCCTGAGACTGACCTACATCACTTTTGTTCTTTCAGTCTTGCAGTTCTCTCAGGCAAAGTAGGCAGCATACCCGCTGCTTTGCACCAACACCATCCTTCCCACACTTTCAGAAATGTTGACCCCTAAATTGTTAAAAAGGAGCATGGGAGTTTAGCCATGTAGCTATAGCCCTGAGTACTGGCCCTGACCACTGCAAAAGTAAACAGTCATTTAAAGTTAATCTGTTAAACTGTTTCAGTTTATCTTCAAGCAAAAATGTAAAGCAAAGCTTTGTTTTTATTTGCTCTTTCCAAAAGACAAAGATAAAGGATGCAGTAAATATAATGGGACTGCAAAAGGAAACAAGGTCTGTCATTCACAACATCACAACGTCAGGAAAAGGAAGACAGGTGACAGTGCAAAAACTGGTTTCAGTTGTGATTACTGTGGACACTGTTACAATTTTCATTCTTATCTGGTCTCAGCTCCTGAAATTTTTTGATGATTTAACACAGTCCTCACCCAAGCAAAATTTCAGTGGAGTTCAGTGACATTTTTGTGAGAGCAAAATTAAGTAAAACAAGGAAGAGCTGCATAGGCAGACGACTATACTCTGGCAGCTGGGTTACACTCAGAGCCATCTGCTGAAATGAATGGGGCTATATATGCAGCAAGGAACTGTTCAGAAACCTGTGTTGGCATATTACTCTGCATCCCCAAGTAAACTTCAAACATACACATGCTGTCTCCAAAACACAGCAGGAACTACCCACAACACCATCACAGCTTAGTTCCTATCTGTCACAACTGCCCTCCCATTCTGTGCAGTGCTCACACCAGGACAGGACCTTCTATTTTGTGTCCCAGCATGTTGCCACTTTGCAGGGAGAAGTGCCGCACGCAAAAAACTCGCAGGAACTCAGCGGGAGTCACTGCCTCATGCAGAGTCAAGAGACTGGCTACTAGTGGGGCTCGGTGAGCAGGGGCTTGCAGAGCGCTCTTGCAGCAGCCTACCTGTCCCTTTCTACAGATGCAGAGGAGCAGACTGGTTCATGAGGAAATTTGGAGCCAGATTTTGAATTCCTGTTTTTCTTCAGGCTGTGTTATTTTCCAAATGCTTTGCTGTGGAAAGAAACACACAGCTGATCACATATTAGGTCAAGCATTGTGCAGGAAGACCATTGTAGAGCCACTTATTGGGGAGCCCTGCTGACAGCCCCCAAAGAGGGCTGCCAAAGGAAACGACATGGGATTGCTTACATCCTACATGGGGCAGATGCTTGAACAGGAACTAGAGAAAGAGACAGTAACTCTGAGAGAATGTGGAAGTCTGTCCTAACCACCAGAGATCAGCTGACTGGTGGCATCATGTATTGGTATGAGGCAAGGTCACCCAACTCTCACCAAACAAAAACCTCAGCAGGAACACACAGGCAGGAACCCCTACATTGAAGAACAAGACACGATGTCCCATTAAGATCCCACAGGGGCAGAAGTTGCTGCATTATATAATGGTGAGTTTGGCTCCTACCTCTCTGCATGGTAGGGATTCTCAGCTCCCAAGGAGTTCACAACTTGGAGGAGCTGTGAGATGTTGCCTCTGGCCATGGGTGTGGCTTTAGTACTGCCATAATTTCCTGGCTCTTCTGTTTCTGTTGTCCATGTCAAGCGTTTTGAAGTGGCACTGTTACTTATTTCTAAGTGCAGTTGCCACTGATGCTGAACAGTGATCCATTGTTCCTATTGTTGCTTCTGCACTCAGTGGTTCATAAAAACAATGCTTAAGATGCAACTTCAGCACAGGGAGTCCCAAAACTGCTGACTGTCAGAAGCTGGGAAAGTATACAAGCGGGAGGAATCACTCTGTACTTGCCCTGCTTCTTACACTTCTCCATAAGCATCTTCTGCTGGCTGCTACCAGGAACAAGGTGCTGGGACCTTTGGTACAAGTGTGTGCTGCTCCCCTTATGCTCTTCCTCTGACATTTCCCTGATCAACACTAATACTTACGGTTCAGTTATTTTGACTGACAATGCCAATGTCCTTTCTACTGTTGTTTAAAAACTGCTCTTAAAGTGTAACACTTTGATTTTCCATGTCAATGTACTTTCCAGATTGTACTGCGTTGACTGAAGTAACCACGCCATGGGAGTGAAGCAATCTTTGCTTAACAACAAAGAAAAGCTGGAAATAAATATTGGAACATATTGATATGCTCTGGTTTGGACAAAACTGCCTAAAAAAAAAAAAAAAAGAAAAGAGAAAAAGGCAATCTGCATTTTGTCACCTGGTCCTCATGAGGATTTACAATTTCAACAATAACAAAGGGAATGTTTGAAGAAGAGGAGAATTAGGGAAGATGAGGAGATTTAAATTTCACCAGCATTTTCCAGCTTTTGATAAAATGTTAAATGGATGTTTATTTAAGCAAATTTTTTTTTTCATTTTGAAATCCTAATTTCACCAGCTGTTTTATTTTTCCCCAAAGGAAAATGAGATAAATGTTTCAAAAAACATAAGAAAGTGGCATTGTTTTCTACCAACAGAATTCCTCGTTTCATTAAGAAATTCTGAATAAGAGGGGTTTTTTAAAAAAAGAAAAAAAATCAGAAATTGTATATTTAAAAACAAGTAAACAAGCATTTTTTCAACACCCTTTACTCATAAAAAGTAAGAGTATGATACACTGTATGTGGAATAGAATAACTAATGATCAGAACTGCAGAGCAACTCTGCATTTTAAACATATGGCAGAAGAGTATGTAGATTCCAAAGTGAAATAAAGCTTACTAAAATGGCCTGTTAATTTTGAAGGGAGAGACTTAAGATGAGAGAAATCAGTGCCCCCAGAACACAAACGTGCACACTAGACAACGTGAGGACTATGGGAAAAAGCCTGCATGGTTTCCAAAGGGAATTGTTCTTTAAGCTATTTAATAAAACAATTGTTCAACAGATGCTCGCGTTCTCTTGAGTAAAGAGTTACTCCCAAAGGAAACCAAGTTCAATAGGATTCAAAATATTCATGGATTTATGTTTTGGACATATAGAGGTATGAGTTTCCCAAAGAATGGGTAATTTGTCCATAAGGAACAACTCATGGAATCTGCTGTATCATTTGTTATCACAATAAATCATGATATGTCAATATATGGCATGTTCAAATGCTTTGTCACAGTAATTTCAATAATGTAACTGTAAACTGCAAATGCCACACCAAACTGACTGAAAAAGAAAGCTAACTATATTATTCATAAACTAGAAAAGAATGTTCATTTAAAAAATACATGAAATTAATGACAAACTAAATCTTAAAACTTATGTAAAGAAGAAATTCATAAATAGCCCACATCTATTTAAGATTTTTTTAAACAATAAACTTTGTAAAAAAGATACTTGCAAACAAATACTACATTCAAGATTATATTACTGAAGTTGTCTCTACGTCTTTAAACACTTGGAGAGGTTTGTTTCTGGCCAACAATTCAAATCATACGTCATACCACAGTTTTGGATAAACAATGATCAAAACAGACTAGAAGAGCAATCATGAAAGGGCTAAACAACAGAGAGAAACGATAATGACGAAATGTTGATTTGCCCCTGTGTGGCAGATTAAGGAACCTGTACAGAGCGGATGTCACATTTTTTTAGCAATGCATGTACCCAAATTTGCTTTTGGCAAACATTGCTTAACTGCTGCTGTTTTTCATGAAGTCAACGAAGACTGAGTTAGATAATGAGCTGGCATGCACTTTTGAAATGTTTACTGTGTTCCTTAAAGTAAGGGGAACATGCTGGTTCTTAAACTAATTTGTTTTTTGTTGTTGGCTTCCCCCATCTCTCCCCTACTACTCTGTTCTCCCCATCTTTGGAATAAACAGAAAATCACTGAATCTTTTCATACTTTTTTTTTTTTTAAACAATTATACAACTGAAGAATCGGTAGTTTCCAAATGGCAAACAACTGAGCCATGTCAAGAGCCATGTTAATCTCATGTGTTCACTCCATTGTTAACAAGGAAGGAAGGGGGATGGGGAGGACAAAATAAAATCTATCTATTCTGGCCTAAATGCAGGACATGAACAAGGAGAGATTCCACAAACAATGTAGTCTTTTTCTTCTGGTGGGGGGAGGTGAAGGGGAAGATGATGGTAGCAGCACTTTTGTGGAAGGAGAAGCTGCACCCATCTTGCCAGTCAATACAGCATTCAGAAAGCTTACATGGTGAGAAGAATTTCCCACCCATTGTTAACTAGGAACTTGATTTGAAAATGCAGTTTTTAATTAAAATTGGCACTTCCAAGATTCATGTTGGCATCCACCATCTTGCTAAACACTGAGCTCATTTGTGGTTCCAGCAGTTTGCAAACGCACTCTCAGAGGTGACAAACCAATTCCCATCCTGCCACCCCTACTCAGTCCTTAGTCCCCATCCTATCATGAGCAAATGGGAAATTTACTCCAGTAATACAAAGAAGGACTGTAGGATGTGGCCTCATTTGGCTAGAATCCACAGATCCCAGTCTTTATTACTTTTAAGGCATTATTAACAGACCAGAATTCTTCAGAAGTGTTCAGAGGAAAACAGGGTCAGTTATTTTTCAGGCTTCTACATGCTTCACTTCACTCAGATATCCACAACCATCATTATGGCTAGAGATCCCACCGCTTAGCTTAAATTTCATTCTCTTCCAACTTATACTCCCAGGAAACAGTATTCAAAGACAGAAATTCTAAAATATTACCAACAACAACAAAAATTCCTGGATAGATAAGATGCAGAATTTGTCTGTTTCACATGAAAGGACAAAATGGCTTGTTTGTTGTATTGATTTAATGAATATAGTAGCATTTGCAATGCATTCTGACTTGAGGGATCTCAAATGAAAAGCCTAGTTACAGCTCTGCTGAAGAAACCAGCAAAATATCTTCACTGAGTAAGAGATCACATCTCATTATTTAGGACCTTCTTCTAAATAGTCCTTTGGAAAAAAAAGAAAAGTTATCTATTTTTTCTAGCTTTGCATATTCTGAGATCTTGAAGGACAAGCTGAGAGGGTGATTTTTCTGTTTTTTAAAATTTTATTTGGATTGCTGTCTTTACAATGTCTAACATTGTTAGGTTCACTACAAAGGATTTCACTTCATCTTACAGTAGAAGCAAAATATTATGCAAATTGAATAAAGGACTTCACAAGACTATCCAGTTCATGTGAATACTAGCTAGCAAAGCAAGCTGTTGTTGGCTTTTGAAAAATCTGTCAACAATTAAGCTCATCAAAAGGAAATTCATAAACCGATTTAGCAGAAATGTCTCACAAAGCCTCAACACTGTAAGGTACATTCATGTATTCAGCTCAGTTAAAGTTCTATTCATGAATTAAAGTAATTACCAAAGATTCATATATTTGTACTAAAAGCTTGCTGAATGTACAAATCCAAATATAGAAAGAACCTCAAGATTTTTAAATTACTGCAATTTGAAGTCATTTGCAGAGTGATCTTCCAACAGGAATAAATCAGCGTTCCAAGCCTTCCCACATTATTCTGAGAAATACCATCTTTTAAAAACTAGTACAAAAAAATGAAAGATATCTAACACCTACACTCAGTGTCCATTTACCAACTTACATCTTATGTACTGCTGAAAAAAACAGATCTTTGTTACTGCATTTAGAACATTCTATAGTCTTTATTTAAGCCAGAGGACAAGGTCTTAAGAGGGTTCGACAGAGCATGAGAGTTCCTCCATCCTGACACCAAAACAGGTAAGTCAACAAAAGAATAAGTCTGCACTGCAGACTGTCTGTCCATCTCCCAAAATCCTGTTCAGGGCACACAGAGCCCTGTGAAAAAAGTGATTCTTTTGTCTCGTGATTTGTCCAAATCATGGTTAGCAATCTAGAGAAGTCTCTCCAGGAAATTACAGGCTTCATTATTGAAATTCTCCCTTCACTGCCTATTAATTTGATTAGCAGACTCCAGTTTATTCAGAATTTTGCACGTATACACCACTTGACCAGATTTGACTCATCACACATGCCCTGTGTCAAAGACTTTATTCTGGCTTCTTCCAGTAATGAATTTGTGTTGATTTTGTAAGATCCTGTTCATGACCTTAAAGCTAGTTCATAGGGTCAGACCCTTCATTTTTCTTTGTTCAGCTATTACTTTCTGCCACCGCTCTTTCATTATTCAACCTCCAGTCTTACAGGAATAGGACTTGGCTGATACTTATTTGCGAAATTCTTTGCCTTCTGATCTCAGGAATTTTGAAACTCTGTGCTTCAGAGTGTCTGATTAAGTCTGGATTAGAATTCTGTCCTTAATCTAGTGTTCAGTAAATGTTTCAGCTTTAGTCTGAGACACCTTATAAGAACAGCACCAAATAAATTTACATTGTATTGGAAAATACATATTGGGGAACAACTGCTACACTCTATTTCCACATTTCTAGATGACACTTACTCAGTGGCTACTGTTTGTTTCCTTTTACATATGAGCACAGTGCAGATATTGCCAGAAAAATTCAATGTTGAAGTAAATTTAAGGTTGCAAGACTGTACTAGAAGTTTTAAAACACGATACTGATGGTACCATTACTCTCCAAATAAATAGTCCTATACTTAACTCTAGAGCATTTTGGTCTGAGTTTAAAAAGAAATCCAAATATTAAGGTAAAAGTCATGCAGGTGTGAAACAAGCAATTTCCACCCCATCCTGTAGAGACACTACAGATGATTAGCTGTACAGCTATGATTAATCATAATACTGTTCATTGTTCCCAATCAGACTCAGTGATTTTTATAGACATCTGTTTTCTTCCACATTTACCACATACATAGATGTAGTGTCACTGTTACAGAGATTTGACTTACCCAAAAACATCACAAGTCAACCACTAAATCAGTGAGGAATATGCAGCCCATTAGAAGCCATGGATAACATAAGATCCATACGGCCTTGGGGAAAATTACTGAATTTGCCAGGCCATCAAGCTCCTTGCATACCGCCTTGCTGGAGATGAGGTGGTGCTCGGTAAGCAAGCCTTCTCATCAATGGGCAGCCACAAGCCTCATGGAAGCTGGTGGACATAACTATCTTCTACTCAGCCTAAGCGAGAGAGCAAGAAAATAGTCCTTTTGTTTAGCAATAAATATAACAATAGAAGCTACAGGCTAAATCATGAATCAGCATGACAAGGCTGGAGGAAGAGCTGGACCATGCAGCCTGAGGGATCTTCCCCAGAGTCAAATGCAGAAGTGGGAGCTGGACTTTGCTTGTTATAAAAACTACTTCTTGTCAGAAGCAAAAAACATGCAGGAGCACAAGAAGACAGTCCAGAGATGGATCCACAGAGGCTAGTGAAGACAGCAGTACGGCCCTTAAAGAAAAGCAGAAAGCTTTTTGGGCAAAGCACTGGCTGCTGGAGGACTTGGAACTGAATGAAGAAACACTTGAGGGTGTTCAGAGTATTGTGGTTTAACCCCAGCCAGGAACTAAGCACCACGCAGCCGCACGCTCACTCCTCCCCCTCCCAGTGGGAGGGGGAGGAGGATCAGGGAAAAAAGTAAAACTCATGGGTTGAGATAAGAACGGTTTAATAACTAAAGTAAAATAAATATAATAATAACAATAATAATAATAAAAATAATAATAATTGTAATGAAAAGGAATATAACAAAAAAAAAAAGGAAAAAAAAGAAATAAAACCCAAGAAGAGACAAGTGATACACAATGCAATTGCTCACCACCTGCTGACCGATGCCTGAGCAGCGATCCGCCCCTCCCGGCCAACTCCCCCCTGTTTATATACTGAGCATGACGTTCCATGGTATGGAATACCCCTTTGGCTAGTCCGGGTCAGCTGCCCCGGCTGTGCTCCCTCCCAGCTTCTTGCACACCTGCTTGCTGGCAGAGCATGGGAAACTGAAAAATCCTTAACTTAGGATAAGCGCCACTTAGCAACAACTAAAACATCAGTGTGTTATCAACATTATTCTCACACTAAATCCAAAACACATTGTACCAGCTACTAAGAAGAAAATTAACTCAATCCCAGCCGAAACCAGGACACAGAGAAATTAAGACTAATGGAATATTATTTTAATTAAATAGGACTCTATCAAGGACATATCTGACGGTTATCACAATCTCCTCCATGCAGTAGCAACCTGTGAGGCCCATGCACTGGCTAACTACTAGGGCTAAGGAGGAATAATCAGGAGAGTATACCCCAGAGGTCTTTCTTGCAAAGTTGGTAGTGTTAGCAGGGCAGAGATGCGTCCCTGCCACACTTTCCCCTAAATGACCTCTTAGCGTGTTAGGCAAGGCACTCTCCAAGGAGTAGAGTTACACAACTGTACTCGCTGTGGCTGAAGACACAGAATGGAGAGGATATTTCAAACCCATGCAGGAGAGGGGAGAGCACACTCATGGCCAGCCAGGCACTGAAGAAGGCCTTAGCCATTTTAATGGTGGGTAGATGACACAGCTGTACAAGTGTCCAAAAATGTGAGATTTAGACACCAACCTGCACTCAGGATTTGCCCACGAGTGAACAAACCCGTGCCAAGGCTGAGGGAGCTGGGGCCACTCTGATCTGATCTGGCAACCAGACTACCGCTGATCCCAGCTGTGAACACGGACACTATGGCTACCTTGCCAGCCACAACAGAGGCATGCTATGTCAGAGCCAGTGGTGTAGCCAGCGGAGCCGCTGCTCCAGCCTCCACGCTGCCAGTGGTCCTCTCCTGCCATGAGGGAGGGCCTGGGCTGCAAGAACGGGCCACCAAAGGCACAGGGAATTCATACCTGACTGCTCCTGCCACCCTTCTCCTCCCATGATACCTCTCCATACCATACTTCTTGACCCAAAAATGTTCTCACAACCAGGAGGAGGACTCGGCACCAAGCATATGCTCTGACTGGGACTGCTCATCTGGGTTCAAACCTGAATTTGAAGAAGTGGGAACTCCACCCTTGAAGTACTCTCCAGAGAGAGAACATGGTTCCTACCGGCTCTGAGGCAACCTGCTGGCACACAGCAGCATGGGGTACCTGTGTACATCCCACTTTGGAGCATCATATCCCCCATGTCTCTCCGTGGGTCTAGCTGTTATTTTGCAGTTGGTGCTTGATGCAATCGAAAGACTCTCACTGACTTCACTAGGTTTAGATCAGGTATCTAATGGAAATGCATAATGGAGAATGATTGACTAAAGGCTGCAGGATTTACCAAGTATTTTATGGGGGAATGCACAATTGCTGCCTGCTGCATACCAAAATGCACAACTGAGGTGCTTATAAGTAACAAACCAACTGCTAGCTCCAAACCTCTATTTTATCTCTGAATTCAGGTGTCTTAACCCAAGTGACAGAAAGCAAGCTTGAATTTCTTTTCTTTAGCTTTTCCTACTGACTTTTCTCTGAATTTCTCCACTACGCATCTCATGTTATGGTATCTCTCTCTGCCCCCAGTCAGAGTAGAGAGCTGCATACCTAATTTTAAGTTGTTACCTTTGTGATTCTTTAGTGCCAGAAGTTTCTTTCCAAATGAGTTAGGTTAATGTACTTATATTAGTACAACAGTATTCAATTTTTACAAAACACCTATTTGACATTTAAGCTGTGTGCAATTGTTGGCAGCCTACTGACATAGCAAAGAGACCAGATTTGCAGAAAACTGTCTCCTCCTGCAAATTTTCTAAGAAATATCTCATATTGAGCATATATTAAAGAAAAAGCTCTGAACATCTTCTAAAAGCTTAGCACTTATAAAGGAAAGGCAAAGCAGATTGGAGTAACGAAAGAACACAGAGAAGGCAAGTAATTTGTGCTAAGGCAGTCAGGAAATCACAAGCCTAGAAAGAGCATGCAGAAAACTGGCTGTGCTCTGCCAGTGCTACTGAACAATACCCCACTGCACAGCTTTTTAAATAGTTTTTAACATTTAGCCCTTTTTAAACATGTAATTGTGCTGTGGATACTAATTTCCTCAGATCCAAGTATAATTATTCTTCTAAATATTTGGTCCATCTCTATTGTAAGCTCTTCTTAAGGCAGCTACAAAATATTGCTAATATTTTTGAGTTAATAGTGTTTAGAAGGTCATGTCAGGTTATTGCTGGGAGGATTAAAAGATTTTCTTTCCTCCAGAGCCCTTTGTTATAAGAAACCAAGGAAATTTAAAACAGGATTTATTCCTTTGAACCGGGACAAACCAACAGAGTACCGTGGCAAGAGCATGAAGCAAGAGCACTCTGGGCCAGGAAATTTACAAAGAAAGCTTTCTTCAAACTCAAAAGTTAAGCTGAAATTTTAAAACTCTTAATGGTTCTACATTAAGGGCAGCAAAAGACAACGGGTTTCGCATTCATTCACACTTACAAGTCCTCTTTCAAAAGATCATGGTACAATATCTGGTAAGCTATTGGCTGTCACTAATACAGGTAGACATGTCTGGCACATAGAAGCTTCATTTGGTACTTGTCAAGCCAAGCCCTGCTGGCTGCTCCCACTGTCACTGGCAGGAAGAAAGGATAGTGATGAGCATCCGCAATGACTGCAAGGTGGCTCAGTGGAGAAACAGGAAAGACAGGCAGGAAGGAAGAAGAGAAAAAGGAAAACTCGGGAAAGTTTGGTCTCAGATGTCAAAACAAATCTACTGCCAGATACAATGAATTTTCCCGACAGATGTTACTTAGAAACAAACAAGACTCTCGAGCCTTAGGATCATGCCTGTAGGAAGTTTTAAGTCAGGTCTGCATCTTTATATAAGTGCTGTCATTATATTAGTCAACTGTTAATAGAGTAATGATGAGATCAGGGTGAATGGTAGGTCAGTTGAAGCAGACATGCCCTCTGACTTAGTCAGTTTAAAATTGGAATGCATCAGCCTTATGAAGTGATTGTGGATGTCCCAAAATTCATTGCTCAGAATGTAATTTATTTGGAATACATCAAAACCCAGTAAATCCTACCCCTACCAAGGCATTAGGTATCGTGGTGTTTTCTGTCCTTAATCTTTCAGACTGATCTCTCACATACACACAGCTTAGACCTTGCTTTCTACATGCACCTTATCCTGAAAAAAATTCTACTTAGATTTTTTTTTATCTCTGTCATTAAAGTGACCTTGGCATGGCATTCACTTCTAAACGTTGCATCAAACTGGCTTTTTGAGCAACTGAAAGCAAGAGCATTGATCACATGCTCACATTCTGCTGGAACTGGGCCTATAAGTATTCTGACCTTTTCCAAATGAATGTGTCATGCTGTAATGTATATCCTGAAAAAGAACTGATGCAACAGTACCGACAGAAATATTTATATATATTTTTAAAAGACTTAATCAACAGGTGGCTTTCATCTACTACACAATATTGCTAGCTTAGATACTGCAACATTGTGAACAGACGTTTTTAAGCATCATCAATAGGATTACTCTAGAATTTACTCATCATAAATCAGCATACTGCAATGTCCTTTCTGGTGGGCAGTTAATATGTCCTGCTTCCATCAGTTCATCTATATAATAGTTCACGTGAGGATGAATGAGCTCACTTCTATTTGAGATGACAGCTTGATGCAGCATTTCAAGGCTTAGCCTAACTTGCCCTTACTTGAGGTCAGGCAGCAACCAGTTCCAGAAAACATGTTTGTTGGATGTGACTGAAAACAGTTTAGCACTTGCATTAAAGTAATAATTAAACATGAACAGTGTGCCTTGATGTTGTTTAAATGAATGACACATTCCATGCCCAGAGGAGTTTTCAGCCCAGTTCTGTGACAGACAAAACATAATAATTGATCCAAGAAGAAATTAATGAAAATAGTGCCAAGAGGTTAAGCAGGCTATCATTCTGACTGAACCATATTTTATAGCGTTACTCGTATAATATACCTCGACAAAGAAGGTGGAGCTCAGTCTAATCCAGCACGCCTCCACTAAAACAGCTGGCACAAAGTATCAGATGGGCTTGTTAGCAGCTTCCTCTTGAGAGCTGTTATATAAGCACGGGGACTGTAAACAAGAAAAAGTGAAAGAAATGGAAAACTACTAGATAAAAATTTCAAGGACAAAAACTATTTATATGCATCTACCTTTGTAATTCTCACCTGGACAGAAAAAGGAAACTTGAGGTTCCCCTCAGCTATGTAAGCTCTCTAATCTAAAATAGCCTTTCACAGAAGATTTTTTTTCACAGTTTATATCAGCTGGACGTTTCCCAGAAATGTAGAGCAACTGATATTGTTGACATCTCTACCTAGAAGTTTCTCTTCTCTCTCTAAATCATAATGCTGAGCTGAGAACCCTAAGCCAAGTGACTCTAGATACACACCACAAAAAAACCACTGGGGAGTAGGTGAGCACTTAGAGAAATCTAACTTTTATTTGGGTGCCTAAAAGGAACTGTCTCCTTTTCTATATGAGCTGGAGGCAGCTGCAAAGGTGGGGCAGGAAAGACAGGTTAGGATGCCCAATTAGGAGACCAGAGTGCACTTCACATATTGTGCGGTACTTAAAATGTGGAGGGGAAAGGGGGGTCTGGGGGGCAGGCCCACATCCTTGTCCAGTGGCCATATCCTAATGCTTTATCATATGGGTCCAAGCACAGGGAGGCGGCAGAGGCTCAGCAGATGCCAACACCCGGCAGAGATCCTACACCCCTCTCCTGCCGCAGAGCAGGGAGGCTTCCCTCCTCCACCTCCGCTGAGACACACCGGGAAGACAAACCCATGCTGCTGCAAGTAATCCCAGCACTCAGAAACAATATGCCTTTCTCAAAGGTGCGAGCTGTGAAGGCCTGGATACGCAAAGGAACTGTGCCTGGATAGAAGGGCCTAAACCCAGATTTTGACTCACTGAATCTCCAGATAAGCTTCTGCTCAGCTCAGTTCCAGTTCCTACAGGAGGGATTAATCTCATCTCACTTTGGGGGTTTGGTATATAATGTCTGCAGCTGAGGGAGCCCCCTTGGCTCCTGACAGGCGATGGAGAGAAATGGGCCATTTCAGGGCACACTTCATCTGGCCTGTTTGAGACATCTGTTTCCAGAGATGCTCTATACCACAAAAGAGTCTCCAGTCAGAGTTATAAACAGAGTCTAAAAAACTGGTTCAGAAGCAGAGACATATTTAGCTAACTGAATCCCAGCCTCTGATGGCTTCATTTCCAAGTGACGTTCCTGAGGTGCCCACTTCCAGGTACACTCACAACAGGCTTCCCCAGTCTTAACAGTGGTTCCCAGTCTTAACAGCGCTTCCCAATTTAGCATCTGTCAAACGAGGCTCCTCATTATGCACGGAGTTTAGGCATTTAATTCAGAAGACTGTACTAGAAGGACTACATTCAGCACTATAAAATATAATTCTTGTGCATCTAAGCTAGACTGAAAAGGGCACCTGGCCACAGAAGCTCTGCCTTGTACCTGGCCTGTGCCATGCGAGGGGAGACTAGTTCAAATGGACAAGAAGAGATGGCTCAGCCTCAGACAGCTGATGAGGTTACTGTGCCCGAGTGTTCCCCTCACCCTCCCTGCACTGATATTTGAGCTGTTCATAAACCAGCTGCTGAACCACTGGAGTTATTTAGCACTTTAAGGGTGGGGTAAACAGCTAGAGGTGATAACCACATTAGCTGTCTCAAGCTGGCAGCAACACATAAATCAATCAGAGGCCTGAGGCACACTGAAATGGGATACGCAGACAGCAGCAAACGAAGCAGGAAGCTGCTTAAGCTAGCCAGTAGGAAACACAAAGACAAGTGCAGTGTAAGAGCACACACACACAGACACACACAGACACACGCTTACAAACTGGCTTGGAGACTATAGTCTGCTAACCTAAGCGTCAGAACATTCATCAGTCTCAGCCTCAGTTTCCTATTCTTTCTCCACTGAGAGATTTTAACCTACATCTTCCAGCAGAATGTCAGCCACCAAGCTGCCACAGCAGGTTCCCACTGTCCTGCCCACCCCCCATACACACACACCTTTTTATTTTCTTCCTTTTTAAAAAAAACTGTTCCACTTTCTAGATGCCTATTAGTCTCAACGGATAGAGACCTACCTCTCATTCCTCTGTAGTATATGTTCTAAAATAGATTTTCTAGAAATCATTCTTTTTCTTACCCTCTGAATACTGCATAGGGAAAATACAGCAGGAACGTCAGCAGGAGGGCGCCAAGTACAAAAACCCCAACCCTGGCTAGTGTTACAGCATTCTCCTGGGTAAAAGATCTTTTCATCCACCAAAACAGGCAACAGATCTGAATCGAAATCTCCTGTCTGAAAGGTAAGAACCTTAATGAATGGTTGATTCAACACCACAAAACAGGCCTTTTTCTCATTAGATTGTACATATTCTCTACACACACTTTTTGCTGTAACCACAAGTGAGACAGGAAAGAAAGGGGATAAGAACACCTTTCTCTCAGTTTTAAGCTGTAGGCTACAGACCCAGGGATTGATGCGGTCAGGACTCAGGCAGGTGGCACAAACTCAGACTGATGGGTCCTGTGGGAATTTCACTAGCAGAAACTAGACCAGAAAGAATTGGCATAGGGGGAGAGAAGGTAGGTGGGAAGGCAGAGGAATGCCAGTGACACCTAGAGACATCCTTAAGCGCTCAAGAGGTATTTAAACATAATTCCTCCCATTAATCTAGCCCACTAGCTCTGGTGGTTCAATTGCCTGCACAAAGAATTGTGCTACGCTGCCAGAAAGCTGCATATCTATGGGAACAGGTGGAGAATTTCAGCCATCACCTTCTCTGCACTGAGCACTTATTTTCTTGGGATGAAAGCAGCAGCTGCAATGGGCAGGAAAGTAAAAATATCATGCCTGTTCATACATTCTTTTCAAACAGTTTGGAGAGCAATTCCTCTCTTCATCATGCTCAGCACTGGCAGATAATGCGACTTCCCTCCAGAACCACGTGCACTGTGCATACGGGTTGAGTCCAACATTAACCTACAGAGCCATTCTAAGTAAAAACACATTAAAGAGAAGTGTACTTAAAAATAGAGTTGTAATCATGTACTGTACTCAGTGTGCTTAAATAGCGCACGTAATATAGTTCAGTGTAATAACCACTCGCTACTCAGGTTTCTAACACAAAGGAAGATATAGAATGGAATTACATTTCGGCCTGGAACTAATTCTGGAGTACAGCCAGTCCCATGCAATCCATAAAAATTCCTGTGTCAAAATGATGTGTCCCGTTGTCTTGATGCCTTGATCAAGGTTTCTGAGTTTCTCATTTCTCTGACATCCTCCACATTAACAAGCTTACACTGAACATATGTTAATCTAACTGCACCACCACTGGAGTTCTACTCAGGAATCTACTCTTTTGCAATTTTTTTGTCAGCATATGCAGCAGCGAATGCTGTCCCTGTATAGCTAGTTCTCTTCTGTATAAATTAAAGAGTCACTTGAAAAGTTAGTGAAAATGCAAACATTATTGCAAAAATTCCCCTTTCACCTACAACCACCTTATCAAGCTACATTCTTTACTTATAAGCCACTGATGAACCGAATACAATAAAGTAAGATTAATATTTAGCCCTCTTGTAAATAATCCTAAATTACAGAGTTCTCAATAATCATAGAGGTCTTCAGAAATTAAATTAGCATCCCCTTGTTATATACTCAAGCTTCCAGGTTTTCATTCAGGTTTCTCATCTGAACTGAAATGAGATAATCAATTTCTGTTGTTATTCAAGGATTTTTTTTTTAATTTATTTTTCCATTTCCTTCAGTTATTTGCATGGGAGCATCAGAATTACAGTCTGCCAGAGCGTATGGAATAAAGGTAGAACGCACAAGTGTCCTGCATTTTCATAAAGTCTCTCCTAATCTTCTGAAAAGCCACTGAAAGAATGAGAAAAACTAATCCACATTATAACATAGTAAACCTTCTTAAGATTATTAAGTAACCTCTGCACTCCTGGTGGGATACGGGTTCCTCCTTCCTTCAGCTCTAAGCTCCAGCCAGCAGATGGTAGGTGCTCTCGATCAGAAAAGCAGCAAAGTGCACCTGACAAGGGAGGGGTCTTACCAGAGGATGTGCGAATTGACGTATCTGCTTTCCCCTGGCTGGTGCACCAGCCAGTGGAGGATTTGATCCAGCAAGATAGGAATGCATGGTTAGAGACCTCCAGTTGTTAGAGACTGAATACATGTGAGGGCTAAGATTTTTGAAGCCAAATTCCTATTAAAAACAATAGAAATCTGGGTGTACAAATCCCTTAGTCTCTGTCCAGCCAAAGCAATTCCTCTCCCCCCAGCCTCTAGCTGCTACCCATTGGTTAGCACTGCTGGTACAATTTTTTAGAAGGATTTGTTGCACAAAGAGAGAGACTTATTAAAAACAGAAAAGAATGTGTTGTGCCTCTGTAGCCAGAATCATAGTTTAAAAATCTGTGGGCCGGATTTTCCTGAATGCTCAAAAAATACAAAACAGTTATAAACCCATATGAACCACCTAAGCTCAAGTATATGGCTGTTTTTCATCTCCATTGATTCAAAGGAGGTATGTTTACTACTTCAACTGTCAGAGCATGCTTCCAGAAGAGACAAAAAAAATCATGTTTTCATTAATATTTTTTTTCCTCTTTAAACACTTCTTTACATTATTTATTGGTTCAGAGACTATGATGCACTTTAGGATAACTTAATATAAAAACAAAATATTCTCATCTTATTTTACAATTATTCTCTTTTGCTATAAATAGCCACTGAGCTAGCAGGCCAACATTCTTGAGATCCCTCTTCTGCCTTCCCATTGCACTCTATAGCTGGATTGACTAAAATACAAGGAGGATAGTTACCTTTTTTTGAGCTAACAAGGTGCAATTCTTGTCTCTGTCCAAGGTGAATTTCACCCCAGGAGGACCAGCAGCTTAGTGCATATTTGTGACCAGATCCTGAACTACTTGTACTACCAGCTCTTCTACTAGTTTCTATTTAAGTAATGTGACTTCAGTTAGATATTTGTGCATTTGCCAGGAATAAAGGGGGGAGAAATAAAGCAGCCCTTTAAAAACTTTCTCAAAGTGGTTGGAGGACATGTCAGCTGATGAGTATGTTTACTGCTCTTAAATAATTTGGGAAGAAAAGAGGGACCATTTCAGTGTTGGGAAACCTGTTACTGAATAGACCAGACTCTAGGTAAATTGCCGTGTTTTCCTTCTTTTTTTTTTTGTGTCTGCTTCGTTGATGACTATCACGGCAAGATTATTTTTTTTCTGTTACAATTCTTTCTGAGGTGAACAGAGACATCCATTGTCAACCCAGCGTCCTAGGGTGTTAGCTGCCTGCCTGCCAGAAACCCAAATCCATGATATTACAGACATACTGCCAAGCTTCAGCTAGTGATCCAGCCGTTGCCCAATGCTGTTCGTGAGCACTAATAAAACTGTCAGGTGTGACTCAGACCAGACTGACCAGAAGTGACTACTGGCTCTAGGAAAGGGCTAGGGGAACCAGGGACACCTTCCTAATGGAGGTGAAAAATAAATCATGTCAGACCATTCTATTTTCTTCCATGTTTATGGCCCACAGGTTAAGGGAGAAACAGAAGATATGATCTTGAGTTCAGTAAGATTGTGACAGATGCTGCACAACACGCCCCCAATGCTTTTATCAGTAAACCAGTAGAAGAAAGTTCTGCAAAACACATTACTATATGAATCTTGGATGAAAACTGTATTGTTATTGCTTTGTTTTGAAAAGATTGACTAAAGCCCAGTTAGAACTAGAATGATGGAATATTAAGGTACACTTCAAATTTGCAGGGCATCCAGCTGTGAAGCGTCAAAAAACCTTCACAGGACAGGTTTAAAGAGTTGTCAATTAATCATTCGCTGTGAAATCGGTGGGATGAAATAAAAAGACAAGTTCTGCACCTCAGCAGGAAAATCAAATGCACAATTACAAAGCAGAGAAAAGCAAGTTAGCTACAGAACTGCAGAAAGATCTTAGATACAATCATGTGCAAACTGAGTTAGCAGTATGATTCTCTTGCAAATATGGCATTTTATGAGAGGTAATTAGTCCACACCTCTTGGCACTAGTGATGCCTCAAATCAAAAATACAGTCCAGTTTTGAACAATATGTTTCAAGATTTATGCAGACAATCTGAAGAGTCCAGAGAAGAGCAACAAAAAAAAAAACCACACCAGGTTGGAATATACGATCTAGGAAGAAAAGCTGAAAGATTTGGGTTTGTTTAGTCTAGAAAAGAGACTGAAGGAAGACATAAGTCTTCAAATATGCAAGATGCTGTTATAAATATGACAGTGATCAACTGTTCTTCATGTCCAGCAAGGTTAGAAGAATAGTTCCGCGTACCGTGTGGCAAAAGAAGATTTGTTAGCTATTAGGACAAAATAACTAACAAAAACAGCCATACACTGGAACAGCTCACCGAGGCTGGTCATGGAATCCTCATCACTGGAGTCCATTACGGAAAGGTTAGACAAATCACTGTCAAAAATAGTCCTTGGCTCGGCCACAAAACAGAGAGATGGACTGGTCGCCTGAGCTCCCTCCCATTCCTACACTTCTATGATTTACTAGGGAATATGGAGTTTCTTGCACAAGCCACTCTTTTTAGGGGTTTAGCAAGTCACACTGACTAATATATTGCATGCAAAAACCTCTATCCTGATGCCAAGTACTTCAAACTCTATTTAAAACTTTACCACTGTAAAAACTGTTATGTTCTAGCAGGAAAATCCAGGAAGTAGTACTCTGCAATATTATCGTACCAAGGGAGAAGCCAAGTCATTTCAAAAGACCTTTCAAAATCTCATGTGTGACCACAGGACAAGGTCAGAAAAGGCCAATGACATTTCTCTGTCAGAAGGTAAGAAAAGCCCAAAACAGCTGGGGTTGTCACAGTCTGACAAAAGCCAATACACAGCAGTGGCTGAAGGCTACATGGAAATTGATTCAACACACTGTTACAGCAAGAACTCTCTGGTGTCCAGCACATCTTGAGCATAAAAACTAACATCTAATAAGCTGATACGTTTCAGAAGCTTTCACCCTGAAGCTACATGGGGATGCTTATAACTGATGAGCCTGGTGAATTTATTGAGCCATCAGACACTTAATAAGTAAGGAATCCCTGAATACTTAGAGTATCGCATTAGAAAAGTGAGTACTTATTGTCTGGACCAAACTATAATCAGTTCTTTGCATGAGGGCATAGAAAGCACTTGTGGATTGTGAGCCCCACCAAAGAGCCCATTACAGACCCATTGACAAAGGCATTGCTTCATATCATGTGTGACACATCTACTACAAAGAACCCAACTCCTGTCTCAGACCTTACGTGCCATTGAGCAAAAACAAGAAAAAAGAAAGGAAGACTACTCCAAAAGAATTTACAAGAATGAGAAGATATGTTAAAGGCAGCAGTACTACTGGCTATGGCAGGAAATACCCTCGGAAGAAGTAAGCGTGGTGACTCCACTCCACTCAACTGATGACAGCATCAAGCCTAGCAAAGGCCTGCGTAGACACAATAGTATACTGTTAAATTCTAGGACAAAAATCAAATAAAGCTAAAATCTTTAACACTTGAGAGACATTATCATCTCCACAAAAGATCCACTGGAATAGCTACGCTGATCTGACAAGCCATAATTCAGAAAAGTACTTAAGCTTCTGAAGTCTTACAAACTTCAGTGGTATCCAGGCAATTGGTGAATGCTGTCTTGGTCAGAAAGATTCTCCTGAGTTATTTCCCTTCAGAAGCATTTCACAAAAGCCTCTGAAGACAGCCTGGAAGAATGTGAGCTACCTGCAAGGATAATTCATAAAAACAATAGCCAAGGGACTGGAAGAAGCTCAGTTTTCTTGCTAAAATGTTTAATGCAAGTTTCTGCAAAACATCTTTCTGTTTTAGGACATTTCTACATACAGATTCTGTTTTTCAGAGATCCCATTCCTGCATTCCTTGCAAACCCAAAACACCCGCTGACATCATTAGGCAATGCATTGGCATCAGAAATACGGGACTAAGCCAACAGAGGTTGTGGGTAGCCAAAACTATGCTGGAGACAGTTCGTCCCGGTTTGGTCAAACTAACTTTTGAAATCACAGCTGGTTCACAAATTGTGAACCTCCTAGGGTCCTAGCAGACCCCACTCCCCGTTACTGCTGGCAGCTCTTTGACAAGCTGATCCACCTATGCTCAGTGCAGATGGCCACGCTTCTTCCCTCCTCAACCCTCACAAGCTAGGACCCAGAAATCCCTTCTCCTACGCTTAGGGAAGCAGCTATTCCCGCTTCCTGGCCCAGCCCCACTCCCATGCTCCCTGGCCCCACTCCCGGAACCAATTCATATGCAATGGGCTACACATCCTGCTGGTGGAGAAGGGCTAGGAGGGACTGTCTTGAAAAGATTTTAAATCTTATTAATGAATACAATACGAACTTCAAAGTCCTACTGGGGAGCAGTATTTGTGTAATGGCAAGAAAGAAAAACAAATGTATCTTGAATCCTGACACTACTAAAGGCAGCGGAGGCAAACACCCAGGGAGCCAGGATTTCAATCAACAATTGATTTGAGTACCCATTCTTGTAGTGGATGGAAGGAATCTGCTTGAGAGAAACGTAGGAAAGGAAACTACAGATGGAAGGAAAACAGAGATCACAAATGCAAAGGGCAAGGGTTGAAAAAAAGCCAGAGTGAATTATAACAAAAGCAGCTAAAACAAACCTGAACCCATGTTAGTTAAAATGGGAAAAAAGCTTTGTCAGTATTAGCTAAATAGGCCTCCTGTAAAGAGTCAGTGAGCCCTTAATTTTCTGTTATTTGTACGTTGCTTAAAGAATCTTTTTCATCCTTTTACAACCCACACATATGACCACCATATAACCCAATGTATATAAAGTGCAGGGAAGCCACAGTTTCAGGACTAACTCTGCTCTCAATCTGGCAAAAGAATTTTGACCATTAGCTTGCAGGGGAGGGAGCAAATCCAGCCCTTGAAGCGAAAGTCTCTTCTTCACATAATCAGGGTCAGTTGCCCCCATGCAGCTGACAAAATCTTGGGAAGGTTAGCCAGCTCTCTGGTCCTGAACATGTTATGATCGTCTACATTTCTGACAAAACCCGATTCTTGGATTTAACAGGTCCCATCCAACTATTTACTGCTGAAGGTTGTGGATGTGTGACCCCTTGGACGAACCCTGAGGAAAACACAGAATCTCAAACACAAAACTCTGTTCAGAAAATCCCTTTCATATGGGGGGACCGCTGTAAGCAAAAATCCTTTTCCTTTTCTATATTAGAGCTGGCAGTTCAAGATTAGATTGTAGAGTAGGTCTCTCTGGGCACAGTACTGCATCAGTCTTTCAACTACAGCACACTCCTATCCAGTGAAGCAGGCAGACAGAGCCATGATTATTATTGTCTTTACTTTTCAGGCAATGATATTTTACAGGGAGAAAAGAGAGGAAGATAGGACAATATCAGTATGACTAATATCTTTAAATTAGTCAGTTACAAGTCTGAGTTTTCTTTCTGCAAAAATGCCACTGAAATCCAAGGACCAATTCTTGGTAAGACCTTTTGTTTTCCCAGACAGCATATCACTGGCACAATCCCTTCATCAGTCGTCCTGTCAGTCTTCCCAGATATTGGATGATGTTCAGACATTGAACCCTCTGGACTATGGACATCACCCCCTGGGAGAAATCTCATTTTGTAGTTTTCCTCCTATCTGACTGCTCTGCAATTCAGCGTCTTCTTCTACTCATTCGCTCCTCTATCTCCTTAAGAACATTAGTTTTCCTGCTTCAGTAGAGCCAGTGTACAGATATTCCAAAGAAAGAAGCCAAGAGCTCTAAACACTCTCCAAATTTCTCCATCGTACTGTTTGGCACATAAGGAAAACAACTTTTGACACTACGAGTGTTTTTCGTTATGATAGGGAGAAAAGATCTGAAACTACATTTCCCATCAGGCATCACAACTTGATTTTGATGGTTCTGAAGACTGTATCATTAGCTAGCCACTACATTACTCTACTCATGTCATAATAATCATTATTACAAGTGGATCAAAAATAAATTAATCACCTGAAAACTAACTAAATGTAAAATCTCCACACAAAAAAACCCCAAATGAAAATCAGCAGACATTATCATACGTCAGCAGCCTTGTTTTCTATGAATACATTTTATGCTTGATTTCCCATTTCCAGAATCTTTTTTTTTTCTTCATTGTTATATTCACTTGCAACTGAGGAATGTGAAATAGTTCTTCAAGCCTCCTTGAAGTCTACAATGAATTGTGCAGCCAGACCAGATTGTTTCAAGCTTAGCTTTTAACTTGACATTTGGCTTTGGGAAAAAAAAAACACCAAAGAGTGTTTTCTTCAATATTTTGATTAATTTCACAGAATTTCCAGGAACATGTAAGCCACATATCAAAACTTTTTAGTATAAAGTCTCATTTTGGGATCTGGAAGAGTCTGCAGTTAATATTCATTGCAATTACAATACTTTATCATGCTGTGGAACCTGTGTTCAATGGCATCAGAATGTGGGGTTAGTTTAAGAGCACTTTTGCACAGATTAAGGCAAAATGTTCATGAACTATTTGATAATCAGAGGAAAATGTTTTTTGAATGAAGCAATAAATATAAAATTTCACAACCTCTTTTGACAGCAGATCGAATTCACCTTTTGCATCCTTGACCAAATCTGAAGCAATTCCGTTGATGCCAACGGAATGAAACTGCTGTAGAAACACTTGGGGCAGTCCTACCCCTTTTGAAATCAGCAGCAAAACTCCCACTGACTTCAGATCCCATACGTGTAGCTCACAGGCACAGCACTGCTCTTGGTTGGCCTACTAACCTTTGTGACTTAACACGTGCTGCGCTTCCCGTTTGCAGTCTCTGAGGTAAGCCCTCTGTGCTGTTGAAGGTTCCTGGCCTAAGGTATCATTTTCTTTGTTTATTGTCTGGCTGCATAGATGTCTGGCACAGATTTCAAAGTACAGTAGCTCAAAAATATGCTCAGTGCATATGTGCATAAACCCTGTAGTGGATTGCATCACACATCCTGCATCTGAAACTAAAATCACGTACCTAGTGCTCTCTGTATTATTCATGGTTTGCATGAAGCAGGTAATAAAATGCAGCCATATCAGTATCACGGCTTAGTAGTTTAACATCATTGACTAAAGGGGATTTATTCCAGAATGAAATCAAGTAAATGAGTTCAGGATATTTTTCTTTATATGTGCAAGAAAGAAACATATGAAATACTCCGAGAGATCAGCATGGTTCACCTAATCCAGTTCCCATCTGTGCCAACACTCACAGCACATACAAGAAATTCTATACTGTACATTTACTGAATTACATTTCCTCCAGTTTTGCAGGGCTTGGCACAGTCAAATGCTCCAAAAAAATTCAAAAGCACATTAAAAACTACCAACTTAGTCTCAACAAAACAAGCGTCTCAGAGCAATAAGAAAACTGTTCTATAGCTTCCAGGGAGGTCGCTTACTGTATTGGCTGGACTAAATTGTACTGAACTTGCTGAAGTCAAGCATTTAAGCAATATTTAGTTTACGTAAGCTAGTAATATAGAATCAGAGTTAAACTGCCCAAGTGAACGAAGGCAGCAATGGGAAAACACAGTGAGTTAGATTCCAGCCCACCTTGTATATATCCTTCCCTGTCCAGCTTCAGTGGAACATTATAAATGCTCCTGCCACCACATACAGAGTTTGTCCCTTTTTCAGGTTTTATTGCTGCTTTTGTACTCCGGGCTACCATTATTTTACTACCAGCCCTTCTAAAAGGGCTGATGCAGCCATGGCACAGCGGCAGTACTGTGTAATCAGTAAGAAGTAACAGTGAATCCCAAGTTGTGATAGACGCTTGGGACCGGTGTCCCTTCTCAGGCCTTGAATTTCTCACAGGTCACGGATGTTGGCAATTTAGACACAGTGAGAGGCAAGTTCTGGCTTATTTGTTCCAGGCTAAACAGGACAAACAGAGAAACATCAAGGTCTTGGGAAGAATAAGCAATTCCTCCTTTACTCTGGACAGGAGGTGCTGCTCCAACAGGAAAAATCTGACCAACAAGGCTGAAATCTGGCTTTTATCCACTCCTAGTGGAACCAAAACCATTATACAGTCTAAATAGCTGAATAAATTTCTTCCAAGTCAATTAATATCAACATCCTTCATCTTAAAGTATTACCTCATCACAGGTTATTATTACTGTCATTCAAGGACAGGCAAAAATCTGGTGTAACTTTCCATAATCTCTATTACATATCTGAAGTTTGACAGAAACACAGTATGTGTTTGTGAGTGGACAAGCATGGATTTCTGCAGGTAGGAGGGTTACTCATGTTCAGTTTCCCGTATTTTTTGATCAGCTGATCCTAGAGAGGATTTCTAAAGCTTGCAGTCCAATTCTGGCTCCAAAACATGGCCGGCTTGCCCTCGCTGTTTGGCAAGAAACAGCAAAATTGTGTTAACAGTTTCTTTCAAGAATACACGTTAGTAACTGCCAAATGACAGTTGTAATGACCCTGACGCATTTCTCCCCTTAGGGCTTTTTTGTTTAGAACCCAGTTGCCGTCCAAGCAGAAAAAATCATTCTTTGCCATGAACTCTCCCATCACCCCGAGCTTTCTCCACCACCACCAGCACTATACCTAGTGAGAGTAAAGGAAGAAGCCACCTCCTGCCTAACGAAGAGCTACTCCCACCTGGAATTATAGACACCAGCACATGCATTAAAGGCTTGAAGCAGAGCCTGCTGAAATCCAAGGAGTCTTTCCATCAACTTCAACAGGCTTTTGGTCAGGTCCTGAGAGTCTATTTTTATGCATTCACTCATTTTTTCTCTTGTTTATTTAAAGAACCATTTCTCTGAAATCCAGGCAGAAAGACTCTAATATTTTTGGTATTGTATCAGGGCAATGGTTTAATCATAAGTTAAATTAAGAAGTGCCACTGTCTGCAGCCAAAAGAAAGAGGCTAACTCTGACATGCCACCTGTGCACTGCTTCTCTGGCTCAGCATTGACCTTGGTTGACAGGAACATGTGCCTGAAAATTGCACCCAAGAGGAAACTCATCACAACATGAACAATCACAGTAGAATGATAAACACCCACACTGCGCAAGAAAGCTGCCAAACCCTCACAGCAGCCAGGACTCTAACTGCATCTGGAAGGAAATATGCATGTACCAAAAGAATGTATGTGTGTATACACGAGTATGTACGTATGTGTTTACACACACTTTCTTGCTCCGCTTTGTGCCTAGAGAGCCATGTTTCATTTTGTCATAAAATGTATGCGTAAAAATATCTTTCTGCTCCCTTATGACAGAGACAACTAAGATTATCAGGTTCCCTATATGCAATCAATCACGATGGAAGGTTATGACATCTTGCAGTGATTTAATCCTACTGATCCATTCACATACATTTTTCCCCTTAACAAGATAACTGATGTCTTTAGCTTTGAGTAGCTTGGATTTCCCTTTAATAATTTATGATTACATGCTCCCACAAGATCATCAAAGCTGTGAGAAGGCCATAAAAAACACATTTGGTAAGAAACTAGTCTAACTAACTGTGTTTCCTCTTAACTAATGGAAGAAACAATGGGTTTTAAATGTTACATGGATGATTTTCTTGCACATGTGGTCTTACGGAAGATTCCTGCTGTGGAAGTCTAAGGTTGGCAGACATCTTCAAAGACAAACTGAAGAGCCAAAACAGTCTTTATGGGCTCAAATCTGTTCACAGGAACAGGTACTTGCACAAGGAGAACACAATGCATTCATGCAGAAATCACTTAAACCGTGAAAGATCAGATACATTCAGTGTTAACACTCCCAGAGTAAGCCTTTCTGCAAAAGTGTTTGGAAAGGAGAAACAAGCTAGTATGCCAACAAAGACTGAAAACAATTCTTGCTTTCTTCTATCGTCTTTCATCTAAAATATGTGCTATCATCTCCTGCGATCTCTAGACATCCATAGACCAAGATCTGTGAAATGCAAGTCATGGGGGCAATAAAAGGAGTTGAAGGTGCTCGGTTCCTCAGCATGAGAAGTATACTTGTAGGAACACAAGCAAGATTGCAAGAAATCCATTTTCTCTGTGCCTGCATGTCAATCACAGGAGATCCGTATCACTCATGTATGAAGGAGACAAGGAAAGGAGTTGCATGTCTGGTTAAATGTATGGATATTCAGGGTTTAAGGATAGGGGCACTTGGCATCTGCCTGTAAAAATGTCTGATAAAACTCCTTCAATTTTGAAGGCCAAATCTGACACCTCTTAGGTAGCTTTCACACTGCAAGCGCCAACTCTGCTTAAGATGTGTGAAACCCTTGGTGTGGCTAGAAAAAGCTGTGGATCAGCTGAAGCAGCAGATCCTGCAGGGTGCTGAGCCACTAGAGTTCCTTTACAATCACTGGTGGGGTCCATTCTTCCTGCTCTTACCCACATGTGTGCATTGCAGCATTTAGTCATGTAAATAAGGGAAGAAACAGTGGTGAGGATGTATGGTTTTGTTTTTGTTTCAAAGACTGTCTGTGCCTGCAGACTTGCCAAAGCCAGATGCTGCAACTCTGCATAGTGTTACTCTGCAAGATGGGCCAGAATCTTCCAGACGCTGGGTGTGGTGGGTGCGAGGCCACTTCATTAGCTGTTTGAAGCTGCGTGGGTAGTTTCCATTGTGGTCTAGCAGCCGTGCAGGACGCACCCAAAGAAGCTGGGTAAACTGCATACAGGAATTAGCCCACACTAAATTCCACGCTTCCACAGCTGGATTGCTACCCATAACCCCAGCAAGCTAGCTGAAAGCGAGGTAGGTACATCTCCAGTGAGAGGAGACAGATTAAATACTCAGACAGGAGGCCCTTCTTTCTGCATCCTACAGCACAGAACGCCACCCTGATGCTGGAGAACAAGGTGTGAAATGGGTCCCTTGAAATAAAGGCGAGTTTAGCGAGGAATCAGGAGGCAGATCTGCTCAATAGAGTGTCCCAAAGCGGGAAAACACCAAGCTTCCATGGTTTTAACCACTAAGCTGGAAGTCCTGGAAAACCTGACCTTAAAAGGAGTGACTTCCCACTAAGGGTACAGAAAACATGGAAATCCCAGTAATTTCCAGCATTTTCAGACTTTCCGATCACCTACCAGTAAATGCCAACTGAGAGCTTGGAAGCCCTGCAACAGACTTCCAGACAGCCCACAGAGCAGGGCTGCCAAAGCACCACCGATCCCATATAGCCCCACAACTGCTCTACGGAGCTGATAGTCAGTCACGTGTCAAATGCTGTTTTCACTGAGAAGCTGCAGGAATCAGGGAGCACATTTATTTCGGAAATAAAATGTTTGTTGTTTCCAGAATGGAATTATCTCAAAATTTCTGGTTGGCAGAAAGATTTCTTTTTATTTCCCAGATCAATTTGGACCAAAACCCCACACAAAAAAAATTAAGGAAAACAAGATTTCCCATGAACCAGAAATTCTGTTCTTCAGCCAGTTTAAATTGGTAAAAAGTGGAAGGGAGAAAAGGAGGGAGGAATACAGTTAGCCAGTATAAATCTTCTTGAGACCTTTATATTGCCAGACTTGTTTTCATGTAATCAGAGATGTTGATACCAGAAGGAACAACTGCAATTTCTTATCTAAACCTTTATATGAGCTCAGATCAAATTCCCAAGGCTTAACAAGTTACCACATGTCAGCTGAACCAAGCAGTCTTTGTACATCCTCAGCCCTTAACTAGCGCAAGACCATGTGGTTTAACATAATCATTTTTGTTACAGGCTAAACCAAGCTTCATTGCCTTAAATATGCCACAGCCTAAATGTATACACATTTACCACATTTCACCTATAGAATCATAGAATATCTCAAGTGGGAAGGGACCTGACACATAGTACCTCATTAATCTGTGGCAATTTGGACATATATGTAAGAAAAGAGACAATAATTGACTTGCAGCACCATTACTTTGCTGCTCTACTGTGGTGCCGTTAGGAGCACCACATGAGACCAAGGGTCACAACTCTCCTACACAACAAGCAGGAGCAACAGCTGTTACTCTACCAGTTACTAATTAACTGAACTAATTAACTAATAATTAATTAACTAGTAGTACTATTCACCCAACTGTTTCAGACTGAGCTTATGCCTGAGTCTTATGAGAAATCTCTCCCAACCACAAAATGTGCCACAGATCGCTATCTGAGCATATCACTCCTTTTAATGTAAGGATGTGCTGCTATGCTCAGTTTACAGATTCAGAAGGGAACCATATTACCTAGTCTAGAAGTCATGCAGGAGATCTGTGGTGTAACACAGTCTCAAATACAACAGACCCCTACATCCCTTTTACACACCCGTACCTCCTCAATGATCTGTCCTTTCAGACTACCGTCTGTCTCGGTTTCCCAGTTTAATTGTCAGGAGTATTAGGTTATGATCATCAAGAATAATGAGATTGGTCCTATTGCTATCAACTGGAGCTTTGCAACTAATTTTAACAAGAACAGGCTCGTTAGCTTCAGAAAGTTAAAGATACCACAATGCTTCCTCATATTGCAAATAGAGCAGTAGGTTAGTCAGTAGTTAGAGGGACTATGTATATATGTATGTAATAATAGAAACATATATATTTACAATATATATGTTGTTGAAACAACAACAGGTAAGTTTTCCTTCTGTAGCCATGGAACAACCTACAGACCCATGAAACATTCTGCATCTAACTTCTGCCTTGTTTACCTTCTCAAGGTCTCCGTTAACTTATCTCTTAGTCCTAACATTGCAAGTCTGCCACAGATTTCAAACTGCTACCATTTAAAAGGAACAAATAGCCTACATCTATGGAAATTATTCTATTATTTTACCCTAAAATAGAGATTCGGGGTAAAAAGTACATGTTTCAACACTGAGGTCAATATACAAGAGTACTACCTGACCCTCCTACAGGACTGTCAAACTTAAGGATCAAATATCCCATGATTTGCCATAATTAAGAACATGCTCACTTCCCAGCATTTGCTGCAGTTCTGGCAAGTCGTGAGACAGCAAACTTTAAATCTGTAACATGACTGATAGAAGTGTTGTTTTTAAAGATTGAAAATGTTTTAGCACTAAATATTAAGTCACTCAGAGATTGGAATATGTATAGGATCAATTTTTCACCACATTTCATCAGTCTTTTATACTGTGAAAGCTAGTGGGGTTACTCTGGCATAAAACCAGTGCAATGGAATGGAGACTCATGCCTGTGGTCACTAACGTGACCTAGTTGTATATACAACAGGATATGGGGAAAAAATATTAAGAAAGGGTGTCAAAGCCCAAACATGTTCTAAAATGACTTTCCAGTGTGACACTAAGTAAAATCAACATTGTTTTTTGACAAACACTTTGGTAGTATTTGTTGGAGATGGTCTATGAGTCTCACTTTTCACTCATCGTTGGGACTACAGAATTTATGTCCAAATCAGTAACAGAAAGTTGCACCACCTTGCCACCAAACTGTGGCTGTGCCTGCAGCAGGCCAAACTGTTTGTGTGGCACAAAGAGGTCACGTGCCATCCAAAGTTACAGACGGAAGCAGATTCCAGCAAAAATTCTGACATCATTCTAGCTGTTAGGCTGTGCTGTCTCCATTTCAATTCTCTCTCAGACAGTTTCTTACTGAATCCAAGACTATCTTTTGAGTTTTGCCCTTGGTTTATGTTCTCATAACAATTACACACAGTAAATGTCAGAGAAGATTCATGAAGGCCATGAGAAGATAGGCCAAGCAGTACAGAAGACATTTCTGTGCTAGACAAAGCTATGAGACACAACTCATGAAGGATTGTAATCTGGAGAAAAATGGCTTGGCAAGTAAAAATGAAGGCCATGAAGTCACAACCTTCACTGAGAAAATTCATTTAAATCAACCAAACGTGAGAAGGTCCTTACTGCTGTTTGCTCCTTTGGGTTTGTTTTTCTCAGTTTAGAATCAGATCTGCCTTTGAGCTCTTTCTGCCAAACTCTTGACAAGTTTCATTTTAAAAACTGACTACAACAACGAAGCTTTTAACTGTTTTTATATTAATCTACTTCAAACTCATTTTTATCTAGCTAGAGGCAGGGTTTAATCAATTACAGGTTCTTTCTCTAAGGCAGGCCTCAGCTCAACTTAACCACAGTTTACACTGTGGCCTACATTACTAAATTCCAATGGCATTTAACTTTTCAAGGTCTTTCTTTAGAGTGGTAACACTGAGCTTTACATGATACAGAGACAAGGGTTTAGGAAATGCCAGCTGGTTACTCCTGAAAGGATTCACTGATGGACTCCACCACCACTAATGGAAAACTGAAGAATGCACTTAGCCAGAACGATGTCAGACGTTAGGATTTCTCACTACCCATCACACACACACACACACACACACACAAACCTCTTTCATGCTTACTGGGAAGCTCCTGGAAGAGCCCAATTTTGCATTCCCTGCAAACCCCCAAATTCCCTTGGATTTCACTGACAATTTTGAGTTGCACAAGCATAATTCCCTCTCCAATGAGTAACTTCTGCCAGAGCCACAAAAGGCATGACTCTCCTACAGCTGTTAGCCAGAAGATTTAGTCTTTTTGAGCTCAAATTGTCAAGCTATCTTCTAGCTCTGGTAGTTCCAGGTTCAATTCCTGGTAATGATTAGGACGACAGTTACTTCATGGAGAACACAGAATCCATCTCCAAGTACTTCAAAAATTCTTAATATAGAACACCTTTAGTTTTATTTTAGTAGGCATAAATATATACTCACATACTATCTCAAGATATGATTGGGGGGAAAAAAGCGTTGAAAACTGATTTGTAATAGGAGATGCAGATTAATAATAAATGGTTACGTAACACAAAATGGCACATAATATTAGGAATCATTAACTGCAATAAAAAACAGATGTCACCGTGTCTATAACAACCCTGCAAAATTCTACTTGTCTGTTACCTCTGGGATTTTTCTTTTACATATACACTTACATGTTAAAACTTGCAATTTCCATGGCAAAGACCAGTCAAGGATCTTTTATGTCTGAGCTTATGAGGTTTGATATAATTTTCTAAAGTTGCCTAGGATAGAACACATGAGAACTGCAAGCAGCTGACTCAAAGAATCACATAATATTATCTGTGTATGCATTTACAGCTTGTGTTTAGGAGGAAAAACACATTCAGTGAGAGAATGACATCTTTTCAAGGATTTAAACAAAAACACAAAAAAATCAGAGCGGAATTAAGCAGGAAGATATACAGCAATAATTGCCTAACAACCTCCCTGCAAGGCTTTCTCGCTGCCACCCTTAAAAGGCTTGCTGGAAAAAATACCACAGGTCGCTCCTAAACATGGTTTGGTTAGTAGGAAACAAAAGCTGGTAATAAAAAAATGCAGTGGCTATTTCCCTGTACCACAACAGGATTAATTATTACTTTTCCTCTAAATTTAGAGTTTTTCTTGTATTCTGTTACTACAAAAATCTTGATTATACTTCAAGTTATAATATTAACCAAATATATCTGATTTTCTGCATTGACTTGAGGAAGTTCACTGTATGAGCACATATTCTTTTCTACGCTGTAGCCTAACACAGAAACTGCTTAAAATCTCAAAACTCTGAAAAAACTTCTGAAAGAGCTTAATTTGAAATTCCGCTGCAGTCAGTGGGACATGCTTATCTACATTTATATGTTTGGCAGCTCAGGACCCAAAAGAGCTACAGCAGGTTCCTCTCTCCCCATGCACATTGAGGTCTTTTCAAATCCCACCAACCATTTAGGGAACTCCAGCTCCCAGCTAAATAAAATGCTTAAAATAATCTGAAGTGCACAGTCTAGACAACCCCCATCCTGTGAACATATTTGCTACCAAAGAGCACAAAAAGTCTTCGAAACATTGTAAAGAAGTAGAAAATTTCCTTCCCTTTGGAAACAATGAAGGCCACTCCATGTGTTAACTTGGACTCACGCTATCAATTGCTGTTTCCTACCTCCACAAAATGCATTCAAAATTGTATTAAGGGCCTAATATCATGTTGTAGGTCCATGCAAACCCCTCCGTTCCTGTAGTGACCAGCTTCTACAGACAGATAAATTAACAAATCTGAGCATGTAAACTGGTTACAATCCTTGTTGTTGGGAGCAGTAAAAGTCTACATATTTACTTTTTTAATCAAGCTGAAAATGATAATCTAAAGCAATAGGATGACTTGACTTCTGTCTGCATAGAGAAGAAAGTGCAAGCTGTTGCAGAAAAAATAACATTTACTGATGATATACAAATTTTAAGAGAGACAAGTGTGAACAAACAAAAGCTGTTTCATCAAATTCCGTAATAGAGATATGCAAAGGAAATGCCAATATGCATTACATTAATAAGATGCAGTTACTGGCAGGTAGTTAACCCTTTCAAAATCAGTGATGCTGAAAACCATGAGACTGGATTTCGTCATTTCCCTGCACAGTACATTCTGTTTGGTCTATCATGGGAAAATCCCCTTTGTTTTCGTCAACTTCAAAGTTTATTTTGATGCAAAATCCCCCTCAGATACAGCGATGTGACCACCTGACCTAAGCCATAGTGTGATAACACACATACATACTACTCTTCCTCCTACAGCATCTTTTGCAATATATGCTGTTCACGTGCCAAAAGCTCTTTCACCGATAGACTGTTTATTGAGAAATTAGGTAAACTGGCCAACTATGTGTACCAATTAAAGGTAAAACACTGATAAAAGCCAGCTAGAAGAACAGACAAGCAGGGGTTTATAACAAGAGAGAGCAAGCTTGATGGAGGGAAGAGCAGGAAAAAAGATAAGAATGGTTTCTGTAAATTAGACCAATTCAATTTAATCAGTGTATATATACATCATGTATTTACATGTCACCATGATAATCATGAGATCCATCAAGAAAGAGTATCCCTGTATGAGCAGAGGCCCAAACAGTCCAACAGTTTTGTACAGGGCTCTGCTGAGAAGACTGGCCAGGAAAGGTCTTATCCGAGACCCCTACCAGCACCTGCAGGCAGTTTGTAACGCACTCCCTGGCAGAGCCAAGACACTTACAAAGTGAGATGACAGCTGAGCATGGTTTTGTGGAGCCTAGCAAGGCCCACACAGGGCCATTGTGTGCCTACATCCCTTTGCAGACCTATCTGCTAGAATTTTACTCAAGTTTACACAGGCCATCTGTGTAACAGCCCAAGTGACAATGCTGGTGCACCACCGCCCACTGCACCAGTGACTGAACAACAACGCCGTCTCGCTCTTTTTGATCACCTTCTGCCACAGCTCTCTCCACTATAAGCCGCTGATTTGGAAACAAAAATCCGTGCAGGGCCATTTCTCATGGAAAGCAGAATTAAACATCCTGGGCACCAAGCTGTAAGGGAGTCGGGGTCTGAGAGGCAGATGCCCTAGCAGGAGCAAATCTGGTACTGGTTAGAGAGCCACTGCCTCAAGTACATTTTGAAAAGCTTACATATTGCATGATTCCTTAGCTACTCCACACTGTGCTTCTGTACACTGCACTATATAATCCCCCAGTGCAGTAGGTGGGCTGGCTATTTTTAAAGTGCTTTGGATGAGTTTAGGCTGGTTATCATGCCTCTTTGATTTTCCTCCTTTTTGCAAAAGAGACTGAGTTTTGACTCAGAAATAAATATGTCTGGTAAAAGAAAACAAAGTCAGGCTTTATATAAAATTTACACTGCACATAAAATTAAGTCTAAGTACAAGACAAATCATGTTGATAAGTGGTTAATAAGTTAATAAAGATACTATTCATCAACCCACTGGAGTTGAACATTATAGTGATTTATAATTCTCTGGAATGTTTTTTACTGGTGTATTTATAACTGCTTACACCACATGGTCCTCACATGGCTAACAAGCTCTGCAGGAGCTGTTTGTTATTTAGGAAAAGCATATTAATGAAATCTTAACATAAAGTGAGTGACCAGACAATATAGTGTAAGATACTATATTTTATAACCCATACATGAACTGAAGTATTTACCAGACCATTCTTTAAATAACTGTTAACATATTAAGCCAGCAGCAGTGATTCATGCATATTAAATAAACAAGAAAGTAAAGGCTTGCAATGGAAGACTCTTCTATTGCTGTCAAAAGTGGAACCTAGTGAGCTGCAACGCACTAATAAATACATGCTGCTGAATCCATTCTCAGGTTAAAGAGTTTGAAGCTCAGCCTCAGAAAGTGTTGGGATAATAAAGTGTCTCATTAATTATTCCTGGCAGAGGTAAGAAGAGGATGTTGTATGCACTATCTATGTCCTTTGTCGTGTAGCTGGCAGCAATGCTGCTGTCTCCTACGGCTCTGCCCGAGTAGCTAAGGAAGACCTCACCACTCCTCCCTAAGGCAGGCACTCAGTATTCAGATGGCACTGACAGCTGCTGCAAGAGAAGGGTTATGAACTCTTGCACTTCCACAACTCAATTTCAAACAGACTTTCAGTGCCAAGACTCTTGGAAAAAAGCTTGTTTACAGATCAGGAAAATGAATAGGAAAATAATGCAGTTGCTCCTGTGTCAAAATTTAACAGAACTCTACATATATCCCCAAGGTCCTCCAATTCACATCCAAATATAGACTTAGACACATAGGAATAAGGGAATTTTAATACAAAGAGAATTTCTAGAAGAGCATTGTTTGAGCTTTATTGACTAGTTAGAAAGACAAACTAAATGGCCAACTTATCCTGGAAAGCATCAGACCCTCTTTCACAACTGACTGTGATATGGTTAGTAGGACACAAGACTGGACTGAGCACATCTATACTGCATGCGCCCTCTGGGTCTGAACTCGGGGCTTGACCCAACAGACTTACCATTCCTGTGTACAGATTTGGATGCTTACCTTCCTCCTTGTCTCTCCCTCTCTTCTTTTGAGACCAAACACTAGCTGTGTTAACACTTTTGCATAGTTTCATCTAGATGGCTTGACTTTGAACTGGAACAGAGCAGAGGAGACTTGCTTGCACAGAAACCCCCAACGTTTACCCATACGGCAACAATTAACAGCAACTTCTGTCACCACCTCTTTGCACTGAATAGAGATTCTGTTGAACAAACACACCCACCCTTGTACACTAGCTCTCCCCAGACCCCAGGAACCCTGGGAGGCTGCAGAATCATCACCAACAAAACCCACAGCCCAGAGTCTGACATGAACAGGGTGGACTGGCAGTAAGTTACGGCACAAGCCCAACTGAAGTTTGAACAAAGTGCAGCTACAGACAACCCCTCCGTTCTGTTTCCGGATCAGATAATGAGTTGTTTGTGATTTTGGACACTTTTGTTCGCTTGTTTTGCATCTCTTTCTGAGACCCTCTTTGTCTGACCTGCGTGTACTCCCAAAAGGTATATCTGGACCAGGACTATTTCTCACTGTGAGCGCTACATCAGCAACTTAGTGCATCGGAGAGCTTCTTTTTAACTTCAAATTTGCCCTTGTACTTGGAGCCCTACAGCATGTACCTGAGAGCATCACTGGTACATGGAAAGCAGTTTTTCTCCTGGTGGACACAAGGGTGATGTTTCAGGGTACCATCCAAAGCATCCCACTTGCAGTGTGAATAGTGCAGCACTACTTCTCCTCTACACACACATGGCGCATCCTAAGACCTGCAGCCACTGCAAACCTTGCTGCTGGTAAAGGTGCAATGCTGACCCACAGTCCTAGAACCATAAGGGATCATGCCCAGTCAAACCCTGGTCTTTCTCTCTTTGCATCACAAATACACTCTATGTGTTTATACAGTACTTGGAGCATTTTGATATAATTCTGTATCATTTTGCAAAGTTGTAAAGTCCTCCAGAACCGCAGAAAATCTCTGGAGAAAGGGAAAAAGAGCAGGAATGGGAGGTAGAAAAATAGAAAAATTAATAGCGGTAGTCTGTGAACTTCATGAACCTATTACAGAAACCCCAGATGCAAAATACAATATAGACCTAAATTCCAGCACCCATTACTCACGCTGCTTTTGCAACATGAGTAAGTCATGCGCGGAATAAGATACTGCCCTGCATGAGACATCCAGTATAACCTGGACCACACTGCATGAGGGATTTTCTGTCCCAAAAGCAAAGAAGAAAAAATTAGTGAAAATAAAGTAGAAAAAGATCACTGTGAAAGTTCTAGGTCAACATATTATCAGAAAGACAAAGTATCAGTTGCAGTTACATATATATACCCTGAAGTCTGATTTCAGAGTAGATACACATACCATGTTCTTGTCAGGCATTTGCCTAGGGGTAGATGATTTTGCTGCATGTTAAGTACCTTCTCGGGGAGAGGAGGGAGGTCAGATATTTTTTATCGTCTTCAAACTTACTGGAATTTCTTTCCAACTTTGTTCTAGCTCCAGCTTAGTTTTGTCCAAGATTCTCTCTAAGTGTACCCTACCCAATGTGTGGGCTAGGCAGACTTTAGAAATAGGAAAGAAACCAATGAGGAAATTGCCTCTTGCTTTTTCATTCTCCCCTTACTTTTTCAATCTTTTACTGTTGCACATAGATTGCAAGTTGCATTCCCACTGAGAAATGCAAGGCACATTAAATAAGGGGCAGTTCAATCAAACCACGATCTCTGAACAGTGCTTTCTGCATGGTCAATGGTCGAGTCTCTTCCTGTCCCGTCCCATCACCAGTCACTCCGCTGCGAGCCTCACATTTTCTATCTTCCTTCTCTGCTCTCCAAACACCCTCTCCTTTCCCTTTTCCTCTTTCACTTGCTTCTTTTGCTCCTATATACACAAGGACACACCTCTGCACTATTGTACTCAATCTCTCAGTAATAAAGCTGACATTTTGTACCAAAAAGCTAAGTAACCGTGACTAATGATGAAGAAGGAGGTAGGACTTCAAGAACAATGCACCGAGGAAGCAAAAATGTCTATACTGGGCTAATGTAATCTCTCTATGGTGGCCAGAAGTGGACACTTACGAAAAAAATGTGAAAACACGTTGTTTGGAGCAATCCCTAACCTAGGTAAGGTCTTAAAATTTCCATCAATTAGTGGTTTGGGGATTTCCTGTGTGGCAGCTGGCATCCAGACTACCATACTGCGTATCCATACATTAATTTCCTCAATGAATTTTTCAGTGCCCTCTCATTTTTGTATTTGTGAGAAACAGTGATTAATTGTTGTTTGAATCTTTTTACAGAACAAATATGCGGTGCTTCCACTAGCATCCTGTATGACTGCTGACGTGCTACATCCAGTCCATACAGCCATAAAGTTTTGTTTCACATCCAGTCAGTAATCACAAGCTGGTATTATCTTCCACAATAAAAACAAAACAACTATCATATCACATATGTTTTCTAGCCTCAAGCAAGTGTTTAAGGGCAGCTCTGGAACCATCCACATTTCTCAGAATACCTTTTCCAATTCGTCACTCTGTAGTGGCAGTGTGCAAATTAACTTGTATGCTTTTGGATGTAAGCCTGACCGTGAATGCCAGCCCCTGATTTTCCACAGCCCAGGGTACACACATTCACAAATGGTTGTAATACTTATAATAACGCTTTGTTAAACAGCAAGTCTAAAAAGAGGGTTAATGTTGCCTTAGGAAGATCAGATGAACAAGGTAGTCACTGTAGTAGTTTTAGTCTACTTTTCAAGAGTTACTGGACAACATGTGATATAAGCAGAACAGAGCTCGTATATAACTTAGGAAACATGATTTTCAAGAAATTTCAACAAATTTGAATAAAACCCCTTAGGGTCCTTTCACGTTTTGTTGACAATTTTTCAAGAATTTGTGTAGTTTCTGCAGCTGCATATCATAGGATTTCCAGAACGGGTTGACTCAGACACACCCAAGTATTCTTGTAGGGTTCTGTTATTCACAAGGCGCTCTGTTAAAATGGACAGCTATGATTTGGTTATACTCATTACTTTGTTTTAATTGTCTTCACATACTTTCATATATCTTGGTCTTGATACTGCTGGGCTTCCTAGCAATATGAAGAAACTTAAGACTTGATCCTTCAAAGAATTCATGACCCCAGCTCCAAGAGTCCCATTGATCTCAGTGAATTTTGGATCAGGTTAAACATACAGAACACCATCGAGAGCAACAGCAAAATCTAAACCCGAAGGAGAGGGATAATATGGTCTGTCTCTATCCTTGTAATTTTCTGCAACAATACTACCCTTCACAGTGGGTGAAATTCTGACCTCACTGACATCACAGACTAACCTTCTACAGAAGATTTCACCGATAAGGTTTCACTGATACATATGCCTTACAAGTTAATTCACTTATGCTGTTATTTCTAATTGGAGAGCGAGCTGCCTAGAAAATTGTCAGAATGTTTATTACTTAAAAATAATTATCAAAAGAAAGATGCGAGGGCTGGAGAATACTGCATGTATAAACTCAGAAGCTTAAGTGGTCAGTTCCAATTTTTCATATATCTGATGCAATTTTCTTAATGGTTGCAACATAATTCTAAATTACTAACAGGGCATTTGTCTTTTTCATTTCTTTTCTTTCTTTCTTTTTCCTTTAAATTTGCAGCTGCAAATCAATGCGAACTCATTCAGTGATTACCCAGGAGAAAACTATTTTGTAAAGTGAACATTGTGCTTTCGGGACCTCTCTGAAAACTTTTAACAATGTTCCACCCTTGGGCCTTTCCATCCTCCAATCCCTAGCTTGAAAGCTTGCATTCTCACTAGCCGTCCCTTTTTAAATACACTTTTGTAAAACTGCATTGAAGTGAAAAATGTTCACAAAGAAAGAACTCTGTTTTATTATTTTAAATAGCAAAGGTAGCTCTCCTGCCTTGATTCTGGCATCTTCTAGAATTTTTTTTTTTTTGGCCAAAAATAGCAATAAAATAGATCAGTTCCCAGTTTCCTATGTTACAGCCAACAAACTGATTACATTATTACTGGATAACATCAGCTCTTTGGATTAGGCTGCTAGCTGAGGTCTTACTATAGTAATGAATTCACACCGCCATGGTTAGCAATGTCAGCATTTCTATTATAATAGTCTCTTCCTCCTCCTACTCTCTTTTCTCAAAGGACTGAAATTTGGACTTAAAAATGAACTTAAGGTTGAAGCACTGACAACATAATCCCTGTCCATAAATCCACGGCTTATCATTTTAGCACATTTCTGACAAGTAGCTTTGGAGTATTTTTAAGTACAGGCCCCGTCATGCCTTCTTCCTACATCCAAAACTTGAGCGTGTATCCACATACAAGAACGTAGCATTCATTCCCATTACCTTTGTGGCCTGAGTTTCTTAATAAATGAACTTTTAATAATCTCTTAATTTTAGGGAACCACGGTTTTTAAAACTGTGCATCCAATCGCTAGGGTGGACTGGAAGATGTATGTTGCCACAGCTTCACTTCAAAAATCTGTTTCAGAACAAGGATGTCATGCACGAAGCCTGTTTCTCAAAAGCCCTGCTGGTGCTGAACTATGCAGTGTGAAGGATCTGAAAAGGCTCCACCTGGGACCTCTGAGCAGAAGCGGGACACCCGTTGCACGCTCGCCATGAAGACATCTGCCATACGTTCTAGCTGGGACGTGCCACGAGGACTGCATGGAAACCACATGCAGCTGAAACCCTGCAGCTTGTTTGCTCAACAGGGCAGACCATCCATGGTGCATCACACCGATGCTCCCCGGCACTCTGACTCCGGTCGCTTTCCAGGTCTCAGCCCCCCTCTCCCTCCCCTACTCCGCCGTGCAGCTGGCTCTGGGTTGGGTTTGCTTTTGCCCAGATGAATGCAGGCGACGCTCCCCGGGGCACACCGCCGGGGGCGGGGGGGGCCCCCGGGCCGAGCCCCGCCGGGCAGAGCTCGGGGCCCCGGCCGGCGGTCGGCCCCGGCCCGCCTGCCCAAACCAGCCCGCAGGTTTCGGCCTTGGCGCCTGAGCGCGGCCCCTGGGGCCGCATGCCCCGGGCAGGGACACGAGAGACGGCCACCCCCTCCCGGACCCGACGGTCACTTACGCTGGGGGCGGGTGCCGCCGGGAGCGCTGCCGGCCGCGGGGCCGGACCCCGGCCCGCCTCCGACCGGGGTGCCGGCCCGGCAAGGAGGGGCGGGCGGCCTCCCTTTCGGTGTCGGAAGGGTGAATATTTGCCGGAAAACCGGGCGTTTATTCCACTTTGCAGAAGCAGAGGGGGCCGGGGCGGGGGGGGGGGGATGTGTGAGAGGGGCGGCGGTGCCCGGGGAAGGGGGCGAGGAGCGGCCGCGACGGGCCCGCTCCTCGCTTGACTGGCGGATCCGCTAACCGGCGGCTGCCGCGGGCCGCCGTGAGTCACCCCCGGCCGCGGCAGCGTCAGCCTCGCCGCGGCGTTGGCAGGCAGACGAGCCGCGGCGCGGAGCCGCCGCTGTCCTCGGATGAACCCGGCGGGGCTGCCAGCGCCAGCCGAGTGCGCGCAAGGCGAGAGCCGGGGCTCTGCCGGCGCGGCGGCGTGCGACACCCCTTCGGCGGGGATGGCGGAGACGGGGCGGGGGGCGGGAGCGGGGGGGGCGAGCCCCTCGGCGGCCGGGCCGGAAAGGTAAGCGTGGGACAGGGAAGGTGCGGCGGGGGCACGGTCACAAGAAGGGCACGGGGCGGGGGGGGGGAGGCGCTGCCCCCCGGGCCGCCCGTCCCCGAGGAGGCGGCTGCGGCGGCCCGGGGCGCGGGGAGGGGTCGGCGCGGCCGGGCCCGCCGCCCCGAGGAGGCGGGATGGGGGGCGAGGGCCCCTCCGCGCCGGGCAGGGAGGGGATCGCTCCCGACAGCGGGGATGCTCATCGGTGCGAATGGCAAACACCCCCCCCCCCGGCCCTGCCCTGTTAAAGAAATAAAACAACACCATCCTCTGCCCGGCGGTGCAAAGATCCGGCTCCTCTTGGGCGGAAGGTGTATCGTTGCCCAACAGCCTTATCTGCCCGCTCCTGGCCGCGGGGAGTGGCAGGAAACCGGGGCAGCTGCTGGCAGCTGCCGCCGATCTCTCGAAAGCCGCGGGCAGGGTCACGGCCGCCTCCGCTCCCCGCGGCGCCCAGCGCCGCTGCCGCGCTCCCACCGGCGTGTCCCCGCGGTGGCGTGACCCGGGGCGGGGCTCACCGCCAGCGTCTTCCTTTGCTCCCACCTGTCGTCTTTAGTTTTTCTTTATTTCTTTGCTGTCCGCCTTCGCCACCCCCGACGGCTGGAGCGGGCGAGTCCCTAAGGACGGGACAGGTTGCCCACGCGAAAGCACGGAAAGTTTGAACCTCGGGAAGGCACCTTCTGCCCTCTGCCCCTGTCCCGGGCGGCCCCAGCGCCGCGCTTCTCCCGGGGCTTTCGGCGAGCCCTGGCTACCGGGCTGGCGTCCGCCGGGGGCTGCGCTGCGTCCCCACCCCGCGCCCTGCGGAGCGGGGGCGGTGGGGAGAGGGCGCCGCGCTCCCCTCGAGGAGCCGCGCTGGGAGGCGGGATGCCGCCGGGGAAGCGCTCGGCATCAGGGAGAGGCGACCCGGGAAAGGGCTTTTAAGGAAATTTTCCCTCGAGGAGGTGAGGGGAGGTGAGAAGGACGGAGCCCCTCTTTGCCCCGGGAGGGAGAGCCCTAACCGCACACGCAGAGCGGGTCGTCGCGGTGCAGCAGGTGCCTCCGGGCCCCTTCGTTTCTTCCCCGCTCCGTCCCTGAGAACAGCGCCCGAGAGAGCCCAGAGACAACACCTTAATAGCCGTAATAATTAAAACCAACAACAACAACAACATAAAAACCCTTCTGCCTGGCCTTAATTATCCTTTACACACATTCCCCGCCCGCTCCCTCCCCCGTCCCCCCAGTGAAGGGCACTGATTATTCGCACTCCTCTGCTTGCCGAGAGCGCAGCCTGATGAAAGGACTTTATCCTCGAGTGACTCCATCGCTTGCTCCTCCTCCTCTCCCCAGCCCGCCGGCCGCCTCGCTTCGCTCTCAGCCCTAATTGGGCTCTTGCTAATATGATTAAAGCCCAGTTAAATGTTTCTTGATAAATCTTGTCAAGAGAGGATTCCCCCCCCCGTCCCCTCCCCTCTCCCTGTTGGTTGTCAGAAGCCCGGTTACAGACAGGACATGCCCGGCTCCTGCTGTTCATACTCTGGTGGGAAGCTGGCATTTTACAATTGTTCCTTTAACAGGGTTGTTTTGGAGCCGCTCCTGGGGATTGTTCCTCTTCAGGCCGGGCTTGCTGATAAGAACCGCCCGTGGCTTTTATGTAACACGTTAGGATTTGGTCCTGGTCCCAAAATCGCGCTGCTTCTTTAGCCTTTTATTTCATTCCTCCCGCCCTCCCGCTCCCGCTGCTGAGCTCTTCGTAGCTGGTTCCCGGAAAGCCTCTTGCTCGATGCAAGCCGGCCAGGCGCGATCGCCCGTGTAAAAGCCGCGCAGGTCCCGGCGGAGCTGCGCGGGGGCGGAAGGTGCGCCCGGGGCGGCTCGCCGCGCACAGCCGGCGGCGGGCAGCGCTGCGGCGCGGTGTCCCGGCCACCGCCGCCCCCCTCCCCAGGAAAAGCTCCTCTCTCCCCCCCGGGAGCCCTCGGGAGAGGCTCTCCCGTTGTTGCCCGCCGTTGTGCCAGGCGCCCCGGCCCCCCGCAAGTTTTGCGGCAGGGCTCGTTGCAGCGAGCGCGCTCTCTCACCTTAACCTGCATCTGTTTCCTTGTGGTTTCACTGTAATTGGGCTCGGGGGTTAAAGCCCGTCTCGCCCCCGTTATCACTTGGGGAATCTGGTTGAATTCGTACGAATTAGGAACCAGCGGACGGTGGTGGAGGGCCAGGGTGGTTCCCCGGGAGCCGGGCCCCCTCGGCCGCCCGCGGGCTGGGAGCGCTGCGCCCGGGCTGGCGGTGCGGCTCGGCTCGCCCCGCCGTTTCGGGGGTGCTCGTTGGTGGTGCTGTTGGCTCGCTCGCTTCTTGGTTTTCAGTTTTCTTTGGGGGTGCCGAGCTTCGGCCGGGGCTTTTCGAGGGCGTTTGGTGGTTGTTGCTTCAGCCTTACTGGGCTTGGCGGCTGGGGGGGGTGTAATTGTTTGGGGGGACGAGGGGGCTGTTTGGTCCCCCGTCGAGGCGAGTGTAGTCACGGACTGGAAGCTCTTCGGTCCGGGGCTGGAGGTGACATTTCCCGATGGCCCACCGGGCCCCGGGCTCCAGCCCGCACCCCTCCGCTGCAGCCCGTGCGCCGCGCGGGGGCAGAGAGCTGCTGCCGCACCGCGTTTCCACGGGGGACACGCACTGCCTTCACCCGTGGGAAGCGGGGGCACAGGCCGCCGACGGACACGGACCGACTGCCTCTGTCCCCCACCCCGGGGAGGGCGAAGTGCCCCCGAATCCCTCCCGCTCGCCACCATTTCAACGCCGGAGGCTGCTCCTCTTCGTGCCCGGGGCTCGCCCGGGGGCAGGCGGCAGCGCGCTGCCCGCCCGCCCTCGGGGCCGCCGGTGCGGAGACAGGACGGCCTGCGGGAGACAGCGGAGGAAGAAGGTCAAAACGAAACAAACGAAAAATCACCCCCTGCCCTGGGGTGCGCAGCTCCAGCAAAGGCGCCTGTTCCCTGGGCAGGGGGAAACCCGAGCCGAGGGGCAAAACGGAGATCTGCCGCCCCGCCGAGCCCTGCTGCAGCCCGGCCGCCCCGCGCTGCCTCCCGGCGGCGGGAGCCCAGGGGGCGCGGGGCTGAGCCCCGCCGGGGCCGGGGGGCGCGGGCAGAGCCCCGCCGGGGCGGGCAGGGAGGGGGCAGAGCCCCGCCGGGGCGGGCGGGGAGCGCGGAGCTGAGCCCCCCCCGAGGCGGGCAGGGAGCGCGGGGCCGAGTCCGGCGGGGCAGGCAGGGACCTGCGTCCCGGGGGGGGGGGGGGGGGGGAGGTCTCCGCGCTGGTTCGCCCCAGCGGAGCGTCGGCCCCGCTCGGGCGAGGTCTTGACCGTGGTTTGAGGACGGTTCCCTCTCCCCTCCCCCTTTCTCCCTCCCTCCCTCCCTCTCTCCTCTGTGTGTGTGTGTGTGTCCCCGGGGGGGGGGGGGGGTCTGGGTTTGTGCGAGACCACAAAAGCTGCGGCCCCTTCGCCCTGGGGCTGTTGATTTACCCGAGGAGAGCCCAACTAAGAAGCTGTTTGTACTCTAGCTGGAACGCTGAAAGCTTTCTAAGAATGGCGCTTTTCTTACTCGGTTTTTTTTAAATTTAATTTTATTTTTATTGGTACATCGAACCAGCCTACAGCATTGCTGGCGTCTTTCCACCAGGTGTCTGGGGCTCGGAGGAAAATTCAAATGAATCTTAAAATTATGAGACAGTTTCCCTCCCCTCCTCCCAAATAAAATAATTACAAGAGAAAGAATTGGTACAAACTGGCCAGGAAGGGATTCAAGCTGGAAACAGAAAAGCACCTTCACACCACCAGAGTGGTGAGGACCCAGAAAGGCCTTCCACAGGCAGGAAGGAATCAAAGCAGCTGGAAGATGGAATTTGACTGGTTTGTCAACCAGCGTCTGAGATGTGGTTACCACCCACAGCAAGGGACTTGACCCCATGATCCAAAACATCCCTTCTAATCCTCTTCCTATACAATAATAATTTGCCTTTCTATACACCCAAAGAATCTCCAAGTAGGTTGCGCACATTAAACTCTTCTGCTTCACAGCTCTCTTGTAGGTACGAGTCCATATTCCCATTCTACAGCAGAGTTAACTGGTTTGCTCCAGGGGTCACACTTGGAGCTGGGGGCACTCGCTCGGTCGTGACACCCAGAGCTCACATCACCACCCAGCACTGCTCTGCTCACTGAGGTCCCAAATGAGACCAATGCTGTTAGAAACTGTGAGAAGGCTACCTGCAAATACAAGGGGCTGCTTTGCAAGATCCAGGAAATACCAATTCTGGATGTTGTTTTAAAGCTAAGTATACAGTATGAGGAAACATACCTGGAACTGGAGGTTTTAGGTTTTAGACTCTCAGCGTTTGACTATTATAATTATTTAAGAAAGCTCCATTTAGTCTTGATAAGTAGCCCCTGTTACTTTTAGAGGAATCTTGCTGAACTTACTGAAAGATTTCCTGCTCACCTGACTTACAAAAGCAATCGTTTTCTTTCTAAGTAAATGGAGAGGACTGGCTGATCCTCATGCTTTCGATGTAGACAGAAAAACCTAGACTCAAATCTACTTGCTTTTCTTATGCAAATCTTCTCACAGGATTAGAAGGGAAAGTAAACAGCAGTCCAACCTTAAGATCTTTTTCTTTTTAGAGGCAGCCTGTTGTATAAATCTGAAACAGAAACTGTTTTCATTTGAAGATCAAATAGAAGTTATCTAGTGAAGCTGACAAACAGGGGCAGAATAATCTGTTTGCGTTTTTGGGAAATAGATAGCTCTGGTTTTGTTTCAAGGCAAGTAACTTTTAAATAATATTTAACGAAATAATTGACCTTGATGTTTAAACTACAACTTCCTTCACGTCATTAAGCCCACTGTTTTTAAAAAAAAATGTTTAGTATCTGAACTCTGGCGTTCATTCTGCTAATCTCATAATAACATTTGTTTCTTGTGGAATTTTGTTTGATGAACTCATCGGTGAAAGAGGAGAGAAGGAGTTCAGAACAACACGAGCTTTACAGCTCATTTGTATTTTTGTCTCCCTGAAAAACAGCAAAAAAACCATATGCAGAATGACTGTTCAGAAATAATTTTTGAGATGGAAGGAACAAGAAGAAGCTTTGTACAGCTGAACCGTAAGCCTTGGGACAAACTGTGTTCTTTTAACACACATTCTGACTTTTAAAACACGTTGCAATCCTTGACTACAAAAAATGATTTTGTGGAATTTGTCCTCGTGATAATTAGGGTCTGAGTCTGCTTTTGAAATGTGAGAGAAATGGAACTAACTCCATAAAGTGTGTCTATCACATAAAGCTTTTAGGACAGCCTGATTCACACTATATCCTGCTCTTTGTTCAACTGACAGATTTCCAACTGCAGAGAGAGGCACATATCTGGGGGCTGCTATTATCTAAGCTAAATATGTACATTTTGGATCAGTTCTATTTTATCTGAATACTCACAACTTCTGCTTGGGGATCTTAAGCATGAAAGGATTGCAGAGATGTGCATTTTATTAGCTATCCATCAGTCTTTGTACATGGGCAAAGGTACATAAACATACACATTTACTAGTCTCTCTGCTCTGCAAGAGTTCAGAAAATTACATGCAAAATTATTTCAAATAAAACCAAACAAGCAACCAAACAACATAATACAAGAAAGCAGGCAAAAAAACAAGGTGGGGAGAAATAAAAGCAAAAAATGAACATGCAGAGTTTAGCTCAATCTTTATTTGGCTATAAATGAAAAATATCATGGCAGCAGTGGATTTTTTTTTTTTTTTAAGTTACGTCATCCTTGAATTACAAAACACTGGTATCTACCTAAACAGTGTTGTGTACCCTGCATGTCATGTACTCGTACACAGATGAAAGCTCTTCCTTTATCCCTGCTGGCACATATTTTTCCTCTCCAATGAGTTCCTACTTTCAATATGTGGATGCATGAGGAATTGGGTTGCTTTACTCCCAACAAAGGACATGTAGCTAACATTTCCATTGATTAACAATATTTGAATTCCCTCCCCAGTGAACAAACAGTCAGCCCAATAGTGATTGCAGGCCTGGGATCGAGAGAGCATAGTGGTGTTACACAACTGGAGATGTGACGTTATCTGGCAATCTGAGCCAGGTCATGCTGGTCAGGGGACAATACAAATTCCGTGTCAGTCATCATGTTGATGCAGGTTGTCTCAACTTCACACAAATGTCAAGCAGTGCAGGCAAGCACAAATTGAGTGGCAGAGTCATCTCCCATCTCAGCATTATCCTCTGTTTCTTCCTCCCCTATGGCAGAATTGGGACCTCAGAGCATCCCAGTGCAGTCCCTCAAGCTCCCGTCCAGCTCCTCAGCCCCACATACTAGGCACCAGCTGACTGACTGGCTAACCAGCTGTGTCTGACACAGGGGCAGCACCCACATCAGGAGAGATGATGTGTGTTTGCAGGAGGCATAGCTACTGGGTAGTTTCTGTTACCCCCTTACTACAATCCCATGCTGTGGCTCAACACCAGCAAGTGAAGGGAGGAGGCACCTCCATCCCTGTGGGGCTATTGTGCAGTTCCCCTGTCCACACAGGCTGCCTCCGTGCTCGCCAAGCTGTATTTTTACCACTTAGTATATGTGCTTATGCAACTACTGCTCTTCAGTTTTACACGGAACCAGAACATGGCACCTGGGGATGGCAGTTCTTGACCTGAGATGCTACAGATGCTACAATGGAATAGCAGTTGTCATTCACCTGTAGTTTACTTGCAGAAGCTGCTGGCCCTATCTTTTTTTTTTTTTTTAATTATGAGCTACAAGGAAAACACAGTACAGTAACTCTTGCCAGTGAATTGGGTGCTGTCCCTGCTACAAGTCACATCAGACCTATGACCTGTGTGTTTTGTGGTATGCAGCTGACACCCAGCCGATATGTCTTTTCCTGATAACCGAACACAGCCTGCAACATACTGGCAGTGACAGGAGATGGCATTTCAGTCATACTCGGCAGACATGTTCGTACCATCTTCTGTCACTCTGATGGTGATTTGTGAGGAACCCACCTGGCATATTGCCTCAGCCCGGGGACTAAACTGCATCTCCTCAGCACAGATTTTAAGCAGGGAGCTGTGCAAAACCAGGCTTCTCTGTGAGACTGAATACACTGCTCTTCCCTGTTCCCCTGAGGACGATTTACCTTGAGATGGTGCTGAACCTTGGGAAATTCTCTCACCCCAATACTCATATCAGCTCCCCTCACACCAGTTTAGGGAGCCAGCAACAGTGACTGTGTCCTAAATTTCATCAGTCTCCAGTTGTCTTACTTTAGAATCTTCTGTCCTAAAAATCTCTTATCAGGTATGGGTATTCTTTGTATCCTCTGCTGAACTGGTATGGAGGATTTCTGCACACTGCAAAACAGCCACTGAATATTTCCCCCTGTACATCTGTGCCAAATTCAGTGGTTCTTATGGAGATCATGTCAGTCAACTTGTAAAGCTCTTAGGGGTCTGTAGGTAACAGGTTATGCAAACGCCTCTGTCTACTGCTGCTTCCCTGAGCTTAAACAGTACCCGCCTGGATACATTTCCTTACCCTTTCCTCCAAACATACCTCTGGCTCCGTCAGAGAGCCCTGGGGAAGCTGAAACCATGATGAAGGCGCTAGCAGTGTGAATACATATAGGATTAAGACTGCTAGCCGCTGCGGCATGTCACTTCTGCCTGCAACTTACTAAAGCAGAAAAGTCTTGTGGCTGACATGTCCTCCACTTCACTGGGTTACACGACACATGCCAGAAAATGTGTCAACCCACTCCCCATCTCCTCAGCATTATTAGCCCAGGGAAGGAAACACAGCCAAAGAACACGCACACAACTTTGACAGGTTCTGCCTAATCCACCCACATAATGACATTTCTTATGCTAAGTGCCAGAGCGGTGTAGGGAGGCCACTGCCTGTACCAGCTGCTGGTAAGTCAAAGTTAGTTTCATGGTTGTGTTTAAGAGATAGCCTGACGTTACATTAAGAAGTCTTTGTCTCCTGTGGTGCAGTGCTCAGAGAATGACATCAAAAGCCTTCCTAATTCACCCCCCAGGTCATTTGGTTATAGGCTTGGCACAGAGTCACGCTGCCCCAGGAGACCGTGAGTCAGGACGACATCCATGACTATCCTCTTATTCCACGGAAGGAAGTAATGTGCTTTGAGCAGAAAACAACCAGGAGTAGATTACATCCTTCCTCATGTCAGCTCAGCCCTGCTGGTTGTTGGGGCAGGCACTGGAGAGGCGAGAGCAGCCTCTCATTTCCCAGTCTTGCTCCTCCCCACCCCTACCTCAGGGAAGATGTTCCTCCCCATGCTGGGACATACCATGTGGGCAAACCACACGAGAGCATTTTGCTCAGCCAGGAGAGGAAGAGGACGCTCTGGCTCTCTTCTCCGATGTGGTACAGTTACGTCACATGGTGAAATATCGACCTCTCCTCCAATGGGCCAAGTGTATCTGATCATGAGGATGCTGTGTGTTCTCCATCCCTTGGCATTTGTCCTTGTAATTACTCTATCTGTTTCTGATTTATTTATTTTCAGGCAGTCTTCTGCACCCTTGCTCCCTCGCTTGGGCACATGGGGCAAACCACAGACTTGCCCTTAAACTACTCAGAGAAATAAAATCAGAAACAGACTAACCACAAGAATCAATAGCAAGGGGCAGAAAGCACATGATTGGATACTGCAGTTCCCTTTGGAGATCCATCTGCCTCAAAATGTGATGTAACTAGGCTCACATACCACATCTGCGAAGGGGGTAACAGATCCCTCTTCATAACCTGACTCACAGGGTAAAACTGTGCTAGCTCAGAGAAGCCAAGGCATGTTTAAAAATAATTTATAAAGAAGAAAAAGAAGTCCAGTTTGTGTTCGCATAGCTAATGCAATCGCCTTCCACTCTGATGTGACTCCTGTTAGTGTTATTGTTGCTTCCCAGAATTTAGGCTTGAATTTGGCAGAAGTCAAGAAGCAAAGGCATACACAGAACCACTTGGAGAATCAGTCTGTCTGTGTGCATGGGCCAATTCTTTCCTGAATAAACACCAGTCACTGGGCTGCTGGGTAAAGTGGCAATATAAAATGGCAGTCAGACATGTGTAGGCTCATACCCATGAGGCAAAGCTATTTAAGGATGCAATTTACCTTTTTTTCTACAAATAAATGCAACCAGATAATGAACCACACCTCCCAGTGCCATTAAAATGCATGTATTATATTCCATAACTGTTCCTTGTTTGTCTTCCATAAGTAGCATTGTTGCCTGGGAAGGAGTATCAAGTCATTAATCAAAAATAGATGAGCAGCACAAGAAATGAAGGCCAAGCAGATGAGTATAAATAGCTTCCTGCATATCCAGAATACAGGAGCTGTCTGAAAACATTGTGATTAGAGTAGATACACTCGATCCAGCCACACAGACCGTGTGCACAGCTGTCATTCCTATACAGAACATCTTATTTGACACCCTGTGGTTCTGCAGCCCTTCATCAGGTGAACGATGTGAAGTCATTGTTCATGCGATAGATCAGACAATGGAGAAACCCTCCAGACAGAAACCTCTACTTGTTTTTAGCTAGGGAGAATAAATCTTTCCTTCTTTTGGAACCCACAGAAATACAGATGCAAAAGCAGGATGTGGATAAATGAGAGAAGATAAGGTATTGCTCCTGCAAACAGAACATCCTGTCTTCGAGATGGGTGAGTACTTCCAAACTTTCCAAATGTTTCATTGCCCTCCAGATAGATCATAGATCTGCCCCCCTCTCCTTCCCGGATACTTTTCAGCATTTTAAGCCATAATAGAAGCAAGCATAAAGCAGAAGTTAGTCTTGAAAAAAGAGATGAGACAAATAAAGGAAAAAAAAAACCCTGAGGATGCCCTAAATTCCATAGTCAACCTCCCGGACACTGCCACAGAATTTTGCATATCTCCATGAAGACTTGGCTGATTCTGGTTGATCATTAGCAGAACTTGGTGCAGCTGTATAAACAGCAGATTTCTACACCTACAGGCCTTCATTCATTTCCTCCAGTGAGGTTTTTAATTTGACTGGCAGCTAGCCTATCTGGGCAGCTGATAAGAGAAGAAAAAAATCACCCTCCAGCCTTTACATCTCCACTGCCTTTCCTCTGGTTCTCATCACAGAAGTGTACAAAGAATTAAAGAGCTCTCAATACATTCATAGCCAAATATTTACCCTAAGTGAGGTAGACTATATTTGCTTACTGTATCCATTGCCATGCTGGCATGTGTTCAAGACTGTCTAACTCCTTGGAGTACTATTGAATACTTTGAAAAAAACCCTTTGTTTATAATAAACTGTTTGCCAATGAGTGCACATTCGGTGTTGACCAGGGTATACTAGCTCTTGAGCTCACATGCCTGGCGTTTGGGATAGCGCTTTGTCTAGCTTCACAAACACAGCATCAGGGACGGTCCTGGGATGTGGCCAACTTACCTTAGTCTTTTGCAGGATTATTAAGAGTGTTTTGAAATTCTCTCAGCCATTTCACTAAGAGAAAACGTAATTAAACAATGTTCAGAGGAAACATATTCTTTCAGGAAATACAACTTTGTCTTAATCAGCTTGCTTTTTTGAGAGCATACTTATTTTGACAACATTTTTAATAGAGACAAATTAAAATAATATTTACATTCAATAATATTTAGAGTATTATTTTCTGTAAAGTGAAAACATTTAAGTGGTTCCTTGTTTCATTTAATTTTGTTTTGAACTTTATAGCATTCATATATTTAACATTTTTCCTACTAAATTTAATATTTTAATGTCATTATCATTTTGGGGCTTTCTGGTGTGAGAATGATTTGACACTTATGGAACACTTCCATCATGCCAAATATATTTTTTCTGAATTTTCAATCTGTGAAAGCTTCAGCACCTTCACTTTTTTCCCAAGTATTTGAATTTCCCGTAGAATGGAAATTCTGTTTCCTGACCAGCTCTGCTAAAATTTCTTGCTCTGTCAAAAAGAAAGGGAGGATGGTGTCACAAATACACAACTGTAAACTTGTCAGGATACATTTCTCATTGTTGGCTCATATGTTGCCCTCTTTTGGTAGCTTTTGTACTGTACTACACATAAAAATTTTAACAACTGCTGTAGCAACTCAGCATCCAAAGGGGACCAAGTGCTGAATGTTAGAACTAAGTAACTGTATGAGGAGAGCAATAGGTTGCGAGTTAGGCACTTGAACTAGCTTATAGAGACATCCTATCAGGAGAGGAAAAGCACTAGGGAATGAATGAAGCAGTGCAATATAAAACTGGACTATAAAGGGCAACGAGAAAGAAGAAAAAGGAGAAGGATCTGTAGATACTCACTCGTGAATAATTTAACCCCATATCCTGACTTCCATCCTGTGATGACAAACATAACTTTCAAGTATTTGTTCAATCAAGATTTGTAAAGGGAAGCTCTACCCTAATCATCATTCCTTTGGTCTTTCCCTGTTGCTTTTTTCATAATCTATGCAGGGGTTTTATTAAATTCTTATGGGTATTGACTAGTCAAGCCCAGAAGAGTGCCTGCTAACTTTCCAAGACTAAATCCCTGCCAAAGTCAACGCTTTTATTTTTACTATTAAATTTCTGAAAGATAAAATTAAATATTACATGCTCTTTTACACAGTGATTTGCTAATACTAATTATAAAATCATGTGATACTTATTGCATTATAAGTCTAGAATCATTATTTAAGTGAAACAGTGAAGTGTTAATTTTTTCCAGAAAAGAGTTATATTCTATTTCTGAGCAAAATTTAAAAAAAACACCCTTAGTCTGTGGCAATGATTAAAAGAGTCTAAGGAGCTGGGTATTCACCTTCTCTTGACTTTCAAAAAGAATCGAGTACTAACTCTCCCAAAATGCCATTCTTAGAGAACGAACTGCTCTCTACTTCTGATAATTCTCAGTTATAAGCACAATAAATGGTTACACAGAAGAGATATTCCCACCATATCTGTGATCCCAGTTCAGCATTTCACAGCCCTATTCTTTAAAAATTGGTTTTCCTTGGTTTGAAAATCAGCATCAGGAATTCAGCCTCACAGGAACTCTTTTATGAACAGTCGCAGAGATGATTTCAGAGCTCAGAAGGGAACCATTCCTCCCACCTTGAATTGTGAAGCTTTTGTGGTGACTCCATATGATCAGGAATTCTTGGAATAGGGAAGAACTCCCAGCCTCCCACTGTAAAGACATAAAGCTGTGCTTTATAGGCATTCTCCAGTGCTTTATTCAAACCTATCCTAAACCCCCCAGCGATATGAACTCCCCTTGAAAGACTGACAGCCTTCCAATTTTCACCTTAAAAAAAAATACACCCGAAAGGCCTGATTTTGCTGCCTTCCTCCCTTTCAGTTATATAATGCTGGCTGGTTTAAGCCTTTGCAGACCTTTGTTCCGTGCATAAGAATGCAGCAGCCCAGCCTTATGGAAATATATGACTGCCTGCTGATTTTGATGCAGCCAATATGCACCTTTCAGCGGCCAGGGTCTCATAGACTTTTGTCACGTTTCCTCGCAGATCTAACCAAGCCCCTTCTGCTCCGGTCTAATGAAGTGCTTAAACATGTGCACCGTTTAGGCTGATATGTAGTTCCTTCGTTAAAGCCACCTAGTAGGGCTGTAAAGGGAGTTGTAAATCAGCAGTACAGCTCATGCACTTTAACTTAAGTTTATGCTTAATGAGATGTTGGGTTTGAGCCTCAGTCTTTCCCCCAAAGTGATTTTTCCAGCCTTTGAATCGTTGTGGGATTTCTTCCAACTCCTTCCAGTCAGTCAGTGGCTGGCAATATTGAACAGAGTTGAATATAATAGTACAGAGCTTTACACGTGAACTATTACCTCCCTGGTTCATGACACATGTCTATTTGTGCATAGTCTTTATCACTACACAAATTCATATCTCACTCCCATCTGATCTGCTGTCCACTATACCTTGAAACTCTGTCAGCAATATTGATGGCCAGGACATGTACATTCCAATATATCTTCTTTTCTTTTTTTGTTTTCTTTTTTTTCTTTTTTTTTTGGTGAGTTGTTTGGGGGATTTTGTACCCAACTTTCTAATATCTGCCGGTCCTTTGATATCATTTATCTGCTGTCTCCTGTTTGCATTCCTTCCTGGTTTAGTATCATCAGCACATTTCACTATTGTGCTGTTTACCTCTACTTTGAGATTACCATAGAGATATTAAATAGAACGATGTCTGTCAAAAGTCCCTGCCATGACCCACAAGACATTTCTACAAGCTATGATAACACAGCAATTGATCATTGCCCTTTGTTTACATTCTTTCTCCCATTTCAGTCTACACAGCAGTGTTCCCCGCCAAAACAATTAAAGTTCTTGCTCTCAACATTAATACCTAAAACAGTAGCAAATTACATATTCAGTGCTCCCTATACCCACTCCCATACATTCCCACCCAGTCTGTTTCTCTCTCAGTTCACTTGCCGTGCATACTACCTTGCTTGCTGAGTGCCAACTTGGAGCATGCTGACCATAGCCTACAGCCTCGGTCCCCAAATCTATAATATAGAGAATGTATAATGTTGCATATTAACGTGAAAGGTACATTTAATACGCTTTTCCCTTTTCAAGACCATACCCCTTGCTGCTCCTGATACTATTTGCCTCAGTGTTTCCTTGGGATTAGTGGATGATTTAGCTGTACGAAATAAGAACAATTTGGCCTAAAACGTTTAAGACGTTTTCCTTGATTTATTACTTTTGAGGCCAGAAAGGACCATTAACTCATCCTGTCTAACTTCTTCTGTGTCACAGACTATAGCATTGCCCCATTCCCCATATACTGAGCCCAATAACTTCCGTTTGGCTGACACATATTTTCCAGAAAGGGATCCAGTTTTGCTATATACACTATCACTTTCTTGGGCAGTTTGTTTCAGCAGTTCATCACACAAATGCTACAAATCCAAGCCTCATCGCTTGCTTAAATTTGCTTGGCTTACATTTTCACCCACTGATTCTTGTAATACATTCATCTGATGTAAGACACTTTTTTTCTTGTTGTGAAGGTAATTATACACTGTAATCCAGTCATTTTGATAAGGGAAACAAAGCATATTCTCCAATCTACAAGTGGTTCTTATGCCTTTTCTCCCACCCTTTTTCAGATTTCTAGCACCCACAGCACTGTAAGACACCACTGCCATGGAGTCAGCATTACACTCAACTCGTATGTCCCTGCTAACTAATTCAAAGACGACATTAATCCTCTTTTGCACCATCAGACCGAGTCCTGGGTCCAGTTGCTTCCCCACAATGATACCAAAGCCTTTTCAAGTACCACCCTTGGGATATAATTTCTAGTGCATCAATACAGCCACTGTTAGTGCATGACTTAAAATTCATCTTGTCTGCAGAGGTCCCGCTCACCAGATTTGGGCTGCTCCATCTTCATAATTTATTTATCATTCCACCAACTTTAATTTCCTCCATAATTTACTAGGCATTGTTTTACTAGGGATGTACTTGTCTCTCAGTCATTAAGGACAATTCTGTAGCCTGCCAGGCATAACACTCATTTCTGCAAACTGACTCCAGAGCTTTCATTTGGAGGTGACAGCTACTTTTTGACATCTATCAGTTAGTCAGTTCTTAATCCACTCAGCAGTCACTCAATAGCTATTGTACAGCACTCATTTTTTCTAAGTAAGTGCCTAAACAGAGAAGGCAAACAAATGCATTTGAATGCTGAAAAAATAGACTTAGAACCTAAATCCTGCAAAGTGTTAAAGAGACTAATCCCCACTGGTGCCTAAACACTTATAAGCATGCAGACTTATTTGACTGGGTTTAGGTCCACAGTTATGAAACCTCATGCTTTGTATATTTTTCTGTTGATATTAGTTTCTCTTATCTGTGAAAGACAAAACTTAGACATCACGGCTGTTGGATGGACCACACATTTTCTTTTCTAGTCACACACACAGAGCTTTCCTTCTGTTTCTCTGCACCTCCACAGGTAATTATTATTTTTCAAAAATAATTGGCAATGTCAGTGTAAATCTGTCAGATAATACGTGTATTATCGTTGGGTGCGGATTATGCAGCTTTAGTGACTTTCATCCATATATTCAAATATCCTAAGTATTCCCTCATCTGTTTCTATCAATAGGATTTATTTATTTGTGTCACAGTGTTTCTTTCTTGTTAATTGCTTCAAGTTATTTTATGTAATTAAAGACAGATGGTAAAGCAAAGTTCAGTATCTCATCCATTTGTTAATCAGTGGCTTATGCAGCTCTATAAATGTAGCAGGGATGTTATGATTTTGGTTTTTTGTGTGCTGTGCTTTAAATTAAATACTGGGACCAATTCCTAGTTACGCTAAAGCCAATGACAAAAACTGCCATTGACCAGGATCTCGCAGTGGGAGACCGTGGATGAGGAAAGCTGCAAGCCAGCTCAGTGTGGTGTTTATGCTTTAGAGAGGCACACGGCTCGCCTGCTCTTAGACCCAGGTCTTACTGTGGACCTTTGCATCAACAGCTTCCACGGCATGTCGTTGGGAAACGAGCGGCCAGGTCAGGGCATTAATGAAGAGTGTTGTTCTCCTGACTTTGTGGAAACCCATCCCTGGTCTCAGCATTCTTTGGGTTTATTCTATTTTGGGGGAATTATTTTTTTTTTCCATAGGCAAGGGAGCAAAACATCTGTTTTCATTAAGGACATCTTGTTCTTCAGATTAGAGAAAATCACCAAGAAAGGGAGAACAAATAAAAGTCTCCAGAGGAGAAAGAGGCCCACCATGTGCTCCCCCTGGGTAGCCGTCTTGAACTGATTCAGAGCGTTGCCTGCAGCTGGCAGCCTGCGAGCAGCCTCGGCCATCCCAGCTCCCTCCCTCCTGCGCAGTCCATGCACCACTCACTTCATACCCAACCTATTCATGGACTTATTTTACCCTGGCTATTTTTTTCCTCCAGATCTATCTGTAGAGTGCTCTCCTCACTCTGAAATCCATTGGCAGGCTGTAGCATACGGTATTATTTTGATGCCCTTATCTTTCCTCTTTCATAAAGAAAAGATTAATCGCATTCTTGCTGGTTTGCCTGTCTGTCCCCTTTGTTCACACACCAAGCGAGTGTACTGTTCACACAGCCACACAGCCATCAGCGGCAGCAATGGGTTTCAGACCAGCTTGCTTCTCATCTGCTTGCTCCCATCTTTCAGTCCAACAAGCAATTTGGCTTTATCTGTTTTGACTCAGTACTAGCCTGCTCCTATTGTTTCTCACATTCTTGCATTTCCACCGGAGTGTGTGACTGACAGAAATGCAATTCCTCAATTAGACTACAAGGAGTGTGCTGGGAATCGCAAGTCAGCCTAAGGATTTATGTGCTACAGCAAATTATCGTAACTGACACAATACTTCCAGCAAGCAAGTTTGGAAATATCAGAATCTCCCCCATCCCCTCTCTGCCTCCCTCCCCCCCCTCCCCTCCCCCCCCCCCCCTTCCTTGGGAAGGCCAAATTAGAGAGAATAAGGATTTCTCATCACTACCGTGAGTCATGCTCACACTGAGCACATGGCTGGTGAGGTCAGCGACAAGGGTTACTGGACTCAGACTATAGAAGAAATGGATTCTGCTAAATGACAGTGCAGTTAGAGCAACATGAAAGAAGAAGAGGAATGCAGAAGCCACCAAGGCCCCTAAACCACAGGCGGAAGGGAAGTGGAGATGGACTCATGCTTCTCGGAAGAATGAGCAGAGACAGGTGGCATGGGACACTTTGCTCTTTTATTCACCTAACCTTTTGGCTCTTTTAACATAAGCTTTTATTTTCCCCCCCATGAATGTTCATAAAAACAACAAATTCACCTATTTTACTCAGCCTAGGATGGGATTTTTAAAAGCCTTAGCATCACTTCTCATTCTCAAGAACTCGCAGTGAGGCATATTTGAAAATAAATGGGTAATTTCTGCCAAGTAGGTGTCATGCATAATCCCTATTTAAAATGCAGATAGTGAACTTTAAGCACATGCTTCAGCCCCAGTAAAGACAATGCAATTTAAGCAAAGTGTAATTCAGCATGTGCTTGCTTGAGTGCTTGAATCAGGTCACAACTGATGAAGGACTACCCACACCTGCAGTCCAGCAGTGGATTGGAGGATGGTACTTAGATTGCTGAGTCTGCTACAGCAGGTGCTTTTTTCCTTTTTTTTTTCTTTTTCGTTTTTTTTTCTGTTCCTGTAAAACAAGTTTCATCCTTCAGGAAACCAGCTGTATTTGGCACCTATTGTAAAAAATGACAGTTGAAAATTCCAAACTGCTTTAACCACAGAGAAAAAAAATCTTCTAATGTTGATGTTGAAACACAACTTTCAGTTTTAAAGGTTAATTGTTTTGTTTGGTTTTTTTTTTAAATTGTTAAATGTTAAAGCAGTGAGCAGACAGACTTTACAGTCTATTGCATCGAGCTCTGTTTCAGTAGGTTGGCTCCTGCCGACAGTAGGTTCAGAACTGCCAGTTCTAATTAAAAACTTTATTTTAAAGATACATTTTACATTTTATTCATGGCACCATGAGAAATTTAAATTGCTGGATTGAGCAAATGGATACAGTTTCTTTTCTATTGATTCCTAAGTAATGGCTTTAACTAATTGTTTCAGCAATTCATGATTGATCTACTATGGCTGTTGAAATCAATTTCTTCTTTTAGACAAGTCACCTAGAGTGGACTCCCTGAGTTGTGTCCATTTCTTTGCTCAGAGTTTAGCTGCATTTTATTTTCCTTTGTAATTTTGTATTGCATCAGTCTAAAAATGGCCAAAGATTATTCTCGCCTCAAGAATTTCAGTGACAAATCCTTTTAGTAGTCCCAGTTGTAACAGACAGACAATTGCCATCATAAACTCTGTATAAGTAGCATTGTGAAATCTGTGATTTATAAGCATATTCCATAGCAAAAAATATTTTGATAACCCATGCTTCTCCCTGCTGTGGCCAGCTCTCTGCCTCAGAAAGAAAACACGAGTGAAACAGTTTTCTGCCTTCTTGATTTAGTGGGAAAATAGCGCCTTCAACAGCAAAGTCTTTTCTGAACACCAGCTCTAGAAATGCCACACATATGGGTGGCTAAATTTTACTTTGGATTATTTCTCTGCCACCTAAGGCGCATACTGAATGGAGTTTCAAAGGAGCAAAATGTAGTCTAGCCTTTTGACTCATCATGTGTTTACAATTATTAATCAAATGCAGAGTATGTATTATACTACTATAACTAGCACTTGTTATCTTGTATCCTTTACAAGCTTTTCAGATTAAAAAAATAGATTGGGTGTTCTCTTAAGTGATGAAATAAGTGATCATATCTTTATTTTATTATTTGGTTATTCAAGGTTAAAGAAATAGATAGTTTTACTCGACCTCCTCAGTATGCTGATCATTAGCTATTGTAGGGCATGTTACCAGCAGCAAGTCCTCTGAATAACTTCTGTACTGACAGTATCACATCAGAAAAAATCATTACAGTTCATTAGAGCCCTATCTGCAGTCTCACAATGATATAAATACACCTCAGTCTCTTAGTAAAGTCAGATGTTTGCATTTACCAACACGTTTTAAAGCATGACATAGGCTAGAGATTCCTAAAGAGTTTCAGACTACAGACAGCATCTTCATAAATTTTGTCATTGAGACTCACCCCTGCTTTCTGATCACGCAGGCCACCTCCCGGTTTTGGTGGCTGAATAACAGCCCTGAGGCAAGTACAACTGTTAACATTTAAAAGTGCTAGCTGGGAAATATTTAATGCCTTTTTAGCTACTTGTAACACCATTAAGCTGTTGGAGAAAACAAAAAAAAAACCAGTCGATCCTATCTGACCAGCCAGCTCCTCTACAGACCTCCAGCAGACACTCTTCAGGTCTTTGGTGGTCTACAGACCACAGTTTGAAATCCACTGCAGAAATGACCTCACGCTTAGAGCAGCTGAAAGTTCTTCACACCTGTATTTTTTTTACAGTAAGAGATGGATCTGGCTTCAATTGCATGATAAAGAAAGACATATAATTTTTACTAAGAGACATTTAACTAAACCACCAATATATTCTCTTAATTCAAAGCAGGAATAAGGGGAACATCTCCAAATCCAAAGAATGTATTATATCATCAACTCCTTGTTTTTAAGTGGTTCCAAATCATCACAAAGATTGTGTAAGAGCAGTTGATTCCCAATATAGATATCCTTTTCTTGGGCACGAAGTCATGCCAAGACCCTGGCTGGAATTTTACAAGGAGTGTCTCAGATTGTACTTTAAATAATAGTTATTAGTCATAAGGATTGGCTACCTTTCTTTTCTTTGAAAAGAAGCTATAAATGTACCATCATTTACTCATTTCTGAAATCATCACATTGTCCTCCAAAAGAGTTGGGTTAAATTTACAAAATTTAGGAGCATATGTTGTGGGGCATGCGTTCGTTAGGATGCCCCTACTCCTAAACTCAAGTTTAAGAGTATGTGTCCCATCAGTTGTAAATTCTATGAAAAGTGTGTTCAGCCAGCAGTAAGCACTTGAGTCTTTTCTGCAAGTTCCTGAAGGTGAGATTTCCCCCTCATTTATTTAAAACAACTTCTATCTTGAATAAAAATAATCTGATAATTACCTTTAGTCTTGCATTGGTGTACCAGTTCCAAGGTCCAGTCATTAACTAGGACTCCAAGTTAATAAGTGCTGTATGGACAGAGAGGAAGAAAATTTTCCCTACACCAAAGGGTTTGTAATGTAAACTCCTAATTTAAAATTCGTTGATTTTACACATCACCTTACATAACAATCACAATGCCATAAAAGAGTGAACACATGCTTGTAATTAAAGCCATGGCAGTCTCATCCCATTGTATGAAAAATAGCTCTATCATAATAGTCCTGAATTCATGCCAGAATAGCAGCTAATCATGGGAGAAAGATGATCTAACACTTACAGAACATGAAAATAGAAATGAAACTTTCTGGTTCCAGCCTATTTTCTCTAGACTTGCTGGGTGATCTTGTGCGTGCTACTTAAGCTTTCAGTCCCTCAATTTACCCATCTGCAGAACAGCAATAACAGTATTTATCTGACTCAGAAAAGTTTTGTAAGAATAAATCCATAAATCATTAAGTCTCTTACGTACTCTCAACAAGCTTTCTATGCAGCACCCGTCATAGATAGTCTTGAGAAGCACACATGGACTACTGATTTTAGCCCAATAATACCTCTAAAAAGTAGAGTTCAGGGAGTATGTGACAGGGACAAAAAGATCCATCATGGTCAAATCATTTCTATTCCTGTGCTATTTGTATTTCACCTCTAATATGCAATAAGGATAAAGTTAATCAAGTGCATTTTGTGGTTTATTGCTTTATAACAGTTTAGCAAATATATATTCAGAAAGTCAGACCAAGATTTTCTACATAAAACTTGTGGAGCAACTCCTTTGATTCTTAATCTGTATATTGTTTTCATAAGAGACATCAAATTCTTTGTAAATTAACAGAGTCACAATAATATCTTACAAGGAGAGAAATTCTGGTAAATGCTACTGTGGATGACTTTTCATCTGAAAAGAATGCAGGAATAATGCTCCGTAGTCACAGCATCACTGTGTGCTTGTACCTAGCAGGAAATGCTCATACCAGATCATCAAGGTCAGTAGTCCCATTCATTGACAAAACCATTCATGATATGAGAATGAATGAAGTGTCTTGAAAGTTAGCAGTCTCCGATTCTCTGAGCAAGTTTCACAGTTCAGAACAGAGCCAGTCTATCGGTGGCATACTTTCAGCATGTAATCGTCTGTAAAGTCACGTCCCAACAGAGATAATGAGGTCCCATTCATTATTTGCCAAAGAAGTGCAGCAGTTTAAGCCCGACTCTCTTCTGCTGGAAAATTGTTTGAAATTTGGACCTGATCCTACCTTCACTGAAGTCAATGATAAGACACCACCTGATTTCAAGGGAGCAGCAGCAGACTTTTTGTAATGCAGAGATCGCATTAAATTCACTTATCCCTCTCTCACAGAGTGGAAAGCAGGTCATGGGTCTGATGTTTGCAGCAATAATGAGGAGGCTTTAGAAACTAAATGGGATGTAGCTGATTATTTTAGCACAAATTGAACTGAAGTACTAATGACTTACCAAGCATTATTCTTATCTGTTGCACAACCAGCACATGATGATGTCCAGAAATAGTGTAACATCATACTTTGGTAAAAGGCTCAAGGGCTGATACTCCGTTCACTCGCACTGACATAAATCAGGAGGCAACTTCACTAAAGTAATTGAATTACATAAGACTAAAATTAGTGAGGGGAGAATTAGGCCTAAAAAGGACGTCTCCAAGCAGTGAAAGGGAAGAAGGTGTCACCTGCCCCCGGCCCTGTCCATCTGAGACGAGGGCGGCCCTGACCAGCTGTGCTTGCGGAGAGCCCAGCCCCGGCGGGGACCTCAGCAGCCCTCCCGTCACATACCCTGTCGCAGCTTTGCTTGGGGCGAAAAAAGCCGGGGGGCTGGGATCAGAGATGAACCCAGCAGATGGGGCCACCCCAAAGGAAGCCACAGAGAAGACCAAGTCCTTGAATTTTACTGTGACGCCAACTCACCTGGGTCAGTCCCAGGCCAAGGTACAGGGCTGCTCTGAGCCAGTTTGCCTGGCAAGGGAGCTGACACATGGGTTGCAGTGAATATCCTGGAGATACGGTCTCTTTTTGACACTTGTCCTATCTCCCTGACAAACACAGCTGTCCTCAGCAGAGGGGCATTGGCTGCTTCTGGCATCAGCTCCTAATTCCCTGTGTTCAGTGCACGGTATTCAGGCAAGTTTTTCTTCAGTGTGTTACCGCAGGTTACTCATATACGTTATTTAACCTTTAGTGAAAACACAAATTTCTCAGTCCAGTACCAGCTCCACTCCTTCTTAGGCATGTCTCGTTCCCCACTACGACATGATGAAATGCTCAGCGTGTGCGCTGCCCTGCCATATCCCCCTTATTGCCCACCAAGCTCCTGCCCCCAATTGCAGGGTGCTGCCACGAGTCCACAGCTGTCCAAAGGGGATTGCACAGCCCCTCGTAACGGCATCCCGTTGCCAGCAGCAGCAGGACACGCAGCAAGGCTACAGGTGAGCATACAAGGTCCCCTCCAGGACATCATCTGACAGTAAGTCAGGGAGCATTGGTCTAACTCCAGGAACTGAAAACTGATCTTTGAGCCAGGCTCTGAGGCCAACAGAGCCATGTCCTACCCCATTCAATGAGTGCTTCTACTTTCTGAGCTCAGAGAGACTAATAGTATCCTCACAGAGCCCTTTCACATCTTTTTACACAAACCCAGTATCTTGTTCTATTGAGACAGCCACAGTATTTCAAAAGCAGTAGCATGTTCAGCAGAAGACCCTTAACTCATTCTTCCGTTTATACATAGCAAACACTGGTACCTCTATAGCTGTGGGCATCCTCTTTTATGTACAAAAAGCTAAAATTAAGATGAACGGTTCTTGTGCAAAAATTTAGCATTCATTGTAATGAACAACTCTGGCTTGTAAAGTTAAGGGATCTTTTACATCGTGAATAAACTGTTCGCCAGTATTATATCTTTAAGCAGTATTTTAGCTATTTTATAACTATCTGCAGATCAGCATCTTACATGGCTCAGAACAATTAACTGAATTGAAGATTTAAAGTAAATCAATGCTCAACAGAACTGCAGTCTTGTTTTTGAATGCTGAACTACACTACAGAAAGCTTTGTTAGAAAGCAGTGCTATTTTTCCGCTAGAACGTGTGTGCGTATAAAGGCAAAACATTATTCACAGCTAAAGTTGCAGATGAAATACAAGATTACGAATACTGAAAATCTCATATAGTATTTTACATTAGGAACAATAAACTTTGCATTTTTCTATAATACCTTACACCTGAGAAGCTTTAAATACATTACCATAATTAAGTCTGATAACATCACTGTGATATATGTCTCCATTTACAGATGGGTAAACTGAGACTGAAAGTGGTTCTTTGTGCCAATTTGTGCCTTACCCAATCAATCAAAGAACAAAACAGCACAGAACTTACGATGTCCTGGCTTCCACTTCACTGGTCAAACTTTTACCAGATCACATCTCATGCCAAGAGGACCTCATGCTAACAACCTCATTGTATTTGAGAGTGGGACCCAGAGCTTTCAACTCCATTATTGCAGTAACACTTCATCGCTTGTATTCCTGCCTCTTAGTTTAGCATATACAATTATTTTTACAGCCAAATAAAATAAGTTCAGGAATTCACAAATTTTTATTTTAATTATTAATTATATTACTTTCCAAGCACCTCAATTAAAATACCATTGAAAGTCTTTCTTTCATTTGTCAAAAGTCCCAGTAAATTTATTCCCCTTTTATGTGGTACTGGATTATTTACTCTTCATTTTCTACATGGAACAAGCCTTGACTAGTAACTAGATGGCAGACGTGACATGTCCAAATCCCAGAAACCTGCTCGTTTGACTTCATTGGTCTGTTGAGGGTTTGGCTTTTTTCCTGATCTTGCACATGTTAGGTCCATCTTTCTGCGAATACATCAGCCAGCCTGCCTGAGCTAGTCACAGGCGGGATTAGTAAAATTAGGCATCCACAGATGTTAGGCTACCAAAAATGATTACCAATGCTGTGAAAGTATTTCAGGGGCTTTCATTCTGTGAGGGACTGTGGGATTTGTCAAGGTGGAGGACCTTCTGCCCCCACTCCAGTGCAGAAGCTGCCTTTGAAGACCCTTCTCTCTTCTCAGAGCAGCTGGGGCAGTTTCTGAGCCAGGACCAGGGCTGCAGCTCAGCTGGGAGGTGGCAGGATATCAGCAGAGCCCAGGTGTTGGGATACTCCTGCATGATAACTTATCTGCATGAAAAGACATTGCAGGGTTTATAGGAGTTAGCAGCAGCATCGCTAATGAGGACAGAGAAGCCTGATCCATGGAAGTGTTGAGCAATCACAACTCCCATTTACTTCAGCGCTTTTGCAGATCAGACCCTCAGGGTTATTTGCTTTTTGGAATAAGCCAGTTGTGGTCTGCATCAGCCCATCCTCTTGGCAGTAATGGCCCAAGCCATTCCTTGCTGGCTTTGAACAGCCATGATCAGCACAGCTCCTGATCACAGACCATGTCACACAATTATTTTTAGCATATCAAATATGCAGAATGACTAAGGGCCTGGTTTTTGCAAAGTGATTGAAATGCCTGCTTCCTCTCGCTCAAAGCATTTCCCTCTCCAGGCTCAGTAGACTGTTGTTTTTTACAAACTACTACTCCCCATCTTGCTACTGAGCAGGCTGTGCTTGGGAGAAAAGAATCAGTTAGATTATAAAAGCTTTAGAGGATTTGTTTATTTTATCACTTCGTTTATCTTTTCAGTGTTATTGTTCTGTCAAGTAATCGAGAGATGAAGAAGGGCTACATCACAATTACACTTTGCTTTGACTCACACAAACCAAGAAAGACGGGTCAATGGTGGCTGTCATGCACTGCACCCATCCCCACTGCTGTCCCTCGGAAGGAGCCTTTGTTCATTTTTCCTCATTTCTGGCTACTCACCAGGAAGGGCCAATGAAGTGGGAATCTTCTTCGAGGTGATCTTCTGCATTGTTTTCTCTGTTGCGTCAGTAGGAAAGAAAAGTAACTAAGCAACACAATACAGGGTTTTTTTCCTCTGCCTTACAAAATGCTAAGGTTTTTTTCCCACAGACTTTCCTACTGCCCTACATCACTGCCATTGATTTATCTGTTTCACTGTGTGAAAAGCTCATCCTCTACTAGCCTGATTCACTGAGGTATCAGGTACTGCACCATTCATACACTCTCCCAAAGAGTTTACTTGCAGAGTTTTCATAAGGTGAGAAAATAACCTGGCTAGGACAGCTGTAACTGGATTGATTTGCAAAAAAAATTGAGTTTTCTAAAAAATTTTCCTGGGACTCATTAAGATGAGTTTAAACTTTTCTGCCCATTTTCTGCCAATTTGTACTCTCTCCCCACTGTCATCTCCTCCCCTGGTCTAGCTCTAAAAATGTAGCTCTTTTAAAATATCCTGACCAGCTCTATGGACCTGTACAGCGACAAGGAAGACTGGCTATCAGAGGACTATTTGTCACACACATTGAACTTAGCTCAGAGCCTCATTAGTTCCTCATATGGAGCTTCAAGGGTATTTGTTTGGGATGGGCTGTGAACCTATCTATCTCAACCAAAGGTAACTCCCATTCACTGGGAGATGGAGGAGGTAACATTACTGGGTTCAGAAATACAACACAGCTTGTCATAACAAGTTGCTCTGGCAACATCTGTTAACAGCCCACAGAACTATGTAGCACTTAAGCCAGATATAGCCATAACGTAGTTTTTTTGCACTGAGCTGTAGTTATTTGTACCTCTCCCAGACAGCAACATATATTATTTGCTCCTGGCCTCAGAAAACCCCACCATTTCTGTCAGGGAACATTTGCATTTCTCTGGCATTAGGCTACAATGCCATGCCAGGTACATCTCAGGAACAGCCTTTTTTGGAGATGTCAAGCTCAGAATTACATCAAATTCCTTCAGACACTCCTGTCAATGCTCAGCCAGCAGCAGAGTCTGGGCCAGACATCATTGCTTCTCAATCAATGGAGCTAATTTCTTACAGGAACTCCTCCCAGTTTCACCATCACTCCAAATCCTTAACAGCATAGCATCCAGTTTCATATAGTCTATCCAGCACTGGGGAAGCTGGCCTGGCACCACCAGGCAAGACTTTAGAAAAGCAACTTTGGCTTCTGAGCTCATCAGTATAACCATTTTGGTGTCTTACAGTCGCTGATGGATTTGCACAGACCAACCTAGTCTCCTACAAGCAGTGAGGTCATATCAACATGGCTACTCTACCACAAATGTATTCTATAAAGAGGGGTAAATGATAGGGAAGGAGACAAGGACTCCTGTTTTCTTGTGTACCATCAGCATCCTGTCGCAAGTCACAATTCTTTTATGCTTTTAGCATTTTGCATGAGCAATGCATGAAAGAGGTGAGTGCAAAGACAATTTCCAGACTGAAAATTACTTGAGAATATTTCTTTTGGGATAAGGGAGCCTTTCTGGGTGTTTACAGAGACAAGAGTCAAAAGAGGTTAATGCATGCCACAGCTGTGCCATACCCTTCCTCTGGCTCTAGTAAGCCTGGTGGGTTTTTCCACTGAAACAGCAAGGGATTTTCCTATCAGAAGGCAGTTGGTATCAGCAGATCTCCCAGCTTATCTAGATGTCGCATCTCTTCCAATTTAAATGCTACATCAGTGGTTATTAAGCCTGCATTGCAAAGAAATAAAACTAAGGAAAACATTCTGGAGGCTGCTCTGGATTCTATTAAAGGGTTGAATTTCTTACTATATTACACTTTTTCCATATGGCTGAAACCTGGAGCTGCATAATACTCTGAATAGGCTCGTATACTGCTAGTGGTATAATCCCAGATGGTAACAAATGACCCCACTCCAACAGCAATGTATAGATCTTTACAACACCAATGCTCAGCCATGCTCTTGGGATATTCCCTCCAAACAATGAATGACTGGCAGATAACATAATGTTTAACTTCTGCCTTCACTTTTGTACACGCTTTATGGCTAATGCTGCAGAGCTACTCGTTTGTTAAGTACTCAGCCTTGTGACAGCGTACAGATGACATGAGATATTCCCTTAGCCGCCACTGAAGGATCTCCTTTGGTCCACGAAGGTCAACTGTGCTGCACACAGTGTGTCACTATCTGCATGTAAGGATATGCTCTGGCACGCTAGAAGTGAGCTGATAACGTCTTACCCCTGCTTGGGCCCTTCAGCTGCCTCTTGGGGAAATGTGAAAGGCTGCCAAGCTCAAGATGTGCTGCATCCTGCAATTTGGCTTTCCCGAGAAGAACAACCCCTCCCCCCAAACTCACCCACGCAGTTCTTTACCCCAAGAAGAGGTCATCACACAAAAAGTAGATAGGAGGGAAAGAGACTGCACACTTGACTGTAACTGCAAAAGAGAGAAGTCCAGAGTCCTCTTGAGATGTTATGTAAAGAGAAAGCAATCTGGGCTGTCTCCATTTTTACAGAAAGACCTCTGTGCTTTTGTGGACTTCATGGCCTGCCAGATGGAGACGGCTCCAAGTAACACTGAGCTCTTATTGCTGCAGAAAACCAAGGAGAACTATAACCCCAAGTACTGCAGGTGTAGGAGGGAATACTTGCTCAGATGATGATTCATGTCAGCATCTGAATAAATAAGGTCAGACAGCCAGAGATTATTCCAGTGAAGGGGAGTTGATTTGTTTGGGGGGGGGGGGGGCAGAAAGGAGGGGCTGTTTGTTTGTTTCGTATACTGAAACCCTGCCCTGCTCTGAGTTTTTTTCCCAAGAATTAGTTCTCATTTATTTTAATTAAGTCCTCAGTTCAGCAAAACATGTAAGTGGGTGTAGCCTACCTGGACTGCAATAGCTGTATCAAAAGCAGAAATCCTAAGGTTAGCATACACTGTGTAGTCAGTATTATGTAGCCTTTATAAACATATCTGCAGCAGTTTTAAGGAAGACATCTCCACTACAGACCATTAAAAATAAAAAACTACTTGCCTTAAAGGGGTGAGAAAGGATTAATTAGTTAGTGCTCGTGCAGCACTGTGAAGATACAAATCGTGGGACTGTGTTATTAGTAAGCAGAAGATGCCAACAGGAAGCAGCATTGTTAAAGGCACGAGGACTAACAATGGGTTTGTTCTCACATTTGTAAATGATTCTTCTGCTATTGAAAGGTGTTGGCCTTTCAGCCTAGGAGACTGAAATCCTTTTTTTCACCCAAAAGAGCCTTCATGGGCTGTGCATACTTTCTCACACTCCCTCACCAGTGTTCCTCACTATTAGCTTATAGATGCTAGACAGTAGTCCATTCTCCATAGCCCTTTTATTGCTTGGCCTCTGCTTCAGCTGCCAAGAAGGGTGCCATTTAGACTCAATTGTTACGGTAGCTTTTACAATCTAGACATGGTGTCTAGGATCGGAGACTTCCTAGCAATTTTGCATATGCTGCTGCGCTACCATCAGAAGAGAAGGGCTCCTGGTTGCCAAAAATGTGGGCAGAATTCAAAGCAGTGACCTACAGATGAAAGGCGCCCCATCCCAAAACAGGCCAGCTAAGCCATCCAGCCCCCGAATGCCAGCTCTTCACTGAATGAAACTGTATTGTGATGTGGTCCTCAGAAGGGGGAAAAACAAAAAAAGCAGTTTTAAAATATCTGTGGACAATGGCTGTCTAGAGCTGGGGCTGCAGTCATTCAGACCTTGCTTACATAATATTTCTATCATGCACCATCCTTCCATTCAACTCTCCACCCCATGCCAAAGTGCTGGAGGGAGGTCTTGTTCTCATTTATGCAGCATGAATACAAAATCAGAGAGGGTGGCAGAAACTTTCCACGGAAAGGTATGGTGCCTTTGGCATGCTGGGGAAAACAGCAGAGCAAGAACAGCTTGTAAGTTAGGAGGAAGAGAAACTGGAATAACCATATCCAAGCATTTCCTCAAAAAGCAGGATGACTGCAGCCCTTTAAACCCAAGACTCACAGAGCAAAATATGCCACAGCAGAGCAAAGCATCTTTTCTCCCTATGTTTGCTATATTGCTCACTTTGACGAGCAAAATCCTTTTTTACCCCATTGTCCTCAGCTCCTGCCACACAGACGACCCCTGCCCTCTCTCCTCACCAAATGGAGGCCAGCCGAGGAAGGTGATTTTGTCACCTGGAGTTAATTTATGCCGGTCTCCGCTGTGCCGGGGTGGGACCTTTTCAGATGTTGGGATGATAGGAGAAAGAACAATGAAGCAGCAGAGTATGTGTGGCGGGTGGCCGAGTCATCCTATCACCATGTATTTGTGTAGTTTCTTTTAGTGCCATCCAATCTTTCCTTCTGTCCCTAAATGGCCTGTGTTGAAAATGTCCCTGCTTACAGTTGCTCAACTGGAATGAGGACAAATTGTTTGCAGTGGCCCCCTTCCAAATGTTTGTGCTGTAACTTTTGTCTTGACTAGTCTCTGGAGATATCTCTAGAGTGAGTTTCCTATGACTCGTTTGCACTACCCCAAAGTCATGCCGGATTTTCTTCCTCTACTCTTTCAACTTTGTAGCAGGAATCTTGTTTAAAACACCCCCATCACAGAAAAAGCCAGAGCAAGCAGAGCCTTAATGCTGTTATGTCACAAGTTCCCAAGTGAACTAAAAGCAAGGGGGTTGGGTCTCGAGGGTGCCCGAGGTCACAAAGTGGTGCTAGCAGGCGAGGCGACCCACAAGCAGAAAAAGCACGGCCACACCAAGCAGCTTTGAGTTATTAAGCACTGGTGTTGTTAGGACTGCTTTGCCCTCCACGCTAATACATCAGCCACTTTTGTAGGTAGAAATGCCTGGCCTCTTGGCCCTGCAGACTTCTTCGATTCAGCACTGAAGGGGTGGTGAAGGTACTCTTCCCCCTCACATTCACATGTGAATTAGTCCAGGATGAGACGGCAGCAAAAAAAAATGAGTTAGCAGAGCCTGAAGAACTAAGCCAAGAAAGGAAGGGTTTATAGTTCCAAAAACCATTGGATGAAGTTTTGCACGTAGACTTATTAATAGACATTACAGAAGAAAAGGTTCATTCCCCCCCCGCTTAGATGCATGACCTATTAGACATATATGTATCAATAATATTTGCCAAGGATAACTAAATTTGAAGACCATTGTTTGCTTGTTTTTAATGGATGTTAAATATTAGTTATTCATCAAAAGTACAATCTGCTTTTAGAAAAGAAATACAGAGTTAATACTACGAAATGGTCTCTTTCGACTCCACAAGAACAGAAAAACAGGCCTGCATAAAATATCTCGCCTTTCTCTTTCCGCGCTTTGCAGAAGATGATCTGAGCATCCTCAGAGTGAGGGAGAGTGAAGCCTGGAGATGAGACGGCTGTGGTTCCTCATGGAGCCCCTGGGCATACAAGGGCCATGATGGGGAGCAAGGTGGGCACCCATCGGCCCTTCCTGCCCTCTGGAAGTAACCAGCCAGCACACAGACCCGCTGCAGGTTCCCCAGGGGGGACTTTTTCCAGCTCAGCCTTCCCAGGGCTCCCAAGTGACAGGGAGCCCTCCTATGCAGCCCCCCTCAAAGCATCTCAGCACCTTTCGCTTTATGTCAAGAGAAACAGGAGTGGGGAGAAAAAAAGCGTGATGGAGCTTAGTGAAGGCATCTTACGGTTATGGTCATGGGGTTGTTTAGTTTGCGCGTGGGGTCACGCATCACATTGCAATGGCATCTCCTGCTCTGTAACCATTTTCTAGTCTCTTGATTTGGCAAAGAGAGGTAATCTCCATGGTAGGCACATCCCCGTATCTCTGAGAAAACGTTACTGGCTAGAGTGGACAGAGCACGGCTGGACAGGGCATTCCAGACACTAGGGGTTGCTCAGTGTTTTCAGGCTTACCAAATATAAGGATTTTGTATGATTTTGCCATTATTCCGGGGATTTAAAATCTTTGCCACTAGCGCTCTTTCTTTTCTTTTTTTTTTTTTTTTTTTTAACCAAGCAGTGTCATACTGTGCCTCTGCCTTCCAGTTAGTCAGCCATATGATTGCTTGCATTGCATTCGGGATCTCACAAAACACTAAGACTACTTTGTTTTTCATTAGCACTAGAGGGGAAAAATAAACAGGCTGGGCTCATGGTTTATAATTGCATATGTAATTACCACTTTAAGACCACTATTAGCAATACAAATTAGCTCACTGCCCTTTATATCATCCCTGCAGTGCCTCTCAGAGCGCACGTAAGCCATCTCATTTTTGTCCATCAGGCAGCCAGATTCTAATCTCAGATGTGCCAAAAACAGCGTGATGTACCTCTAAAAATGATCTGCTCTGCTTGCAAACACAGTGACCAATATTTGGAGCCATCCCTTGACATTCGCCATGAAGTTGGAAGCAGAACCTGTCCAGGCCAATCGTTGGGCCAAATCCAGCTGGTAACCATTGTGTACCAGAGCAACTTTTTGTAGAGTTACTCCTGGTTTGCTTTGTTTTCAGCATCTCAAAGAATGCATGGGAAGAGGTCTGCTGACACCAGGACGGCAGAGTTTGCACTCGGCATGATCAGTTTCTTCCATATAAGTAGTAGGGAAGATGAGGAGCATATTGTCAATAAAATGCAGAGGTTATTTACAATTCAACTTCTAAAGGCTGCCATAAAGTAGTGAATAGCAATGAGTAAGTCCAAAGCCATTCTACTCTGTTTTGGTTACTACTTTATTCTCCCAGAGCTCATATTTCTAAAGGAACAAAGCAGAGACATCCAGAGGAGAGGAAGTCTGATTTTAAGAAGCTGTAAAAAGAAATGCATGGCCACAGATCAGGGGATAGTTTTATGTCTCACATGTTTTCTGACCCTACGAAGAGCAGCTTTAAACTGTTGCTCTTCTCCTTGATTTTAGCAGAGGCTGAAGCAGACTCTATAGTTTACAAAATAGGGGGTAGGCGTGAATCCTGAAAAGGTAGATCCATAACAAAATCTTGGTCACTGAGGCCAGAAGGACCCCTTGCCCACCCCTCTGCCTGCGGCAGGATTGATTTAATTATTCTATAACTGTTCCTGTAGATGGATGTCTGGCCTTGAATAACTCCAATGACAGTGATTGTCCAACGGCTCTTGGCAGCTTGTCAAGCTGCCGAACAGTTCTTCTACAGTTTTGCCTAATATTTAACCTAAAACTTCCCTTTTGCTTCAGCCAATTATTATTTGTCCCATCCTTGTTGACTAATGAGAATAATTGATCCTTGTCCTCTTTATAACATTCCTTTACGTCTCCCTTATTATGTTCCCCACACTCTTCTTTTGCCTTTAGGCTAAAGGTGCCAAGTTATCTTAACCTTTCCTCTTAGATCTGAATGCCAAACTTCTTACCATCTTTCCTCCACTCCTCTAATTTCTTCAATTTGTCCATGTTTTTTCATACAGAATTGAATGCAGTTACTCCAGTTATGCTTTAACCAGTGCCAAGCAGAGCGCAATAATTACTTCAGTAACCTTACTGACCCCATCTAATAACAAAGGCAAAATGCAGCATGTAATTAAAATCTAAAAAAATAACTATTTTTAAAAGCTAATTGCCTTAACAATCAGAACATTCTACAGCTCAGAGAACACACACTAAAGAATTTAAAGGTTATTGTTCATTCAAAACATCTTTTTCAATTATATTCCGTATATTGTATTCTGGGCTATGTGCAGTTTTACTCCTATTAGGAACGGTCTGTACTGCATCTCTCACACTCCCTCCCCTCTTTTTATTTCCTGCAGATTTAGCTCCTAACGGCTCCATGGGGCCCTGTCTACACCAGGGATATTGCTAAGGATTTCCCACTGCTGTGAGCACTTCTCCAGCTCCACCAGTACGGCACAGCAGAGAACTCCCACTCATGCTTTTAATCCTTTAGGCTATTCCTACGTCTTCCAGCCTCACTAATGTCAGTGGAGCAGAGCCAACGGTGAGGCATTTTTAGAAAGTTTCCTTTACAGCGACAAATTTTTCATCTCCTTTGCCAAGTCTGTGGTGCCCTACCTTGAACAATCCCCTTCTCTCTGTTGGCTGGCTGGTCTCTTAAAAGCTCCTCTGTCCTCTTCACGTTCATCAACACCGTACATGCCGACCACGGTTTGTAACTGCACGTACTCCTGCCTTTCAATTGCTATCTCTTCAGGAATGGAAATCCTTGTCACAACCCAGCACAAATGATTCAACATTACTATCAATCTGCTGACAACAACCATTCTTGGAAAATTGTTACATGAATTTCTGGAATCCCCAAAAATAAACAAATTTGGCTCCATTAATAGGAATGGCAAACTCAGACTGCAAACCCACTTGACTAAGCAGAGGCATTTAATTAAATTGTTTTTCTATTACGCACATAAGCAGAGATATGACTGTTGTTAGTAGACGTAATAGTTTCTATTCTTGTTGCCCCATAGCACCTTAATTAAATTACCATTGCTCTGTTGGAAAACATGTCTGTGAACACCTCCAGGTAGAAAACACAGGAAAATATTCCTAGCAAAATAAAAATCAGCTTAGTAGTGCAATATTGCGTGGTAGATAGGACAAAAAGGAATTGGATTGAGATTGCAATAGGGAAGATTCAGGTTTGACAAAAGGAAAACCTAACCGTGAAGGATTGGAGTATATCATCTGGGCAAGGAGTGGAGTTTCCTGTACTGGATTATCTTCTAGTACAATTTAAATGAACAGCTGACAGGAATGATACAGACATAATTGGTCCTACCTTGATCCACACCGATGACTGAGGATCTGTTGAGGACTCTTTCACCCCTATTTTTCTATGATTGTACTTTGCTTTAAATTTCTAAAGAATGAAGTAAACTCCTGCTCTCATTTACATTCATCTGAGCCTCTTATATTCTATAAAGGTTGCATATTTACAGATGAGATCAGAATTTGGCTTCCTATAATAACACATTGTAACATGCCAGCAATTGCTCCATAACAACGAAATAGCAAAGTACCTTGTTATATAGGTCTTGTCCCTTAACCAATACATACAAGGCAAAATAATCACTGCTTTTTATAGCGAGACCTCATCCAAGTGCGTGTGTAAGACCTTCTCATATAGCTAAGTAAAGTAACACCTCCGCACATCCTCCACCTAGAGAAGAGGTAGCTCTGGAGGACTGAATGAAATAAAACAGAAATACCACCTGCAAATTTATAGTGTGCAACCAGGCATTGGTTGGAGTCCAGGCAAACACAAACTTACAAAACCTAGTATGTTTGCATGGTTCTGTGCTAGTTAGGTATTTTCTTCCTTCTTTATTTATTACAATGCTCTGGATAGCGATTAAATTTAATAGCTCAGTATTTGGTTTTTTCCACTTACCTTGAAATAAGATTTGCACGCATTTTTGTAACTAGATTAAAAAGCTGCCAAGTGGCTTTTTAAACAATTCTCAATGCTTGCAGAAGAGTTGTTCATGGCCTCTTACATACAAGTACTTCCCTGGAGCCACATCAGGAACCGATCCCCCGTCCCACACAAATACATCTTTACCCTCTTTGTCCAGAAGCAGAAAGGCACTTCTGCTTAAAACATGCCAGGACACAAAATCCTCATTGTATTCCACTAGCAAATTCTGCAATAAGACTCAATTTAAAGCCTATTTAGGTCGGTTAAAGGCTTGCCATCGACTCAGTGAGTTTTGGGACAGGCCCTTAAAATATAGGTCTTAAGGACAGGAAAGCCTCCATATACACGATAGTTCTTAGGGAAATCACTGAGGTCAGCAGAGGTTGATTGACTTCAGCAGATCACTGAGGTCAGCAGATGCTCAGTGGGACAAGAATTTTGTGCTGATCCAAAGCTATCAGAGAAATAAGTAAGAAGGTGGGAAGACTGAAGAGAGTGTGTCCTTCCCACATGTCATTCACCTGCAGGCTGTCAGTGCTGCGGTGACTGGAAAAGCCAACCAGACATCCCTACTCAGCCACGCTGTGCTTTGTAAGTGACTAAAGAGGTCAGCACTCCCACATCGTATAGAAATGGTTGCATGATGTGGTTTCTATTTTTAAAATAAATTTAAGATTCCATCCCCTAATTCACACAAAAGCTAACAAAATATGGTGGTTTTTTAATGATGTACAAATCAATATTATAAAAAAAATTAAGTAAATATTTCACTTGGCAAGAAAATATAAAATATCTCATTCTCGTAACATACAAGTTTTGTGTTTATACAGCGTAAAGTGTCCCACATTACCATAATGTGTTAGTAGCATGAAACATTTTTAGCTGCGATGTCTTAAACAAAGCTTGAGTTACTGTCTGCAGTGCCCTTAAGCTGTATGTCATAGTCTTCACAAGACTGAAGCAAAACACATAGAGCAGTGAGCAGTAACCACATTAAGGTTTAATGCTTATAAACACAGAAGGTTTAACACTTGGCAAGCCAAAATTCCCCTATGACCTGAAGACATGCAGATCGTGACCTGAGAATTAAGCACTGTGTTAAGCAGTCAAGCTGTCTCCCTAAAGAAAAGACAAAAATAGCAAAAGACTAGCTGAGCCATTGGGTCGGCATATGTCAGGTGCATCCAGGCCCAATTCAGAGTCGATCTGTAGCCATGCGGGGCCAAGCCTGACCTAGCCCAGCCTTTCCAGGCAGGGCTTCCTAAGAAGAAGGATTTTCAGAGGCGCTCAACACCCGTTGTCCCCACTGACCCCCAGGGAACAGGAACATTTAAGCTATCATGCAACCAAAAAACACCACAAGAGAAAATTTCTTCTTGTCTCCATCCAGAAACAGAAAGCTTCTGGTATTAGATGGAGGAAGAGAGACAAAGTTAAATTACTTTCCCCTGTGTATTCCTAGCCACGAAGACGCCCTCTTGCCCTCCCTGTATCCGTCCAAGGGTTCGTCCCAAAAGCAGGTGCCACAGTCCTGAAAAGCGTGGTGATAGAGGGGAAAGAGAGGGAAGAGGGGAAATTAAAATGTGAAACAAAGATTTTGAACTAAATTATTAAAGATAGATAGGTAGGTCTTTGTTTAAAGAAAGGTCTGCAAGGCAGAGAAGTTGGTTTCGGAAAGACAAAGGTCAGCAGAGCAACAGCTCCAAACATCAGAGATGAAGAGGAGGCATGCAGGGAGAAGAGGGGAGTGTGAAACAGCTGCCTGGGGGAGCTTAAAAGGGATGCTCAGCATGCTCAAAACACTCTAATTTTACCATAGTAGATCTGCTTGTGCCAAATTCCCACACAGAAAAATCTCAAGGACATGAGACTGACCTGGGTATCACGAGTTTATTTCTCTTGTTTTCTTCACTGCAAGCTGTATTTAGCTTGTAAATACACAAATTTTCTATTCTCAAGTATTTATTGTATTCCTTACAAGATATTTTTAAAAGTTGATCAATATGAAGCTTATCCATGAAGTTACTATACAATTCCTGCTGGATTAAAATTGGACATTTCTCCATTTATTGGTAAATTGCCAAATGCTGTTACAAGAAACACTCAACTGTAATAAACTTTTATTCAGGGTCCCAAGGTGCTCATTACAGAGAAATGTACATATACATATATATATATATGTTAAATTAGGCAACGAAAGAATCCCATGCTGCATAAGACCTGCTCAAAAAGCAGAATTTCCAATCTGGAGGGAATCCTGTTATTTCAACTTTCATTTCCGTCCTAAAACAGGCCAAGAAATCAAAATATCAATGAAATAAATTGGTGGAACTCAAAGATCAGAATAATTTAGGTTTGGAAATGTCTATAGGCAAAATGCTGATGCTTCCAATTGAAAATAGAATGGTCCCAGGCTGAAAAGTCCTGGAATATGATCCTCTTCTCACATGGATAGAAATCAAGAATAATTCTGCTAGAAATCCATGAAGTTACACTGGTGGAAGCCTTCACACAGGCAATAAAAATACCCAGAATTACAAGCATTTTATAAAGCCAAGTGCTTTGGAAAGCTTTACGCTTTTAAGCTTCAGGGTATAAAGCAACCTAGGAATTAGGAGGAAAACTTCATGGCTCATCCCCACGGCTGCGATGGTGGAGGCCAGGCGGTCACGCAGCCTCACCAGGGCCGTGGGGAGCGTGGCTGATGGCTCCTCAGGCTAAATGCGGGAACATTTATATTCTCTTTTGTTTAGCAAAAGCTGGGATTACGGCCCACATTGCACACGGGCTAGTGCATACAGCCTGGGAATGGCAGGGTCCAAGCTGTCTGCTGGGCTTTCCAGGCGGCTGATAGACCCAGGGAGGAGGCAGCAGCCTGCCTTGCAGTGGGAAATACTGGCTGTCAGAAGCAGCCAGGGAAGCTCTGGCAACATGCTCCTGAGGAAAGCGGAGACAAACTGTCTGCCCAGTGTGCTGAACACAGAAGTCTTGGACCCAGGAGCAAAGAAACTCTCTTCGGATGCTTGACTCCTCTCCAGGGTTCAGGAAACAAGAAGTTAGATATATTCATTGCGAGGGACGCAAGGTGTCACCGAAGAAACATGCCATTCCACTATCAACTACTCCTTTTACTGAAGAGAACTCAAAACAACTCCTCCGGTTTGGTTTTTTTCTGTTTGTTTTTTTTTAAACAAGATTCTTCCAAAAGGCCATAGCCTTCAGGCCACAAGCTAATCTTTAACCACCCGCTTAATTTTTCTGAGCAAGCTGGCACTGACCATTGTTGGAAGCAGTCACTTTGTGGAAAAAAACCATGGACATTCCCTCACAAAGCTGGTTCTGCAGAGGACCTGGGGACAGCTCGAGCTTTGGGCAAGGCAGATGGCTTTCTGCATCACAAGAGAACCAACGCCAGCAAAATTGCCAGCTGACTTTTGCCAAAAAAACAGAAATTGAGGACGAGTGCTGCTGCCATCACTTCCAAGCGGGGGGGGGGGGGGGGGGGGGGGGGGGGGGCAGGTGTGTAAGGACATTTCTGCCTGGTTTCTACCATCCGCTCTGAAGACAATCCCCATGTCTGGAGCAGCAGAATTACTATGATAGGAAGCTGTGGTCTGGTCACCATTGGGCTTCAAATCTAGCATGCAATAAACACTTTGAACCCTATAAAGTTCAGAGCTGGGCTTCCGAATTCAATATGTTAATTTGTCCCAAATCTAGTCAGTTTAACCTCTGAACATGACTACAGCTGGTGTTTGTAGAAGCTGGTTAGGGAGAGAGACAAGAGCCTTTGGAGTGCCTCATCTGCAGGCACTTATTTAGGGTCCCGCACTGGGACTAACTGATAGATCTTATTTTTTAAAAAGTTGAGATCACGATCTGATCGTGTGTAATATGCTAATGCTTTAAGGATTAGACCACAAAGTAAAAGAAAAGACTTAAGGAAATTAATGCCCCAACTTTAAATTTGAAAATTTTTTTTAGCGGGATTTAAAAAATAAAAACACAATAGCAAAAGAACAAAAATTGTTTTTACCAGAGAAACTAAGATCCCAGTCCAAGAAAGAATGCAGAATACACTGAACCAAGAGTTTTCTAGATAACTTCAGAACCAAGCTGAGAAAAGCACGTTGATTTGCCCCCAACTGTTTATATTTAGTTGGGGGCAAATCACTTCAGAGCCATGTTTAGTCACCACCTGAGTGAGAGAATGCAAAGGAAGGGTCAGTCAAAAAGCTTCCCGTGGAGTGACCTGCGTTGGTCATTCCTGACTCATTCCCTGCCACCACCTCAGCAGTCAGCCTCCCAAACTACCTCCATCCTACAGTCTTCTCTAGCCTCCACACTGCTTTCTGTAAAGTCAAGCACCATGGAATTGCAACAAAACTGAACTTCAAGTCACTGAACTCTCCCACAAAATATGGCCAGCTTTTTCGACACAATTCTACCAAAACTTTCCAAGTCTCAGTCTACAGCCTCAGCTATCAGATCATTTCTCCTGCCCAGAGTAGGAAATAGCATCCATTTCAGGAATTCTTGAGAAAGCTGGAGAATCTGGAATGAATGAAATAACTTGCGATCAGGACAAAAAGAAAAAAAGAGTTCAACTTCAGAAATCAGCTGGATGGAGCCAAAATCCAAGGCAACTGTATTTACTGAAAAAAGGGAAAGCCTGATCTGATCTTTCACCCAAAACCCAACCACAGTGTCTGGACTCAACAGGGTCAGGTTATTTTCCCATAGTATCAACACCACAACTAGAAATAAGAAGAACCATGACTGTCAAAAGCAGCCACTAATTTTCATTAAGTTTCCAATACAGCTTTCTGATCAAAGTGACAGTTACACTTCAGTGAAGCCTTTTGATCTTTTTGATGCTCAGCTGAATGGAATCATCGCATCTTCAGAGCCGTGCACGCTGAGAACATAAATTCTGACTGCTCGTTGCTGGAGAGATCGCTTGCTATTTTTATTCTGGTTATTTTCTTCTTTAAGAAAAAAGCTGAATTCTCTCTGTCAAAACCAACAGAAGTGTTGTTTAAAGGTATGGCAAGATATACATATAAAATATTCATTTAATGGAATACATAAAATAGTCTTTACAATAACCTGATGAGTTCCAGAAGTGGACTCGATACTATACAGCAAAGTCAATCACGCTGGTTGATATGTTATGCCAAAAGCGCAGAACTGTTTCAGAGGTAGATTTCAAGAAATAAAAACATCTGACCAAAAATATAAGGGGAAGGAAAATATGTGGTGTGCATGGAGCAAATGGAGATAGCGTTAGAGAATGAATGCAACACAAACCAGCTAATGGTTTAGTAAAAAAACACAATTAGTCTTGCAGGTTTGCATGCTGAAGTCTCTAAGCCAGCAGTTCCTGAGCTGTGATGTACAAACCACCACTGGCCAACAAATCTTCGGTGGCTGCCCGCTGTCAGCTGGCTGAGCATTGTCTTTCTTGTCCCAGATGTTACATCACACTGAAGATGTAGTTAATGGATGTCAGACTAAACCAAGCCACTGCTGTCATTGCCACAGAGGCATTTACAGAACTACACATGGGAAATTAATCAGATCAAAGGGCTGAGAGTAAAAATTTATTTCACCCCTCTATCTATATGGAGATACAGAGTAGTCCATGTTAAAAAAAAAGAAAGTTTCTTTTGTGTGTTCAAAAATGTGCACCAGCAAGCTTGAGCAGTCAACTAGAGACCAAACCACGGCTGATATATCAGTCAACACAGCATTTAAAAAGAGTTCACAAAGGAAAAAAGTAATTTTGACTCCTGGCTTAGAGAAATTCCTGGCAAAGGAAGAAACTATGCTCGACCCCCAAATAACCAAACACCCATCCACTGCATATGGAAATTATTCTGCCACCATTTTACTGCTCCAGCAGAGGTGGTGTATGGCCCTTTCGAAGCTTTGGCTCTTTTCGAAGGCTATTATTTTAAACACTTTAGTGCTGGGAACTGCACGGAGCTGGCAATTACGGAATTAGAGTGCAGTGTGGGGAATGTCACTTTGAAATCATTTAGCTCAGTTCATTTCCTTTTCAAGCGCAATAGAAAGCAGATGGAGCAGAGAGGGCCAACATGCCACAGAAGAACTCCCCAGGCCTTGGCCAGCACTCTCCTCCCCAGGACTTACAGAGGGGTCACCAAATCCTCGTAGAGTTATTATCCTTTAGGAGAACCACATGCTAGAATTCAGCCAGGGTCCTGGTCTTTGGAGCAAGTCGCCTCACTCCTAGGTTTGTGTTACACATTGTATGTTAGACCTAAATTGCCAACGAGGTCAACAGGGACACAAAGCTCACACCAGAAGAGCAGTGCAGGGAAGCCAGAGAGAGGCCGGCGGAGCACAGCAGGAAGATTAAGTGCTTTGGGAAAGAGAAGCCTTGATAGAGAGAAAGAGGCCTCCAAAGAGTTGTCCAATATGAAGAAGAGGCTGTTACCAAAAAAAAGCTTTGCTGTATACAGCAAGAGTTGGACAAGAAAGTGCAAGCTTGACTTGCAGCAAAGATACGTTGAGGTCAGGATGAAAAAAATAAATTAAGTGCAAGGGGAGTGAAGCATTGCAGCCTTTGTTTATAGCTGATGCCGTATCACTGGAGGTGTCGAGGAAGAGTTACAGGAATTTCTCCTAGGGACCATCTAGCTAAGTGTGATCTTGCCTCAGAGCAAGGGGATGACTTCCAGGGATGCTCTCCAGCTCAACATCTCTTGGATAATTTAATAGAGCCTGTTACAGCTTGTGCTTCGTGTTTCTTATACAGAGAAAGAGGGATTCCCCAAAGGAAAGTAATGTATAATATGAGAAACAGATCCAAGTGCTGGAGTTGCAGTAGGGTCTAACAGACACACTGGGACTTAGGAAGTCCAAATCCATTCCCTGTTACCATAACAGGAGAGTTATGCTTCTCTCAGTATCTCCCTCTGCATTGTCACACATATCTGGGAAAAGTAATGCAGAGAGCCCACGTTTCACTGGTCAGGGTTACTTGCACCAAACAGCCCCATACCTGTCCATGGGCCTCTGAACCTACCCATGCGCAACTCCAGTTTGACCCACACATCATGCTCAACCCTTGTTTGCCCCATAACACTAGCAAGCACATTAAAAGTGGGCCATGCTCTAAGCTTTCTGGTAGCCATTGTCCAACATGCAGGCAGCAGCATGATCACCACTGCTCCCACTTGTTTCACCACTACTGAACAAGTTCCTTGTGCTCATCCCTACAGCCCTTGCTGCTATTTCATACCTATCAACAGAACTGCCGCCTTCTTCAAAAAAAGTCCATTTGCTTGAGGCATTGTGTCAGATGGGCAGACTTGTTCCTCAAGGACAAGACTGATGCCAAAATAAGGGCAGCTATCCCAGGTTGGTGGCACTGATATGGGACGCAGCAGCATCTGCTCTCTGAGAGTCTTCTCATGCTCAGAGGAGATGTTGGATCTAGAAACCATTTTCCCCTGGAAGACTGGTTTGTGCTGTGCATCTAGGATTACCCTCAATGAAGGCAACACTTCTGGATACATCAAACCAGCTTCAAGTCTCCCTGCATCAGCAGTTCCCCTTCTAGAAACCCATGGTGAGAGAGGAGACTTCTGCCATCACCTTAGAGAGTCCTACCACTCCCAGTTCTCACCAGTTGCTGGCAAGCAGTTCAAGGCTGGCTATTACCACCACGGGCATGATTGCGATAGAGGTCTGCAACACTAGCCAGCTTGTCTGCTCGTGAAATATCTGCACCAAAGATACCAGGAGGCTAGTACAGGTGCTTGCCCAATGTGCATTCTCCAGATATCCAGGTAAATTAATGAAACTCCTTAATATCTTCCACAAATATCTCAACCAAAGAGATTGCCACTCTTCCCTTTTCTGAGCCCTAAGCAGAAGGCTCAGAGAGAACCACCAGCTATACCAGACACCTGCAAAAGAACAGCTATCTGAAACTCTGCTCTGTGCCACGGGAGCTGGGGTTCTCTTCCTACCTCAGATATTGGCAACCAAACACTTTTCAGCACCTGGGCAAACTCTGCTTACCACCTCCTACAGCAATTCAGGCACTATATCAAGACAAGCATGGGTCTGACTGCCTGCATGCTCTCAGCAGAGCGTGTGTTCAGCTAGTTGACCTCAGGATGACAAACCTGGGGAGACAGGCTGGACAGGTCATTGCTGCCTCTTGCGTAACATGCACCAGGTCACCAATAAGCCACCCATAAGCCAGGTCACCAGTAAACCCATGCTGGCAGTGTCTGTCTTCCCCACCTCTCCACACATACCGCTCACAGGCAATGTCCCTTTACAGCACCGCTGCCAGTCACACAGGATGTACAGAGGTTTCTTTCCACTTCTGTTCCAGCCACCAGGAGCTTCTGCCCTTCTCCAGATCAGGGAGGTAGCCCCAGGGCTGCCAAATATACTCATACATCCCCACATCTCCAAGTCAACACCATAGCTATTGCTCCCCCACTTTCTTCTTTCCTACCTACTCATCTGCTTCTTTGAAGTGTGTCCCCACATCTTCCCCCTCTTTTTTTAACCATTCCTATAAAGAGATCTGCCCACCCACCACCCTGCAGAGAGGTCCGACTCATATACAACAGGCCCTGGATGTCCCAACAGCACGGTGCTGTTGCAAACCACCGATACTACCAAAATACAGTATTTGGCATACAAAAGCCTAAGCGGTAGGAAGCATGAAAAAGGTAAAAGCAGACCTGCACCCTAGCTGCTCCACAGCTGTGTCCTGATGAGGTCCGCAGGGTCAGCCTGCACGGCTGGTGCCTCGACTGCTGCTCCCCTGCAGCTAAGGCAGGAGCTGGAGAAGGGCTTCACTGCCTGGAGCACTCAGGGCACCGGTGACAACATGGCGGGAGCGGGGGGGAGCTGTCACCATGATGTCAATTGGAGCTGTCAGTCCTTCTCCTAGGCACTTGCTTTCTGCTTTCAGAGCAGCATCTTCTTTCTCACCCGGAAGTAAAAGTTCTCCACCCAGCTGCCTCCCGGCATCAGGCTACCATCTTCACTGGCCTCAGGTGTCTTTCCTACAACAGGCGAACACCCTGGTGAGAATGCTCCTTACTTTTGGGCATACACCTCTGTATTTCAGGTCTGTCATGGGGGCAGGCCTGAGCGCGGCCAGGGCAGAAACCCTCCTGCAGAGGGAAGGCGCAGCCTCCTTGCTCTGGGAACCCAGCAGTGCTGCCTGCAGCCCCGACATCCCAGAGCTGCCCCATGCGATGCCAGAGCACACAACTCTGCAGAAACCCTGACCATGGAGTAAGAAGGAAGCTGCCAGGGTGTGCCTGGATGGGGAGGGCTGGCAGGAGGAGAGAGGGGAAGGCGTCCCCCAGTGAGCTGCGGCTGTGAGGGTGTGAGCTGAGAGACCAGGCTGCTGGACAGGGAGAGGGCACAGGAGTAGATGCGTTGGGATAACACCATCTCAGCCAAATAAATTCCACCTCTGCCTGTCATGCTAGCTGATTGCCACCTCTCCTGCCGCTCCAAGGGCTGGAGCTCATGCGAGGACATGTACCCTCTCAAACATCACTTTGAGCAGCCACTGGGTATAGTCTATGTTGGGTGCAAGGAGTCAGACTTGGCATTTCCTTCCTCATTGTGCTTCTGGAGAGGTTCCAGGAGCAAACCCTCGTCTTGGATTTTGTTTTTAAGGGAATCGGTTGATTCAAAAGGGAGTCTAAAAGCAATCTGGTAAAAGGAAATAGGGTGTAAGCAGTCAGTGTAGATTCACCCTCTCTCCACTGCCTCATCTACAAAATTAAGTTAACATGATCTTCTTGAAGAGGAGGAGTGGTTGAAAGGGTTAAAAAGAGGCAGGAAGGTGTTTGAACTCCATATTTAAAATCTTTTTTCAAACATATGAATATGTATTAAGAGGCATGGACAATAATTACATGGTCATTACACTGAGTTATTTAAACATGAACAGAGTGCTTGACAAATTAACATCTAGAACAATACTGCTCTGGTAGCTCAAATTATAATGGGACCTAATAGGATTTCCCTATCCCTAATTCCACTGAATCCAAGTAAGGCTGATTTAAAAGTTGTAAATGTGCAGGAGGTGGCTTCCAAGATAACAAAAAGCATTTCTGTGCTCTGAGAAACAAGCCTTGAGGATGTGACAACACATGAAAAATTCCTTTACCTGTGCCTCTTCTCCGCACGGTTTGGATGAGCTGAGGCTGCCCCAGAGGCAGCTGTTTCTTGTGCACCCACCTAAACCAGGAATTTATGTTTATCGTATCTTGCTTCATTTCCATATGCATTCTGCTCCTGTGGCTTTCTTGGCAGCTTCCTCTCATCTGGTCCTGCACCCCACTGCATCCGCGCACACGGAGCGAATTCCCGGGCTGATGCACTTGCAGAGAACAGGCAATGCTGTCAGGATGCACTAGGAGAAGCGTCCCTGCCTCGGGCGGCTCATGGGTTTGATCTCAGCAGGCTGCAACAGTGTTTGAGGCAGGGATGCAGGGAGGACAGAGAGAAATGGGCAAGTGAAAAGCAAGTAAGAAGTAAGCAAAAAGGCTCAGCCAGCAGAAACACAGCTAAGTCTGCTGAAAAATCCTCAGAAAATTAGAAAAAAGCAAGATTTACAACGCCAAAGGAGCACATGTGCTTGCAGGAACATGCGTGCGTGTGTGAAGGGCATGCAGATGCATGTGTACCTGTGGGGAGGGCTTGGACGCGCAAGTACACTTGTGTGAATAGCAATAACCTCCCAGTTCCATTTTAATGCCATATCAAAAGTAAAGCAGGTGATGAAATATATGGGTCTGCGTGTGGGAACTGGCATAACAGAATGAATCTACACAGGCTCAGAGCAAAGCTTCACATTTAAAGAAGGTATTAGATTAGATAGAGATAGATGCAAGTTTAGAAATGCAACAGACAGAAGCACTAAACAGTTTTCAGCAAAATCAACACTCACGTAAGATGCCAACATCCTGGACTAAGCACCTTGTTAGAAGTGATTGAATCCCTAACAGCTGTGGCAAAATGCCTTCACTTGCAAGTGTTACTGGTGGATAAACAAAATTATCTTGCTATTGTTGCTATTTATGGCAGCACCCATAACATACTAGCTGCTTTCCAAACAGATTGTTCTCCAAAGAGCCTGATGCAACTGTTATGTGCATGTGGATGTAAAATTATTTTCTTGTATAGTACAAGTTACTCACTGTAGGCTTCAAAGTTCAAAAAGTGCCATGGTGGGTGAAACTGCAGTTAAGCAACCCAAGGACTATAACTGCATAAGGGATAGAAGAGCAATCCCCTTACTGTGAGCACCATTTATCCTCTAGACAATAAGATTTTTAATGTTGAAAAGCATGTTTGACTTTAAATTCATACTTGAACTCATAAGAAAACACTGAGGTACTCTATGTTTGCACTAAAAATTTTATTTTCTTTTATTACTGTTACAGTATTTGCGGACAGTAAAATCATCAAATACTTCTGGGAATAAAAAGTAATAAGTGAAAGCTTAGAGATTTAGAGAATAATATTTCAGGAATTTTGCCTCAAATAACCAGGTCTTATTTTTGTTGGTGCACCTAGAGTATGCACGAGAAAAAACAGCGGTAGTCTGTCAAATAAAAATAAACATCTTTCGCATTAGGACTGTGTTTATCACGTTTTCAAACGTTCTACAAATCAATGCCTTTATTTGTCATTGTAATTCAATATAACAAAAGGTGTCAAAACTGCTCACTTTGCTTGCTAGAGACAAATTTGCTCAAGTTTTGCAGCACGAGCCAAATAACACAGCACCAGATCCTCCAACTTTTATTTCACTCCGCTCTAGGCAGTATTCCTACTGGTTTCTGTGCAATTTTTGCCCGAGTAAGGGCTGAAAGTTTCGGTTTTGAACATGAGACCTTTTTTGAAATAAACAGTCACAGAAATCCCATCTACAAAGCACGTTGGGTGACTGGAATGGTACTGCTTGCGAATTTTATCTCTGAAATGCCAAGCTTATTTCCTACAGATTATTGCAAAATACAGACTAACTACATCCTTGATGAAATTCCCTCGAGGTCCATGAGGTCACCCCCAGGATTAAACACTGCCTGAAGTTTTGCATACAGAGCTCAGAAGCACTGTATTTTGACGCCTACTATGCCTTCGGAGATGTTAGTCTGTTCCACTAAAAACAAAGATTATAGATCTCGTCTCTCATGGGAAGAGTTTTGATGAAGCAACTCTCTGTTATTACCTTGTCCAGAGACTCTCCAGGACCACACTCTGTCCTTCTGGCAATAGACAAAGTAGATAAAGCTATCACTCAAGGGCAGCCTTGAGTAATGGCTACATTTTCCACCATTTGAAAAAGATGTTTTGATGCATTAAATAAAGGAAACATGTTGGGAGCTTTGTGTTGGGAATAGGTAGAGTGGCAGGTCATGTGAAAAGCAGCTGGGACAGTGGTTAGGGCAAAGGATTAGTCAGCTGCTCTTTTTAGTCTTCTCCACACTACTGACTTGTCCTGAGATTTGGAGAAGTCTTTTATGGTAAAGTCTATAAACCAGAGTCCCTCATCTAACTCTTCTGCAACTGCCTTTCCGCATCTGTGAAGATTGTAGGAGTTTATCATGTCAAAACACTTTTACAGGCTCAGATAAAAGCTGCTAAGTATTAGCAGCTGTAGTGGCGACTCAATGCATTTTTACCCCTTTTTGAACATGCGCCCAAAGATTGTTTGATGAGGATGTGTTCTACATCTAAATAAACACATGTCTGTGTAGACACTGGGACCTGGTAAGACCAGAGAACATGAAAAACAAGATGAAATGTACTGATGACTGTAGCTCCTCTGACTGGAGCCTTTATGGCAGCTGCGTGGACAGACTCCTCCCTGAATTTTTACTCCAGCAATTATTCCTAACTTGGCATCCAGAAGTCAGCCCTGGCTTCCAACCTAAAAAAAAAAAAAGCAGAGAGTTAGGCTAACACACACTTGCCTCCGTCAAGCATTCAGGGTATTGTGTGTGTGATAAAGGGTTGGATAAAACAGTGGCAAAAGTCTGCTATCTTCCAAGGCTCAGGAAAATAAACCACAAAGGCAATTCAACAAAGTCCTCTTTGTTCCTGAATAGAACCAACAAAATGAAAGGAATCTGGTGGAAGAGAGAAGGCAAGAAAGAGGTCTGCTGCAGGGAGTGAGTACAGACAGAATCACTCTTTGCTGGCTTCTCTGACAGAGCAAGTTTTTAAAATATCTTCTACAAATGAAGTTAGAAGGTATGTGTCCCCTTCATTCCTCAGATCATAATACTGGGGCTTCCTGGTAAACAAACTAGATCTACTGTGACACAGACAGAGTGAACAGAACCAGGTTTTCAAGCATCACACTGTCACACCTCTCTGTGGACAGGGAACTCGCTAAAACAAATCCTGAGAGCAAGCCAAAGAGAGAAAACTGCAGGACCCCCAGGGATCTTCACAGATGTGTTCAAGCTGATAGTGCAGGATGAATCTGAGAAAACAAGTCCTTGGGTAAGCTCAGTTCTCCTTTACAGCCTGTTAATGACTATGTGTTTACCTGTCCTTGAGGAAAGAGCCTCTACTGTGGCTTATCAAACCCAGAGGGATTCCCACTGTCCTCAGGGAGGTCTGGGTCAGAAGTTAAACTGAAAACTCCAAATGCACTATCTGTACTTCATCATTTGACAGACTTTAGACTGGAATTGATGTTCGGTGTCCAGTGCTGTAATAGCAGAGAACTGCCTTTTTTATTCATTTCTGTTCTTTTAAACCAATTCTACTGCATTTTTTCTGCTCTGTTCCAAAGGTTGAGACAGTGCTGGTGCTGTGTCCCTTAGGTCAGAATCACCTTACAGAAGGACATGCCAATGCCTGTTGTTTGTGTGTGTGTCTACGTGTTTGGGCCAGGTGAAGGACAACTGTCTCCACTGATGCTACCTTACAGGGTCTTAGAGGAAGCAACACAGAGTGAACCGCCAAAGCCAGCACCTTCAATGCTAGGGAAGGGAATGGGTAAATCCTCAGATCATGGAATTTGGGCTTTCTGATGCAGCTGGCATCCTGGTGGAGAGGAAGATGAGGAGCAGGCACTCCAATCATGTACAGCCTGGACAAGGTGAGGGGCTTGTGCTTAGGGACCTGGAATTGTTCACTCCTGACCTCCCGGTCACTGAGAAGGCTGTGATCCACCAAACAGTATGACTCTCTGTTGAGCATTCTCTGAATGTTCTGGTTTTCTCTATAAGGAATTTATTTTTGTATCTCCAAAGTGATGGGGAATAATGCGGATTTCTCTTTCTGTGTGTTGTCACCAGCTCCTCATCTCAGCATGTCTTGCTGGTCACTTACCCACCCATTACAATAAAGCAGCCTTGGTCTTTCACGCCATGTTAAAGACAATAATCAACAGAGTACTTAAACCAGGCTTGGCTTGACTGCAGATTTCAATGGAGTTCAGTAGTAAAAGGAAACCCTAGTAGTTCTACTTCCCCACAGCTAGCATTGCTCAGTGCCTAGTGTTAAGATAAATTATGTTCTTCGGTGTGTAGGATGAAATAAGAGTTGCTATCACAGCAGGATGAGTTTGTCAAACACTACTTACATTAGGCAGCAAACTTTTGTTCCCATAGAAGGAAGGATTTTGAAAGTAGATAACCAAGCTGATCTTGGAGATATATCACTTGCGACCATGATTCATGATCTATGTAGCCTCACTTAGTGCACAGTATATCACTTTCTCTAACAGCCCTTAACAGGGACTTTGACAGAAGTATTTTTTTCTTCTGAATGGTATATAATCAAATTCAGTTCTACAACTTCATTTTCAGTCATCTCTGTTCATGTTTCTTTTATTCCAAGTATTCCTTGGCATGGTTTAAGAACTACTGAAGTATTTAATAGCTGTTTAAAAGTAACAGCTATAACTACTTAGTCTAGACATAAATAGAAGAAGACTGAACGGGTCATTACCTTTACAAGAAAAGTGTTTATGGAGAAGGATTTAGGAGAAACAGGATTATAGATCCAACTGCTCCATTATTCTCTGTGTTTTAAAGGAGAAAGCAGAGCGGATTTGCAAAGTTAAGTACAGGATAAGACTATTCTGAGTCTAATAAAAAGATGAAGGTACTGTTAGAGAGAATTTGAAAATTGCTCAGCCCTTGGAAAAGTCAAGCCACTTCTGGGGCTGCTTAGGTAGGTATTCTTGGCTCTAACATCCCAAGTAGGATCAACATTTTGATTGTGATGCTTGGTCACTGAATGATGCTAGTTGTGAACAAGAAAGAATGTATTTTCCATTCAGATGGAGAAAGGAGGGGGAAAGGTATAAGACAGAGTGTCTCTCTTCCCTTGAGATCTATCCAAGATCTTAAGAAATCAATGGAAATCTTTCCATTGAGTTCACTGTGCTCTGGATCACATCCTTACAGAGCTCGCTTTGTTGTCAAGTCCATTCCTTCTTCCCCGCTCTGTTGCTCAACTTGCTTTCTGCTGTTAGGATCTTTTTCCCAAATATTAATAAATCTGTATAATCTTTGGCCTCTAGCTGAGTCTTTCTTCTATGGCACACTGTTGCACTCTATGCGTGACTGCATGGTTGAGGGTTGCTCTGGAAATTACTCATAAAAATGAATTGCCTGGTAATACCACAATTGTCAGTATGTGTACGTTGCAGCATCCCCCCTGTGGGCCATTGTAGCAGATCATAAAACCTCATTTCCAGGAAAGTTTCAAAACTTTTATTTTCTAAGGAACATTAATTATCAGAGTCCAGATGACCTGTCCCATTTCTCCATCCACTTCCTCTCTTTTTTCCTCATCGGACGTGGTAGTTTGAAGGCAACTGGCAACAGATCACATGTCAGGCTCCTGGTTTTATGCCCCGGTTTCATATCAATGATGTCAGCCGAAGTGTTTAAAAACAGCAAGACTCATAAGCCTCATGCCCAAACCAATGTTCGTGTGTGACCATTTCCCCATTGTTAAATTTTTGTAACAACAGCTGATTTACACGTCTGACACTTATGCAGACATATGCTTTGGCATTCTACAGGCTTCCCGAGACTCATGCCCTCCAGCACTGCTTGTTGACTTCTCCTTCAAACACAGGACTTTGAGGGATCATCACAATGGCCAAACCACTCTGGACCTACGTGGTTGTGAAAACTCTAGTCATGCCCCCATCAGAGTTTACAGTGATGCATTTTTTCACTGACAAATTATATTCTGTTGAGACCAGAACTTTTTGCAGGTACTTACCAGTTCTTATGAAGCTCTTACCTGGGAAAGGTTCTCGTGCCTAGGATGAGACTTGAAATACATCAAAGAGCAAGAAAACTGTCAGCCCTCCCAGATAATCATCCTATGATCAAGGCACTGACTAGTGGCACAGGAGTCCAGATTTCAAGTTTCTGTTCTGCAAGATGTCTGAATGTCAGAATCCTGCATCCCAGGCAAGCTTTCTGGCCACCAAACTATCAGTTATTCTGAGGAACAGCTTCCTCTGTCTCTCCTGTTGGACCTGTTTCACTTTGTATAAATAATTAAACATTAATTGGAGCAAGGACTTGAACTTAGACGGCCCATTGGACTATTGCATTGGTCTTTCTCCAGGCCGGTGAATAGGTAACTATTTGTACAAACTTGGTAAGTTGCAGAGCAACAGAGGTAGCTGAGGGGGTCCCAAAAACTCAAGAAAAAAAACAAAGACTTGTGGTAAAGTCATTAGTAGACTACAAAACACCTGTTTTTCAGTCCTTGACCTGAATGAGGCAGAACAAGGACTACTAGCTGTTCTAGGGGAGGTTTTGTCAGATCATCTCCAAAGGTCATGCTTCCATCAAATTTTGAAAAGAGATAATGTTTAAAAGTCATACTTTTTTTTTTCTGAAGTGAAAAAAAAAATGCTGTAGCTACACGATCCTCTAACAAATCCTTTGCATTAGGATGAAGGCGTTAAGCATCTTTAGCATCATGTTAGCTTGGTTCTTAAAGTTTCTGAAACCTCTGCCCCAGATATGAAGAACGCCCTCACTGTTCCAGTTCTGAGTGGAGTGATTTGTTGCTCTGACACTCTTCCCAGCTTTGCTGGCATTTTTCAAATGAAGGCTTAAGTCTATTACTTACATACTATCTTCATATGACAAATACGACATTTAGTCATGTTTAGTCATAGAGAAAGATAAATGAAGGTAATCAGAAAAGTTCAATGATTAGTGTAAGACTACCATAAAAGACCATATAAAAGGTAAGACAAGTGGGAGTTTGAGCCCTAATCCTCTTACCTACCTGCTAGATAATATTCCATAATAACTGTAATGTTTATGTTTGGTGGTCAAAAACATTTATTTTCAAACAGCTCTTTGATAAGGAACTAAAATCCATGTTTTAGACAGATTCACCTCACTATAAGCATTTGATATCAACAAGTTGGTATTCCTGTAGACCATGCAAGATTCTGCTTTTTCTTTAATGTCATATAATACTTCATTTTCATAAGCATTCACATAAATTCAGTTAAGAGTTAACCAACTAAAATATACAAATATGCGGGAGGCTTTATGAAGAACTGAAACTTCAAAAGGAGTTGGTTTAGGAGTCATGACCTTATTTTTTGCAATAACTTATGCATCATGAACTTACGTAATTGGCAGCAGATAACATATCACACTCTCAGTTTTATGTCCTTGGTTTGACAACAGTGTCAATTGAAGTATTTGCTAACTGCAGAACTAATGGAGCCTCATAGCTGAAAATGTTTTCATTCCAAAACTGATGTTTGTACCAAAACATTTCCCCTTTATTGTTCTTTTTTAACATTACTAAATTCAGTATCAGAAACGGATAGGGGTATACAGATAGTTTTGGACAGCAGAAAAATCTTTCTGAATACTATTTATCCTAGCAAAATGGAAATATCTGAGAAAGAAAAATATATATTTTTCTAATGAAAATGTCATCAGAAAGCACAAAAGCACACACACGAAATGGCCTTGGAGCTCTAAATCTTTGTTATCTTTTGAGCAGGAGTCAATGTTAAGATAAATTATTGGGAAATGAGTGACCTGGATTTTAAAACACTTTAGTAGGGTAGGTTTGAGTCTACTTCTTCCTTTTCCCAGAGACTGCATTAAGCAGCAGCCAAGAGGCAAGGCTAGAATAGTCCCCTATGTTGAAACTGGACACCTGTACCGTCCACTGAAAAGGTCAATCCTCTTGGGACATTGAGATCTTCATAAGCTACAGCAGAAAATGCATAAAGTAACAAATCATTGTATAAAAGGAAGGGGTTCAAATGGAACCTTAGTGACTTAAGGTCTTAACATGCATTTAAATTCAATGGCAAAGAAGCCTGAATTTATTGAGGCTCTTTTTGAGTGATCTGAGGCTTAGGAGTGGGACTTGTTTGGGTTTTGCCTCTGAAACGTGTATTTTGTGTGGAGCAGTTCTGTGTCAAGACACTTAATAATTCACAATAATGTACAACATAGAGGAAGAGAACGGCTGCAACTTTATTAATTTGAAGATTTCTGCTTGACCAAATTATAAATGAATGGCAGGAAACAATCATATGCCATCAGTTTAGTAGAGCATTTGCTATTATGTCTCATCTGAACCTGAATTTAAACTGACCTGAAGAGAACCAGTTATGTGTTTTGAAATCTGGCTAACAGTAGATTATCACCGGCAATATAGATTACTTCATAGACACCATTTTTGATTCAACTTTATTGAAAACTTTCAGTATCTGGGAGAGTAAATTGCCATCAGTGAAACTCCATGATGTAGCTAAACTAGGAGAAGTTATAAATAGCAGCCAAGGAAGAGAAAAAAAAATATATTGAATAGCAGGAGGAAGGACAGAAAATTAAAACTGGAAAAACTGAAACTCATATGCATATGAAAAAGGGACACACATTCATCAGGTGGAAGAAATGCAAGGAGGTGCAGTACTGAAAGAAACCACAAGTATAGCATGAGGGACTGCACTGTCACACAGCAAGAAAACAAAGCCCTTTGGAGCTGTCTATGCTTAGGTCGTTACTCCAGAACAGATATGATGGTGCACTTCGGAATCATAGGGGAAATTTGGCTTGAAGGATGTCATAAACTGACCAAATCCATTCCTGTTTCTCTATGCAGGAACAACTATATCTTATTCCCAAATTCTGTAAGCCTTTTCTTAAAAACCTCTCATCACAGATTTTATTCAACTTCCATAGTGCTTCGCTGCCCTTATCATTGCAAACATTTTCCTGAGGTCTGACTCAAATCTCTCTTGCTGCTATATAACATTGCATTCAGCTCTGGTCAACATGCTCTCAAAAAGATCTGGATTGTATCTGCATTAGCATTTTAGTTCATCCCTACTCATTATGCTCTGGTTCACACAACAAAGCAGTCTCAGACTCACAGACTTTCAGAAAAAAATAAATCAGAAGAAAGTGTGTTCCAGGAGTGCATCTAATGATCTCCAACCAGTACATACATCCAGTTTGAGGGACCAGCCCAGAACTATTCCAGTACCTTAAAGCGTGCATCATTGTGGATGTTAAGCCCTCAGCACCGACCATTTTACACTACAGGTCCTGTTTTGCATTCACCCCACACTCTTTACTAGGCCACCCTACTTGTTAAAGTAGACACAGCTGCTGGCAAACATTCATTGAAGTATAGCAAAAGCTGTGATGGGATGGAGGAACTGATTTATTAGGAAAGAGACGGCCAGATACATGAAGAAGGCAAAAGGAGTTTTATAGCCATCGTTTGCCCTGGTCCCTGTGACATAGAATAATTATGGTCATGCAGCTGTGCAGCCCTTTCCCTTGGGGTGACCAACACCCCAGGTTGGTCAGCTCAAGGACACAAAGGTGAATTGTAATAGCCAACAACTATATAGCCTTTAAGAATGTCAGATTTTAATTTGGTATCTCAGAACATAACCAAGGATAAGATGTAATGAAGATAAGAAAAAAATAAATGCTTAATTTCAGAAGACAATGTACTGGCATGACATCTTTTAAACAATGGAACAGTCTCCCAGACTCTTCCCAGTAATGGATCCTATTTTCTTGGTGCTTTTATAGCCAGATTGGCAAATGCTAGAAAACAGCCTGCAGGATATAATCTTGCTTTGGCAAGAGGTTGGGCTGGATGATCATTTCCATCTAAGCTTCCTCTCAATTCAGGCTAAAGTTTTGGAAGCAGGATCTCTTTCTTACTTTGTATTTGCCATGCGAAACCATATATCAGCTGGAGCTCCTAGGTATAACACTTAGCTGCAACAAATGCCAGTTAGAGCTCTTGAGGTCTGACACAAACCTCCTTAGAGATGACCAGTATGTCTCCACTGATTTGGGGACCCTCAGAACAAGCCTTTGATCCTCACAAAAATGGATGCGTGTCTGCAAATGTGTGAGAAGTCAGAGCCACTCTTCCCTTTAAGTTACCCAAGTTGGCAAGAAGCAACCCAGCATTGGCACAAACATTGTGCAGCACTGTTAACAGGTTACTTTGCCAGAGCTACTATTTCCTGCTAAATAGTGTCATGCTGACACAGTGATACAGCTTCTGGATTCAAGCTGACTTGTACCTTGTCAGTCTGCTGTGTGCTCAGAGGAAGTTTGCACCTGCTCCCATAGAAATGTCTTTAATTAATCTCTATGTTAATAAGCAAAAAAAATCCCAAAATAACAAAACAACTTCTCCCTTTTGACTCATTCCATGTGCCTCATCTCTTTAATGCCTGTCATCAGACTGTCAGTACACTGAGGCATGAATCACCTTTATTTAATGTCTAATACAGAATCAAGCACCTTGACCGAACAAATGCAACAGAGACCAAGAGAACTGCGCTGCAGTCACAGTCAGCAGTTGAGGGTTTTGCTGGTTCTTTGGGGCCAGCTTGTCCTGTTAAAATTTCTGTAACGTTGAACCTTCTTCTCTAAAAACTTGTTTCTTAAAAACGTCCCAGTTTAGCTGCCCATAAATGGAGTCATCTAAGCCTTACAAGTCATTTTGAAAAATCACAGCCACATTCTTGAATGGAGAGGCCACATTTTTATTTCAGCAATATGGATGTAAATTAGAATCCCTCCTTTTCTCTTTCTCAAAATCAAAGAACAACGCTCTTTACAGGGCTATATATTGTACCCCTTCAACACACATACATGCACACTAAGACCAAGACCACCAATGCAGAATTTTTTATTGCCATGTGAAAGATAAGTACACACAACACAGAGCAAATAGAAAAAAATGGAAAACTAGTTTTAAAATTAAGATTACAGAGCAGAAATGACAGGAGAAGCACTTAAACATATTGCTGCCCCAAGCGGGTGCAAATTTCAATGGAAAATAAATACCAAATGTTTCCAAAGCCAACCACAGAAATCAAATAAGATTCAACTTAAACTCAATTTATTCTGAAGATTTTGTTATTATAGAGGCACACATGCATGTAGTATTCATGGTTATGTCTCAAAAATTAAACTCTTCTGGGCTCAAATTTGTGTAACACCAAAAAAGGGTTTTAAAAAGAGAAACCCCTCTATTCTGTGAAACAGTTTCTGGGAACTTTCCTGGAAATCCCAGCAAAACAAGCCAAAGAAAATTATCTATGGGGAATTGCAATTGTTGCAGCAAATATGTGCTTATACTCTGATTCATTTAATTAAGCCCTTCGAGTGAATAATGGCATACAAAACAAGGGACATACTGAAGAAGAGCAATCGATCTGTAACAAGATCATACCAGTTATTAACTGTACATTATACAAATGTAAATCCAGATCAGCAAAAAAGCCCTACTGCACTTACATATTATGATTTTTCAATAGAAGCTTTAAAGCAGCATTTGTCAATGGTGTTAATTTTAAATTGTATGACTAGTGACAACACTGTATACCACCCAAGATTTTAGCATGCTGGGAAAATTTCATTTCTCTTTTGAAGTTATATTTCAAAAAACCCAATCATTTCTGAAGGATATTAATGGGGACAGAGTGCGAGAAGAAACACACACAGTGAAGAAGTTAAAATAAAAAAATAGATGTATAACAGACATAATAAACATCCAGATTCCAAAGCCTGGGTGGCTATTCATTTCTATTTCACTTTAAATGAATAGTAATGTGTGAAAATTGTACTAGGAAAATAGAAACTGTTCTCTCATAAGCAATACTGCTGTTTTCAAACAACAACTGCACTATTAACACATTCATTTGTATTGTACTGTATTAGTAATAGTCAAAATTTGTTATGAACTTGTGGTTATTGAGTGAAGTTCATTGATAGCCTCAGTGAATTCCTTTTGGACAAGCACATAAGACACTCACCAACTATGGATCTGTGGCTATTAATGGAATTTTCTTCAAGTAGGTCTGCAGTTACATCTGGGTGAAGACTGGTCTCCGGTGGTCCACAAGTAGATGTACATCTACCCATGCTTATTATGGTACAGTTTGGAGGAATGTCACTTTGGAGAAATGATACTAAATCATGGGAAGAATGTGTAACGGGAAGAAGTGCAGGACTCAAAGATGGGGACTGAGATGCTGCTAAAGTTAGAAATGATGTTGATTGATAACCTTTTAATGAAGCGCAGCAACACAGACGAAAAGAGAAGCACATCCTTTACATTAGTTTCTGTAGTTTCTGATGCACCATTCATAACACCACCACAATTAAGGCATGCCAGCTTGGACCAGGACTTCCAACAGTCTTTTAAAAAGTATGTTATCTCTCAGTATGGCCTTGAAAATTCGCCTTAGTCAAATCTTGAGTGCCTCAGATTACTCATAGTTTCCCATGACATTTTGATGTTCAAGTTATGTATGATACCAGGTTGGATGAGATCAAATAGGCCAGCTGAACAAATTTAATGCACTTCATTTTTCCCACTAAAAAAAAAAAACCAAAAAACATATTTTAAAGAGAAGAGTTGCATTTTGGGCACCTTTACACACATTTATAGCATTATCCAGTTACAAATAAGGCAAATTCTAGGGCAGTTTTACACAGCTCAATTAGAGCAGAAGAGGAAGTAAAAATTTGCACGCAGCTCTTCAAATGCACACAGGGAGAGAAATGCTGCATTCAAACAACTTCTCTGTCTTATATGGAAGGGAGTAACTTCACCCCCAACACACAACACATCTGAACTGGCAGAAAGCTGCTAGTAGCCCCCTTAGTACTGCCATCCTCATGTACTTTGGGACACAAATGCCCAGGCTGAACTCCAACATTACGTTGTTCAGCCCTCGAATGGCAAAAATCCATCTAGAATTAAAAAATGGTACATCGAAATAACATACAGTAAGTAATGAATTTTGCAGTCCTTACTTAGCAAAACAATTTCCTCACATCACTTCTACCAGAAAGTGAAGGCTGCAATATAATATACAGTGCTAAATTAAACCTTACACAAACATTACTGACAGGTACAGATGTACACTGCTTCAAGTGCTTACTCATCGTATGTAATTCAAGCAAACAGCAAGTTATTGGGGGCCAAGGGTAAGCATTACAAGAGGATTTTTCAGCTATTCAGCGCTGTGAATCAAAGGTGATGTATTGTTAAATTGAATGTCTATACAAGAGGGCTGTGGTTATGGAATTTAATGGCAATGAGCACTGCACTGAATATAAATGTCACCTTATTTATCATCCCTTATTATTTTTAGAATGTTCATTGCAAGGAAATATATTTAAGCAACTTTAATTCTGTACTAGAAAGCTCTCTATAAGAGAAAAAGTTGATTCCAGAACTTTTCAGAAAGAATATTTTCAGTTTCTACAGTTCCCACAGCTGGGAAAAGAAGCACCTATTCAACTGCAGTCTATAACAGTATTCATCATATCAGGTCATTCTGGGATACTTCCATGCAGGTGTTTAACAAATTACGGCTTGCTTTCCTGATGGAAAAAATAATGCATAAACACCAAATAAAGTAAATCATTTTTACACACAGAATGGAGGATAAATATTTTATAAACTCCTTCTCTGACTGATTATAGCTTAGAAATGAGAAAAAGTTCCAAACACCTTCAAAAGTGATTCATTAAATGCTGGTGGCTGCATCACTGCCTCTTATTGCCACATGCTCAAATTTGATCATCTCCTATCAAAGACCAAATGGCCAAAGTGATGGTGGCACCTACTAGTTAAGCAACATCTGTCCCGACTCCCCAGATGAGATACTGCTCACTGAAAACAGGACTGCTCCGTACAGGACCTGTTCCTGTTTTCTCAGTACGCATGCTCTTCCAGCTTGGTTCCCCCCTAAAATGGGGTCATACCCACAGAGCCTGCTAGGCCTAAGCTTGGGTGGTTCTTGACAAGAGGTGACTATTAGCACCAAAATATTCCCATTAAACCACACAGATCCAGGATCCTCCCCTTCTTGCTTCTTAATTGTCACCATGACAATGTCAACACTTAAATCACCAGTACTGAGCATATGCGAGATGTGGCCCAGTTTGTATCTCTTTGAGTTGTTACCTAGACTGCTTTCAGATGCACTATTGCATTTGGGTTACATTTCTTAGGTTTTCTTCTCAGCCATAGAGCTGGAGAGAGGGGATGGGAAGAACGCTGGGGGAAGACAGCCCTTGTGGCATAGAGAACATAGCAACATAATGCCCAGTTCTTTCGGTAACAGAACAAAACTGCTTTAAAGGCCAGCTCCAAAGCCACTGTTGAAAAGGACTGATGTCAAGCCAAGAAGCAAGTGCTTGTTGCAGTATCTCTCTGGCATCTCACTTGAGAAAGAGGAGTATGATTTATCGCAATAACTGGGGTCTTCTGCATATAGGAAACACAGCAGAGTTAAGCAAGAGGGAATATTCCTAATAATGGAAATGTAAACCTTTAATATTGTAACACTTTTAATATTATGATACACTTGTAGTGTTAATTTGGCCTAAGAGTAACTATTTAATAAGCACTGTGGTATTTTTAAGCAAAGGCTTTTTAATTCTTTTAAAAGATGTTAACAGTAGTTAAAGAAATACCACATTTTAAAGGTACATTTCTAATCACATTCTGGCAGAACCTTAGCTGGAAACACTACCATTTTGCTATTTTGATAGCAAAAGCCGTGACAGTTTACATCAGCTAAGGTTATCTGCTGTCTGCTGATTATCATGATCAAACATCATTACAAGAATATGGTCAGCAGAGATGACATAGAAAACATGGGTGCAAAAATTGGGAATGAGTTTATGGAATCTGTGGGTGTACAGAACAGGACTGGGCTATTTCACTGGAAGAACTGAATGACTTCAAGGAGTGAAGCAGTGCAAACAGGATGAAATCCAGAATTGCCTAGCTCAATTTCATGAAGCTGGCAGCAAAAAATGTCACTAAAAACTGGGCACTTGCCAGCTGCACGTGGAGGAGAAAACTCTAGATGGTTCAGTCAAATGCATGGTTAGCATGAGCCCTTAAAGAGAGGCAGCTATGGTAAACAAGTACAATTCAAAAACACACAGGGTATTTCCAGCAAGGGATGTGCTGGTTATATGTCACTGGAATACTGTGTAAAATTTAGGTCACCCCTTTCAAGGACAGACACAGCTGTGCTCCATATGGGGGAGATGCACAGCCACAGCCCTGTCACACGGCCCCCGACCATGTGCCTGGGCTCCCATGTTTGTGTCTGGGAAATCCCATGCCATGCACCGCATGAGCAGGAAATCCAGCCTGTGGGAAACATGAATGACACAGATGGCCAGCGAGTGCACAATCCGTCCGATGCTCTCCAGTTGCACCGGGCTCACCAAGACGGGTTGACTCTATGGTGCGTTGGCTGATACAACAGAGAGGCTCCAGAGCTATCGTACATAAACTTTTCATTTGTCCTTTGGGTTTCAGGTAGGTCCAAGCTGTATTGCACAGCACCGATCAAATAATATAGTGCATGTAGGGTACACCCAGCGTGTCCCTGACACGCCACGCTTATTGCCCAGGTGTTCAGCTGTCAAGCTGCATCTGTGTTTGTCCGTGACTTCCAGACGTCAACCAGACTGATGAGAATGATTGTGTTGAGCCAATGACTGCATGCTGTGCCAAGCAGCGCTAATGCAAGGAAAAGGAGGAGAGGGTAGAGCCATCTCTTCTTCTCCAATTAATCTCTTCCTATATGATGCAGGAAAACGGACTTGACATGAAACAGGTGCAGAAGATTGTTTTTAGGAGGATCAGAGAAATGGAAAATCCATCTCATGAGAAGAGACTGTGAGCACATCTGAATAAACAGGTGCAGACCGATGTGAGCCTCAGTTGGCCTCATACTGGCCCAGAATCCATATAGGCTGAATTAGCACTGTGCTAATGAAGTCTCCAGCAGAACTCACCAGCTCAGGCTTACCATTACGCTGCCATAGCCCTATAGGCACCAGGAGAGGGCCAATTTGCATCCCAGCTCACTCAGATCGTTAGCAGGGAGAGCCTGAATCTGCCTGTCCCCATCGGTGCTGATACGCCCCACAAGAATTTGTCTTGTTAGCCCCAGTGGAGTGGTGCCAAGGGGACGGGACTGCCCTTGAGGATCTTAAAGGTCTTTTCCAACCTAAATGATTCTATGATTCTATGATTCTTTAACACATGGAGAAAAGGGAAGCAGGAAAACTGCCTCAGCAAAGAGACAATGTTGGCACACGAACAAACGGTGTAAACCTGCCATAGATACATTTAAGCTGGAAATATGAATAATTCTAGCCATTATGGCAGCGAGATCCTGGAAGAGCTCTCGCAAGTAATGGGGGCAAAAATGTAACTAATTTTAACGTGATGCTTGATGTTTCTGAGCAGATCTCTGTAACACAGAGGTGTCTGAAATACTCCTAGATGCCCTATAAGACCCCACCCTGAAAATCTCTGTTAGCTGTGAACTGCAAACTGAAATCCAATTGAAATCAGAAATTTAATTAAAAGCAGCACTTCTGAGCTGGCTGCTGGCAGGCATTACGCTGGTAAAAAGTGACAGCTGCTTCATTGGCAGCGCAACGTCAACGACTGTAGAAGAGGCCAAGGAATAGGCATGGGCCACCGCTGCCCAAGGACCACCCCACTTTGAAGAAGGCATTTGTAAGAAAGGCTTCAGAGCCTTTTATCTATGCTTTCATCAGCTGAGATACTTTACTCCTACTTTAATTTATATTTTGCTGCTGTCTTCCATTTTTTTTGGCTCAGTGGGAGCATAATGCCAATTAAAATTAGTTAAGAAAGAAAATGTCAGTTTTTCCAAATACAACATAATTGTTCTTAAAAAAAAGCTCCCTCAGTACCTAGTAAATCCAGGGTTCATTTGCAATAAATATGCATTTCAGAACTCCTTCCCCTTTCTACTAGTGGGCTTAGATCACTTCGATCCATTTTATTTTCATATGTATTCCCTGCTTTGTATAAGTATATGATTGCCATTAAAAAAAGGGGTTATTTATTAGTACCTTTTCTAAAAAAGCACCATTTTCTCGTTTTAAGAAATTCAAACTTGGTTTCAGGTAAGGACTAGTAGCAAGGGATTAGTACTCTTACAAAATCAACTTTATTAAAATGTCAGAAATAAAAGTACAGTTGGATTCCAGGAAGCGGGTTTGCACATATGTTAATATTCAGAGGCAATTTGTGGCCCTTAAATTAAGTTTCACAGAGGATGGTGGACCGCTCCAGGTATCCACAATAATTCACACACTGAGAAGAGTGAATTGGAACCCAAAATTTAATATCTAAGTTTAAAGTAACCATTTAATCTTTGGTTGTTTTTTTTCTGCTGGAGCTTCAGGTGGAAATGATGGGCCCTATGAAATGATGAGCTGTATCACATAGCGATGCTTGCCACAGTTTTTCCCTGTGAAGAGACTGTATTGCTTAGTCTAAGAATAACTTTAAAATTCACAGAACGTAAGAACTGTTGAGCAGCTAAAAATAAAAAGTCATAGGAGGACGCGCTGTCAGGCATAAACATTGAGACCCTTCGAATCAACTTGAGCTGTTCAGCTAACCTAAACATTTTGGGTCAGATCCTGATCCCAGTGAATTCAAAATGATTTGTGGTGAGAACTAATGTTTCTCCTTTTATTTCTGTTTTCCTGCTAATGAGCATCAGATACAACATTGCAAGACTATTCTGTAAACAAAGTACAAAATTAATCATTTTCAGAGGAACATTTTATTCACAGTAGGCTGTGTAGGGAAGGAATTAAGCCTAAGTAAATAAACAATGAAGGTAAATAAGAATACACAGAGAAAGTGAAAAGATCATCAGAAGATGCCAGTTAAAAAATTACTGGATATATGATGAAAGCAAAATATACTGCTTATGAGGAAAATTCAACGATTAAGTAAAATGCTGAGTAATTTCATCTAAGCATTAAATTATTTGCAGTTTCCTGCATAAAAGGAAAGAATAGAACAGAAATTCAGGCCCTTGTTACGCCGAAGATCTTTTCTTCATCCAAGAGCAGAGAAGCTAGCAGGTTTACACAATTTTATGTCAATTAAAATATTCCATATAAACAATGCATACTTGTTCAAACTGACTTCCGCTTCCAATTCTTTCTGGGCAAAGTTTGAGAAAGAAATACTGCATTGCAATATAAAATAAGCAAATTGCATCTATTTTGGAACAAGTGAAGAATTACATGCAGTTCAGATACATCAAAATCTATCTGGCCGCAGAGGACTATTATTAGGATGTGTCAAACCTGTCCAGAAACTTCTTTCTACTATTGATAAACAAGCCACGCACTAAATTAGGAGATTAAGATGTGTATTCTTTCCAGTTCTTATGTATGTTTGTCATTAATCCAAAACAACATTGCCAAACCCCGACCACAGAAATAGTAAAAATAAATACCAAAGGTCTGGGAAGAGAAATCCTGAGGTCACAAAGAGAAGGTAACTTCAAGGGAGTATCCTGGAAATTAAGACTTATAAATCATCATGGGCTGAAAGAAACAAATTTCAACAATTGCATAATGCCATTTTACATGGCTAAAAATAATAAGAGTCGTGGGGCAAATGCCAGGAAAAAAAAATCACTGGAAAACTTCACAAACATTTATGTTCAAAGAAAAGGCTTGAAGCAAGTTTGTTATTTGATGAGAGCCTAAGTGCACAATGATGGTGCTTTCTAGCCTCCTGTTTGGCATGCCACTTGCTTCGAATGGGTCTGTCATGCTTAAAGCAATCATTTACACAAAACCAGACCACGTTATGTATATAATATACATTTTAGTGATGTTGGGGATAAAAGGTCAGTAGATTAATCACCTCCATTCCATATTCAAAAGTGGGCTGATACTCCTGCCTTTCTGAGTAAACTCCTCCATTCTTGCTAAAGTATTTGTTTCTCCACTCTACAGCTTATTCAAAACCGTTAAACCACTGCTGGGTAAAACCATTATATTGTAGAAAATGAGAGTCACCCTTAAAAAGATTATCCTAGACATGATCCCTAAAGATTTTTCTTGAATAAATGTTTTTTTTAATGCTATTTTTCCTGCCTTCCCCTCTGAGTCTGTTACAGATTGAAAATTCAAACGTGTATATCGGTTCAGGCAGGGCACATGCAATCACCTGAAAACCTGAGAATTATTAAATGTTATTATTTTAAAATTCTTTATATTTTACTGCACTTGCTAAGGAAAGTGAGATGACAGAAATCACACCCTGAGTCTTCAACCCTCCTTTTGTCTGTTATCGTGCTACATGCCTTGGGCAAAATCCTGATCACGAGGAAGGCGCCAGGAGTTTTGCCACTGATCGCTCATAGCTTTCACCACACAAACCTCGGGGCTCTGAGAATCATCCTGCGACAAAGACTGCCAGGCAGCAGTGAGACTTCCCCATGGCAAGGGAGCACAAAGGAGTGGTGTTTCCTTTACCTTAACAATGCCTGGACCCAGTCTGTCAACTCAAAAGTATCCCCTTAACATTTTGAGAAAACACCCTTGCCGTGCTGCCATTTAAAAGATGAAAAACTAACCGTCATTATCAGCCTGCTGCTCTCATCTTTCTAAACAGTGTTAGTGTATTAAAATTTGATGTCATACGCTGAAACATATTCTGTTATAAAACACTTCACATGGTGAATTTTTTTACAATCTTCTTAGAGGAGATTTAGATTCAAGCAAATTGCATCTCTTCATCCTCCTCTGCATCACACCTGAAACCGGTATGAACAAAGACAATGGAAGAAGTCTTTTCTCTTTCTGCCAGGACTTCATCTGTATTCAATGCGTATAAAGTTGCGGCTTGAGTACAACTCTATGGGGTTCCACTTCTGGACTAGACTGTTGTCTTTGCTGCAGAGCAAACCATTCAGATGACTGTAATTATACCGTATTACCAGGGGGTCCAGCCTGAGCTCTTGAGCCACAGCAGCTTTTGAGCAGTTTGCTTGATGGATAGCAGAGATGTGCTTGGCATGGGAGTTGCTGGATAATCTGATTTCCTACTGCTGGAGGAAGTGTGTTAGCAGCTGCTGCTGAAGTTGACTTTGCTGGCTCACCCCAGAAGCCAGCTGTGCACCCCATTCAGCTACATTGCCCAGCAGAACCTTGTGACAGCCACTGTCATCTCCTGCGCATCTCCTATACTCTTCCACTACACAAAAGGGTAAGACTACATACATTTTCCTTGCAGTGAAGTTTGTTCAGGAAATTTCTGCTCTTAACACATTCTCACTATACAGTTCCACCCAGGAGCAGTTGGATAATATTGGCAGTCTGATGGGATGCTCCAGTTACCTCTGCCTTGACTGCACGCTGTGGCCATTTCTCTTGTGCCTTCTCTGCATCACACATGATCATTTCCTTTTGCCATGAGCCAGTTTAGGGAACTAACCTGTCAAGAAATAACTCATTTTTCTAAAGGCAAGCTTTTCTGCCCCCTTAGTCCCCGAACCAGGTCACCACAGGTCACTGCAGGGTCACACAAGACACAGTGCAAGCAGAAGTGAGGAAGGATTAATGGGGTGGAAAGTTGCACCTTTTGGCATTCATCAAGTTACACCGTAAGTTGTGCTATCACACACTATTTTAGGGGTCCTAAAGTAAACCCAGTCACCAAAATCATCTGGGTTTAAAAACAGAATTCTTTAATCCAGAACCTTTTGGCTATCTAGTTTCTACCACAGCCTGACAGGCTGCTAGCACAACAGGGGCACTAGTGAGTGGCCGTGTGTGAGGTGCAGAAACCCTCCAGGGGAACTGTACGCTTGGTCACGCTGCAGAGCTTTGGTAGGTGGCTCACAGACTTAAGAAAATGTTGTTTTCCGCTTACTCAGGGTGAGACCTGAGTATTGCACTAACAGACGTGTAGCTGTGGAATCAGTCCTCCCTCCAAATTAAACAATTCCTTCCCAGTTCAACCCAGAGTCAGCAAGAAGTGGGGAAAAAAAATTTTAAAAAGCTTCAGTGCAGGGAACCTCTTTGTCCTATATGACATACTTGTCATGTACTGGAAGGTGACAATGCCAGGGTGGGATAGGAGAGTTGAAGTCCATGGCTCTGCTAGTGATTTTATAGACCAGTCTGCGGCATGGCACTTTTTTTCTTTCATTTCTCAAAGCTACTCAAAGCATTGGCTAGGTGCTTGACTTTGCGTGTTTTTTTCTGAGTCATACATATATATTTAAAAGAAAAAAAACAACAAACAAACAGGAGGGAGGAAAAGAAAATCAGGTGTCATCTAAAAGTGGTGAAAGATTAAGAGGGATGTAGGTCCAGAGACAGCCAGACCCATGCACAGACTCCAGCTTATGGTAACTTTTTTTCCAGAGGTGTCACTAAGAGCAAACAACTGCAAATGGAGTTTATCCACCTCCAATTTCAGCAATATAACATTTACCCACTTCTCACAGATACCAGGCAGGTGAGTAATTTACCACTGCACTACTGCACCTCTCTGTAGTCACTGGGTAGCCACTTACACGAGATGAAATTGTCCAGCTCTAATTTCAGGGACGGATCCAAACTTCAGCAAAGTCTTTTTTGTGTCCTTCACATAAAGTTCTGTTCTAACAAACACATTAACGACATGTAGCTTAGATGACATGAGAGGTGGAACTCTTCCAAAATACATTTAGTTTCCTGTCAGAAAGTATTGCGTGCCTTTGTGCAGGAAATTATAAAATAGAAAATAAACATGTAAATATACCATTTCAACACATCCTCTACATCAAAGCAGACCCGATGTTTTTAATTTCAACTTTTTGAGGTTTTGTTTTTATAAGTTGCTGAATTTATTTTGTAGCTCCTGTTTATGAAAAGAACTTTAAAAGAGTTATAAATTACATGTATCAAATGAAGAAAAACTACAACTATAAAGTTCTCAAAAAAGGAAATAATGTGAACCCTGTATGGGCACTCGTGCGGACACACACACACAAACTTATATATATTTAAGTTAGTGACTGCTGAACCACAGACCACATGCAGAAGAGTAAAAACCACCCATAACCAGATGTGCCACTGTAAATCCCATATTTTAGGATATGTTCTATGAAATCCTCAGTGCGCAGGAAGACACAAGTTCCCACACTATTAGTAGCAGCGATACGGGTTCCTAGAAAGACCGACTACCTTCACATACCTAAAAATAATCCAAGATCTGACTGGGAGGTACGGCCCTTGTGAAGTAGAGAGAGGGTTTACCGGAGTGAAAACACATGATTTTGAAAACCGTCCAGCATAACACAGAAGTGAGAACAGCAACGACACGTCACTTCAAACCTCCCGAGAACCAAAGGGTTGCAGAAGGAATTCCACCCTTTCCCACGGAGTTTTGTATAAATACACGAGCGCTGTACTTCAACTGAATGCGTCGGTGCGTGGCTTGTAGAGCCATGCAGAGCCACCGTTTTGCTATGGAACAGCGGCCTCAGGTTATACTTGAATTTTCCTACGGCAGGAAAGTGTAGCAGTGGGCCGCTGGAGCAAAATGCTTCGGTTCTCTGCTCTATGCACAGCTGAATAGGAAACTCCAATTCAAAGGTTTCCTTCGAGCTATAAAAATAAAGCAAAGTTGTTTCCAGGGAATGGAGAAAAAGTCATTTCCTAAGTAAGTCCCTGTCTAGCTACAAATACGCTATATAAGACCAAATACTTTTTTTACCTCAGAATATCTCTCACTATCTACTCCAGTAGAGCAAAGTTTGTTGATATTCAGGGTTGCAAACCCATCTGTTTACTCAGGCTTTTGTCTGTCAGCATAGTTTGAAGAGGTCGCTTTGAGAGATCAATTTTTTTTCCTGGGGGTTTCTTCAGAGCTACCACAATTTGTTATTGCGTCTGTTTAGAGGCTTTAATTTGTGGTTTTCAAGATTGCATAACTGCACAGAGAGGTGGTGAGAGGCCCACATGAAGAGTTCAAAATAAGTTTGACAATATAGTAAATATCTACTCAGTAATCTTCCCTGGACTGAGCACCACAGAATGCCAAAAAAGTTATTAGTCAGGCTAGTGTATGAACGTGGCTTTATGAGGACTGGAGCATACATTTCCATTCAGATGCTAAAATGCTGAATTCCCTTCACTTGCTGTTGACACCAACTAAAGACGATGCACCGGGGGGCTGCAAACCAGGCGCCTGATTAGATTGCTCCCAAACAGCTTATTCGGAACCAGATAAAGAAAAAATAAAATGAGATTTTAATTTTGCCTTTTATTCAGAGTTCTCGTAATAAGTTACATAAAAATGAAGTAAGCTGCCGAGACTCCCATGAGGAAGCTCAGCATTAATTTTTCCATTTTGCAGATGTTAGACGGGAGGCACGGAGACATGCACAGTCACAGTTAGAGAAGTGCGGGCTGCACACAGGGGGAGTTGCAGGTCCTCAGGGTCTCTGGGAATCTGCAGCCAGAGACCTGGCGTCGGCCACAGGCAGAAATGGGGTGCTCAGGACCCATATTCACATTGAATGCTTGGGTCGTGCGTCCCCAGAGTCAGCGCAGCAGGCACCCGGGTGCGCAGCAGCGGTAGCAGCAGCTCAGGGATGCATGAGTCGCATTTGCAGAGCAGAGGGCAGTGTTCAGCATTTTGGACAACTGATGTCCCTTTCTGAAGAAGCTGGTGAGGAAATGATGTGCACACTGCAAGCTGGGAACCCTGCACCAATGGAGTGGCAAGGCTGTGAGCAGAGCTGGCGTATTTTGTCTAGGGCTGCGTCTATGCACCAAACTAGATTTAAGCTCTCTACCTCTGGGATGGGTCTCCATCTAGTCCAGCAAGAAGGAATTTACAGGCCATAAATTCCTCCTGACTGGGTGAAGACTGAAGGTGGCCAGTCTGTGCTCAGCTCCGCGTACTGCAAGCACTTTGCTTACTGACACACAACCCAGCCAACCTAAAACCAGCCCTTGCGTGTCCGCTCTGTGGACAGTACATGGGTCTCCCTGATCATGTCCATGAGGTGACACTTCAGTCATCTGTTTAAGGACTGTGCTAGACCTACTCACACGAGAAGCTTGTGTGTATACTTCACTTGACAACAGAAAAAAAATATCGCTGGCTCCTCCTGGGTCGCTGTAAGGGAGCGTCTGCCCGGACTTACAGCTCACCTGGATGCAGCAGGACCCCTGGTGAACAGGGGGACATCGCAGGGGCAGCGCTCTCCTGCTCACCGTCCCCGCTGCCCGCCCGTCGCGGCACCCCCCGCAGCACCGGCCGAGCCCCAGCTCCGCGGCGCGGAAGAGTGCGGTCAGGGCTGAGCGGGCAGGAGAAGCCCGGGTGACGCACGCCCCGCAGGCCCCGGCTGCGTCCCCGGGACGAGACGAGGCGATCTTCCCCGAGGCTGCAGGGGCCGTCCCGACCAGGCCGGCGTCGAGCGCGGTCGAAGGCCGCCTCCGCGGCGCGGCCGGGCGCCGCCTTCACACCCCGGCGCACACCCGCGGCCCCGGGGCCAGCCCGCCCCCCGCAGCCTCCTGCGGCCCCGGGGCTCCCCGCCGTGACCCTCATTCCCGAAGGCCCTCGGGGGAGGCCGGTGACCCCCAACCCCGAGGGGAGACCCGCCGCCGGCGGGACGCCCCCTCCGACTCGGGGGCCGGGGCACGGCGGCGGGGGGCGCGGACACCTCCGGGCCGGGGGGAGGCAGGGCCCCGCGGCTCCCCGCCGCCGCAGCCGCCGCCGCGGCGGCTTCTCGGGCAACAGCTACCCCTAGCGGCCGCAGCGCCGCCCCGCGCCCCTCCTCCGCCGCGGGGCAGCGCCCGCCGGCCCGCGCCCACCTGGCACCCCCCCCCCGCCCCGCACCGGGGCCCGCCGCCGCCGCCGGGGCCCGGGCCGCCCGCCGCGAGGCGAGGGGCTGCCCGCGGGCCGGGGCTGCGGCCGCCTGCCGTCCCGCCGCCGCGGCGGGAGGATGTGCGGGCGCGGCGAAGTCCGCGGGTTCGAGCCCCGGGTAGCCCCCGCGGCGCCGGGGCGTGCGTGTGTGTGGCGGGGCGGAGGCCGTGCCCAGGGGCGACCGGGCTGGCGGGGCGGGGAGGAGAGGGGAGGGGAGGGAGGCGCGGGGAGGGAGGCGGCGCGGGCGGCCCGTCCCTGTCACCTGCAGGCGCTGCCGGGACGGGCCCCGGCCCCCGCTCCCGCTGCCGCTCCGGCGCGGCGCCGGCCCCGCGCTCACACAGCCCGTGCGGGGCCGGGCCGGGGCGGGGAGCGGGCTGCGCCTGTTGCATTGTCCTTGGCGGGGCTGTTTGCGAGCGCCTGCCGCTATCTGCGGCCGGGGACCCCGGCGGTGCCCTATCTCGGACTCTCTGCCGGTGCCTGATAGCGGCTGCTCCCTGCCTCGTTGCACGTCCCTCGCAGCTCCCGCCGGGGCTCTCTCCCCTTTTGTCTGTGTATTTTTAGGTCATTAGAGTGGAGGGGTAGGTAATCCCCAGGCTCAAGTTCCAGAGGGGCGGGTTCTGGCCGGAGGTGGAGTCACTTTTCATTTAAATCCCTGACTATAAAATGGGCTTAAAGAGAAGCGGGATCTCAGCTGTGCTGCACAGACCCCGGCAAGCAGGGTGCGTGGGGGCCCCCAGGCAGCCAGCGCCCTGCAGCACAAGCCGCTGCGATGCTCCACTCCCTTGGCGTTCACACCTTGCAGCTGCTCACCCAGGCGGCCGCCTGCATCCTCCTCTTCCCCCGCTTCCTGCTCACCGCCGTGATGCTCTGGCTCCTGGATTTTCTGTGCATTAGGAAGAAGATGCTGATGATGCCCACGGCGGAGGAGGCGGCCAGCGCCAGCGAGGGGACGCCCCCCGACGACCCCCCGGTCTGCGTGTCCGACTCCAACCGCATGTTCACGCTGGAGTCGCTGAAAGCCGTGTGGCACGGGCAGAAGCTGGACTTCTTCAAGTCGGCGCACGTGGGCTCCTTAGCCCCCAACCCCGAGGTGATCCAGCTGGACGGGCAGAAGAGGCTCCGCATCCTGGACTTCGCCCGCGGCAAGAGACCCCTCATCCTCAACTTCGGCAGCTGCACCTGACCCCCGTTCATGGCCCGCCTGAGGTCCTTCCAGCGCCTGGCCGCGCACTTCGTGGACATTGCTGACTTCCTGCTGGTGTACATCGAAGAAGCACACCCCTCCGACGGCTGGGTCAGCTCGGACGCAGCCTACAACATCCCCAAGCACCAGTGCCTCCAGGACAGGCTGCGGGCAGCTCAGCTGATGAGGGAAGGGGCGCCCGATTGCCCCCTGGCCGTGGACACCATGGACAATGCTTCCAGCGCCGCCTACGGTGCCTACTTCGAGAGGCTCTACATCATCCAGGAGGAGAAGGTGATGTACCAGGGAGGCAGAGGACCAGAGGGCTACAAGATCTCGGAGCTGAGGAGCTGGCTAGACCAGTACAAAACCCGGCTCCAGAGCCCCAGCGCGGTGGTCATCCAAGTGTAAAAAGGACCTGGCAAGAAGTGCAGGGGTGGAGAGGCGAGGGGAGGGCGGGAGGAGAGGTGGGGAGGGAGAAGGCACTGCGACGCAGATGGCAGGAGCTGTCTTCCCCCGGGGACACTCGAAGGAGGCTGCTGTGCGAGCTTTCGAGCAAGATGTGCCATAGTCCTTTCTCTATTCAAATCATGTTGATTTGCCAGCCACGCTCTGTCAATACTGTATTTCCATGTGCGTTTTGTAAATAACTTTTTTTTTTTTTGAGAAGCGTTTACTATTTTTTAAGGAGGCTCTCTTCCTACGGGATCTGTTCCCAGCTGCGTGTGTGCGCGGGTGTGTGTCTGAAAAGTTGTGTACAAGTGCTCCGTGCTGCCTAGCAAGTGCTAACTGGGATTTCTAGTATTTCTTTGTGATGACCGATTTTGAAATGGGTTTCTCTAATGCCAGGAAATCGCGTCTGATGTTGTCAAGTACTAGAACTGCCAATAGCCAGAGCTGAACGGAATGTCCTATTTATGTGGGGGGGTTTTGTAAGACGTTCGTTCACCTTTTTTTTTTTTAAAATGAATTTTTTTAAATAATAAAGGTTGAGTAAATACACGTCTAGCCTCGACTGACTGTCTCTATCTTCAGACCGCTACATTCACTTTCCCTTTTGCCTACCTCGCAATACCCTCCCCGCAGCCGAGGAGGGGAAGGCGAAGCGGCAGGCGGGAGAGGATGCGCTGCTGGGGGCTCGGGGGCGGCGAGCCGCTGCCGCGCCCGGCGACGGACTCCCGCTCGGCTGCGGCAGGAGCGCGCACCGCCCGCGACCCGAAGGAGAAGGGGGGGGGGGGTACTGGCCGTCCCCGGGGGGGGGAAATCCAAACCTCCGGGGCTCCCGGGGGAGGGAGCACCTCGGCGGTCCTAGAGACCGGCCCGGAGCACTGTGCGCTCCCTCTCTGACCCCGGCGAGCCGCCCCCGGGGCTGAGCCCTGGGAGGGCGAAGGGGCAGGGCTTGCCTGCGCCGTGCAGGCAAGTGAATCCCGGCCAAAAAAACAGGCGGGGGAAAGCCGTCCTGGCCGGGAGAGCCGCCCCGCCGAGGACGCCCCGTCGCGGGCGCGCAGACAGTGCCGGAGCCGGAGCGGGAGCCCGGCCGGGGCAGCGCGACCCGCACCTGCGGCGAGGCGGAGCCGGCCCCGCCGAGCGGCGGCGGCTGCGGGGCTGGGGCGGGAGGGCAGCGCCCAGCCCGGCGGTGCGAGGCTCACCGCCCCTCCCCGGGGGCCGGCAGCTGCGTTTCAAAGGGTGCGGGGTGCCGGAGCTCGCTCCCCCGGAGCCCGACAGGTGAAGCCGAGCGTGGAAAGCACCCCGCAACCCCTGCAGGAGCTGCGCAAAGCCGCCCAGAAACAGCGGGTCTCTAAACACCTCCCGCTGTGCCTCTGAGCGCCTCCTTGTCCTTGACAGCAGCGGGACGAGGCGCCCGTGCTGTTCAGCTCCTGACTAAGTTTTGGAGAGGGGTGCACCGCCCGAAGGTAAGGCAAGCCGGGGACGCCGCTCTCCGCAGCTGGGGGACCGAGTCGCGCCCGCACTACTAAGCTAAAGCTGCGGAAAGCTGTTTGTAAGGGCGTTACAGCCCCTGGCTTGTCCATGACAATGTTCCTCTGTCCCCGCAACGTCCCTGTCCCTCAACATTCACGGTTTGGATCAGCCCGGGTAACCGCTCCCGCCGCTGCCCCGCAAGGAAAGCAGCACCGGGTGGTCTCTCACAGCTAAACCAGCGGCTCCGACCCTGCTCCTCGGCCCCCTGCGCCCCCCGCAGCCCCTGCCCTCGGCGGGAGCGGCAGGGCCGCAGCACCCCTGGAAATCGGGCCACTTTGGCTGAGGTGTCAAAAGATCCGGCTCAGGTGCCCGCTTCGGACTTCCCGACCCGTCTGGCCGCGCAGCCGGCTCTGCCGGGCCCTAAAACCCTTCAGCACTTCACCTTTCCGCTGCCCCCATGAGGGGACGCCCGGCCGGCCTCCCGCGGCACCGGGCTCAGGGCTGCACCGGCTCCGCCCGGCTCGGGCACCTCCGGTGATGCGGGGCGGCGGGGCGAGAGCCCGAGGTGGGCTTGCTTCCCCCGGCTGCGCGTTGGGCGCTAAGCACAGAGCCCTCGACGAAGCCCCGGAGCGGAGCGGGAACCTCCGCGGCAGCCCCAGCAGGGGAGGCTGCGGCGGGACATCACTCCGCTCCGCCCGGCGTGGGCAGGTAAAGGTGTCAGTGCCCGAGCCGCTTCCAGCCGTCGTCCGTGCCCCTCGCCTGGTGCATGGGCGCATCAGCCTCGGCTCCCTCCCCGCGACCCCACGCGGGACGAACGAGCGCTTTTCCCCGGTCCCAGACCCCCAAGGCTGCCTCTCGCCTAAGGACGGGGACGCCCCGCTCCCTCTGAACGTTGTTCCCGACACGGAAGGAACAAAAGTCGTGCTGGCACCTCCAGAAGGAGGGGAGAGGAGCGAGGCAGGCGCCCACACCGGGCTCCAGAGACACGAGAGCAGGTGGAGGTGCTGCTCCTCTGGCAGACGCGGGCGGAGGGCGGCTGCCGGGGCGGCACACCGCCGCTGCCCCGGCTCCGAGCCGCGTCCCTGCCCGCCGCAGTGCCTTTCCCAGCCCCGCGCGCGTCCTGCCGTGAAAACCAAAGGCAGAGGAGCTCTTCCAAACCCGCGCAGCGGGTCTTCTCTCAGGAGGCCGCCGTAAAGGCCTTTCTCGCGTAGCCTTAAGGGAAGGGCGGTGGGTGCCCGCCGTGCCGCCCCGCTGCCCGCAGCCGCCGGGCGGGGCCGGTACCACCCCGCGCCCCCCGAGCGGAGGCGGCGGAGAAGCCCCATGCAGAGCCGGCTCGCTTGGTAGCGCTAAGCTCGGCTCCCAGAGGCGTGTGAAGGCCGGAGCTGATGCCCGACGCACCAGCACCCACCCGGCCCTCGGCGGGTGTGGGAGACCGTGCGGCTCCGCGCCCATCCTCAGCCGCCCATCGGGTTAGCCGAGGTTGCACGGGCTACAGGGGCAGCCTCCATCTACGCGATTACTTTTTTTCCCCCACAGCTTAGTTTTCCTTACTTTACAATAAAGCCCTCCTTTGCTTTCTCACCTCGTTATCTCTCTTTCTTATCCGCTGTTGGCATGCTTTAGTTGTAATCCGAAGTTACGGGCAACCCCCGGGCACGTCCCGTCCCCCCCCCCCGGCCCGGCCTCCAGGACGTTTTCCGGTCATATGGGCAGAAATGATCACTGTCCTTACTTGGGTTTTAATAGCTACAGAAACAGCCTCGTCTTTACTTTCTGCTACTAGCAGATTTTGGTCAAAGGCTATCGGAGGTCAGGATATTTTTTTTTTCCTAAGTCAGTCAGCCTTCTAAAGCTACATTCCTCCTTTAAACCGAACACAGAGCTCTTATTTATCACTCTCTCTTTAATCAGCAGCAGAAGAAAAATTTGCTGTGAATGCCCGGAATCCCTGAAAGAGATCACACTTTTCCTTTGCACAGATCAAAGTTATCTGCTCCTATTATATCCTCCACTTAAAATTAATCATAAGCCTCCATCCCACTGAGCTTTCTCGGGGATACTTGTTTAGCCCAGACGAGAACAATATGCTCTACATCTAAAGAGCCCAGGGTGTCAGAAGCCTCTCTGGCTGATACAGAGTATTGAGAAACGTCCTATCTCTAAAAGGCATTTTTACTGCCTTTCCACCTCCCTAGCGCATGACAAACACAAGTCAGAGAGCAGCGAAGAGATTTATCAGAGAGAGATCTGAGTGGTGATTACGTGTTCTGTCAATAATTAATTGAATTATGTCCTCAGCATAATTACATACAGCCCTCTCGCCGGGAGAGGAAAAGAAAGAAGGAAGTTGTGGTGTGGTCAGAGGGGGATCTCAGGCCATGGTTCCAGTCATTAAAAACGTGATGTAACATTGCAATCTGGTGTATTCTGAGGCACAAATGGGGAAACACAAACGAAACCAACTACTAAAATATTGTTTGCTTTACAGCAGGGAGACAGCAAAAGCACTTGCCTTCATGAGTTGTTTTCATTACTACTTTCTGCTGGGGATTTAAAGGTGTTTTATGATGAACAGACCAGAGGTCTTACTCATTTGATCTATAAGCTATATGTTGTAGGTTTTGTATTGTTCACCACATACTGACTAAATTTGATGTTTCTGATGTTTGAAATAAAAATTAAAATCAGTCCAGAAGTTAAAATCAGTCCAGCAAAGCATCATATATCCAATACAAATCTAGAAATGACACATTCAAAGAATCTTGCAAGCAAATTCTTACTCTGACACTAATTTTTCTGCACTTCTTCCAGTCATAAGGGAGATCATCATATCATTATTAATTTATTATTTACTAAGAGCTGTTAGAGTGCTCTTTTGGTACACAAATGCAAGAAAACAAGGGGCTTGATTCAGTTCTCACACAAGTTTTGCACTGCTGTAACTTCAATGACACGGGTGTAGTCACTTCAGAACCACCTGGGTGTAATTATGATCAAAATCTGGGCTGTTGCACTTCCTTTGCTTTTCTAATGGTTCAAAACCTCTATTTTTCTACAGCATGCTGCAGAAGACAGACAGCTGTTTGAATACAGAGCTCAAAAATCATTCTCAAATTCCTCCTCACTGACAGTGCCAGTGTCCTAAATCCTGCCAGAACTTAGTCATGTCAGCACATTTCCTCACCGTTCTGCACCCTCCCTACAGCCCGAGCGTTGTAAACCCCATCGATATGTGTTCCCTTCCACTTGTTAAGGCACATCCTCTCAGTGTCTTGAGCTTTAGATCAGGTAGCTTTTCAGTTTAAACAATTTTAAGCATCCAGCTGCCAAAAGGAATTTGACACCTGCTTCCTTCTTTGCAAATTTCTCTTTTCAGACAAATTCTTGATGATGCCTCTTGAAAGGCGGTTCATTTATGACCTCCGCTTAATTGACTCCTCCATCTATTTCTTGTCTTCTTGGCCTTCCACCTGCTTCTTCAGAGATTTTGGAAGTGGTTTACAGTGGTAAATGCACTAACAATCAACAGCCAAAAACATCTTAACTATAACAGTGAGCACTATTCAGTCCTTCCTGTGTGAAAATACATTACGGGACAAGGTTAAAATCCTTCAGCTAATATGTTTTGTATAAGAATTCTTCTCAAGGTATCATGCTTATGCTCACAAAAGTAAGGATCCCTCAGTCTGGTCCATGGAGTTCCTGTGCCTATCAAACTTAGAAGATCTGATGTTTCCTCTCTCTTTTCCAAGTTAATAGCTCCTTCCTGATTTTGCTCACGGAAGCATTTGCTTCCATCTCCTTTCAAGTAATAAATATCCTCCATCTTGAAAGGACCTTTAGGACATGGCCAGATAGGGTACGGTAGTTCAACCTCCTACACATCGCTCCCCCAGTGTCCAGAATTACCCTGACACACAGGTGATCCCTGAATGTCTGATAAAGACAACACCTAAGAGCTGCAGTTCTTACTGGAGACATTCAAGGATGAATTGGCACATGGCCCCTGGCAGAAGGGGATCCCATTATCCGTTATAGAGTAATGGGCACTATAATAAATGATAAGCAGATTTAAATTTTACTGAAACCCCTAGCAATGAGGGTAAGGACCATGGCAAAGCTTTCTCTCTCTTCTGTCCATCTTCTCCCCTCTCACCTTCTTAGGCTTATAAATCAACTAGTGCTTGAGCAGTCTGCATTTGACCAGACTTTCACATCCATTCCAAGGCACCCCAGCTGGGATTTTTAGGGTCATATTCCTATTTCCTGGGTGGGTCTGGCTTTTCCTGCCTGAAGAGTCAGTCAGGATGTACATTCCTTGCAGTAGCCAACATTCAGTATACTTATTTAATCACTTCAGATTATCAGGCACAATTCCTCAAATTATGTGCCACATCATTGTGGAATTTAAAGAAGGTCCCAGCACAGAACCTCACTTCAAGTATCATAAACTTGAAAAATTTTGTGTTGAAACATCTTTCAGAGCTTTCTCAGAGCTCATATAACTTCATAAGCATAATTATGCCAAAGATATAGTTAGTGCCAAAGACCTGATAGTAGAAATAATTTCTAAGAATAAAAATCATTACATCATTACCTAAGGATAAATTTTAAAACATACATTTATGAAAAATTATATTTTATTACGTTACAAATAAAATTTAAAGGTATACGTTATGACTTTTTAAAATTGTCATAAGGGAAGTGACCCTTATAAAAACTATACGACTGGGCTGAAGAAATTCTGGAAGTTGCACAATTCAATGCCAGAGAAGAAAAATTTCTAGTTATTTGATCACTTACCATTTGTGATGAAGGCCAATGAGGAAAGAAGAGGGTGCAAGGCTGCTGTCAACTGGATTTGCAGCACATGGACATAGAGAACATACTGTGCTACTAACACACAGACACATGCATACAGTTGCAAACAGAGATCAAAATTAGTCCAAAGTGGTTTTGGAACATTGGAAAGGGAGAGGCAGGGAGTTGTGCATTTTATGGAATGAAATATTTATTTCAAAAAGTGATAATTACACAAAAATTTAAGCAAATTACCAAGTTCATTTCTATTTCTTCTCACTCTTAAGTGGAACACATCCATTGCACATATGTCAGTGAATAATGAGCAGTTCTGGGGAAATGGAAAATATTAGATGGTACTCAGTTGTCTTGTTTCCTCTATTTCATTTTATCTTTTTTTTCTTTTAACTGTATATTGCCCTCTCTAGAATGCATACCACTGGAATGATTATGCTGAGCTCTAGTTTTTTTGATGTTCATGCAGATCTATAGTGTTTCTAGTTAGTGTTTAGCTGCCTGATGTAGCTCTGATACTAAATAATCTACCACGACATCGAACTAAGTCAATAGGTCTAGCTACCTGATTAGAGCAAAGGTGTGGTAAGCAAAAGCAAGAAAAGAATTTGTAATACATGGAACCATTCCCCAGAACTGACCTGGAAGACCTCTCCTGTTCCCATGAGATGTCTTCATTTGATTCACTCAGATGAAATAATTTCCAGAAATTATCTATTGGGAGGAACAGAATGGAAGGAAAAAAGAGCAGATCGAGGAAGAAATGTCATTGATCTTGCTTTTCATTTTTTTACTGACTGAACTTTAAAGTCTTCAGCTGCATCCTCACGAACACAAAGAGAGGTTTGGAGAAATTCAGTAGTGATTTACCAGTAGAACTGAAACATACTGGTATGTACTAGAGAAATACATCTGTGTTTCCTAAAGTTGGATAGGAAGCTATCCAGAGAGATGCATATTAGCACTTCCTGCAGACACTGCTGGAAGCTGGAAAGATCTCCTTTGTCTTTTACCATATATTCTGTTACTATGAACCCACTTTGGAATCTTTTGTTTTGTTAATAAGTCTAATCCTTAGAAAAGGGACTTGACAAAAAGGAAAATCAGACTTTATTTTAACTTTCCAGTTATTGAACGTGCCCACTGACTCGCAATTCATTTCCAGATTTGTCAAGCTTCTCTACCTCAATGCAGTAAGACAGTGGTTCATGGGCCAGAGGATGGGGAAGAAGCCATCGAGCATATAGGGTCTCTGAGAGAGACTGCAGCACTGCATTACAAGTGCATGAGATAAGGCCCAAGCTGTGGGACAATGAAAAGAGGGAGCCAGTTGTCTATTTCCCATGCGCAGCACTGACAGTTGACAGATATGCCCAGCTAAATATTGTGAAAACTGGTGCTATTTTTAATGCCAGGTAAGCAATCAGGGCATTCATTGTAATTCCCATGCCGTTCGTTTTTAGACGATGGATGTGTCATCGTTGTAAAATGGAATTTGGTTTTTTTTGGAAAAGAAAGCAACACTTAAGCCATACTTTTGAGCAAGTCAAAAGACACCCAAGGGTATGATAGCCTTGTATGCTGCTCTTTTTAATAAGGCCAAGGAAAAGCATCACTGGATGGGATTATAATCAACTGCTGCTTTAATGCAGACAATCGAAGAAGGCTCCTTACTGATGGTTGTAAATTCATCATTAAGGATACCACTCAGAGTCATTTGGCATGACATTTTTTATGCACAGAACAGAGAAGTGCAGTATTAGCTCCTGAGTGATTGGATGAGTTGTACATCCATTAATGGGCATATCAGAAAATGCTTCCCAGCTTCGACTTAATCTCCTACGCAAACTGAGAAGATGGAGATTGTCTTGCTGTTGTTTACTCAAATTTTTGGTGCATTTTTTCACTCTGTCCAAGATCCTGTTTATTTGAGAACCTACTGTCATCATGCATTGTAGATTTTACTGCTGACTCTGTGATCATAACAGTCTGGCTGTGTTCACATATTATGAAATCTACAGCATGACAGGCAATATGAGAGCAAATTAGTTGCAGTAATCCTATAACGGATAAACATTTCTCAGTTCACTGCTTTGGGAAATGAGGGAATTGGTAGATCATAAGCCCAGGAAAGCTGGACAAATTTTTGATCGAATGTTTTATCCACCCAAGTTGCCAGTTCAACCTGGCTAAAATCCATGTGTCATCCACCTGAAAATTGCAAAATTATTCCAACAAGAATTCATTAAAACATAAAAACATTAAAAGTAAAAACTAAAACCAATACATTTTCATAATAGACCACTTTTTTCATTTAAGACGTTTCATTTCTAAATATAACTAGACTTAATTTTCCAGAAAAAATACATAAAACAAAAAATGAGAAGTTTAATTTTCCATTTTGGCCAACTCAAAAATCTACATTTTCCTGTTATACAAGTGTAATAAAATATACATTATTCAAATTCCCTGCTCTGTAGTCTTTCTTCCTGTTCATGAATTGTTCATGAACTGGTTATGATCTGTTAATCTATTCTTTATCCACACACTTCATCAATCAAATTACATGAACAAACTTCAGCCAAGAACATATCAGTTAATTGTTCACTTAGGGTATTTATTTAACTGTGATATATGACCATCACTTATACGAATGGTGTCATATTTGCTCCCCTGCTGGATAGATGATTTTTTTTTTTTTCAGAGAGGAAGTACCACATATCAAGTCATGACATTTCTCAGATGTGAATTTTCAGATGAATAATCATTAAATGTTTAAAAGATACACAAAGTTTCTATCTAGACAGTAGCATTATCCACCTTTAAGCCATCAACACATTTTCAGCGCTCTGAACCAATGTATTTTATTTAACCATATGCACAAACTATAGATATAGTTTATAGGAGAGACTAGATAATAAGAATGCTCTTTAAAAAAAAAAAAAGCCTAGATTTCAGTATTTAGGCTTCCAGTATAAACAATATCTTTTCCCCCTGTAAGTAACAGTGAGAATTCAATCATACCTCAGCTGCCAGATAGTTAGGACACTCACTTAAAGGAGGAGGTTCTTGTACAAGCCCAGCCCGTGTTCATGAATCTGAACCTGGAATCTCCATATCCCTGCCAACGTCATCGCCTGTGAAATACACAAACCATTTCCTTGGAACTTTAGGGGAACAGTTACTGATCAGCACTTGTCGGGGATGGTGGGAGAAAGACTGCTCACTTTCCTAGCAAAGGTACTTATTTAGGATATAAAACAGGTATGTTACAGTATCAAGCAAAATATCAGGTGCATGCCGTAACTGTGAGGCTACTATTTAATTCCAGATAATTGTCATTCTTCTTTATTTTATTCTGACCAGAAAGTCTATTTTGACTTGAGAAACCTTCCCAATGAAAATTTACTTTTAGCCAATACATTCCCTCATAAAATAGCTGAATTTACCAGAAATTTACCTCCCCCTCTCCCCCCAAAAAAAGTTTCATTCAAAAGTTTCAGGCCACCTCTAGGATGGACTTTTGGTGTTGCATGTAACTGTTTTCACTGTCTAATTGGTCAACATGTTTACATATCTTCCTCTGCCGTGCATATGACCAAGCATTGTGTAGGCAGGCATGCTGGCCAATAAAATCTCAAAAAGCAGTGAAACATTCCCATCAGTGCAAGCAACAGTTCTCAGTACAAATAATTGTCTTGTCATCTCTCCCCAGGCTCATTCTCTTTCCTTTCTTTCTCTCTCATCTGCATTTCCTCAGAGATGTTCTTTCTCCGTCAACATAGCCTCGTGTTACTTCTCTGCAGCTCTGCTGCCCTCCATTCTAAAATCTGGCATTACAGTGAAACTTCCAAGAATTCCATTCTCTGAAGCATTATGAGTCACACTGTAGTCTTCAGCAATATTTTTAAAACACCCATGTTTTTTTAATCACTCTTGAGATCCACAGAAGAAAGTAAGGATATTATCTTGCTAACTTACAGTCGTGGTTGTTTTTTCTATTGCCACCCACACTCTCTCATCTTTCTCCAGATACTCTGTTCCAGTCTCTCAATAGTGCAGGCATATGGTATTCAAGCATGCCAGAGTCTGACTTCAAGTTTTAGTCATTTTTCTTCCTGTAAAAAGGATGGAGGGACATTAAGCCTATGGCCATTTGAGACCTTTCTTTATGTAAGAGTTTTATCAGGGTTTATATTTTAATAAATAAAGTATATGCTATACCATAAAACTAACGAGAAACATCAGGTCTGAGTCATAATTCATCATATCTGAATACCAGCAATGCCATGTGTCTGGTATGTCAGAGGCAGCACAGAATTCACTGGTGCAACAGTGAACATAGGAAGGTGAGAATTCCTCCCTGCTCCTTGCAGTGATTTCCAAAAAAGCCTTTTAACAGAGAAGCTGGTTATCTTTAGGAGCTGTAGCTCTAAATACTCTCCCTGATAATAAAAATATAAATCTTTATTCTACTATTTGAAGAGCTTTCCATTTTAACGAGAAAAAGAGAAACATTACTAAGCTACGGTAAAGTTATCAGTGTATTTTCATTGTATGTTTCAATGCTTTCTCCTTTTTCTTGTGCATGAGGGATGAGGCGGCTTGTATTACAAGCTTATTTGCAGCTTAGGACAGAAGTTCCACAAATTGCTGTTATCTGCCCTGCAGATGCTCATGTGACACACTGAATAAATATACCTCAAGGTAAGCACATAACACTGGACAATGGGCGTTCAATAAACAAGATCCCTAAAGACAACAGTTATCTGAGCTTCTGTAGAGATCAGATTCTTGCATGAAGCATTGGAGGATGACTGGCTACCCCATGATAGTCTTCAGAAAAAGCTGCCAGGAAATAAGAGGATAGAGAGACCTAGATTTCAAATTACCAGCTGATCATATGAAGAAAGTACATTCTTAGGTCTCAAAAGTTACTGAAAAATGGTCAGTAAGCTTGCCTGTGCAAGAGATGGTTGAGAGAACTGTGAAAATAAACACATCATTGAGAAATGGAGGTAGGATGAGTGAGATTTGCTTAAGAAAAGGCGAGAACAGTGTTAAGCGAAATAGAAAAGAATCCATATTAAATAGTAGCATTAATGCAGTAAGCCAGGAAGCCAGGAAGCCACGAGTGATCAAGACTCCTCAAGAATCAAAGTTAGGCGGGGACTTTATACACACACATGCATATATTTATTTGTCTACACAAAATAAAGCACAATCATACTGAAACTGTTCATTTTACATCCAGCTTACATAGGACTTTTCTGTCTCTCTGCCTCATACCCAGAAATGTGGAAAAGCAATAAACTTGCCTTTCATTTTAGTAGGATTTTGCTCCTACTCTATGTATCTTTAAGCAATCCTAAGCTTTTGGAGGATGCTGTAACTACCAGGCCAAGATGTTTAAAAATTGCTGTATTCACTGTGGGTTTTTTAAGATTAAAAAGAAAAAGATCGTTTTCTAGGAAATAGGGCCAAAATATTAGCACAGTTGCCTAATGTTAAGCTTTTCAATCCATATTTAGTCTCCCTGGTGTCAGTAAAGTTGTTATACCTCAGTGACAGATATCCACAAATCTCAGTGAATGGTTGTGAGATACAACCTGGCTAAACACCAAACTATTTATAAACTCATTATCATTATAGATTCAGGAGCCTATTTAAATACAGACATCCAGTTTTGAACATTTGTCATAAGGCTATAGCAGTGATGGGCTAAAGATCTTTGGTAACTGCTGATGTCATTGATCAGCTGTAGAGATTTCAATTTTTCACCAAAGCTATCGTTACCAAAAGAGCACCTCTTTAAGCCCCTTCTGTTTCATTATTTTGTACTACTTCTAAGAAAAAGCATACCGCCATCTTCTCTGAACCCCATCACTGTGATTTTGTGCCTTGGACAGAACAGGATGCAACGGACACTACAAACAACCTCTGGTCTGGGCAGCACACGTCAGGCTTAGCAAAGAGAATGTAATCAGTCAAAGATCAATAGCTAAAATTTCCGGATTACTCTGAATCATTCTCCTGAGCGGCCTTCGTACTACCTCTGACTGGCTTTTCAGGAATAATTAGAAACAGGCGGCAGTTGCACCATTTCTGTAAGTTTAAAGCAAGCTGAAAATCAGATTTGAGTTGCTACATTTTGAACAGCAGAAAATGCCAACAGCACAGGCAATTTTCGTCTGAATTTACACACGCTTTTTTCAGTGCTTCACGGAAAGAAAAGCCAATTGACACAATAGGGAAATCTAGCACATACAAAGTATGAAGCTCTGAAAATTAAGACTGTTGTGAAATTTAGAAATGCAATACTGATGTGAATGTGAATGTCTCTAAAACAGACTCTTCTATTACAGATCTCAGATTTGTATATGCCAGACATAGCTGAATGAAAGCCAAAGCCTAGATTAATCCAATTTCTATAAAAGTTGCCTACATATGTATCTGAAAATCAAAACACAGAAAACAGTATCAGAGAGCTCATAAAGAAAATAATATTTAATTAGCTACAGGTTAGTAACTAATTAGTACAGGTTCAGAAACAGACTCACCTTGAAGGATTTTTTGTTTTGTTTTTTTCTTGCACAAAATATACTTCCAGAATTCGGTTTTCTTTATAAGCATTCTTTAATGAACTCCTCAATGTTAATGATTTAGTCACAAAAATAAGTGTTATTTTGTTCACTCTTACCTTCTTTTTCTACAAAATGTCCCCTCAGCATCACTTATGAAAAAAAGCAAAATAATACTTGGGGTAATCAAATGGTAAGCATCCAAATAATTTAGAAGACAAAGACCGCAGATTTTAACAAGCTTACCCTAGCATGGCAATATGATGGGAGTTACAGCTGTGACAGAGATTTTAACTGGGGAAGAATCAATGCAGATTTGCAGATGGAAGTCATGTCTCAAAAATGTATTAGGCTTGTCTAAAGGAACATGTGGGTAAGATGACCTGGTAACTGTGGTGCTGCAATTCTATACTTGGATACTTGGGTGCATACAACTTGGATTTCCACAAAGCTTTGGGAAAATTCACAGGCCTTTAAAAGAGTGAAGCTACCATGGCACAAGAGGAACGGTCCTCTTCTGCATTATTAGCTTTTTCCAAGTTAGGAAAGAAAAGAAGGAACTAATGGTCAATTGTCAGAAGGGAAAAAGGTTACTCGCGAGGCATTACAAGGTCTCTGCTGGAATCTGTGCTGTTCAGCATATTCATGAGTAATCTCAAATACAGAGTCAATAGAAACTTTATACATTCTGCTGATGATATGAAGTTACTCAGGACAGTCAAAACTAAAGTTGTTTGAGGCAAAGTATAGAAGCATCTCACAGTACAAAATGACTAGCTGGTAAAGTGACAGATGAAATCAAATGCCATTTCTAAGTTGGGAAAAAAGGTGCGTACACATTTTTGCACATTGGCTGCCTGATGTAACTCTGGACAACAACGTCTACAGAGATTTTAATGATTTAATGAAACTATTTCTTTTAATTAATTCATTTCAGTGATTCAGAGTATTCCTGACAGTGCCTTTTAATTTCATTGAAAGTTGGTGGCATTTAGGCTACCACAGTATTTTTTATAATTCCATTTGGGGATTGAGCTTCTCTGTCTTTACAGTGCTTAATAAATACGAATTAATTATCCTAACACTCTATGAGGTCAGTAAACTATGTAACTCTCCTCTCACATGGGAAGAAAACTGAGGTATTTCAGTTAAATGATTTGCACAAAGTGCTAAAAATGTGTCGAGCAACTCTCCACTAGAAAACTGTCATTTCCATTGAATCCATTCCTAAAAGAAATTAAATTTAATTTAAGCTTTTCTTGACAAAGTGGAAAACACTTCTAAAAGATCTATTTCAATCAGACTTTTCTGGAAAAGAAAGGTTCAAATTTTCACATTACAATATTTTATATTTTAAAAATTACAAATGCTTAAACAATATCTTGTATTTTAGCCAAACACTACAATTCAAATGACCCAAAGTAGTATTAATTTGAATCTTTTTTTCCTGAAGATGTTCAACAATCTGTCTTTTTGTTCCCACTTGGGATTACTTTCTTTTACAAAGTCTCAATTTTTTTTGAGAAAGAGAAACAAAAAAGTTCATTCCCTGACCAGACCTGCTTGTCCATTACATGCCATGAGTTGACAACACCACAAGAACTACCTCTGAGGAATTCTTAACATCTTCTGTGTAGAAACAACATCTGTCTAGTAGTATCTCTTCATAGATTAAATTTTCTGGGTACCGAGTAGGTCCCTGTTGATTAACATTCCCCGAAGCATCCTACGAGAGGTTTGTATGCGTATAGGGGATACCGAATCAAAACGGAAGTGTCCTGCCCCAGATGTACCTAGGCTGAAACTAAAGATTATACCAGAAGATGAGGAAAAATGCTGCAAAAAATTACCTAATTGTAATAGAGGAATTGATATCAATTTTAAAGTCTGTGGTAGTAACAGCACTGAACCATGATCTGAAATGATGGGCTTCACCTGCTCAGTCAATCTGTAATTCTACATACAGCCCAACTAAGGCTTTATGCATATGAATAGATTGCATTAGGTAACTACCTGTGCCGTTTTAGATTTCTTCAGCTGCTGGTCTTTACCCTTGCAGGCTCTCTGTTAAGTGTGAAATCAAAATGTGTTAAAATAACCCCATGCACCAATAAATGCTGGGAGAGGACCAACTGGAAAGCAGCTTTGCAGAAAAGAACCTGGAGTCCTGGTGGATACCAAGTTGAACATGAGCCACCAACGTGCCCTTGCTGCAAAGAAGGCCAAAGTTATCCTGGGCTACATTGGGAGGAATGTTGTGAGCAGGCTGAGGAATGTGATCCTTCCCCTCTACTCAGCGCTGGTAAGGCCACACCTGGAGCACTGTGTCCAGTTCTGGGCTCCCCAGTACAAGCGAGATATAGAGCTACTGGTGAGAGTCCAGCAAAGGGCCACTAAAATGATTAAGGGACTAGAGCACCTCACATGAGGAAAGGCTGAGAGAGCTGGGACTGTATAGCCTGGAGAAGAGAAGGTTCAGGGGGATGTCCTCAGTGTATATAAATACCTGAAGGGAAGGTGTACAGAAGATGGGGCCAGGCTCTTTTCGGTGGTGCCCAGCGACAGGACAAGAGACAATGGGCACAAACTAAAACATGGGAGTTTCCATCTGAACATCAGGAAACACTTCCTTACTGTGAGGGTGACTGAGCACCGGCACAGGTAGCCCAGGGAGGTTGTGGAGTCTCCATCCATGGAGATATTCAAAAGCCGTCTGGACATGGTTCTGGGCAACTGGCTCCAGGTGGCCTGCTTGATCAGGGGGGTTGGACCAGATGATGATCTCCAGAGGTCCCTTCCAACCCCACCCATTCTGTGATCTGTGATTCTGTGAAATATTACTCAAATTGATAAAAGATTAAAGAGGGAAAATGAAAGAATAGAGGAATAAACTAAAAAAATTTAGTCTTTAACAAGAAAACTAAGGAAAAGATGCCTGAGCAACTAGAGCAGCAGAATTTTTCTGGTACATTTATTTATAACAACTACTTAATAAAACAGCTAGGAAAAAAATATAAACCAGAAGGAGGACATATGCATCCCCAGATCATAAAGGAATTAGCTAGTTAATTTATGAACCACTGACAATTAAATTGGTATGCCAAGAGGAGCAGATACTGAGAAATGGAAAAATTCAAAAGGGAGAAATATGGATTAACACTTTTCCTATGGAAGTCCAGGGAAGTCCTAGCACTTACTTTCCAGTATCTCTTGCTTCTCCTTCCAGAAAAATAATTGAATAAATGCTATTAGAAAAAAATGTATGAACCCAGAGAGAGACCAAGAGCATACTAGAACCATAACCAACAGAAAACATGAATAGGATCAAAAGATCATAGAATAATTCAGGTCGGAAGAGATCTCTGGAGTTCATCTAGTCCAGCCTCCAGCTCAAAGCAGGGTCAGCTATGAGATCGGGCTAACTTACTCATATGCAGTTTGGTCTTGAAAACCTTCAAGGACGGCACAACTTCTCTGAGCAATCTGTTCCAATGCTTGACTGTACTCACTGTGAAAAAGTTTTTCCTTATATCCAGTCTGAACTTGTCTTGTTTCAACTTCTGCCTGTTATCTCTTGTTCCCCCATCACGCAGCACTGTGAACAGCCTGGCTCCATCCTCTTGGTGACCTCCTACTATAAGGTCCCTCAAAAGCCATACCTTCTCCAGGTTGAACAAGCCTCAGCTTCTCCTGCTAAGGCAAATCCTTCAACCCCCTGACCATCTTGGTGGCCCTCCAATAAACTCACTCCAGTTTTAAATGTAAATGACAAATCCTGGGTAAGATATATAGCACTCTCACTTCAGAGATAACCATACTGTAGTGGCGAATAGTCTTTACAGGTACCGACTTTGTAGAATAGTTTGGAATCCTTCATCTTAGAGAACTGATATATAAAAGACACAATTTGAAAAGATCTCCCTATTCAGGAATGACTATAAAGTTCTGCTTAACTTTTATTGAGACCAAAGTCCCACTTAGACAATTACATTTAAAAATCTACTTGCATTTCTTAACAGGGATAGACTCGAGCACATGTTAAAGCACTTTCTGGAATCTGGGAAAAGTTATTATATGTAGAATATAACCTGTAACTGGACTTTATATCTGATTACAGTGCCTTTCAAAACTTTACCCACAAATGATTCACATTTTCCCAAACACTGACAAAACCTTATGAACTGCAAAGTAATTAAAAGACTGAAACAAAAGGTAATGGAAGAACATATATCAAGTCTGGAAAGAGGTGGTAGTGGACACAACAGAGTTCACTCAGTATTACTTAAGATTTCCATTAGTTATCCATGGTGACAGATAAACAGCACTTACATTTGTAAATTATATTGTAGCATTATGAATGCTAGTGAAAAGAGTGAAATACAATGCAAAGGAGTCCGAAAATATCAGACTATGGAAGCCAATACTGCTTGCCTTGCTTACACAAAACTCCCATTAAAACAATAAGGTGTGCAGAATTTGGCTCCTGGATACAGGAAATAAAGGAACAAATCCAAAGCCCACTGAAGTCAATAGGAGACATTCTTCTGACCTCAATGGGCTTTGGATATCACCCAAAATGAGATTCATTCTGGAAAAACGCAAGCTGAAGGAAATAATCATTCAAAAAGTATCTGGGAGAGAGATGTTTGGAAAACCTGGAAATCAAAGAATACCTAGGAGACTTTGTGTAATATATGATACGTGACAAGAGCTTATGCACACTGTTACAAGATTGTACCTTTTCTAAAAGCTTATTAGTCTAGAAATGAAGACAGAATATAAGAGAGAAGAAAACAACCCATTCCATCCAGTTAGGGAGCAGAAGTCACAGGGATATCACATCACAGTGCAGGCAGGTTGTTTTGTATGGAATTTACAATGTGCCAAGCATCAAATAAAAACACAGCACTAAAGGTAATCATCCCATTTAAGAAACCACTAATTTCTCAGCTCTTCTCCCAGATACAAGTCTGCTAGTATCTACAAAGATGAAATGCACAAATAGTTTGCATATCGGAATTTACAGTCAGATTTCAATATGAGGTTAGTGTCACATTTGTGATTTGGTCCCCTTCCATTTTAGTGATGAGGGTCAACAGAGCCTTTTAAGATTCCATCTTTCCCACTATACACGAATATTTTGTGCTAAACCAAGGATGTCCTTCTTCCTCTTTGGTGGAAGGATACTCACTTTCATTCTCCTATATACCTTGCTGCTGTCAGATGGAGAAAATTTCCAAGAATATACATACACCTCAGTAAAATGAAGGTCTGACCTTATTCTCAACATCAAATGGACTCAGCATGTGCACTATAAACTCTCAAGCTACCTATCCTCAGCAATTATTTTCCTACAATCTCATTGCTGAGAACTGGATAAGGACATCTGTAAGCACATGCTATGTAGCAGAAAAATAATATAAACCAATGATAAAAGTAGCTTCCCCCCACCTAGTCTTCTGCCCACGAAGCACCTATCCTGTCTCCATTTATTCAGTGAAAGAAGCTAAGAATGGTTTGCATAAAGAATAAACTGGTTGTACTGAAAAGCTATGGCAGCCTGACTAACCCACCTACTGCAGTTCAGAATGGCTCGGTCCTTCTCTGCTGTCACTACTGTTGCTGCTGAGGAGAGGAAAACTTTATTTCTCACAAAAAAAAACCCAGCTCCCCAAAAAAACCCCCCAAACCCAAACTCCAACACCAACCATGTGTGGCTCAAAAATAAGATTCATCAGGCTTTGCAATTTCCTGCTTCATTGGTCCAGACCATCTCTACATATTTTTTGCTTGTAAGACATAGATAAGAAAAGGGTGAAGACAACCAGACATCCCTGAATAAATGTATTGCAATAAATAATTGTAAGATGCTTATGATAAAGATGATAAAGCTCCAGTTCATTCTAGAATGTCTTCAGGTTTGTACAGTGTAGATTATGTGCTATTTAGTACCATCATTTCTGGTTTAAAATCTTTCTAGTCTTAGATTTTAAAACAAGAATTTTTGGTTTGGGTTGGGTTTTTTTTTGGAATTGTATAGCTGACCCTTCACAGAAAATGTTGGAAAACATTTTATTTTGAAACATTCATGATTATGCTTCATATATTTTTTGGACCACTTCACATTTAAAGCTCATTGGCTTTTGCTAGAAAATCATGCCTCCACATGACTCGAATTCTTTCAGTGGGCTCAATCCTGTGAAATCCTGAGCACTAACTTCTACTGACAAATTCTTGGGTTTTCTCTGGATCTCATCTTTTGTGACATCATAAAAATTTAAATGGAATGAAGTCACAAATAAAGGATTCATTCACATGGGTAGGAAGAAAAAGGAGCACATGGATTTTAAAACACGAAGCTTGTAAAGAAAATTCCTCAACAATACAAATGGGAAAAGAGAAATTGTGGATAACATGATACACAAGAGAACATTTCTGAGTAGACTGCTTTGCAAAATCTTCTTGTAAAGCTTCGGTAGGTTTTTTTAGAAAGTAGACCCCTATGCTCTTACTCTAAATCCTCCTTGATTTTATAACACTGATATTGGAAAAATCAAATCTCTTGCCTGAAAGCTCTCGTTTCAATTAATGAGGATGTTAAGCATTTTTTTTCAGACACATGAAAAGAGTGACAGGATTATAGACCACCAAATTGTTGGTATTTTAAGAATCTGACAGGCTCAGCACCATGTGCCATTCTAGCCTCTCTGTGTATCCTTTGTGGTTAAAACTCTTAAGCACTTTAAATTCTTTTGGTCAGTATTTTTTTCCTTTTAGGGCAGACAACTAGAAGCACATTCCAAGTAACCATTTATGGTGTACAGAAAATTATAAGATACTAAAATCACCTCTTTGAAGGTGTTTCCAGGCTTTGGATAGTAAAACAAATATTTTATTTATAAAAAAAACAAAGTTGTTGTTTTAAATCTAGAATATAATTTTCTATGTTCCAATTCAAATGAAAGACAGTAACGGCACAAAGACACAGCAAAATAATACATGTCAAATCCTAGAGCCTTTACTTGGACAAATCTCCCATCAAGCTTTGGTGGCAGCTTTGCCTGATGAAATATGGCTGAGCCAGACCTGAAATAAGCAAAAATTTAACAAGCCACACCAGTGGAATCAGCTATGAAACAACAAATGAAATATTTATTTTTGGTGTCTGAAAAATAATGATAATTTGGTGAATTATCAGTACAGAAGTAGAAGTCCACTAAAACAGGAGTCCTCAGACTCATTTATCCAGATACAATAGAGGACCAAAAAGATGTTTGAAGAAGCAGATGACTTTCCAGAATATTTGATATAGGCTGGAAGAAATATGTGAACAATTTTTCAAATCATCAAGCTTTGGCAAACAAAATTTGACTGTAGCTTTGCATAACTTCATTTACAAATGGCTGAGTCCTCTCACGTTTCTTCTTTTCCAACGAATAAGACAAAACTGTGGACTGGTCCTGTGCAGGAGACATATCTGGGTGCTGGGGCTTACAGTGGGGAAGAGGCCAGCATTTCTGTGCTGCAGCCAGGAAACATGCCAGCAAGCAGGCTCCTTGGAGCCCGACCCCCCAGTACGAACTGGTGGACATGTAGCCCAGCAGACTGTCCCACTCGACAGATCAGCACGCTGGGAGGCAGGGGACAAGAGGAGCTGCCAACCACCTGCAGCTGGTGTATCAGGTCATGGAGTAGGAGAAAGATTCTGGTGCTGTGCTAGGAAAGTATGTAAGACATACCCCTATCTGTGGGGGTGCATCGATGCAGGAGCCAAATCTATGAGTCTCACACTCAGTGCACAAAAACTTAACAGCTCAGATGGATGGGTAAAATCTATATCAGTGTAGAAACTGCATGGGATGAAAGCTTTGCAGTTCTGCAGAGGAATCTGGTTCTGCTTTGTACCATCTGTGCACCAATTGTGTGGATTGTTTGTTGAGCTTTGTTTGTTTGTTTCATTTGGGAAAGATATAGAAGTCAGTAAAAAGAATGCACTTCAGGTCAGTTTAACTCTTAAGCTATTCTTTTTTGCCCTTGTCACTGTTAATTATAGGTTCAAATTTCTTACGAGAGTTAAAAAGAAGATTCATACCTAATTACTATGTTCTGCAATTTATTTAATTTCAGAGATGACAATTTAATTTCAAAGTTTGTTCACATTACTGAGGGAAGCGGAGAAAACCTGGAAAAAAGGTAAGATTCAAGGTCTGATTTTCAATGTTAGATCCTTGCAGCTGACAGTATATTTGTATGTGCATGTAATACACGCACAGTCTGTTTGAAACCTAATGACCATGTGATAGTAAATACCTGGCAGATCCAGACCTTGAAGTGAATGCTCCCATTAGGTTTGTGCTAATACCGCTAATACCATGTGTTTGTTTGCATGTATTCTTACAATATACATACAAATTAGACTGAACAGTTCTTAGCAACAAGTAAATGCAACAAGATAAAATAAGTTTATACACACATCGAACGTTTATATAAATATGCACATTCTATGTGCATCTAATGAACACATTTCAGTCTATGCGCATCTAATAAACACATTTCAGACGAAGATTTAAAATCTTGATGTCCACAGGCCCTCCAAACATGCTGTGGCACTCACAGAGTGACATCTGAGAGTATTAAAAACAAATGGGAGCCTTGCTTAATCAGGGCTCTGGATACTGCAGAAGCCCAGAGGGGCACCCAAGAGAATCCTTGATGAAAATTAAGATTATAATGACATCAAGGTGAAAAAAAGCATTGCTCCTATCTGCTTCTCCAGAAGCTTCTCTTGACTTACAGGAAATGCAGCACCTTATGCTCTCAATCAACAGAAAGCAGCAGTGGAAGAGATGGACTAAGAATTGCATAAACATTGGTAAATGTCTTACAGGAATGTTTCTTAAAATCTTGATGTTCTTTTTTGGCTTCTGGGGTTTTGGCAGGAACTCCGGTCTCTAGGCCCATTTCTGTGTACACACTTTAATGATGGGCTTGATTAAGAGACAGTAATTCCCTGGAGGTTTAGCTATCTTATTTATTGACACGAACATGGGTACAACGCCAAAATCAAATGGTTATGTCCCAAGCCAATGGAAAATCACAGATGCAAAACCATGATGGATTCTTCATTTTTCAGGCTTCATGTATTTCTACTGTTTTCCACTGTATATAAGCTTTACAATCTAACCAACACCCAACCTGGCCTTGCAAGAGATTACCTTCCGCCAAACAACAAGCAGTAGCAAAAACATCAGCCTACATCTGCCCATGAGGGAATTACATTGAGGTCCAGTTATATTTGTCCCAGTAACTCTGCCTGCCAAGCGAGCCAGTTTCCCTCAAATGAGGATTTAAAGGAGGAACACAGATGTTGGCTCTGGGATAAGCTAAGACAAGACTGCTAAAGAAAATTCTAGACAATGAACTGTGTTACAGCGTAGTTCAGGAGTCAACCTCAAAGGAAAACAAGGCAATGAGTTTATAAAAATGAACTTCCTCTCCTCCAACCTTCTCCTACACCGGATTCCAAATTTCCAGTGAGGTCAATAGGATTTGCAGGCACATAATATATCTCAGGACAGGACTTTGTATTCAAAGCTCACCTTACCTCGCTGAAGTGCAACCATTTCTGGGATGACACTTGGAACTGTTTAACAGTGACAGGGCACAAAATTAAGCTAGCCAGCAAAGCAGAATGTGGGCAAGGCAGCATGCTTAGCACTTAGAAAAAGTACTTGGGAATCATTACTGATCACAAATTCTGTATCTCTTTAAGATGACTTAAAGACACAAAAAAAATATATTCAGGAGTAGAACCAAGGCTCTGCTTTTCATAACTGAAAGGCAATATGAAGAAAACATCCTTGCCATCCCCTGTACTAAACTAATGGCACTGAACTTCAGACTAATTGACCACTTTCTTCCTCTCCGTGGCAGGCTCAAGAAGAACCCTCTCCTATGGCTCTGCATTTCCAAGAAAACTCAGTCTCCTGAAGCCTTCTCTCTTGCAGGAGAAAGTGGAGATGCTCCACAGCCTGCAGCTCTACCATATATTCTTTTACTGGAATAAGAAATGTTTCTAGATCAACAACTTAAGAAGCCAATGGAGCATCTGTGTGCCAACATTAAAGTCTCTTTTCATCTGTGAGAATTCCACACTTTCTAAAATCCTTGCCTTCTCATAGGAAGATGGCCAAAATCTCACAGAGATATGAGTTTGTGGCAGAAATCTACAAGTTTTGATCACTAATTACATTATTTCTGCTTTTCAATATATCTCAGCGTACAGGCGTACATTATTCTGTATGTTTTCATTTCCATTTTATTATTTTCTTCTGTTTGACTTCCATCTGATTTTCAGTTTATTATGAAATTGTGAATATTTTATTTTTCATCCTTTTTAAATTTTGTGGTCATTCTGGTATTTAGTGACTTTCCCCTTCACTTGTTCCATTGTATTTCCTTAAGGCAACAAGCCATTCTTGTGGTGCTGTACGGGGATGGGGGAAGTTGCCAGCAAAATTTTTGATGCACATGCAATAAAAGTCCTCTCTCCATCCATTCAGGTTTGTAAAAGGTAACTCTAGGTGGTACTTCTACATACAGTGGTACATTTTATCCAGAGAGGTAATTGTAAAGTCTTAATTTGTCTCAATACTTGTATATATTATATGCACAGATATTGCTCACATAACATGATAATGTAACAAGTACTTATGCACATTACACATATGAATATGAGCACATACATAACATTTTCCAATATTCCAAGTCGCACAACAAATTCTTAAACAACCCGGTACTTGCAAACACTATTACGTGAACAGAACACAATGTAGTTGTCAACCAATTAAAAACATTCACGTACAAGGAACATATTTGTGTTTTATTGGATTTTTTAACTTAATTTTTAAAATATTTTTAGACTATGATATATAATATTTCTCATGTAATAATATTTTCATCAAATCTATCTATATGAAATCTGACCATTCGTTTGCTGTGCTAGAAACCCAACAGTATGATACTCTTAAAGAACCAAATAGTGAAATGAACTAGATACAGAAAGCCCTCGCAGTCCAGTTTCATTATTATGACAGACTGCAAAACCCAAAACCCAAATATTGAATCTGAGAAATATAAATTATGTTGTAGTTAGAGTAAGTGTGATGCAAAACCCACTGATGTCTTTTGGAAAACAAATGAGTCTCACAATTTACACAGAAGATCATCAAACTGAGAATCTAGTACAGCAGAGAAAAAAGCTGAAAAACAATATAAACTGTGTAAAGGTTACTGATGGTGCAATGAATCTTTGAATATTGTGTTCAACTCATCTTCAAAAGATGTTTAGCTGAAAGAGAAAGGTGTCAAAGACAGGTAATGAAAATGTGGTTAAAGGCACAATATGACCCTATTATAAGAGACTGAAATGAATAAGTGATAATATGACACAGGCATCACATAATGAAACTTTGGCAGTAAGTGCCAAGAACGGTTATGTCCGCAGTGTTGTTTGACAGGAGTTCGCAGCAAAGAAACACATAAAGGAAGCCTCATGTTTCTAATCACTACTGTAAATGTAACAAAGAAAGAAAATAGAGGGGCTCAGTCATAACCTTCAACAGCCTGCCAAAGTAAACAAGAAGGCGTTTGATTTTCAGCCAAAAAAGACAAAGTGAAAAATGAAAGTGGGAAAGCTCTGGGTAGAGCTTTTTCTGGTAGAGAAAGACAGACAGATGTGCATGATACTTTATTTATTGCTTTGGAACAATACAAATGATTGGAGAAAACTGGAGTATTTTTGAAAAAAATTTAAAAATTAGAAAGTATTAGTCCTTCAGACATGTGCTGAAGATGTTTAAACAAGGTACAGAGAACTTCGGAAAAATGGTAATTCAATTGGAAAAGTGCACTTTTCGTTATCAATGCTGTTTCCTGTGGAAGCTGAACTCAGCTATGGGATTAACCTTCCAAATGCATTACCGGACTACCTAGGATAGACTGTTCGAGAAGAGGATACCAGAGACCACTGATGGATGATAAAGAGTCAGCAAGACAGAGATATGAAATATTCCTGGAATTAACCCCTTGTTCCCGCTGTGCCAACAGCAGGATATAACACAGCAAACTAAAATTCTGCAAAACACTTTTTAACACATTTCAAGAGATGTTAATTCATATTTGCCACCAATGTTCGACAAAAGTTATTACACTTTCCGCTATGGCCATCACACAGCTTCCTCAAATCAGTTTCGAAGTTAGCCCTCACGCTGCTTCTGTGTATGCATAAATGATCAGTGTTTCCTCCAACTCTGGAAGTGGATATGGCAGTCACATCACTGCAAGCAAATTATACTTGTTCTGAAATCAGAAGTTAAGGCAACCAGCAGTAGTTTGATGCTGCAAAGACAGCTTTTCTAAAATAATCCACCATTTAAGGGCCATTCAGAGGCAGAAGTCAACAGTCCCTAGCCCAACACGACTGTATGTACTACATTGTATAGCAGGAGAGACACACTGACCTTTCAGATTCAGCCTGCTGCTATCTGTCTGTTTGTCCATCTCTTTCTCTATTTCCTGCCTGCTTTTTGTCCCCTAAGTAGGTATTTAATGATTTCTTTGATATCCCTTACTGGTGGAAAGGTGGGAAGATGATTGTTCGTTGTTAAAAGTGTTAAACCTAGCAGCAATCATTTTCCATTGTTTTAGAAAAAATATGGTCCATAGATAATTGTCTTATTAAATTCCTGATACACTGTTTGACACTGTGACAGATCATTGACTGCAAATACTCCCCGACTTTTTGTCTCCCGGGCAAGGATGAAACTTAACACATTACTTCATGTCAAAATTGAAAGGTAGAAAACTAAAAGATGCAGAGCGAATGGAGAACTATTGCAAGACTGTCTTACATTCTCCACAGTGTTTGGTATCATATTAATTAAAACATGCTTATCGAGATATTTTCTGTATCTTTTCACTAAATAGATATATCCTTATGTCCTATGAGATGACCTAAGAAAGCAGGACCCACTAAATAATAAGCAAAGCCAAGCTGAAGTAGTTATGGAAAGAAAACACTTAAATAAGCAACGTTCACCACTACAGAATGTAGAGAAAGAACCAGAAATGGTGACCATCAGAAGTCCTACAACTATTCAGAAAGAAGCATTTAAAAATAATTTTAAAAAATATTTTACAGTGACATGTATTTATCTTCCACATACTGATCACAGTGACAAACAAGTGTAATACAAGAAACAAAGCCAATTTTAAGAAAAAAAAATCAGTTCGCTATTCAAGCCATGGATCTGGTAACAGATGGAAATTGAACCTCTTAGACTGTTCTTACCATAATGACTACTTGGAAAACTTACTAACTCCAATTATAGCCACAATTAGCACTTTTTAAGGACATACATGCATAAAGCACTGAGACAGATCTAACAGAAAAAAAAACCCCAAACCCTGTTTTCTGCTAGGTTGGCTTATCACACACCGCAACTGGAAAAGGACTCATCTTTCTCACCACTTCCCCAGATTTCCCCAGTGGCTTCCAGAGAATGGATTTGTCTTCGTGATTTTTAGTGACACCTGCAGTTCTCTAAGAAAAATGCAATGAGAGGTTTTTTTCCTGTGGTGCAACCCCAGCATAGTGCCCTCTATCTCATTTATCCACTACTACTGGGGCACTGGGCACAACCAAAAGGCACAAACCGAGATTTTCCAGTGGCTGTTGAATCATCCCACTGGGGCCATTGGCAGTTAGCATACCTGGGACTTAGACCAACTCAGAGCACTCTTTTACTATCAGAGAACTTAAACAGAACTTTCTTCCCTTTCCCTTTGGCAGCCCTGTGATATACCCCAGTTGCAGCTCAAGGTCTACCTCTTCATTGACACAGCCGATGTCTCCTAAGCTACGGGCTTTTTTCCAGTCTGCAATACCGGAGACAGAATCCTAGCACTATTAGCTACTCACTTAGCAACACACTGTGCAAATCTTAATGTCACTTCCTATAGCTCCTTCTCATAGAATTTCATACTATGACATCAATAGATATATATTTTAGTGATTGTTAAACATTATCTGGAGAAGAGTTATTGATCCACGAAGTAGAGACTGAATGCCTCAAAAAAAAAAGAACGAACTTCTGACATCAACAGGTTGTAATGGAGTTGCTGCCTATCATACTCAATTACTGTTTATTTAAAGAGCTTCTGAGAAACTGTGAGAAGGCTCATTGCTATTTATCCCAAGGCATGGATGTTAGCCTGCAGTTGGAATGGAAATGGACTAACATTTCCAATGGAAAAAAAACTTCTAGTCAAATTTTAATTGAAGCTAGATAGCAAATAAAACTTTTCTTTTCCTAGGGAAAAGCAGACTCTGAAAACAAAACTGTATCAATGAATTTTGGATTATTTTTACACCAAAAGTCTAAACAGTAGAAATGATATACAGAAAAGTATTTAGAAAGCCTTGAGTGAATAAAGAAAAGCCAAAACTTTTTTCCAGAAAATACTGAGGTGAATACTGATGTATTTTTCCAGTGTGAAGATACTTATCTGCTAGCAATCTGATATTCCCAGCTCCATCTGCTCATGATCATAGACTAATTCTTAAAATTAATCGTTATGATTTTCATTCCATAGTTTTAAACTGGACATCAATGTGTTCTGAAGGCTTTATTGCCTCTTAGAATTTCACATTCTCAATTAGTCATTAAACAATTACCTTTCATTATATACACTGTTTCCCTCTTGGAGCAGTGTTTATCTTTAATAGACAATGGTCTGATAAATAGTCTGGAATAGATGAATTGTTTATCACTACAACTCATAGACTTGTCTAGTAATGAAGAGATACTGCTATTCTGTAATTCAGTAAAAGACAAATATAAGGCACCCAAACATGCAATTATTGTCTTTTTTGTTTACAAGACACACATACTAAAATTTATTTGGCAAAGCAGTCTGGAATCATTAATTCTTCTGAGCATTATACTTCTAGGAAAGCTTTGTACAGAAGCTTCTTCTGTAATTCATACTGACACCTTACTAAATCCTAGCTAAATACTCAGATCAATACCATAGTTGCAGTGTTCCATAAACAAGGATTGTCTGGAAAAAATACCCTTACAATGTTTAGATCTCCAGAAAATATCAAAACTAGTTACTTCAAAGTTTGTATAAAGCCTGAGATTGTGGTGAAATTAAAATGCAATCAGTGGCTATGCAGCAAAGTCGTGAAGGCTTAGATGAGGAACTTATGTGCGTGTCTTAGCACTGCCTAGACCAGAGACATTATACAGAGATTCCATTGTGTTTAAAAGACAAGAACATCATGCGCCCTGAAGAACTAAGTGTTTTCTAAGGGTTAACGGTAATGCTGTCATATAGAATATTACCATTTGGCACTACCATCTATCCCTTTCAGTAATTAATTAACTCTGATAAAAGACAGTTCATTCATTCTGAAATACTGGTTGACTTTCTCTCTTGAGTACTTGGATTGCTAGACATGTCCAAGCCAGAATGCCTAGCTCGCCAGTTATTTCAATAATCTCCTTAAGAAGCCAGATACTGCACCCAAAAACTGAGTACAGAATGTAGAAAATAGGGGGATCCTATATCTATTGCATGTTCCCTGGCTGGGAGGAAACATAAATCAGGGACCTAAAATGAATAACGCATTGCCAAGGCTTACAATCTTCAAAGACTGTGGAGGCACAGACCATCTAATATTAGTAATCAGTAAAACATTGTTCCCTTTACAACAGAAGACTCCTGGCAAACAGAACTGGTCGGAGAATTCTTAAGACAGTGGAGTGGAGTTTAATTCTGGAAATGAAAATGAAGGAATGATTAGACAGCAAATTCTCAACAAGTATTGCATGTCCTAAAGAGGCCAGTGCTTTGTAGCTATGAAAATCGCCACTGTTGAAGAGGTAATGCAATAGAATGGGAACTTGTGTCTGCCACATCAAGAACAGTCTGGAGTGATGTGATGTGTGAGACACCATCTGGCCTCCATTAGAAAGAGAAAAGAAAGTATTAAGCCACATGAATACAGAGAAGAAACCTGTCAAGCAGTTTGAATCTCTGTCTAGAGAACAAAGCCAAATAGTTCAGCAGCCAGCATTGCAATGATGTTGAGAAATAAGCAAGCCCACTTAGACTGATGAGAACGGAGGTTGACCCACGTAAGCCAGTTCAAGAAGCAGACCACCTGTAAAATACATACATACCACTGGGTACTGACATCGATAGTTTAAACTCCCTGGCATGAGCTCTTCTTTTAATGATCAGACAAAAACATATTTTCTCACCATTCCTTCTAGCAGAATGGTTTAGATCCCTCAGTAGCAAACAAATGACACTCCTGCTGCCAGGGATAGCTGAAGACATTTGAAGCATCAAGGAGGAGATTTCAGGAAGTAGAACCATGCAGGCAGGACAACGTGTATAGTGCTGATGGTAGCCAGCGTAGCCTTAACAATCTGAAAGATGCAAGAAGCAGAGCCACCAGGTCAGAAACATTCAGGAAGCAATAGCGAATGAGCCAATGTGGATACAGTCCTACTGTGCTCTGTGGATGTTGCCAAAGCTGATACAGCTACATAACAGACTGATGCTGTAGGAGACAAGCACTGTGTGAACATCCAGCATTTTCCCCATAGACTTTACAGAGTAAATCACTAGAGCATATGACATCCCTGGTGCTACTATGAACAAACACCTCACCCATATGATTAGCCTATGTACCTACCCCAATGGCACAAGAAATTTTGGCTCTGCTGGCATGCTCAGGAGAAGATGAAAAGATAAAAGCCGCCTTAACTCATTCGAGAAGAAAACTTTGGAGTCTAGCTGTCTTTTGCACAGTGTTTGCAACTTGAACAACCAGCAAAGAGAAAACCCCTGAGAAATATGGCCCTAACTGAGAAAACCAAGGTACCCCGCATGTAGGCTTGACCATGGGACATAACCTTCGCATGTTCTGCACAACTGAAATGAGGCTTTGGACTAAATCCTCAATACAGGAGAAGCAAAAGGCAAGATATTAATCGCAAAAGATCTGCAAAGCATTCCCTTTCAACAAGAGAACTTCCTTATATGCCATATGCTGAGTAGCAAGGAAAGGAGCAACAGAACACCTCTACTAATATTGCAAAGACAAAATTTCGGATCTTGAATGCCTGGGCCATAGCAAACCCATTGTAATAGCTAACATGGACCCATTTCAAGAACTTGTGGTTCAGGGACAGATACTGGTTAAGACCAGAGGGCATATCTAGGACTTCGCTTTTTTCCCCCAGCAACGATAACCTTTGAGGTAGAGTACAGCCTCTAAAAAGGCTGATCAGGCAGTAAATGGAAACAGCAGTACTGAATATGAAAGGCATTTGGGGGGGGCCTGTTTCTGCAAATAAATAAAGAATTAGGGCAGGTGCCAGACTTAGAGGGGAGAACAGAAAATTGGGGACTGTTCCTCATCAAAGACATTATTGGATAATAGGGAAATACCAGGAGAAAAGCCTAAATTACTGCAGCTGATTCCTCTTCCCACAAGGTAAACTGCACATCTGTTCTTTCTGTAAGCCACAACCATGCCTAAAATATTAAATTGTTCAAAGGAAGAATGACGTACATTTATTTCTGGTTGCACATAATATCATCCTTAAAACTGTGCAATGTCAGCGCACATTAGGAATTCAGCACTTAAATAGTGCTGAAAATGTAGATAGTGCTAGAGTTCTTATCTCTGTACTCAATCACACAAAAACCACCCCAGATAACTTTTTATCTCTCAATGTGTCCAGCTGCACATTGGTGTCCAAGGTCCTGCTCCTTATAAACAAGGTCAAAGCAGAAACTCTCATTAATTTCAATAATGCAGGATCTAATCCTACATGTAACACTAGACAAGAGACTGTCATATTTTCAGGGAGATCTTTAGTCAAAGACCATTTGCTTAATGACAGTATTTTTGCAAAAATCCTGTGTGAACATAATAAAGGGTTAACCAGAAAGATTTTAAATCAAAACACTTATCAGTTCTTCCCGCTTTTATCCCTATTCATATCATATCTTCTCGAAAAAATAGTGAATTACTTCAACAGTTGCAGCTGGTACAGAATGCATTTGGAATAACCATGAATTTCTACAGCTTCATCAGCAGCATGCTTTGGCTTAAACAGTCAAAGGATGGCTTGAATTCCATTCATCTCTTCCTCAAATAAGTGCTTTCTATCTTGTGTGAAAAAAATTAGTAACTTGCCAAAGTAGGAAATGAAACAGTTTAGGATTTAACAAAGGATTGGAAAAAACATAAACTACATTTGATCTGACCAAAAAAGTACAATGATCAATTAACTGAGTGTCTACATGAACATAAAAGTTTGATGAACACTAATTGGCTTAATTACTTCAATTAAGACTAACAGCATATGGACAGAATAGGAGGAAGTATTATTGGTGATAAAAATTAGTCAGGACAGTCAAATCTAAAACTTACTGCCAGCATTTGCAGAAGAATTATACCATACTGAGCAACAGGAAATAAAATTCATTAACTACAAAGACAGTATCTCTGACTCTGGAATTTCCTGAACTGCAAACTGCTGGAGCTGGGGAGAATATTCTGACAAAGTAACAATACATGATTGCCCTGTTCTAATGTTTTTTTTTCCAGCAGCATTTTATTTAGCCAGTACTGGAGACAGGAAACTGGCCTAGAGTAACCTTTGGTCTAACCTAATATAATCATTCTAATGTTCTTAAAATGGATAATGGATGCATAAAATCAGTAACAGCAGCATAATACATAAGGCGAAAACATAAAAATATGATCTCTTAACTATTATCATAATGAGAGGTGGTCTTGGAGTCATTATGGATGATTCTTTGAAACCAGCAGTTCAACATGCAACAGGATTCAAAAAGGCAAACAACATAAACTACTTGGAAAGAGACAGAAATAATTCTGAGACAATATAAACCTACCATGTTCCCAACATCTACAAAGTATGCAGTTCTGACATCCCATCTAAGAAAAAAAAAAAGACCCTATAAAACTATAATTTTAGTTTCTAAAAAACTATAGCTTCTATGAAACTATAGAAAGAGTATCAAAGATAAATAGAAGTATGGAACAGCTTCACAAAAGAGAAACAAAACATACCAAGATGCTTCACTTCAAAAAACCCCCAGAAGATGGAAAGCAAAAGATGACTAATGTCAATGTTGAGATGACTAATGTCATTAATGCAAATAAGACAGTTAACAGAGAAGAATAATCTGTTATTTGTTACTCTGCAAATAATAAGGCTCACCAAACAAAATTCTCACATAGCAGGTGAGAAGCAATGTTAAGCTAGATGGACCTTTGGTCTCATTTCATGTGGCTGATCTTATATTCTAAATGTCATGAAGTAAATGAGGTCGAGAACTTATATGTAAATATTCATATGGAAATAATATAAATACAGTGGATGTTCACAATTATTATAATTATTTATATCCATTTTATGGAAAGAGCTACTAAAAGTTGAAGCAGATTAGCAATTAGAGTTCAGGAAAAGGCCAACCACAGTAGTTTCCTGTAAAATTCTTACACCTTCTTTTGAAAGCACAAATATATTGGCAACTTTCAGAGACGGGATACAGGACCAGATGGAATTCTTATATTCAGATGAATATAAAGTGCAAGTCTTCTGAAGTTCTGATTTTTCACAATTTCTGAATAATTTTCATTTCATAGAGTCACATATTATTCCAGGCAATACATTTATGAGGTCTTGTTTATTGTTCTGTATTGTCAATGTTTCTCAAACCTATTTCCCAGGACTATTTCTTTAAAAAGTAGTACAAGTAGTATACTACTTGTCATGTCCCACTGCCCAAGCATACCCATGTTTGTTGTTTTGGTTTTTTTTTTTTAAATTCCAAAAAGACTTAGGCACACTGAGTAAACAGATTTAATAAGCTGAACTCAATCGTGACTTCTCCAGTTACATTTTTTGGCAGAAAATGCCTTTCTGAGTTTCTGTTTCAGTAAGATTCACTTAATACAACCAAAGCTGAGTAGGCTTTGATCCACAATTACAAAGTTAAAATATATGGAGAAAGAATAATGCTGGGAAAATGCTCTCTTGGCAAATAAAAGCTGGAGCAAATTAATCCCACCAATTTCCCACCTTTAATGAGTTCAAATCATGCCATCGTTAATAATACCGAAATAGTTATTATCATTTATATAAATATAATTAGAGAAGGTCTTTGGACCTGCCAGTAGGATCGGAAGCTATTGAAACTTTTATCACATGAGCAAGATCAAAACCAAAGCAGCTATACTTCTTTTTTTTCTTTTGCATTAAGTAACTTCATAGCCCAAGCATCTGACTATCGTCTTGACTTAAAGTACTTGGCTATAACCCAAAGACAGGTTCAAATAAGGTTCTTTGACTCCACACACATGCACATACACACATTCTTTCAATCCACCCTCCTTGCATGCAGGAGTTAAAGGCAGCCAGTGCCTCAGAACACGTTCAGCACTTTGCAGGATGCGGCCCTTTATCCTTATTTGCCTCCTTGTACTTGCTTAGTTCTCTTTTTGCCAGTTCTACTAATAATGTTCCTCTGCAACAAAAAATATTGTCCAAAAACCACTGACGCCTACTGCCTTCTTTCCTTGAAGTGCTATACAGTCTATATCCCCAAGTTACTAAATGCAGTTTCTACATTCTGTATCATCAATTTTAGAAACTAAAATAATTCTGAAAAATAGGACAATAAAATTTTCACTAAAATTTGCAAGATTGGAAAATTCTTCAGTAAATACAGTCATAATTTTTCCCTGAGATACCATTCTATTGCAGTCTGTAAGGAGATCTCTATTTATTTTAAAACATAACGGGACTGAATTCTCATGGCTTGTGATCCTAAAATGTGGAGTACAGTTTACCCTTGTCATCCAGCTCCCCTGATTTTGTTCAGACTGGAAAACTGTCCAAATTGAAAACTGTCTGCCTGTATCTTTAGGTTCCCATTCAACATAAATGACAGCATTAGATCGATGGGGAAACAGGAATGATATACACCTAGATCTTGTTCTGACAGTCACTTAGGATGCACATCTATATCCAGGAGCCCACAGGTACCACAGTAGAACACAATAGTTTACAGACAGCAGTTCTATAAATTTAGTGGTGATGAGCACTTAGAAAATTCATGAGTCTTCTGGACTTCATTTATGGATTATCAAATGGACTATTAAAATTTACTTCAAATCAGCCATTAGTGCCTGAAAGCTGCATTCCTAAAAGCACGTTTAGATGCCAGAATAAAAGTGACTTGAACTTTTTGGAAGATAGTCAGCAATCTGATTGTTTGTGAGCCTCTAAAGGTGTTAAGGAACCACATTTTAGCACCTAAGCTTGAAAATATTAGTTAAAATGTTTTGGACTTTATTTTTAGAGATCATACTGCATTTAACTATGTAAACATTTAGCTTATTAATTCCTTAAAATTTCTGTTATGAAAGTAGTAATCAATAAATTTCCTACAAAATTTTAGAGGAGGCAGGGTGGAAGATTATCCATTTGGAATCTGAACTGTGGAAACAGCAGTGCAGAAGGATTTTTCATTATTGGCTTGTTAACCAGAAAATTCCTAATTTCAAGGAGCCAGGTAAAAGGAAGAAAATGTCTTCCTCCATTTGAGAGACATTGGTTGTTTTAAACTTTTGAGTTTTTTGCTGTCTGCATGAGTATAATAACTTTGTGTTTTGTTTCCAAGTAAATGAAATACGAATTGAGTTTTCACATCTTTCCACAAGTCCATTAGTAGCTATGAGAAGAAAGCAGTTATCAAGACAGATAAGAGCACACCTACTGTATTATTTGCCACTCAGGTTAACAAGTCCCAACTTCTTTAACAGATCTTCTGTGTAGTGTTTGATGGTCACATCTCCTTTCCAGGCCTCTGCTTAGTCATCTATAAAACAGATATAATATTCTTATCAGAATATTCAGATGTTTACTTTATTAATATTTGTTAAGTGCTTAGACATTCTTAGATTATTGGCACTAAATAAATCAAAAATACCGCATACAACTTGCAGACTCCTTATTTAACAAGTCTCATGAGATAGTTTATTAGCAAATAGATTCTCAGTGAGAAAATGAGAACATTACCCACATATTAATGTATAAATTGAACATTTTAATAACTCCATTCTTAGAATTATCTCTTTTTTTGAAAATCTGGCAGCAGAAATTGCTTAGCAGCAGCCCCCACTATTGGTATTTACACTATAACCTGTATCTACTGCTTCATAACTATTAATGCATTAATAAATCAGGATGTATTTTTATATTAGTAAGATATAGTACATGACTCCTGTATGCTTGTCAGAAAAAGTTATAGTGTGCACGCCAAATTATACATGGGGGAGGGATGATATTACAGTATTCCAGTACATTGTATTAAATACACTCTAGAATAGGAACTAACATAAAAAGATGAGTTGCAATATCCTGTATAAACACTACTTTCCCAAAGTCTATCTTTTATAGTACAACAACATTTTCTATTTTTAAGTACATTTTAAGAGCTAGAATTCTACAATCTGTTTTAAAAGACTTAAAAGACAGATATTAATGATGCTCATTACAGTTTTGGAACTACCAAAGCCTTTGAGGCAAACAGTAAACCTGAATGGTCTAACGGTTCTTTTTAATCACTAAGTTTATGTCCTTATCCTATGCAGGAACTGCATTTTAACCTACTCCACAGCTCATTCCTTCCAATAAATCAGTGATAGGAATCCTAAAAATGCTGAGCACTCTCTTCTCAAATTTGATATTGTTGCACTATTGCTGATCTCAAAACATGCAACTGATCCACCTTAATACAAATGTACTTTTTAATCTATGCCACGTAAAAAAATTATTGAGTCAAATATTTGTCACTAGTTTTATAGCATTTAAATATAACCAGTTTCCAAACAAAAGGCTATTTTCACACTCAAACACAAAAAAAAATTAGCCCAAAGCAATCACAAGAAAATGAAAACTTAAATCTAGAATAAAAACCATAGTGTTACATAAGTCATAGGCACACATATCCAGAATACATAAGGTTATTAGATTGTTAGATTTGAAAAGCAGATATTCTTTATCTATAGAGTTTCCCTCATTCTTGATACCACTCAGTTTACAGAATTCTTCTTGTGACGTGAAATACATTTTTGTGTTTCACTGAAATCAGTAAGGAATTCAAGCAATGAAAAGGCAACTGAGGAAAAAAAAACCCTATCATTTACATAATCTTCAAACTATATTAAACTGATTAAAACAAATTAACAAAAATTTTAAGCAGTCAAAGAAATATTAAGGGAAGTTAAAATATCAACATTCACAGAAAGAAAAACGGATGTTGTAACTAATAGTCTAAAAAGCACCTGATTCTTCATTTGCTGACTGGTTGTACGTACTCAAAATTCACAAAGATAACAACACGAGGAATGAAAGGGTAAAGAAAGCACCGTAAGGACCAGATCTTGGACTCCTTATTCTGTTTTTCTTCTGCCGATAAAACTGAATGGAACAGACATTTTATTAAACATCTCCTTTAATAAGTCAGCTACTCTAAGACACTTTTGGGGCCACATTTTGTGGTCCAGTCTGCTCTCACTACATTGCTTGAACATCAAAAAAAGACCGGATACCTCTCTCTAGATAGAATTCCCTGATCACAAAACCCACTCCCAGCTGGCTGGAATCCAGTATAACCAATTCCTACAGCCTAAGTTAGTAACTGGATGATCTTTAAGGTCCCTTCCAACCCAAACCATTCTATGATTCTATGAACTGGGAAGCAACCACAGAACATGGGCAAAACAATTCCAGCTGGTGGACTGCCTCATGCAGATCATAACTAGGGTAAGGAGTTTGAGAGGTCCCCTTTTTGTAATGCTGCAAGGGCTGATGTAAAAGTGAATTTAGAATCTGAAAGTTCTCAGTATCTCCCTGCTGGTCCTTTGCCACGAAAACCAGTCCATTATAATTACGTGTTGTCAATCATCGTTTCAATGTTTTTATCATACTAGCGCTTACAAATAAATTTGGTTATTTACAGTAGCAAAGCCCAGATGCCTAAAATCCTCCCCTTGGTCCCTACCCAGGCATCTCCTACTATAAAATATTGCTGATTCATGATTCCAATGGGTTTTTTGTGCAACTCTTACATGCATTAGTAAAGAAAAATAAATTATGCTGTTTCTATAAGTAACAGGAGCACTGTTCTACAAATCTCAATATTTTTTTAGAATTATTTGATAAATCTGTTAATGCTAATGAGAATTCTGCTTGTGCAAGGACAGCCACATCAGGGACTAGTCAGGAATATGGGAAAAGCAGAGTACTGTGAATAATATTGTTAATGCCTCTTTACACAAGATTAGAGAGTCACATTCTCAAATCCTGAGGGGAATTTGGCTTAGTAGCTCACCCTCTTTGATACTTTTAAAGAACAGAATGTAAGGTGCTAAAAACATTTATTTGGCAAGAAAATGGTCTGAGACACTTCTGAGGGTAAAATAATTTCACAGTAGGTGGGTCCAGGCATAGGAAACGGTTTGGAAGGTAACGAAGAAACTGAAGAGTGTTGTGATTAACAGACAGAATGACATTATGGGAGTCATGTTCTTCATTCCTCAAAAGAAATGTGATCAGTAACAAACTCACTGCAAAGTATCTACTTATTTCTTTTGAGTAGCACATTACTTAGAAAAGTGATATTATAAGCAACAGACATTTAATGAAAGAATGGTTAGACTGCAGAATCCTGTGGGGTTTTTTAAATCTGGTAAAAAAATATTAGTAGCAATAAGTTTGTTTTAGAACCTAATTAAGCAAACAAACACACACCATATAAGATTACTACTTAGTTAAATATTTTTGAAAGTACAACATTTGACTAATGTTGCTAACTCCTCTATACGCAAGTTTGTATTCTCAAACTGTAAAGAAGAATGTAGAATTTAATGATTCTTTTTTAAAGATATGTCAATGAAGAATAGGTATTCTGTCCTGCAGAGAACAGGGACTGACATAATTACTCAGAAAATTTAAGAATTAATATTATTTTAGACTATTATAACACTACAGCACTATTTGGTTTAGGCAAAATGCTTATTATTCTTAAAGCACTTAGTCCTGTCACACTCTGTTACCAGTAATTTTTGTAGCACTGTTTCCCAGGAGAGAGCTGCTCAAATACAGAAAAAGGCACTCCCTGGAAAAGCTGTGTGACTCCTCTGTCTGGTAGTACTTTTGTTACACAATATTTTGACCAAAGCATTTATAACTCTTTCTTAATTTGGGTTGTTTTTTTTTTTTATTTCACTGTCTGTTTGATTTGTTAACTTATTAAAATATAAAAACAGGATCTCCCATCCCAAACGAATCTACTGATCGCTTTAGTACCATGTCCTTCCAGCTGTAGTCGGCCACTTCTATTTCAGAGAAAGCCAGTAAAGAAATACACACCTAGAAACTGTGTCACTTACAACTTGAAGAAAAAACTCCCCTGTCACCTCTAAAGGTTCGCAGTTTAAAACACAAGGCCTGACATTTAATAGCGAATGGCTCCCAGAGCCAGATTATGAATGATTTTCCTTTTTCACAATGGTGAGTACTTATTCTCTGACACAGTTCCAATTCAGCGAATAGGACTACTAATTTTTTATTTAAGTGGCCATGTTCTGGCCTTCTGTTCTACTTGGTAACTAACTAGTAGTTTTGTCATTTCATACTACTGACAATATGCAATGTTATTAAAAAAATATGAAGTAGGGACATAGCTTCTTTTTCAACATCACGAGTCAACTTCTCTTTTCCTCATATAAGATTTGAAATCTCTTCATCAGAATATACCAGCCTGTACCCTATGTCTGTGTTGAATCCAAGGAGGAGCTATCCCTTTCACAAGCCAAATTCTGATTTATACCATGTCTAGGGACATTTCTTTAAAAGATTGCAAAGTGAAAAAATTATGTGGTATTTTTTTCTTGCAAATTACATGAAGGTGTACATTAAAAACAGTTTAATTTTCAAAAATTATAGCAAATGAATAGATACGAAAAATATGCCATCATATAAAACACAGTATTTAATTATAAAATTTCTTCTCTCTAGCTTTTCTTAGTAAACACATTTTTTTCTGGCTTCATATTATGGGAAATCACAAGGCTTTTTTATTCTACAAAGATTAATCAGTTGATGAAGAGTCTAACTCGGCAGAGGATTCTGCTCTCTGTAGTTCTACATTGTAAAGACTACAGCTACACCTCATTTTACTTTACTTTTTAAATTTTTTAAGGCTCTTATGCTTCCTATTCAATTCAAATAAATTCTCAGCACATGCTTGTATGATCTGTCTATTCAATTTATATTAAAAAGTAATTCTTACTACTTTCCAGGTATTTAGCTTGGGCAGTAACACACGTAAGAGCGAATCGATACTGAAAGGTTTGCGTTAAAGCTAACATGACAGCTAACTGAAACCAGTGAAGACAGATTTTCAGATTTGTTGTCATAGCTCTGCCACATACCGTTGGTCTGCTTTCTCTAACTTGAGATGTCAGGGCCCGTTTTTAAGACCAATTGCTTCCAGATGTATGGGATAGCATCAGTGGAGAGAAAGAGAAGGCATACTTCCCACTGGCATAACTGAAATTGTAGTGAAAAAGCAGCCTCCGCAAATCAAAGTAAATCTCTTCAATGTATTTGTTTCTTCTGTCCTCTGTTACATACTGAATTTTTCTTTCTTATGTTTTTAGTCAACCACCAGAAAAACAGAGACCTTTTGCCTGTGCAATTTCTTAGCCAATGCAATAAGACTGTTTGCTGCCTTATTCAGAGCAAGATGATATCCCTTTTTCACATTGAAGAACACCTGCCCTAATGAATTTAATTCAGTGAAGCCATTTGTAAAGTGACATATTCACCATATGAGACATCTAAGATTCTAATCATTGCATACAGCATGCTGCTATACCATAACAGGGGCTGGTTCATGCGGTTATTAATGGAAATAGAGTATGACTGTGCTAGGTTGCAAGTTCACACTCTCCAGATCGTTAGTATGCAACTATTATCTGCACGTGACATTATAGCTCTTCAGTGACCTGTGAGAAATACGTTTCATGATTTTATTTCCTGTATGTCTTTACAGATGTCTATTAGAAGAGAACACTCTGCCATTATTGTACTCTTTTTGTGCGTATCAGCAGGCAGCCCAAATTTTAAATGAGTACATAAAATGAACCATGTTGTAGGTCAGCAGAGAAGGACATTATCCAAGGAGCTTTGGCTATTCTTCCTGTGTTATTTGTCCTGCTAATTCAGTTCTGCAGAGCTAGCAGTCAAGCCCCATTTGAAAATATGGTAATAGATAAGAAAGTCTGTGTTTATTACAGAGCTCTTCTAATGTCTATTCTATACTTCAGTGAAGCACTGAGAAAAATACTGTACTGGAATCCTAAACAATAAATCATTAAGACTACCAAATATAATGTTTTCAAATGTTTCAGATTAGTTCTTAAATTCCTATATTTGTATTTAAGGCAATATTCTTGCAATTATGAACATGTGAAACTGCAAATTATAATTAATATTTGTTTTATTGTACCGCTTAGTATTTTTCTGAAGAAAATTTTAAAAGGTTCTCTTTTCAAGGCAAAATATGTACAAAGAAAACATAACATATTCCAAAAAACACTGATAGAGTCATCAAGTGAGTATGCGTTTTTCAGTAACATAATATCAAATTAATTTGGTTTTAGCCAACAGGAACACTAAAACACATAATAACCCATATAACAGTAAAATCCATCTTCTTATGCCCTTAAGTTATTAGTTCTAGATACACAGAATCTAGAAACACAGAATTCAAGAGAATCAGGCAAGTGGAAGTAGAAACAGGAGACAGATTGACCTGGTGGTACTGACCTATTGAAGAGAACATGAAGCTAAGATCAAAGTTTTTTCACTCTTTCTACATCACAGGCTTATTTTAACATAGCTTAAGAGATAAAGAGCATTATTTTGATCACTTATGATGTAGGGACTGTCTTCATGCAAACAGATTGCAGCCTGTCACTAACATACAGTTCCTTTTCACAGATCCTCACAAGCATTTCCCCCAGGACATCTGGATATTATTTTTCCCTGCCATTATTTTTCATGTATTTATTTATCTGCAGAACACACATAGCAGAGGCAGAAATTCTGAGACGTCTCTGTATTTCCCAATGACAATGCTCAACTTTCAGAAAAGAACTAGAGGAAAAAGGACAATTCAATCTTCATTGGCCATTCAAACATTGGTAACAAACACTGCCAACAAAATTACCGGTTGGTGTTTTCCATAGTTAGACAATATGCGATGTAAACTTCTAGCTATATTTTTGGGGGACTGGACACATACGGTTAATTCTTGAAACACAGTGCTACGATCTGCCATTATATATTTTGTCACTAGCAATGTGAACTGGAATTAAGCTGATGAATCAGAAGCAAAAGGCTCCATAACTCACCCCAAGACCCTGAATAACATCTTCCAGGTGTAATAACATCTGAACTCTTCATGTGACGTTTTTAAAATAACATTGTTCATTGCATAGTTACATCTGACCCTTAGTGGGGCATTACTTACACTACTAATAGTTTTTATTGACACTTTAAAAAGAGTTGTTGTCTCATTCAAGAGAATTGTTTCTTGACTAATTATTGTTCTGTGGCTACAATTATGTCATTGCAAATTTTATGTTTTCACATTGCAGTTTACCACTGCAGTTTATACCATTATAGCAAACACTGCTCGAGGGGATTGTGGAACAAAGATGACACGACAATGACTTCTCTCTGTGCATATGAACTGTCCAGATCAAGTATCTCCTTTGGTCCAAGTGCAGACCTCAGAGAAAAAAAATGTAATGCAAACATTTTGCAATCTAAATGGAATGCTAGGAAACAGGATACTGCATTTTTATGTTTTTACTTTTGCTTTTGGTTTTTAAGGACAATACACATGAAAATTAAGAAAATACTTACCTTTAATTTTTGTACAGATACCAGAAAAACAACTGGGCACAATAGGAACAAATACACTTGTGAATTAAAGTAAGTTTATAAAGTACAAGTAACTTCTATGAATTCTATAATATGTATCAATGTCAGTATAACCTTTTTAGTACGCACTGGTTATATTTTATGGTGCATTAAGTGGTAACATTTAAAAAGTACAATCCCATCTCCTAAAACATGTTTGCTAACTGCCTGGGTATGGAGAAGGGAAATGAAAGCATTGTTAAGCTAGCTATGTGGTTCTCTAACTGGACCTGATACTGGCTGGACGTGAGCTGGCTGTATGCCAAATGGTCTTTGAAAGTAAAATCAGAACAATAAAAACATCAACACATTAATTCCCATCTGTTCTGCTCATCATTTGCAGAAATTACTCCATACGAAAAGCTAGAGATGTGTCTTTAACTGGGTCTTCTGTTTCCTACTTCCACTTTGCCTTGGATTTATATGGGGCATGTGTGAATGGGAAGCATCATAACCTCTTTATTCCCAAAATACATTATGAAGTATTTAGATAAAATTTCTCCAAAATGTGTCAGAATATAAAAAAAACCACAAACACAAAAAAAAACCCACCAAAAAAGATGACTCTCATAGGATTTTTTACATAGATAGATACATTTCCAAACTTCCAGAGCAGGAACATTTTTAGAGGATGAGTAAGAAATCATGTAATTTTTTGTAACATCTGTCTTCACAGTAAGCAAATACCCCTTCAGTCTAGACTGGCCCTTTTAGTGGGCAAGTTTGAAAAACTGATGCATTGAAATCTCAGAGTTTACTCTCTTACACAAAATTTTCCCTTTCCTTATTTTCCCTTAAGCTATACATTGGATTTTTGAAATTTCAAACTGAAAAAAGAAATTAAGGATATTTTATGTGCTTGTGGATACCCACGTCCAGAGACACTCTCACCATGAGAGTTAGATTTTAATGCCAGAGTTCAAGAGTAGACTAAAAACAAACTAGTGATCCTACCATGTTAAACGACATACCTATGAAAAAGCTACCATAGCAGAATACAACTACAGAAGTTTGATAGCCTGGAAAATCACAAGAAATCATATATATACTCTGTTTTATAGTCACATAAAAATATACATAGTGCAGCTGATGCTGGCGGTTGAAGCATATATTATCATCACATTGTATGCAGCATTTGGTTAATTATTCCTTGTTATGTTATGTAAAACAAAACTCTGAATTTATAAATAATAATGCGGCCAACATACCATCTTTCTACACACATAAACCAATTCACATTGATGTAGATCGAGACTTGTGTTAACACATACTGCCACTAGAGGATAGTGTTGTCATATTACTATGCACCCACATTAAGTACATTAAGTACATGAAATTATTGTAAAGTTCAAGTTGCTTATTTTCTAAAGCCAGGAAAAAAAACTCCAACATTTATATTTCAATTAACGATTCTTTTTGCCTGACAAACCCTGAAGCCTTTTTTTAATAAAAATTAGAGAGAAAAATCACATGGCATAATTGCTTATTAGTTTGTATTCAGTAACAATATTTAATATGCTATTTGTTTTCAAGTAAGTGAAATGAATTTACCTCAGGCTGACTGCTACCTGGGAATCTCCTGGGAGGAGACAGCTCTTGTGCAGTGGTCTGACATACAGCAGATAACTGAATTTTATTGTAGTGGTGCTGGAAATACATGATCTATTTCTGAGATGTCTGTGAAATGTGATGCAGATCATGGCAACCTAAGCTGGTCTAACTACTTGCTGCCACATCTCTACTCTCGTCCTGCGTTCTCCCTTGCTCTGTACTGATCCTTTCAGTACATGCTTTAGTAAGTTTTCTGCCATTTTAGCTCTCTAAACTGACTCACTGTGATCAAGCAGGTAGTGCTCAGCACAGACAAGTGCAGGAATACACTGCCCCCACGATGTGTGGCACCAAAGCCACTTCGAATTAAACTGCTTCTAATCAGAGTCTACAAAAAGTGCTTCTCTGCTTAAAAATCCACACATTTCTGCTGTAGCTAATATAGTAATCAGATGGAAATAATTAATTTTTTATTGAGCTTAAAAATTAATTACGGAAATATTGACTCCAAAAGCAGTATAGATCCTTTTGACTGCTGTCATATAGAATAAAAAAGGGCTCTTGAAGAAGCCTACCTCCCCAGAAGGTTCAACATACATCTGGATGAAAAGCCTGTGGGATTCTGTGCTATTCAAAGTGTCTTTGTTTTGATTATTTTAGAATGTTCCCACTTCATTGTAGTATTAAAATAATTTCATTTGCTTGATGAAAAGTGAGGCTATTGGTGAGAGTTACAGGTATCAGACTTGAAAGTTGACTGACAGTCTACTGAGGACTAGGAATCAGATCAGGCCAAGCTCAGGTATACTCGCTTATGGCAATAACAGGGAATAAGAAACTTACTCCTGTAATACACTGATTATACCTTCACTCGGGCAAAGCAGAGATAAATCAGCTGCAGACTTCAATTAAAACATGCAGACAGAACTTAGAAAAAAAAACTTGCACAAGTTTGAGGAGTACACTGTATGAAATAAAAAGCCACAGTAAATTGCTGTCATCAGGAACAAGAAAGGAAAGGAGGAGAAACTGTCCCAGTCATCCCCCGCAGCTCTACCTGATGCAGTACGGCTGTAAGTTTCTCCATGTTCAGAATAAGAATTCTAATTTCTGGAAAAAAATAAAAATCTAAATTTAGTCTGGTGATGATGTGGACATTCTTCTTCAATAGAAGGCCAGAACATATTTTACACACTTGTTTTCAGCAACTGAAATCTACAGTGGAACACAGTCAACTCATTTAGACCTATGCTTGACACACTGAACATTATACTGTTCAGAACTAGAAAGCATTTTTCCTTAATGTCTATTATGTGTTCACAATACAAGTTTATATTACTAACATGACAATACTTAAATTAATGTGTGTATTTAGTCAGTTATTTTGTATTGCTTTAATTTAAAAAGTCAATAGGTTTAGCAATTGTTAGTATTTATAGAAGAGCTCCATCCAGAGAAGAAAACTAACGGTAAAAGTGGCTTAGAAAATGAGACCTACGAGAGAGGTGAAGAATCTGAAAGAGTGCAGGACTTGGTAATTCTCTTGATACATGAAAGATAGTTATAAAAAGTTGATCATCTACTGCTCAATGTATCCACTAGAAGGGGGACTGGAAGAAGCACAGGAATTATTAATTAAATTTTACATTGATAAAAGTTAGAACATATATTATGATAATTCTGCAGTGGATGGGAAGCCAAGCAACAGACCCACTAAGGCGGCTGTGAAACCTTCTTCACCAAAGGTTTTTCAGTAAATTTCAATGTGCTTGCCATAGATTATTTAGGAAAAATATCCTGACAAGAGCAATAGGTTATCCTGGATTATCTCTTCATGCATATTCCACCTTTCCTACATATTTACAATTCTTTTATGATCCCAAACTGTTGCAAGACAAAAATCTCTACTCATTTACAATCTTACTGAAATCAATACAAACCAGGAAAATGGTATTGCATCAGACTGGTCCACTCGTGTTATAGTAATATAACATTTTTAGGAAAAGGGATCTGAACTAGGTATATACAAAAGCTATTAATAATTAAGAAAAAACCTGTCATCTTTCTTGGATTTTTTTTTTAGTTCTAAACACATACACTTAGCATACTTTCTCTATGCTCTTGTGCAAAAATCACCATGTAAGTAATTCTCTTATCTCTTCTTAGCTATCAGTTCATCAATAATATCAGGCAACACTGAATCTTGGGAACTCTCCTAATAATTTCTGAAAGTTTGTTCACAGTACTGAAAGCAGCCACTAGAAAAAGTAACTACTAGTTACTAAAAAAAAGAAAATCAAATTCTTCACCTTTGCCACTCCACAACTGAAGCATTATATGAGTCTTCCAAATAGAGAGATTTAAATTCAGTTAGGATTATAACTTTATTAAATTTCATTAGGTCATCTTAATTTAAAATTAAGTGAATCTGAGTAATTTTGAATCCAGCAAACTCCAATAACATCTTACAGGGATTTTTCCTTGTGAACTCCTTCTTTATGCTTTATGTTTGTAGAGAGAAAATCACCTTACTGTGGTTGGTTTTGTAAACATATTTTACTCCCATTTTAGTAGATTTTTGTAGCAACATATGCTGATAATCAAGCATTACAGTTTACTGTTTGCAGATAATATTTAAGCAATAAAATTCTGTGTGTGATCTCCACACTCTAAAGAAATCCATAAAATCTATCAGATCTTCTATACTATGAAGTGCTTCATTCAGGTAAGTTTTTTTTCCCTATGACTCCTGAAACTTGTTTTAAGTTGTAGTTCTCATTTTCTTACAAATGAATTTCATTTTCTCTGAAACCTTTATATGCAATTAAATAGCTGTTGTAATGTCAGAACATGTGTCCTGGATTCCTTAATTAAGTCATTGTTATTATTATTACATAATATTATTATATCTGTGCTAACAAGATACTTGGGTGAAGGCATAAGCATCCAGGCACATTGAGTTTTGGTTTTAAATGTACATTATTAAGTAACTGTGAACAGATAACTGCTGGCAGATGGTCTTTACAGAAATGGCCAACAGCTTTTGTAAAAAGAAGTCCAAATACATTGTTAACAGAGATACTAAACTCTGACCTATGAAATATTTTTAACCAGCATTAAGTCTTTTTTTTTTGGCTTTTGTTTGAGTAAGGAGACCTGAAACTGAATTTCAGGTTCTGAAGCATGACCACTCACACATTAACCAGGGGTATGAGTTGAATTTCTCTTAAAATTTAATCAGCAAGTTGCAGAGGTATTGAGAAAAGCAAGAACCCAAATTATTTTCTCCTATATTTCACCCTTCAACCTCTTGGCTTTTGTGATACTGCTATGAAACCTGTACTCCAATTGCCAGTGTCTATGGAGGACCTGGATTTTTAATGTCAGGGCTGCAACTGGCTTTGCTAATTCAGACACTCTTTGCATAACCTAAAGAATAAAAACAAGAACATTTCATATCCCACCTTATTCCCCACCTCACCTTTCATACAAAGGCTATATCTGAGGTTGAGTTTGACTTCAGGATTTACTTACACCACCAAGTCAGTCCGGGTTGTGAAAAAAAAAAAAAACCTTTTGAATGAGCTAGTTGTGTTGGTAAAAGTGCTACAGTAGATGTAGCAATACAGATACTGGCAAAAATGAGACAGTTTGTCTCACTTGAAGAATTACAATAAGTATGACTGCAAAAAAATCCCTTCCTAAACCAGTTTAAGATCCATCTGTACCTGTTTATCTATACAAACTCTTCAGAGTTTCTTACAGAAGGATGAATACTAGAACAGAAAAGGCCTTGATGCTGGTCCTGGTCCTGAGGTCAAAAAAAAAAATGAGCAGTCAGACCAGCAAGGAGACCAGTCTGCAGCAAATCCTTAGAGATTCTGTAATTCATGCTGTCAGTTACCTATCAGGCATTGGTTGCCATAGCTATAGCTCCTCAGTCCCTGTGTACTGCAGTAATACAATCCTGAAGCCACAAAGGCATGAAAACTACAGAGATCTGTATCACAGATAAACAGCCAAGCCTTTGGGTGTTTTGGCCAGTGATGCTACCTGATACTTTAAAAAAAAAAAAAAAAAAAATCACAGATTAAAAAGAACTTTTATTTTGCAAATGTCTTGGATCAAGGACTACACCTGCATGCCATTTTCTCCCAGGCACGTACTTTCCCAGTGTATACAAACTGCCCATTCCAAGGAAAAAAAAGATCAATACTTCAAAAGAGCAAGACTTTTAGAGACGTTAAGAACTTAACAGCTAATACTGTCTTGTTTTGGCTGCAGGCTTTAATTCTGACAACTTTTCAGATCATATTGTTCAGCAATTTGAAAACAAAACAACTCCCCCAAATGATAAGACTATAAATTATGGGTTTCAATGGCTTAAGTTCTAATGCAATACTTTTATTGTGCCTGGTGGAACTGTTAATTCAAAATGTTAAAACACTGCCCAAACCAAACAAAATTCTCTAGGTATTTTTGACCATTTTCTGGCATTGACATTTCCACTGACTTTGATACAGCTGCACCAATTTATATCAGCATTCAGCTCCCTAAGTCCAAAACACTACCTTACTCATGTCATAGCATTAAGTGATTTATATTATCAAGTACTAGATTAGTGTAGTTGTGTTAGTTGTAATAAACTATTATACAAAGTTACTCTTTTTTGCTCAGACTCCCTCTTTTGCAAAAGTATTTTGAAGCAGTGATAAAACATATTAATGTAGTATAGATTCTTATGCAAAAACTAAGCAACCTCATACTCATGGATCAATTTTAATGTCACATCATACGTTTTAATTCCTTTTATCCCCTAAACCAGAAAATACCAAGCAACTTGCCACAGCTACTATGGAGATGTTAGAGCTCAAAAGCTAAATAATGCTGAGATAGCTCATGCTGGAAGAACTAATAGCAACGTAAAAGCTAGAGCACAAGCCATGAATACATTATTAATGATGTTTTCTTCTCACATCAGCAGATGGACACTGAATGGCTCAAGTGACTGGTAATGGGATACACAGCTTTTCATCTCAAAGTAACTGCTTCAGATCTGCCTCATGTTGATTGTAACTGAAAGTTACTATTTGACAGGTATTCAATAGCCAATATGTAATAACCAGTCTTAGTCTTAACTTTTCCTGTACAATCTGGTTAACAAAGCTGGCATGCTCTTTTCAAACTCAGGGTTGAGTAGGCCAGAAGACTTGACTTATCCTTTTATGTCTAAAGGTTCAGCCCTTCAAAACAAGTTTGAAACCCAGGTGCAAGTGGGACAATAGACTTAGCACATACTACACTTGTTCAGTGGTCATTTTCCATTGGTGTCTATCAGGTATTTTTTTCAATGACTAAATTAAGTTTTAAACAAAAAAAACAAAGATAAGAAAATCAACCTGAGATGAACGGAAAAAACTAATGTAATTAGACAGACTATTGCTTTCACAAAGCTTGGCATGAAGGACATGATGTGTTCTTCTTTTGTACGCTCAAGGCACAAGAATTTTCAGTAGCAATACAAACATACAGTACGGATGCAAAATATCCATATTGTCAAAAAAACATTAATAAATTGCTAAAAATCAAGTGATTGTAACTCCCTTTTGCAGGAAGCCTAGAGAAGGCTGGCAGCTACTGTTCTGAATAAAACTTACCATGTTCAGTGGTCTCCATGAGCTTTTAATTTATTATAGGGTTTTTTCATGTTTACTGAACAGAACCACACCTATGTTTTCATGGAACCCAACTGAAATTAGTAGGATTTCAAACCAGACGCAAAGGCTGCCTATATCACCTGGAATCTGACAGCAAAATTGGTCATAATGTAGAAGCACTTTTCCTTTGAAAAGAAAAATACCATCAGGGTATATTTGGAGTAAGCCTAGCAATAGCCATCTGAGAAATAATTAATCAGTCATTTTCAAACATAAGGTCAGTTTCATATGAAAGTGTTTTTAATGAGGATGTTTTTGAAAATGTATCAGACATGAAAGGAAATTATACGTGTAAAAGAGCTGCAGACATTTAGCTGTAGGTCATAGAGTTGTTGAGTCAGAATTGTTACAAATACAACTATATTACCTCCTTGACATCCATGGACATTATCTTCAAGTCTAACTTCTCTCAGCTCAGTACAGAACATGAAGACGGATGCTAAAGACAGCTCTCTGACAGGATTCAATCCTTTACGTTAAAGATGGCTGAACACGTAACTTAAATCTGTACCACTGTATACCTGTACAAACCCATTACAATCATACTTCAATAGAGTGATTGAAACTTACTTTGTATTTAATATTATTTGTTATCACTGTTACTAGAATCACGGTCAAGATTGCCTCCCTCCTTATTCTAGGCACTGTAGAGACAAATTGCAGTAAAGATAGACAAGAGAGATAAAAGACGTGAAAAAGAAACAGAAATATAGAGAATAACTTGTCAAAATCACACTGCAAATCAATGGTCAAATTAAGACTAGAATCCAGATCTTCCAAATCCCAGTCCTTTGCAGAGCTCACAGGGTGAGCTAACATTTTTGTTAGCCATCAGTGTTTACCAGTAGCAATTAATGTTAGACCATATAAAGACCTTTTAAACACAAAAGGCCGAAACCAGGACACCTATATACAGCTGAGCAGCCTGGAAATGCACAGTCAAAGCTTGAACGCACTCATTTGAGTGACTACTGAGCCTTTGCATCTCATAAGTAATGTATACATAGTAAATTTTATTTTTAATTGTACAGCTTTTGGTCATTTTCCTCTCATTCTGGCTTCAAGCCCACAACTTATGCATATAGCTAATTTAGCATTTAATTGAATAATACTATTTATGAAGCATACCGTTAGGGAAGCACATAACAAAACCAGACCTTTCTGTGAAAAGGACATTTCCTTACTAGCATTTCATATACAGTGCCATAATACTTCAGTCTTGAGTTAAAATCTCTGGTTGGTTCTGTAATACAAGTAAATTAATAAAAAAATAATCTTAAAAGATTAGCCATTAGTTCATTTAGTTTCTAACATTTTAGATAAATACTAAAATGCCTTAACATATTTAGCAGAACTAAGATTCAAATCCATCTTAGTAAAGTAAGTTGCAAAAATCCAATTAAGTTGGGGTGAGTAGTATCTCTACATAAATGTATGTAAAGAATCCTTTATTTATGTATCTTACACACCTTATCTCATTTATCTACACACTTTATTTACCTTATTACCATTATCCTCTTTACATATATGAAAGAAGCTTTAAATTTAAAAGTGCTGTGGGAACTATGGACAGGCAGTTACCAATCTGCTTCTTTTATATGCTAATAACAGGGATTCTCCATTTCAATTTATATTGAAAAGCAGTTAACTTTAGTTCAAATGCCTGCTAACTCTTTCTCTGAAACAAAAATAAAGGAGTCCATGAAGTAATCTGGGCATTTATTCTATAAATTAAAAAACACAAGACCAAGGGCTGCCCATAAAACTATCATGGCAGCCCCTGTGAAACAAAGGGAAAAACAGCTCTCACAATTGATTCTTGAATCAATGTTACATGTACATGGAACACTTCTCTGAACAGCCAAGAAACATATGAAGACAGTCTTCTGATAAAGTTGGAAAGAAACATGTAGGATAGCAATAAAAGCAAAAGCAGAGACATACAGCATGCTGGAGACACGAGCTGTTTTGTGGAAATTAGAATCTGTAAGAACAGCTGTGATTAATCAGCTCTGCTCTCATCAAAAAACGCCATTTTCATGGACAAGAAAAAACTGTGGACAGCAAAAAAGAGCATAAAGTTAAAAAAAACCCTGAACCTCTTTGCAAAGGGAATGCATCAAGTATAAAGATTATGTGTCATGCCTCTATGGAAGGTATGCAGGCAAAAAATCTGTTTCAAAGGCCTTGTTTTTTGACTTCTTAGTAATTCTCTTCCCATGTTATTGTCTCTCAGTACTTTTATTCACCTGTCTGGTGTTCAAAAGAAATCCTAACATGCCTAAGAAATTATTATATAAATGTAAATACAACTCATACCTATGCAGAATTTTTTAAATAAATACTGAACACAAGGTGCAGACAAAGTTAACTTTGGGGCAAAGACTGTACAGGCATACCAGACAGTCAGTACACAGCATGATATAAATACAGACGGAAGAGAAATCTGTAGTTAAGTTTGCCTAACACTTCCTATTATAAGGTTCTAGTTTGAAATGCTTATAAACTTTGCCAATGTTTAATTGCTCAGTCTAAATTCTTTCAGAGTATCCGATTTTTTTAAACCTTCAGTAAAAACAGAGCTGACACCTTCTAAAATGTGACTAAGCGAAAATATTCTGGTTTGCCGAAGTTGACAAATTCTTATAACTCTTATGTTGAAAAACTGAATCTAGAACGACGGACTCAGGAATTTTGCCATCCAGTAGAATCTACAGCTGAATTACAAACCAAGGTTCCCAACATAACACATAAGGAGATTTTGAGTGCACCTATACTGTCAGTTTGAATCATCACCTGTTTTGCTCCAAAGTCCTCTTCATTAGCATTCACTCTGTGTGCATGCTTGATTATTCCTGGAATAGCCTTTGAAAGAAAATAACAAGGCTTCCTCTCAGACAAAACCTAGAAGCCATTCAGTAGCTAGATAGCTCTAGGAAACGGTTTGAGTACGAAGTCTCCCTCCACTTGGTCCAATACTCCAACATCATCCTTGCAAGCCTTTTGCCTGGCATGCCCCCGTAACACGCCTCTGGTAACACGCTTATAGTAGCAGATAAGTAGTACGCTGCAAGCATTTCTCTCGATCTTGGACAAACAAAAAAGGGTATTCATTATTAAAGAACCTTTCCAAATTGTTCAGATGTCTCATATGCAAAGATAGACTTCAAGGTGCCGAGAGGAAGTCAGTGTGGCAGAGGACTCTAGACTATCACAGCTCTTGAAGAAAGGGGAACCTTGACTGCAGGAATCACCCTGACTACAAAAAGAAATGTGGTAGGGCAGCTTGATGCTGAGGGATTTCAGTGTAGCCCCAGGCAACGATACTTAAAAACAAACTTCATCAATCTTAAGGTACACAGTAAGAACCGGCATGATCACAGGATGTGAGCGCAAGAGAGGAGTGACATTTGTGCTGTGTATGTAAAAAGGCTGTGGGAAGGCCTGCAGAAGACTACAAGATCCCTTCAAACACTGCACAGTGTAGATCTAGGCAGCCTGCCCTAGGGGGAGCAAGCCAAAAGCTGTGTTGATGGAAGCTACTCCTTACATTCTGACCAGGAAGCATAGATTGCTCCTGAAGCAGATCAGAAATCCAGCATATGCATCATCTGAGAAGGTGGACACTTCTGAGTATACTTGGAAGCAGATTCTCATGCATCTACAAACTTACGGTACTTGCAGGGTTAAGTCCTGAGTATGCCTTCTGAGTATGTCTTTCAACTCTTCCCACACTGAGATAAAAATATATAGCTATATTAGCTATGACAAATCCTAAAAAAGGCAGAAAAAATTATGAAGTGTTGAAAGAGAAAATCTTGTATGGCATCAACAGGAGGTACAATTAATTGGATCTCTTCGTTCTATAAATACCAACTTAAATACAACAAAAATGAAAATGTAGGAGTCTTAGCTGCAGTCACCTTTATGTTAGTAGTCTCACTCATTTGGTATGAAGTTAATCTTCCCTTTGATATCACGTGGGAAGAGGAAATGGTAGTACGTGAATAGGAACATTGCACTTAATGCAGCAAAAACCTGGAATCAACAAAGACTGCTAAAAATTGCGCCAAAACACACCATAATAATACTCAATTTGGATATGAAAAAGAGATGAACTAGCAAAAATAAACTTGTCCCTTATACTCTCTGAATGCTAGGCACATCCAACAAATTTCAAACAGATTATTATATTTTAAAGTATCTCTCAACTCATTATAAATACAAAAAATAAAACCACAAAAAATAGTGGAAACATGAAAGCAGACATCCTAATTTCATCTATGTCACCAGCAGCGTTGCTCCTCTTTGAGTTTATTTTCCCAGAAAGATTCAACTATATGACATGCAGCAAAGTCTTGCTTTTATGATCTTTTTATTTGCTTCACTGAGGCAGAAGAACATCAAGCGATTTGTATAAAGTGTTTTAATTTTACCGTTTTTGTAATTCCCATCTCTATGGAATTTGGGTACCAGCACACAAGTGCAGGCACTTTTCATAGGAATTGGCATTCTGGATAAGACAAATGGTTCATCCGGCTTAACAGCCTGTCTTTTATTTTGACCATCATCTGAATTCCCACATGTAGGTCATTTTAATACTTAATAACCACTATGCAAACTGTGGCCACAAACAGATAAAATGTTTTAACTATCATTAGATACTATCAGATATTTTTGTTATATATTATTTGTCCAGAATGTTATTGAATCTCAGTAATAATGCCTGTTGTGATTTAACCCCAGTAGGCAGCTAAGCACCACAGAGCCACCTGCTTGCTTACTCCCAGTGGGATGGGGGAGAGAATCAAAAGAGTAAAAGTGTGAAATTTCATAGGCTGAGATAAAGACAGTTTAATAATAATTAAAAAAAAAAAAAGAAAACAACAAAGGAGGAAAAAAAAAAAAAAGAAGCGATGCAAAAAACTCCCAAACAATTGCTCACCCCCAGCCAACTGACGTCCACCCAGTCCCCAAGCAGTGGCAGCCCCAGCCAACCTCCCCACCCCTCCATCCAGTTTTATTGCTGATCATGTCACATGGTCTGGAATATCCCTTTGGTCAGTTGGGGTCAACTGTCCCGGCTGTGTCCCCTCCCAACTTCTTGTGCACCCCCAGCCTGCTTGCTGGTGGGACAGTGTGAGGAGCAGAAAAGCCTTGAGGTTGTGTAAGCACTGCTCAGCAATAACTAAAACATCCTTATGTTAACAACTCTCTTTTCATCACAAATCCAAAACATAGCTACCCCCATACAAGCTACTATGAAAAAATTTAACCCTATCGCAGCCAAAAGCAGTACAATGCCTCAGTAACATTCCGCATGAGTTCTCCATGCTCATCATTTATGTTTTTCATGTTCATTTTAAATTTAAGTTGGCCCAAACAGAAATCCAGAATCAATGTGTTAATGAATATGGACAATAGCTACTGACAACATCTAATACCAGGGCAGTTACCAGCCATATGTGACAACATTTCCAACTGGTCCAGGAGCTCCATTTAAGCTCTGGCCGGGGCACCCACACCTGGCCTGCTTTGTCAGAGTTGTATCTGTATCCAGCCCTGCCTCCTTCCAGCATGACTTATTGACTGAGCTTCCTAGAGGGACCTCAGGCTTACATTGTAGGTAGTCTTGTCTCTGGCCCTCGTCCCCTGGATGAACTGTAGACCTATGTCATAAGTAGTCCTCTCTCTGGGCTTGTCTCCTGTAAGCTCAGACTTGCATTATAGGTAGTCTTGTCTCCATTCTGGTCTTTGGCCCTGTCTCCTGTTGTTCCTGAGTGGACTTCTTGCATGGACCCCTGACTTGTTACCTTGCTGTGTCTCAGATTGGTGACTATCGCCATCCCGACCCCACTGGGATGGTACCCTGGTCAGAGAGGCCTTGCCTTTGCTGTAGCCACACTCTGCTCCCAGCTCCTTCTGTCTCATGGAGCAGCCCCACTCTTGCTGCTCCCCGATACAAGAGTTATAAGCAGGCTGACTTCTGGTTTTGCCAATAAGCCTCTGGGAGCTTAGTGAAAAGGGGGCTGTCCTGGTTTCAGCTGGGACAGAGTTAACTCTCTTCTTAGTAGCTGGTACAGTGCTGTGTTTTGGATTTAGTGTGAGAACGATGTTGATAACACTCTGATGTTTTAGTTGTTGCTAAGTAGTGCTTATCTTAAGCCAAGGACTTTTCAGTTTCCCATGCTCTGCCAGCAAGCAGGTGTGCCAGAAGCTGGGAGGGAGCATAGCCGGGGCAGCTGACCTGAACTAGCCAAAGGGATATTCCATACCATGGAATGTCACGCCCAGTATATAAACAGGGGGGAGTTGGCCAGGAGGGGCAGATCGCAGCTCTGGCATCGGTCAGCGGGTGGTGAGGAATTGCATTGTGCATCACTGGGTTTTTTTCTCCTCCTCCCCCCCTCCTTTTCATTACTATTATTATTATTATTATTATATTTCATTATTATTATTGTTAGTATTATATTTTACTTTAGTTATTAAACTGTTCTTATCTCAGCCCACGAGTTCTGCCTTCTTTCCCAATTCTCCCCCCCATCCCACCGGGAGCGGGGGCGGGGGGAGGACGGGGAGTGGCGGAGCGGCTGTGTGGTGTTTGGCTGCTGACTGGGGTTAAACCATGACAGGGGCTTAACACGAGCTTTCACCCCTTACCTGAAGGAAAAAGAGTCCTGAATTTTTAACAAAAGTGAAAAAACTCCTAGCAAACATTTTCTATAATGCTGTAATTGCCTAAATGACTGATAATGTTATTCACTACATTCAAAATGAAATCTTATCAATTTTTTTAAACTGAAGAGCCAAGAAAGAGAATGAGAAGTTTTAAGAACAGACAAAACTCAAAGAAATCTGTATTTCAATGCAATACTTCCGCATAGTCACTGAAAATTCTTAAAGCTGAGATTTAGATAGTATAATGAATCATATATGAGCATTTTTTTCATTTTTTACCAGTCCAAATTTTACAAAAATATGGAGTAATATTACAGCTAGAAGGTATCCAATACTGACACTACTACATATACACATGATTAATTATAGTTCTGAATGTGCACTGCTGCTTCTGTTTTAAGTGATGCCAATAATTGCCATTTGTAACTATGTGGTCACACACAGGGCTGAAATATCACGTTGTTTACATGCATGAAGTTCTAAAATTTGACCTGTTACTCATCACCTCAAAAGAGTCTGACTTTCATACAGCTTTGAATAAATTATTTTGTAACCTTTACAACATAGCAGATAGTGACAGCAGGACATCCAACACTAATGGATATTAAAAGAATTGAGGAGAATTAAAGTCTAACGCTTTAGACTGAGAGCAGCCCAAGAATTATTTAATGTAATTCAGGGTAGGCAGAATAAATCCATGCTAGTAGAGAAGGTTTCTGAAAGATGTTAAAGCTTTTTTGTGAAGTTGAATATACTGGCTTTGCAGCTTTTGATGCTAGGTTGCATAGAAGCAATAGCAGGTGCTGATGAAGTAGTATATTCCCTCAGTTAGTTCCTTCAGACATAATCTGGCAGTTTCACTACTCCTGACAGGAAAGTTACCTTAACTAGTAGTTTGGCCTGCACAAGCTTGGAAAAATTGTTTAAATTTCAACCCATCTATTCCAGCCTCTTTACTGCCAGTGGTGCTTCAGTTTTCAGTTCTCTCTTTACATCTGACACAGAGTGCCAGAAAACAGAAGATATCTGCTTTAGTCAATAAAGAAGTGTTTTGAGAAACAGCCTGCCAATGTTTGACAATTATGTATAATGATGACAGTTCACTGGCTTCTCAAACCTTGTCCACAAGTGCAGTTGCATAGTTTCAGTTGAGCCAGATTAACAGCTTGCTAGCAAAAGGTCTCATTGTGTCCTGTCTTCCCTGCTCAGTCAGTTTTCTGCCGTTTTAGCAAGTTGAACTGGCATACCACCCAATTAAACTAGAGAGAGTGCATGGAAAGCAGTAAAATCATACACCTGGGGATGGAAGATGTTATCCCTATCACAGTGACAGTGATCTGTTCAATAAACTCAGGCCAGAGCATGACTGCTCAATTGCTGTAAAGGGATAAAAAAAAAAAAAAAAAGAATATCCAATACAGTTGGAAAGGACTGTGTAAATATTCCCCTTTCATTGGCACACTGGACACTTGGCCCAGTTTCAAGCTATTAAATATTATCCAGGTGTTTTACACAAGACTTGAAATTATTTGGTGATTTAACTTTTGCTAGTTTAGACAATTTAATCAATACAGTAAAAAAATGCAAATTGGTAGCTATGCTACATGCATTAGCTTTTGCTATTTTAATTACAGAGATAGCCTAATCAGTCTGAATCTGTTCTGGTGTTTGAAAACATCTAGTTTGCATGAAACATGTTCAGAAGTTAATGCAAATATTAATATAGTCATATTCACACTCATATTACATCACCTTATTTACATAGTTAATCCTACTCTGTAGCAGAATAATTAGGCCCACAGTGACGTACCACTGTAGTAAAAATAAGGTTGCATCTTAGTGCTGCATGAAAATGTAAGTCACTTGTCTTATTCTCATATTTTATGAAGACACTAGAGCATATAGATAGAACTATTTTTCTTGTAAACCACCTCCACCCACTCCTTATTTCATATAATACAGCAGGCCTTGAAAAACACAATTGCTTTCTGTTAGTGGTGAATAAGACTCTTTCCCCAGCAAGTGAGGTGAGGGGGAGTCAAGTTTTCACAAGAGTTTCTACATCTGTGGTCACAAAGAAAACCTCCTAAATGTTAACTGAGTCAGTGCCATCTTTTGAATCTGTATTCAGTCTGACATATTGATTCAAGGTTTCCCAACTAACAGCAAAATTAGGACAGACAATTTTCGCTGCTGCTATTCAGAAGTACTTGGGTAACAACAATACTGACGGAGTTTTTCCATTATTTGGAAAAACTATGAGCACTAGCAAGCACAAAGGAGGCCAAGAGCCAATGAGAAACTCATTAAGCTGCTTAAACAGATCTAAATCTAGGCTGTTGAGGTCACATCCCGCCCCCGCCACATATTTCCACCCCCTTCCTTCAGCCAATGCTAGTGTTTACAGAAGCAGGTGGTGGTGTGCCAGTTCAAGGCAAAAAAACCCCAAACAACACATCACTTTGGGGGGGCAGTTTTCAACCTGATCAATTCTATGAACTGGTTTAAGGAGCTGCACAGTACCAGCATCAGCGCAGAGAAGGGAGACAGGAACACAACAGCTGGGAATTAAGAGTAGTTTAAGCTTCTATGAAACTGAAACCTAACAAAGAACTGGAAGCTCTCGAGTTTATCCTCAGCTGTACAAACCCTTTCACACACTGATCAAACTCCAAACTACAGATGGAGGTAGATTTCTTTCCCTTACTGTCTCTTAGGATGTTCAAAATCCATGTTGTTCTGTCGGTCACAAGACTCATTTATTAGTAGTATCTCATTCATGACTGGCTCTTAACAGAAGCACAATAGCGATAACTGCACCTCATTTCTAAATCCTCAAACCAGAGAAGATTAGGGAAAGGATAAGAGGCAGACATAATTTGTTTTCTAGCACTTAAGAAGCAGGAAAGGAAGGGGACTGAAACAAGAGGAAGCAGCTCTTCATAGTCAGTGGACTTATTTGCAGTGCCTGGAAAAGGGAAAGTTTCTTTCTCCTTTCACCACAGCAAAAGCAAAGTGTTCAAATCTAATGTATGCAAGCTAATGTTAGATATCATCACATCAGACACAAGTGGTTATTAGAAATCCCAGTTCCTAAAAATAAGAGCACAGACGCTTGCTCATGCTGGCTTTGACGCTCACAGGCTGGGTAAGGAAAGAGATCCATTTCACTTTTATGCTGGTATTTATTAGGCTGTAATTCTTCTATCCTTTAGTGGCACAGCACAATTAGAATTTAATAAGCATGTCCAACCTAAATTTTAAATGCTTTATGTCTTGGCATTATTATGAGTATTAATATTCACTGTGCTTTTTCCTCAGCGAACAGTAATTTGGGGCTTAATCTGGCCATGTCAGAAACACAGTTTGTAAATTTTCCAGATGAAGTATACGCACCTTTCTTCTCTTGTCTAAGAAGATTGTTCTGACTTTTGCATTCTGGCTTTGAGAGAATGAAGAGTGATTTGTTTGAAAAAAAAATATGTCTAGTACAGGTGGGTTTTAAAAACAGGTACAGGTTTTAAAAACAAACAAGGGATAAAGATACTATTATAAAATCAGGCTGCAACTATGCAAAGCTCACCTTTTCCTTATCCATATATTGCAAGCATATATTGAAGTCCTCAAACTGATGATGACCACAATGGATTTGTATGAGAGCGCCAGCATGCTTCAGACATGCCCTATATAATTTTTTTCTCCCTTAAACATTTGCCGCTCTCCAGTGACAGGCTCCCGGACCCCGCACGGTGGTCCCACCTTTCCCTGCATCCACAGCAGCGGAGCCCATACCTCTCACTCAAGAGCGGGCTCCGGCAGGCAACTCGGGCTCGGGAGGCTGCAGGGACCTCTCACTTCCCTCGGGGTCCCACCGGCTGAGGGAGAACCTGCCGGAGGCCCGGGACGCTGAGGACACCTCCGCCCGCCCCGCTGCTTCCCCTCAGAGAGGCGGCGGGATTCGGGCGCGGGGGCGGGGGCGGAACAGCTCAGCCTGAGGGGCCCACCCAAAGGCGTGGCTGGAGCCGCGGGGCCCGCCCCACAGCCCGGGCGGAGCGGGGGGGAGCCCCGGGCCCGGGCCCGCCGGCCGCCGCCGCCGCTCGGGAGCGTGACAGGAGGGGTGAGGGGCGGGAAGGCGCCGCGAGCCCCGCCTACGAGGTGACGCTGCGGGAGCCGCGGCTCACGTGACGCGGGCAGCCAACGGGGAGGCAGCGGCGCGCTCGCCGCGGGCGGGGGGCGGAGGAGGAGGAAGGGGGTGGGGGGAGGGTTGAGGCCGTCGCCGAGGACGGGGGGAGCGGCAGCGCGGGGCGGGCGCAGCGCGGAGCGGGGCTGCCGGGGGTTGCGCCTCTCCGGCCGCGGCGCGTGGGGCGGCCATGCCGAATAAAAACAAGAAGGAGAAAGTGAGTCGGTGGGGTCGGGGGGGGGGGGCGCGGGGCGCGGGCCCCGCGGGGAGGCTGCGGGGCGCAGGCCCCGCGGGGAGGAGGGGCCTGGGGCAGAGCGCGGCGGGGGAAGGCAGCGGCGAGCGGAGCCTGGCGCTGGGGGGGGGCCGGCGGGGAGCTCCCCGCCGGTGGGGAGGGCTGGGCGAGGGGCAGCCCCCTCCCCTCACCGCTGTATGCAGGCCCCCTTCCTTCCCCCCCCGGAGTCGGGTACTGGGGAGGGGGCACCTCCCGGTGGGGCCTAGTCCGGGGGGTGCCGTGGCGGCCTGTGGGGGTGCGGGGGGGGCTGTCGTGGTATCGTCTCGCCGGGCCCCGGGAGTCCGCCCCGCCGAAGCGGGGGCGCGGAGCCCGCGGTGGGCGGGTGCGGAGTTGGGGGCAGCCGGAGGGAGGGAGTCGGTGGAGGGAGGCCGTGGTTTTGGCGTGCGGGGGAGTGCTGGAGGGAGGGGATGGGAAACGTGTCCTCAGCCGTGCCTGGCGGAAGGGTGAGCTGGGAGGGGGTGTCTCTTACTTCGGGGCTGGCCCGGGTGTGTTGCGGGGGGAGGAAGAGGTGTTTTTCATGGCGGCAGGGCTGGGGGGGGGGTGGGGGTGTGTGTGTGTCTGTCCCAACAGCTGCTTGCCCGGTCCCCGTCCCGGGAAGTTTCACTGCTGCGTGGCTCTGTCTGCAGTTGAAGTTGTGCTTGGGGCAGCACCATAAGCACTCAAGGAGCACTAATCGCCACTCGAAATCTTTTCACATCCTTTTCCTGACAATGACAGAGGATCTAGCTTTGGCCCCACTTTCCCTCAGTTTTCCCCAGCGCTCCCGGGAGTGATTTGTCTGGCAGCCACGAAAGGGGCTTGCACAAGTAATGGTCGCAGAAAACTTCTAAATCCAACAGAAAGTTAACGGGATTGCACTTTATTTTATGTGATAGGCAATTAGCCATATGAGTGGAAGTCAGAAACAGTGAAGTATACAGTCTGCCTCATCCAGCTGCTATCCCTCTAGACCTGTTCTGTTTGGTTGACTTCTGCTTGTCTTTTAGTTTTTCAACGTCGTTTTAAAATTAGATGTAGGGAGGTTGGGTGTTGTGGTTTGTGGAGGTTTGTTTGTTTTAACTTTTTGCCACTATCCTTGCCACCTTTGATATTAAAAACATTCAAACTTTACTTTTCTGAGAATAACAAATCTCAAAAATGTGCTGTGGGTGAAGGACACAAGTTAAGTACAATGCTGGGAGGGAGAAATTTGAGTTGTGGGCCTACTTCTAACACTAGAATTTCTAGCCCCTAGAACAGACAAAATACTGAAGTGTAAAATGTGTACTGCACTGATGCTAGTTTCAAAGCTAAACTGAATATAAATACTCCTGAAGCTGAAAACCAAAGACAGCAAAGGTAAGTTCTTAGACATGGTTTAAATCACTTGCATTCTTTGTCCGTGCCTGCTTACCTGTATGAAAGCTTATATCTAGATCTGCTTTTCAAAGTAACTGAGAGTGCAAACTTTTTTTTTTTAAGGAACCTGCAAAATCAGTCAAGAGTGGAAAAAGTGGCAAAGATGGACAAGATAACCAAGAACATGAGGTAAATATTGCTAAATTATGTAGGTTTTTTCCAGGCAAATTTGTCATGACTTCTGAAGAGTGTTTTAAGTTTTCCTAGATTGTTATAATTTTGACACGACAGGTGGCTTTGAGGAAAAGTGGTTGTGGAACTACTGCCCTGGTATTTGACAAAAAGTGTTTTTAAGACTTCAGAGAAGATGCTTTTGAGGAAGTTCATTTTATTTAGAGTAAATAAATGCTTGCTTGCTACAGTCTTAAATATTCATCTGTTTCCTTTTTGGTTATGAGATGTACATCTGTCTTATTTTCTAGTCTTATCATGAGGTTTTGGGCTTGTCTTCTAGTTGCTCATTGCAGTTTTTATCATTCTGTGTAATTGCCAGAGCTCTCTTCTCTCAAACTGTCGATGTTGGCATGTCAGTTAAGTGTCAGTAGTCTGTTATATTGTCAGGAGACCTTAGGCTTAATCAAAGGCTGCCAGCTGTGGTGTTGTGTGATTTCTTTTTATAGGTATACAATGGAGTGTTCCATTTTTGACTGATGATTCTGTTGTTGATGCTGATTTTTTTTTTTTCCTTCTGCATTGCTCTCTGTTTTGCCTACCAGCAAGGTGCAATGACTTGAAGGGTTAATTAAATCATTATTCACTCCCTTTCCCACATTAATCCAGAAACTCAGAAATAGTAGATTTGCTTCATTTAGGTGGATTCTGAAGTTTCCTTTAAAATGTTCATCCCATCCTGAAAGTAAAATGCTACACTGAAAAGTTTATGTATTTCAGCCTCTAAACTACTTGCCTTGATGCTGAAAGATAATGTTTGAGAACAAAATACTTATCCAGCTTTACCATTTCATTCCTGAAATGACTGTTGGGGGTAGGTGGGTGGAAATATTTAGTATACTCTTTCTGATGCACTTCAATGAGTTCTCATTTGTTTGTTGTGCAGAAAGATGCGTGCTACTGTCATAAATTAACAAGATCATTAAAACTTGTAAACTACTTGTAAAACTATTTTGGCAAATTCAGATAAAAGAGCGATTGAGTTTTGGTGGAGGGAACCTAGCTGCTAGGAGGGATCTTAGCTACTAGGAAAGCTCTTAGAATGAAGTAAGAAATGTATCAGTGTAGATGTTTATAATGGTGTAAATAGATGTACTTCATTGTGATACTTTCTGTCTTTACAGTATATTGCTGTGATGTTAAAAAGTGTTACTTCTTGGTTGTAATTTTAGTTCCTGTGCAATTGTAAGGCTTGTCATTGTACAGCAAAGACGCTGATATTTGTTGGCTGCTTGTTTTCTCAAGCTTCTGAATGACAAGCTGCTGAGACCAAAACTGATTTTCTTATTCCTTCTTGGTACTTCAGGATAGAGTGTAAAGCTCCCATAGTTAATTAGTGGAGAGCTTTAAATGTTAACTGAAAATGTATATGCAGTTTTGTTTGTAATTTCTTTCTGTGTTTGCAGGTCTAGCTTTTTTTAACTTAAAGTGTGAGAGGTGAATCTCAATAGGAGAATATGTTGTAGTGTTCATGCATTTTTCTTTTTCAATTGTTCCAGGTAGAATTCCCAATGAAAAGTACAGTTTATTTATGTTATCTATGATGCTTAATCATATGTGAGTAGGGGCAGAATGGGAAAGGGACTGGGAATGTGACTGGCACATATTGTATGATTGCCATTCCCAGTGGGCATTATTTAGTCTCCATACAATTTTGAACACCTCAGTGCTTGACTCATTAACTTAATTAATAGAGTAATTGCACGCAAATAGTAATGTCAACTTTGCATTCTAATGTGGCTGACTGTAATCATGATGTATGTTAGTTGGTGCTCGTATGAGCAGAAAGGAGGCTATTTGTTAACATTGTGAAGATTAGTAAATATATAAATATTCTGGAACACACTGTTAATACATTTTTAGGGTTTTTTTTCCTTTAAAGAAGGTTGTCTTCATGTTTTCGTGTACATGTTTTTTAACATGGCTTTGTAAAAATCCACTTCTAGACTGAGTAGATTTGGAAATACGCTGGTTCATTTAGTATTTTCTTTCTCAAAATGCATTTAATGCATATGCATTTAATGCAAATGGAAGATTGTAAAGACTAGAAACTGCCTGCTATTCAAAGAACAGGGACAACACAAGCAGCAGCATCCCACAAATACTTTATTTATAGACACTTTTATAGCACTTAACTAAATTCATGATGCCTTGGACTTCTATAGATAAAAAAGTACAACAGATCTTAATATTTACAAAAATGAACACGTGTTTTTCCTGTCTTGCAGTCAGGGAAGCGAGATTTCAGTTGAGTGAAACTGTACAGCAAGTTTGAAAAGGGATTGAAATGATTTCTGGTGTGCCAGGTCAGGATGCCCATGCTGAAAGGGAGTGAAAATGACTTAAGCTGATGCTTGTCTCAGTCTGAAAATTACAGCAGTAGCCCATAAGCATGTACAGAAGTACTAAAGAGTAGCTGCAGCACACAGGTGACCTACTGAAGTAAATGCCTCTTCATTTAAATCTCAAAGAATCCCATTGTAGTTGTATTTGAAAGCAAGGTCCATCTTCCCTATTTTCCTGTCTCCAGCATTCCTACCAAGCAGATGTTTAGGGGAAAGATTACAAGATGATTCTTCTTGCCTTACCTGTGCCTTGGTTACTTGATGTAATACCAAAAGAGCCATGCTATATGTGAAGCAACATGGACTTCTCTTCTTATTTGCGGTGTGGTCAGGAGCTGATACTCAAGAAGAGAGGTTCAGAAACAGAGTAGATGTATGGTCTTCCATCCTGGTATGCTTTTCTTTAAGCCAGTGTGTGGCTTAGAAGGTTGCTTAGCTGAGGTGTTGTGTAAAATTGTTTTCATATTATTAATAATTTAATTGACTTTTTTATATTGTCGTCTTTAAATTCCCCCTCCCCCCCCTCCCCCAAGCCCTGCTTAATCTCCCCTAGGTGGGAAGACTTCCATTACTTTGATTGTCCTGTTTCTGTGTTCTGTTCTCCTTTTTGTGACAGAGGTACCAGAAATGCACAGTATGTATGAGGTGAGGGCACCTCACCTCAAATAGTTGCCAGAACAGTTGAATCTACTCCTTTAAGTGTAACCTCTTCAGTAATTAGTCCAGGATATTAGTGTCTTCAGGTTGTGAACAAAGACTTAATCTGTTGTGTATTGTTTTTCCTCTGTGTGGGAGTAGTCTCTCTACTCTGGTAAAATACTTGGGGGTGGTTGTTTACCAGTGCCCAAAACCTATACTCAGAACAAAAACAAATAACAAAAAAAAAATGCCTGGGTGTGGGGATTGGCTATGCCAACACTTGGTAACTTGTGGACATATTCCCTGTGACCTAACTGGCCTTTGCAGGAGTTACTTGCCTCACAGATAAACTTTGTTGTAGAGTTCTGTTTTGTCGCAGGGCTGTGGAGATGTCCTTTTGAGTTAAGGCAGTGGTGACTTATGGTCAGTCTAATTTCTTTAGAAAGAGATGGCTTGGTAATAGTTAATGATTGTTGAGAAATATTACCTTTTTCTATCTCTAGCAAAAACCTAACACTTCTAAAAATTCAAGTACAGTACTTTAACAGTAGTTTTCAAAAGCAGCCACAGGGGAAGAAAGTTAAAATTTTAACCCTATATACGCTTCTGTCTGTTTTGCCTGTGGGAAGGTGTGTGCTAGAACTTGCACTTTTCACCAGTCACTGAAATGGTCTAGGAGCACTTGGACAGTTCAGTGTTGTGGTTCACCTGGGGGATGGAAGGGTAAGAAGTAGCTGGTAACCTTTCATCCAAGGCAGTAGTAGGTGACTGGGAGTGATAGCATCTTCTAGGTCTAGCTGGACTGGTTTAAGAAGGCATGAAACTTATAAATTTAAAATTGTATTAATTTTGAATCTAGATGCTGGGTAGTCTGTAGAAGGGAAAGACTGCTGTTGTTGTTTAAGAAAGTATTGGCTTGGTGACTTCCAACAAACAAGAACAGAAATCATAACTCTTTCTTCAAGTTCTTCTGCCATGCAGAACAGCAAACAGAAGACTAATGTGCTTTGAGGAGTGTGTGTGTGTGTGTTTGTGTATATTATCTCATTGTTACCATGTGCTGCCCTGGTTGGTTCTTTCTGCTTTAAAGGTGTGGTTTTTTGAATACAGACAAATCAAAATGTAATAAAACACAAACTGCATTGGCCAGTTTTCTTACTGTGCAAGAAATTGCTTGATTTATTGACAACATGTGTTGCTAATATTGGACTATAATCACTGTTGAAACCAATTTTTAAAAAAATTTTAAAAAGCTTTGTTAAGTACTGATCCATGCTTCTGTCCTGCCACTGTCTTGCAGCCATCACTTTTCAGTAGGTTTATTACACACTGGTAATAGCTTCCAGTGCAGCAATTTTGTCAGGCTTTGTTTTCACAGGTTTTTCTTCCCTGCTTTGTGAAGCCTTTTTTATTTAAAAGTTAATTTCTTAAGCTATTCAACACAGTGGTAATATTTTTGGGGAATGGTAATGAAATTACAGAAATCTCTCTTTAATGGGCCGTCCTTTAAAATAGTTCAGCAAAAGTAAGGATTTTTATCTCTGTGAAAGAACCTTGAGAGGTGGCTATCCAGTTTTCTGTGGTCACCTTTCCTATATTAGCCAGCACACAGTGGGGAAAGACTATCAGTATTCTCATTACTTCTTTTACTCGTGCCTGATAAGTGGCAATCATACGTGCACGTGTTTCCTTAAAAATAACAAATTTAAAAAGAGATGGGGAGTAGAAGTGACGTTGATGGTTTTGTGTGGGTTTCTTAGCAGAGATCATATGTAGAAGTATCCTAACGTTAAAAGGAAAACTAGGAATAGACAAAAGCAATAAATCCAGCATTTTTTGTGTTAACAGGTTCCTGTGATCAGCAGCAGCAAGTTATTTAGAAAGTTGACTCCATATTTTCTATATACTGTTGCTTATTTTTCTTATGTTTCCTGTTTGTGATTTTCATTGCAATGCTGTTTAAGGTGCTGTAATGGTTATTAGTAACCCTGAGAAACAAACATATCTGATCTTGAAGATGGTGTATGGAGACTGTTATACAGTGTCTAGCTTGTGACTAGATTTTTCTACTTCAGAATTTTTGAAGTTATACCTGAAAGTGTTAGCGCAGATAAGTACTTATTAGGCAACTCATTAGGGACTACAGCAGAGGAGCTTGAGGTTTGAAGGTCGGGTTGGGGAGAATACCTTTCCAAAAGTTCTGGGGTTGTTTTCCCCGCCTTGTTCACATGTATTAGGACTAGGACTGCCCCTAAATAATTTCTGGAAATATCTTCTTGCCCCAGAACATTCTTTCAATCAGCTGAGATTATCCTGTTTTAATTGTTTAGTATGCTAATTTGTACCTGCATGTGATTCAGTGTGTGTGTGTATATATATATTTATTGTCACTTGTATAAAGCAGCTGTCATTTAAGCTCTTTTCCATTATTATTGTTAGATGGGCAACCTCTGTCACTCAGTGGCACAGCATTTCTGGATGCATTGAGTTCAGCATCTTTGAGGTATAAGATTCTTCTGTATTTGTTGTTTTTCATAGAAGCAGATGTCTCTTACAAAGAGATACATCTAGCGTAGATTGGATTTATCTTTTTTAATTAATGCCTGAAGTTAAGTATTAATTTATTTGTAACATAAAACAATGTTTTAAGGGTTTTGGTAGTACTCCCTACCATACTGTCAGTTTGATGCCAATTATATAGCCATCTAGATCAGGAATGGCTGATAGCCTGTAATAAAGCATCCCCAACCCCCCAAGTTTTCAGTGGACCAAGTTGATAAGCTATGTTTGTCTGGTGTATACAGCGCATAACAAACCTAGCTGCACCCTAGCTGTTTCTTCAGTATGTATTCAGTAATATGTCCCAGCTGGACTGACAGGCGGAATAGCCAGTGTTTTCATGAGTCAGTCCCATGCAGTAGATAAAATTGATTTGGAAACTGGTCGTCTTTCATTTGGAAGAAGAGAGATACTCATATTATGAAAAAAACTTGAAATTTTGAACAACTAGTCCTCTCAAGTTTGAATTGCAGAAGGGCTATAAATGGACAGTGCTAGACCTTCTGTTTTCTGAAGCTTTCTAGGGCTATTGGTTTGGGATTTTACTTCTAACATGAGCAAAACAGGACTTTAAACCAAAACTACATATAAAATCAGGATGGATTTTCTTTTGTATCAGTTATGTAAATAAAGTCTGTGGGCTTTGGGGTTTTTTTGTTTGTTTGTCTTTAAATCGGTGTGCCAACTTCTTTAAAAAAAATTAATTTGAAAACTAATTTTTGTTCGTGGCTTGCAGTTCTGATTTTCTTCACTAGAGAGATTTTTTAAATGGGTTGATGTAACCATTGAAAAATACTTAAGTGTAGCAAGTGAATACACCTTTAGTAGTAAATGAGGTGCTATTTGCTGACTAGAAAGATGCGCTATGTGTTACTCTTAAAGCAGCTATGCATTTTTTTGTTTGTTTTTAACTTCTGTAATTTCCTATTTCCAATTTTTATTGACATCTTGCCTTTTTGTTTTTGGGAATTGGGATTTCCTTCTGCATCCAGAGCAAATATACTTTAATACTGAATAGTGAAAGAGATTACCTTAACAGTGCTTGTTATGCAACTTATAATATTATGCTTTTAAAACTAATGGAATTAATTAAAGTGTACCAAACACTGCTGTATTCAAGTATTTTGTTACCTAAAAGGAGATACTTCTGAAAACAGGATCCTATGCCCTTCTAGTTCTTACACAAGGCTGACAACTACTTGTGTAACATATGATGTATGAGGTCTTTGGTTTGTAGTTTGTTTCAGTACTTGCTATCCTCTACTTCCTAATCATGCTTTTAAACTCTGAATCCTTCCTGAATGGAAACACAGCAATGAAGGCAAAGGCTGCTCTAATCAAAAGGAGCAAAGTGGCCTTCAAAAATGGATATCAGCAGTTTGTAAACTGAAAACATCCTTTTCATCCTTTGTTTCAAATTGTTTCTCTTAAGCTTTTTCATAAGAGTTAAGGCCTGCCACTCCTTAAACTTTGAGAGGACTCAGGTGTTCATTAATGCATGTGTGTAATACAGAATTATTAATATAGTTATCCCATAGAGAATACAAATAGTAAGAAAAACCAGGTAGTTGTTGAATCCACCCATATCTTCACAGACTTTACAAACATTAAATCTGGGTTGGTTTTTTTCCCCTCAATTTCATTTGAAGCCAGAATAAATTTGTAATTCTACAAGTGGGATGGTAGGCTTTGGTTTTGTTTGTGTATTCCCCCCCAACAGGCTTTGGGGGCCAATTTAAAAAAAAAAAAAAAAATTCTAGGGAAAAAATCCTGCCCCATTCCTGAATATACTTCTTAAAAGATGAATGCAAAATATTATCATTCGCTACACCTTTACAGTGACTATAATTTAATACACTTCCTCATCACTGCTTAGTTTAGCAGTCTGAAGTACTGAAAAGTAAACTTTTCTAGTGCCTTGTAAAATAAAAGCATGATGAGAGCCAAAGATGAAATGATTTGGTGTAACAGTTCTTTAGAAGTGGTCAGGGCTGTTATTATACTACTAAAATGTACAGGAACCTTGTCATGGACTATAACTCTCTTATATGGCATCTAATACACATACCAAATTGGTGGGCAGGGGGCGAAGCAAAAAAGATTTCAATATGACTATGTGAAGCGAGAAGCTATTGTGAATGGATCAGGGAGCACAAGAATACAGATATCATTGGTAAAGCCACATATACAGTAGCCATAGCTCATCAGTAGCTTTATATAATTAAAACGTACGGTAGAGTATAAGAGTTGGGGCTTAAAGCAAATGAAGTGAGTTTGTGTGTGTTTTCCTTTAAATGTGGGAACCTTACATATATATGTGTGCATATATGTATGTGTGTATATATACATATATATAAAGAGGCACAAAGGTAATTTTTGTTGGGTTTTTGTGAGAGTAAAAGGGTGGTTTAGGCTCATCAGAGAGAAATTACAAGTAAAAATCAAGAACTAAAGTAATTTAAGCCAGGCCATCATTTATTCAGATTCTTCATCTCTGTATTTATATAATGTTTTGAAACAATACTTAGGACATTATCTGGTTTTAATCATATTTAATTAGCTAACTGATGGTTGGAGGTAACAAATTTTACTTTTCTGGGGGGCATTTGTTTCTTTGAAGTTTCATTATAGAAGATGCATTAAGAAACAAATGTTGCTTTGCTGCCTATGTTTGTGAAGTACCAGGTGCTCACTCATGGTGGTGTTTCAGCAAATGCAAACAGCATGAATCCGCTTATAGTCTGAGCCTGGGCACCCTGTCATCTTTGCCAATAGTCTACAACCTCAGGCTGCAGATCTGATCTCTGACTGAAAGGAGTCAAATGTCAGTTTGTTCCTGGAGTAAACGAGTTAAAACAAAATTAAGTTTACAAGGAGCACATGGAAACCAAGCCTTATGCTACTGATGTTTAACTATGAATGTAAAATTACAGTGCAAGAATGTCAAGGATGCAGTACACTGAGCTGAGACATCTTTGACAATTGTCAGGATTGGTTTGATGTGTTGCAAGTCAAGTGTGTTGCACAAAGCTGTGATGATACATTTCTTTAGAAGATAAAATTTGAGCCCTGTGTGTAAGCAGCTAACAGGAAATACAAGCAATGCTTTGTGTCGTGAAAAATAAACGCCAGCAAGAAGGGCGGAAGAGCTTCAGCAAGTTGTAGATCAGTCTTCTAAAATGGTCTGTGACTGTAAAACTTGCCGTGGCCACCCCTCCACAGTGAAGAGGGCCAGATGACCTTCACTGCTCATAGGGAACTTCCCAGTCACTGATGCAATTCAACAAACTCCATGTTGTCTCTGACAAAACACTAATGGAACTCCATAGTTAGACATCAAGAATAGCCAGCAGTAGCATTGCTATATGTAAATGCAAATCACAGTTGCTAAACAAGTACTACAATGTAAATCAGTGAGTGCTGATTACAGTGTCCTAAAATATATAAACTTTGTCATCACCACCCTGTTGAAAAGTTAATCTTTTTGTTTATCATTATAATAACATGGATCCTCAAAGCTTTAGCATGCAGCTCTTGCTATCTTACCAACTAAAAACATGTAAGTTACACTGGATAGTCCAGTGGTAGTCTCAGCATATCTCAACTGCTGAGACAGTCTTTAATCATAATAAACATACTTGCTAGAAAGGCAGCTGCAAAGATCATTCTAGCAGGCCAATCTAGGTATCATTCTGGCAAATGATTTTGTTGAGGAGTAACAATAGAAATGTAAATTGTGGTCTGTGTGAAACCAGCCAAAGCCTTCAGCACCATAAGCTGCGTCTCCAGAGGTTCCTCCATAAGTTGTCTGTCCAAACAGTCTTGTGGCAGTGAAATTAGTGAACAATAATGGCATAGTAGCAAGAATCTTCAACAAAGTGAGAACCTCGGAACCATTTGCCATCCAGAATGGTACCCAGCAAGCGTGTTGTTTCCCTGCTGTTTTCAACTGGCTTGTTTATGGATCAATGCCCCTTTTTATGTGTCTAGATTATTAAGAATCCATATCAAGCTTTGTGTAGTTTGCACTGAGTCTATGTAGATTGAGAATACTGATGTTATAAGATCGTAGCTAGTTCTTCCATAACAAACTCCTTACCAGTGATTGGGGGCTACTGGCATGAACTTGAATTACTGCAGGCTGTCTGGATAGCTATGTCAGGCCATATCTTTAATACCATAATAACAAGAGTTTATTCTGATGTTGTCCTGTTGGAAGGCATGTTGAACTAGTGGTGTTTTCAATGCTGTGTTGTTATCAGCTGACAAATATTGCTCTCCTGGTAGCGTGTTGTCTTGAACAACTAGCCTTGGTCCCAACTGCTAATCTAACACTACCATCCCACCTCCTGCAGGTATGCTGTGAATATATTTACCAGGTTGATGGCTACTGGGCCATATGCCAGATATGATCTGTCCCTGTTCCCACCCCCAAAACAGTAGATGAAGATCTGCAAAGGAGGGAGCTCTGCGGCAGAGTTCAAGATTCCTGGAGTGTTCAGAAATTTTCACGCTACTTTGAAGTTACTGCAGAGGGGGAAAAAATGGCATGGAAGGCTCTTAACTGCTCTCCACCCATTTTGACTGTTTGATCTTTGATTTCAGTTCTCATCTCAAGAGATTAAGTTCAACTTCTCAACCTAATTACATTGATTATGTATTGGGCCTCAACCTCTTAGCCAAATTATTTTGATTACATACTGGGCCCTCATACCGTTTTGAAAATGAAGTTGTAAATGTCCCTTTCATGTTTTCTTATGTTCTTTGTTTAGTTTCAGTAAACTTTATTTCAGTTTCATTGTAAGTATATTTTAGATATAATCCAGAATGCTTTCATAGCTCCTTGTGAGGCTGCCTTGGCAAGAAATGAGCTCTTCTGGGTGCTACAGATCAGACCTCTGTTTATCTTAATGAAAAATAAGTCCATGGGGGCTACTTACCATACCGAAAGGAAAAGAAGGAAGAGATTAATTCTGCATTAATATAAGCATTCTCCTTTTGTTCTCAGATTCAGACTAATGATTCTCATAAAAAGTGTTCTGTGCTTTTCACTCTGTGTACCTGCATTTCACAGGGAGTCTTAATCATATGTTAGTTGGTACAAGGTTCACCTATCCAGGTTTTGTAGTCCAGAGTTTTTTATCAAGGTTCTTGCTGGTATGTGGCTTGCTGCTGCCATCCTGGGGTGGTGTACACACTGATACAAACTTGAATTCAGTGGTGATACCCACTAGAGGGAACAAATTTGCGGATTAGTGTTAGACTGATCTGTGTCAAGAAACACCATATAGGGTGCTGCCTAGCACCATGTTTTCTTCAGGCAGAGAGAGAGAGAATCTCTCTTGCCTTGTTCTTAGGAGGTGATCTGATTTTTGTTACTAGTAAGCCATCCAGTTTTTTTTAATCTTGAATGGCAGATATATCCAGGTGATTTTATTGTCGTCCTCAAATCCTCACCCTGCTCTAACCAGAAGCAGTATGAAAGCTTGCTGCATCGTTACAGAGTTGACCCCACTCTAGGCTTGGCTAGGCTCTTGATTTTGTGGAGCAGGCGGCTTTGTGTGCTTTGGTCTAATTCAGTTATTGGTGAGTGTGCTTCGAAAGGTAAGGTCAGACAGAGTTCTGGTTGCCCGTGTTTGGTCAAGGTAGCTTGAATACCAGTTTTTTGGGGGACTGTCAGAAAGGGAAGAATAGGATCTTCTGAAAGACTTGTTGACACACATGGGATGCAGGGTAGACCCTCCTTCCAAATCCCAGTATTCTCTCTCTTATGTCTTAGATGGCTGGCCAAAAGTAAAAGTTGCCATGTGTGCCAGGGCTGTTTGATGATCAGCTTAGTTTAAAAAGAAAAATTGACTGTAACTGTAGATGTGCTTGATCTACTCATATCTTTCTTCCCTGGTCACAAACTTAGTGTTGTGCTCTGATCTATAGTTGCCTGTGTACAAGTCAGGGGGATGAAGGATCCACCTTTGCTCAAAACACTGATGTTAAGACAAGGAATGTACCACATCCTGCTTGATGCGGAAGGACTTAAGGGAAGAAGGGATGCAAGGGCTGTCTATCTTGAACTCTCGTGACTGGCAAGAAACCTCCTCTCCTCCCTGCCTTTCACTCTCTTGAATTCATTTTAAGCTTATTCAAGGGCACTGAGGAACATAAACTCTATTTTTTCAATTGTTAAAAGCAGAAGTTGGAAGTCAGAATCACACTGTTCCTGATTGTCTTAACGTTCATAAAAGTATGTAAAGCTCTAGCTTTTAAAAACTGAATGGATCAGAAAATCTGAGGGTTGTGTTTTAGTTGTGATCTGAAGAAACACATTCTCAATCTGACATTTTTCCCAGAGTAATTTGTACACATTTTTAGGGGTTTATCAGCACTTCTGGAATTGAATGTGTCTGTGAGTATATAAACATTTGGGTAGGAGGGAGCTGTTTGCCAGAACAAGGGGAAGAATAGGTATTTCCCGTTCCAGTCACAGGAAGAGAATTGATAAAAATATATCTGTAGTTTGACTGTTGTGGTGTCACATAAGTTGAATTGTTCACTGATGTAGGTGAATGTCCATCAGTTATTCTCAGGAGTTGTGGTTTCTGAAGTAGTTTCATTTGTTACTGGGAGGAAGAAGCTGAGCTTGGCTCTTCGATCTGAACTAATGAGCGCTGTACCTTCATAAAAAGTTAAGTATGTTACCTTGAAATCTTCAGCAAATGAATACACAGAATTGTTAGTCTGAATTTGTTTTCTTTAGAGGGGTGGTTAAAATTGCTGAGCTGTGTGGCTTAAGTTGACTTAACTCACTTTCTCCAGGTGCCCTTCTGTCCAAGGGCTGGTTGTCTGCAAGCTCTGGAGGCCAGTTCTCTTGTGGTAGCACCATAGTGCCACTTGCAGAGGTCATTGGGTACAGCTGTGTAGTGTAGTATTCAAATAATAATGAACTGGAAACTGTTTTGGCAGCTTTCTGGTATGTGCTGGCTGAATGACTGGAGCATGGCTGAAAAGCAGGGATGATCATGGTTGGTGGTAGACAGGAGAAGGAAATCTGTTGGATAAATTGGCTGGCGATTCAGGGCTAGAATTACGCTGGAGTCATCGCTGCTAGGTGGGAAGTTGCCATAGCAACAAAAAATGCTTTCTTTCAACATTTCTAATTAGAAATGTTACCCATCCTCTTAAATAACCACTTTTGGCTAATTTTAGAGTTTATCTGCAATTTAGAACACTTGGTTCCCTGAGGTGTGTGTTACCTTAGAATACCATAGTGTGCGCATGTGTACAGGCACATGTGAGCACTTGTTAATTCAAGTTTGGGAATAGAGGAAACGGGAAAGCAGCTTTTCCTGTTCCAAGTAATTAACAAAAAACAGGTGGCAGTGGAAGATAGCCAGTTCAGAAAAACACCATTGGGCTCAAGTACAATATTGAAAGTACGGAATCCTGTACAGTAATAGTGTTTATCATGCATCTTAATTAGCTTTTATTGTTTAATACATGGTAAGTCATTGCTTCCTAATTTTCAGTGCTGTTTTTCTTTCTGCTTAGTCTATTCATATTTTTATTTGGAATGCCTTTTTTTAACTCTAATTAATAAATAGAATTTACCTTGTAGATCACTTGTATTTCAGCAAAAAGATTTTAAGCATTTAGTGTTTGGGATTAAAAAGTTAAGTAGCCTGAAAAATGCGATGTAACAGGTGTTACTTATACATGAATGCTTTTAACTTGCCGATGTATGCCATTTTTACTGAAACAAGTTCTAGAGTATTTTTGGTAACTTAAGACTTCTAGTGTTCAGTATATTGTCTCCCTTATTTGTTCTATAAGGCTGTAAGGAGTTTTGCTATTATATTAAATTCACAAAATGGTAATCTTAAATGTGTTTAATGAAAACTAAATGTTGCTTTCAGTGATATCTTCAATATATTAAGTCCTGTGTGTATAATAGAACACAATTGTTAATCTATTCTTGAAGCATATACATTTCTATCCCAGTTATGCTACTAGAACAAAATTTGAATAAAATTACTGTCTTAAATTTATCTACCTTTAGAGTCTGTATGTATGGTAACATTTCCATGTGCACTGAATGTGTACACTCCCAGACCATGTGGAAATCATTGATGAATAAGCTATTCTGGAAATCCTTTTTAGAACATGAGGAAAAGTGGTTTCTGTTTTAGCCATATCCCTATGAAAATGCCATTGATGTTTTTTCGTGCAGGAATGAAACACTGCTTCCATATCTACTATACTTAACAAAACTCTAATTAAATCCATTCAGACTGTCAAAGTAGCAGCATTACAACTTGATTTCCATCCTGAATCCATTCCCATCTGATTTTTTTTCCTATTTCTTATCACGTGGGCACTTTCTGAAAAGGAGAATATGGTCTTTCCTGTAAGGGAAAAGTGCCAAGGTGTTTTTTCAGATGTGTGCTTCAGTGTAAAATAGTTTGCAAATTTGAAAGGCTTCTATAGCAAATTAAGGTCCTGTAAAATGAATTACAATACTTACAGTAAGATGTCCCGCTCAGCTGTTTCTATATTTTTAGTGTGGGTCACTCCTAGATGTTTTATCGTTCTTGTAAAGAACGTCATGAAATTATTCATATTTAAAAAGTTAACTATTGCCTACTTTAAACCTGCTTTTCCTACTTCAAAAAAGGAATGAGAAAGGCAGCATCACAAGTTCTGACAGGCTTTTGTTAATGATGCATTTTATTCAGCTTGAGAGAGAGCGCTGTCAAGTATAGTCTGGGAAATAACAGCAAACTGAAAACCTATAGGTGGGAACCATTTTTCTGGTTTTATGTTATAAACTTTATACAGAGGTACAGTGACAATCTGATAAGAATTATTACAGTAAAAGCAGCTTGCTCTGAGTAGGCAGTAAACTGCTATAAATCTTCATGTATGTTTTAGAAGCTGCTGAAGCTACTAGAATAATAAGACTTGCTCCTTTAAGTTTATATCAAAGCCCGAATGCCCTAGCCAAGCTTAGGACACTAGCAGCAAGGCACAGTACAAATAGGCACTGAAAGGTTCACCTGCTGTAAATAGACAAGGTCCTGTGATCCCTTTGAAGCTGAAGTTAGACAGCCAGATACCTTGGAGACCTGGACTTCTCAGGGAAAAGGTGAGAGTAGCTGAGGAACTACATTATTTGAAAATTTCTTTTCAGTTGGCTGGTAACTTCAAATAAATGGGCTAGTGCATGTAACAAGGTGATCTATTCCCATCTATTTGAGGGCTATAGTACAGAAATGAACACTGAAAAGATGGAACAGAAGAATAGCTAGCTATACATTCAGAGGATGATGAATAGCTTAAAAGCTTATTTCGCTTCATTTATTTTTGTAACAAAAATCATTTTTTAGAAGATTTTCTAAGTTCAGCTGCAATTAACTGCTTTCATTTCTTTTTTAAACAGGTGCAGGTGTCAAACAAAAAATCAAACAGCACTCCTCCCCCAGCACAACTGTCTAAAATCAAAGTACCAGCACCACAGACAGTACTGAAGAAGGAAAAGCGGCAGAGTTCTTCAAGGTTTAATGTTAGCAATAACAGGGAGCTTCAAAAACTGCCAGCTTTAAAAGGTATGTCTTTCTAAATTAGAATGACTCTTGTGGGGGATCTTGGGCATGAGACAGAGAAGCATCTCAACTATCATACTACTTATATTTGGAGAGCATACATTATATATCAAGTATACACATGTGCAAACTTGCACATGCTTGCACGCTCAAACACACTTTTTTTTCTTTTCAATCCTTACATAAGGACTTCCAGCATGTTGCCTTCTTGGCAATCAGTATAGGAAATATCTAAGTTTCTTCAACCCAGAAATGTCTATGTGAAAGTATATGCACTCATCTCACATAAAAGCAGAGTATTTGGGGGCTCTGTGCAAAATATTAGTCATCTGTCCTCAGTGCAGCATGCTCAAACACTACTTTGTGCTAAAATATCTCTTGGCATTGTGAGAAGACCTGGTCTATCGCTATTTATTGGTCTGGTTTTCCTGAGCATGGGTCAAGCGGAGTGGTGTCTTTTTAGTGAATATGAATTTTTCCTTTGTCAATTTTAACACTTTGTGATCTTTTACAATTATATTTACTGCCATCTGTGATGAAAAGATGATGATAGTTGATGTGTCTTCTCTTACTTACACAGCTTTTATCACCTTTATTTTAGCTACTGTCTGTTGTGTAGATACATGTTTGCATAGTGTGCTTATGGTAGCTTGTAGTGTTAGGGTAGAATTTTCCAGATGTGGTCAGATGTATTGATCTATTGCTTATGAGCAATAATTTGATCTGAAGGCTTATTTAAAAAAAAAAAAAAAAGCTGTTCTCAAGTGCGATGCATACTGCTTTCCAGTGTTCAAAGTTGGCAGTGAAAGCGTAATAGATTGCTGAAATGTTGAGTAGTACTGGTGTAGGCAATGTGAAAATGTCAAGGGATAAGACTTTTTTCCTCCAGTCATTGTTTTCTTGATATAATGCATTAGTGTTTCTTGAAAATAAGAAACTCAGCTTTTCAGCCCATCTGAATTATACTGCTTTTCATACAGCTCAAATTAGACTGCAACATTCTTCTCTTCACACAGATACTGTTTTTACAAAAAGAATATGAAATACTGTCCATCATGTTAGTATAGCAGTCTGTATACAAGCTGCTGCTTAAAATTTTTCAAGACTTAACTGCTGTTTATTTAATTAGTGAATTTCAATCTATTTTATTAAATTTGTAAATAAGAATATTTAGCACCACAGATTAGGAATAATATGTCCTATCTTTTAAACTGACATAATAGGTTCATGCACAAGCTGTCACATCCAGGGTGTGACATAAGCAAATGACACTGAATTAAAGTAGTGATTTTTATGAAAAGTTACGCATACAGTCTTATTGACTAGCATAACCTTTTGTTCAAAGACTCAGCCACAAAGAAAAACATTTGTTACTTGGTCTAGAACCTCCATTTTGTCCTATCTTAAATAGTATGTTTCTGGTAGTGCCTGGGACTGTCAGCTCAGGGAGACTAAAACTGAGCATGCAATTAGAAGCAGAGTCGACAGTGAGCTGGAAATTAGAAAAATGAGTGCAAATGGGAGAGGGGGAAAGTAATCCATCTTACAGTGGGTGAGGTGAAGTTTTAGATCTGTTTCCACCTTGGCTCTGTTGCAGTTTAAACTAGTAGGCCAATTAAGGGCAGAAGAATGCCTGCTTGGACTTGGGGGGGTCAGGGGAGGGTAAAAAAAAAAAAGTCTTAAAAACTGTGTAAGGTGTGTTCTGAGAGTGTTCTGGTGTTTTTGACACAACGTACCTAGATGTGAAGAAATGGTAGAAGTATTGTTGTCCATATGCATTATATTTGCCTTTCAGTCTCCAATCACTCCCCCCACTCTCAAGTGAAACAAAAGAAAAGATCTTGAGCTTACCTCTGGTGGATGTCTGCTGTATGTGTGTCCCCAAGCTGTCGAGGGTCAAACTTTGTTATGAAACACTGGTGCAATTGCTGGTCTAATGATGGGTAGTAATTACTACCTTTATTAATAAAGCTGTGTCCAGTCTCATGGATCATAGCAGGTGTCTGTATAATTTCTGTCCTCACTGCACGTGCTCACTTGTGACTTAATTCCCACCTATTAGGGTTGCTGAGAATGCTGTTGGCCAGTCACCCTGTTCTCCTAATGTGTACATAGATACGTGACTTGGTGTGTGTTCAGTGGGTCAAGTGAAGCTGGGAAACTTTCTTTTTGGACAGCTTTAAGTGTGTTGTTTAATGTCTGTGTCTGGACAGGAGTTAAAGTGGACTGGCAGACTGTAATTTAAAGGACTGAGATGATTAAGGCGGGTTTGGCTTTTACGAAGCGCTGGGAAGAACGTAGCGTCCTTCAGGTTAGCTGTGTTTAACCAGCTTTCAAACTCCAGTTACTTGTAATGGGTGGCTGTATTTCTATGGCTACAGTACCTGGGAAACCTTTCTTCTATCTGTAGTAGACCAAGAGATGTATATTTTCTTCATAAATTTTGGGTTGACTACTGTGTGGTGGGATGTACTTTACATGACCATATAGAATGGGGTTGTCTTTGCATACTTTAAGGTCTGTATTAGATCTGTGAAAACTTGTAACTGGTGAGCTCTAAATGGCCTGCGGTATTGCTGAGATAACCACCTTGCTTCTGTGCCATAGGGCTGGAGTTGAGGTCGGCGGATCACTTGAAACAGTGGGAAGGGAAAGGAGGAGCTGCCAAAGTGGGTTTTCATCAAGGTTTCTTATTTAGGAAATACTTTTTGGTCTTCAGGCATGCTGCGAACTTTCTCTTGGGCGTTGCACAAAAGTGCTGATGATAGGCTTCTGGAAATACCAGCCTATTTGCCCTGGTGACTGGTATTAGTGTGGTATGATTTATATTCATTGGAGCAGCTTATGATTAACATTGTACACCCTCAGTTTATTCAGGAAATGGAGGAGCAGGATAGCTCAGATAATGCAAAAAGAAAAGGAAACAAATTATGAGTTATGAGGCTCTAAGAATAGAGATGAACATAGAAAAGAGAAGTCTCTGATGCAATGGGTTTGTGGAGCATTGAGATCCATATATTAGCAAAGCTGCAAGCCGACGAAGCTCCCCGCAGCACAGTGCAATGCAACCTGATTTAATTTGGGAAGAACAGGTAGCTTGTCTGCCCACAGATAACCCAGAAGTATCTCTGGAGAAGTGCCATCAGAACTGTGTCAAACGTCTTGAAAAGAGCTTACCTATTTTCACCAAAAAAGAAAAATTCTATGCCAACAAACTTGTGTTCATTTCTGCTTATCCAGTTCTCCTTGTTAGCTAACATTTGTAGTACAAGTACCTCAGTTACAGGAAGTTGACTCTTGTTTTCAGTTGTTTATTGGGAAAAAATTACTTATGGGCCTTAAAGGTGTGTTTTGTTTTATTATGACTTGAAAACTTGCAGATTAATGCTTTGGTTATATCAAATATAAATGGCAAAGGGTGTTCCAGCCTTCAGAAACTTACCAGTTTCTTCATTTTTGCTTTCTTAAGAAAACAGTTTGTAACTTAGGATATATTAGGATATATTGAAATTGTTTACAAATTTAAGAATGTGTTCTGTATGAGATAAACAGCATGTATTCAATATGAATATTTAATAAATATGTTAAAAAGTACCATATCCAAGCTTGTATGTAGCTGACCACTGACACACTGAAGTAGCTTGTGTTCTTTGCAGCTACCCACTTCAGCTTTATGCAAGCAGCTTGAATTCATTGTCATATAATGGATAATTTTTTCATGGTTAATTAGCAAATAATTCCACAGTGTCTGTGATTTAGTTTGTTGTGTGCTGGCATTTATTTCTGGTGATGTTGATGGGTCATCTTCACTTTAGTTCTTGATTCTAGGTTACCTCTATGAACTTCTGACACCCAAATACATTATATACTGGAAAAAAGCTCTAGAGCTTGAATATGTGATGTATATGTGCTACTCATCTAGCTGTGTTTGTTCAGTTTTGAGAGGAAACTTTTGAGAGTGTTATGTTATGAATTGCATGCTTGTTGCTTGTGCGCTTGATGGCTGCAATAATACATTTTCACTTCAGCTCTCATGGAGTTAGTATCCAAAGACCGTCATACAGATGAAGTCTAAAATTGTAAACAAAGAAAAGATCTGGGTTTAATGCTGAGGGAAAAGGATATTTTTTTTTCTTTTTTTAATGAGGTAATTGCATTTACTTCCAGCTCTAGCTGCCCTTTTTTTTTTTTTTTTTTTTTTCATTCTCTTACATGTATATTAAGAAAACTTTACCACACAAACATTTGTAAATTCTGTAAGCTTAGTTTGCTGTCTAAACCATTAGGAGATCAGACTTCACGTTTTCTGAATTTTCCCTGGAATGTTTTTTGTAACTTCTTTTTTTTTTTTTAATTAAAAAATAAAATTCTATTTTTCCTCTCCAATTTTACTGAGAATATAGTTGTCCCTTACCATGTGAGAGTAGTGGGCGAGTGTCGGCATCTGCAGGACTGAGGTTGGTGCTGTGATGGACTCACTGAGTAATTGACCAAGATCAAAAAGGAACAAAAAAATGGAACAGCCAGCAGTGTGGCATTTCATAACTGGTTAACTAGCAACCTAAATGTTAATGTGTTTCACTTCTATTCAAGACTATTAATACAGAAAAGTAAAATTTAAGTTTAATGATTCAAAAATGTACATTTTATTAAAAATGACAATTTATATTCATAAGAATTTATAATTTTAGTAATACTTCCATTACAGGTTGACAAGGTTTTTTTCCCCATGGTACAGTCTTGCTAATTATGTATTTCTAAGATGCTCCCTTGCCCATTATATACATTTAGTTTATATCCTACTAGAGATTTTTAACAGTACAAACAGGTGAGCGTACTTGTATTTGTACATGTTATTTTGCAAGGATGTGTTGATTTTAGTAAAATGTGTAAATGTGCAGCGTTTGGAGATAACTGTTGTACAAAGTGGTGAGATTTTTAAGGATGTGGTCTGAATCCCTACAATACGTAAGAGAATGTTGCAATGAGAATTCTTAATGCCCTGACTGGGATAAAAGGTTTCATACACTGTCAAATATGATTGTGTCACAAATCTAACTTTAACCTGCAAGTAATATTCATTAAAAGATAATGTTCTCTGTCAGTCCTAGAATAACAAATTTGAAAAAAATAAAAAAAAAGTCAGTGCTTGTTAATAGTCTGAAGTGTTGCAAAATTTTCCAATGAACATGTGTTAGTCATGCATATGTAAATTTGGGCGTGATTCAAAAATATGCTTTTTTGTAGCATTTCTGTATATGTTTTTTAAAGCTGGATAGAATCCTTTTATAGCCTTATAGAGGACTCCTGTGATGCCAGCGTCATGGTTTTATTTGTGGGTTTGGGGTTGGGTTTTTTGTTTTCTTTTTTAGATAAAAGTGAACATTGTTTTATGTAATCTTAAAGATGGTGATTGCAATTCACCTTTATTTTCAAATACAGTTCCTAGTATTTACAGAATTACTGTTTACCTCTTGGAATTGGATTTTTGATCTCAAAAATGTGGATACAATATTCTTATGAAGGTATATATCAAGGTAGGAAGAAATGAGCTACGTTGACAGATGTGGACTTACATACTAATTTTTAGTGCTGAGAAGTCTAGAATATGGAATATTGTGCTGTTTTCTTAATGTAGAATAACTGCGTATGATATGATTAAACAGATTCTGGTATTTCGTTGTTGAAGATCTTGCTGTGCATGTTGATCAGCCCTGGTTTTGACCTTCTGGTAGAGATGTCTGTTTCTGACTTTTAATTTCAACATTAAAAGTACTATCAGTCATAGCTATCTAAAAAAAAGAGGTAAAAAAAAAAAGAAATAACATGACAGGTCATAAGGGTGCCATTTTTCTGAGCACATTTCATGCAGAGTGCATGGTTTCTTTTTTTTTTTTTTCAAGCGGAGACTTTAGAGCTATGCCAAATTCTGAGTCTGTTCTGTGCAAGAGGAGAATGTCAGGGTGGTGTCTCAACTTGTCTGCCTGTGATACAGGACCTTGATAGGGAGGCAAGTGTTATTAAAGCTTTCCTAATGTTTTTAAGTCATAAATGGCTGTCTAGGAGATAGCTCTGTTTTCATTGTCTGTACAATATTAAAGTCTAATGAATCAAGATTGCAGAAGAGGTGATTCCAGTTTAAGATTCTGATACTTAAAAAAACAATTGGACCAAATTTTCATCTATAAAACTGTTGTAACCATGAGGAAGGAGGAAAAAGCAAGAATTTCTCAAGAGGTCAGAAATATAAGGTGGTTGTGTGTTTCTGTCAACTGTAAAGTACAGATAAGTAAGCAAAACTGATACCAAGGTAAATTAAAAAGCAAATCAAGTATTGTTCTCTGTGCTGCAGAGAAATTCAACCATATATGTTGGTAATTTCCACAAACTCATATCAGGGTAAGTTCAAACTCAAGCAGAGTGTGTTACCTGTTTATTTAAAACTAGTATCTATTTTCGTGATACAAAAGAGACTGAATATATGCAATATAATTGAATTTATGGGAATCATAGCGGTAATGGACTACTTTGGGGTTTTGAGGAGCACTTTTCTTACAAGCTGTTGAGACTGGAGATCTCAATGTTTAATGTCACTTTCATCGCAGAAACCTACTCCTGCCAGTTGTAAATTAGGTAGAGAACAAAGGTGCAGTACTTCGGCCTTTCCAGTTTAATCACACTTCTTTGTGTGCATGCATGGCAATTAAGGAATTTTGTCTGGCTGCAAGGTGGTAGCATCACTGTTTAGCTAAAAGTATTTTATGCAAAGTAAGATGGTAGATTAAACAAGATAATGCTACTATAAAAGGTAATTTGCCCTAATACGTAATGCATTTAAAAGGCAAAACACTGAGGCAAAACAAATTAATTCTCATGCAAAAATCGATGAATACAGTTTTGTGAAACAGATGATGCTCTTCTCCCTTGTACGCGAACTACATCGAACTAACTCAGTATGCTAAGTGCTATCCTTCTGGTCCTAGCTGCGTTCATGCTTTTATAGCATTTTTGGTAGCCCAATATTGTATTGAATTTATTGAAACAAGAAGTCCATAATGGAAAATACTGCAGAAGCTCGCTCTTTCCTGCATCAGTATGGTTAGGTGTCAGTGAGCGTATGTATTGTATCATGAAGTGTGGAGACTTTCTTTGCCATGTTAATTTAGTAACTTTGTCTTTGAACTTTGATCTTAAAAACATTATCATAGTGTTGCATAAACAGACTTTCCTGTATTTATTTTTCTTTTAAATGTTTAGAAGAATTATTAAAATATGTGTGTGGTAAGTGTATACATTTCTTAAAGCAAAAACTGGCAACTGTTTGGTGTTCATACAGGAAAATATGATCTATCAAATGAGTAAATATTTTAATATTTAATGATTATCAAATCATTAATATTAAAATATTTAGCAATTATCCAGTCTGGATTACTATGTAACATTTTAAAGATTAAGAAACATGATAGTGAGTGAATAAATACCAAAAAAAGGTTATAGAGAAAAATACTTTGCTTGAGTGTGTGAATTTTTTTCTTTAGCTAGCTTTACATTAAATCATAGGCTTGGATTAATGAGCCGGTTTTCATTTCAACTGCCCTATCAAACGCCTACTCATTAGTCAGCAGCTCAAAGTGTTAGAAGAATGCTCTACATCTGTCACTGGCAGCATTTCCTACCAAACTTGTTTCCACTGAAGCTTGGATAGAATCCATAAAAATAGGATTTAAAATGTGGTATTGTCTTATTTTCTAGATTCTAACCTGTCTCTGAATTCGGAGTTTAGATCTCTCTTAAAATGACTTTTATTATGCCCTTATTTACAAAAAGAACATTTTGTTCCATTGCACAGGTCATCATTATAATCAGACCTAAACATTTTTGCTGCTGCACTGAACTTCTCCCTTCATAAGACCTGTACTGATCAAACATTGAATGCAATATTTATACATGTAAATGTAAGTCAGCATTTGGATAACCAGCATGCTCCTAAGTTTTTACTCTTAAATGTAATTTTTTACGCTTCATTTCTTGAAAATGACATGTGTGATGTATGTAATAAGGCCACACACAGGAGTGAGTTTGGTGGTATACGTTAGCTTTTATACTGGGCTTGGTTAAAATAGTGTGCCAATACTTGAAACAAGCTTCTGCAATTTGCCCTGGGAAGTATGTTTTTGTACCAGATGCTAGTCTTTAAAATATATTTCTTTTAAGGTAACTAATGATTTCTTGTGTTGTACAGCTTTCTGAACCCAACAGATATGTACTGATTGCTCCCCCACCCCCCACTTACAAAACCTTTTGAGTGTACAATATTGGCTGAAGGAAAACTTGGCACTGTTGAGTCTGTGTGTGCTCCAGTGACCATGCAAATATTAGGAAATCCAGACAGAGACAAATCCAGTCACAGGCAGATGTTTGCCAATTCCACTTTTAATCAGTTTTTCCTGTACTAGAAGGAGTAAATATTACCAATTTCTCAACGTGGAAGGTAGAATACTATCTTTTGCCATGCTTCAGTCTTAGGAATTCTTTAAGGAAGCCAAATGATAGTGCATACCCATTTCATTTATTCAGGTAAGGATTTTTTTCTTACCTGTGTATTTCTTTTGATAGCTAGGTATTAACACGGTGTTTACCAACTCTGTTTCCTTGAAGAATTTCCTCTTGGTTGTCCTTTGGAACTGAGTCAGAACCTTGTAGGAGAAGCCCAGTATCCTTCCTATCGCTGCGGTTTCTCCTCCAGAATGTATAGTATTCAGTGCCTTTTCTCCCCTAAAACAAAATTATTGTGTTCGAGTAACTCATTGTTCAGGGTTGTGAAGAGACCTTTATTTTCTATAGCCTGACATAATTTGTGAGAATGGCAAGTTTTGCTTAGGCTATAATTGGAGGGAAAGAAGTAAATTACATTGGTTGTACCAGTAAAAGCGAGTCATGTTTATTGCTGTCTCTTTTTTGGGTGGCTGTCTGGTGAACCAGATAATGGAATCAACATGGCTCAAACTCACCCTTTTCCTTCTCATTTTAACTCTGCTCAGTTTCCTAATCTGGTTCAACCATGCAGCTGCACAAGCCCTCGTACAGCGATTTCAAATGGTTGCGCACGTGTGCCTCAGAAGAGGTGGGATTGCAGCAGTAGCTCGTATAGACTTAGCTCAGCTTAGGCTACCATGGAACACAGTCTAAGTTAACAGAAAACCAACCTGACAATAAAGTAGCTTTCTGATGAATTAGTGGACTAAACCAACTCAGCTGTGAGTCTGATGACCACTGAAGTAGATGAGAGCAAAATAAAGCAGAGAGGAATGCAGGAAGGGGACTGAAGCAGTCTGCAACTCGGCCGGCTTAGGTTGCTGAGGAATAGCAACTTCAGCAGTTGTGGAATTATGCCTTTTAGTTACCTTAGAGTTCAGACTAAATAGCCCCGTCCTCCCCCAATCCAAAAATGAAAACTCCTCATATAGTCTGAGAGGTAACCAACTTTGTCCAAGGTGTCTTCATGTAAATAGAAGTTCATCCAATTTTAATTATCTTATATGTTGTTGCTTCTGTCACTATCAGTTAGAATAGTAGCTAGTTCAGGATGGAAATAAAGGCAACCTTTGGGCAGGTGAATTTGTTTTTCCGGGGGGGTGTTGTTTTTTTAAATCGCAACCCAAATGCCGTATTTGTTTTGAAAGAAATACTACATAGCCTCCCAGTGTAAAGAGCATTTACCAGCTATAGTAACCCTGGACCCTAAATGTAACACATTTAATTATATCCTGAGTACTTTATAGGAGGATTTTCCTTCATTCCCATCATCAGGAATTTAGAAGTGATGAGCAGGGTTCAGAGGAAACCTGTAATAGCTACAGTTTTGCTATACTGTCAATATGCTTTTTCATTCATTTAATTCTAAAAATGGGTAGCCGAAGTTAATACAGTTTTTGATTCTCTTGCAATAGAAGTGTCTTCATAAATTTGTTCAAGTAAGCTCTTTCTCCTCCCATTGATATTCATTAGCTCCATTCCACTTGCACTCATATTCTTTTCCTCCCCATTAGTAAGTCAATTCCTAACTCAATTTTCTTTGCAATTTTTTTCCCAAATGAAGTTGCTCAAAATAATTCAACTTAAGTAAATATTTTCTCTTGGTGGCAAATCAAATATTTGAAGGCTGAAACAAAGGGAGGGTATACAAACCTCCTGAGCAGAATGTACCTCTCAATCTGGACAACTTGTAAGAAGATACCAGATTTTGTTAACGAGCAAAAGGTCTTACAAACACTGAAGTTCTTCAGCTCCACTAGCGTCCTGTCAGAAGCACACCAGAAATACAATGAATTATGGCTGTTTGAACCAGTTTCATGGTAGTTTACTAAGTACTGGCCTCAGATGTAACACAGTCCTGCAAAGAAGAAGAAATGTGAACAGGGTATGTGTATCTTCGAAGAGAAAACTTACTTGAATGTGACTTAGTGTTCTGCCAATACTACTGCTAGCGCTGCAACTGTCACATTTACTCTCTTTAGTGAAGAACAATGCAGGGGGTTGACTCTTAAACCATTACCTAAAATTTGCTAATGAACCTCCAACTATTCAAGCCATGCTTATGTATAAAATAGGAAATGGCACTGTAACAAAAGTAACGTTCCCCTTTTGCTCTGTTGTGTTCCAGTACAGTGGTTAAGTTGTGTGCTGTTGGACCAGCGGTCTTCATATCCATTTTAATCTTTGCAGGGAGTTTCAAAGAGACAGAAGCAGCAGTTGGCCATTGAAGCAAAGACATGAGTAGAGAGGAGGAGAAGTAGAGCAGCTGCCTCTTAAAGATGTGGTTACCAGATAAACTGGAATTTTAAACCTAATTTTTGCTGCTTCATACCACAGCTTATCGCTATAGAACAGTCTAATTGTACTTTAGATGGGGAAAAGACAGAATTTGCTTACAAAATTCTGCATATGAAAATACTGCAAAAAATGATCCTGAGTTGTTCTTCAGTTTTCTCCTTCATCCATCAAGATCTTGTAGAAAACTTTGAGGTCAGTCTTGTTTTTGTTTTTAAATCTAGTTTTGTTAAAAGCATCTCTCTGTGGTAGCTTTTTGTTTTATAAGACTAAAACTCCACATCTAAGGTATACCCAGGGGATATACGGATATAAAAATCTGACATTTTTGAGACTACACCTCCCGTTTTTGCCTAGACGGGAAGGACAAATGATTTGAATCTCTGTAGTCTTAGGGAAAAGGTTTAAAAAGGCATCAGAAATTCAGGTAGTCCATTTTGATGTTCTCAAAAGCAGGATCAACTAAATTTATATCACTCATTAAGTTTGGCTATTTTTTAAATTATTAGAAAGTTTGCAGTCTCTTATTTTGTTTCACTATGCTTATTGTGAGAGGATTTCATTTAATATCTAACCTAATCTTCCTTGATGTAGGAGGAATTTACTGTCCACAGTCAATGTAGAAAAACTAATTCCCTCCATCTCCATAATTACTCTTTAAAGTACTTGGATATTCTTAGTCTAGTCCTTTCTATCAAAAAAAGAAACAACCCCAAACCAACCAACCAAAAAAAACCAACCCACACCACACCAAACAGAGCAGCTTTATTTTTTTTTTAACTAAGTAATATTTTCTAGATTGGTTGTCTTTGGGCTTTCTCGTCCGGTTTACATCCTTCTTCAACTGTGACATCCAGGAGGTACTACTTCAAATCGGGCCTTGTCAGCAATCAGTAAATCCAATTGATTTCTTCATGTCTTATGGGTAATATTCCTCTTTTTTTATGTCCCAGTTAGTCTTTTCCCTTCATCTATTTCAATAATATTCAGTACAGCTCTAACTCAGCTTTGACAGTGTATTATTGTAGTGCGATATATTCTAACCAGGTATGCATATGCCCTATAATTTGTTTTTGTTCCAAATTTTCATCAGCAAATTACCTAATTGAAAAGTCTCTTCCTCTTTTTGTGATGTACTCCTTTTTTGAGCAGATATAAAGTTAGGACAGTATCATAGATCAAGTAATCTATTTAAAGGTGACATACTGGTGCAAAGAGTATTTGGGGAGAAGAACAGGTTTGAAGATGGTACAAGTATAACATTGCCTGTTTCTCTGAACATCCCTCCCAGAGGTGCAGACCTAGGAGCCAAAATGGTCCTTCAAATAGCTCATTGTAAAAGTAAATGTGCGAGTCTCATATGATGAAGAAAAGGTTGCTTACGCTTTTGTTCCAAATACCTTAAGTAATTTAACTAAAGAGTTTAGAAATTGTTATGCTGTGCTTTCTTTGTATTTCTGGGATTATGTGGCAAAACTGTTTTCATATGCCTATATATTGGTTCTTAGTGCTGCAATACTTTTTTTTAATTATTAAAAACTAAAGTTACTTATAATTACTGAACTTTCTAGAAAGGAAAACCTGACTTTTGCAATATCCAAGTTTAACAATGTTAAGTTAAACTTGATAGGTCCATTTCTAGATTGAAAGAAATATTCAGATAAGCATGAAACATGAGGTTTTCATCTCCTGAATGTCATATGTATATTTTTTATTCATAACATAGATATTAGCAACCAGTCATAAAACACTGAATGGGAATGCTTATGAGGTTTTGTATTTATAAATCACTGATAATAATAATGCAAGGACCTGTGTCTTACTGTGAACTACTTTTTAATATGGCTCTTGAAAGCTAAAGTTGTAGATGTTGCCCTCAGTGCTGTGTTTTTCCACGGTTAAGTTGAACTCCTGTTTGGTAATTCTTGGCAACCTTACTGAAGGAAAGATTAAGCTTTTGCCTTTTTCAGGAAAGAGGGGGAAAAAAAAATGCATGTGCTCTTTCTAGCAGGTGCACACTGAATATTATCTGGGGGGGGAAATAATAGAGCAGCAATAAGATCATCCTGGTTTAAAAAAACAAAGGCCAAAGACCCGTCGCCCGCTCAGGCTGGGGTTTGCCAAGCTCCGCGTCTGCGGGGGCCGGGCCCGGCGCCGCGGGAGGCGCGGGCAGGGCGCGGTGACAGCCCCGCACCAGCCTCCGCTCGTTTGCGGCCTCCTCAGTGTCATTTTAAGTTGCTGCCGTTAGCCAATGGGGCTCCTCCCGCCCGCTGACATCACTAACTAGCCAGTTCCCTCCAGCTGCAGAGCGCTTCAGTTTCTGTCTTTTTTTTTAAACTAAAATGGAGGCTGGTTTCTTGCCTTAAGGAGTACATTGCCGTGCCTGCTGGAGCCTAGATGTTGACATGTAACAGAGCTGGCAGCAGGATGGTGGTTGACGCAGCCAATTCCAATGGGCCGTTCCAGCCCGTGGCCCTTTTGCATATTAGAGGTGAGTTATTGTGCGTGTGAGAGTGAATCGCGACCCTCTGACGAGCTAATAAATGGCTATTGTGGTGCTCGGATAAGGGGAGCAGGAAGTCCTTTGTAGCCCAGTTCCTTTCGGTTTGTTACAGCCGCAGCAAAACCGGCGGAGATCGAAACCCGTTTACTATTAAATGCGTTTTGGGAAGATATAAGAATTCATAGAGGCATTGCATACATAGCTAAAAGCAGGTTTTACTGCTTTCTGCCGTAACTCTCCCATCCCCCTTTCAATCTGTGCTGATGTCAAAGGATGTGAAGTCACTACCCCAGAAAGGTACTGAGCGGGGGAAGGGAAGAGCCAAGTATTAGCTATACAGTTTCTATAGAATAAGGGCAAACGTCTGGTGTGCTTCAAAGCCTTTTTTGTGTGAATCGTTCAGACAGAGCTCCTTTAAAACCCGCTGCAGCTCGTAAAAGACTTGGAAGTGTTGGGGCGGGGGGGGAAGAGATGTGACATTTATTATGAAAATATCCTTCATGTATTCAGAAAGCATTTCCTAGAAGAGATGCGGTTCGCCTTTAACAAGCAAGCTCTGATGTGCCTGTCGCTTTGTGCAGTTCTGAATGTTAAATTTCTTCACAGAGTATGTTATTTTGGATTTACAGAATTAGTGCATTGCAAATCTACATTTTATATAATTCATTGGGAAAATACATGTTGGTATGACACTTCTGCATAATACTGAGTGTGTATCTCTTGTTCTGTATTTTTGCAGTTAGTAAAATTTTGCATTGCTTTGGGGGTTTTTTTGTGTATTAGCTGGCTGTTAACCAACCAAAGCTTTTTTTTTTTAAATGTTTTCCTTAAGGTGGTTTTGGTTTAGAACTTTTTATGAAAGCAGAACATGTGTTAGCTGGGATCGGCACACCTTGAACAATGGCATTTATGTGCAAGAAACACAGCTGATACCGTTCTTAATTGCCTTTGCTTCTCAGCTTTCACTGGTGTAGGCGAGATGTTAGTACTGCAAAGAGTATTTTTTCATTAATATTCCATACGCTGAAAAAATTTTGCTTTGAAAGTTTAAAAACTGTTCAGAAGCCTGCTCCTTTAAGCAGTAGCACTGGTCTTCATGTATTAAGAAATCACGATTTCTCTTTACATTTTGAAAGAGCCATATCCTTCTCTGTCTGAAGTAGGACTGAATGTATTCTAGAAGACTCTAATTTTGGTCTGTGAGTGGGGAGGAAATGCGATAAAATTCCCTTGAGTTAGAATAGGGACTGTGCTTGTTGTCAAGGGAATATAAACGCAACTGCCTGACCTGTAGACAGGCCTTCGCTTTTCTCTCTGCGCAAATCACCTTAATTCTCTGATAGATGCTGCCTTTTGGAAGGGGAGAAGCACCCTCTTTTAAAGGTGCAAGTTAGGAAAACGAGCCAAGGTTGGAATCAGAATGATGAAACGTTGTAATGATGAACCTTAATAATCCTGTCTCTCAATACGATAACAAGGTTCTTGTCAGTGAATTTATTATCCCTGTTGTTGCGCCAATCAAATACATAATTGTGGAAACAACAGATTTTAAGAAACTGTTCTGAAATTTACTTTCCTAAGACCTAAATTTTTGGTGTGCTGGATAATACAGTAGTAACGTAGAGGTTAAGGGGTTTTGCGGTTTGGTTTGTTGTTTTTTGTTTTCTTTTTTTAAATGGGTGATGAGAGTGGACTTTCTTGTAAGCAATTAAGGAATAACTGGGAGATTGTTTCGCGTTTTTCAGGTGGTAGGAAATAAGATGGGTCTCTGGTATTGTAGCCCGGAGGAGTTTCTTGACACTGGGAGAGGAAAAGCATCTCTTCCATACATACATGTATACAGAAGTTGCTTTGGGTTTTTTTGTGTGTACCTCATCTCACTAGCTGCTCTGATGTTACCAGTACTGATCCGCCTCCAAAATGAAGCCTGTCAGAACAATACATACAAAATTAATAGCAGTAAAAATTAACTGGTAACTCTGAAGCCTAATGACACGTTTACTGTTTGTCCCAATCCATGCTGCTTTTACAGTTGTCCTTTTACATCATCTGTTGCAGTATAGGACTAGATTTCCAGTGGAAGTACTCCTCTTTGCAGCCGTAAGAGCTGAAACTTCAATGTCAAAAGGGAGGGGGGCACAAGCCCCTCAGTTGTTTCTGGTAGATCTAGTTTGTTGTAATAGAGAAGATACTGCTTTATCACCAATTTCATATAAACTTTAAACTAAAATTTTGAGATGGTGTATTGTATTTTATTTTACCCTTATATTGTAGCTACCATATTTGCCCTTAACCTTATTTTTAAAAAAATTTGTGAAGCCTTGTAGACTACACTATCAGGACTTCTTTGAAAATAAAAATTGCAATCTTGCTTTTAAAGTTAATTCTAAAGCACTTTCTGTACGTGGATTGTACAGAGTATGTAATGTTTGCAGAATAAAGAGGAAGTCTTCTGATCTGGCATGGGATGGGAGCTTGGTCTCCTTCCTCCTGCCCCTCCTGCACTGCAGACAGCTTTATTGTCTGGGCTACTTACAGCTTTGCCGAAACAACACAGTTGGAAAAATAGATGCAGGTGGTTTTTAAAAATGGTGTTACGAGTCTTGTGAATAGGAAATAAGGGTGTCAGGATTTTATTGACTGGTGTTGCTGACACTGCTATCTGCACCATCACCAATAAGGAGGAGCAGTAGGTATTTGTAGGATAGGAGGTGTCAGGGCCCCAAATACCCGTCCTCCAGCAATTCATTTGGCTGCCAGTGCTGAAGGTCATCTTGGATATGGTGCAGCCATGTAATCTTGAGTCAGACTGCTGTGGAAAGAGCTGTGAGAAGTCTTGTCGGGGTTCCCCTTCCACTCAGGAGTTGTCTTTAAGCTCAGGCCCTTGGCCTTAGTTGTTGCCTCAGCTAGGTTGCAGCTATGTGGTTGTCCAGCCACGTACCTCGCTGATCTGGATCCTGATGTGTTGACTACCTGGCTTGTTGTACCTCTTCACTGTGGACTTGCTCAGCAACCACTGGACTGTTGGCTGACCCTGATCACTGTCAGTACGCCTGCTCTCCTTTCTTCATTCAGATACAGTGAGACTATGCCCTTTGTCACAACTGTAGACTGTTGGCAGTTGTTCAATGTGTAGAAATCAGGTCCACGGAAGATGACTTTGGACCCATTGTTGGAAAATACCAAGCACCAGAAGAACCTAATCCACGCTGAATGCAAGTGGCGTGGAGCCATTATTGTATGTTATTTGCTTGTGCTGAAAGCACTGGCTCAGTGAGAGTATTTGGCCTGCTGGGGTAGTGAGCCTTTGGTCATTCCACCCACAACAGGCTTTCCAGGAGATCCGAGTTACACTACTGCTGCATTGATCTTTCTAGAGTACAAAGATAGTGCATAATAGTCAGCTGAGCTGCTTGTCACTGATTATCATGGTGAACTGAAAACTTACCTTGTATTGGAACAATCCAAAGCTTCCAAGAAAATTACAGTTTCAGTCTGAGCAGCTGTTAAGGCCGTGGAATAACTACTATGGTTTGTGATCCTGGATAGAGACTTGAGCTTGTAGCTGGCTGTGAAACAAACGGTGTAGGCAAAGCAACGGGGCATGGGATATCTGCATGGAGTGCTCCTTTAGGATCTTCGTGCATAGACAGGTCACTAGGTATGAAGATGACATTAGGACAGCACAAAGAGGAGGGTTATTAGCTATTATGAATTTAAGATTTTTTACAACAAGGAGGGAAGCAGAAAGCAGAACTGGATGGTGTTTTTCAAAATGCATCTTTCTACTTATGGGGCCCTTCTGGCAGCTAAACCCCTAGGGTGATGGAAGTGCACTCAAGGCCCTGACAGGAGGATCCACATAAATGAGATGAGGCCTGGGGGAAGGAATCAGGGCCTTTTGATTTCCATCTCAGCACTTCAAGCAAAGAAAGCTATAAAAGCAGCATGGATTAGGACAAACAGTAAGCATTTGTCACTAGACTTCAGAGTTACCAGCTCATATTTACTGTTGTGAATTGTCTTGCTAAAAACTATAGCTGTAGTACAGAGTGCAGTTACAGGTAGAAAATAATTGTAATTCATTCTGTAGGCAGATCATAAATGTTTATTCATTGGGGGGGCAGACATTTTTCATTAGGAGTACAGTTCAATGCTGTTAAGAAAAATCTCTTAACACTGTTTTATCAGTACGTAGAAGTAGCCCAAATGCCAGTGTTTTTATGAACTCAAGACAGATATTTGAACAAAATATAGGTAAAGCTCTGCTCTGATCTGCAATGGTAGAATTAGCAGAATATAGAAGTTACTTTAGTGGCTTAGTGGCTGAATGGCTGGGACTGGTAATGTCTGCTCATGCTTTTCAAAAATTATTTTCAAGATGTTTTGCAAGACGTACTGAAAGTTGTGTGGGAAGGAGGGTGAGAACACCCTGATACTGTGTTAACTCAAACTGATGCTTCCTGTAGGCCATAACCTGTTTCAGATATCTCATTGTCCATCCTTCTCCTCTGCCTTCCAGAGCAGCAAGGTTTTTTGGAGAGATTCGAATTCGTCACTATTTAAGTGGCTTTAGATTTTGTGAAAGATGCTTTGACTTTTTTCAAAGAAAATGTAAGTGATGTTAATTTGGTCCATTCTTTCTATGTGCTCCTTGTACGTATTAATGAGTAAGGGATCCTGGAAGGTCATTCATATTCTGTCTTCACATAGTGCTTTTCTACAGTGATAAAAATGTCAGTGGTAATGTTTTTGTGATGTAAATATCTGAGTATTTAGATAGAAATTTGCATGCTTGTCAAAGCATTGTGAAAGATCATTGTTCTGTTGGCTTAGGTACTAATATAGCAATCAAGCACCTGTCCGTGGTGTTTTCTCTGAGCTTGGACCACCTTTGATCTGGAGCAGAAAGGCTACCTGATCACCATGAACTGCTGTCAGGTTCTTAAAACAACCAAGTGCCGTCCAGCTATTGCAAGGTGCATTTCCACTTAATTTATATTTTCATACTTGGCTATGAAAGGTCAAGTCCCTTTTGACAATGTGTAAACATAGGAAACAGCTTCTAAGTGAGCTGCATATTGCATTTAAACCTGAAGTATGCAATTTATTTCTTAAAGGAGAAAAGCTCGGCTCTTTCGTTTTAGAAAGAACCTAACGTGTTTCTTTTTCTTGAAAAATAAATGACTGAAGATACTTTTGTCTAACCATATTCGCTAAAAATCACAAAGGCTCTTGCTTTGCAGGAATTTGTTTCTGAGCTAAAAAAAAAAATAATCTATTTTGTAATTAAATGGGAAACAGAGGCCAAAGCTCACACTTCAGAAGTAATACAGACCAAATTCAGCATGCAGAACAGTAGCCATTAATCTCATGATGTACAAAAGGAAGCTGAAAGAACTGGGTTTGTTTGGCCTGAGGAATGAAAGGCTAAGGGGAGATCTTGTCTTCAACTAACTGATGGGAGGGTATAGAGGACAGAGCCAGGCTCTTCTCAGAGGTCCACAGTGTTTGAGTGAGAAGTAACCAATACAAGTTGCAACACAGGAGATTGCAATTGTATACAAGGAGAAAAATTTTCACCATAAAAGTGGTTAAACATTGCAGCAAGATTCCAAAAGGGGCTGTGAAATCTCTGTGCTTGGAGATGCTTGACTGGACAATGCCATGAGCAGCCAGGTTTATCTAGCTCACTCTGCTTTGAGTGGGGGATTAGACTAGCAGAAAAGATGGTCCCTTCTGGTGAAAATTATTCTATGATTCTGTCATTCTTTGTTGCATGTGGGACCAAAAAATGACTGGCCTTACTGTCACTTAAAAATATTACAATATCAATTTTAATGTACTTTTTTAAATTCAAAGAGCATTATTCTTATTGTAAAGGATCTTTTTTCTTCTTTCCCTTCGGTTACTAAGGCAGCCTTTTTAATATGTTTGGTGCCAGCATGCCTATTAGTAGTACTTTTACCTCTGTGTTAACTCTCAATTTTTGGTGTTAGTGTTTTAAATTATTCTTACCATGTTTTTGCAACCTGTTAAAGATGGGTGACTGGAACCACATGCAGTATTAAAAATATTGGCACACTAAAAAGGATGTTTTGTTCATTTCTTAATATTCTATTAGGAGCTTAGCACTAGTAAAAAAAATTGTGGCAGGTATGTGTTTTTTACAGAACATCCATAACTATAAAAGTATCTTCTGAATAAGCTAGAACTCGTAAATGTACATAGTCAGCTCTTTCACTCACATTTCTCTACATTTATCAGCTTTTGGGAAGATCTAATAGATTTAATTCATTTGCTCAGTATCGTGAGATTTTCCTGTAGCTCTTTCAACAAGCTTTAAACTGACAATGAATACAGCATTAACAAACTGTGTGACCTCGCTATTCATCTTCTGTGGTGTTTATGAAAATGTTGAACAGTGTAATTTCTACCACAGATCTTTACAACATGTTTCTGGTAATCTTTCTGCATTATAAAAACATTATGTTAAAAGTCTAAAAGTCTAGGGATAATTGTCATTTACCAACTTTCTAATACTTTCTAAGAACTCGATAAATTTCAAGCATAATTTCCATGTGCTCAGTTTGCCTTTTTTTGAGTATTAATGTTTTATTATAGTCTGAAACTGGCCTATACTGATTATGAAAGCATACCTAAGAATCTCAGAAAGTCACCTTTCATGCTACTGTGTTTTTGCTGTTAGTGTATACTGCAGTGGAAAATGAATCTGTTTTATTCCTTCTGTATTTTCTGTGTAATGATAATCTTCACCTTCACACGCATCTTGCATTTTCCACATAAGTAGGTATTTTTAAGGATGATGAATTTAACTGGTCTGAGCATGTATGTTTATTTAAATATTAATTTCCTTTAATCCTTCAACACATTTAAATTTAGTAAACATTTAAGGTACAGTGACTCTTTGTTGTAAGAAGTGAGTAAAATCTTCCTGAGAAGAAAGGTACATGGAATAGACGTCTTAATAATTTTCTTCAGAGATGCTTCCATCACAGTAATGAATTGTGCTAATTCTTTCAGTGAATTTAAATTAAAAAATTACAGCTACTTGTAAAATTGCAGGTTTGTTTTTACTTTTGTGGAAATATTCCTGTGCAAAAGACCTTCAAAACTTTTTTCGCCCCTGCTAATCCAATAAATGGGATTTCCCATCACCAGCACACATCTTCTGTCCTGCTTGTAGGTGATAGTTGTTGTTGGTTTTGGATCAAATGGATAAACCTCAGCTGAGATTTAAATGAGATAAAAATACTTGTTCTTCCCTTTTCTCCCATATGAGCCAATTATAATTTGATAATCTGAAGGGGTGAGAACAAGCTGCATGTTTGGGCTGATAACTGTGCCTTCCTGCCAAGCCACCCAGACTCCATTGGTACTCAGCCTGACTCCTGGAGCTCAGTCATCCATCTTGCCAAAAGCTTCCTATATCCTCATAGCAAGTTCTCAGCCACTGCTGCTCTTTAACATTGCTTAACCAGTTGTACACTGAATCGTTAGCTTTGAAACCCACCCACTGTTCCTTTCTAAAAGTGTTGCCTCAAAAAGGAGAAACAAGACCATCTTCCTCAAGAACAAGCAGCAGGTCTATTCTTAATGAACCTAGGCCTCTTGTATCTGTAAGACTGTGAAATCTTTACTTAAGAGTTTCATCTATTAGTATTAGATAATAATCTGAATTGTCAAAGGACTGATATTGGTACAAATGACTGTGTTATTGTATTGCTTCTTGTATGGTTTTGCTAGATTTTTTTTCAAAGGACATCCAGACATAGCCACAGTACATAGACTGATGGTTTTTTACTGGTATATACTGACACAACTCCTGGGGAGTGTTTTTAATACTTGACCAAGAGCAGATTTAAAGGAGATTGCTTAGTTATCACTCCTGGTGCATTTAACATGGTGGCATGCTTATTAACTCTTCGCTTACTGTGCATCACTTTGTATCGGAGGATATATTTTACCTCCTTACTGCTTTTCCTCTGTGTGCCCTGTCATTCTGCTTACTTCACTTTGTTGGATTGTTTTTACCTTTGTATAGATCCTTTGCCCATATGAAGAGTGTATGTATAAGTTCTGCTGCTGGAAACAATGAGGATGTTAAGTGTTCACACTGCACTTAAAATCTCTAAGGGTATGACTGTAAAACGTCTCTGGAGGGGACTTACTGTTGAGCTGAAAATTCCGTGAAATTAGAGGAAGGTGGTCAGCTGGAATTTTTAAGTTGCATTTACTGACTCATGATGTAATTTGCATGCCCTTTCAAGGAAGCAAAATTATATCCGCATAAATGCGTATTTTCTCCAATTTTTATTCATCAAAAATATTCTGTTTTGTGATTGTTGCTATGAAATATGTTTTAAGATTAAAATTCAGTGTAATCTGTTTCTGAGGAAAATTTTTATTTCTATATCTGTTCAAAGCTTTTAATAATTAATTTAAACTTACATAGTCAGCTAATTTTCTCCATCAAACACCGTTAGCTACTGAAACTGCATTGTAAACCACGCAGGTTAAGAGAGCACCAGCAATATTTAATAGATACAGGAATATTTACATCATATGCAGACAAGATGTTCCCCTGGTGGAGGTGGCTTTTATGTTCTAACCTTTGTCAGAGGTAAGCACCCTATACCAGTGAAAGTACAGTCTTGTCAGCCTGACAGAGCCGGTGCATGGCTTCTGCCCACATGCTTGTGTCCCAAATGACAGAACTGAGTTAAATGATCCTCTGAGTGCGTGATATCTTAAAGCCACATCTGCACCTCCACATCAATTCAACTTAATCCACATACAAATCGTGCAGTACCATTTCTGCTATAACTTGCCAATTAAGTTTTCTTTTTCAAATGCAGTTAAAATTAGGGGTGGAATCTGACTCTGGATTGTTATTAGTAGTGTAAGTGACAGTTTTATGTCAATTTTCATAATTGCTCTTGTTACTGATAATGCTCTGAATTTTATGAAGTAACTATTTTTTGTTTCACATATCATTTTTTCTTTGTGTAATGTAAAAGATGTAAAAATGAAGTAAAAAAATCATTCATTTGGGACTCTTCTTGTTGTTTGTAGCAGTCTGCTAGTTTGAAACACTTTTTCATTTTTGAGGAGTTTTATGGGAGGTTTTTAATTTGCATTTTTGGATTAAAGCTACCAGCTGTGTGGCTTCACACAGCCTCTAGAACCAAATTCTCATATTGCTTTTGTATTTAAAGTGAAAGCATAACAATGTCAGTGGTGTTTCAAAGGTGTCCTATGTTCATTCAGCCATGTTGGAAAGAAAACTTGAACAAAATATTGATCAAAGCTTGATAATTTAAGGAAAAAGTGTCTTGTCTGTCCTTGGGGTGTAATAAGTATTTCTTCAAAAATATTTTCCAAACAAACTGTAACTAGTCTTAACACTAGAATCTTTCTTCTAACCTATTCCCAGAATATTTTTATATCTTTTGCTCCTGTTACACCTAATCTTCTATATAAAGTATCTTAAAGTCAAAAAGTTAATGCACAGGTTTTTTTTGAGGACTGTCTGTTAAAGTTATTTGCATGCTATAAAAGCTTCTGTGTTCTTGTCCCAGTAGGAAATTAAGATCTTACTGACCTTTGAATCAGAATAAACACATTCTCTCTAAAGTAAAATTTTGAGCATATACTTCACTGCATAACTTTTCTCACTCCCTCTTATTGGAAACTCAGCATTCATTAATGTAGCTTAAGGGATAAAGAATCCTAGAGCTTATTTTTAAATGGAAGAAATTAAAATAAATTGCTTTCATTGCACATCTAAATCTTCTCTTGAAAAATAAAATTGTGAATAAAATAATATTTTGGGAAATGTGTTGGGAGTGAAATGTCTAAACATGTTCAGGGCTTCTGGACATGGAGTAGTGGGTCAGTCTTGGATTCATAGCTAATAAAGCCAAGCAGCTTGTTTGTGCCCTGTAAACTTACAGATTTGTTGGAGGCTCCAATTTAAATGTATTACATAATGAAATTCTCCACGTTTTCTGCTGTGTGAGAGGGGTGGAAATTTGGTGCAAATTATCAGCAGAATGTCGGCTTTTCTAGCAGCTAAGCAATATACTCTGTTAGGGACATTGTTGCTAATAGGTAGTTTCTGTTCTTACTGGAATTCCTTTGTGAGACTGAAGATTAGTTTGACCAGAGACTGAAGACATCTGTTTGAAGGAAGTGTACGTGTTTTCAGACAAATATGATATGAGTAAAATAATGTTGGATTGTGCAGGAATGATTTTTGAGTTAAATGGAATATTATTAAGCACTTCATTCCTGACAAAATGTGCAGGTATATTATATCTTGAATATTCTTAAAATATGATTATTTTGAAAGCGCATAGTAGTACATTTTGAAATGGGCATAACTGGCTTTCTACTATATTGGAGTCAAAACTTTCCTTCCTGAAAGGCAGTTTTTATTTCCTAGCAGGGAACTGCTGGTAATTGCTTTTAGCGTTTGACATGGCCAGCATTGGCTGATAAGCAGGTTACTGACCTGGCTCTAAAATTCTTTTTCCTCTTCCCAAAACGTTGCTATTGTGCTTGACCGTTTCTTTTACCTGTGTCACATCACACGAGGTGTCTAAGTTTCACAGGCATATGGGACTGAGGAAGTGTTGCTTATGCCAAAAGATGAGGAAAACTATGCACTGAATTGGAAAGTAGGATTTTTCAGGGAATACAAAAAACCGCCAACCCCACCCCCCAAAAAAACCCCAAACCAAAAAACCGAAACAAAAACCCACACACAGGGGATGAGACTTACTGTCTGTTAAAATTTAGAAAAAAAATTAAGAAATTACTCTCAAGAAAACCACAAAAAAGTCCTGGTGGTATTTGGTGATACTTCTGCATATCTTGTAATGACTGCTAGAAGTTGTAATGCTGTATGGCGATTCAGGATGATCTTAATTGTTGATCAGCCATTCAGGACCTTAGTTTGCATCTCAGCTCAGAGTTACCCGCACTGTTAAAGCTCTTCCTATGAATAGACTTTTCAAAAAACTTACCCTGTTCCTCATCCTATTTCTAATTTTGAAACGAGTGGAGAATTTAGAAAGCTGATTCACTGTTGTCATCAACGAAAGGTTATGGAAGTTTTTGTTAATTTAAAAATAAATTTTAGCTTCAGACAAGCTGGAAAGTGCATGCGGTTGTGCTTATGACTTAACCAGAGTTTTTGCCTGGGGGCTGGGTATTTGGGTTAGGTTGCTTTAGGGCGTGAAACACTTACGTTTGACCGTAGAAAACCGTGGGGGGCTTTTCTTCATGCTTTCTAATCTATTGTGTCAGCTCTTTCTAAGGCAACGCATGACCCAGCATTCTTCAATGAATTCTTGTGATATCTGTTAATAATTATTCTAAATGTCATCATTAAATTAACCTATTTTGTCGTTGAGAAGCATCCAATAGAAAGCAAGCAGTAACCCCCCAGGGTTTAGCATATGTACAGGGAGTGAGGAGAGGAAGAAGCAGGGTGATATGTTCTGGGGAAGTAACCAAGTTATTTTACATTTTGGCGGTTGATTGTTCCTTGAATTATGTTTATCGTAGATGTGTGACAGGTAACGTTGATTGGTAAGTTACTCAGACTCATGAGCGGTATCTGGCTAGAATTACGGGTTGGTATGTGGAGTTTGGGTGTGTTTCAGGAAATGGCACTTCTGCTTATAGCAGATGGTTAGGCTTGATTAGCTGATACTTATTTCAACCAAGTGTCCGAAGTGGCAGAGTTTATTCAGTGGTTCATGGGTTTCTTCAATATAAATCTTAATATAAATCTTCTGAATTACACCATGCACTTGAATTATGTTCTGTAATGTAACTGAAGTCTGGTCTCACCACAGTAGTGCTTCATTTTTTCAGAGAGACTGATATATATATATATATATTTAAAAACAATTTTAAAGTTTTCAAATGCAACTGAAGATGTTGCATAGTAGGCTTGTTTTTACACTGTGAGAATGGATTCAAGTACTCTGTAACAGCTAGGAAATTGAGGATTTTTCTCTTGGGTTTCTAGTAAGTGCTTTGTGTTTAAAAATGAGTTTTGCTTCTTATTAACTGTATATATGCCAAAAAGCCCTACTGAGAGTTCTTTATCTGTTTGGTTTCTCTCTTCCTTTGTTAAGACAGGTTTTTTTTTTTCTTCCGTTGTCTATTTGATTATCCTCCTTGTCATTTTTCTCCCTAATTTTCAGGTGGAATTTTTATTTCATTAGCTCAAGCCTATTTTGGCTTGTTTCACTTGTCATTTCCTGTATAAGCGTTCCTGTTCTCCTCTTTATGGTACATTGCCTTTAAAGTATTTATACAGTTATCACTTTTACCCTTCACTTTCTATTTTTAAACATTTTAAGATAGTCTAAAAATCCTTATTTCTCTTAAATAATATTACGAGTATATTCTCAAGGTTTTGAAAAATTTCATATGGCTTCTATGAAAATAGTTGACTTCTGATAGAACTCTTTGTAAAGCAGGAGCTTAGGTGCAGGGTGGTGTTGGCCCACTTTTGAAAAATCATTAGATAATTAGGTGCACAGATTATTCACTGTTGATCTACTTTTATCATCATTAGACTTATGATGTACACCTGGGAAAGATGTTATTGGAAGTAATTTCAGTGCCTCAGGTTGTTTAGTATGTAAAAATTATGCCAAATAGTATAAAATGACAGCAGGCTTTTTTCTACTTCATTACCAGTCAGTCCTTAAAATCTCTGATCTTAAGTCTTTGACAGTTAAGTGTCATTACTTAGTTTCTCTATCCTCAAAACCACAATGTAATCTTGTAGTTAGGAGATAGCTGCCACCAGCAATAGCCTTCAGCACTGGATTCCCCAAGGACTGCAGCTTTCAGAAGGGATTAGTGTTGTGAAGCACCTGTTTTGAGCTTCACTCCAGGACTGACAAAACATGTGCTTCTCATTCCTTTCAGGCTCTCTTAAGCTGTGGGGTTTTTTGGGTGGTGGCTGCTTTTTTTTGCTGTTGCTGTTTAATTAGTCTGATAATGGCTCATTTGATTCTAACAGCCCTTTTTTTTTTTTTCCCCATTAAATGGAGGAATATATTGCTTATATATGGTAAGTCTCATAATCCAATGAAAAGCTGCTCATTTTAGCCAAGAGATTTCTTTATGTAGAAACAGAAAATTTTAAATCTTGTGTACCTTTCTACTTAATGAATTCCAACATCTTGCTCCTGCCTCCCCCCTCCCCCCTTCTGTATCATGATTAAGACTAGTTTCATACACAAGCTGTCATGGGTGAAATAACTTTTTTTTTGTCTTAAGTGGAGTTATGGCTAGATCCAGAATGGAGATCAGCACAGAAGCAATATCAGTGCTATTGCTTTATGGAAAAAATAAAGCTTGAGTGTTCATTACTAACCAGGACTTGTTTGCTGGAAATAGAACTTCTTTAAATAAAACCACTGGAGTACCTGAATGTCCAAAAATTTGAACTACTTGAAAATAAAGTAAAATGCAGCTTGCTTTTGAATTTTAGGTAGAAAATGTGCCACCTATGTGTGATTTTAAACATTGGTTTTTAAACCTTATTTTCTGTCGATATATAGGGAAGTAGTTCCCATATTTTGGGTGCCAGTCTCTTTCAGGTGCGTTACTGAATGTGAAACAGCAGCAGTTAGGAACAGTGCGGTTTCTCCAAATGCAGGGAAATTAAAAGTAGCTTTTATTTCCAATTACAAATTTCTGTTATCTGAAGAACAGCCAAAAGTTATTTCTGGCAGCACCTCAGTTCCTTGAAAGCAAAGGAGTGGACATAGCCCGTAATTACAGCTGATTCTCATTTCCCCCCTCCTGAATGCCTCAACTGCTACTGAGCGGCATGGTGCTGCATACAGGCGGCTGATGCAGCCGAGGGTCACACTTGGGAAGTTTCAGTCCGCTATGCAAGTACTGCTTGAGATTGGGAATTTCCCTTGTGCATCCAGCTACCATTCTCAGCTCACCTTCTAACTGGCCTTGAACAAAACAACAAAACAACTTTACTATGAGAATAGCTGGTTGGAATAGCAAGTGTTTTCGTGTAATCCTTACAGAAGCTCTAAGTACCTGTAAGGTGTTTTTAATTATTGATCAGGAGCTGTTTGGGAATCGTGAGCTCTGTTGTTGTAGATCAGACTAAAAGTCCATCTCATCTTCAGTGTCCTGTTTCTGACAGGAAATGTGTTAAGTGTTTCAAAAAAAACCAAAAAGCTGTTGAGAACTACTCTGTAGGAATGTTTACAGGTATAATACATGGTAATTAGAGAAGGACCTTAAACTTACAGCTCAGTTCTTTTGGAGTAAGCATGTATTCTTTTATGACACTTCACATCCCTTATGTGTGCATCTCTTTATCTTCAATAGTGAGATAAAGAGCAGAAGTTTGTTTCTCTTCTATGCCACTTAAAATGTTTATCTATCACGCTCTCTTGAGTCTAATACAAGCACTCTGTTTTTCCATGAGTGTTCCTGTGGCTTTGGTTGCTGTGGTAATTTTCCTTGTTTTAAGTGTTTCTTTTGGCGAAGAAATGCTTCTACAGGATCAGTAATGTTCCAAATAAAACAATATAAACAGCAGTATGTTTTATGTATTTTCTAGTTCAATGTATGCATACAACAATATCTTGCCTGCTTTGAGTTATCTGCAGCCAAACTCCCACTCCCAGGCTTGCTAGTTACAGTATAAAATGTATTGCATATGGCATATAATTATAGTACTTTCTTGTATTCCTCGAGTTTATTTTTAAGTGCTGCTACAAGTAATAGCTTTAATTAAACTTTTCCATGCATGAGTTGGAAGATTTCTTCCCTCTGCCACCCCCTTATTTCCAATATCATGTATTAGGATAGAATACTGTTAACTGGGAGAGTGTCATCTCTAAGCAGTGTTAATTATTGTCATCATGATTTCAATAAAATCAGTGAAAACTGTAATGAGTTTGTCAAATAATAGAAATGCAATAAAAATTAAGTTCTGTAACCCAGAAAAGTTTTCCTTGCTTTGGATTAGGATAGTAATTTAACAATTTCAAAATAAGGTAAATATTTTAAGTGGAATTTTATCAAATGTTAGACGAGCTTTTGTAATCTTTCTAGTTTTCTGTGATTGTCTTGCGTTCTTCTCTTCTTAAGGACTTGATCACTAGTTCTGGAAAAAACGCTAATTCTGGTAAATCCATGTTTTGACAGATTATGTCCTTTTTCCATGCTTTGCAGTCCCTCTGCCTTCATGTCTGACGATTTCCATTTCTCTTACTCAAGATACTGAATTCTGCTTATTCTTCGAAAAAATGCTGCCACGGTACTGTCAACTGAGATGTCTAAGAAAATATTGCAATATATTGGACTCCCCTTGTTGAAGTACAACTACATAGTGCAAATTACAAAGCTTCACTAAAGCTTTAATGCTGTTTCCTTTTCCAATGGGCATGAAATTTGAAATACACTAATACTTGCTTTTGACCAGCAGAAGGGACCATGTTATCAATATACTTGATGATATGTTCTGGGTAGCACCCTAGTTGACGGTTAAATGTTGTTTTTCCATATCATAAAAAACCCTAGCCCTTCAGTAGGTTTGCAGACACGTTTCGTAAGATGTATTGTCTACTTGCAAGCAGGAGTCACCGTACATGCTCGGACTTTTGCTCTACGCCAGTGTCTTAAGGAAGCAGTTACTTTTAGCATGTGATTTTTAGGGGTTTTTTTCTGTGACTTTGTTTTTGCACATATTCCTTCTCCTCTGTGTGGTGGTCTGTGTATTCTTTGACTTAAACCTCTGTGTGTGTTTCTGTATGAAAAAATCTAGCTGCCCATTTAAAATGAGGGGAACTTTTTTTACTGATATGTGTGTACATAGTCTGATTGGTAGCTATGGGTATCTGATATTTTTAAAGAAAAAAGAGCTATTTTTCTTTTAATGAAATGGGGAGCTGTCAGCCGAGCAAAACTAGTACCTCCGCTGAGCCTTTATATATGAGCAACAAAGTGCTCACACAACTGAGATGAATTTTATCTCTGTATGTATTTTCTGCAAATTATCAACCATGTCTCTTGTTTTCTGCTTTCAAAATGATGTAACGTAGTGAGTTTTACTGACCACAAATTGTGTTTTGTGGTAGAAATTGTATCAACTGTTCTTCCTGTCAGGACACGACCTAAAAACTTCAAACTTCTAGCTTTATTTCAGTTCCAGTCTGTACTAGAAAACAGCTGTTTTGTGTGACATCTCTGGGTCACCTATTTACCCTGTCTTGCCTTTTGTCCTCCATTCAGCAAAATTACATCGTTGTCACAGAAGAATAGGCTTCTATGAAAAAGGTAGGGGATGGATCAATCATCAAAGCCCAGTGATGACACAATTACAGTACAAAACTAAAAAATCTAATTTTTAGATTTGAAGGAACATAAAAAATGTTACCCAGAGAACAGTAAAGTTCTCTGCAGTCCTACAATGCAAAAATATTCATGTATCCTACAATATTGAACATACGTTCAAGCACTTAAAAACTGAACTTCAGTGTTTTCTGGTTTATTTTTACTTTTTCTATTTCAAATTTTCTTAAACCAGGCAAAATTTGTTTTAACATGAAGACAGGCAAAATCTTGATTTGATAGAATATAACTATGTTTTAGTTATTCAGCTATGCTGTACCTTAAAAAAAAAAAAAAAAAAAAAAAAAAAGGTGGTTTCTCAGGGTGCTATAGCCTGTCGGTAGCTCCTGGGTGCAGAATGATGCCACATCCTGGCTGAGAGGCAAGCAAGGACGGAGAGAGGACAGTTACCAGTGTGAACAGTTCGTTTGCAGTGAGCTCATTTACCTTTAACTTGCAGTAGGAACAGCTGAAGACATACCTGAAACTTCCAAGGAATCGGTTTTCATACAAAGTTGACTGTTTAAATTTTAGCTTTTACAACCAATCATCTGTGTTTTGCTAATGCAGTTGGTAGCTGAGTACCTGGCCTTTCCCTGGCTGTCTCAAACTGAGATATGGACTGAAAGTGCTGCCTTTCACAGTGAGATACTGGTATAGTTAGTCTGATAATAAAAGCACAGCTAGTATCAGTTATACAGTGGAAAGAAACATATTTTGTACTTATCAGCAAGTTTGTGGCAAGGCCACAGTCTAAGATGATGTTGAAGATTTTAAACTGAATAGCTACTTCTGTATCAATACTGTTAAAATAGAAGGGGTAGAGCTTGCATCTCTGTAGGTTGTGTAAGTTGATCTAACAGTTATCCTGGGATTGGAAGGAAGGAAACTCTGAAAAACCTGAACAAGACAAAAACCTGATCCCTCAGGCCCAGAGGCTTACCTTGCTATCATAGTACCTATCTTCTTTTGATACTTTTTCTAGTGTATTTTTCTATCTTACAAAAAGGACACTAGGATAAATAATGCAGATTTAGGCATAAAATATGCCATTACAATACTTGTGTAAATCTGTGTCAGGAATTGCTGGACATCCATTCCAAACATAAGACTGAAATTCTTTGTGATTCTGAAAAACTATGATCCTGTTCCAGTAGAAGACCAGAAATAGTACTTATTTAAAGTATGATTACTGATAGGGATAAGTGTTTGGATTGAATAAAGAGTCTTAAGATTATACTAGTGCTACTGCTTAGAAAAAAATTCTGTGAAAATGATGTACATAGTGGCTAGCAAATGGAGGAGGGGGTTGTGTATGGGTTTGTTTGATTTGATTGGGGGGAGGTGTTTGGTTTGTTTGGGTTTTTTTAAAAAACATTGCTCAGTGAATAGCTCCAAATGTCAGTTTTGGAATAATTGTAAGGAGTAGCTTCTGAATAACCATGGCCTTCCCATGGTCGTTGGGGAATGGAGCACCAGCGTTGTTCAATTAATGAAACTTTTACCTAATGGCATTCTCTTCAAATGTCAGTTAACTTCAGCAATTGGAAGTCGGGGGTTATCACTTAATTGAAGTGGAAGGTGATGGAGAAGTCACCATGCAGTTAACTGAAAGAACATAACCAGATAGTCCCTGGCATGTGGCTGAGGATAAATGACTTCTTGGGGCGTCTCGGAGTTGCTCTGCAGGTGTGCATACATTCTCTGCACAAAAATTATGGTCCACTCAAGTCAGCTGCTTAGCCACCTTCTATTTTCTGTCATACTGAAATCATCCTTTCAAACCTTAAAGTAGGGATGATCTTAATTTGATGGCAAGTACTTCAGACAAGTACCACAAGAGATTTGAGGTCCGGACACTTGAAAGCTGTTGATGAACACTCTTAAAGGGGGGGGAAAACCTAAACAAACAAAACACAGTTCCTTAGAAATATATGAGGTTCTCAGTATAAAGAACATCTCTCTCCACTAGAATAACAAGGATGACTGAGGTACTTAGAACAGTTAAGCCACTTCAGAATAAATGGTGAGGGAGGTGGCTTGCCTTGTTGAAGATGTTTCTTGACCCTCTTAGTTGTCAGTCTTTAACTTCTGAGATTAGTAGTAATTACAGCTTTAATGCTTCCTCTCCTTTCAGGTTAGTGTACTGTAAATCACTGTAATTGTATGTCCATTACTTGTAGGATTATAGTCTCTATTTAGGCTTTGGATTTTGTGCAGTATACATTCATAGCACAGTATGAGTGAAATTGTGTTGTTACGCTTCAGGTTGAACCACTTTCCATTTTACGGTTAATTGGGAAAAGGTAACCACTCCAACCACTTTGTACATCTGAGACTTTTTACATTCAGGTCATAAATTTGGCTGGCTTTCAGTATGCAAACTACTCAAATACTCTTTTTCCAGGGGAAATTATTCATTGCTATAGCTAACTGTAGTTTTTAATTCAAATAGATAAAAGCGTGTGTATTCAGATATAAAATTTGTGTGGCTTAAAGTACCTTCAATTTGCTCACAACACTGGACAGGAATTTTGGTTTATTTGCCAGAAAGTTGTTGTTCTGTTTAGGGACACCTGTCATTTAGCACCTTCTTTCTAGTTCTTGAAGTCTTCGCTATCCCAGGTGTCTTGGTGACACTGAAGTGTGCAACTGGTTATGGTTTCTTTCATGTACGCTACATTTTTATTCTGTATGTTCTTCAGGGCTGTTACTGTCTAGGCTTTTTTCCTGGCATTAATCTTCAGAGCAATTCAGTGTACATTAAAAAAAAAAAAAGCCAGCCATTTAAAACTGAATATGTCCTCCAGGTTTATTATAACAAAAGTACTTTTGAAAGCAACTTCTCTTAGGGAGGGAGGAGCTACTCCAGTTTTTGTTATCTTAAGGAGAAGTTTGTCAGGCACTTAAACAAGAGCAACTCATTGTATTTAACTAATCAGCTGGACTGTAGATATGTCAGACATTCAGTTTATTAGATTGTACGTGCGTGTGTTAGGTTGTGTGTGCTTGTATTCAGTAGTACCACTTGAAATACTTGTTTGATGGTAGCTCTTGCTGCTTGTGTTCAAGAAAATTTTAGCGTTTTATGATACTCTAAGGAAAAAGAAAAGCCATCAACTAGAAGAAGTGGGAGTGAACTGCAGAACTGTTTACAAAGGCAATCTAGTCTTACTCTGTTTTTTAACATGCTGTTAATGTCTCAGCAGTTCATATCTAACAATAAAAAAGTCATTATGCAGAAACAAAATGTGTTATGGTGTTAATTTACACAGACTTTCTGTGGTGTGTTCACATTTCTTGTCTTAAGCTTAGTGCTGTAGTCATGTGGCCATTTTAATTGGACGTGAATTTTTGCTGCTGTCAGAATATGGTACTGCTTTCTTTACCTCTGGCCAGTTACTGTAGTATTTCCTAAGTATTGAAAGTCCTGATCCTGAAAGTTTTTGCTGTGTATAATGATCTGTAATTTCACATGCGTTAGTCATCTTAATTGCTCATGGGATTACTTAAGCGAAAAATAAAGCACACACAGAATTTTCTGGCATTGAGGCTAAAGCTCTGTAGAATTTAAAAGGCATAACTTCTGTTCTGTAACTGTTTGAAATGTTAGCCATAGGAGGCATTTTAATTTGTCAATGTATGAACGTTGATAAACAGCAGTCTAGTGTTAGTTCGTTCTTAACAGTAACCTAATCTTAAACTTCTGCATCTATATTTGGACTAGGCTTACTTTAGTTTCAAATTATAATTGGTTGTTTTATGTTAATGTGAGTATATTTTTAATTTTTTGAAGGTTCATTATTTTGGAAAATAGTGATGGCAAAAGTAATGCTGGCTTATTTGCTTATCGATTCTGTGTATTAAGTTTGAACTGTGCAATCTAATTTTGCTTTACATGGAGGCACTAAATTACAGAGGATCAGCAGGGAGGACTAAGGTGTAAAGCACAGGAAGTGAAAATTGGGAAGTAAAAACTTTAAAATTTTTTTTATGACTTAGGTATCCTTGTCAAACAATAAAATTACCACTGCACAAAGACTGTGTAAGGCAAGGCAACCTTTGTCTCAAAAGGTTCGATGTCTATATAACAATGATACAGACAATGAATTATAGAGTGTTACCAAAAGAGTAGAAATATTGTCTTTTTTTCTTTTAAATTTTTTTTTTTAGTTTGTTATTGAAGGTGAGGGAGTCTGGTCTCAGGATATCTGAAGTCTGTGAAATATTTTTAATAGGATCACAGAAGAGAGAAATCAAAACAGTTTCTTATCAGCTGCATCTGAGTGATAGTTAAACAATGAGTAAATATCAGACAAAGTATTTACTCAATTTGTTTTAAAATTTACTGTTAATTTTTTTCATACCTTATATTCATCTTGGTGATTAAGTATGGTCTTTTCTAGAAGGCCAGTGTTGTTTAATTTTGCATTGCTGGCCACAGTTAACCAGACAGACTCCTGCGAGTGCTTAAATAGATTGATAATGCAAGTCTAAGCCTTGTACATGTGAAACAAACATTCAGAATAGTGTTACAAATTGACCAAATAGTTGAAGATCCTAAGTGCGTTGCTCCAGTTTCTTTAAATATTTCTTGTGTTAATGAAGTTTAAAAAAATCTTGAATAGTTGTTCTATGCCTAGATGTGGTTACTGCAGCCTGTTGTGTCATAGGAGGCATTTGATACAAAAATGGACTTTGTGAGGTGGCAGCTCCCGGGTTTAAAAAGTGGCTCTGGCTTAAATCTAATGCTGAAACTGAAGATCCACCCATTTATCTCTAATATGAAAAACAGAGTATTTCTGCAAATGTGGCATAATATTCTTTACACAAACTGAGCTGTTTAGGGAATTCCTTGAGGCATTTTTTAAAGTATGTATTTTTTCCATGCAGTATCTATTTCTGGCAAAGGCAAGTATGCATCACTGTTGCAATTTTGTTAAATCATCCTGTCATGTACAGCGTATTTTACTGGAGTTCGTACTCTGGACCATTATATTCCTGAAAGTTGTTTGAAGATTCAGAAAGTTTTGCTTGTAGTCTTAAACACTGCTATGCCTGTGTCTCGAGAAGTAAAAATGGGGAGAAGAGTAAAGTCCACTACAATATAATTTATAATCAATTATTTTCACTTTTCAGATGTTCCTCCTGCTGATCAAGAGAAGCTTTTTATCCAGAAGTTACGACAATGTTGTGTACTTTTTGACTTTGTTTCTGATCCACTAAGTGACCTAAAGTGGAAGGAAGTAAAAAGAGCAGCTTTAAGTGAAATGGTAGAATATATCACACACAATCGCAATGTGATTACAGAACCTATTTACCCTGAAGTAGTACATATGGTAAGTAATTTAACAATGAGAACTATTTTGAATTTTTTTTTAATTCACAGTTGCTTCTTCAGCTGCATCAATTTATCTTAAGAAATCTTACTGAAATCTTCAAAAAACATCAACTATATTTGCACATCTGCAAAATGGTAATATAACAATGCGTTTAAGTCCTATTGCCAGTGTTGATTCCTCTTCTTTGTAAGATAGAAACTAGACATATATGTGAAGCAGAAGTAAATTATCATTTACGTTGGTAAAAATGAAATCTTGTATTTTAAGGGGGGGGGGAGGGTTGGTTTCATGCCCCCCCCAATCTTTTTTGGAATAGGTGTTCATAAAAATAGGGAGGAGAATTAAATACATCTAGCTGTTAAAAAAACATGTAGATTGCAAAACTGAAAATTTGAAAAAAAATTTAGAAGATTAGAATTAAGATCACCTGTGGAAGCTTGACACTTAATCTTATGTAATCCCCTTCAGTACCAGCAATTGATGTTATTCTGTATTCAGAGGTGAGAATGAGAGTCAGACTTTATTTAGTACACAGGATGGCAGATGAACGTTCTGCTGGAAAAAGCTGTGTGAACCATTCAGACCTGCGTTGTTTCTCCCTTCTCACTATCCAAATCCTAGCCAGCTAGACCTAGTTTATTTTTCTGTCGTGCTTAAGTCCGCTCCAGAGGAGGAGGCCGTGAAACTACAGGAGAGTCTTTCAGCTCTCGTTGTGGTGACTAGACACCAGTTGCCTAGAGTAGCAGTTGCGTTGAGGTCTGTAGCTGTTGTCGGCAATACACTGAGAACAGAAAGCATCTTTTGAAATTCCTGACTACTAAGCCTACAAGAAACTCTTGACCATGTGTGACATGATGGTTTTTCCCAAGACTTTATAGCTTGGGGTGAATTTTCAGGGAGATGAGAAAACAGTGCATCTTTAACATAAACGTGAGCTTAGTCAAATTTTGAGGTCCTCCTACAAATCAGAGACTTTGAAGCTTCTTCAAAGACTCTAAGGATTTATAGTATGAAAGATGTTGCTTATTCTGAAGATTGCTTGTTATCTAAATCAGCTGTGTTTACTGATACAGAAGTTATTTTCATGAGAACTTCTGAGTATATGAGGATTACGTATAACTCTAGATGTCAAACATACACAAAGCTTTGAGGATGGTTAATGAGGAGATGTGGGATCATGGCTTTTCCCATGTCTTGATAGCTTGCTTATAGCTCTGTTTTTTGCTAATAGATTGCTTGTTTTGGAATAGTTGACAGTGATGAAAGGGGAGTTATGAAGGAGAATAAGCTTGCTGAGGCTTCATTTAGGTAAAATGGAGTTCATGATGAGTTCTTGAATATCCATGTCAGACATTAGTGTTTGCTCTGTGTAAGAAGTCTTAACTGCCCATATTTTCTTAACTTTTGCCTTATGTGCCTGCATTATCTTCCTTCATCAAACGGTTATGGCCAGAATACATTTCGCTGAGGAGAATATATACTTTCTTCGCTTTCGGATGCAACTAATGGTAATAAAGTCTGCACTTTGGTCAGTTTAATAAATCTTGGTGCAGAATTTGGCTGCTATCTTAATTGCCAGTGTTTTGCTGGGAGCACAGGACATCTGTTTGACAATTCTTTCAGTGAATTTAAAATGCTTTTTAAGTGCAAGGTTCTAAAGGGTGCAGGGTTTCCTTGCATGGGACTTACACAGCACTGCAACAGACACTGTCAGTGAAGACACCTGGACTAGTATTCTGAGGTTAAATTCAGATAGCAATTTTTTTAGGCTGCTTTTATGGAACAATTTTATTTTGGTCATCTGTTCTGAAACAACTGTATTCCTCCTGCACTAGTATTATCAGCTTCTTTCTTTCAGGCATGTATGTGTAGATTGAGGTGTACTTTTGCTAAGTTCTAGCAGTAGATTTGGGTTGATTTTTGTGGATTTTAAGGAAAAATAAATCTAATTTCTTTGTGTACTTTAAGACTCTTCCAAGAGACATTGATAAGTTGTGTGCTGCTACTGCCACTGAATTATATTAATAAGGAATGGTGTTTTCAGTAAAATTATGAGTGATGAAGAAATACATGGATTTGAGAGTGGTTCTTGGTTTGGAAAGTTTGTGGAGTTGGTAGTTGGCATAGGAATTAGGACTTTACTGTGCCATTCTGTTAATCTTCACAATTTGGAGATTACTCATTTATGTATGAGTATATATAGATATACATGCATATGTATGTATGTGTGTCTAATTTTTGTTTGGTTTTGTTAACATATTATTTAGGCCAAACACTTAGGGCAATGAATTTCACAAGTTACCTGTTTAATAATAATATATTTCATTTTCAGTAGCTTCAAATCTTCTTTCTTTCTGACAAGAGAAGCATCTATCTTACCTGGTTCTTCTTTATTCTTTATAATTCTAGTGCTTGTGTCATGTCCATCCACCCCACTCTGACCCTTCTTTTTTTGCTTCAAGTGTCCTAGGCTAATTTATAGTAAGGTCTTGTCTCTAAGCTATATATTCATCTAGTGACTTCGTTCAATTATTTAATGTTAAGCATAAGTCTCCTTTTCAGAAGATGTGAGAGAAATTAATTTCTAAAATGGATTTAGTGTTATTCTCCAGAGTGGATGCAAGATTTTCTTCCCTTTCTTCCTCAAAGAGCCAGCTGACATGTCCTTCAAATTCTTCTTACATTTCTAAGCAAAGGTGCGATGGGAAAGGAAATGCTTTTATTAAACGTTTGTATAACAAGTTTCATTTCTCAGGTATAATATAGTAAGGTTGGATTGATCAGCCTCAGAGCAGGAACTTACCTCTTCTCAAAACTATAAGACATGTAGTCAAATGTCTGAATAAATCTTGTAAATGTAAGTGATAAATTTAGAGTTTTTGATCAAAAGCATCTGTTACAGATTCTTATTTAGAAAAGAATATATGCTTTTTTTTTTTAGCTTGGCTTTTGAAGAAAACAGGGCTTTATAAGAATGTTCTGTTGTGCACTAGTTTGTCAGAAGCACAGACACTTAGGATATTAGTTTTGTAGAACTTTGAGAATTGCTAGCTATGTAGAATACAGACCCAAATTAATGCAGCTTTCCACCTCAGGGAAGGATGGGCAATACCTGGATTGTATCTGTTTTAAGACAGACTATGAAAGTGAATATCAATACGAATATTCACTTGCCCAGCTAGCCAGCCAGAGGGTATTGAGGAGAGCTGAGAGGAGGCTAGGGCAGTACTGGATGTGGACGTCCAGGGTAGTAGTGTTCTGAGAAAGAAGTAGATCAAAAGCATGTATAAAGATGGCTTACTTATTTCTGTAGCTCCCAGAATAATATCCTTAGTAGTGATGATGAAGTACTTGTGGATGGTAAATTAACATTTTTGTGGAGCACAAAGGTTAATACTGCTTTTTTAAATTGATAATCTATAGGAACAGATCCAATTTTATTCAGCAACTGAAGCAGTTTTCACTGCAACTTTTCATGCATTACAAAAATTAAATTACATATTCAGTTATACCTATGGGAGCTTGATTTTTTTTGTTTGTTTTGGGGGTTTTGCAGGTGTGGTGTTCTGTTTTGTTTTTTTTTACTCTGATCTTTGGTCTAGAATAAGAGATGTTACTGTACTACTTGTGGCTCTAGCTATTAGGATGGCTTTATTCACATAAATATAGAAGGTGCAGACTTTCAGATTATATAGCTTGTCATTCAGAGCTGTTCATGTCAGGCTTCACTCAGGCTGTTCAGCAGAAGGGAGGAGAAAAATGTGTAATGTTATCTCTGATGCTTACTTGCTTGAAAATATTCTCCAGTGTTACACAAAATGGGCCACCAGAAAAACATGGTGCATAATTACCATTAAATGGAGGTTGTTTGCTTTTCCTTTTTTGTTCTCCCATCCTCCTAAGTTATGTCCTTTGGAGTCAAGTATTGTCAGTGCTGACAGCACAGAGAGAGTTTTGGCACACTAGCCCAGTTTTCATAAAGACTCAAATTTCATAAATTTGGAGGGGCTTGTGGGGTTTTGTTGCGGGGGGGAAGGGGAGAGCTGGGGAGGGGATGTGTTTAAGTTATGCTATGTTTTCTTAGTACTTCTGTGGGAAATTGGCCTGAGAGGAAATAAGGCTTTGCAGCTTGTGTCTTGTCTGTTTGGTCAAAAGACTGAGAAGTTAGGAAAAAGATCAACCGCTTGACAGAAGGGTAAAGGTCTCACTGATATTAATTCATTGTAAATTTTCCTAAATTTCAATGGCTTAATAGATAAGAGAGTTTCAGGTTTGCCTTCACTGAGAGATGCTGCACCTTGATTTGAGCAGTTGTGTTCTGTTGGTCAAAGATATAAAACACAAAACAGATCAAATCAGGCTTCATTGGTTCCATTGCTCATGGAACAAATTATTCTGTTTTTGGATTTTAACTCTTTCCATTTGATATTCTCAAAAATAAAAAAATACAAAACATTGTACCTAACACCTTACATGACCTGGCTTTTTTCTTTATAGTGAGAGCCTGAGACTTTCTCATCTAGAAAAGGCTGATTATTCTTCCATTTGCTTAACAACCTTAGCAAGTTTTAAATTTCAAGTGTAGTCTTCCTGGGTTTGTTTTCTTGAAAGACCATTGATTATTGTAAACTTTCACAGTATTTCTTTAAACAAAGGTTGGAGGTTGTTAGTTGCTTGATGTCCATGCTTTTAAAAAGGGGATCTGTCATGGTTTAACCCCAGCCAGCAACTAAGCACCACACAGCTGCTTGCTCACTCACCCCAGGTGGGATGGGGGAGAGAATCAAAAAAAAGGTGAAACTCGTGGGTTGAGGTAAAGACAGTTTAAGTAAAGCAAAAGCCATGCATGCAAGCAAAGCAAAACAAGGAATTCATTTACTGCTTCCCATCGGCAGGCAGGTGTTCAGCCATCTCCAGGAAAGCAGGGCTGTATCATGCAACACAGTAACTTGGGAAGACAAAATGTAACTCTGAACCATAACAAAACTATAACTCTGAACATCCCCCCCTTCCTTCTTCTTCCCCCAGCTTTATATGCAGAGCATGACATCATATGGTATGGAATAGCCCTTTGGTCAGTTGGGGTCAGCTGTTCTGGCTGTGTCCCCTCCCAGCTTCTTGTGCACCCCCAGGCTACTTGCTGGTGGGGTGGGTGAGAAGCAGAAAAGGCCTTGACTCTGTGTAAGCACTGCTCAGCAATAACAAAAACATCCCTCTATTATCAACACTGTTCCCAGAACAAATCCAAAACATAGCCCCATACTAGCTACTATGAAGAAAATTAATGCCACCCCAGCCAAAACCAGCACAGGAACATAAAGATATTTTAGCTTTACTTTTAATTCTCTGAAGTAGTAATTACTCTGATATGCCAGTCTCGGTCTGTCTCAGACCTACATCTCAGTTGCTGAAATGAAGGAATATTCTGAAGAAAAACAGAGCATCAGGATGACTTTTCCTTCATGGGAATATGATGTAAATCTTGCAGATATAGCTGATGCAGTTTGATACTGCCTCCCACTGTCTGCTCTGCCATCTGTCAAATGTGAGATGACAGGACAGCACATACATATGCTCCTTAACCCTGCCAGTTAATAGGTAATTCACAGCATTATTTTAAACTGTGAATGGAGGTGTTAATGAGAAGAAGTCAGAATGTGAAGAGAGAAACATGGCATTCTGTTGCTTTTCTCAGAATTCCACCAAAGATGGGTGGAATGCATTCCTCTGCAAAGTAGCATCTTTAAACTGAGACAGCTTAATCTTTCAGAGCTTTTGAGTAATCTTCAAATGATCAGCAAGAAAGCTTTGATGCTATTAAAAAAAAAAAAAGATAAAAAGAAAAAAAACACAAACCAAGCAACCAACCAAACCAAACCTCGGTAAAACCTGAGAAAAGAATAAAAATGTGTGGATGAAACGTGGTTATTATCTGCGATGGAACTTGAACATAATAAAGACTGAAATTGTGGCATAGAGAATAGATTTTAAATGTGATATTGGAGTAGACCTTGCATTCTGAATAGCTACATTATAAGTAAACTCAAACTTGTAGAGTTTAGGGCTTTTTCGTTAAATTGAGCTCTATTATACACTTGTTGAAAGCGTAGGAACCTTTCAGCTGATGAAATAAAATGTTCTTTTGCATCCTCAAATAAGACATTCAGTTCAGTGCAAGTTCCAATGGAGTAATCTTTGTTTTTTTCCTAGCTGGTCCTGGAGATGCCCTGTACTGGCATGTTTGCTGAGCCAAGTATTGGTTTTCTTGAAAAGGCTCTGTAAATGTTTCTGCTGCTCCTGGTGATGTAGCCTTTTGCAAAGAATTTTCTTTTTCTTGGCAAATCAGCTTCTCTGCCCTGTTGTCTCTTACTTTGCCGGACTTAGGAAATGTATTCTCAGATTTTTCCCCTAAATACTTGCAAAAAGACACCTCCAATCTGTTACAGCAATCGAATATCAATAACAATGTATAGGTTAACTCTTACCAGTATTTGTGGTATATACTTAGGATGAAGTATATGTATGCCTTATGCTGAAGCTCCATGCAGCCAGCTGCAGCTGATTTGATAAATCAGTTTTGTGCAGGATGTAGTTCTCCATTCAGCATAGCCACCATTCTCAATGTGAGCAAATGTTTACCAAAATTTACTTTAAAATATCTTAGTATTTGTATAAAGCACAAAATGATCTGTGTATTTGAAAGCAGGATTTACTTTAGTGTTGTAAGAAGGAATAGACTTGAAAAGAATTTCTTTATGGAACCTACTATACTCAATTGTTATGAAGGGTTAGGACAGTACACCGCTGTGTTTTTATTTTGGCAGTCTTCTCATTATTTCTGCAGTGTGTTCAAACTGTTGAGAGACTGAGGCATTTGTCTCAAAGGATCATTCTGAAGTAGTGGAGGTGGTTTGGGACCATATATTAATTTGAATTGATGGTGTTGGGTTTTTTTTGTTCTGTACAAAATTAAGTTTAGACTGCTTGGTACTGGTTTGATAATGAGTAAGCAACAAAGTAGCACAAGAAAGTCTCTATTGCGTGCGCTTATGCGGCTAAATAGATTACGTTTTTCTACTCGTTCAGCAATTTGGTTGTCTCCTACCAACGTCTGCCCTACCTAATACTCTGAATTACAAGTGAAATTGAGGAATTAGTCTCTTTTCGGTACTGACAGCCATAGCTGTCATGCATATACAGATAAAGGCTTTCTCAGGTTTTCTTACTGGCACGCGCAGAAACCTGTTCCCTCCAACTTGCTCAGTAAAATTTTAATCATTAACTCCTCAAGGTGTGAGAACAACCATTTGAATCACTAGCTAGTTGTTCCTTTCTTTTCCACAAAGAAGCCAGCTGGTTTTGCTAGCTGTCATTACAGGCAGAGAATTTAGGATACTGTATAAATTGATATAAATGTGACTATTTCTGATTATATAGTTGTTGAGGTTTTTTTTTAATTCAAGCTACATACATTTAGTGATGAGGTGGTTTTGTCTAGAACAGGACCTTTTTGAAAAGTTTTCTGTCCATATGACAGAGTGGGTTTTTTGTCTTTAGGGACTTTGAAACTCTCCTCATGTTAAAGGGGTTTGTGAAGAGTACTACTTTGGTTCATACATAGTATGAATGTGTGTCTAGACAAGCACTTGGAAACACAAAAATAATTTATCTGTGTATATATCAACAACTTGAAAAGCAATTCATCTTTGTAGTCTGCTCCACTTCCATGAGGATGCTAGATGGTTTTCATGGGTTTGAGAATTCAGATGAAGTGAAAGATTAAAGGATTAGAATTTCAACCCCCCCTCCCCACCCCTCAGTACCCCTGTGATGTCAGGTAGATGGACATGGTTTAAGAGAAATACCACTAAGAGGAGGAGGGAGGAATTTGGTTTTGAAGTGTTACCATGTGTGTATACCCATGGTGTGAAATGAAACTGATAATATTTTAGAGAGAACAACAGTTGTGGGTAAACTTTGTTTGCATCTCTGCTTCTGACTTCCACTTTGCAGGTTGTTGCAAGGCCTTGTAAAGTGTATATAAAATGTTTGTGTAAACATTTTATATACATTTGCTTGGGCTTTTAAAGTGTGTGTGTAAAAAGATCAGAGCAATATCCTCATAAAACATGTCCTGACAGTAGGTTTGTGCTTTAAAGAGTACTGTGTGGAAAAGTGTTCTCCAAGTTAGAAATCTTTAAAGAAGAATGACTGTACCTCATAGTTTAAACTACTGGGTTATATAGCTTGTATTTTTGCAAATATTAATTAAAGTAGTTCATGTAAAGAATTCTCAGTCAAAACCATCTTTGAAGTCTTTTTTTAATCATTCATTTGTTTCAAAGTTCTTAAAGGCACATATGGTTTCAGTTTGCAGTTAATATGTTTCGAACATTACCACCATCTTCTAATCCAACGGGAGCAGAATTTGATCCAGAGGAAGATGAACCAACCTTAGAAGCTGCATGGCCTCATCTACAGGTATTTAATGAAGACTAGGATGTCATAGTCTAACAGAATTTTGACATGAAAGTCATTGTTTGTTGACTCAGAATTGTTTAAGTTATATGTTTATCTCAAGTCAATTACATTTCTCTGCAATATTTAAAATATATTTCTTGAATTTAAACTGATAATGTTTTAAAAAAGTTTCAGTTAGTATATTATAGGTTAAAGGCTTGTTGTTTCTTGTGGTACAGATGTAACTGCTGTGATTTTAAATGAGCCTCCGTTAGTCACTGTGAATGCTTTGATCTAACACTGGCAGAGCTCTAGCTTTCAGAGGTACCGTGACAAACAGAGGAGAACAGAGAATTTTCAAAACACATACTTCTGGGCATGATGAATATTAGATTACTGTATGTCATTTGAGTAAAATCTAGTGATGGAGCTCAGCAGAATTTCAATGCAGTTTAAAGAACATTAAGTTCTTGTACTTTGTCAGGAGAGCAAGAGCAAAGCTTTTACTGTGTGGTATATACATAAATAGAAATAAAAACATAGTGCAGTTCTGAGCAACTAATTAGTAATTTTGGTAATGTGTTGCTTACAAAATGGTTCCTTGTTTAAAAGACTAATACTATTTTTTGTTGGTTTTTTTTTCAGCTTGTTTATGAATTTTTCTTAAGGTTTTTAGAATCTCCAGATTTTCAACCTAATATAGCTAAGAAATATATTGATCAGAAGTTTGTATTACAGGTGAGGTAAAAAAAGAATTTTTAACTTCAAGCTCTAAATTATTTTTACAATGCATTAGATTCAGGTAAAGTGCATCTCTTCTTTTCCCTCTTTGCAGCTTTTAGAGCTCTTTGACAGTGAAGATCCTCGTGAAAGAGATTTTCTTAAAACAACTCTTCACAGAATATATGGGAAATTCTTAGGCCTAAGGGCTTACATCCGGAAACAAATTAATAATATATTTTATAGGTATGTCAGTATCTTTTGTATTATGGTGCATGTGATCAGGTATACAACTAAAAATACTCCAAGACACCGCTAGCAATTTTTTTAATTCTTAGTAAGTTTATACCCAATATTGCTACATCTAACAATAATTAATACCGATCTGGGAGATTTAAATTAGGGTAGTCTTGCACACAGCATAAATTTGGCAGCTGAAATTTGAGTTAGTATGTGATTCCGTGGGTGGTTTGGTGTCTTTATCTGTGAGGCTGGTTTTTTCATATTGGGTAGCAGTATTTGTATTACAGTAGTGCCTTAATAAAATGTAGTTCTTCATAGTGCGGAAGTTGGGCTCAAATCAAATGCTTGAGAGATCTGGAATTTGCTTGAAGGAACATATTTACTGCCTTTTCTTTCCTCAGAACTGAGATGTACCATTTAGGGCTTGTGAAATATTTTTTTAATTGCCATAGAATGAACTGTAGTAGTATCCCTGAAACAAAAAAAAAAAAAAAAAAAAAAAGATGAAAAATTAATCCACTGTATTACCAAAGGTCTTTAGAAGTGTGTTTTTACTGCCATTATGTCAAGTGTGAATGCAAGTTTATGGTGCCTTTTTTTTAGTCTTTTAGTTTTGGTATGCTTCTCTTTTCTACAGATAATTATGTTGTGTATGAGTTTTACACTCCTTCCATCATGCTTCCCTTTTTCTCTACCACTGTTGTTTTCATCTCAAAATGAATGTATGATGCTACCCCTTTAAGAAAATAGTAAAAAGCTGCCGCATACTCAGTGCCGTCTCATGAATGGCACCCAGCAGTACCAGCTGTAGAGGGACCTTATCTTCCTTGTCTATGGTAACAAGTAAGCCTTTAGAGGAGATACAGAGGGACTACTTTAAAATAATTAGTAAGCCTTCACTGTCTTGCAGACAGCTGCTCTTGACTGGATGTGTCAAGAGCCAGTATGTCCTAAGGAAAAAGTACAGGTGTGTCTTTCAAACAAAGATGTAAATTCCACACCCCCCCCCACCCCCACCCCCCTGATTTTATTAAATTAATTCCAAAATGCATAATTTTGTAAACTGTCTGAACCAGATGGTACAACAGCATCACAGGGTATTATAATGCACTTCTGAACAGTGTTTTTATTTGCCGCCACTTGCACTTTCAGGGATAATGGAAGCAAAGTCTTCAAACACAGATAGTTCTGGTGCAAGGCTTTTGAAAGACTAAGAAACATTCTGGTCATTAGATCAACTTTGTAATAGTTTGTATAAAAATGTTTTCAATCTGAAATGTATATGGGATAATACATAATTTGCAGTGTAGAGACTACCTTTCTCTACCAAGTTGTAGGGGGAAAATAAATTAAACAGAAAACCTCACTTAGTTGTATAATATTTAGGAGCTAGAAGTTTAAAAGTTTTGCATCAAAATATAAAGTAGTGTTCCTGGATATGAGCACCAGGGAGGAAAGTTGTTTCAACTTCTGTCTTGAATTAGTGGATTGTGCATGATAAGCTCTTAAAGTATGTGTAGATTTTTCAAAATATTTCCTTTTCTTATGCTTTTTCCTGCAAGTCATCAGTTTGTTACTCTGCTTACCTAAGAAATATGTGGTCTTTATTTGTCTTTTAGTCACTGACCAGAATTGCATGAATTCTGTCCCAATAGTGCATTAATCTTATTTTTTTCTAATGTAATTTTTTTTTTTTTAATTATTAAACCTTTATGTTCCTGTTAATTCAGTGGAAAGCTTTTCGTATCATTTTCTTTAGTTTTGCTTGGAACTGTTGTCCTGAATTATATGGAAAGGGTCTTTAAGGAGGAAAAACAATCACATCAGATATTCTGGATTAAAAGTAGCTGTTAATATGTCAGTCTATGACAAATTTTCAAATAAAAAAATATTTTCTAATGAGTGGAATTATTTTCTCATAAGTGTAAATTTTTATAACTATTTGCAAAATACCTGAAGTTATGCATAGAACTTTGTCAATAAATTTACACTCAAGCGATTGGGAAGAAGGGTGGAAAGGTGATTGCCTAGTAAACTACAGTGCTCTATCAAAAGAAAATTCAGGAAAATTTGACTTCCTCTGTTTATTACAGTGTCTTTTGTATGCACAGAAGTCTGTAATCCCAAAGAGCTTTTTAGATCCATAAGTAGTAACTGTTTGAACACCTTGTGCTTGCATGCACTACAGTCAATTGAGTCATGGCATTTGATTATGCCAGATGCTCTTGTGTTATTTTAATATTTAAAGTGTCATTTGCTGTGTTCAGTGTTGCATTATTAAAATGGCATAGAATATGAGTATTGGAAAAAGCTCAAGTGCATGCTGCTTTGTTAAATGCAGAAGAAAAAAGCAAGTGTGAAGGTTGAAAGCAGCTTGATGTTCTATTGATTTATGTTTCTTTTCCACTATGTATTTCTGTTTTCTTTTTACTGAGTGACTAAAACCTGGGAGGTCAAGGCTACCTATAATGTTAGGTGGGGATCTTGGTGTTAGATTTGTATCTCTCTTCAGCAGTAACTGAGTAAAACTTTTCATTTATTTAGGTTTATTTATGAAACAGAACATCACAATGGCATAGCGGAATTACTGGAAATACTGGGAAGGTAAGTTGTAGGTTTTGTTTAGTTAAACTCGCTTAGTCTTCAGAGTAGACTTTAAAAATCAAGTCGGGGATTGCAGGTTGCTTTGAGACGAGATGAAAATAGCTTCATATCCTGTGTCAAAGCTGTAACGAAGAGGGTAAGTTTTGTGTAAGATTGCAGAAACACAGCAAAAACTTGAACCTTGTGGCAACATTTTGGGATGTGACAATTTTTTAAATCTTATTTTTTAAGTCTTATTTTCTAGCTTAGGATCCTTGTAATTAGTATTAGTTGTAAAGCAACTACAAATAACATGTAATGAGTTGAAATTTATTAAAAAATTCTTCTAACCACTAAATGCATAGCGGGTAAACAAAGGAAGCAAAGGTTATGAAACTTCAGAAACCTTCTTTTCTTAATTCCATTATTTTGTAAACTTCAGTGATGCATCTGAAAGCCATTGAAACTAAAATTTTACAACTTAAAGCTGATAGCCTCGACAAAGCTAGTGTGTTTTATCAACTGATTTCTCTAATCCATGTGCAAGCTTTTGGTTTTTTGTACATTAATACACTTTAAAAGCTTAGTTACATTTACTTTATGGTGTTTCCCTATCTTTGCACATTAAAAAATAACAGGTCAACGAGAGCAGATTGCTCAGGGTTCTGTCTGGTCAGGCTTTGGATATCTCCGAGGATGGAGACCCCATGATCTCCCTAGGCAACGGGTTCCCATATTTGACCATGCTCACAATAAAAAGGTTTTTTTTCTTACGTTTGAATGAAATTTCTTGTGTTTCAATTTGTGCCCATTGCCTCTTGCCCTTTCACTGGGCACCACTGAGAAGAGTCTGACTCTGTCTTCTTCACACCATCCTTTCAGGTATTTGTACACATGGGTGAGATCCCCCTAAGCCTTCTCTTCTCCAGGCTGAACAGCTTTGTGTCAGCCTTTCTTTGTATGTCAGATGCTCCAGCCCCTTCATTATCTTCATGGCACTTTACTGGACTCCCTCCAGTATGTCCACATCCTTCTTGCCCTGGGGAGCCCAGAACTGGACCCAGCGCTCCAGATGTGTCTCACCAGGGCTGAGCAGAGATGAAGGATCACCCCTCTCAACCTGCTGACAATGCTGTTCCTAATGCAGCCCAGAATGCTGTTGAAATTGGAAAGATGTTTTAAAATTTTCTAGGTCTACATGTCTGCCCAGAACAGTTATTTAATTTTCAATGAAATGTTCAGTGATTAAAGGAGTTACATATCCATCGCTACTTCAACATACTATAATCAGCTTATACTCATCAAGATATACTGAAGACTGTGTAAAGTTTAAATACTAGAATGTGGAGCTAAATCTTCAAAACTGTTACTTAAGTCACCAGCTTTTTCATTCTTGGTTTTGTTAGTGTAGCTTTAAGTGTTACAAATTTAAAAGTAGTTGGTTTTTTTTTTTCCCCCTTAGGCTTTCAAATCAAAATTTCTAGTACCTAAATGAGGTTTCCAAGCTGTAACTGTTCTGTATTGGTTATTCTTCCAGTCCATTAAGGAGTTTCACACAGCATGTTGTTGACATAGAGCTTCTTATGAGTAACAGTTTTTAGTTGGGTTCCTGGGTTTTGACTTGTCAGAAGTAGAGAAGAATCGAATTTCATGCTTAAGTACTGGATTTCATTCTTTTCCTTTGCTAAGTGCTATATAATACTGGACAAATGAACACTTCCAGTAGGAACTACTAATGTGGTTATGTTTTTTTTCCGACAATTATCTCCTGACAGGATTGCAGAATTTCTTCACACTCAATTGAGGCCAAACTTGCCCTATAATTCTGCTCTTCTTTGTGGTTAACAACCCCTAAAACATCTTGGAGAAACTTTTTTTTTTTTTAAATGAAGTTAATGTATATTTGTCAAGTATGTGGAAGTTATGGCAAGAACACCATAGAAATGTTAATGTAGAAACGGGGTTTTGATATTATGCACCAAGAGACTTCAGGAGGAATAACCTCGTATCCTCACAATAGTTGTGCAGTCATTACTAGTGAAAATTATTTCAAGCATGCACAGCAAGGGTGAGCAAGTGTTATTTAGTAAGCTTTAATTCTGGGACATCATCTGATTTTTTTAATGTGGTTTTTTTTTTAAGATAAGTTTGGCAAGTTCCTTTTGCCTGGGTGCCTTCTGTCCTTGTTAGTGAAGAGAAAAGCATTAGAATGAATAAAATAGGATTTAAAATAGTAAATGGGAAATAGGATTCTGGATGTTTTAACTGGTGTTAATGCTAGCAAAGTGAGTGAACACAAAACACTGTTGTAGTACTGTGTTTTCAGGTAAAAGTGCCATTAACCCAGTATTGAGCCACATCTGCACTCACCTGTAACTGGGATGCCGTGTTGAGATGCTGTTTGGTTATATGCTAGGGTCTTGCAGAAATAGTAATATTTTAGTAGAAGTCATGTTTTGACTTGTCTGCTGTTCTGGATTGATCTCTTCTACATCCAGTCTCTGGTTCATTCTTTAATTCTGTGAAAAAGCTGGGAGAAATATGTATTCAAAGCTTTGATGATAGTGAATAGTTAATAGTGAAAATTGGAATCTGAAGTGTAAGTACAGTCATATGTTGCTTGAAAAAGAATTTGGGACCTGTGAAAGACTTGGGTGAGGGATGAGCAGAGGTTGATTTGACTATTAATTTTTGATCTTTAGAGAACTGGATCAAAAATTAAATAGTCTCTGGTGCATGCTTAATTTGTAAATTTTTCTGTTGCATCATGTTCTCCAGGAGATCACAAAAAAATGCACTGAAAACAAGGATTTTGATATATCCTGTACAGTAGTGCACACGTTGTATAATTACTGATTTTTATTCTAAAATTTCTTTCCCTGGCAGCATAATTAATGGATTTGCCTTACCATTAAAAGAAGAGCACAAAATATTCCTATTGAAGGTTTTGTTACCATTGCACAAAGTGAAATCACTCAGTGTCTACCATCCACAGGTAAGTTTTTTTTCGGTGCTTTTCATACTGGTGTTAAACTAAGTTTGCCTGGAGAGGTCGGGGGGACTCCAGTCATTCTGATGGGGATTCTGTTCTAAGCTCCAGCACTTCCCTGCTAACTGGCCTTGGGGAAGTTATTTAATATATGTACCTATAATGCTTCACTTGTTGAGGGAAAAAAAAATTTAAAAAACCCCATATATGTGTGTATATAAATAAATACTTTTTTTAAAAGCACTGTAGTGTTTATAGATTAAATGCATATAGTTGGTTAATGTGAGAGTTCTTGGTATGTATCCACACAGAATTTTTTGTTTATCTTGTTCTTGTCTGTAATGTTTAGATATACAAAAGTTGCAGAAAAGTATGGTTTTAAGGAACTACATGGAGAATTTCAGCTGAATTCAGTTTCTTACAACTGTTGATGTTTTGAAAGGAATTGAGCATTTACTAGGACGTCATTATTTAATTCAGTAGATCTTTTTAGAAGTACACAGAAAAAAAGGGGACATCTGAGTTGTATCATGCTCTTAAACCAGCTGTATCTTTTTTGTGCTGAGTTTAGTTCCATTCAGAATTCCTAGAGGAGTGGAAAATCATACAATCAATGCTAGAGAAAACACAGTATTATTGTGATATGCTGAAATTTTCTCCGTGAGAAGTTGTTACACAGCTTTGTTTTTTTAATTTGAAAGTTCAACATTTTCTATGTAAGTTCAAGTACTCCCAAGTTTTAAGTACCATTTCTTCAAATAAAATTACTAACAACTTGTATTTTTAAGAACATTATTTGTATGATTACAATTCTCTAGCAATTAGAGATGCTTGTAAGCATTTGCTTTGGATCTTGCCTACTGGGGTTCACATCAGTTCCTGTTGAAGTAGTAGGCTAGAATGGCTCCCATTTCAAAAGATTTTTTTTTTTTCCCCCTAATGCTATGAACATAACCTGTTGGAGTGTGGCCAATCAGACCTTTCTTATTATCTCAAGTAGTGCAGACATATATGATTGCCACCTTTTCTTCTACCTACCTGATATGGATTGGTCTTTATCTATTCCCCTTAATTCACAAACTAATTCTCCAAAACCTTCAAGTGATTTGCATTCCTTATTACTATCAGTAAAAAGAAGATAGAGACATAGGGATGCCTCTCTTACATGTCCTACTGAATGAAATGGGAAAGCACTTCAAGTGAGCTTAGTGTGTGAAACACCAGAGTAAAACCACAAAAATTCACGTTGAAACAGTGGCAGATATTGAGAGGGATTTGCTGCCAAATCCAGATATACACCAAGAAAGCTAATTTCTATATTCAATTCAAATTTACTTTAGAATAGTGGATAATACTAGATGTAGTAATCTTTGTACATTCCTCAGATTACCTAGAGACATTCTTGGTAGCCATCATCAAAAACAGGAAAGGAATTGGTCTCATCAGCTGAACTGCCATAAATGGAGAGACATTAGAAAAATGGTTAGACAGTTCCTGAGGTGTGCAGTGATCCTCCCGTTTATTTTGGGACTGTTGGCCTATCGAGTGAAAGGGATGTAATAGTTCACTGTTTAGGCACAGATAGACAGTCTCATTCTCAGAATTGAAGTTGGTAAATACTCTAATTCAGCCTTAACTTGCATCAGCTTTACATTGATATGCATAGTTATCATTAGTTCTTATATATAGAAAATCCTAAGATTTACAGCTGTTCAATGCATTTTTAACTAACTTAGGTTATGAATTAGAAAATACTTACTAAATCAGCGTGGGACACCAAAATGTTAGCGAGTGGAAAGCACTTTAGAGGACAAGATTGTGATTTTTAAAATCACTTGTGTTTGAAAAGGTGAAGTGTGCTGAAATACAAAGTACTAGGTCTAAAAAGAAAACATCAAATTATGTGTCTGTCTATATTATAACCCAGAAGAAGGTGAGGACAGACTTGGGAAGGTTGGGAAAAATTGGTAAAGCGTATTTACTATGTTGTTTAAATTGTCTGCCAAATAATTTTTGTAAAATTACAGAAAAACTGTTGTGGTTTTGTTTGAATTCAGTAGTGTTCTCCACTTATGCTAGTGATTTCAAAGTGTGTTCAGTTTCATAGTGAGCATTAATAAAAATCTTTTTCTTTTACTGTAGCTGGCATACTGTGTAGTTCAATTTTTAGAAAAGGACAGCACGCTTACAGAACCAGTAAGTTTATCTTGCTTATTTTTGAATATTAATAACCCTTTCATCTGTAGACTGTTTAAGGAGGTTTTGGGAACAAAGTATTGATATGTAGTTGTTTTTATTAGGAAGAGTCAAATATTTAACAATTTTGATCTATCAAATTCAGTTTTTCTAACAGTTGTTTGGAATGTCCAAAATGAATTAAACCAACATGAAGAGCATACCTCTTACAAACAGACCAGAGTTTACTCTGTTTGTTTTGTTCTGGCTGACTGGATATGAGATGGTTGATCCAGAAGCAGTTTAGTCAGAAATTAGCTTGCCTGAATTGTACTCTGTTGAGACTGATGTTATGATGGAACACAGATTTCTGGCACATGGAGCTACCTACTGATGCAAGGCTTTTGAGTTAGATCCTGTTCATGTCTACCAAGTTTGGACCATAGACAAAACCAGACTTCGGTCTGGCTGCACATAGTTGCATAGATGAATACTTTTAATTGTCCTCAATAGTATATAGTGTTTTGCCTCATTACACCCAATATTAAGTAGGTAAGAACTAATATGTTTAATCAGTAAGCAGCAATCAGTAAAATGATTGCTACTAACAAAAGTGCACATTATTAGATTATAACCGTTTCCATTGTAAAATGGAAATTGGGATTCTTGAAACAAATGAAGTATGCAGCTGAGCAAGAACTCTCTTCTACTTGGAGCTTTTAATATTTGTTAAGATATCAAATCTCAGACATTCTGTCATTTGTGCTATATGAGATCTTGAAATCTTAGCTTTCTTCCAGACATCAGCTAGGATGTTACGTATTTCCTAGTACAAATCTGAACTAATATGCATCCAAATCTGTTTCCCTTTTTGATCCCAAATTAGTGCATGATTACAACATTCTTTAAAAACTTAGCACATGTATCACCGAAGTACTAAGTTCCCCTTCAAAAATTCTGGTCATTACAAACTAAAACGCTTTATTTCCCCTTATAATTGTCATATGAGAGTTTCTGACATCTTATTAAAAAAATCTGCATAAACTTCCCAAGGCTTCATTGAGGACATAGTGTCTGCTTTCATGATTATATAGTACGTATGTGAAAGATGCGCAGACTTCTCACTGAGTTGTCTTGTCAGTGATGATTAAATATTGATTATAGTTTTTTAAATATAAAAAGCTGGACTTCTGTAAAAATGTTCTCCACTTCAGAAAACAGACTGCTTTTTTTCCTAAATGAGAAAAAAAATTGTTGTCTGAGAGAAAGGCTAATGGATTGTTGCAACTTTTAAACTGTATAAAAAGACAAATATAAACTTTATTTTAAAAGAGTTTTTTCAAGAAGTCTGTACTCTTTTGGGTTTTTTCCTCCAGTTCTACATCTAGGACTAGACTGACACTGACATATTTTTGTTCTTTTATATGGCTTTTTAATCTTTAACCACAAAACAAAAGCATTTATAAACTTATACATTCAAGGTTGTATTAATGGGATACATCATATCCAATTAGATGAGATACTACATACATGAGATAATTCATCAAAAATGTCTAAATTTAAGATTGAGTGCTATGCCTGTCATTTTTAAGTATTTAACATGGTTTAAATATCCTTTGAAGGAAAATGTCTTCTTATTGGAATACTGTTTGGCACCAAATTGCTACAGATGGAAAATAGTTTTTACAGTTAAAAAAAATTTTTTTTAAAAATTAAATTTTAAAATCTTACACTTTGGTTTGAAAACTGACATCTTTGGGAAAAAATCATCATGCTTTCATATCAAAAACATTTGTGTCTACTCGCATTTTCCTTAAACCAGAAATTGCTAACAGCACAAGAGTCATTATTCCTTCAATATAACTTTGTGTATTTTTGAAGATTCTTGAATGAATTATGATGTGACTGATAACTCCACTAATAAATACAATGTCTAAATATATTTAACTGCTGAACTAGTATCACTTTTCAGACTTAAATTCTTCTACTTATATATTCAGTAGATGAGAGAGTTTGTTTTTCAGTTAGACTTCAGAAACATTTCCCACAGATGTATAGACTCTTCCTGAAGAGTTGTGAGCCAGCTGGCAGACAACTTCCTTTGGTGTCATGTTTTTATGGATCCTTTAGTTGTCTCCCCCATTTCTGCCCCCCCCTTCCCCCCACCCCTGTGCCCCCCCGCCCCCATTTTTTGAGTGTTCATGGTTTGCTAGGTAAAAACTGCTTCAGCAAGCTGGGTAAATAATTTAATAATCATGAAGAAAGTTAAGACTGTGATTATAGTAATCTGATCAATTAAATAAAACTCAACATTTAAGAGCAACATGCCTAGAGTAGTTGGTCGCCTGTCAATTTGGGTATTTATAGTAAATCTTTTCTTAAAATATGATGATAGAACTTAATTTCTTGAGCTTTGGAGTATGCCTCCAAGAAATTAGAGATTGAAAGCTGCTATCACTTAAGTGGCAGACAATTTTCCCCATAGTATAGTAGCAAATTTGCACTTTGATCGTGTTAAGTTAGATGTCAGGTTACTTTCTCTAGTCTTTTGATTATTTTGAACGTGTCTTTTAAGTGTGTAACTTTGTTTTCTGAAGAAGTGTCTTTAGACCTATTAACAGTTATTTCTGTGACACTGAACCATATATGATCACTGCTGTCACATGGGACAAGAAGTCTGAGTTTTGTATTCTCTTTAAAATACTAAACTTCTTAATGAGATATCATTTAGTGCAAGGTAAAGTCAAGTTATTGTGAAGATTATGTTCACTTTGTTTCTACAGGTTGTAATGGCACTGCTGAAATACTGGCCAAAGACTCACAGTCCAAAAGAAGTCATGTTTTTAAATGAACTAGAAGAAATTTTAGATGTTATTGAACCATCTGAATTTGTAAAAGTTATGGAGCCTCTTTTCAGACAGCTAGCCAAATGTGTGTCCAGTCCACACTTTCAGGTCTGTACTTACTTAATGTACAATAATATGAGGATTTTTATGAAGCAGACTTGTTAATGGTATTACCTACTGTTATTCACTGTAATGAATTTTATTTGTTGCAAAAAAAGGTCTTCAATTCTGTATCAAATTTTAGGGATCCAAATGTTAGCTTTATTGTTTCTTTTCAAGAGTGCGGTATGTGCATTCGTATTGGGTGATTCACTTGTGTTATGCTTAATGTAAAAGCTTAAAAGCTTGCTGTTTTCAGAAGTACCTGAACCCTTTCAGTACATAGTGTTTGCATTTCACTGCTTGTAAGAGTTCTACAAATACTCTTTCTTTGGGAAAACATTTCTTTGCTTGAATTTCAGAGTTCATAGGTTCTAGTTTGAATCATGTCCCTATCAAGGAAAAAACAATTTTTCCATCTCTCTTTCCATCAGTTTCATGATGCCCGTTTGCACTAGAAAAATCCAAATCTAAGTTGCAACTTTTCTTACCTTTCCCTTATTTACCAAATATTTCAATTACTTGCTCTTTAAGAGATTGTCTGAAGAATTGTTCCTTTTTTCATGTCTTCTTAGGTTGCAGAGCGAGCATTATACTACTGGAATAATGAATATATTATGAGTTTAATTAGTGATAACGCAGCAAAGATTTTACCCATCATGTTTCCATCCTTGTACCGGAATTCAAAGACGCATTGGAACAAGTAAGAAACACTTGTACAAATAAAATTCTGCTACTTCACTTATGTCTAGTTTTAGGCTTAAAAGTCGTTCAGATATTTGTGTTGCTAGTTTTAACAATGTGTTGAGCTGTTTATTCTATGACATTCAAGTTGCTGGATAAGGAGGAGACTACTGCTGTCAAAATTTGTAGGAAATCTTAAGAATTGAGGAAGGTAGTATTTTTCCTCTTTTCATTAAACAAGAAACAGTGTTTCAGTGCATCTAATCCATGACATATTAATATGAAGCAAATTTGGCATTAATCTGCAGATACTTCTAAAGACTAACTTTGATTTCTGATCTCTAACCTCTTTGCTGATTTGCGTTTCTTCTGCATTCTAGTGGAATATGTTGTAGATCAGGTCTTTTTTTCATTTCCTTTCCCCCCCCCCCCCCCCCCTTTTTGTTTAGTGTTTTCTCGTCTTTCTCCATTGACTATTTTCACTTTTTTCCCCACAATAACATAGTACTTACGCATGAAAACAGTCCTGGTCAGCTCCTTTCTGCAGCTGTTCCATTGTAAAGTACCTCTTTGTTTGAGCTATTGTGCAACTGCTGGGATGGTGAAAGTATCACAGTCTAGCCCTGGCCATGAATTGAGGACTGCTGATGGGTTGGCCAAGAATGAGTAATCAATCTGCCACTAAACACAGGAAAAGAAAAGGAAGATAAAGTGATTGGTTACTGTCACTGGATGTAAGCAGTAACAAATAATGTACTCATTAATAAAATCCTGATTCAGTGATGCAATTGTACGTAGTAAATGTGGATTGCTGTCAGTTGTTTTTTCTGACTTTCAGGGCCATGCATTCATTTTATTCTGAGCAGAAGTCGTGCTACGCAGTACAGCTGCACTCTTACTTGTAACTCACATACATGATACAAAGTAATCATTTAACTGATTGCTTTTTGGATTTAATGACCAGCAATAGATTACAGACTGGAGCTGTAAATTACTCCGTAAAAGTGCTTCATAAAGCAGATTATTTTTGTTTAATTTTTCTGATGTTTTCCACTTCATTTTTCTAACACTTTTTCTGGAGTCCTGGCATACTTGTGTTGAAGTGAGTGCTGTTGCTGTGTGGCAGTTTTCAAAATGAATGGTGTCTTTTCTACACTCCTTTTAATCACTAACTTTTTTTTTCTTTAATTTGTCAGTTGCCAGTAAGTTACTTTTATCAAGATCTTTAATGTCATCTTGCATTTTCTCTAATAACCCTAGTTTGATTAGTATCAGCTACTAAATTTCAAAACTAGTCCTGTATTGATACATGTAGTATTAAAAATGAAGTTCAAACATCAAAAGTGTAAGTAACAAGTAGTACTATAGAGTAAGAAAACTGCATTCAAAGTTGGTAATTTTAGTACTTGTATTAGCCCTTTTGAGGGTAAACTGAAACTTCCACTAACTAGTTTTGTTTCCAGTTATTCTGAAATGATGTAATTTTCCAGTTATGTAGGCTATTGGCTACTGTTGACCAGAAAAAATAGATTTCAAAGTTTAAAGTACTCTGAGTTTCAACCAGAAGTTTTACTTATAGGACAATACATGGCTTGATATACAATGCTCTGAAACTCTTCATGGAGATGAACCAAAAACTGTTCGATGACTGCACACAGCAATTTAAAGCAGAAAAACTGAAGTAAGTTTTCATGTCAGTGTGTCTGTTCTTGAATAATTTGTTCAGAGTGCTTTAGCTCTGAAAAACTACTGTGTCTTTAGTGGGAAGTTGCCCATTTGATTACAGTACAGCAGTCTCAAAATCAGCTTGGTGAAACTTCTTGTTATATGTGCAGTTTAAAATCTTCTTAAGAATAGGATGCTTCATGTAGTCTTTGACCTAATATTGCTGGGGATCACCATCTTCCTAAAAATCAACTTTTTGACAGGGACACTGCTAATCGTGGAGCCCAGTGTAAAAGATCTGTTAAACAGTTTAGTTTACATCCTGTGTTTATTTTAGCATGCTTTATGTACCTAGTGTTATTTTCTTTCATGTTGTCACTCAGTTCTTCCCAAAACACTTTTCCAGTATTTTTCGGCATTGCATTGCGTGTGAGCATATGTGCATGTTTTTCTAAAAACTACCCAAAATAAAGTTGTTACTCTATTGTAATACAGGGCATTTGTACATTATTTACCAGAAGAATTCTGCTGCATTTAGTATGTTCTTGCATAGGCCAGTGAACAGAGCAGGGATTTGGAAGCTAGAATTTTTCTGGTTTATGCCCAAAAATGCAGCTAACTTTCATGATCATAAAGTCACTTATCTTCTGTTCCTCTCCAATTTTGTGAAATAGACATAATTTTTTTAATATTCAGTATATTATAAAGCCTACTAAAGTGAGGTCGAGACGTCAAAAGTATTAATGGTTTGGCTCTCATTTTAGGGGCTGGGGAGCGTACTTAGCAAGTGGGTACTGAAAATACCTGGATTTGAATTTTATTTTTAATTCCAAAGTCAACAGGGATTCCTTCAAGTAGTGGTTGAAATTATACACCTATTTTAAACCAATAGACTGGAAGTAGTACAAATTCTTAATGTAGATTGATTTGTCCAAGTTTTGAAGTTCCTTATTACAATTTAAGTAGAAATGAGCTTGTGGTATAACAAATTTTTAAGATGTGTGTGTGTGTGTGTGTTTATAGATAACAAAATGTGAACATTTGCTTTTAAAAAAAAAAAAACAACAACGTAAGTCTCTCTTCCCTCATAGCAAATAAGTAGAATCCCTTTTAAATGGGAAAGCAATCTTTCTTCTCTGTTTTGGGGGTTTTTTTGAGTGGCGTTTTGAGTGTGAACTAAGGCAGGCAGTGTGCTGAGTGACGTAATAACAAAACAAAACCAAAAAAACCCCACCACCACTCAAGAACTTAAAAGGGGGTGGTTAAAGAGTTCTTTCCCCCCCAGCCAAACTTAATTGAGAGTTGGAGGCAAATTGTGTATGTGCTTGAATATAACTGTTCATTTTTAAATTTTTTTACATTTGGATCATCTGCTCTATGCATTGAAGCCTGGGAGCATTTTTAGCACTCTTAAGCTCAAAGCTCTTTTAAACTCTACCACCTTTCAAAGACAGGTGTTCATTCTAGTCTCTGCAGTAAGTTGTTTATCTGTAAGAAAGGACGGAAAAAAACCCTAGACTTTACCATTTTGAATTACATTAGGCATAAGGAAACAAACCTTTCCTACTTTAAAAAAAAAAAACAACAAAACAAAGACATCCCATGTCATCCCTCTTGACTTGTGACTCCCTTGAATGAGTGCGTTTTTGTTGGGTACTTCTCTGTTAGTGTTCAATTCAAAATGTCTCTGGGCCTTTTCCTTTAAACTGTTACCTGAAGCCATTGGGCTGACAGTAAGAATTGCTGCCCTTTTTTATGGTCAGATATTAGTTTCTTGTGTTTCAATATAGAATTCAAATATTATAAAGTTAAAACACAAACACACTTCCAACATAGATCAAGACTTCTTTCTGTTTTAATTTTAACTCTTTTAACAATGTACAGTTATTAAAGATAAACTGGTATCAGCCGGTTTGTTGCTTTCATGAGAAAATACAAGTTTTTTCCCTTTTAATGTTGCTTTGCGGTCATGGGGTATTGCTATGATGCAACTTACCCTGTCAGCAGTAAGTGGTATTTTGGGCAGTAGGCTGAAACAGGCATAGCTAAATAATTTATTCTGTTGAATTGTTCTAGTGAATTTCTTCACATTTAGGAAAGTATACAAGTTGTAATAGAAGATTCACCAAGCTTCTTTTACCATTTTTGCTTCTAATTTTTTTTTTTCAGAGAGAAGCTAAAATTGAAGGAACGGGAAGAAGCATGGGTTAAAATAGAAAATCTAGCCAAATCAAATCCCCAGGTATTTAGAAAAGATTAACATGTTCATGTTTACTTTAGTTTTGTTAAATATCAGTGGGGGAAACAGGTCTGACTGATCATGGAAATAAAGCGATTCCACTAATTGTATTATGAAAGATATACAATAAAAGTACTTTTAAAATTTGTAACCTTTCTCTTGTGCAAGTAATTATTTTTTTTAAAAAGGGTTTCTGAAAAGTATGATATGAAGTACTTTTTCCTTTTCTTACAATAGGAGATATACTGTATTGCGGTTTGAAAAGTTATTGTGCAAAATTATGGAAAATATAGAGATGCCATAATTGGTTTCTCTTGAAAAGCTGTTTTGCAAACAATATATTACAAAAGAGATCTTTCTGCAAACTGTGAGTTATGACTGGTCAGTTTTCCTCTGTGTCAAATGGATTAAAGTAATATTGTACGTTCTTGTCTGCTGCATTTGTTCTCATACTTGCATTGGGCCGGTCTTCTGGTGAACCTGCACCTCAGGTTCTTACTAAAAGGAAAACATCCTGTCAGACATTACTTGATGTAACTGAAATGTTGATAAAGAAACAAAGGTCATTTAGACTATTCATTATATTTTGAAATTATGGGAGAAAGGGGATGGTTTGGCTTGGGGTTTTTTTTTCCCCCCTTACTCAATTTTCTTGGAGAATGCTGCAAGTTTTCCTTTATCTCAATCCTACTGATTGCTGCTATGGGCAAAACCCCCCCAAACATTTCAATTACTTTGCAGCCAGAATTTTACTATTCTGCAGCAAGAAACTTACTGTACTGTATCTTTCCAACATCGTCTAGCTGAGTTTAAAGTGGTGGAAGATGGAGTAACGGTACTCTCTAAACAGAAGTGGGACACTTCATGATCTCAGTGCTGTTTTAAAACAAAGTATAGGGTCATCTTTTTTTCTAAGAAGGAGGAATTTCATAAATGGTTTTTCCCTCTTGTGGCATTTCTCAGGGAACAATTACTAAACTGCTCAAATAAAATTTGTTAAACAAAATGTCAGTTGACAGCAGATCTGTTAAATTAATCAAAAAAGAACCATGCATATGAAAGCAACAATTGACTTCCCGTGACAAAACATTCCTCTAATCAGATAAGCCATACAAAAGCCTTGCTTGAAGAGTACTTGATGTATGTGGTCATTTGCTGTCGCAAATGATGAACTATTGCATGTCTGGCTAAACAAGGGGATTGACTTGTAGTAGTAAAATTTAGTTCTACGGTGTAAATTTCCTTTTCTTCCCAAGTAATTTTTTGTAACTGTGTGCACATTTTCTGAAACTGGTTGACACAACCTGTATACAGTATGTTCTGCATAGTATGCTTGAAGAGAGCTAATAATTGGAAGCAATTTAAAATAAAAATTACTAATTTGAACACTGAGTGCTCCACTGAATTGACGTAAGGATATAAATGCTTTTAGCACTCTATATAATGGATTTTTAAGGTTGTTTTTTTTTTTTCCTGGAATTTCTATTAACTTTTTAATTTGTCTAATTACTGACAATTCTTGTTGTTCAGAGCTATTCCTGACTCTGCATGACACAAGAATACATTTTAAGATTTTTAGATTGTTATAATTATATTCGTTAAATCTTTGCTGTCAGGTTTTTTCTCTTTTGTCTCATCTGCATTTAGTTATTGGTACACTTGGAGACTGAAATATTTGAGGAAAAATGGATGAAAAAGTGTGTGTGTTCGTAAATGAGTTTTGATTTCAAGACCACATACACGTCATCTGAATTAAAATGGAATTTAAAATGTTGAGATTGCTGTACAGTAAGCTTTAGATAGTATACAAGTGTTTTTACAAAATTATTTCTTTAATTCCCAAAAGGTTCTTATGGCTGTTTTACTTTCTCAAGATAGGAAAGTTTAATATTTTGTTTTGAAATTATTTTAAATGTGTATTAACCATATTTGGCCTTTTAACAGTGTATTTTCTCTTCCAACACAACATTGCACCAGAAAGTAAAATCATTGTGTTTGGGTTGCTACACTGTTCACGAATCACTAGACAATGTATTAATAAACTCTCAGATAAATGATTGCCAAAGTAGACATTCAATATTGGCAAAATCTGAATATTTTAAAATTCAATCTCAGATAAACAAAGCATATTTTTTGTATTCTGACTATTTTTCAACAGGACGTTTCTGCCAAGTGAAAGTATTGAAGTTCCATTTTAAAATTTATTACTTCATGCCTGGAAGCATAAGATATTGAAGCTAATCTCAAATAACTAATCATATTATTCAAATGCTCAAATACACTCTTAGTATTTAGGTACTACTACTAAGAATGATTATTTTAACACTTTGCGTTTTATTAGTACCCAACATATAGTGACACGAGTTTGCTGAACAGTCCTGTTGCAATGGAAACAGATGGGCCTTTAATTGAAGATTTGCAGATGCTGAAGAAGACAGTGAAAGAAGAGGCTTGTCAGGTAAAGCCATGTGAAGATAACAAAGTACTCTAAATTATGAATTACCCTTTTTTTTTTTTTTTTTTTTAAGCCACTGTTAATCATCGACGTAAACTTGGGTTATATTTTGAGCCCTGTAACCATTTATCCTGGAGTAAAAAACTTCATTAGAGCTGCTACTTTTAAGTGATACTGTAGCAGCCAGGAATACAGTGTTACATTTCTAATGCCTGTGAATCTGCTGTGTGGTCTCTTTTGACATTTCTTCTACAGAAACTTTCATTTTTCTTTTTACTTAGAAATAGCTTTTTGTGTCTTGATGGGAACAATGATTATGCTTTAAGGATAGTTTAAAAATGGCTAAAATCTACCACATCATGTTCTATTCTCTATATAAATTTTGTTTTCTCATACGGAAAACTTGTATAAAATATAGTGAGATTCTAGTGATGACATTTTGGCTTGTTTGTTATTCAGAGCCTTCTTAGTGGCTAAAGCTACTATGTTTTGGAAAAAAATGTGTGAAGTGTACATTTGTCTTGCCCGCTCATGGGTCTTCCTCAGTCCACCATCTGTCATGTTCCTACATGGCAAGGACTTTCAAGGTCATTCCAGTCTTTTCGTCTTTAGCTAATGCTTAGTAATCTTCAGGTATTTTTAATTTAACTTCAGTAAAGTGGAACTAGAATCCTGACATTCAAACTAGAGATTTAAACTTGGAGCTGATGGAAAATGGAGAGGTGCCAGGGAGCATTGCAGTATCACTAAGATGTCTGGTAGGAATATCAGTAATATGAGTATCTCTAAATCCAGCAAAGTTTAAGACCAGAGAAATGATCTGGAGCTGGAAAAACTGGTTGAGATCAGAGATAAAGTCTGTTAATTTGAACCAATGTATCAAAGAAGAAATTTAATACAAACAAGCATATGGTCAACCTAACCTCCTACATTACTTTCTTAAAATTCCAGTGTCGTCATCCTGCAAGATTATATTTTATTTATTATTTGTACTATGGCATTTTGGATGAAGGTTGAAATCAAAAGAAATGCTGGAATGCCTCCAAGACATGCTCAGCGACTGCTGTTTTTTAAACACTTCTCTCTGGAGTGGAGCCCTATGCATGAGATGTAAATCTTGGTGGCTGAATTACATGCCTATCCAGGGCAATGAATGAGGGTAGCATTCCCCTGAATGGGAATGCTGGTTAGAGCTAGTCAGTGAGGAGCACTGGGCTTATTGAAGTTTCTAAACCTCTACCTTTCTTTGGACCTTGGATAGCTTAGCTAAGCCCACGTGATGGGGAGAGGGGCCTCCTTTCAGTAGCTCCAGAGCCCAGAACCAGTTCTAGTGGAGAAAGGTACATACAAGGTTATTGAAAAAAAAAAAAAAAAAAAACTACTGCTTAATCTCAAAGTTGTATTGATGATAGTGTCCATCTTTTACTATGCTATTTCCTAGCGCATAACCATTTTCTCAGGATTTATGAGACCTTGGTTCACTTTCCATCCTGGCCAGAGGGAATTAAAACTCATACCTCCTAACTCTGAGTGCTCTAACATTAGTTCTAGAAGAAAAGCAGCCAAAGTATGACTATATACTAGTAGTTGGGACAAGCAGTTAGGAACAAAGTTCCCAGTCCCAGCTGTTGGAAGTGTTTGGGGATTTGGGCCAGTATTGATACAATATGAAATGTGCAAACAGTAGTGGCAGCCCAAACTAAAACCAAGGACTCCACCTAGGTCTTACCTTCTTTTCTACAAAGAATTCAACTTCAAGAGCTATAATGTTGGCACTGTATACAGGTTCATTGATAGTGTTTCAACTGGAAAACGAGTGCATCGCATTTCTATGGATGAGCTTGATTTCCCTCTCCCACTCTGATTGTTAGAAGGGACGGGGATGAAAAAAGTGACACTAATGGAAAAGAAACAAATTGTAAACTAAATAAAATTCTGAAACTTGGGTTGGAACTGTTCAAGCATTCTTTAACCATCTCTCCAAGTGCATGCTTTCCTACTTTTCCTTGCTCAGAAAGTGTGCAAGAAGTAAATGAGATGATGAGAAGGTTATAAGCTTGTTTTTCAAAGATAAAGATCCTGTCCTAGCAGAGCTAATAGAATGGTTTGAAACAGGAATTCTTATCATTAGAAAAACTTATAGAAATCTGTGAGAAGTATAAAGCTTGTGAGAGGATTGATAAGTCTGGGTCACCAGGCAGGAAGAGGATTGATTAAGGACTAGAGTATTGCAGCAAGAAAGTTAGGTAGCATTCTTGCATCAGTCTTTGAGAGGACACTGGAAAGACAGTTATGTATCCCTTGCTAAGTACCATCAGAAATTGATGCTAAAACAAAAGGTATTACAGTTATCAGTTAAAAAAAAAAAGGGGGGGCAAGTAAAAAAGGACAGCTTAGTTTATTTTTTAAATAATACTTCAGAAGTGAGGAACTGTGTAAAGATCTATACAGTTTCAGTGAAAGTAAGGTTTATGCCAGAGGTTAACAATGGACATTCTGTTACATACTGAAGAGGTGATGGAATGACTGAGGAAAGTAGACCAGGAATTTTTTTCTGTACCAGACTATGTGAGCGTTTTTAGTGAATGCTCTTTACTACGACAAAATTTGACCACCATGACTTACTAACTTTTTGAACATGCTAGTAAATCAATGGCTAAGTAAAAGCCAGTCAGTTTTTATAAGGACTTCTTTGTAGAAGAACATGAATAAACAACATTGATCTAACAGGCAAATTAGGGTATGTGAGACAGACATGGGAGCTATATAAAGACACCATTATATAGTTTAAAGATACTTTTATCAGAATACTGTCTGGTTTTGAGAGCGCATCAGTAAAATAATACAGCAGAACCTTAAATTTTCAGATACGTGAATAGTGCAAGTAATTAGAAGCATGGAAAAAACTTAAAATCATTTATCTTACATGTAGAGAGATAGAAAATGAAAAATAAGTGAAAAGATGATAATTTTATTTTTAAAAATGTTATCAAGTGATAATTGTGGTAGTAATGTCATGATTGCTAATAGCTTAGAATTTGTTAGTTGTTTCTAATTTTTCTTCTTAGCGAAAAAATGGTTTCAAGACTTGAAACTGGGTAGCTGGTGGGGAAAAGAGGAGAAAGTATACGCTCTTTCCTATATGTTTTTTATTGTTTTCCCATAAGTGAACACACTGTGCAAGAAATGTTTTTAAGTAATTGTTTAGTCATTAATATTTTTGACCAACTTTGTTCTATTTTTATTTCAGGCACAGAAAGATCAGAAAAAAGATCGTCCTCTTGTGCGACGCAAGTCAGAACTGCCTCAGGATATCTATACCATGAAAGCCTTGGAATCACATTGCAGAGCTGATGAATTAATATCACATGATGGGCATTAAACTATTACAGTGAAATATTATTTTGGAGAAAAAGTTTTTTTCCTGGACTCAGTTCTACAGTAGAACTTATTTTTGTGCCATACCAATCAGTTACACACAAAGTCAAAGCTTTCTTCAACCCAGTTCTGTAGGCAATAACTTAATAGAGTATGCAGCTCAAGATTAGTAGTTCAAACAATGGTAAATTACCCAATTCCATATGCAGAATATTGGGTTGACTGTAATCAAGTGGACACAATTTCCTGGAGGTGTTATCATAGTATCAGCTAGCTGATAACATGCAGTTTTTATAGTCATATTTGAGAAAAGCATTCTATAAACTCTTTCCATCTAAGTGAATGACCAATAGTTGGTACTAATGATGAGTGTTTTCAAAATTAAAATTATTTCAAATTTAAGTATTAAACTTTTTCTAGGATTTCTCAACTTTACAGTTGTTTCCACATTATTGCTGTCTTGTAATATACCAGCAGTTTTGAAAATACACAGTTATTCTTTCATATTATGAAACATGGCTTACAAACTGGTAACTTCCGTGACAATCCTCAATCATCATTCCTTTCTAAGAATTCTGTAAATTTATTTCTCCTTTACTTAGGATAAAGATATATATCTATATATACCATGTCCTAATACTTTATGTATATTTAAAGCCATATGTTCCAGTCTTTAGTGTATAATACAGCACCAGTATTCCAGATATGAACTGGTAGAAGAATTTTTCCTAAAATGAAAATTTGTTTACTATGACTGGGAATAGACTGAATATAAAATTTCATTTTAAGTTTTTTCAAGTCAATAAAATACTCTTTCACTGTTTTCTCCCTTATCTGAGCTTTTAATACTCAGCATTTTTCTTGGGCTCTAGGAGTTCAATATTCTGTGGCAGATACTATGCCTGATTTCAGTTGCATCAGTTTTTATCTGAAAGATGAACATAACCTTTCAGGAAACACAACATCACAAGCTTATTAAAATAAGAAACAGAAGAGACCCTTGAATTCCATTCTGCTTCTTTTTAAATGAGTCTAAAAGCTGAGGAGATAGTGACCATAATTTTACCGTGAAAATATTTTTTGTTGTTGTTGTAAAGAGCACATGTGCTGCAAATACACCTCACAAGTGAACTGAAAATGCATCTGAGTTGCTGATGATCTTCAAATGCTGCTATATATTCCACAAGATTACTTGCATGTAATGAGCTTTTTGTTGTAGATGGAAAAGCACGGGAGGAAAATCTCTTTAAAAATATAGTGCTTTGTCTTCAATATTTGATTTCTCTCAGGGTGGCCAGTATTTTGACTTACTTATCCTGCTTACAAGCTGTTTAAAATGTGTTCTGCTATTCTGAATGGGTGATTAGTTTCTTTTGTCTCTGGCAGTAACATGATATAACTTAATGTTTAATGTCTTGATGCATAAAGAGATAAAAACGTGGCTTCTTTAAAAATAGTTTTGTTTTACTTTTTAAGGAAGTATAATGTCTCCTGCATCCATTAAAAAAAAAAAAAAAAATTGCACAAAGCAGACATTCATAGTAACCTTGTGCTGATGTAGTGCCTGCTGTTTGTTGGTTGCATTTAACATTCAATTTCCAATATTTGTTACGTTGTCTATTGGAAGAAAATTGTGGGTGCTGAATATTGGCTTACAACAACTAAATTTCAAGACCAACCCAACCTTTAAGTGGAATGTCCACTGTGTCTGAAAACATTTCCTGTAAAACTTGAAAAAGAATATGCTTTACCATTAGGATAAACTATATTAAAACAGTTTAAAGATGCCTTCTCCTTTTGAGGGAAAAAGGGTGCTTTTTTAATTGTGTAAAGCAGTGTCTATGTACTTTGATATACCATTGTTTGAACTTCCATCTTTAGCTGGTAGATTATCAGTTACCTTTGATTTTGGGTGTTCAGTATGTTTGTGCAAGAGGTTGCTGAAAGGAATTATTCTTACGTTACCCAAGGAAAAAAAAAAACTGTATATCAATGTTTGATTGATTGTGTGATGCTCAACGTATAAGAACATCTTTCACTGTCTAGATTTTATTTCTGTTCTTTATTGAAGATAAACACTCACCAAAAAGGGAAATATTATGGTATTTTTAAAGGCTTAAAGTTCACCATAAATTCGTATTTGAAGTTTTGGGCCACTGAACATTTGCTTAGGCAATATTCCAAAATCTGTCATCACTAATGGTTTAGCATGTTTATTATCAATATTTATATACTTCTTATAATCCTGTACTAAACCATTCTAAAAATAATACATCCAAAGTAAAAAGAAAAATCAAAGTAGAATTTTGGTGACTGTTGTTCTTCATAAAGTTCTATGTCTGACACCTTCCCCCATTTTCCAAAATTACACCTGTACATCAGGAATGTCAAAAGTAATATTACAAGTGTCTTTTTAGTGTGGCTTTAGTATGGCTTCATTTTAATATTGTACATACATTGTACCTTGTTTTATGGTAATAAGTAATAAAAATGTAGACTTCATATTTTGTACAGAATCGTCCTATGTACAGAATAAAAAGTTCCTAGAAACAGCAAAAATAGGTAAGTGGCACAATTATTTTTCATTAGACAATATCTGTAACATTATGTGTTAGTGGAATGTTAAGTTCAAATGTACCTACATATTTTTTAACATTTTGTAATTCAATTTTTTGTTCTGGCATTGTTTCTGAAGAACTTCATACACCTGCCATTTAATATGCTTTTATCTAATTTTAAAACTTAAAAAAAAAAAAAGGGTGTATTATATGGACAAATAAAGAACATGTGAATTTTACTTGCTCATCATGAAACTAAATTTAGCACAGGGCATTTGGGGGTGTGTTCAGATTATCATTGTTTGCAGAATCAGCTGTACAAATTAAAATAATTTTACAAATTTCACAAAAGAAAAAACTTTATGGAAAGACCATTAGTAAAAAAATGGGAATAATAGATATTCAGTAGAAAAAGCAGACTTAACTTTTAGAACAACTATCAGTACTGAAAGGATTTTGATAAATCTCCAATCTACAGCTATGAAAGACACACCTTTCATACCATAGTATTTTCCCCTGTGTTGAGGTTTAACCCCAGCCAGCAGCTAAGCACTGTGCAGCTGCTTGCTCACTCCGCCCCGCCCCCCCGCCTGTGGGATGAGGAGGAGAATCGAAAACAAGTAAAACTTGTGGATTGAGATAACGGTTTAATAATTGAAATAAAAAATAAAATGTAATAATAATTGTAATGAAAAGGAGGATAAAAAGAGAGTGAAATATAACCCAAGAAAGACAAGTGATGCACAATGCAGTTGCTCACCACCTGCTGACCGATGCTCAGCCAGTCCCCAAGCAGCGATCCGCGCCTCCCGGCCAACTCCCCCCAGTTTATATACTGGGCATGATGTCATATGGTATAGAATATCCCTTTGGCCAGTTCGGGTCAGCTGTCCTGGCTGTGTCCCCTCCCAACTTCTTGTGCCCCTCCAGCCTTCCTGCTGGCTGGCCATGAGAAGCTGAAAAATCCTTGACTTAGTATAAGCACTACTTAGCAACAACTATAAAAACATCAGTGTGTTATCAACATTATTCTCATACTAAATCCAAAACATAACACTATACCAGCTACTATGAAGAAAATTAACTCTATCCCAGCTGAAACCAGGACACCCTGTAACGCTTCTATATTGACAGGCTTCAAGCAAAGTAGCCATAAAATCAGGGATTATAATGTGGTAGGGGATACATGGTCAGGTGGCAAGGATGTAGGAAAAGACTTAAGTCTGCAGTAGGAATTGTCTTCCCTCTGGAATCCATAAAAGTCTTCAAAAGAACTAAGGAAATTACTCACATAAAGCTGACTTTCAATAAGTGGGGGGGGAGTTGGGGGGGGGTGTAAGCCTGGGATCAATATCTGACTATTGACTTGAGTTATAAATGTAAGATTTGAGTTACAAATGAAGCCTTTGCATACTGAAAGAAGGAAGAGTTTTCTGCGTGAGCTCAGAAGTAAACTCATCACATGGACTCCTAAGCGTAATCACAAATCAAAAACTAGATATTGAAACAACTGAGGATTCAGTGTTCAGTTTACAAAATTAGGGTCAAATAAGTCTCAAAATATAATGTTTTAAAATACAGTAGTGAGATTTTTTCCTATATAAATACCTTATTGAGTTGCAAGCATGTTCAGGAAGCGAACTTTAATCCTTTCTCTCTAAGGGAATTAAGCTTAGGGGCTTTGACCAACAGCCTTTTTTGGCATTGCTTGCTTGGTTTGGCTTTTTAGAAGTGGAAAGGAAGGTGCTAGTGTAGCACAAGTATGCTTGTGTTTGGAGGTTTGTTGGTTTGCTTTATGGAAACTATTTTAGTACAAATGTACTTACAGGAGATAGCTACGATTCCAGGTTATCCCGAGTATTGTTCTGGATCCCATTATGCATCACCCACCTAAAAGTCGAGCATTTCTGCTCCTTGGATCTTGTTCTTGCTGTGTGTAATGATTGTGGAGACTCTGACTGCATATAGCTAATTAAGAAATACCATTCTAATTACTATATCACTGTCTCCCTGGATTATAGTTTCTTTTATATGATGAGACTTGGCTTGAGCTGTCTTTACCTTATAAAATAAAACTTTGATGTAGTTAAAAATTTTGTATGAAAAATTTCCCAAGGGAGAATTTACTGTGGAGCTAAAGAAGATAATACATTATTCCTTCCTCACATAACTGAAGAGCAGCATGACTGCAGCTGGCTTTCTCTGAACCCAGTCATAGTGGGACTGCATTCGCTCCCGCACAAGTGGAGGACTGTCCACACAAAACATGAGGTTACATAAGCATTTACCCTATGGCGCTGAGGGGAGAGGGCTTGCTTTGCTACGAGGGGGAGAAGGATATTTACGTAATTGCCTCAAGCTATTTTAGGCAATTTTGTGATCCAGACGACCATACTAAGAGGGTCCACGCTAGCATGAAGGCCTTACCATAGTAATTTTTCTAGTACTCTGGCTGTATAATCAGAGATGCAAGAGGATTAGAGATGGGAAAGCAAGTGATTTGCTCTGATTGTTACTTGTTTAGGGTTTTTGCTTTGTTTTTTCATCTCAAATACTACCAAATTACTATTAAATATAGGAAAAAGAAAGAAAAAAAGATGTCTTTTTTTGCTGAAGTTGTTTCTTTTATAACTTAAGCAAAAGTTTTTCTTGCTACATATGTTGTATGGCATTTGCCAGGAGCAAATCTTGTCTGTCTTGACAAGTCCTAGTTCTCATTCTGATTCTCTGAAATACTTCTTTTTAGTTGAATTATAGGGGAAATGTGTCGTATTGGCAATCTTGCCTTTTGGATGGCTGATTTCAATGGCTTCTCACATACCTGTGAGAAGGGCCAGGTCCCTTGTGTATCCAAGAAAAGTGATTAAAGGAATACAAAGTGTCTTACCTACACTGGCTTTTAGTTGGAAGTAGCCTAGCATTTAAATACCAGAATCCTAGACTTGTTCTTTGTATCATAAAGTCTTGTCGTACATGGAGTATTTCTGTTTTGCAAACCTACAGTAAGATAAGACTTGTTGGGGGTTTTTGACCCTACTTCCTTTGCAATTCAGCAGCAATATATATAAATAATTACTTCAGTTCTTATTTCTTATCTCTGTCCTGCTTTCTTCTCCTTACTTCCTTACTCTACTTTCCTTATTTGTATGTTTTCCTGGCAGCAATTTTACAGTAAGGAAATATTGTATCTTGCTGTGTAAGCTACAAAAATTTTGTGACATTTTGGTGCAGCAGATGACAGCTGTTCTAGAAGAATGAGCATGCTAGCACTTGGACCATAGCTTGAGCCAATTTACACTCGAGACGTATCTAGGTTGCTTAAGAGTATTATCAACACCCTTTTAACGAACATCCTGAAGGCCAGGGTGTTAATTTAACCTGTGTTTTTTGGATGCTTGGCCTGTACTGACACTACATGGATGTAAGAAGTAGATAATTCTCCCCCCACTGGAAGGCAGTCAGGCAGGACTAGATATGGGGTAGCCTTGGTGGAATTCAGACAGCTTAGCAAAGATAGTTCTTTTTTTCATATGAAATGTAATCCTAAAACATAACCTGCCTGTAGAAGAATGATAGGGTGTGAGCAAACTAGACTTCGGAAAATGGAAATAGGTGAGTGTTGTAGTAAACACTATCTCAGTAACTATATTCTGTAAATAGAGATTTCAGATGAGTATCTACCGCTGTTTTTCTTCATCAAAAATAAAATTTACCTTTCTAATAAGAAGGGGGGGAAGGGGAGGGATTAAATGGTTTTGATCGGTTTTCAGTGAATCACCACTATCAGTTCTGGTGCTTGTGGTTGAAACTTGGTTGCTGAACAGATCATTTTCCTTCCAGAGAAGAAGGTTTGAGATTTCTGTTATTTAAGAAATCAGTGGTTTTTCAAAGTTAAACTGGACTCCTAAACCCCTTAGGAGCCTACTTGAGCGTAGGCATACTTTTTTCCCTGGTAGAAATGGAGGAGCTGGGGTATGTGGCTGGGCTTTCGGGATTCCTAGTATCCTAGCTGGACATACACGCTTTAATGTTGAGTTACACTTGCGTAGTGGCTTACAGGTCAGGACTTCCTTTGTCAGGCAGGATATCCTACCTCAGCTTCCTTGTTTCTTGTGCAGTACATTTGAACAGATCCTGGGCCTGAGGGTCCTTCTGCATTTGACTGTGTATCCACCTGAGGAAATGCATGTGGCGTTCAGAGGCAGTTTGTACGGTTTGTTTGCTTGTTTTTCTTTTTTGGGTGACATCCCCTTCTCCACCTCCATATGAACAAAAACTGGAGTTTTCAGTCTGTGGGTCGCCCAACGGCCCCAGTGTACTTTTTGGGAGTCAGTGGAGTTGCTCTGGAACTTCGCTGCTGCCTCCCCTCTCCCAGGCGCATTCAAATACCAGCCAGGACTAGGGGAGGGAGGGGACTGGTTTGGGCAAGGAAGAACAGGATTGTCCATCTTGGTAGCAGTGAGCTAAACTCATCTAATACCTTGGATCAGTCAAACATATACACTGGGATATGCCAGGCACGTATGTGGCAGCTGTAAAAGAGCTTTTAGGAGTTTTAAAAATGAAATGAGATTCTGAAGGAAAAGTCCCCTTCTCACTGCTGTGCTTCCAGTCCCTCCTCTGTTCTTTATGTCCTATGCTTTTGGGAAACAGCCTCACAAAAGACTGGGATTAATGGATTCATTAAACTGTAAGTAGCAGGGCTAGCTGGATGAGCTGGGTATGTAAAGCGCCCAAGGTAAAAGGGTCGGGGGTTGCTCTTCGCTGAAGAGAAGCCGTGTCTAATCTGCCCCGGATGGTGACAAGCTGGCCTGCTGCTTTGTTCCTGGAAAAATGTCGTTTGTACCACCTGTTCTTATGGCTTCTGGCTTTGTGTTTCACGTGGAATAAACATTTTTCTTCTTTGGACAAATGAGCCCCGGGGCTGCTTTATCTTCCAGGTAACGGGGCGGCAGTAGCAGAACACACCTCACCCGGGCTGCGCTGCCAGGGAGCTGAGGGCAGGGGGCGGCGGCGCGGGGGGGGAGGGCGGCTTTTCCCTTTCCCTTGCCGTTCAGCTACCGCGCCCTCCTTGCAGAAGAAACTACTCGAATAAAACATGCGTTAAATGCGACTGGGGGGGGGGGAGAGGCGGGGAAGCGGCCGCTGCCCGAGCGGGGCTGCAGAGCGGCCGCATTGCCGGGGGGGTGCGGTGCGGTGTGGTGTGGTGTTGCCGCCCTTTTGCCCTCGAACGCCGCCGCGCCGCCTGGAGGCTGCCGGGAGGTGGGCGGAGCCGCGCCAGGACCGGGAGCCGCCCCCTCGGCCCAGCGGCGGGGGGCGTGGCGGACTGCTTTTCCCAGGCTCCCCCGCGGCGGCGAGGCGTCGCTTGCAGCGCGGCGGGCGGGCCAGTGCCGGGGCGGCGGCTGAGCGGGCGGAGCGCGGCGCGCCTCTCGGCGTCCCTGCCTCGGCATGTCCGACTCCGGCGGCGGTGGGGGCGGCGGCCCCGGCGGCGAGGAAGGCGGCATGGAGGTGTCGGGCTCGGCGGTGCAGAACGTGGCCGACGTGTCGGTGCTGCAGAAGCACCTGCGCAAGCTGGTGCCGCTGCTGCTGGAGGACGGCGGCGAAGCCCCGGCGGTGCTGGAGGCGGCGCTGGAGGAGAAGGGCGCCGTGGAGCATATGCGCAAGTTCCTCTCCGACCCGCAGGTCCACACGGTCCTGGTGGAGCGCTCCACCCTCAAAGGTGAGGCGAGAGCCGGGCGGCCGCCGCGCTGTCAAAATGGCGGCGGCGCCCGCCGCTGCCTGCCTCGAGCCGCCGCCCTGCCGCGGGGTGGGAGGGGCGCTCCCCCGCCCGCCACGGGGGCTGCGGGGACTCTCCGCCTCACGCACGGCCCCGGCCGGGGAGGTGCCGGCCTGCCGCACTGCGGGTGCGGCCCGTCTCCGGGGGTAGAGAGGCGCGCTGCCGCCGCGCCGCTCCGCGGGGCTCGGTGTTACGCGAGGGCGGTGGCCGCGGCCGCAAGGGCCTGCCTCAGCGGGCGGATCCCGCGCCGGCTGCCGCCGCCTGGCCCGACCTCCCCCGTTATTCTCAGTGCTCCGGGTCTGGGGCCTGAGCTGACGCCGCTCAGCGGCCTCGGGGCAGAGGCACGGCGGGGCTGTGGGCTGGATGTGGGCGCGGGTGCTTCGTGTGCTGCGACTGTAGCCTGTCCTGGCTGGAAAGGCACCGAAAATGCTTCGTCAGTAGGCTGTAGGCACTTCCTACTGCCGCCTCCTTTCTGCTGGGGAAATGACCTGCTTCATGGCAAGGCAGATAACTGGTCAGAAACAGAACAAAAAAACCCCCAGAACCCTGGAGAAAAAGGGGGGGGGGGGGGGACGACGACACGACACACACACTGAATCAGCCTATAAAAAGCGTTATTCCATGGTTAATTAGCAAGACTCCGAAGTTCATAAATCAAGATGGAGACGTTGCGGTGTCTTTGTTTAGTTAGCAAAACCTGGTGGCCATGCTGCTTGTAAACGGTTCTCGGCAACCTCATCAAATGCTGTGTTAAATACTACAGCTAAGTTGACACTGACTTGAGAAACATCTTTGGTGTTTACATGCTGCTGTTACTGACTCTTATTTATTTCGAAAATGACTTTTATTGTCAACAAATCCGTTGCTAAATAGGCACTTACTGTCACAGAATCCAGCCTAATGAATGATAATAAAATATAACTAGGCTCATTAATAACACAGACCTTTAGTATTAAATGAGACCTACAGTCTGTATATGGCTACATGCCTGCCATTCTGAGCTTGCAAAATTTTAATATTAAACTTCTGGATCTCTACTCCTAGTGTGCTGTTGTTTCAGTCCCTGTAGATGTGTATCAAATCTTAATATAGTCATACTTCATATTGCATTATTTAACATGTCAACAGCCGCAGTGTAAGATACGGGATATATGCCCTGCAGTTGCTGCACACTGAGGGAAACATGAAGAAGGTTCTTCTACTCGTTGTCTATTCACTGTGAACTTAAGATATTGCTTAAAATATCCTATCTTTGTTTATCTTATGCCTATTTCCTCTGATTATTCTCCTTCCCCTTCCAAAGTTTGAGACTTCTTTTTCAGCAGAGATAACAGTAGAATTTTCTAGAGGGGAAAAAAAGAATAACAGTCTTTATGAATTCACGATACAGTGTTTACCAAGATTTAAAGAAAATCTATTGGATGTTAATAGGCTATGCAGATGATTTCTAAATTTCTCTTATGTCTGGCGCATGAGGTTGTTTATCCTTCGTTCAGGTTAGAAGTAATGAAAGATAGTGGTGATCAGTTAGCTCCAGGCTTGTCGCATAGATATTGTTATATATGTATGGTTAAAAACAAATTGAGACACTTATTACGTGTTTTAGAAGCTAAATACTAATTTACTATGAGCAGAAGGCATTTCCATCAATGTCTTCTGGTTTAATAGCAGTTACTTGGGGAGAGTGGATTTTCTGATTGACAGCCAGTCTTCAAACTTAACAGATTCAGAACCTCCAGCAGCATATGGAGATCTTGTTTTCTCTGATACTATTAAAAACAATATTCTTACTGAAACTTGTGCATGGACTAGATAGTATAAAGTAAATTATTGATTACAAATACAATAAAATAGAAGCCATATTTCTGAGTAATGAAAACTGCTATGTGGTATCACTAGATACACAGCCTGCCAACAGCTGTCATACGGGTTCCTGTGGTGTCTAGTGCAGTGCTGTTCTGTGACCAGGCTTCTGGTGCTGGGGATCACGAATGTGACACCCTAAGGCTGTATCTCCTATGAAGGGCCAAATGAAATCAGAGCAGGATGAGAGTCCACTGTCATGTGTCCAGTCAGAGTGTGTCCCCCAACAGGGAGTAACCTTCTGCACCGAAATCACTGCATTGCAGCACAACTGCCTGCATCCCCAGCAATTACATCATCTGTGATACATTGGCTGTGGTAATGCCTGAGTGCTTCCCTTGGCTTGGGTTTTTGTTTTGTTGGGAGTTTTTTTTGTTCAGAGACTTCAATTTCCAAATCACTTTCAAAGAAAAAGTCTGAAAATACAAAGCAACCTTTAAAACAAAAAAGCAACTGTTTAATGTTCTCGCTGAAGTGTAGTTATCCTGGCGGCATATCTCTACAAATAAATGCACATTCTGTATTGCAGAAGGTTTCTCTCTTAAAATGTGAGTTATTGTTTTTTATAGCAAGTTAATTATAAAACATTACAACAACCTAAAAAAGTTAATGGAGTTTTGTTAAAAATCAGTGAACCCACTCTGAATCTGAGGGATATTGCAAAGCTAAATATAACTTAATTTAGTTAATTAAGTTGGTGTAGAAATTAAAGGTTAGAAAATAGTCTGGTAATAGCAGAAGATGGTTGAGAGAGAGTGGCAGATGCCTTAGAAATAAAATATTTCTTACATAGCATATTTTTTGCAGAGGATGTGGGAGATGAAGGAGAAGAGGAAAAAGAGTTCATTTCCTACAGTATCAGCACTGACATTCATTATGGAATAAAATCAAACAGGTGAGTTAGTAAAATGGATCTTGACATTTCTACCCTATGAATGCAAAACCTACACAAGCAGATTTACCTACTTTACCTACAAACGTACCTCCAATTTACCTAGTGTTTCATGCAGTGTTTTTATTTGGGCAGGGCAATAGCTTTTCAAGGTGGAGGCTCTGATAAAACAAGGGTGTATCATGAGGCTGAAAGGAATGGACTTAGGACTTCTAGCTGTGAGGTTAAAGAAACAAATTCTTATTAATTTGGCATACATGCAAATTAACATACACAACTTGGGTTCAATAATCTTTGGTTATGTCTGACTTACATATTTGTCACTTACCTTAATGCATATTTGACTGTGAAGCTTTGTAAGATGTGTGCCTCTTTAGTGTGCCCATACTGCAGAGTCCTTGTTGATAGCTAAGTTTGGCTCATTACTGAAGTATAAAGATGTATTTACTGGAAGACTTGTGTTCAAGTCTCTTAGAAGAAAGATTATAAAGTATGATGATGCAGATTAGCGTTTGACTCCTGTGACCTAAACTTGCAGTTGGATTAAAGCTATTCTTTCACTTAAGTTTTAAATGTTTAGTTGGTAACTCTCTTCTCTGTTCTGCAGCCTGGCATTCATTAAGCGTACACCAGTGATTGATGCCGACAAACCAGTGTCTTCCCAACTGAGAGTACTCACTCTCAGTGAAGATTCTCCCTATGAAACATTACACTCTTTCATTAGCAATGCTGTTGCTCCCTTTTTCAAGTCCTATATCAGAGAATCTGGCAAAGCAGACAGGTAATTCAGTATAAATAATGTACTTCTCTGCTAGTGAATTAAAGTAGGTGTTTAATGAAAAAAATAACAGTGACTGTTCAAGGCAAGTCATGTGAAATTGTTTAAGCACACAGTTGCATATGATGCTGTTGCTGACTCTGGGGAAGTAGTTCAGATGGGTTAAATGTGTTGTGTATGGGTTTTGTTTTAGTTTCTTATAAAGAAACATATCTGCTTTTTCAGGGATGGAGATAAGATGGCTCCTTCGGTCGAGAAAAAGATTGCAGAACTTGAAATGGGCCTCTTGCATCTGCAGCAGAATATTGAAATTCCAGAGATTAGTCTGCCAATTCATGCAACCATTACTAATGTTGCCAAGCAGTGTTATGAACGTGGAGAAAAACCAAAGGTTACAGATTTTGGTGAGAAGGCTGAGGATCCATTATTCCTCAATCAGCTACAATCTGGAGTCAACCGCTGGATTAGAGAGATACAAAAGGTGAAGAAAAAAAAAAACAAAAAACAAACCAAGTACTAGACTATGCCATAAGAACTTCCATGTAGTACTTTGTATCTTCTTCACAGTTCAACTGGTAAAGTACTGCTCCATGCAGGTTACTCTGAGGATCTGAGACCAGTTTTCTGAGTCACCAGACTCTAGTCTAAATTAGACGAAGTCTAATTAGTCTAAATTTGGAGTCTAGTCTAAATTGTTCTGCAAGTAGCTGAGAGCATGACTATTTTACCTCTATTGTAATAGACTCAAGTAACTGGCAGTAACCTTGTGAATTTTGTAACTATTGTTCAAATCTTTACACGAGATTGAGAGAAACAGGTCTTGTCGGTTTGTTTTGTTATTTCCCCAGGTGCATCCACAACCACTTCAGAACAGTTGCTCCAGTCCTATCTTGTAATCTCTTGCACTCCTGCCTCTTACTTTTTGAAAGAACTCTGCTGTTCTTCTGCTGTCACTCAGAAATAACATCTCAGATACTACTCTGGCTTTTTTTCCTCCATGGGCACAGTAAACACCTATTGCTCATGGAACAGTGCTGCCTTTTCTTACTCCAGAGCATAAAACGTTTGTTTTCTTGCCTGGCTCATCTGTCATTGACCAGAATACAGACACTGATCAGGAAAGTGGACAGGTGATCTTTTTAGGCTATGCTGAAGATATTATATGAAGGTCCTAAAACCAACCTTTAGGACCATTGGAATTAAACTTTGACTCTTGTTGCGCTGCAGTTCCTATGCTTCTCACAGAACAAGTGCCACAACTGTCTGAGGTTGGATTATTAAAACCTAGTAGATGTTATGTATTTCAATTCTATTTAGTAATAGAGCAAGTTTTTACAGTTGAAGCATATAAATTAAATGCTTTTCTTCCTCCCTTCTCTTTCTCTCTATTATTTTTAAGGTGACCAAATTAGATCGAGATCCTGCATCAGGCACTGCATTACAGGAGATAAGCTTCTGGTTAAATTTGGAACGGGCTCTGTATCGCATTCAGGAAAAACGTGAAAGTCCAGAAGTTCTTCTGACTCTGGATATTCTAAAACATGGCAAACGTTTTCATGCAACTGTCAGCTTTGATACAGACACAGGTAAAATGTCTGTTCAATAAAACTTTTCACAAATGTCCTACGGAACTTAAGCTGTTATGAAACTTGAACGTTGTGGTACAGAGAACAATGCTGTTTAGAGTAATGTTGGTCTAGTTAAAGCTACAGATTTGATTAATGAAATGAAAAGTTATATTCAAAATCTTTTCTATTACATTTAGGTCTAAAACAGGCTCTGGAAACCGTGAATGACTATAATCCACTGATGAAAGACTTTCCACTGAATGACCTGCTGTCTGCTACTGAGCTGGACAAAATAAGGCAGGCCCTTGTTGCAATATTTACCCATTTGAGAAAAATCAGAAACACAAAATACCCAATCCAAAGGGCATTGCGTTTAGTGGAAGCTATTTCGAGAGATCTGAGCTCTCAGCTACTTAAAGTGTTGGGAACCAGAAAACTGATGCATGTTGCCTATGAAGAGTTTGAAAAGGTATGTTCAAGGTTTTGTGATACTGGTGGCTGTATTTTTGCATTGAATAGTGACTTTCAGGAAGTATTTCATTTGGGAGCTGAAGTTCTTATTCTAAAACTCTCTTCAGGTAATGGTTGCATGCTTTGAAGTATTCCAAACCTGGGATGATGAATATGAGAAGCTACAAGTTCTGCTGAGAGATATTGTGAAAAGAAAAAGGGAAGAGAACCTGAAGATGGTGTGGCGTATCAATCCTGCTCATAGGAAACTCCAAGGTCGTCTTGATCAAATGAGGAAATTCAGGCGTCAGCATGAGCAGCTGAGGGCAGTTATTGTGAGAGTCTTACGACCTCAGGTAATATTCTTGGTTGTTATCAGACAGAAAATCTGTGTGGTTTCTTAAGAGTCTTCAAGAGTGTTCACTGTTGCTTTAAAAAGTTACCAACACAAAACTAATTAACATTGTTTCACTTTCTGCTTCCAAAAACAGTCTAGTTTTGAACCCTTGCTGATAGACTTAGCTTTAATTCTGACGTACCTCACATACTACATGACCATGCTCCTGTGAATAGACACAGCAAGTCCAGACATAACATAGAGGAGATTAATAAATGTGTAAATACTTGAGCTTGGCTAAACCACAGTGGTAAATGAGATTATGCTGCACAGTAGTGGAAGTTTGTAAAGTAACTGTGTTGCCCCAGTGCTAGTGGAACTTAAATCTGAAACATGACTGAAAGTTTTTTAAGGGTTTGGTACTAATTTGTAGATTTTTGCAATGCTTGTTAGAACAGGCTGTGTTTAGCTATTTGTAGGTAAATTTTGAAGCATCCAACTCACTAAACTGTGATTCTAATGCAGGTAACTGCTGTTGCCCAGCAAAATCAAGGAGAGGTACCTGAACCACAGGATATGAAAGTAGCAGAAGTCCTTTTCGATGCTGCAGATGCCAATGCAATTGAAGAAGTCAATCTTGCTTATGAGAATGTTAAGGAAGTAGATGGGTTAGATGTTTCCAAAGAAGGTACAGAAGCCTGGGAGGCAGCAATGAAACGATATGATGAAAGAATTGATAGAGTTGAAACAAGAATAACTGCCCGTTTGAGAGACCAGCTTGGTACAGCAAAGAATGCCAATGAAATGTTCAGAATCTTCTCTCGGTTTAATGCCTTGTTTGTCAGACCTCACATTCGGGGTGCCATTCGTGAATATCAAACACAATTGATCCAGCGCGTAAAAGATGATATTGAGTCTCTTCATGACAAATTTAAAGTACAATACCCACAGAGTCAAGCTTGTAAAATGAGTCATGTTCGTGACTTGCCTCCTGTGTCTGGGTCTATAATTTGGGCAAAACAGATTGACAGACAGCTCACCGCTTACATGAAGCGTGTTGAGGATGTCCTTGGCAAAGGTTGGGAGAACCATGTAGAAGGTCAGAAGCTAAAGCAGGATGGAGATAGCTTTCGTATGAAGCTCAACACTCAGGAGATCTTTGATGACTGGGCAAGAAAAGTTCAGCAACGCAATCTTGGTGTGTCTGGTCGTATTTTCACCATTGAAAGCACCCGTGTTAGAGGTCGAACTGGAAATGTCCTGAAACTGAAAGTCAACTTCCTCCCAGAAATAATTACACTTTCAAAAGAAGTCCGAAACCTGAAGTGGCTTGGTTTCCGTGTTCCATTAGCAATTGTCAACAAAGCTCACCAAGCAAACCAGCTCTATCCATTTGCTATTTCTCTCATTGAAAGTGTCCGTACATATGAACGAACATGTGAGAAAGTAGAAGAACGTAATACTATCTCACTTCTGGTTGCTGGCCTGAAGAAAGAGGTGCAGGCTTTGATTGCAGAAGGAATTGCACTCGTGTGGGAATCATACAAACTTGATCCGTATGTACAGCGCTTAGCCGAGACTGTCTTCAGTTTCCAAGAAAAGGTTTGTTTTATCTTTCAAATTCTGCAAAATTTTTACATTTATACTTCAGTTACGTGTGGTTAACCAAAAGTGGAATTGGGTAGCTGATGACCTATTCTGTAGCTCTTTGGATAAGTAGCTGATTGAGTTGGCACAAATTGGCCAGCTGAATGGATCTTTTAGTACTAAAAGCGATAGACTTGCTGCATCTAAATAGAGAGGAGTGACTAACCATTACTGCATAACTATTGTTGCCTCTATCTAACCTGTCAAACTAAACATCCAATTTTTCCTAAACCATTTCAGGTGGATGATCTGCTCATTATTGAAGAGAAAATAGACCTGGAAGTGAGATCGTTGGAAACATGCATGTATGATCACAAGACTTTCTCTGAAATATTGAACAGGGTTCAGAAAGCTGTGGATGACTTAAATCTTCATTCATATTCAAATTTGCCAATCTGGGTCAATAAGTTGGATATGGAGGTAGGTTTGAGATCAAGGAGTAGTATATATTTAAAGGAAACACTTCAATCGCGTGCAAAATGTTTTTTGATTATATTCTTCATAGTCACCTAGGGAAAATTCTGTCTCCCCATTCTCTGAAAATTTCAGTGCGTTTTCGGTATGCAGAAGATGCAAGACCTGTTTGGTTTTAGCTGTTGACTTTTGGGATCAATTAATTCAAGGGGAGTTTTGTCCTTTGAAGAAAAAAGTTTGATACAGCTTGACTGCCTAGAAGGTGCTGGGGAGCGAGGTGGATAAAGGGTGGTGAAAACTTACTATGCCGGTAGCAAAGACTTACTGCCTTCATATTGTTTTGTTCTGCCTCTTGAGTTAAGTTTCAGGTTACTGGACACTAGGCCAACTTCAAAGCAGTTAAAATTGTTTAATTCCATTGAAATCCATGAGGACAGGAGAAGCTTTGAACTGATGCTCAGTGAAAATTTGCCAAAACCTTTAAACCTCTTTAATGACTTAGTAAAGGAGTATTTGGCTCTTTAAGGCACTATAGTGTGCCTGGTGTCAGAATATATCAATAGTGGGGATCTTTATGCAGTGAACATGCAGCTTTTTCCTCTAATGTGGCTTATTTTCTTTAGATTGAAAGAATCCTGGGTGTTCGTTTGCAAGCTGGACTGAGGGCCTGGACCCAAGTTCTTCTTGGACAAGCAGATGACAAAGCAGAAGTTGACATGGATACAGACGCTCCTCAAGTGAGCCATAAGCCCGGTGGCGAACCCAAGATCAAAGTAAGTTTTGTTGTGGGGGGGTTTTTTGTTTGTTTTTGGTTTTTTTCCTTACTGTCAATTACTTGATGCAAGAATTATATCTAAGGCTTATATGGGAGATAAATATTTCTTCTGCATCTGGTTTTGGAGGAATACTTGCCTCGTCCCATTTAAGTGCAAGCTGATTTTTCAAAAGTGTTTGCTACTTCTTGAAGTCCAAAATTCTTGTCTACATGGAGTAGTGTTTGCCAGTAAAACTGAGTGTGTTTACTGTTTCTGCAGAACATTGTACATGAACTAAGAATAACCAACCAGGTGATATACTTGAATCCACCAATTGAAGAGTGTAGATACAAACTTTATCAAGAAATGTTTTCTTGGAAGATGGTAATCCTGTCGCTACCAAGAATTCAAAGTCAGAGATATCAGGTAAGTGTAATGAAGCTGTATCTAAGTCTGAGAAATTATTTTCACTTTGCAATTAATTGCGCTCGATATCTTATTGTGTTGCTCTAGGACTGAATCTGAGTGCCCTAGAAATTAATGTATAATTGTGGTTCTTAGGTCGGAGTGCATTATGAGCTGTCTGAGGAAGAGAAATTCTATCGTAATGCATTGACAAGGATGCCTGATGGCCCTGCGGCTCTAGAGGAGTCGTACTCTGCTGTCATGGGAATTGTGACTGAAGTGGAGCAGTATGTCAAGGTAGGAGGCTGGCACCACATAATGCTACAGCGAAAATGCACATGGACTTTTCTCTCAGTTTTCCTGGGGGTTGGAGGGACACATGTCTTTCGAAATATGCTGGAGAAGTTCTGAACGTTGTTTGTGAAATACCTCAATTAGGTTTGGCTGCAGTACCAGTGTCTGTGGGATATGCAGGCTGAAAACATATACAACCGTCTTGGAGAAGACCTGAATAAGTGGCAAGCCCTTTTAGTTCAGATAAGAAAGGCAAGAGGAACATTCGACAATGCAGAAACCAGAAAGGAATTTGGACCTGTTGTCATAGACTATGGCAAGGTAAGAAATTGTAGTTATTGTTTGTGATAAATGCATTGATTTTCAGAATGGGTGTATAACAGAAAATAGCAAGGCCGACAAATTAATATTATGTAATTTTATTCAATTGTAGGTACAATCAAAGGTAAACTTGAAGTATGACTCCTGGCACAAGGAAGTGCTCAGCAAATTTGGCCAAATGCTTGGTCAGAATATGACAGAGTTTCATTCACAAATTTCTAAGGTAAGACAAGTCCAAATTCCAGTTTTTCACTTTCAGATCAATTATTCTAGACTTCTAAAACACTGATTTGTGCCCCAAACAGTCCCGTCAAGAACTGGAGCAGCATTCAGTGGACACTGCCAGCACATCAGATGCAGTGACGTTCATCACGTACGTGCAGTCCTTGAAACGTAAAATCAAGCAGTTTGAAAAGCAAGTTGAGGTATGTTGTCTTGCTAATGATTCTTACTTCTGGAAATATCAGGCTTAGCTCTTAAGGTGCAGCTTCATGATGTTCAAGTTCTCTTGAGAACAGACTTGAACTTCATATCCTGAGGAATCCTGTGAACTATAGTGAGTGCTTGTTAAAATATGTTGAGTATTTAGCCTTGCAACTTAAGTTAGTTTTATCTTTTTAACTTACAACCACTGTCTCTTGTAGCTTTATCGTAATGGTCAGCGCTTGCTTGAGAAACAAAGGTTCCAGTTTCCATCCTCTTGGCTGTACATTGACAACATTGAAGGAGAATGGGGTGCCTTTAATGACATCATGCGTAGAAAGGATTCTGCCATTCAACAACAAGTAGCAAATTTGCAGATGAAGATAGTTCAAGAGGATCGTGCAGTGGAGAGCCGAACAACTGACTTGCTAACAGACTGGGAGAAAACAAAGCCCGTAACAGTAAGTAGTGATGATTAATACTCATTCAGCAAATGAGGTAGATTCTCCGCATTCAATCAGAAGTAGGCAGTTTATTTTTATGCTTTTTTGCAGTTTTTCATTTTAGATGATGGTAAAAGTCTTTTTGAGGGTTCTATAATACTTGCCAATGTGTTGATTTTTGGAGGGGGGGGTAGCAGAGGGAAATTTACCCTTCAAATGTAGACCTCCGTTAGGTGCAAAAAGCAAGATTACTTCAGTTACTAATAAAGCTTTGGCTGAAACAAGGGATATGTCAGAGGTGTGTATGTAGGAGGATTCAGAAGCAAGCTGCTTTTTTACTTTCTCTCCCCCCCCCAAGTGATATTTAGTAAAGCCAAAAACTGCATGTAAAAGTGGGGTGAGACTTATTCTGGATTAGTATGTAGCCTTATTGTCAGCAAACTGAAAATGGAAAAATAATGAGACAAACCAACATTTAGTATTTAGTCCTTGCTTTTAACTTGGCTTCAGCTTGATTGTAGGCTTTTTGGATTAACGTATCCTGTGCAAACTTTAGGGAAACCTGCGTCCAGAAGAGGCTCTTCAAGCTCTTACCATTTACGAAGGAAAATTTGGTAGGCTGAAGGATGATCGTGAGAAGTGTGCAAAGGCCAAGGAAGCTCTGGAACTAACAGATACAGGACTACTGAGTGGCAGTGAAGAGCGTGTCCAGGTACAACCTGCTCACACAACTTCGTGTCGGTTTCAGATAAAAAAAATTTCAGTTCCATCTCTCTCTCTCTTAAGAGAGTGACTTGTAGCCTGCAATGTACTAGTGTCAAGACACAATCTCAACACTCGTTCAGTTCTAGCCTTAAGAGATTGTCTGTGATCTCTTCCTTGACTGTCTTAGTCTTGTGAAGCTATTATGTGACCTGAGATGCGAAAATCGTATCTGGGTCACTTGCTGTTGCAGTTCTGTTGAATTGGCAAGCTATCTGAAGGATTTTGACATGTTAAAAGTATTCTGTTTAACTCCCCCATGCTAATGACTTTGGAGAAATTGGGAATAACTGCTGATGTTTGATACATTCTTTACTATAGGTAGCCCTTGAAGAGTTGCAGGATCTCAAAGGCGTCTGGTCTGAACTCTCTAAGGTCTGGGAACAGATTGATCAAATGAAGGAACAACCCTGGGTTTCAGTACAGCCTCGCAAGGTACTTCACTTCTGTATACATAAACAATGTAACTATCGCAAATATATGCAAATTAGAAATTAGACCTCTTGAGATAGACATGCTCAATTGTCATATTCCAGATTGTTTTCAGTGTTTAGGTACCTTTTTCAGTATCTTGTGAGCATGTTTCTTCTCATGCTAAGCTAAAAAAAATGCACAGGGTTTGTCACAACTTAAGTAATCTTGTAGGGGATTTATGCAATTCCAGTAGTTTTGAAATTGAGATTGGACTGCATCTACAGAGAAGAAACTGTGCTGTTTTTAAATAGGCTGTTGGACCGCATTAGGGAAACTTAATTATATGGTTGGATGAACAGCATCAGTTTTAGTTCAATGCTCAGGATGTAGAGAGCAGTAGGAACACTAAGCCATAAACTGTGACAATACTATGTCATAAATCTTAATCAGAAGAATAAAATTACATTCTCAGCTACAGAGTAACCACATCTTATGCAAATATGTATAACACTAAAAGAGCTGTACTGTCGATAATATCTTATTAGCGAGAGGTTTCTATAAAAATATATAGACAACTTTAAACTTGTACAACTATGTGCACAGCACTTGCAGAGAAAGATTTCATTGCTTTTATGTTACTGACAGCTTCGACAAAACTTAGATGGTCTGCTGAACCAACTGAAAAACTTCCCTGCCCGCTTACGACAGTATGCCTCCTATGAGTATGTTCAGAGACTTCTGAAGGGCTACATGAAGGTAAGCTGTACTCATTTCTATAATGCATATATTTTATAGTTCAAGTTCAAGGATGTAACTTGCTTTCTTGTCTTCTGTAGATAAACATGTTAGTTATTGAACTGAAATCTGAGGCACTTAAAGATCGTCACTGGAAACAGCTGATGAAGAGGCTTCACGTTAACTGGGTTGTCTCAGAATTGACCCTGGGTCAGATCTGGGATGTCGATTTACAGAGAAATGAAGCAATCGTCAAAGATGTACTGCTTGTGGCTCAGGGAGAGATGGCTTTGGAAGAGTTCTTGAAACAGGCTAGTATCAGCTCTTGTATGTATGCACATATTAGCAAATCAAAGGCTTGCTGTCGGGTGGTTGACATTTGTGTAGTAAACTTGTCAATCTAAGCTGTTGATACAAGTGCTGAGACTCCATGGAACACTCCTGTTTTGGGAAGCAGCGTAAAGCTATGTAAGCTTCCTCTGATGAGACTTGCATTATTTGGGAAAAGCAGTCCTTGATAATGACAGCAAAGATCCGACCTTGTTTAAGTTTTACCTAACTGCATCATATTCTCAATATTTTTAACAAAAGCTTGAGCATAAACCCAGAATCCTTGGCTAAAAAAAGTAAAATCTGATTACTGTAATACATTTCTACTTGGTAACTATGTTGGAGCAGAAATGATTGATATCATATCTTAAACATTTTTTTTCTTCAGATAAGAGAAGTGTGGAACACTTATGAGCTGGACTTGGTCAATTACCAGAATAAATGTCGTTTGATTCGTGGATGGGATGACCTTTTCAACAAAGTAAAAGAGCACATTAACAGCGTGTCCGCTATGAAGCTATCGCCATACTACAAGGTAAAATGGAGAACAAAGCTAAAGAATCTTCATTTAATTCTGCCGCCTTCTGTTGTTTAGTTTATATATTTGTCAGCAGGGACTATATTCACTATTTAACTTGACAGACAATTAATTGCATATGCATACTTTGTAACTCCTAGACAACTTTTTCCACTAATAATTATTAGCAGTCAAACTCCTGATGCTATTAAAATGAATATAATGCAGCGTTTAAACTTTAGGTGTTTGAGGAAGATGCCCTTAGCTGGGAAGATAAGCTGAACCGTATCATGGCACTCTTTGATGTCTGGATAGATGTCCAAAGGCGATGGGTCTACCTGGAGGGTATCTTTACTGGTAGTGCAGACATCAAGCACTTGCTGCCTGTGGAGACCCAGCGGTTCCAGAGGTAACTTTTTAATTGCTTTGTTCTTTTCTTGCCTCCCTTGGGGCACCATGTGGACAGGGCTGCAACTTCATGACTTCGGTGTAGTACTCTCTAAGTTGAAATACTAACTATATTCTTACCTGGTCCTGCTGGATTACAGCCCTGCTGTAGATGTAAGTTCATCAAGCAAACAAATACGGTAAGAGGTGCATGTAGACAACTATGACAGAAAAAGGTTTATAATAAACAGGCTGATGTACAATTTTTAGAAGATAATTAGGATTCAGGTGTTTCTTCTTGCTAGTTCCAGTCACCTACCTCAAGGATTTTTCTGGCATTGTGGCTGCAAGAAGCAGGCTGATTTCTGTTGCCACAGCCTTTAGTCTCATCCTTCAAACGTCGTTTTCTTCCTCTGCTTTAAGTTGCTCTGGTCATCCTTATTCATTCCGCACACTTCTAGTCAGATCAAAGAATCAGATGATGCATCTCTTCAGGAAATGAAGAAAAGTAGACCTTCAGGAGTGGAATTGATAGATTGAACATTGCAAAGAAGTTAGATTTTTGTTGTTGTGGACATGAGGTAGATGAAGAGCTATTTGGGGAATTTAGCCTTGTGTTCCGTAGGACAGCTGCAACAATTAGAGAGGCAGTGGTCATTTAGAGACAAATAACTTTGGTGTTCTGCAGGCCTGTGGTTACTGAGTTTGCACTAATGTACTGTGTTATTTTACTTGCAGCATCAGCACTGAATTTTTGGCACTCATGAAAAAGGTGTCCAAATCTCCACTTGTGATGGATGTTCTTAACATTCAGGGTGTGCAGAGGTCATTAGAGAGACTGGCAGACTTGCTTGGGAAGATACAGAAGGCACTGGGAGAATACTTGGAAAGGGAGAGGTCCTCTTTCCCTCGGTAAGAAGTTGACTTTAGTTGACTCTTGAAGTAAAGTGACTTGATGTTTCTGTGCAGGAATTGGTGTACTGTTCTGTAAAGCCTCTGCCAATTTTTATGTATTGCATATATATAAGACGTTACGACCACTTAAATCTGTGTTGTCTAAATACAGAATTTGGTTATAGCCACTTCTCAGGAAGTGGGACTAAAACTTTACTTACTTACTCATCTGTGGCTGTTTGTAGGATTCAGATGTTGCTTAAGGAGCCATTGCAGCTGATTTCTGTAAACTTACAGGTTCTATTTTGAACTGCTTAATTCTGGCATTTGATTGAAGGACAGTGTCTAAACTGTCACAATCCAGTATTTAAGTCATTGGTTCTGACTTACCTGTAGTCCTCAACTAGTTTGTCACTTAGCATGAGAGAGTAAGGGTGAGGGAGGTACTGAGTGGGAGTTCTCCCTGCCTAATAGACTTAATTCAATCCCAAGCTCTACTGTGGGTATTTCAGGGATGGCTAGGTAAAGAAAACGATCCACGGTATGGAGCATGTATACACTTTTGTGTGGTACAGACCACATGAACTGAGGCTTAATCTTGGAACTGAAGTATAACTTCTAGGAAATTTATGGTTCATGCACTCTTGCAGTGTTGGGGAAATGAGTGTCAATTACTCCCGTATAGTAGCCATCTATGAAGCATAAATAAATTAAAAGTGATAGTTGGAGTTCTGATATAGATCTAATTTTATGTAATTATTAGGTTTTATTTTGTTGGTGATGAAGACTTACTTGAAATCATTGGAAACAGCAAAAATGTTGCTAAGCTGCAGAAACACTTCAAGAAGATGTTTGCTGGCGTTTCTAGCATTATTCTCAATGAAGATAATTCTGTGGTTCTTGGGATATCCTCACGTGAAGGAGAGGAGGTATAGCTGCAGTGTTTCTTTTTAAATAAAATTCTGAAAATAAGTGAATGTGGGCTGACTTAAACCTAATTCTTGCAGGTGCTGTTCAAAACACCTGTCTCCATCACAGAACATCCCAAGATCAATGAGTGGCTCACTCTTGTTGAAAAAGAAATGAGAGTGACCCTTGCTAAATTGCTTGCAGAATCTGTTACTGAAGTAGAAATCTTTGGAAAAGCAACTTCAATTGATCCAGCAGTCTACATCTCTTGGATTGACAAATACCAGGTATCAATATGGAACACTTAAGCATACTGCAGCTTGGTTACTTCAGTGAGGAAAACTATCTGATGAGGATTTTTGTTACACAGGCTCAGCTTGTTGTCCTGTCAGCCCAGATTGCGTGGTCGGAGAATGTTGAGTCAGCCCTCAGTGGTATGGGTGGAGTTGGAGACAACAGTCCTCTCCACTCTGTGCTTGCTAATGTTGAGGTCACACTCAATGTCCTGGCAGACTCTGTGCTGATGGAGCAGCCACCTCTTCGCAGAAGGAAACTGGAGCACTTGGTAAGTAAAAACCTCCTTTCCTCTTCTGGATTCGCAGGTGAGGATTTTTAAAAGTTTAATGAAAAGATTGATTAGTCTAAGACTTATTTTTCCTCTAGGAAAAAGTTTCATGCAATTTAAGCAACTACATCAAGCCCCAATCCTGTAGGTGGTGGTAGTTTTTCACTCTAGACAGCTTAATGCATGATAGCATATTATAGACTAGCTCACTGAATTAATCTTCAAACTAGCTCTTCCAAATATGAAAGTTACTGATTTCTTCTTTCAAATGTAAAATATCTCATTAAGCTGCTTATTATTGTAATTATTATATGCTTTTGTTTGTAGATAAGGATGGGGGCGGGGGGGAGTTAAAATCGTCCTGGGTTATTTCTGTAGATTTTGAGAGGGAAATATCTGGTCTGTTTTAGGAGTACTTGTCTTCATAGTTTCTGGCAAGTAAAATATCTAGTTCAGTAGTGTAATGGATTAACAGACTAACTGGACCAGAGTGCTGTGCTGAAAGCTAGGGAAGTCCTTAACAAGAGCAGTCAACATTGTTAGTTTTGTCTTTGTAGCAACAGATTTTAAGGCAGAGAGTGTTGGTAGGTCGTGATTTCTAAATTATGGCAATTTACTGTGCTAATCTGAGAAGCTGTAGGATTCCTGGCTTTATTAGCAATGGCTTGTATTGCTGTGGTCTAAGGAGTTACTTCATTCTCCAGATCACCGAGTTGGTGCACCAGAGAGATGTTACAAGATCACTGATCAAAAGCAAGATTGACAACTCCAAATCCTTTGAGTGGCTCAGCCAAATGCGGTTCTACTTTGACCCAAAACAGACAGATGTGTTGCAGCAGCTCTCCATTCAGATGGCAAATGCCAAATTCAACTATGGTTTTGAGTACCTTGGTGTTCAGGATAAGCTAGTACAGACTCCTCTTACTGACCGCTGTTACCTGACAATGACACAAGCCCTGGAGGCAAGACTTGGAGGATCACCATTTGGTAAGTTTGTACTAAAGTACAATAAAAACTTGGGAAAAGTATATAAACTCTTATCCTCTCTAATATGTAGCTTTAATGTAAACATGCAGAACACTTATAACTAAGACACTGAAGAACAGTCTTTTGGTGAAGTTGTAACAGTTTTAGGTTTCACTGAATCCTCTTGTCAGGGACCACTAGAGTTAGCATGCTGGCAGATTACATGAGCAGGCAGTGGTACCTCAGATGATAAACACTAAAACATGTCTGTCCCGCTTTGAAAATAGGTCCTGCTGGTACTGGTAAAACAGAATCTGTTAAGGCTCTTGGACATCAGCTTGGCCGCTTTGTGTTGGTTTTCAACTGCGATGAAACATTTGACTTCCAGGTAAGCTGTTTGATGAAAAAAATGTAGTCTTTGCTAATAAGCAATAGGAATCTCTTCAGAACTCTGAAATAGCCAGCAGTGTTTATTTTCAAGATGATTATCTGTAAGTCTTAACCGAGCCAGTATCTGTGGGTCATATAGATGCTCTGTAACAAAAAATGCCTAAAGCAAAAGTGGGGCAGAACACTGCTGGGGGAGGGGTTCTGGGTTTTTAGAATAGGTAGTTCTATAGCAGCAAATGGAGGGAAAGGAAGAGGAAGTACAGGGTAGAGACTTAAGACTGGCTTTAGGAAAGAAACTTAAACTGTTTAGTTTGCATTGCTAGTACTGGTTTAATGGAGAACAGATGAGAGTGTGAGACTGCCAAAGTAGCTGTACTATTACCAAGTTATCCTTTGCGACATAACTGTGAGTTTGCCTTCAGAATGTGAAAGATTCTTCAAAACTAAGAAAATTTACCCAGATATTTCAAAATTAATGACGTTGTCAAACTGCGAACCAGATGAAGTGCCTGTGTAAAGTGTAACACAGCAAACGTCTCAAAATAAAAACCTCAGTCAGGTGTGTATATAAAAAACAATATAAAATATGGCCAAGGAATCACAATACTTCATGGACTCTGCCAGGTTGCCCATCTGTTTGTTTTTTTTTTTTTTTCCTGTATAGCTGTATTTCAATCAGACCAGGGGTCCATTTAGTCAGTATTTGGCCCGTAGTGGTAACTGTAAGAAAGTACCTAGGGAGTAGTAAGATCACAGATAGTGCATGATACTCCTTCCTTGCCCCCAGCCCCTTCCTACCTCTGACAGTTGGGAGGATCAGGACGTCCCAAGCTGAAATGGGTTACTCTATTCATGCTCCAGTGAACCTTTCTCCGGGTACTCATTTCTCCCCTTAAATCCGCATGCACACTTGCTTCTGTAGCATTCTCTACCAAAGAGTTCCACTGCATTACTCTGCACTTTATGGAGTGTTTTTTAATGATTCCTTAGTTCTTGTAGTGGAAAAGACAGTGAACAGTTGATTCCTATTCATCCTAAACCAGTGGCTTTTAGACCTCCATCACATTGCCTCATGTTGCCTTTTGCAGAATTCTACCTTAAAGGTTGTTCTTTAGGTGGAAGCCTTATCGTACTCTGGCCGTCGAGTTTGCTCTTCTGAAATGCTTTGTAATTCTGGTATCCTCCTTGCAATAAAGGACTAGAACTGCACCTGGTATTAATGGTATCAGCAAACAAAACATTATGCAGTGGACTTACCGTGACTGTTTTGTGAATACACTGCAGTGCAGTATGTAGTAATAGGAAGCTATGATCATCTTTTGTGATTCTGTGAAGCATTGAACATCTGAAAGTCAGTTAAAAACCCTTTTATAAATGGTACTACAAAGATGGTAGCCTACATAGAAATACAGCTCCTTCCTGCCTTGGATGGATTGTATAAAGTGCTCTTCTCTGCTCCCTTTGCCTATGCATAGGCAAGAATGATCATGCAAGTTCAGTGAATTTTCCCCTCTACGTGCAGGCAATGGGACGTATCTTTGTGGGACTTTGCCAAGTGGGTGCATGGGGCTGCTTTGATGAGTTCAACAGACTGGAGGAGCGTATGCTCTCTGCCGTTTCACAGCAAGTTCAGTGCATCCAGGAAGCCTTGCGAGAGCATTCCAACCCCAACTATGACAAGAGTACGTAATGTTTCATTCCTAATAGTGTTGTACAGCATATGTAATGTCCTTCATGCTGTTTTGTTACTCAGTTACATTTCTCCCAAACAATCGAAGGATGAAGCCACTTTCTATCAAAACTTAAAAGCCTGAAGTAACTTTCAGCTGGTAGAAATTTGTATTTGAGTATTTGAGTTGCAGTACTAGAGGACCTGCTGTCTGTTACTGTAGGAAACTAAAATAGAACAAAGTATGACTTCTGTTCTCAGGGTGATTGATCACTGACTCAGGTGTAACTAAGTGCACTGTCTTTTCAGCTGCAACGCCTATTACTTGTGAGCTGCTGAACAAACAAGTCAAAGTGAGCCCTGACATGGCTATATTCATCACCATGAATCCTGGCTATGCGGGCAGATCAAATCTGCCTGACAATTTGAAGAAGTTGTTCCGTAGCTTGGCAATGACAAAACCAGATCGCCAGTTGATTGCCCAGGTCATGTTGTACTCCCAAGGTTTCCGTACAGCTGAAGTGCTTGCCAATAAGATAGTACCATTCTTCAAGTGAGTAACAAGTTTGGCTCCAATCGGTAAAAATAGAGCTTGTTCTTCAAAGCTAAAATGTTCTTTGCAATTCACTAAGCATGTTGCGCAGCAACCATTTCAAGTAATCATTTCCAGTAAACAATGACATTTACTGAGTGTTGTGTTGGTTTCTATTGAGAATCAAATTCTGTTTTGTCTGTTTTGCTTCTTAGGCTTTGTGATGAACAGCTGTCCTCCCAAAGTCACTATGATTTTGGCTTGAGAGCACTGAAGAGTGTGCTGGTTAGTGCAGGTAATGTGAAGAGGGAGAGGATTCAGAAGATAAAGCGGGAGAAAGAAGAGCGTGGTGAAGTTGTTGATGAGGGAGAAATTGCTGAGAACTTACCAGAACAAGAGGTAATGTGTGTGTGAACTCTTTACTTTGTTTGCATGGCTGAACACTAAATGGTAAACACTGCAGGGTTATTTGCTTCATTTAGTGTGCATCCTGTACTTTATCACAGAAGTAATGTTAGTTACAAAAGATGGTAATTCGATAGCTTAGAAACTCCAAGTTAAACATATCTTAGGAGTCCCTGAATCATAGTGAAAGACTTGTTCTTACGAGGTGGTGCATTCATAATGCTTACTGCTGCTCAGTTCCTCAGCAGTTAATGCCAAAAGCATAGTGAAGACGCATGAGAAACTACAGTTGTATGAACTGAAAATCAATAGGAATGCATTGTGTAGTTTCGAAGTTGAAACCCCATCAATGGTTGTTTTTATCAAGACCACTGTGGTCTGGTGCTTTATCAGTAAAGTATTTAGTGAAGTATTCCTTGTCAAACATGTTTGGTAAAGCAAACTTAACAAAAAGTCTTAACCAAAACATGACACTCTCTGCAGATCCTGATCCAAAGTGTGTGTGAAACTATGGTACCAAAACTGGTTGCAGAAGACATTCCATTGCTGTTCAGTCTCCTTTCTGATGTATTCCCTGGAGTACAGTATCATCGTGGGGAGATGACAGCCTTGCGAGAAGAGCTGAAGAAAGTGTGTCAGGAAATGTACCTTACCTATGGTGATGGAGAAGAAGTTGGTGGCATGTGGGTTGAAAAGGTAAAATATAAAACTGAAAATGTGGAATTGAAGCTTATGTATAAGGTGTGAAGGTTATGTATAAGCTTATGAAGCTTCCTTTTTTATCATGAAAGGTGGAAAGCTTTTTCCCTTTTCTTGTCTTAAGCGAGCAATATATAGAAGCTTAGATTGACTACTGAAGTTAAGACTTAATTGGTACATTATTTCTTCTGTCGCAGGTTCTTCAGCTGTATCAGATTACACAGATAAATCATGGATTGATGATGGTCGGTCCCTCTGGAAGTGGAAAGAGCATGGCTTGGAGAGTTCTTCTAAAAGCCCTCGAACGGCTGGAGGGTGTGGAAGGTGTTGCTCATATTATAGATCCAAAAGCAATCAGCAAAGATCACCTCTATGGTACTTTGGATCCAAACACCAGAGAATGGACAGATGGCTTGTTTACACACGTCCTGAGAAAGTGAGTCTCTAATAGCACGAATGAAAGATGGCCAGTACATTTGTGCCGTAGATAATCTGGCCTTACTGAGTCTTTGTTCTCTACTGCAATAAATATTTCCTTTAATGTAGAATCATAGACAATGTGAGAGGTGAACTACAGAAACGTCAGTGGATTATCTTTGATGGTGATGTAGACCCTGAATGGGTTGAGAACTTGAATTCTGTTTTGGATGACAACAAACTACTGACTCTGCCAAATGGAGAACGTCTCAGCCTTCCACCAAATGTAACGTTACTTTTTTTACATGGTGTTTATGTGCTGTCCTATAAACTTGTTGCTTTTACCTTAATCCATCACAAGCAGAGTAATACTGATCTCAGGTATTTGCTGGAGTTAGGAGCTTTTGTGGAAACAAACATTTCGCGTTATACTTACTCTGACCCTGTAAGACAAACTTTGTGGATTATATAAAAGTCTCGAGTAACAGTCAATAACGATGAACTTGCCTTAGGATAGTTTAATGCTGCTGTTGATTATTCAGAGGCTAAATACAAATTAACCTATTTTAAAAGGTCTCTGTTTTTTGTTTTGTTTTGCTATTCGTTGGTTGTTTGTTTTTACTTCAAACTTGTTTTAAATTTCTGCTCTTTAGGTGCGTATCATGTTTGAGGTACAGGATCTGAAATATGCCACTTTGGCTACTGTGTCAAGGTGTGGCATGGTCTGGTTCAGTGAGGATGTTCTCAGTACAGACATGATATTCAATAACTTCCTGGCCAGACTAAGAAGCATTCCTCTGGATGAAGGTGAAGAGGAAGCTCAGCGAAGGCGAAAGGGCAAAGAAGATGAAGGAGAAGAAGCAGCATCCCCAATGTTGCAGGTATAACTTACATTACATTATCCGATAATGTAGTAAGAGTGCTTGTATCACAAGGAGTACGGTGTACTTAGAATTTATGACAGCCTATCATAGAAAAGCTGACTTCCTCTTTACGTCTTTTTTTGTGTTTTTAAAGAATATTAAAATATGAAGCATTTCAAACCTTAAACAAAATTATTTCCTGCTGCTTGGTACTCAAATGAGAAGCAAGTGCTTTGAGCAGTGTTTGTCTCCCCCAACAGATTCAGAGAGATGCTGCAACAATAATGCAGCCATATTTCACATCTAATGGCCTGGTAACTAAAGCACTTGAACATGCTTTCAAGTTGGAGCATATTATGGATCTCACCCGCTTGCGCTGTCTTGGTTCTCTGTTCTCCATGTTGCATCAAGCTTGCCGCAACGTAGCCCAGTACAATGCCAATCATCCAGACTTTCCAATGCAGATAGATCAACTAGAGCGTTACATCCAGGTAATACAATGTGCTGCTAAGTGACTGCTGTCTTTGACATGTCAGTATAGCAGCTAGATTTGATTTATTGTTCATTAAGTTTTGTTCCATTACTCTAAAACTAATAGCTGCTTTTGCTGCTTCTTACAGAGGTACCTGGTCTATGCAATACTCTGGTCTCTTTCTGGAGACAGTCGTTTGAAAATGAGAGCAGAGCTGGGAGAATACATTAGGAGAATCACCACTGTGCCACTGCCGACTGCACCCAACATACCTATAATTGACTATGAGGTAAGCCTTTCTTATGCTAGAAGTGTTGCTCTTCTGTGTTCTTAGAAGCTTGCTTTAGATTTTGGAGATGAAACTGGAAAATAAAACGCTAGACTATCTTAAATTTTACAGTTTCACAGTTCAGCGAACAAGCTGCCTGTTTAAATAAACACATCAAATTTGATGGCACAAACTATTCTGTGGTTTTAAAAAAAATATTTTAACTAAAGTTGAGTTATATTCCTGTTCTAAATTGTCTGATCATGTTTTTGTGCTCTTAGGTGTCCATTACAGGTGAATGGGTGCCATGGCAATCCAAGGTTCCTCAAATTGAAGTTGAAACACACAAAGTTGCAGCTCCTGATGTTGTAGTACCAACCCTAGATACAGTTCGCCATGAAGCATTGCTGTATACTTGGCTGGCAGAACACAAACCTCTAGTACTGTGTGGCCCACCAGGTTCTGGAAAGACCATGACCCTCTTCAGTGCTCTTAGAGCTCTGCCTGACATGGAGGTACGCAAGAGAGTGTGTGTGTGCGTGCGCACATGCACGCACATGTGTGAATTACAGAGTAGTAACAAGTCTCTAATCTTAAAGACTAAAGCAGTCTTGATTTAGCATGGAAATGATTTGCTAGCCAGAATTCAGTGATACCTCCACCTCAGTCAGTCGTGTATACATAGCAAAAAATAAAAATTATGTTGAGCAGAATCTAAATTTATGTCTTAAGATCCTTAACCTAAAAACTACTTCCTTCCTTTACTGCTTCAGTACTATAGGAGCATTCCTTCATTTACTATTTAAAAACCTGTGGTAATGTTTAAGAATAGCTCTCATTCTTCAGTGTATTTAGGTGGAGTAACAGTTATATGAAGCTGTGATGTTCTAAGTACAAGGTTGGGCAGGAGGCATTGCTGCATGGTAAATGGAGAACCTGCAGTGGGAAGCAAACAGTAGTCAGAATACAGACAGTAACCTGAAATATAGATGGTATATGTACTTCCACTGTGGAAAGCCACACAGACCTGTTTTCAGGACTCTTGATGTACTGTCTTTCAAGCCTTGGTGTATTTTACCTATTTCTTTTCACTGTTCTCTTTTTAAGGTGGTTGGACTCAACTTTTCTAGTGCTACCACTCCAGAACTGCTCTTGAAAACTTTTGATCACTACTGTGAGTACAGGCGTACACCTAATGGAGTGGTGCTGGCTCCTGTGCAGTTAGGAAAGTGGCTGGTGCTGTTCTGTGATGAAATCAACTTGCCAGATATGGATAAGTATGGCACACAGAGAGTCATATCCTTCATTAGACAGGTTTGTTTTTCTTTGTAATCAACTATATCCTAACAGTTATTTTCAGGGAAATGCAATGTTCCACTGATTTTATTTTGCTTTTATTTTTTTTCCAGATGGTGGAACATGGAGGGTTCTATCGTACATCAGACCAGACATGGGTGAAACTGGAGAGAATTCAGTTTGTTGGTGCATGTAATCCACCTACTGATCCTGGAAGAAAACCTCTCTCACACAGGTAATGTATCTAGTAAACTGTATATAGCAACAGAATAGGGGTCAAAATTGAAGCGTTGACTATGTAATCTGTTGTTAATACTCTTGTTTAACACCAGCTGTGCTGAAATTGTGTTCCTTGCTTTTGAACTAACTCCTAGTTGGTTCTTATCCTGACAGCCAGCCAGTGGCCTCACTGTTACACTTCTTGAATAACCTGTCTGAAATGCTGTGGATACTCCAGAATGCTTTTTGGTCCGAGTCACTGAGGAGCAATCAAACCAACTGCGGTTACTGCTGAAAATTTTGAATCAAGCAGTTATTTAATTTTGGCAAAAGAAAATGAAAATAGTACAGACTGTAATTTGACTTTCTGGACTGTGTAATATGCTAATCTTTCAGATTTTTACGACATGTTCCTGTGGTTTATGTGGACTATCCTGGACCGGCTTCACTTACTCAGATATATGGAACATTCAATCGTGCAATGCTAAGGCTGATCCCATCACTTCGCACATATGCAGAACCTCTCACTGCTGCTATGGTAGAATTCTACACAATGTCTCAGGTAACTTGTTAAATACAACCCCAAACTCCTAATTAGAAGTCTTCCTTTTATGCTGAATCATTTAACATGCATTGTTTGCCTTTCATATGGATAATATGTGTACAAGAACTCAACTAATTACTTGAGTTCTGGCGAAAGCCACTGAATGACGCTAGCGAAGTAGTATCTTGCAATGCCAAGGCCTGTAAAAAATACGGTGCAACTTTGGGATGAAGTAACTAATTAAGTTTAAATTTTTAGGAGAGATTCACTCAAGACACACAGCCACACTACATCTATTCACCTCGTGAAATGACTCGATGGGTGAGAGGTATATTTGAAGCATTGAGACCACTAGAAACCTTACCAGTTGAAGGCCTTATCAGGATTTGGGCCCATGAAGCCTTACGTCTCTTCCAAGACAGGTAAAATAAACATGAGATGGGGAGGCAAAAAAAAAAAGGTTCAAAATTAATTTTCCCCACTCCTTGCCAACTTTCATTAGAAGACCAAACTGAAGTGTGCTTCATGTTAAATAGCTGGAATACAAATGAGAATATTTTCCTTCACTCTGACTTGACACTGTTGGGAGTAGTATCTGTGCAAAGCAGAAACATACTTTAGTAGTAGTACTGCCATGGGATGTGATTATATTCTCCCATTACAGAGGATTTGTAGTCATTGACTTGTTTCTTTATCCAGACTTGTGGAAGATGAGGAGAGACGCTGGACTGATGAGAACATTGATATGGTTGCTCTGAAACACTTCCCCAATATTGACAAAGAAAAAGCTATGAGCAGACCTATCTTGTACAGCAACTGGCTGTCGAAGGTAAGTAAAAATTTTTAAAAAATTAAAAAATTAAATAGTTTGGGAGCAACTGGGTGATGCAGCTCTTATGACTATATTAACATGATAATTGGTGCCCATCATTTTGTTAAACTGATCTCCAAGAAGTTCTTACTATGATTATCTGAAGTGAACTCTACTACAAAGTTAACAGCTGTTATGCCAGGGATATGCTATTGTAAGATCTACCACAGTACATAAAGGCAGTATTAAATAATATTTCTCAAGAACAGTATAACACTGCCAGAAAGTTGCTGACAATTATTGCTTATGGAATCTCTTGGATAAGGCAGTGACCCTTGAAAAATACTGCTATTATAAATTTTATGGTGGACTGTTCCTTGCAATCTAAAGTGATCCAGCTAGGCAATCTGTAGAAATCCCTCTGGGTCAAGGCAAAAGTCCATCTAGCCTGCTACCCATTTCTGTGTCCAATAGCAAGTGTCTAGGAAAGGCTATTTAAAATAAATTGGGGGAGTGAGGGAGGGGACTAAGTCTGTCATGCTGCTTCCCAGTCTCTTTGGTGACCGGCAGCACAGACTCAACCTGTGGTAGGTTCAGTAGATACAGTATTTAAACCCCATGCCGTTATTTGTGGCGCTCTAGGCTGTGGACGTATTCCTGTGCAAGTTAAATGAGTACAGCATTCTTAAGCTTTTGTAGACGATTGCTACTTTAAGTATTCTAATAGTTCTGCTTTCATCTACTCATAAATTGATCCCTAAGCAAAATTCCCTTAATCTTAAATTCCATACTGTATTGACTGGTTCTTTTAGGATTATATTCCAGTGGATCAAGAAGAATTAAGAGACTATGTGAAAGCTAGGCTTAAAGTCTTTTATGAAGAAGAACTTGATGTACCACTTGTTCTGTTCAATGAAGTCTTGGATCATGTGTTAAGAATTGACAGGTAAGTTGAGACTTCAGTTGCTGCTTGTATAAATAGTATTTAGAGACTTTTTCTACAACAGAGTAGCCTGAGTACAAAGTAAGAATGGAGCATGGTCCCATTGTTGTCCATAGACGATATACTGCTGGCCTCCAGATAGCAGGATTCTGTCTGGGACAGTGTGTCAGTTTTGGTACTAACTTGAAGTTTAGGTGTTCAAGGAAAAGCTTCAGTAAGTTGATAACACTTATCAGACATACTTGGTTATGTTCTTTTTCAGAATCTTCCGTCAGCCCCAGGGCCACTTGCTGCTTATTGGAGTCAGTGGAGCAGGGAAAACAACCCTCTCAAGATTTGTCGCCTGGATGAACGGTTTGAGTGTCTACCAAATTAAGGTTGGTGTGCTAGTTTAACTTAAAAAAAACCCTGTTAGTCAAAACTCATACTTCTTATTATCGACCCCTAAAAAATCCCATTAAAAGCTAAACCAAAATGTTAATAACCAATGTTAAATCTTTCTAGGTTCACAGAAAATATACAGGTGAAGATTTTGATGAAGACCTTAGGACAGTATTGAGACGCTCTGGCTGTAAAAATGAAAAAATAGCTTTTATAATGGATGAGTCAAATGTATTGGATTCTGGATTCCTGGAAAGAATGAACACTCTCCTAGCCAATGGAGAGGTAAGAAGATTTTAAGTAAATACTTTAAGCACCTTTTTACAACTATAAGCTACAACAAAACTATCTTTTGAATTAGGTTCCTGGTCTCTTTGAAGGAGATGAATATGCCACCCTCATGACTCAGTGTAAAGAAGGAGCACAGAAAGAAGGTTTAATGTTAGATTCGCATGAGGAACTCTACAAATGGTTCACCAGCCAAGTTATTCGCAATCTCCATGTTGTGTTCACTATGAATCCATCCTCTGAGGGCCTGAAGGACAGGGCAGCTACCTCTCCTGCGCTCTTCAACAGGTAATTGCTGTGTATTCCAACATGTATTACAAGTACTGTTAAAACAGTACTTTTTGGGAAGTCTTCACAAATGCTTTGTATTTCAGGTGTGTCTTGAACTGGTTTGGAGACTGGTCAACTGAGGCACTGTACCAAGTTGGCAAAGAGTTCACAAGCAAAATGGATCTTGAGAAACCAAATTATATCGTGCCCGATTACATGCCAGTTGTGTATGATAAGCTACCACAACCACCATCGCACAGGGAAGCTATTGTTAATAGTTGTGTGTTTGTTCATCAGACTCTTCATCAGGTATGTTGTTGTTATTACACTGCTTAACTTATATTGATCTCTAGGCCACAGCATCATGCGCCAGTTTCCTAAAAAGTATGGTCTTTGGCATCCAAATAGATTTAAAAACAATGCATAATCTACAACTTTTGCTTACCTAAAGGCTAATGCTCGTCTGGCAAAACGAGGAGGCAGAACCATGGCAATCACACCACGCCACTATTTAGACTTCATCAACCATTATGCCAACTTGTTCAATGAGAAACGAAGTGAATTAGAGGAACAGCAAATGCATTTGAATGTTGGTCTTAGAAAAATCAAAGAAACAGTTGATCAGGTACGTATCTTTCAAACTTTGCCCTCTGTAAGGCTGGAGTGATTAAATAGATCTCCATGCTTAATATGAATTCTCTCTCCCATCTTACAATCTCTCTCAGGTGGAAGAATTGCGGCGTGACCTAAGAATAAAGAGTCAGGAACTGGAAGTGAAGAATGCAGCAGCCAATGACAAGTTGAAAAAGATGGTGAAAGATCAGCAGGAAGCTGAGAAGAAAAAGGTAAAAATCTTTGTTAAATCTTTATGCATAGTAAATATTTTTATTTACAAAACAGAGCCTGCAGAGCAAGTACTGGAAGAAGTTCAACTTCTAAAAAGCAGTATTTTGTCTGTGAAATTTCCTTCTAGGTCATGAGCCAGGAGATTCAGGAGCAGCTGCACAAGCAGCAGGAGGTCATTGCAGACAAGCAGATGAGTGTGAAAGAAGATCTTGACAAGGTGGAGCCTGCTGTCATTGAAGCTCAGAACGGTATGTTAGCAGCTGAAGAGATCACACTATGGGCTTGGATCTAAAACTGAAGTCTGTGGGAACGTGTTTTGGTGTGGTCTGAGTTGGTGCGGTCTAACAAAAGTGTAGGCTCTTAGCATGGAGCTGAACAGTGTTGAAGAAATTCCTAGTCTTTGAGCTGTGATTTTGCGCTGTTTGTAGTACTGATCTGATACTTGATGCTCCTTTTATTGCTTGTGGCTTCATTTCTGGCAGACCAGCTCTAGTTATTTATGCAGTCTATGCATTCATAAAGCTCATAATCAGAAAGACCACTGATGCCTTATTGCTGCACAGACAGCATACAATCAAACTGCTGTCTATTCGTTAAGCTGGATAGAGGAATCGCTGCTTTAAGTCAATAATTTTTAGGCAGCAGAGTAAGTTGCCTCTGGCTAGTTGGCAAGCTGACGTTCACAGAAGTTTATCTTGTGATGTAGTAGTTTGAATGTTACCTGCTAGTATCTGCTTCTCTAATAACCTCAAATTCCTTTTGAGAATCTTGAAGCATTTTTACAAATCCAAGGTACTTTAGTGGACTTTGCTAACTCTTTTTGTTTTCTTTCCAATCTGCATTCATCATCTTTCTGGCACTGGTTAGCTGTGAAGTCGATAAAGAAACAGCACCTGGTAGAGGTCCGTTCTATGGCTAATCCACCTGCAGCAGTTAAGCTCGCACTGGAGTCCATCTGCCTACTACTAGGTGAAAGTACAACTGACTGGAAACAAATACGTTCCATCATCATGAGAGAGAACTTCATTCCAACCATTGTTAACTTCTCTGCTGAGGAAATCAGGTAAAGTGCAAGTGTGAGCTATTTATGTGAATAAACTATTTACAAAGATATGGAAGGTCTCAACTGGACTTTTCTCTGTGTAATTGCTTTGGTAGCACTTGACTTCTTTTGACACTAATTTATTCCTGCATGTAGTGAATGTGTAGGTGGTACAGGAAACAGACTACTGAAGCAAAGGTGTGTTATGCAAACTGGGACGAAACAGCCGCTGTTGAGTAACTTCAAGGCATGGTTGCAAAGCGGTGTGTTGCTGTCCAAAGCCACATTATTAGTTGAAAGTAGGTTTGCAGCAATAACAGACCAGGCTGCTGAGGGCTTTATCCAGGCTGACCTCCTAGCTGGCTCTGAATCTGAGCAGGAGGTCATACTAGAGACACCTGAATTCCCTTCCAACTCCAAATTTTTCTGAGCAGAGTTAAGCAATTTGTGAGTGACTAATCTTAAAATACTGTTAAATGCCTTTTTATCACCCGTAAGCTGTAATTTCTGAAACAACATCTTGAACCAATTAAAACATCCCAGCTACCAGTCAGCAAAACTGCTAGGAAATGTTCATGTCAACTGTGGAAGGCAGGCTAGATAAAGGGATACTGAACACCGGTGTGCTGACATACAGTGTACTCATGCTATCTCGAAAAACTTTTCCCTTGCAGTGATGCCATCCGGGAGAAGATGAAGAAAAACTACCTGTCAAATCCAAGTTACAACTATGAAATTGTAAACAGAGCATCACTGGCCTGCGGACCTATGGTGAAATGGGCAATTGCACAGGTAAAGTCAGTACTGTGGGGAAGCAAACACAAGGTGAAAAGAGTGAGGCTGAAGGCATATAGCAATGTCTAAAGGCTCTGAATTTGCATCTACTCAACTAAATATTGCAAGCTATTTTGCTTCAAAGAAATTGGCAGATGGTTCAGATTAATACTTCTGGGCTCTGTAGTACTGTGCCAGAGAACTAATGGCCAGTTGTGATACAGCTTTTACACGGAGAATCTTTAGGTTTACAGTAAACAATAGCGGATCCTTTCTGTATGTAGTGTCATTCTACAGGACAATACAGTTCTCAACTGGAAAATGCAATGCAGTCCTCTTAATAGATACTGCATAAGTTTTGTCTTGCCTCAGAGTGGGGCACGCTCACAGGCAGAGCTCTGTCAAGGTCTTCTAGGCAGACTTTTAAATACTTGACTAGTTTCATAAAGGAATAGGCTTTTCGGAAGATGCCCCCAGACTGAGATATCCAAGAATGGTTTTACTTGCCTGTTGGTGTTCAATACAGCAGAATGCTTGGCTTGTTAAAACTGTGGCTGCTATGAATGGCATGATGTGGAGAGACTCTATTTAGCCTCAGTCTTGCCAGTAGGCCCTATCCTAATTGTTCTGTGGCTCGGCTATACTCAGTTCCTTACTAAGAAAGGCAGATTAGTGCAGTACTGGCATGGACACCCAGTTGAGTATTTATGCAAAACAGTGCTGTACACTACTTAATGTGGTCTCGACGTTTCAGATGACTTCCTGTAAATCTACAGAGCAGTAAAAGGATCTTGCAAAAAGCAATTACTTATGTGTTTGTGCTTGATTTAAACTAGAGTCTTAGGGATTGTTTATCAATCCCTAAGTTTCTGTTAAGTGCCTATTAATTCTTATACAGGTCACAATTACCTAAGCTTGAAAAGATGCAGTTGATAGTCTATACCTGAATGCTGTGGTCTTGTTAACATGTGTCATTTTAGAAAGTATAAAGGGGCTGTTTACTGTTTACAGCTGAACTATGCTGATATGTTGAAAAGAGTGGAACCTCTACGCAATGAACTGCAGAAGCTGGAGGATGATGCCAAAGACAACCAACAGAAAGCAAATGAAGTGGAGCAGATGATTCGCGATCTTGAGGCCAGTATTGCCCGTTACAAAGAAGAATATGCAGTACTGATTTCGGAGGCTCAAGCTATTAAGGCAGACTTGGCTGCTGTAGAAGCAAAAGTAAGACTTTTATATATCAGTAGTTTTCCATTCTTTAATTTTTGACAGTTGGAAATTCAACCATTCTTCAAACTTGTGAGCGGACTTGGTTGCTTCCCCTGTGCAGTGTACTTGAGCTGTCTGTTTCATCTCTGGATGTCACAAAGCTTCTTAAGCTACTGAAACCTGGCTGGGGTTAGAAATATCAACTCCTGTTGCTAGTTGATTAACAAGACAGTTCACATAAGGCTTAAAATAAGTAGAAAGCCTTTGGAAACAGGCATGGATGTAGTGTAATTGTCATGTCTTAACTGGACTTCTTTTTGGGGGGAGGGAGGCAGGGGGCGAAGAATTTCTCTGTGTGCTTGATCTAATTATTAGCATGTCACTACTGTGCTAGTACTTGGCACTTTTAAGTTCATCAAGGTAACAGTTAAAAATAATGTAATAAATTAACACTGAAGTGATGAAACACAAATTTAATTTCATTCTGAGCTTTTAAATTTAACTTGGGCCTTGAGTCAATATTTAAGTGTCCCAAGAGACTTGTAATACTATAACAATTCATCATCTAAAGAGGCTACTTCACCACTTATTTCTAGGTAAACCGTAGCACAGCTCTTCTGAAGAGTCTTTCTGCTGAACGTGAAAGATGGGAGAAGACAAGTGAAACTTTCAAGAACCAGATGTCCACTATTGCAGGAGACTGCTTACTTTCAGGAGCTTTTATTGCCTATGCTGGCTACTTTGATCAGCAGATGCGTCAGAATCTGTTTACTACGTGGTCTCACCATTTGCAGCAAGCAAATATCCAGGTAAAGATACAGTCATGATAAGTTAACTGTAAATCAATTTACTGCAGCAGTTAAAGAAGCTTTAAGATTGCTAAGTAAAGAATGGAGCTATTGGAAAAGAACACCTTGTAAACCTGTATTTACTCAAAATGTCTTCACCAGCTAGTTGTAGAATCTCTAGTCAAATACTAACTGTATGTACTTCTTGCAGTTCCGTACAGACATTGCAAGGACAGAGTACCTTTCCAACGCAGATGAGCGGCTTCGCTGGCAAGCAAGTTCTCTACCTGCAGATGACCTGTGCACTGAGAATGCCATCATGCTCAAGCGGTTTAATAGGTATTTCATTCTAAGATGTAGAATTCTAAAGTAATGTTCTCACAGCAGGCAGGGTTTTGCATCTATCAAAGAATCACAATAACTCTTTCAAAGCACTGTTTCACTGTTCTGAGAGCTTCTAATGTTTCTAAAAGCTTCTCAACCATGTGAAAACATAAAAACTCATTCATCTTTGCTTGCCTTTTTTGTTATGCTCAGCTGTTAAAATAAGTTGGCTTGAACTGAAGCTATTTTGTTGCCCAAATACAGACTTACCTTTCAAAAATCTGAACTGAAATAAATTATTGAACTTGGCCAATTTATTCCTTCAATATACAAGCTTTTAGAGTTCAGACTAATAATGCAACCTAAATTCATAAAACTGCTTAGAGACTGTCTGCAGTCAAAACCCAAATAATTGAAGTGTTTTATCATTAATTTAGGTATCCATTAATCATTGATCCCTCTGGGCAAGCTACAGAGTTTATCATGAATGAATATAAAGACCGTAAGATAACTCGTACTAGTTTCTTGGATGACGCTTTCAGGAAGAACTTGGAAAGTGCCTTGAGATTTGGTAACCCACTTCTAGTCCAGGTTAGTTGCATGATTGTGTAGAAACTAGTTAAAATTCTTGAATTCTGCCCTGTGTACTAGAAAAGTTTGCAATCGTTCTGTTAGTAAGATGCAAACAACTTTATTTTCAAACCATAATTTAACAAGTAAACTAGTACTGAGTGATATGTGAGGTGTTAGTCCTGAGAAAAATACGATTAGTGAGATACACAATCAAAAGAAGGTATTTCCTTTTTCCACCATTTCAAGATCAAATGCTTTTATTTTGAAATGATCTTTCTTTACTTCCACTCTATAAAATGACTTGCAACCTGTCTGTCTGTTCCTTTGTTTCCATATGCTATCTTTAGTCATAGATAATAGCATCTAATATAGCTAGTTCTCTAGAATTAAATCTACTCTGAGTAGCAGGAAGAAGTTTCAGTAATACAAAGAAATAGGCATCTGTAGGAATAGCTGACTTTCACTTGAGATGGATATATTTTTCGTTTCTTAGTATGGAAATGGGAAAACAAAGGATTAGCTCACAGATGAGATCGCTAACTGTTGCTTGTGCTGCTTAGAATAGGGCTTATTATGCATTAGAACTAACACAATTACGACCATTAATAATACTCCCCTTCTGAGATTTTGTATGGTAATAGGCTAAACTGTGGTTGTGTAGCTCAACTACAAATCTAAAGTGGAAATACCTTCTGAATGTGATCCGTATTCCAAACCAACTGCAAACTGATTGCTTGCCAGAGCTTTAAGCCTCAGTTGGATCAGGATTTTTAGCTTGAGACGCTTGCAAGCAACAGAATCTCTTAACACATCTCTGCTTCTAGGATGTGGAGAGCTATGATCCAGTTCTGAATCCTGTTCTGAATCGTGAAGTCCGCAGAACTGGAGGCAGAGTTCTGATTACTCTGGGAGACCAAGATATTGATTTGTCACCATCCTTTGTTATCTTCCTGTCCACCAGAGATCCAACAGTAAGTAAAAACAAAAGGCTATCCTGTTTGTAGAAATGGTACGTCAGAGAGCTGAGAGAGTTTTTTCATGTTTCCTGTGATAGGTTGAATTCCCACCGGACCTCTGCTCTCGTGTTACATTTGTGAACTTTACAGTAACTCGCAGCAGCTTACAGAGCCAGTGTCTGAATGAAGTCCTGAAAGCTGAAAGACCAGATGTTGATGAAAAACGCTCTGACCTCCTGAAGCTTCAGGGTATGCTTACCAAAATTAAACTTCCTTCTGTTCTAAAAGAATACAGTGGTGTTACTGTAGCTTTAGAAATACACAGTAAAATATCTTTATAGCTGATACTCCTGCTTTTTCAGTATGTCCAATGGCAAAGTATACACAATTCATGTAATTCTTAAAAACTAACACATCTATACAATATGTAACCTAATTTTTCTTCTAATTAAGGTGAATTTCAGCTGCGCTTGCGTCAGTTAGAAAAATCCCTACTACAAGCGCTTAATGAAGTGAAGGGACGTATCCTGGATGATGACACCATCATTACTACTCTTGAGAACCTGAAGAAGGAAGCAGCAGAGGTCACCAGAAAAGTAGAAGAAACTGATATTGTCATGCAAGAAGTGGAGACTGTTTCTCAGCAGTACCTGCCTCTTTCTACAGCGTGCAGCAGTATCTACTTTACTATGGAGTCACTGAAACAGGTAGGATGAGTTCTTCTTCTACCAGAAGCTTCATGTATTTACTGTTCAAAGCTAAATTCCAGCCCTGGCTGCCATATTGCAATTTGGTAAGCATAAGCCATTGACTATCAAACAGCAGGACTCTAGAGAGAAAAACCAAACTCTTCTGTCTTTCAGATACATTTCCTGTACCAATACTCTCTCCAGTTTTTCTTGGACATCTATCACAATGTCTTGTATGAGAACCCAAATCTGAAGGGAATTACAGACCATACTCAGCGTCTCTCAATCATCACAAAGGATCTGTTTCAGGTTCAGTTTTTTAATTAGTAAATGTAATTCTTTAATCATTTTTGAAGGGTCAGAGTTCAAGGCCTCGTACACTACTAACTTCACTGTTTTGTTGGTAGGTGGCTTTCAATAGAGTGGCACGTGGCATGCTGCATCAAGATCATATAACATTTGCGATGTTGTTGGCCCGGATTAAATTGAAAGGCACTATTGGGTAAACATTTCTTTTCTTGCTTCACTTTAGTTGAAAAAGGGAGGGATGTCTTGAAGGCAGCTAGCTAAAGTCGTCTTTTCCCTTAACATTAGGGAGCCTACGTATGATGCAGAATTCCAGCACTTCTTGAGAGGGAAGGAGATTGTACTAAACACTGCATCTCTCCCAAAAATCAATGGTCTGACTGTAGAGCAAACAGAAGCAATGATGAGGTTGAGCTGCCTTCCTGCATTTAAGGACCTTGTTTCAAAAGTTCAAGCTGATGAGGTAAGTGTTGGCTAGGGTTTGTTTCTGCACTGAACTATCTGGTGAAGCTCTTTAGGTGTCTGCTTTAAGAGCTTCATGCTTACAAGTAAGCTCTCCTAGTATGAGAAGGGAAGCCTTACAGATTAACTAGTTGTAGTTGTTGTGGAAATGAATGTTCTTACTTCATTTGTAATCCAGCCATGAAACTTGAGTTGTAAATAGCAGCGTTGTTCATCACTCAGCCTTCGAAGCAGCTTCACCATTCATCTAACTTTGCAGTCAGCTTTGGTTCCTGTGGTAGCAGAAAGTGTGATACTACATGTCTTTTACTGTATCACTATTGTGTGATAATTATGCAGTAGAAGGGAGCAGCCCTAGCCATACGTAACGTCATTATGGTGGGCTCTTGGACGTTACTATTTGGAATAAATTTGGATAGTGCTTAGCTGCTGAACACTTTGCTCCTTCTCATGACCTAAGTGTTCTAAGAATACATCTGTGTCCTGACTGTGAAACTGTGTGTTCCAAAATATGTCTGTATCTTAAATAGTACCTGTTTGGTTGCCCTGCCTAGTTTTTATATTAAAAGTTGAATTCTCTTTGCTGCATCTAATTTTCCTCAAACTCTTCAACCTGGGGTAAAATAACATATAGCTTGGGCTGGGACTTGGCAGAGATCTGTAGAATCAGGGGTCCTGGAGGCAATGAAGAATTAGGCGCAATCAGTGAAATGATTGGACACATCTAAAAAAAGCATAATAGATAAAGCATAATTTGAGTTTTATATGTGGATTTTTGTTTAAAAAAACCCAACAGAACTTGGAGCAATTCATTGAAGAAAAATGAGCCGAGAACTTACTAAATCCGCTGGTCAAATTGCAGTCTTCCTCAGGGAAACATTCAAACCATTTATATATGAAAAACTCAAACCATACATATCTAGAAGCCTTGGAAAAGACCAAACTATGTTGAGTGTTGGACAATATTTGGGGCTAAGTTTAATGTTTGACTTAATTTCATTAATATAATAGTGCTTCTTTTTAACAGTGTTAGCCCTTATTTCTCAAGACTTATTTGTAGATGGAAGCTCAAATGCTTCATCTGGTACTCAATCTAAATGTTTATTCTTAAGATAGAGGATAAGATATGAGCATTAAATGGGAAAAATCTTATGAACTTGTGCATTTCATTGTTTAAACGTTTAGCTACTTATTAGAATTTTTAAAGATCTGTTTGCAAATCCAAGGCTAGTAGAGCTTGGACTGTACCAAGTTCAACCCTACCCTAGCAATCTTTGTTTCCTACTGACAGTTGGCATGTAGCTGAACACTTCTGCAGTACGTTAAATTCTACATTTTAGGGCTGAGATTGAACATCTCTGTTGCACCATGAACAGGACCTGCACCTTGAAGCAGATTTTTGATGCCATGAAACTCCATTTCAAGTTTTTTGCATTTTCTTTCAATATAGCAATTCTGTATCTGGCTGGATAGCAGTTCACCAGAGCAGACTGTACCATACCTTTGGACTGAAGAAAAACCTGCAAGTAAGTTAAGTTGCCCTATTGTCCACACCAATCCTACTGTACTAATCTAAGTAGAATTACTATGATTTTAAAGCAATTCTAAAGTAGAACTTTAACTTGGACCTTAATGCCTGGGAAAATCATAAAGTTAGGATTGTGGAAGAACCTCAAGTCTGGTGGTTTTGGTTTGGATTTTTTTGGTTTTTTTAAAACCAAACCTTTGTTACTACACGTGGTTCCTGGACCTTAACCTGTGATCTGGTCTTCCACTGAGGATGAAACATACTTCTACAGTCTCATTAGATTACATAATAGTTTGGATTAACCTTAGTGTCCTGGTTTCAGCTAGGATAGAGTTGGGTTTCTTCTTTTAATACCTGGTACAGCGCTGTGTTTTGGATTTAGTGTGAGAATAATGTAGATAACATACTGATGTTTTAGTTGTTGCTAAGTAGCGCTTATCTTAAGTTAAGGATTTTTCAGTTTCCCATGCTCTGCCAGCAAGCAGGTGTGCAAGAAGCTGGGAGGGAGCATGGCCAGGACAGTTAACCTGAACTAGCCAAAGGGATATTCCATACCATCAAACGTTACGCTCAGTATATAAACTGGGGGGAGTTGGCCAGGAGGGGCGGATCGCTGCTTGGGCATCGATCAGCAGGTGGTGAGCAATTGCATAGTGCATCACTTGTCTTTTCTTGGGTTTTATTTCTCTCTTTTTTTTTTTTTTTTGTTACATTCCCTTTCATTACTATCATTATTATTATTATATTTTATTATTGTTATTATTATAGTTTGTTTTACTTTAGTTATTAAACTGCTCTTATCTCAACCCACGAGTTTTACTTTTTTTTCCCCCGATCATCCTCCCCATCCCACTGGGAGGGGGGAGGAGTGAGCAAGCAGCTGCGTGGTGCTTAGTTGCTGGCTGCTGTTAAACCATGACACTTAGTCATTGCAAATCTGGAGGCAGCTCAATACTCTGAAAAGCTCCAAAACACAGATTTTCTGAGGACAGAGCTGATCTACTAGAATGTTTCCTCCTGCAGTTGTATCTAAGCATGAAGTCTTAATTCTTGCTGCATTAGTTGTTAGTGCTAATTTGTTAAGAGTTAGAATTTAAGGGTAACTGTTGCCTTCAGTTCCTCCCCTGTCTGAAAGGTAACGTTAGGAAGTGTTTGCTATCTATGATCATTCAGGGCTCATTCCTGTAGGTGGCTAAATTAAGGATTCTAAGCTTGTATTTACTAGCTACTGTAAAGCTGCTTGACCATTAACCGAAGCAACTCTAGGTTATGTATACTATCCATGCTAGACAAGTATATAATACTTCAAAGTCGAGCAGAACGGCAGATTATTGAATGAGTGAGTGAAGAGATCTGTTGTCCCTGGAAGTTAAAATCACTTCATGGCAATACTTCCAGACTGTAGATTTTGTAAACCAGTAGCATCTCAGTAGAATCCAAAAGTATCTTATCAAGGTAGGCTTTTAAAGGGCTCACAACATGAGCAATTGAGCAGGTAATTAAAATGTCGCAGAAGACAAACCAGCTGAAGATGGTAAGTTTCTTTTCACTGTCAAAGTGAAGACAGAATATAAGCATTCCATTAAAATGTTGCAACAGATCTCTCAAAGGGATAATTAACTTTATAAATACCTAGTCTTCAGAACAAGATGGGAAGAGTTGAATGGAGGATTGAAGACATCTAATCCTGTCTCCTCTTTTCAGCTCCTATTGGACAGGCCATTCATCGCTTGCTTCTGATCCAGGCCTTCCGTCCAGATCGTTTGTTGGCAATGGCACATACCTTTGTTTCAACAAATCTTGGAGAGTCCTTCATGTCCATTATGGAGCAGCCTTTAGATCTGACACACATTGTAGATACAGAGGTAACCCGCTTGTTCTTGAAAGGCTGAAATCCTGAGGTAATGCTTAGTGCCACCTTGCATGAGTTACATAGTGAGTAAAGCTATCCTCTGGAACATTTCTTCTACTTATCCTTCTCCCCGTGGTATGAGGAGTGGATTGTTTTCCTGTTTCTTAATGTAAAACTAAGGGTAGCATAATGTCTTTAGCTGGCCAGAGGGAAGAAAGACTGAGCTTACTGCATTCTCATATTCATGTAGTGACTGATTCATATCTGTTTAAACTTCCTGGACAACAGGTGAAGCCTAATACCCCTGTGCTGATGTGTTCAGTGCCTGGTTACGATGCCAGTGGTCATGTTGAAGACCTTGCAGCTGAGCAGAATACACAGATTACTTCTATTGCTATTGGTAAAAACATACCTTATTTCATCATCTAAGCATAAATGAAATTGTTAGCAGTAAGAGCTTTAGCAACCCTTCTGTCTTTTAGGTTCTGCTGAAGGGTTTAACCAAGCAGATAAAGCAATAAACACAGCAGTGAAATCTGGAAGGTAAGTTCTATCTCCTTTTTAGCTAGAATACTGCCTAGTAGAAAGGTAAATGGGGGAAATCTGTTGGCTAAATAGATAAAACCGTGAGTAAAACAAAAATTGAGACTATCTTCTGAACTGAAATTTGTAATAACTTAAGCACAGCTGTTCACAACTATTTGATTTAAATATTTTCGGAAGAAGTAGCTTGTATCTGCAAAACAGGAAAGTTAGCCCATTTACAGTACACAGTAACTGATTCTGTGTAGAAGACAGGTTTAAAAGAGGGAGGAAAATCTGTAGCATTGATATCATATTCTGTTACTCTTTGGTGATTATAGCCAGGATCCATAAGCTGTACACTAAAAAGCACTTGTTCTGTTTCAAAACTTCACAGATGGGTAATGCTGAAGAACGTTCACCTGGCTCCTGGCTGGCTCATGCAACTAGAGAAGAAGCTACATTCCCTACAACCCCATGCTTGCTTCAGACTCTTCCTTACCATGGAGATTAATCCAAAGGTAACGTTGATTTGAAATTTGATTCTGTGGTAGAGTAACCGGCTTGCAGAGCCAAGAGTGCTACCCAGGGAAGGTTTTCTTATGACTGCTGTTCTGCAGTAAATAAAAAGGAGAATACATGCCTGTCAGGGTAGTTACTAGCCTTGGTTTCTGATAACTTAATTGTAGCTGAAAACTTCATACCATCCTTTTGCTGCTTCCTCTGCCCTCCAAAAGAAAGGCAGGACTTCACTATGTGTGCTCACAATGAGGTTTTGAAGCTAATGCAAACTGTGCTGTTAGAGGGATTTAATTTAGTGAAGGCTAAAGGAACTGGAATTGAGTTTATTGATCTTTTCTAGGTGCCAGTGAATTTGTTACGTGCTGGCCGAATCTTCGTATTTGAACCTCCTCCTGGCGTAAAGGCAAACATGCTGAGGACTTTCAGTAGCATTCCGGTTTCTAGAATGTGCAAGGTAAGGCTGCGGTTTGTGTAGATGAAAGAAAATGGAAGAATGTGTTCATTAAAATCTTGCCTTAGGTGATAAAACTTCAGCTTCTAAGATGTACATAGAATGTTTTTTTCTCACGGAAGTAAAGTAGTAGTTGCTTCTGTTGGTAGAATGTATTCAGTTTTGGTAGCAACCTAGCATTAAATCTGATATTTTCTAGCCTTTTAGCAGGCTTTGATTTTTATCAGTTCACTTGAGTAACAGTTGTATTTATATTTTTTTCTCTCCACTTCCTAGTCTCCAAACGAGCGTGCTCGTTTATATTTCCTCCTTGCCTGGTTCCATGCCATTATCCAAGAGCGCTTGCGCTATGCTCCATTGGGTTGGTCCAAGAAGTATGAATTTGGAGAATCTGATCTGAGATCTGCCTGTGACACAGTAGATACATGGTTGGATGATACAGCAAAGGCAAGTAGTACTGTGTACTTAGGTATAGGTAATACTTAAATTACTTAAGATCTTCAGTAAAACAGTCTGTTCTGGAAACGTGTTGTAAGTTAAATGAGTAGGCACAAATAACCTGATGGCAGTTTAACTTAGTTCTTGAATTTGATTCCTTGATCAGAGGAGATGTGAAAAGGATTGTTTCCTGCTAATCACATTGCATTTTACTTATAGGGTCGCCAAAACATTTCACCTGATAAAATCCCCTGGTCTGCATTAAAGACACTGATGGCACAGTCTATCTATGGAGGTCGTATCGATAATGAATTTGATCAACGTTTGTTAAACACTTTCTTGGAACGTCTGTTCACTACTTTAAGTTTTGATAGTGAATTCAAACTGGCTTGCAAAGTTGATGGACACAAAGATATTCAGATGCCAGATGGAATCAGGTATCATTTTTTCCTTATCCTGATCTCTATGTACATCTTCTCTTTTTTTAAATTAAAAACAACAACAACAACAAACCTGTATCTGTCTGCTGGAATTTAGCTGTGTAAACGTTTGTCTCCGGCAAAGAATTACCTTGCCATTCTAACAGAGGAAGCCTTCTAACGAATATTAAAACTCTGACTTGCAGGCGTGAAGAATTTGTCCAGTGGGTTGAGATGCTGCCAGATACACAAACGCCATCATGGCTGGGCCTGCCAAATAATGCAGAGAAGGTTCTTCTCACCACACAAGGTAAAACCAAAACTTTAACAATGTCTTGCATAGATTACCAGGCCACCATTTTAACTGAAAAGCAGAAGAGAAATACAAACCTGCTGAAGAGTTGATAGCTTTCCCCTCCTCCCTGAACATAATTGGTTTAACTTCTGCAAGGTAAGACACTCGAGTAGTCCAAAAACTGACCAGAAGCTTGTGAATTAAAAAAACCCGGTTAAATTCAGCCTTCCAGATGTCAAGCTGCCGTCTTTATTCTGGAAAGCTTTATTGTCAGCTCTGGAGCCACCTACAGCTAGGCAGTTCTGAATCTTAGGTCTAGACTAGGGAAAAAGAAAAGTCCTAGTTCTTGCATGTAGTAGGATGTTTTAATCTTGATGTCACTGCTTCTCTGACTAACAGCATATCTTCTGGTTTAGGCATAGACATGATCAGTAAAATGCTGAAAATGCAGATGCTAGAGGATGAGGATGATCTGGCTTATGCAGAAACTGAGAAGAAGACAAGAACTGATTCTACATCAGATGGTCGCCCAGCCTGGATGAGAACACTGCATACCACAGCCTCTAACTGGCTTCACCTTATCCCACAAACTCTAAACCATCTGAAGCGGACTGTGGAAAACATTAAGGTAAGAACTAAGTTTTATCTGATGTTGGCATAGGAAGTGCACAAGTTCTGGTGCATTGGAACAAGTGCATTGTGATTTGCAAGTACCGATTAAACTGTTGGGGGGGACAATGGAACCTGTATCGATGCTGATTCTGACTGCCATAGCTATGCTGGGTTTCTTGAAATGCTCTTAAAAGTTGGTTTATGTCTTCTGGGGATTATAGGAAGAAATACAATGACAAACTGTCTATCAAGGGTACCACTTCTGAAGATTCTCTGTGATCAGGTAGCAAGAAACAAGTACTTCCTGTTGTACTTGTAGCGCACTGACCGCTACTTACGATATTGCCTTTACAGCCAGTGCACATTAATTACTGCTAAAATTTAGTGATGGTCAGTGAGGGGGAGATAGGGCAGCAGCTTCTGCTAACTGGGAACAGAAATTGCAAGGGCTGGAGGAAACTTTTGAGATCTTGACAGTAGTACCCTAAGCTCTAACTCGGGAATAAGCTCCCCAGTTGAATGTGCCGGTGATTGCTGAACTGTTTCTAAAGATTTACTCTGAGATAGTAGGTGAGAACCTTTTGTTGCTGATTAAAAGAAATCCAGAGTTGATTGGAAGGAGCTGCAGCAGGCAGTCTGCATTAATTGTTCAACGAAGATGTCTACTTTCTTGCCTTTCCAAGGGTGAGGAGATTGTTGGTTGTAAAACAGTCTCTGCAATCACTTTCTGCACCATCGACTGCATCTTCATGTTTCATGCTTGTAGTCGCAGTGTCACTGGTCAGTCCATCCAGGATTTGGGGGTTGCTTTTTGTAGCAGTTTTCCAGCAAGAACTTTGATCTGCAACTTACTTTCAATGTTTTGACAATCAGGATCCTTTGTTCCGATTCTTTGAGAGAGAGGTGAAAATGGGAGCTAAGCTGCTTCAGGATGTTCGTCAGGACCTTGCAGATGTGGTTCAAGTGTGTGAAGGAAAAAAGAAACAAACCAACTATTTGCGTACACTTATAAATGAACTGGTGAAAGGTATGGTAATTCAAATTAGCACCTCCCAGTGCTCTCTTTGCCTCTTGCATTCTGTAAGTTAGAGGCTATTATGCTCAGCAGCTTAAAAAAAAATTGCAGGAAAATTGGGGTTGACTTTACCATTTGACACAAGCAATACTTTTGAGTCGAGCATAAAATTCCAGTTGGTTTGGTTTGGGATTTCAAGTTGAGGTAGCTAATATTAGGCTTTTTTGTACAGTTTATATCAGCAGCTTTAATTTCTAAGCTGAAATCTTACTAAATTCTTTCAGTACCTGAATTGTGCCGGAACAAAGTTATTTATACCACAAAGTGAGTAATAGTGCTCCTATAAAATCTCCTAGAAAGTACTCAAGTTCTCTAAACTTCTGTTTCAAGATTGTACATAAATGTGGAATTTTCACAGACATCCTGCTTCTAGTAATACATGAAGATCTGCTGTCTGCTTTGAACAAAAGCATTTACTGAAACACAGATACTTGACCTCTTCAGTTTTTTCTAAAGAACTCAAATCTTCACAAAAATTTGAAGATCGGTTACTGCAGTATATAGCTGTGTGTAACCGAAGTTGCTGTTGAAGGGTTTCTGAACTGGATGGCATTTTAAGTAAATAGTAGACCTGGAGGCCATTTGCTTTGTAATCTTTGAAAGTGCTTTCACTTACTGAGGAGCCTTTTAAGATAGAGGCTGATATCCTGGTCCAAGTCTTAAACGGCTATTGGGAGAAAAAGTGTCAAAATAGTGTGTAATTCTAACTTGTATGCAAACAACTTATATGTATTCACATTTTTCATAGGTATTTTGCCTCGTAGCTGGTCTCATTACACAGTGCCAGCTGGTATGACTGTTATTCAGTGGGTGTCCGACTTCAGTGAGCGCATTAAACAGCTGCAGAATATTTCCCAGGCAGCTGCTTCTGGTGGAGCAAAAGAACTAAAGGTATCTGTCTAGTGCTGACTACTTCTAGAGGTTATTGGTGGAGCTGTGTAACTACTTCATGGAGTCTTCACATCAAGGCTTCTAAATAGTTCCTCAGGCAAAACAACTTCAGTTGATGTTCTCTGAAATGTGCTTGTAAATACTGTTGAGTATCTCCTGATCTTAAAATGGTGTGGCTTAGCAGGCTAACTGTTCATACAGATTAGAGGGAGACTTAGTATTTTAGAATGACAGAAGACGCAGCCTTAGAGCAAAAAGCAGTTTAGCAGTTACACAGCGTTCCAGTAGCAGCAGGAAAATTTTAATGTAAATAGGTTGCTGAAGTAATATTCATGATAATCATTAATTAATACTGCAGCTGAAACCTTTTTAAAAAGGTTTAAACCTTTTTTTAAAACTTTTTCCCCCTCAAATAGAATATCCACGTGTGCCTTGGTGGCCTGTTTGTACCAGAGGCATATATTACTGCTACAAGACAATATGTTGCCCAAGCAAACAGCTGGTCCCTTGAAGAACTCTGTCTTGAGGTCAATGTTACAACTACACAGAATGCAGTACTGGATGCGTGCAGTTTTGGAGTCACAGGTAAACTTATCAGAAAGAAGGGGTCCTTGCTTTAAAATATTTTCAGAAGCTTCTGGTATTAAATGGGCTATATCAAATGAAAAAGATCATATCATTGAAAAAGTTAATACACACTTTCAGAAGTTGTTTAAAGATTAGTTTGATATTAGTTAATAGGGAAGTACTTGTAATGCTAATAAATCTCAAGATTCAGGTCAGTATATATTTAAGCGGTATTGGATAGTATAGCTGCTACAACCTCTTTATTTTGCACTATGAAATACTTACCTCTCATTTAGTGGACTTAGCCCTTGAATGATACATAGGGAGACAATCTTTGTCTGGATGTATGAAAGCTCTTAGAACTCTAAAGTGTATTTCAATTTACAGGCCTGAAGCTTCAGGGAGCTACATGCAATAACAACAAGCTGTCACTTTCAAATGCTATTTCAACTGTACTGCCCATTACACAGCTTCGCTGGATCAAGCAGACAAATGCTGATAAAAAAGCAAATGTTGTAAGTATTGATAAAAATAATTTTAAAAAGAACTCTCATAATTAGATATACCTAGCAGTTTTTTTCCTGAAGCTTTATGGATACTTTTATCGGGCACCACAAATCAAATTGTTCTTTTCTAATATTCTCAGTGTCAGTTGGTACCTAAATTCCAGGCTAGCAGCAAACAGACCTAGTGTTGACTAGGTCTTTCCTTTGTAGCTAGATAAGAAGAAGGAGAGGCATCCAAAAATACTAATGCTGTTCAGGTCAAAACTTGAATTTATATCTATAAAGGCAGCTGTGCGTTAGGTGAATTTATTAGGCCTGGAGTTTTTTCCTCATATTTTGAGTTTTGAGTTATCTGAGACTAAATTCCCATCTCATAAATACCATGCAGTATTATAGAAACTTCTTATACTCTTCAGCTACCTTACATAACTCTTCTTCTGTATTCCTGTTTTTCCCCAGGTTACTTTACCAGTTTATCTGAACTTCACTCGTGCTGATCTGATTTTCACGGTTGACTTTGAAATAGCTACCAAGGAAGACCCCCGTAGCTTCTATGAACGTGGAGTTGCAGTTCTCTGCACTGAGTGAAAAGATTTGTTTTGACCGGTAATGCTGTAGTAATTGTCAGTCTTCTGTGTAGTATTCACCTGTACTTTTGTAACCTGGTTAGGTTAGATTGTCAGATGGATTTGTGTTAAGTTGACTAGAAAGAAAGGGGGGCATTGCATTGGAAAGCTGATAGGCTAGACTTCTTTGAAGGAAAATCGGATGAGGTCTTCAGATGGTTATTGGTAGATGTGATATTTGATGGATCATGTTATATGAAATAAAATCTATAGCAAGACTTTTGACTCTCTATTTCTGGAAATATAATTCTTAGGATGATTTTTTTGGTCTGGAAAAACTGTAGCTATGATCTTTGCAGAGAAAAACAAGTAGTAAGTTGGTATTCATGCATATTGTTGACCTTCACACAGCTCAGCAGCTGGTTCAGCTAACCTCCAGTAACAAGAACCTTGGAATGTAAGTCTTCAGTGCAGTAAGACACAAAGCCTGGCATTATCTGCTATGGTATCTGATGCCATTGCATGAATTATTAGCAATGAACTGGCTCTTGCTTCAAGTAACCTGTGTTTACACAGCTGCTGAGATGCATTCAGAAGCTAGAGTATCCTAAACAAGACTTTCTTGTCCTATTGACCACAGGGCATCCTCTTCCTTAAGCTGCTTTTATGGTGAAATAAGCCTCCAGTTTCATGTCTCGTTAAGCCCAGGAGGATAGTATTAAATGCTTAAACGAGGAGTTACAATATTATTTCAGAGACTCACATGTCACCAACTGTTAACAAATTAGGGGAGCTGAGAGTTCCTGCTAATTGCTTGGGTTGCTGTAATGGTTTGAGTATTTGCTTGCTTTCTCTGATCCTAAATTCATTGGGTGAGCATTTCTACCCTTCTGACTACCCTGTCAGAACAACTGTCCTCTCTAACAGTGGCTAATACAAGTGTTCAGAGAGGCATATGAAGAATACAGGTGCATAGCTTTTCAATCTCAAAACAGAACTGAACATGCACCTTTCTTTCAGCAACTACTTTCTGTGCATAGCTCAGCACCTGGGCTGTGGTACCAGCTTACAGCTACTATAAAAATCTTTGGTTAAAGCAGTTCCACCTATTAGCAAGTACTAATGATGAGATCAAGAGAGTCTCAAATATGCTTGAAGTAGCTAGAGCTTCCCAGACTGTTCAGCTCTTTGTACGTTAACTTAACTTCTGCATTAGGCCTGAATTAACAAAAGGTGCGTTTTCAGTTCAGAAGTTAATCCACAGTTAGATTCTCATACTGAATAAGCAGGCTTTGAATGTCTAAGTATATACTGTCCCATGTGGCTTACCCTTCAACTTATTTCTCTCCTGCTTGTTCCTGTATTATTTTTTTCCTAGTGCATTATTTATTTCAGTATGCTGTGTTAAACAACTGGTTTAAGTAAGTGAAATCGTCACTAGATGAGTTTAGGGTTTATGGCTGCAGTTTGAAGGTCAGTAATGCAGTTTTATTTAGCCTCAGATGAAGTGGTTGAAGACCGTTCAGCAGACAGCTAGGACTTAAAAGGGTACGACTTCCCTGACATGGGGCTGAAGGGCTTGGCTGCATCACAATGCTGTATTTTTTTAAGCTTTTCATGAGTCTTAATTCTAAAGAGATCTGTGGCCTAGTTGCAGTACACACAAATCTGTAGCTGCAAGGGGGGTTTTTTGCAGTTAACTTCACAGTGTTCACTGCAGTGTTCTTTGCTGCTGGGGCAAGTCAGAGGGCAAGCACAGTAGCTTGTGTCTTAGGGCAAAGGCCTCTGAATTTTATTGTTCTAACCAGTTTGTTTCCAAGCTGATTAAAAACCATCCCCATATCTCCAGATTTAACTTTAATAAAAGTTGATTTAATAAAATAAATATGCAGCTGCTAGTGGAAGGGTGCAAGGCTAGAAGCTAAATAGTATTTTGAGTGGCTTTCCACCTTATGAAAGAAACTGCAAATTAAAAATCTCTGCCAGTCATACAGAATGAATGCTTTCACAAGTAGTTGATACCAACATATTTCAAGCCATCATTATACTTTTACAGATAGTAGTTCCCCTTCCACATAAACGGACTACCCAGACTCTAAAGGTGATAAAAGAAATTACCATACAGAAGAGGGAGATCAGAGAGACAGTTTTTGCCGACTAACTGGCCTCCCATCTGTGTGCACCACTTCTGCAGCTTGTGATTGTTATCACTAAGGAAGAAGAGTGCTTTCGGCTAATGTGTTCAACTTCACATTGTAAATTCTAAACTGGCAGGCATACTGAGACTGTACACCTAAAACATTGTTCAAAACAGGTAGGAACACATATGTTAATAGTACAAGTCAACTTCTCCCTGTTTGAAGAAAAAAAAAAAGATTGCCTTTAGTTGCAGTCAGTTCAGCTTAATGCATTTCAGTTGTCTGTAGCCAAACATGTGAGATCATTCATGATACAGCTGCTTCCTTCCTCTCATACAGTAGGTCAGACAGATGAAGAGCCAAACACTGACATGAAGCAGGTGTGAGGTAAGGTATAGCTATTGAAAACTGATGGCAGCCATGCAGTCATTCTTCCTTCCCTCCTCAACAAACCCTTGTAATACTTTCTTGAAATTACACTGGAACTGAGCAGGTGCCTCTAGGTACTATATACAGGAGTTAGGCTGGTGCTTCAAGAGGTGCCAGGCACCAAAGTAGCACCCAGGCACAAAGCTTAGCTGTGATTCTGTGGACATACCTTAGCTAGTTTTCACTTAAATTGCCACACAAGCTTATTTAGTTGATTCCATCTTTTCAGTTGGATCTCAAAGCTTACAGTACACAGCGTAGCTGCATCTGTAACAGGCTTGAGCTAGTTTGTTTAAAGCTTGTTCAGTTCAGGTACCATCTGCAAAAGAAATCCCTACCAGGTTCATTCTTCAGAACAAACAGTTTGTCCAATGATTTATTCATACCTCAGATTAAGCTGCACGGAATTTCTTTCCTCTTAGTTTTTCACTAACACCCTCTGGAATGGGAGTCCCTTGTTTTCTTTTAATTAGGGGCTGTTTGGCCATTGTGCCATCACAGTCAGCTGCTAGTACAGGTTTTGGAGCACTGTCATCTGGGCTTGCAAGGAGATCTGCAGAGGCTGAAGGGTTAATACTCATCAGTAAGGAATGCTCAGGTGTCAGCCACATAGAGGTAAATGCTTCTGTGGCTCTAGGCAGTTCAGATGATGGCAACAGGCTTCTTGGGAAATCTTTCTCTTGGCTAGGAAGTTCCAGGGGTGCTTTACAGTCACTTACTTTCTGAATTTCACTGACTCTTGTTTCTGGGCAGAGCCAGTCTGGAGGTTTAAGGACGGACTCTCCATCTTCTGAAGTGTCAGCATCCTCCACAGCCATTGCTTTTGGGGCACTGTTCGCCCATGGTGCAACTTTTATACTATTTAAAGAATCCAAGCTACAGTCAGAGTGAATGGATGCATCTTCTGAATCACCATCATAAGGATCTAAAAACTAAAATAAAGGTCTCTAAATATGGTGGATGCTTATTTGTCCATTAAAAAAATGCAAGAGGCAACATACAGTGGGCTTTAAAACCACTTTCACTGTAAGTCACAGACTTACTATGGAAGTTTTTCTGTTTATCCACACATTGCCACCTACATCTTAATTTTTGGATGCTACGCTGAGAACAAGGCTGCTGCATAATAGCCAAACCTACTTGCAGTCCCTTGGAGTCCCTTGCTTTCTTGAGTCCTCCAGCAAGTGGGCTAGGCACAACCTATTTAAGAGAAGTTAACATAGGTTTATAAAGCACCTTCCTATGAATTATTGATGAAAGTAAAAGCAGAATAGGCAAAAATCCTAGAGAGAAAGCAGCCAGATTGTCCCCTTGCTAAAAGATACTAAAAAGTGTATCTCAGTCTAACTTTTAGAGGCCTGGTAAAGTTAGCCTAAAATAGAGGGACAGAGGAGAGCTATGGTAAGTCTTACTGCACTTAGAACATTGCTCTAAGGAGAACAATGAGTAATTGTATACCTTACCACCAGAAAAGTAAACCAAATCAGCATTTAACTAATAGTAGACAAGATAGAATTTAGAGAGCTTCCCTCCCACTCAGGTCCCTTTTTCTTCTTTTACATAGGGATGATCTGAAATTCTTCCTTATTAGTTGGATTACAAATTTGCTGTCCTTTGGAGAGTTCTGTAACTAACACAGTCAAACCGAGTCCTTTCAGCCAGTCTCAGTATCACTGCCATAACACTGAGGTTTCAGGGTTCTTTTCCCCATGTGGTTAAACATGGGCTTGTCCAGACCTGGACAAAGAACTTTCTTCATGAATTTATGCTTGAGAACAGCATCATTCTGAAATAGTGCTATTAAAGCCATGTAGGGAGACTCCCTTTTAAAAGCAAACCACAGGTACAAAGAAGTCACACAAAGGAAAAAGTTTACTGCAAGGAAAGTGCTCCTTTAGAAGAATCCACCACCACAGCTGCTCAGAGAACAAGCTGCCAGTCATTGCTGTGCCTGCTCTCAGTGGGGAAGGAGGAGAGTATGAGCACAGCTGATGCAAAGCAGGGCTTGGAGAATCTGGACTCCTCACAACAGGAACCTGAAGGCTTTAGTGGAGGAGCTGAAGTCCAAGACCATTTGCAACTGCATGTTCTTGTGCTAGTTCAAGGACACAGAGCCATCCCCACAAAGCCAGTGGGTAGTGCTGGGCAGTGAAGAAAAGCAGCTTCTGCTTCTCCAAAGAGCCCAGAAATCCCCCAGCCCTGGCCTGGCACCTGCCTCAGCACCCTCGGTGAGAGCAAACAGCTCTTTGTCCAGGCTGGCACCTTTGCAAGCCCCTCTTCCACCCAGCCCAGCCAGACAGCTGGACTTCCAGCCTTGTTTCTCCCAGAAGGAGACCATGGGCAACTCCAGCTTTCCCCTGTGCTTTCTGGAAGGTGAAGTGGTGGCAGGTTCCTGCCGGACAGCTTCTCTAAGCCACGGAACACAGCGATTCACATGGGCTAAAAGCGAGCATCAATTCTGAAGACTTTTACCCGGAAAGTAAGTATTTAGCTCTCCGCTCCAGCATCACGCCTTTTTTTCATCAACATTAAACACACTGGTTTGACAGAACAATGTTCAGGAAGTTACCAATATTCATAAGTAACTGCCACAGCCACAGAGCTGCTCTCTCAGTCTCATCCAAAATGGACAGTCAGAAGGTAGAGGGTCTCCACCCAGAGCTGTAGAAATCCCACTGGACCAGAGCTGCTGAAAGTTAACCACCAGAAACAGCCCAGTTCAGCTTTAAGCACTTCTTAGCAGCGAAGTGCTTATGCTACATTTGTCTGCCTAAAACACTGGCACTTTCCTGCCTCATTCCCCTCAGAATCAATTTTGCTAAAATTAATAACAGTTGTAAGGAAGAGCTCGATGGATAGAATAGTGCTGGGTTTGGGGTGGTTGTGGTTTTTTCCCCCTTTCCTTTTACGGTCACAAAACCAACAACCCCAGCAACCCGTGCCTTAGACTCTCCCTACTGAGACTGAAGGAAGAGCTGGATACCCATCAGGGAATCTCATCACCATCGAAATGCGTCAGAGAGTCATTTCTTACCTCCACACTGGATTCAGACTCGGACTCCGTACTTGACTCTACTATGCACTTCTGCTGCAGAGGAGGAAGGGAAAGAAATGCTACTCAAAGCAGAAGTTACCGCAGCTTCAGGTTGAAGCTGAAGTTCTAGTACAAACTGTAGATGCTGTGTGTCGTGGTTTAACTGTGTTTCTCCAAAGCTTTCCTATCTGAAGCCAGCTTGTCCTTCCAAATATCCTACATTTGTGGTGCTGCTGGTTGGGTTGTACAAGTGAGACATAAGGGGAAAAATAGAAATCTCCCCCTCTCCCCCCCAAAAAATACAATGGGATGCTATCCAGAACATGCCTTGCATTTGCTAGGAACAGTTACTCCAGGTCCGTAAATAACTTTACGAAATGTTTTTTGATTTGCACTGAGGTTTTGTTTGTTTCTTTGCTTTTGGTCTGCCTGCATCTCAGAAATGTAACTGCAGACAAAAAACTACAACTACATCCTCATTTTTTCTGAAGCTCTTGCTACAGTGACCTTACAAACAATAAGCCCCCTTATTCCCCAGGTGGTAGCACAGAAGTGGAATAACTTCCCTCCCTTTTTGTTTCTTTGCAGGTGACACCACTTGAATTCATTCATTTGCACCTGTTCTTCATGCACTCTTTTCCAGCACAGCTAGCTGCACTATCAGGCTAATAACAAAGCAACTAACACTTTCTAAATTATATTTTAATAGGAAGATAGAGAAGCAGCAATTAGAAAAAAGTTACCATGTATTTATGTGCCAGTCTTTCTATGTAGTCTGGGCTTTTAACAGAATCCTTCATTTCCTGAGCATCTACTGAAACAGGCAGAGGGTAGAAGAGCACATTAGAGAAAATCTTCTCATAGAAAAATTGCCCAGACACGGTAACTCCCTTTATGCTAGAAAAGTTGGTCAGTCCTTCACAAAGTCTCTGTTAAGTTCTCAAGCAAAGGCAGCTTCTGTTTAAAAACAAACAAGAAGCAGCCACTGTCTACTACCAAAACAATGACTTGATTCACTGGTCCTTCATGCAGCTTGAGAAAAACATAATTTTTTTTTTTTTTTGAGAAGCTTATACTCTGTAAAGTGGATTTCTTTTTTTTTTTTTTTTTTTTTTTTAAAAAGGCACTACACGTTTTCTGAACCCTCAAAGAGGTATTTGTACTCAAGACATCAAACCAGACTAGAGAGGGACAAATGCAAAGCCGTGCTGAGAGTCAGCCCTCTATCCCAGCACTCCCACCCTGGCATTCAGTCTCTGTACATGCCACCCCCCCACCCCACAACAGGGCTCTGTGACAGGGTGCTCCCTTCCTCCCGTACCCTCCATGGGCTGCCCAGCCCCACGCCTCTTCCTCCGCCGCTGCCTCTTCTCAGCTGAGGCCATCCTGCTCCCAGCACCATCACCCTCCTCTGGCTTTATAGGCTCAGGCCCCAGCTGCCCCACCTCCGCCCCCGCCGCTCACACATGCCCTGCTCAGCTCCCACAGCCTGGAGACTTTGCTTATTTGAAAAAGAGAGAAGTGAAGCAAGGAAAAAAGAGAGTAAAGCCCTCCTGTGAAAGCACTTTGTGCCACTGCTAGAGGCTCCAGACTGCTCTTCACAGTGTGTTCACCAGAGCCGACTGTGTGGAGGTCTACAGCAGAAATATGCACAAAATAGCATGGCAGTTTCAGTCCTCTATCTAATCATTACATTTCTCTGAGTGTGTATATATATAAAGCACATGTATACACAGACATGCACACGCATCTGCAGTTGAGTTTGCAAGGCCTGGTGGCCAAAGATGTGATGCTCCCCCTCCGCTCTTGCTGATTTATTTTCTGTAGCCCTATTTCATTCATGTGACCTTCAGGCTGACAGAAGATAGTCAATAGTCAAAGGGAAAAACACCTGTCCCCTCCAGAGGCAGCCAGGATATTCAAAGATATTTCCTCCTGCCGTTTGCTGCAGCAGACGATCTCCCATCTGTTGGATGGACAGTTGCAGTTGGACACACAAGGCTTTCTAAGCATCTCTGAATCACTTACAATCCATCACGTGTGATTTGGAGGACTTGGATACCGTCACCCTTACTTGCCATCGCTCGCTGAGAAAAGGAACATTTTTGCTATTTTTAAATACCAGGAATAGTATTTTTTCAGATTTACCAGAGAACTATGAATCAGGTCCATTTTTCACAAAGAGGCAGATCTGATTTGACCCTTTAAAGGCCACATCTCCATTCCCTTTCCTCTCCTCCTTTTTATAGGGAAACGAGGAACTAATTCTTTTTACTTTTTCAAATCAAATTCCTCTTCTTCCCATAATCTCCTTCCTATCTGGCTTTCTTGCATCTTCCTGCACAATGCAGAAGGTACTATTGGTTTAGATTCATTTTAAAATGAGTATAAAAGCCTCAGTAAAACAAGCATCTCACTCTGGAGGCAGCAGGTCATCACTCTGAAAAGGCACCAGGAACAAGTCCTTGGGGAGGTGACAGCGAGAGCAGCTGTACTGGGAGCAGCTCACAAACTCCACAAGCCTTCCACCCCACTTCTGCCGCCAGCTGCGCTAGGCCCTATCACATATACACCTCTTTTCTTCGCAGACACCGCCTTTTCCATCTCCTCACCTTCTCTGCCCAGGCCAGGACCATCTGATGGTTATTCCCCCTCTTCAGATTCTCCAACCACTTTCAAAACAAAACAGAGCAGACAAAAGTCTCATACAACATCCCCCAGCACCTCCCACCACTGAGGTGGGAGCTAAGAAGAGCTGTGTTAGTGCCTGCAGTGCCAGCTGAGTTGAATGGGCACATCATACAATCATCATCCTTAATCCAAACACATGGCTTGGAGTCATTTCTCCCACAAAAACCTGCCCAAAATTAGCTACTGATGCTTTACAGGCAACAGCTGTTAGCAACAAGGCCCTGGCATCTGGGGCTCAAGAGAATTGTTGGTCTGCGAGGGATTACAGATGAAATCGTGACTGGAAGGTTGAGACCAGGCCAAGGCTTGCACAATGAACCCACTGCCAGCACCCACCTGGGCAGGGGTCAGGCAGCAGAGGTGCAGCCAGACAACAGGTTTCCAAGGAAGATTTTGGGCTTCCGCTTTCCAAAGCACACACGCAATGCCATCGCCCAGCCAGGGCAGCTTTTAGCCATGCCCGGTTGGTGCAGTATGAACAAGGAGGGTGGCCAGAGGGTTACAGAGGCACAGAAATGCTCACTTGAGCCGTTTATTGCAATCATTTACTGTACTGCTGCTCGGTGCTTTGGCTCTCCTTGTCAGTCTTGGAAAAAGCCCTTGACCCCGCACAGACCTTGTGCCAGCCCCAGGTAGCTCTAATTTCCCCTGAGTCCAGGCTTTCCGGCCAGCTGAGGACGTAGGTAATAATACACTTCTCTTGTTTTCAAAGACGTCATCGCTCCTTCTCCTCTCACCCACGGGTGCCTGCTGCCTCACTGCTTCATAGCATGCCCCTCACAGGAGGCCAGCGCTGTGAAAGCCTCTCTCAGCAGATCAGTTCAGCCTCTACGTTGTAACTTCCCATCTAATAAATCACACATGCATCTCTGTCGTTCTTCAAAAAATTAATCCCCCTCCTCATTTGAAATACAGTTGACTTTTACATAGAGAGACAAAACATACTAGATTATTGTCTGCTGTGAAATGTGCTGGAGGAAAAACTGTAGAAAATTCATTTGTCCAAGATGAAAAAAACCTTTAAAGCTCTGGGGCTGGGGCCAGCAGAGCTCAGCTCTTGCAGAGCAGACACTAAAGCTGGAGCAGAGGCTGCCCGAGGTTGCGTGTCCATCGGGGAAGGGCCATGTCTCACTTCTTGCCTGCAGAGCAGCCAGGACTGCCATCTTTGGGAGCAGATTTAGGTGGCAGTTTATGTTAATCTTGAATTATTAATTAATAATCTTGAATACTTCCTACTAGTCAATGGAAATGATTATCATTTAGCTGCAGATTGCATCTGTGAGCCATGAACAGGGAACTGATTCACAGCGAACTGCGTTTGACTCACGGATATCTTGTCCCAGCCAAACCTCCCACCACAAGAAATGCAAAGGGTACGGGATGAACTGGGGCTTTTGGCTCTCCACATGCAGCTCCGCAGCCATCTGGGTGCTCCAGCTGTGGTTTGGGGTTTGGGGGCTGAAACCGAAGCGATATCAAGCAAATAATACTTTTTCTGCACGGGGACAGGAGAAGGTGAACTCTTAGGGAAAAAAAAAACTGGATGAGCTCCTGATCTCTGAAGGCCAAGATGAAGCAAGATCAGCCTTTTTCCTTAAAGCCACAGCCTCTCCATAAGAGCAGGTTTCCACCCTGCCCGAAGAGTCCAGGAGACACTTTCTAGTGCTTTTTTCTCCCTTTACTCTCAGACCAGTGTCACCCTGCCTCCTGACAGCCACCACCTGTCCCCGGTGCCTCTATGGCTGTAGATGCTCATCTGCTCCTGCTGCTGATGCTCCCCCCCCAGCTGCCAGTCAAAGATAAAACAGATTATTCACAGGGTACCTCCAGGCAGGATCAGAACGAGCAGAGATTTTTCTGTTTTGGCAGAGGGCTTGACAGAAGCACACGCCTGTCTTCCTATGAGTCGTCTTTGGAGGGCAATGCTGATGTCTAAATTTTAATATTCAAGTACTGTTGGAATTACTGTATGGCAATGAAGCCCAACACCAGTATTGCTTGTGCTATTCAGACATTGGGAATCGTGTCTTTCACGCATGAAACATTTTTTTAAAAATGCAAGATGGGATTCTGTTGTGGTGAAAAGGTTTTTACTTTATTTGCAATAGGGAACAATCAAACCAAGATACTTAATCCAAATTAAGTAAATTAATCAGATGAAGCAAGTGCAGATCAGAGAATGAAGATCTGCAGCCAGTTGGCCATTTGGGTCAACCCACCGCCGAACGCTAATCATCAAGAACATTTCAGTCAAGCCTGAGAGTGCTGTGGGAAGCTAGAAGGAAGATGCTGCAGGAACTGCAAGGTCTCCTCTCACACTGCATGTTTCTGCCTATGAGCAGTGCAGGAAATCTTTTAGACTCCACTTCCTATTAAAATCAAGCTGTGAGCAAAGACATTAGAAGTACAGTTTACAGCTGTTTTGCAGAACAGAAATTGGCTTTATCCTTTACTTCATATATACTTGTACATATGGTGCAGTATATGACTGGAAGTATGGCCAAACTACAACTGCTGCTGCAGTCTCCTCATTCCCACAGCTTACCTCGAAAAGTGCTACTGCACCTATTATTGTTAATATATGGCTGTTAGCTCTTCACAAAAATAAAAAGAGAGAATGAAGGCAGCCTTTAAATTCCTGTACTCACAGCTGTTTCCACATAACAACTTCCCGTTCTTATCTTCATGAAGTCTTCTCCCTGTGATGCACGACAGAAGGGTGTGGGAGACAAAGAAATGTCCTGGTGTCTCCAGTTTGTGAGTACAGAAGTGCTGTATTCAGAGGCAGCCGTTCTGAATGCAAAATACTGGATATTATATGGTACAGAAACCATAAGGACTCGTTAGGATTCTTTTCTCTTGCACATAAGGGGCAGCATCATCTGGAGACCTGAACCGGAGGTTAGAAAACACAGTTTTGGTTCCTGGCTTTTCTTTGTGTCTTGATGCATGAAATCATTGACCTTGGAAAAATCACTTCAGCCCTTTTTAAACCTTGCTTCCCCATTTGCAAAATGTAGGTGTAATGCTGGTTTTCTTTAATCTGCCTTTGGAACATCACAGTTGGCCAGGGAAGATGAAAGGTACCGAATTTTCTCAAAACAAAAATAAAAGCAAATATCTCGCTGTAGCAGAGTATTAACCCAGGAAGCCATGCTGGCATTTGAAGAGGGAATTTCATTTTTAAAGACTGGCTGGACTATTGCTGTTTTACTTCCAAGTTTGTTCATGAATATTGGAGAGGAAATATTTTGCCTTACTTGAAATACAGCTCTTCAGTCACCCATAGATTTCTTTGACAGGCTGATGCTGTTCTGAAGATAAAGTATGTTATAGTAATGTCCCTGGAGCATCCACATCCCCTTCTTTCTTTTGAGGCTGTGAAAGTAAGGCATTTTGGCTGCCTCTGTTCCCTCAGCCACTTCCTTAGGTACAAGACTGGGGTCTTGTAATTAGGATACTGAGGAGGCAAGGAAGGTGATCAGTGTGAATATGCAGGCTCCCTTTCCTCAAACCCCAGTTAGACATGACTAACATGCTTTTTTTTTTTTGAATGGCCTCTGTACATTCCTCCTCTTAGCTCAGTTTCATCAGTAATTGCATCACCCGAAGAAAGCAGGCTGTGAAGCTGAACGGCAGGCTGACACACATCACCCCACCCGCCCGATGAGCCGCAGTCTGGCCGCTGGACCCATTTCTCCGTGTGCTCTGCAGGCTGTAACGCAGGGAAGTATTTGAATAACGCAGCTCCGGCTGCATCCCACACGTACATTCACACCAAAGGCACCGCCATTTCCGATGTGCGATGTGATCTAATCCTATCAGGTGAAGGACAAAGGTTACTCCGGAGACTTCTCTTATATATGTCCTGCCCCACTTTAATTTTCCTTAATGTTTAGCCGACCTTTGGGGCCCTATTTAATGAAATCTGCCGGCTTTCTGACCTATGGAGTTCTTACTTGCCTGGATATGTGCATGGCTTCTGGGGATGAATATTGCTTATTTTAGGTGCTACTTCCAGTGGATTTCATGCCAACTGAACATCCAGCGATGCACTAGCATCACTTGAGGAATACAATACATCAGTCAACCACTTGTTTGCAGTTTCAGCCTTTTCTGTTAAATATTATGGTTATACTGCTGTTTAGACAGGCAGAGTGGACAACACAAAAGCTGAATGGGGGCTTTGTAAACTGGGTGAGGACTAAGCTGAGTTCTTGGAATAAGCTGCTTCTCTGACTGGTTAGCAAGTTTTAGCAAACCTTTCAAAGTCCCTTTACCTCAGGAGCGTACAGAGCCCTTTCACCAGTGACCACGCAGTAAGCTTGATGATACATATGCTCAGTAGAGACCAAAAAGCTCCAGGTGAAGTGTTTGTGCTCAGCCTAGACTCACGCTGGCGCTGCCTTGTTACCAGCAGCCCAAATTTGAAAGCTATTCAGTGTAAAATTACAGAGCTCCCTCACTTTGGGGTCTGTGGGATCCTACAGGTATAACGGGACTTCAGGGTGACAGCAGTGTTCAGGGAACAAGACGGTACGGACGTGCCGTTTCTTTCTGGAGGTATCAATATTCTGTGGATCCCAAAATTTACCTCTTCAGCCGGGCAAAAGTGGCATGAGGATACAGAACAGATCGATTATCTCGTTTTTCAGAAACAGAAAGCCTGGAAATCATTTTTGGCCAAACCATGCATGGGAATCACGGGTGTTTATAGGGTTTGTCTTGCTTGCTTATTGCTCGCTGGAAAGCAGACTGGAGGAGAAGCACAGGAGACTAACAGAGAACTGAGTAGGAAGAAAACTCTTAACTCTCATGACTCCGTTCAATGAATGTTACAGCCTGTATCATCTGCTGCTCTGGATCTAATTTCAGACTGAAATGATGCACCTGGTCACTAGTGTTACAGTACATGCTGACATGTTAAGCGTCTAAATCAGCATCTGCAAAGAATGTCTTCACTGAGCTAGCATGACCCTCCCTTAGGGCTTTGCCTTGTGCAATAGCCTTAACATTTGGCTTTTAGCTTCCCAGAGCATTTTCATAACGTCCTGGCCCTGGAGTTGCTGAAATCCTGCTTGGTTGTACTGTCAGGAGATATATCTCGTGCTCTCCTCTCAAGCAGAACAGGACTGACGGGGCTCCACGGCAGGTGGTTACAAGGACTGCTGGCCCCACTGCATTTGAACCTGGTCCCTTTTCACTTCGCACAGTGTCGCTTCAGGAATGGAGCCTGGCATCTTTAGCTGGAGTTTTGTTCTTTAAAAAGATAGGGAGTAACATGAGTGATCTGGCCACCTCTTACCGTAGAGAGTGCTGGAAATAATAGTTCATATGTCAGCTGGGAGCTCTTGGGAATGAAGGTGCTATATACATACATATTTGCACAACTTATGGTAGAAAAATAAAAAATGCCTCTCCTTCTCTCAGGGCACTGTCAAATGCCAGATACCTTTTATGACCACACGGACAGAATACCACGGGACCAAGAGGTGTATTTCCTAATTCCTTAATGCTTCATTTTCAGATCTGCCTCAACATACATAAGCTCTGACCAAAACTAATATCTACACTTTTAGAAAATGACTGAAATCAAGTATATTGTTCCAAACTGATAAAACATACCAAATGCATTTAAGTTATTAACTCCAGAAGGGATTAGCACGGCAAATTCTCTAGCTCATCCACTGAAGAACCTGAAGAAAATGAGCAATAGTCAGCACACTATAAAGGTACAGCCTCACTCCCAAAGGCCTCGGTCACAACCTGGGAGAGAAGGCAACAAGAATATCCCAGTCATACATCAACACATCATCCACTGCATTACTATTAATTTAAAAAAAAAAGCAAAAAAAGCAAAAAAAAGCAATATTTCCATATCTAGCTGAACCTGTGCTCCTGTTTCCCTGGAAAAAACCCAGGAAGTCTGAAGGAGGGGGTGGCTCTTCCCAGAAGCCTTGCCTTTCTAACCCCATCAACGAGCGCTTCTTTTAAGATCCTAGGAGAGACGGCCATAATTGGGACAGTGAGATGGACTTTGTCCTTCTTAGTCATCTAAACATTTCAAGGCCCTTAGCTGTAGTTGCCTGGGTGTATAGATTCAGCATGGATCTGCCACGGGATTTCATGAAGTAAGCAGGACCCAGCCCTACCCATAACAATGACGATTTTGAAGCTTTAATTCTACTATACAACTTCAACCACTGCACAAAGGAAACTTAGGATAACTTCAGAAATTTCAGAGTACGCTGATGACAGGACCAAGTATTGTGGATATTATTATTGTTATTATTATAGCCATACCTACTTTAGGGCACATGAATTTTTTTTTTTCCTTTTCACCAGTGCATTCTAGAATTGGAAACATTTGCTCTTTGTTCACACACGTCGCCGTCCCACTCTGGTAGCAGAGCAGTTGTAATAGAGTTCTCCAGAAATCCCACAGATCTTGAAGGCTCGATCTCCATGGGTGAAGGGCATTCAGGCATCCGGGGCCAGTCGGACTCTGCAGTAGTTCTAGATTTCTGAGACAGTTCATATGATTCCACTAATTTTGATGGAAAAGCAGCTGTCTCCTTACCAATTATTTCCACTGGTGTTTCAAAATCATTTTCCAGTTCCATATAAATGTCACTGTGGGACTCTGTAACTGGCAGGACTGAGTTTCCAGGTGTAAGAAGTTGTGGATCTTCTAAATGGAAAACATCTCCCAAATCTACTGCCGCTGGCATGTTGTGCATCAGCAGAGGTTTAATTCCTTTCTGATGTTTACCACTAGTGCAATTCATACTGCACTTTGCGTGAAGTGATCCATCGTCTGAGCAACCACAATAAGCATCTAAAAACTAAAATAAAATTACTCCAAATGAGTGAGGTGAGTTCTGTGCTGCCACGTCCATTTCCCACCAAAGGAATCACTGAGCTATCCGGGTGGGAGGTTTCCCGCAGACTTCCAGCGCACAGAACTGGCTGCCACAGGGGCCAGCAAAAGCGAAGCAAGAACGCTGGAGAGCATTTTAGCAAGTGGAGCACAACCCCCGGTGGCACTTTGCAGGAGAGACTATCACCGTTATCGTTTCATAAATCACTCCACGCATCTTTTTAGGTAACTTCTACTTTGCAACAGAAGCCTGCTAACAGCTTTTTAAATACTGCTTCAGGAAAAACTAGTGGAACAGTACTTGAAAAGGCCTTTCTTCAGGAAAAAATGAGGGGTTTTTTTGCTTTAAAAACTATTATTATGGACTATGTTTTTTTCTAATACAGAAAGACAAGTCAACAATATAATTTACAAGCAGTCATAAATAGGTAAGAAAAAAATGACAGTGAAATATACTTGGAAACCATACTTGTGTATTTTAAAGCACTAATAATGAAATGCTTGGCTAACAGTTCAAATCAGGAGAACCTTGTGCAGTGGCAAAGCCAAATACCCTCTGCCCCACACCCTCCTCTTCCTCATCACCCCATTGAAACAGCACCTTGGTACAAAAGAACGCGCGTCTCCATCTCCTCTTCACGCCGCTGCTGCTAAGGATACTGAACGCTCCTCTGATACAATTACATCTGCTCCTCCTTGGACCAGCCATATTTTGGATGGAGTTTTATTCACCAGTTCTTTTTTTTTAGCCTTAATTTAAAAAAATACAATGTTTTATACAATTTGCTAGCACAAAACCAAACCTTTGTCTGAAATCGTATCATAGAATCATAGAACGGTTTGGGCTGGAAGTGACCTTAAAGATCATCTAGTTCCAACCCCCCTGCCACGGGCAGGGACACCTTCCACTAGACCAGGTTGCTCAAAGCCCCATCCAGCCTGGCCTTGAACACTTCCAGGGAGGGGGCATCCACAGCTTCTCTGGGCAATCTGTTCCAGCATTTTACCACCCTCACAGTGAAGAACTTCTTCCTAATATCAGATCTAAATCCACCCTCTTTCAGTTTAAAACCTTCACCCCTTGTCCTATCACTACACTCCCTGATGAAGAGCCCCTCCCCATCTTTCCCGTAGGCCCCCTTTAGGTACTGGAAGGCCTTTCTAGGACAACGAAAGCCATTTTTTTTCTCTGCTGCCATCCAAAATTTAGGCTGTACGGCACGCAATGGTGGGAGCCTTTCGCTAGAGCAACAGGGGCACCGGCACTTTAGCTCCTAAGGTTCAAAAATCCAAACCACATACGGAATACTTTCCTTCCAGAGAGAGCAGCAGAAGCGAGTACTTCTGAATTCGGTATCCCCATGCCTTAACTCTGGCGTGATTTCAAAAACTATTATCAATAGGAAAATGTTCTGATGAACTTCAGTGAAACCTCTCATCATCAGCAGTGCAAGCCCTAAACCAGGAGGCAAGGAGAGCGCTTAACACCAAGCGGCACCAAGTTTTATTGTAATCCCTTCTTCAGAGTGGTCGGCTCTGCTGTCCTGCAGCTCAAATAAGGAGAAATATATTTTACTATCAGTACCTGACCCTTTGCTGAACTTTGTTGTGCATTTCTGCTTAGAAGGAATGACCTCGTAAGCCCCGAACAGTACTGTGCCGTGAGCCTCACCACAGGGCCAAAGAGCCCTGAAAAGAAGTGAAGTTGTTACGGGGGCGCCCAGCCTTTCCTGAACCCCACTGCGGTGCTCTGCAACGCTTTTATCTACTGCTAGAACAGTACAAAATGTGAGAAACAGCGACCGTGAACTGCTACAACAGGCAGCTGAGCAAGAGAACTTTTGATAACGCTGTCCTCGCTTCCTAAAACGTATTTCAGCAAAAAGCTGGCAAACGAGGGGAGCTCCGCACTCAGTGCCAAAGCAAAACCCGCTGTCGTGTCCTTTGTGCAAGATCTACGGTCCGACTACTCAGTGTAACGCAGGAAACGGCTCAGAACACCAATACGTTCTCACGGCAAGAAATACTGGAGATGATAACCTACAAGTTTCACCTGAATTCTTCTCTAACAGATAAATTCATTTTCAAGGCAGGTGAAGACTTGAGTCAGACTCGAGCCATCACTTCACAGACCAACAGGAAAAAATCTGTCTTTAGCGTCTTTTGTCACTGTAAATTTTAGATCTCAACGTACTAATTGGAAGATATTTTCACAATTTTTTACACACTCCGAAAGAACTTGTAAAATACATTTTAGTCACAAGACATACATATCTTAAAATCCACCTGCTTTTAAGTCTTTAGTTTTGGTACAATACTACTAAGAATTTTTGCCAGTGAGGCCTTGGAGAAATTACCTAAAGCAGGGTGAAATCTGTCAACTCGACGATAGCTTTCAACATTTGAGCATCACCAAGACAGAAGCGTTTACATCCCGATCATTGTTGCTGTCATCCATGCACCAAACTGCAAGTCAGTACTGATGTACGCACATTTTTAACTGTGCAACTCCTCTTAGAAGCCAGAAGACTGCATCTGTTTTGATGTCGCACTCATTACTATAGCAACAGTATATTCATTACTATGGCACGAGAATGTAACGGAACGCGTGAGACATCTCATCCTAGTCATGCTGCGTAAAACGGACTGAGTACCCGTCGACTAGACGCAGCGACACCGAAGTTCAAGTGGCTGTCGCCTAGCCCCCAGGCGGGGGTGCGGGGGGAGCCAAATCTCTTTGCCTCGCTGCCCAAGAAAATTATTTCCGTGTTTCGACATTGCTTACCTTCACCTTGCCTCTCACTGTCACTGACATGGTAAGCGTCAATCTCTTCTGCAGTCTTTTTGAGATACCCATAATTTGAAGGGATTTTGGATGTTTTATGTCATGACACAATGACAGGTGTGGAAGACATACGTCACTACACATGGGGGATTTGACTTCAAGCTATTTTGTAGGTGCCACGAGCTAATTCCTCTAGTCACCGAGAGCTGGAACAAGCTTTGCGACAAACTTTGGACACGTGACAGGGCATGTAAAGCACTGGGAACTGTGGGAGGAAAGTATTTTTGAAAGGCTTGTTTCCTTCCACAAACTCAGATTCTGAACCATAGAAGGCAAGTAGCATCCATTTCCTGTGTTACTACTGTGAGCATCTCCCTATTGGAGTAACTTCATCTAACAAACACACATGTGGTCTAAACCACACACAGTTTCAGTGGAGCAATTGGGGTGTAGAAAAACCAGCAGCCTTCAAGCACATTAGGCCTTCAGCAATTGTGTAAGCAGTACTGTGGCCGTTTGTTTTCATATCCAATCCCTTAATTTTGGAGAAAATTCAGAATGATTTGCAAGAATGCGAGCACACCAGTCTAGTAAACTGACATGCAAAACGGCAGTTTGAAGCGATTGCCAGAAGGCCACTGAACTGATCAGCTAGCAGACCCGCCTTAGTGTAGCCACCGCTCTGTCCTGTGAGTAAAGCATCAATTGGACCCTCCCCCCTCCCAGAGGAGTGCGGTTTTGACATAAGGATACACCTAGTATCCTTAGGAACCCAGAACTTGTGCAACTACTTTGAATGAGCTCACAGAAAGTTGATTTAGATACCCGAGAAGTACTGCTACAGCCAAAACCAACTGTCCTTTCACCCAATTACAAACCTCTGTTGTATGTAAATTATTTTATATTGGGAAACAGAGCTCAAATACTGGTCATGAAACAGGTAAGAAGAGATGGAAACAGGAAACTAATCAAGACTAGCGTCCCAGTTTCACCTGGGACAGTTAATTCTCTTCTTAGTGGCTGGTACAGTGCTGTGTTTTGGATTTAGTGTGAGAATCATGTTGGTAACACACTGATTTTTTAGTTGTTGCTAAGTAGCGCTTATCTTAAGCCAAGGGCTTTTCAGTTTCCCATGCTCTGCCAGCAAGCAGGTGTGCAAGAAGCTGGGAGGGAGCACAGCCAGGGCAGCTGACCTGAACTAGCCAAAGGGGTATGGAATGTCATGCCCAGTATATAAACGGGGGGGGGGGGAGGTTGGCCAGATCACGGCTCTGGCATCAGTCAGCAGGTGGTGAGCAACTGCATTGTGCATCACTGGGTTCCCCCCCCCCCCCTTTTTTTGTTGTATTCCTTTTCATTACTATATTTCATTATTACTCTTGTTAGTATGATATTTTACTTTAGTTATTAAATTGTTCTTATCTCAACCCACGAGTTTTTTTTTTTCCTTTCCTCCTCCTCACCCCACTGGGAAGGGGGAAGGGAAGTGGCTGTGTGGTGCTGAGTTGCTGGCTGGGGTTAAAACACAACTAGATGCTCAGAACTTGCCCCTATCCCTTCCTCCTCCTCCTGAGTTCATTAAACTCAAGCTTGTTGTAAATACCAATTATCCTCTGTCCAAAGTCAATGACAGGCATCTGACCTGCCGCAAGCGCTGGGCAGGCAGGGGAAGCTGCTGGAGTTGGCTATTAACAGCTCCCCTTTCCTTTCACTACTCTCCTTCAAAGAGGACAGCCAAGGAATACAGGAATGTAGCACAACCTAATAGTTTCCTGAAAGCCTGTGTGATGTAGTGCTGACTACCTAACTTCACATGCAGAACTCGTCACCTCAGCACAGCATGATGCATCAGGCTTGCAGCTTTAGCACACTAGCTCCATTGGCAAAGTCATCAACAAAATTGCTGGAGTATCAATACAAGTTAAACCTAACATGAGGCAAACAGTCACTGTTTCAGAGATTAAAATTGCCTTGAGATCTTTGAGAACTGCCTGACTTTTCTGCTTCTGTGTGGTACTAGTTTGTAGTGGCACTGCAGAGCATGCAGCATTAATTACAGATTGAACAAGACAGCAGCTAGTACTCGAGATCCAAAGCAGCAACTGACACCAAGAACAGCAGCGGTTTTGTTCCCAGTGTTAACAGACAAGTCAGTGACACAACTCAGTCTTAACACTTTTATTCTTACAGTTCTAGGTTTGAACTGTACATGCAGAGTTGCATAAGTCACAATAGAGATTTACAGTGGATTCTATTCTATGGTAGAGTGCAATCCAGAATCCTTAAACAGTATAAAAAACAACTTTAAACATCAAGACCTTGTTAGGAGCAGAAGGGTTAAAGCTTCCCCAAGTATTTCAGCTCTCCTAGATACCTAGTTACTAGGTACTGTATGTTAGACATATTTAGAGTTGAAGAGCTGTATAACGCTAAACAAACTTGAACATCCTGATGTCATACCATCTTTGTTACTTCTTTCCCACATTTCTGGCAATTAAGAATAAGTCAAAAACCCTGCCACCTGCAACCAGCTAATACAGACAGAAATAACTACTCCTTACTTGCCTGTTTAGGGTTGTACAGTGTTAAAGAAAATATTCCCTCAATGACATTTGTATCTCACATCAGCTGAAAAAGCAATGTAACAAAAATAAAGGTATAACATCTTTGAAAATAAATATAAAGAGGGAATGCAGACAAAGTGTCAAAGATTTTTTTTTTGGCAGGTAACATTCATAATATACAAAATATAACTTATTCGTATTAGCCAAGGAAACATTCATGAGTTCCTGTAAACTGTTTTAATCCACCTCCTCCATGCGTGATGTGTCATCATCTCCTTCAAGAGGTGGCATCTCCTCAGTAACTGCTGGACTGGCTTCTTCTGCAGCAGTATCATCTTCATCAATGCCTGTTCAGGAAACACACGCACCATTAATGCTGCTATCCGAACTCAAAGCTTTGTCCTCCTTAGCACTTCCAACTGACCTGAGGCTTACCCCTTTTCCACAAGTACAAAGCACTACCAAGGTGATCTCTACACACTCAGTATCCTACAAGGGCACGTAACCATGCCCACAGTTTACTGGAGACAGGACAGATTTCTAACTTACCCAGGCCAAGTTTGATCATTCTATAAATGCGGTTGGCATGTGTCTGAGGATCTTCTAAACTGAAGCCAGAGGACAGGAGTGCTGTCTCATACAGCAAGATGACAAGATCCTTCACAGACTTGTCATTCTTATCAGCCTCTGCTTTCTGCCTCAGTGTTTCAATGATGGAATGATCAGGATTAATCTCCAGGTGTTTCTTTGCTGCCATGTATCCCATCGTGGAGTTGTCTCTTAATGCCTGCGCTTTCATGATCCTCTCCATATTGGCAGTCCAGCCATATGTGCTTGTTACAATGCAGCATGGAGAAGTAACTAAACGATTGGACACAACAACCTAGAGAAGTGAATACAGAGCAGAAGTTTGTAATTTAACATTTCAGCACATACACTTGACTCACTAGCCCTACTGATTTAACCAAGGTTCAACTTTGAAATGCTGCTGCATGTCATGGAAGACCCAAGACTCATGAGATGGTATTGCAGATTCTTCAGCTCTAACACAACAGAACCACTTAGCTTCACTAAAAAACCGAACAAAGACACCTTATCTATAAAACTGCATCTTGCAGAGAATGCTACCTCCTTCAGACAAGGCAATTGTAACAGACATTGTTATCTGAGCCTTCCCTGCAGCAACTTCCTTTCAGATCACTGAACTTGTTACATACAGACAAACCAAGTACTACTAATTACCTTTTCTACTTTCTTTTCAAGGATATCTTTCATTATTTTGCAAAGGTTTTCGAACTTGGCTTTCTTCTCCTCCTGTTTCTTTTTCTCTTCCTCATCTTCTGGAAGCTCCAAACCCTCTTTTGTTACAGAAACCAGGGTCTTGCCTTCAAACTCCTTCAGCTGCTGCACACAGTATTCATCAATGGGCTCAATCATGTAGATCACTTCCAGGCCATGTTTGCGAAGACGCTCCACAAAAGCGGAGTTGGCCACCTGATCTTTTGTTTCACCTGCAAGAAGCAAGAACGCCACAGTTGTGGTTTGAGCCTCAGTACTGCAAGATGGCAGCTTGTTTATTTTCTGACAAGCCTATGCAACACTTCCAGTGATGCTTCATGTCCATACCAGGGAAAAAAGGGGCACAAAACAGTTATGACAAGCTACTGCAGAAATGAGGCTGGCCTGAAGAGACTCAAGCCTTTGCAACTGACACCACAGCTTATAATACTTCACTGGTTTGGAAGTAAATTTACATTTCCTGGAATTCCACATATTTCTCATTGCTGCCAAGGAAGAAAACCGAGCAGCTCTGTACAGCATTTACCTTTTGAAAAAGCCTTGATATCCGATGCCCTAATAGTTAAACTGGTTTGAGCACTAGGTCTTAAAAATTCAGATACTCCTGGCGGAATTTATTAGCTAAAACCTGAACACAAAGCTATCTTAAAGGCACCAAAGCATACTTTCTGGGCTTACAGGGAAAAAAATGGTGGGTAAGCTAGCTGTGCAGTGTTATCCATAGCTAGTTCTGGTGTCCTCGTGGACATTGCACCGTATTAAGGAACCTCAACTACCATAACAAGTATGACAGGCACACCCTGCACAATGCTGTTCCCTTTATCTTTCTTTCTAAATTCACCAACTGTCATGGTTATCTTCCATTTTCTAACCCCAAAAAGGTAACCCTACATAGGTACCTGCATTTACAGACAATTTCTGTTACCAACTCACCAGTAATGTAGTAGACATGTTTCTGGTTTTCCTTCATCCGAGTGCAGTAGTCCTTCAGAGAAACCATTTCATCACCAGATGCAGATGTGTAATACCTCAGTAATTCTGAGAGCTTCTTCCGGTTCTGGGAGTCTTCATGTATACCAAGCTACAAAAGCAAAAGAAAAAATAAAAACTAAGTGATTCCTTTAAATAAATATTAAGCTGTGGTAGTCTAGTATTTCAGGCATAACAAAAATTTGTAGCTTCTACTATCAGTGTTATGAAGCAGAAAGACTACAAACCTTGATGTTCTTGGAGAACTGCTCATAGAACTTTTTGTAGTTCTCCTTGTCTTCAGCCAACTCAGTGAAAAGTTCCAAGCACTTCTTCACCAAGTTCTTCCGGATCACTTTCAGGATCTTGCTTTGTTGCAGCATTTCACGAGAAATGTTCAGAGGCAAATCCTCAGAGTCTACCACACCTCTCATGAAATCTGGAAGATGACAGTGAGAATTAGCTTTGCAGGTCTCAAAGAAAACAAGATTACCAGTCACCACCCTAAGTGGCTTTGTCCTTTTAAAATTATGAATTGGTTTCTACAGAATCCTAGACAACACAAACTTAAGCAGTACTTTCAACTGCTCAGATACTTCCTGATAAGCTCCAGTTAGGACTCAGACTCCCCCCTCCCGTATTTCTTTAAATATGAAGGGAAACTACAAAATCGCTAAGCAGTTTCTCCAATATTTTGGAAAACATTTTCTTCAGAAATATACTCACTCAGATATTCAGGGATCAGTTCCTCACAGTTGTCCATGATGAAAACTCTGCGTACATACAGCTTGATGTTGTTCTTCTTCTTCCTGTTTTCAAACAGATCGAAGGGTGCACGCCGCGGCACGAACAGGAGAGCTCTGAATTCCAACTGGCCTTCCACAGAGAAGTGCTGTGAGAAAGCAAGATGATAATTTTAGTCTATTTGCACAGCTCTCACTTTAGTAACCGTTTAACAACTCTTCAAATACAGAAGGCAAACAGTAACCATCTGAGATTTCAGCAAAAACACAGTAGGCAAGACACTGCTCAGGAACAAGCACTTTCTCCAGACACACATATCCAAGTTTTGCTCAGTTTTTAACCAGGCAAGGAGACCAATTCAGAAGACATATTCAGTTCCCTATATTATACACTGAGCTTCAAGAAATGGGTATTCTTATAGCACTTCCCACTACAGACACACAAAAAAGACAATTACGTCTCACCCATCCTCTTTAGCTGTAAGCCTTTTCAAAACTAAGCTACAAACCCAAGAAACTCCATTTACGTTTATCTGAAGTCTAGTTTTAAATTTTTCAACTAGACTTGGTAACAGCTAAGCTACAAACTGGGAAGGTATCTGCAATTACTTTTATTTACTGCAGATTTGATTAAGATTATAAACACAGCCTTAACAGTAACCAGAATAATTGTAGCACAAAGTGTCACCCTCGCATAGTGAAGTGTTTGGAAACAGTATCACTCCAAATACGAAGCAGCTTCTCACAGTACGATCTGGGACAACGGATCAGAGTTCAGCAGCATGTTTAGCAAGCTTCCAGCTTTACTGGCAAGTATTAATTGTGCCCGAAGAAAGACAAGAACTTACTTTGACTGCCAAGTGGTCTTCCCAGTCATTAGTTAGACTCTTGTAGAACTCCCCGTATTCCTCATTGGTTATGTCATCTGGATTCCTGGTCCAAATGGGCTTGGTCTTGTTGAGCTCTTCCTGATCAATGTACTTCTCCTTAATCTTCTTTTTCTTCTTCTTATCTCCATCCTTCTTTTCTTCTTCTTCATCAGAACCAACATCCTCAATCTCTGGTTTATCTTCTGTCTTTTCCTCCTTCTCTTCTTTTTCCTCTTCCTTTTCCTCAGCCTCATCATCACTCACCTCCTTATCACGTTCCTTCTCCACCTACAAAACAGATCATTAGTTGAACTGAGAAAGTTTTATCATTAACAGCCTTAAGGTATCCCCTTGTAGTCTCACAAAGCTAGAAACTACATGAACATGGCGTCAAGTTTTCCTCCTAGACTCAACTAAGGATTCACATTCTGGGTGCTGAGACACAAGTGGTATTTTGTTTCTATGTGCTTATGTGCTAGTTTATGCTACTTAGTTTCAGCACACTGAACTATCACTAACAATACAAGATGTAGTTGATTTTCTCAATGGTTTGGAGACACTGATACTACTAGCTCGGTAAAACACGTTTTTTACTTGGTCTTGTGAAATAAATCTGTGATTAACAGAACTACATTTCAGAAGAGCTACATCCATGTGACATCTGTAACAATTTTAATTAACAAAATACACATGGACCACTCTTTCTTACATTTCAAAAATTCACTTAAGGCGGTGATACTCAATTATTTAGTATTTCAAGCAAGGTACATACAAAGAGTGTAATAGGATAGCCAATGAACTGAGAATGCTTTTTCACAATTTCCTTGATTCGCCGTTCTTCCAGGTATTCAGTTTGATCTTCTTTAAGATGCAGGATGACTTTTGTTCCACGGCCCAAAGGTTCACCTAGAATGGAGTTTACAGGTTTTACTTGTGCAGCAGCAGACTAGACTTTGACCAATTCTAAAGCATGCCTTCTTTAAAAAGGCACTGCTGTATCAGTCATTTCTTCACCACTGGGAAAATGTAAGCTTCTGTGTACAGAAACAGCCTTACAGAGACTTCCTCAAGCTTACTGTACCCAGCTTGTATTTCAAGTAAGCTTAAGGAGATTTTCATTAATTAGTCTGTTCATGTGTTACCTTTCAAGTTTCGGTATATATTCTGCATATAGTTGTAGGAGTCTACAGAAATATTTCCATGTATAAGCTCTGAAAGCTTAGTCTTCGTTATAATGCACCACTTATGCATTCCCTTATCATGTATCAACAGTTACTCAAACTGGAATAGTAAGAACAGCTGTGCCCGTGCTTGATCTGACACACGACTAGTACTACCCATTTTACCTTTGTCTTTTTCAATGCATGGAGTAGGTATCTGAATGCCAGAAATCTTTAGAAAGCATACTTGAGCAGAAACATTTCATACTCACCGTTATCAAGTCTGACAGTGAAAGATCCTCCAGCTGATGACTCCCAAGCATACTGCTCATCGTCATTGTGCTTGGTGATCACTGTCACTTTTTCTGCAACCAGGTAGGCAGAGTAGAAGCCAACACCGAACTGACCAATCATGGATATATCAGCCCCTGCCTGCAGTGCTTCCATGAAAGCCTTGGTACCAGACTTGGCAATAGTACCAAGGTTGTTGACCAGGTCAGCTTTGGTCATCCCTATGCCTGTATCCACTATGGTGAGAGTGCGATCATGCTTGTTTGGAATCAAGTTTATTTTCAGGTCTTTTCCAGAATCCAGCTTGCTTGGGTCAGTCAAACTCTCATATCTTATCTTGTCCAGAGCCTGTAAGAGAAGAGGCAGGCTTTAACATTCCCTGGCTATTCCTAAAAATTTCAGTAGTCCTACTGACAGGAACCAAACTAGGAGTTAAGGTACTTACATCTGATGAATTGGAAATCAGCTCCCTCAGAAAGATTTCCTTATTGGAGTAGAAAGTGTTGATGATCAGAGACATCAACTGAGCAATCTCAGCCTGGAAGGCAAAGGTCTCCACCTCCTCCTCCATTGGTTGGTCTTGAGTTTGCACAGCTTCCGGCATCTGTAAGGAGAGAGGGAGTTGAAATTCCATCCTCAACAGCTTGATGCACATATCCTTTTGCAGACAGTGACAATGGCGTTCTGAGATAAAGGTACTGAACTACATAGTTTCAAGTACAGCACCATAGGAACACACAAAAAAACCCCCACATCTTATTTCCTGCCAGTAACAATTCAGGAATTTTGAGGAATGCAGAAACTAGATACAAGATTTTGACTACAGACTTCCTTTACAATCACTTTGCTCTGCACCATTTAGGATGCAACTTTTCCTCTCTCCTCCATTAATTTACAAATTCATGTACAACCCTTACTTCCCCTAGTCACAGACGAACTACACATTACCAAAAAAAAAAGCAACAGAACTTAGCCCGGCATTTGAGAGGTTAGTTGCATTATTCTGTAGTTAATTCTCACAGCAAAGTGTCTATTTGGAATACTTTGCTTTCCTCACGTTCATTTCATATTTTGCTCATAGAACTATTATGTTCAGATGCAGACACTATCCACTACTGTAACTTATATACCAATACGGTCCAGCCGAACTCATTACTCTGTCCTACACAGACACACGATCCGAACCTGACTGGCCACCTGCTGCCTAGAATATCCTCTGCATGAGTCAAGGCTCAGGAACAACAAATTCAACTCAAAAAGGAAAGCCTCTCCAACCAGGACTCCACTTTAACCGCTACAAAATGAATGGAGACCAAGCCCACTACTGCAATCCTTAACTACAACGCTAACGAAGAAAGAAATAAGAACTCAACCCGGTACCACACGCGGCTCCCAACGCCCCAGTCAGGCCGGCGCCCGTTAAGCGATTCAGAGGCGAGCCTCCGGGCGGGCGCAGCCTCCCCGCGCGCCGCCGCGCAGCGCCCCCTGCAGGCTCTCGTCGGAAGCATGAAACATTCTAGAAACTGCCAGAGCCTTCCCCGACCGCCCCCCCCCCCGTCAGCACCACCCCCGCGCAGCGCGCGCTCTCCGCCCCCCCCCCCCCCCCCCCCCGCGAGCAGGGTGCATTGCCGAGCAGCCCCCTGCCCCCGCTCCTTCCCCACGCTTGCCTTACCCGCCTTCCCCATCGGAATCGCCCGCCACAGTCCCTCCATCTCGGGCTCTCATGGCCGAGCGCCCATTCATTGGGACCAAAGCTCCCTCGCTGTCCGTCCCCCCGCCATTGCCCCTCTGTAGCCAAGCGGGGTCGGGTCACCTCCCCTGCACCCCTAGTCCTGCAGCTACACCCCTCCACAAGAAACAGGCTCCCCTACCCGCCACCTACGCCTGCCTCCCCCACCTCTGCTAGCTGAACAACGCTTCCCCCCGCCCCCCCCACTAGGAGCTGCCCGCCAGTCTTTCCCCCTCTCCACCCTTACTTCAGAGACAAAAAAAATATAAATTAAATATACGAGCTTCAGAGCACCAGCGCCCCACCGCCTTCCAGCCATACCCAGACTTGGAGACCCAGCACCCCTCCGAGCCCACTTCACCTTTAACGGGGACTAAAGGGGGAAGGAGAAAAGGCACGTCCCGCACCACGCGGTTCCCCGTATCACACCCCCCTCACCCCGCAGCCCCAGAACCAGCACCACACAGAGGCATGCACCAACCGCTGGGATTTGAAAGGAAAACGCTCCCTCAGAAGAGCCATGCCTTGCGTATAACCGCCTACCGCTACAGCCGCCTCCACCGCTCACCTTTACGGGGGGGGGAAGGGCTGCTGGTCTCCTCACAGAAGCTGCAAACGTGCTCTGCCCGCAAGCTGTGCCTCCACTAGTGCGCGCTCCCCGCCGCCCGCTTGCCTTATATACGCCCGGCGCCGCCTCCTTCCAGAACCATCGGGAACCTTCACTGACAAGCACGGGGGAGGGGGCGGCACGGCGGGGGTGGGGGGGGATGGGGGCGGAGACTCCTGGCCACGCCGCTAAGGGGCGGGGTCGAGCCGCTCGCAGCCAATAGTAGCCGTCCGCGACTGGCGCCCGTCAGAGCGCGAGTCTCGCGCAGGCGTTGTCCGTTGCCTCAAATGTCAGGGCGGGGGTAGGTTCTGCGCATGAGCCGGCGGCTGAATGAGGGCGCGCGCGCGCTCCCCATTTGTCCAACCGTCAGTTCGGCCGGGGGGTCGGGTGGGGTGGGGTGGGGGGGAGGTGGCAGGCGGGCGCATGCGCGGTGGCCGCCTGGGGTGGCGGTTGGGCGCGCGCGGCGCTGAGGGGGAGGGGTCCGGGGGATTGCGCAAGCGGCGGGTGACGTCATTCGCTGCCCTCCGCCTCTCAGAACGTCCTAGAAGCGTCCCGCTACGGTGTTGAGCGGGGCCTGGGAAGCGCGGGGCTCCCCTCGCCCTCTCCCGCCGGGAGAAGGGCCCAGAATCGGGGTGCAGGGCGGGAGCTGCCCTGTCTCCGCTTCGTAGCCGCAGCGGCCGGGCTGTGCCCGCCCGGCCCCGGGCGGGTTAGTCGCGCCGGGCGGCTCCCCGCAGGCCGGTTGTGCAGGTGGCTGCGGCTCTGCCTCCCCCTCAGGCCGGGGCTGCGGGCGGGATGGGGAGGCTGCGGGAGGGCCCGGCACCGCATGCCTGCCTTGCTCGCCGGGCAGGGTCCGTCTGCTCTGCCAGGCGTAGCTGGATGAATCATGGCTTAGGGATGCTGTGGTAAAGCGTTTCGCCTAATCAGGGAAAACAAGCGCTTCTCACACAACGAGTATCAGTCTGCAAGTTGCACAAAACCATGCTGCTTAGTCTATGTATTTGTTCAGGATAAAAAGAGTCAAGGGATCAAATCCAAGAAGCTCAGGAGACCTACATAGCTATGCAGTTACTTCAGGATGTAAGTGCTAATAGTAGACGTGAGACAGATGCTAGCACTATTTAGTTTGTTAACAGCCCAAAGCCTGAAACTCGCTGGGATTCTCAGCCTGGACGTGGCTTTTGCCATCTAATCTGTGGGAAATCTCAGTTGATGTTCAAAGGGCACAGCTACAGACGTCTTTGTACATACATTTATACATCTTGCATAAAGGCTTTGATAAGTACATGTCTCATTATACCCAGTAGCTCTCTGATCACAGCATTTAGCAGGGGCGTTATTTTTATATCCTGAATGACCTGATTGGGAGCAGGGAGTTCAATGCAGGTCTTCCATGTCTCAGGAGAATGATTTGCATCACATGTATTCCAGAGCAGCCTTCTAAAACTTTCTTCTTGGAGCTGATCCACTTTGTGAGATATAAATACCAAGTGTGGCTACGTTACAACTGTATGCTGATGTAAGTACGAATCTAGACAATTTCCCTGCTCTACAGAATAGCTCTTTATTTATTTGAAGAATAAAAAGGATGTTTCTGTAGCAAAAATTCATCCCAGGTTCAACTTCTTGGCATATTCTGTTGGCTCTTAGATGTACCTCAGACAGGTACATGTTCAACATCTGACTTTTGGGAATCCAATTTTTATATGCCTAACCTGCCCTTCTCCCAGTTAAGCATCCTAAATTACACTGGGTAGCATGCCCCATGAATTAGATATTACAATCCTTAGGTCCATTAAAGCATTTAACCAAAGATACTTATGCTGAATTTAACATTCTTAGCATCCGTTATCCTGCAGTTTGACCTAGACAAGCAAATGTGATTGAATTGGGGCCTACAGGCTTGATTTAGTTGCCGCATTAAGTCTTTCAGGGAGTTTTCAGTACTTCTCATTATCTGACAAGAAGATACATTAAGTATGCATGTAAGACATCAAGTAGGATCCATCAAGGAATTGAAATTAACAGCTTGTTTCATGGCAGTTTTTGCAGTCTCTGGATCAGTATCTGCATTGGTGCAATGACTTACAGGACTCTGCCCTTCTAAACAGTGGTGTTACAGCTCTGACCCAAGCCGTTGGCCAAAACACAGGGTCCTGCAGGTTATTTTAATTAGAAGGAAAAATTAATTGTGGTGTCAACAACAACATAAGAGGGTATATAGATGAGCTGCTGCTCAGCACACAGAAGTCAGACTGTAAGAGTGAGGTTATTTGCTCACAGTTCTAAGCCACTGAAAAAGCTGGATTTCAGCCAACGCTCAGCCTGGAAAGTTCTGCGCTTATGTCTGGGTTACCTTTTTGGTGCTTACTCTGGCTGGTTGTTTTCTGTACCTTCTTCGAGTCTGATTTTGTGGTGCTTCTCAATGCATTTCTTTTCCTTTCTCTCAAACACATACGCTTCTACAAAATAATATGCACCAAAATCCTTTCTTGAGTACAACACATTCCTTTCTTCGCATAGTGACTAAGATTTCAATGGTCCTACAGCTGCTTTGGTTGTCTGCTTCCATAAAGCAGCTTAATGGCTTTTTACCACTATCCTAATAAAGTGTGGCAGTTATACCCAAGCATAACGATGTAACTTTCATGTTTATCTTAGATTTAAAACAGTCCTGGTGTAGTATAAATTCTATAGGACATGTCTTTTAGGCTGAAACCCTCTTACATTCAGATTCCATTAACTAAAATGTTTTCTAACATTTATTTGCATCAAAATAACTTCTGTATTTTAGAGAACTGCTAAACTATTACAATTTATGGAAATCTATCCAAACATTTTTTTCCAATAATATCCTACTAAAATTATTTGTGTGCTCTCCTTTTGAGATGTCCAGAATTTTAAGAGTGCCACTTTAATCAAAATATTCAAGATGTTGTTTTAAGAAAATCTATTCCTTTCTAATCTCTTGATTAATGTGGATTCAGTCATTCAGACTTAGGGATATATGTAATTTTAAGCATGTGAATACCTATGGAAGGTTTTGCATATGTCTGCAGGATCACATGCCTTTATACTGTCTAATGTAACAGTCATATTCTGTTTCTCTTTTGTGACCGTGTTATTCAGCTTTCAAAAGCAGTCTTCAAAAGCAGACTGATTTCTTTTGTCAAAATTGTTTGACAAGTGCACTAGGAGAAAGTAATCTCATACCAAACCATCTAAGTTTTCCCAGCTCCGCTTAACCCAAGTTTCTGTGTGCCTGTGTAAAACAAATATTTTCTTCATGTCTTGTGAATAATCTGTATTCTTTTTGTTCTGTTACGCAGTGAGAGCTAGTGAAGATAGGCACTTTGTTCCTATGGTTACTCTATTTTAACTGATCCCAGTTTTGTATTGCTTCAGTTTTAGGCTAAAAAGACTGGTTCCAGACTTGGTTTCTGTCAGTTAATTCTGGGGGAAAATCTGAGCAAAATAGTTCCATTTTTTCAACCAAGAGAGGAATATACTTTCATATTTTAACAAATAGTTCTATTAATGGGGGAAATGCTGAAGCCTGATATTTTCAAGTCCTACATTCACACACACTTGTTCCCTCCCATATCGCCTAGACGTCCCTGACCCCTCTCCTCATCGTCCCAAACGCATCTGTCCTTCATCTGCCTTCCGTTAATGTTCGCCTGGGCGAGAAGCAGTACGTACTACGGCTGGTGCACACAGGTTGCTCCGTGAAGAGCTAGCCGTTGCCTCCTAGCTGTTAGGCCAGCCAAACAGGGAGGATAAAGCTGAATTCTCTCTGCCCCCTCCTTCAAAAGAGGCAACAAGAGCACACCTCTCGGCTGCCCACCTGTTGATTTTTGCAGACCTTAGTATGTCTGTGATCTCTGTTCTTTTGTTAACTTCGATTGAATTGGTTAAATAGGTCAAAATTATTAGGGAGGGACTGATGGACAACAACCACATTCTTGCATGTGCTTCGTTTCCTTAGGAAACTAGACTAAAAACATTCTTCCATTTTTTTTTAACAACTGTTGTAGCCAATGTCTGAGGGATGGTTACATGGGATTTCATTTTTTCCAATTATACAGTATTAAAATAAATAACGTGGGGCAACTGACATTTATTTGGTAAGATTTATTACTTCAAACATTACCGTAAATGCAAAGGTAAAAAAACCCAACAACCACAATATTCAATTCTAATTCAAAATTCAAAGCCCAGGCAGGTAGTTGATTTGCCATTTTCTTGTCAGAATCTGAGCAACTTCTGCTTTCAGAAAATTCGGATTTGAATCAAATGTTGAAGAACCTGGTCTTCTTTAACCAGAAACTGTTCCATACCAACAACACATGCTAGGAAGTTAGATACATTGCTGCTCTAACTGCATGGGCCTCAATCTTGCATTTGCTGATTTCCTAAGGATTAGTCCCATACTTGTCCCCCATATGCATTTGCATTGTAATAGAGTCTTTAATTACACAATTTTATAGAACTCCTTGCTATATGAAAGTTACAAAATTAAAAAAGAACAAAGTAAAAGATGGCTGGAAGAAAGTTACTTAATGTTCAAAGCATTGAAATAACACCCAGGAAAACTGGGTTTTGTTCTTGATTCCATCAAAGGCATCTTCTGTGTTGCTGAATAAGACTTCTTTTATTTTTATAAGCCACAAAGGAATTAAATGACATTTGCATAGAGAATTCTAACTCCAGCATTTAACTAACTTTTGAGTGTTTGGTCTTAGAGCCTTAATGCTTTTATAACATTGCTTTAAAATTAATTCTGAGTTCTGACACAGATTTGTCATGTTGTTATCTCGGTGCTTCAGGGTTTACTTAAGGAAAACAAAACAGCAGCAACTGAAATTACCTAAACAGTAGATTTCAGAAGACTGACATAAGTAGAAAGATGTGGTAATATGTGTCTAGTTTTCTTTAACACATGGAATTATGCATGTAAAATCTGTGTTATCATAATGAAATGTAAAGCCGGCTAGAGATGTCTGACTGAGCAAAGCCTCATGCTTTCTTAAAACTGTTCCTCAGGCTGTCTTGTTTCCTACTTTCTCATGTCTTACTGGAAGATTAAGTGATCACAAGATCTTTAGGTCACACAAAAAGTGATTCATACTAGAAATAGGATCGAGAGTCACTTAGAAGGAATATTTTTGCGGTGAAAAGGTACTTAAGAGGCGGAGAACAAAATCGATCTCATAAAATGTAGTTGTACTTGTGAACTGTAGGTGGCAGCAATAATTGTACAGTCCAAGGGCAGTATGTCCGCATCTTTTTTTCTAAAAGTTTATGGTTCTTGAAGTATGTGTTAGGGAGTGTGGTAACTGTCAGAGTCATTGCTGTCAGAAGGAATTCTGAAGGGACTTAAACTGTTGAACAAGAATATATTTGTTATAGCAGAAGTCAACAATTCCACTACTAACAAATGTCAATTATAATTTATAATAAAAGCTCAGCTGCATAGGAGGGCTGAGAGAATGAGCATGGAAAGGCCTGGATTCATGGAATGTTAACAAGGCCCCAGAATAATTGTTTAATCTTATCATAAATTATATGCTGTTTGTTACAAAATTAATAGATTAGGTTAAGTTTATAACCACTACAACTTGATATTTTAAGTTGGTCCTCATCTTAATATTCCCTTGTGACTGGAACAAGGGATACTGTCTTTATAGTTTTATACCTTATATCATGATTTACACTTTCCCAGAACAAATGCATAATTATGCACTTCTTAGCTGAAATTATATGCACAAAGCAAGAATTATACCTATGCAAACTTAGCGACACAGGACACTTCATCTTCCACAGAGTTACAAGTGTTTCTTTCCAGTATCTGGTTCCGCTCTTTGCTTTCAGAGCATTGCAGGATGACTGCAGTACCTGTTTGCTGAAATGTGTGCTGTCTTTGTCTAGCATAGGACCAAAAAAACAGTACATACAGTTGTTTGGTTTGGAGAATGACAGTAGAATGTCATGCCCATCAGAACCCCCTCAAATCAGGAATAGTTACATAAAAATGTCAGCTTTGGAGGAAGAACAATAGGTATGGTGACGGCTGTAACTTTTATTATCTATAGCTAAGAGCTTTTTTCCATTCATAGTCATAAGTTTCAATAGATCCTAATTCAGAAGGAGAAGAAACTTGGAGAAAAAGCTCTTCCAGAGAGCAGGAGGTTTGACTAAAAAGCCCCCAGACAAACAAGATCCTAGACTTCCCATGAAGACGTTAAAAAATTATAGTGATGGTAAAGTTACATCACTAGAAAAATAACTTAATAGAGCCTCAGCATCAAAAAGCATGGAAATAAACCTGATACTTTTTTCCCTATATATATTCAACATCTAAGTATTGGATTCAGTACAACAGTAAAGGTTGTGGGTTTAGTACATATAACAGCTAAACGCTGATTGCATATTTACTAGCAGATATGGGTATGTATGGTGCACTTACCTTATTTTGTGTGTGTGGTAGATTTGGTGACAAGACTATCCTTCAGGCCACCTTCAAAACAGTAGAACTAAAGACTCTAAAATCTTAAGTTAAATCTAAATTAATTAAAACTAGGAAGCTATATACTATTGGAAATTATGTCACAAAGCATTTATTCTATATTTCACTAACTCATTCTTGATGCAATAGTATTTATTTTTCAAATTACTGAACACAGATGCCATTTTAAAGTTGAGTTAGACAATTAGGACATGATAGAAAAGTTGATAGTAGGAAATAAATTTTGGATTCCTTTTAAGTAGACACAAGGAAGATAAGTTCTAGTCCTGGATTTTAAGCAGGTAAGCAGATGCTGAGGGAAGTAGTTCATGCAGTCAGTTCTACTGGAAAGATCACATATTTTTACATAAAGAAGATTTTTATATAAAGAAGATATTATTTTATATAAAGAAGACATTTTTGGGATCAAATTGTTCTAGTGCCTTCAGCAAAAGCAAGAGAAAAATTGTTGGAAAGGCCTTCATACTTCAGGAACACTTCCGAAGCAGCTGCTTCTTAATAAGCACAGTTCCTAGAGACAAACCTTCAAAGAAAGGTTTACCTTAGAAATCAGAGGATTCAGGAAAAGAGTGAGAGCAATCTGATGTGGAGATCACTTACACTTTCAGATCTAGTTGTAAACAGAATTTTAGTTGTTTAAGGAGTTGAGAAAGTAGGTTTACTAGGCAGCGAGGGCTGGAATCAGGGTAAACTAGGTTAAAAAAAAATCAATTACACATTTTTATTGAGGATACTGAGCATGCAATAACCTCCACCATCCCACTTTTAAGAGGGCACAGAAATGGGAAGAATTGAAGAATCTTGCAGAACTTCTGCTTAAATGGGTGCAGAAAAGAATCTGATAGACCTGGTTCTAGAAAGAATTTGCAGTGAGGACTTTTAGTTAATTATTAAGTTTGAATTACAGCTCAAAACTAGCTCTGACATCACGCAGCCAAGTTATCTTGGATCTGACCAGTATGAAAGGAGCAGTGTGAGAATGAGCTGTAAGAAGCCTTGGCCGAGGGTTTCCCATCTTAGTTTAGGAGCTGCATTTAAGCCTAGGCCCTTGGCTTTGATCCTTGCTTGGGCTATGCTGTAGCCATGCCTGGGTTCAGCCTTGTCCTTTGCCGATCCCAGCCTTGCCTTGCTGACCTGACTTCTTGGCTTGTCCTTGGACCTACCTCATGATTACAGATTTGTGTGGCGATCATTGAGCTATTGGCTGAAACATCACTGGACCAATTCTCCTCTTCTTGTTCAGGTACTGTGGGATTATGACCCTTGCCAGTATGCTCACCACCCCTGCCTGCCTTGTTTTTACCCTTGGCTCCTGGCTTACCCTCCCTTGTGGAGCAGCCTGCTCTTTTACACCCTGACAGTCCAGTCCCTCCTTGAAAGAGGTGTCCAGGTAGAACACCTCGTATTCTGGAAAACTGCTTACAAAACTTGTTTTAAGTCTTCTTTCCTTCTGATGGTCAAGGAAAACTTTGAAGAATTTTATTATTACACTTTTTCTTGTCACCTTCATAATTCTGCTCTGCTGCAATATCTGTGAAGAAATATTTAAAGTCAGCTATTCAGAATTCAGTACACGATGGAATATACTATGAGTCTGCTACATGCCTAGAAGTTTCAAATTTCATCATGAAGCATGTTTCAACAAAGGTTTTAGAAGTCCTAAGAATTTAAAAAATCTGTAAGTTCAGGTTCCACATTTTTCAGGAAGGGAGATTATTAGCATTTAAAATAGATGTCCATGAAGTTGATTCTTTCTAGTATTTCAAAAATAGGATATAGTCTTTACTTTGGCACTCTGACTTGTAAGAAAAAGGCAAGAAATTAGTTTAAATCTGTCCATATGTTCTGGGTAGACTCTTTAGTACATGGTTGATGATAGATTTTTTTAATTTTTTTTTTTTATATTCCAGACAATACTTTAGACAGACGACAGACAGCAGACATTAGAGAGATGCTGTTAAGGAAAAAATAAGGTACTAAAATTATGGACTACTTTCAGATAACCACAGATTTCGGCTTCACAGCTATCCATGATGAACAGTCTGCTTAGGCACAGCTTAATGTTATTTTCCTGCTGTGTCAGACAGGTCAAAAGATTTATTTCTTGTGAAAAAACAGGAGAGCTCTGAATCCCAGCTTCCTCTCCACAAAAGAATGCTGAAAAAAGAATAGCAGCAGTAAGGTAATTCTGATTAAAGCTGACTATGAGTAGGTACTTTTGAGAAATTTTGTCAAGAGCTGTATAAGTACTTGATTAATCATATACAAATCTATCTGTAGGCTACAGTAACCAGGCATAGTGAATTAGAGGGAAAGTCAGTTTTCATCTCTTTCAAAGAGATGCTTCCTGCCATACTGAGGCAAATCTCCTGAAGTAACTTGGCTGTTTATACTGAAATCCTGCTTTGCAGTCAGCTGAGCTGAGGGTATTCTTAGCCAGTTAATATGCATGTCAGTATAATGCAGCTGCTCTACATTATGAAAGTAGGACAGACTAGAGTTACTAGAAGTCACCAGGTTATTTCTTAATCGGAGTGGTGCTGGTTAATACTTGCCAGGAGATATTTCTGCCTTTTTTCTCTCATCATTGACACAGCAAAACAAGAGGGAGGAAAAACCCTCCAGAATGGCTCTTTTAGCTGGGTGGGAGTCGCATTGACTCCTGTGATTGACAAAACTGTTTCAGATGCTGACAGCCCAGGATTTTGGCATCTCCGCTTTAGTTGGATTAGATATGTCTGGAATAGTGAAAGTACCTTTATTTTGTCAAATTGGAGCTACTTTTTAAATGTCTAGTGTTTAAAATAAAAGCAGCAAGTTCACTCTAACCAGAAAAGTTCTTTATTATAAAATAAAACTATAAAAAACTGATGACAGAATGCATTTTCTGTGTCTTGTTCTTGCTGTCCTTCACAGTAGATCTACAAACCTAAGTTGCAGGAAAGGGCAATAAAGGATTGGGATAGTAAGAGAAGGGATTTTTCGGCTTTTCTTCCTCAGGGCATAGCTGCTCTTTCTAATGACTTATCTAAAATTGTATTTCCTCGGACCATTTGTTCAAAATGAAATATCTCTCTTACCTGTAGTTCTGTAGAACTGTTCCAAGTTTGTTTCATCTGACAGAAATACAGTTCTGAATTTATACCAAATATAACCATGATGACTTGGCTTCCTTCTCCTTAGTTGTCTAAGACAGAAAATTACAGTGGGCCATTCTTTTCTCTAGAAACCTCTGCATTCACATTCCTATCATATTCTTTAATTTGCATGTTATTTCCATCTTGATTGACTTCCCTGCATGTCACTGCTTTTTTAAGAGTAAATGTCATTATAGATCGTACGAGAAGTATTGCCAGCTCTGCTTTGCAGTTTTGTAGAATTCATTCATGAAGTAATACTGATACACCTGGCATTCGAAGTACCTTTCTAAATTGCCTTCCGCTCATCTGTTCTCAGTTTTGGAACTAGAGCCGTAATTAAAAGCCAGAATTACTAATTAGTCAGTGCCAACCAGACCTCTTTCAGAAGCATATCTAAATATGTCAGGAGATTTCTTTGGCCCCAAATGTACAACTTTAGGATATATCAGTATAAAATACACATTCAGAGTTTATTGCTTCACCTGCATAATTAGGATCTTCAGCAACAAACACATATTTTCATTGTCAAGTAGTCCATATTTTAACAAAAGCGTGAACTGTGTCTTACTATATTCACTAACACAAATGTTAACTTTATAAGACATCCTCTGGGTTGGTGAATGAGAAGCTCAGCATCTAGATTTGATGGATACGTGGTATAACGCTATCCTACATATATAGTACTCTTAAAGAGATCACTAGGAAAACAAACTGAGAAATTATCACCCAACGTAATGTAGAGTCCTTCTTGTAAATGTTAATGCTAGCAGTACAAAGACAGCTTAGTTAATGTTGTACTAGTAGCATCTGAAAATGATGCAAGGACATTAGGTATGCAACTAGTGTTTCAAAGCATGTACTATTAGCATCTCAAACAAGGCACTTACAAAGAGTGTAATTGGATAGCTGATGAATTGAGAATGCTTCTTCACAATTTCTTTGATTTGCCTTTCTTCCAAATATTCTCTTTGGTCTTCCTTCGGATTTAGGATAATCTTTGTTCTACAGCCATGGGGTTCCCCTTGAATGAAATCTGAGAGTTTTAGTGGCAGCACAAATGGCCAAATAGCAAGCTTTTTCTGAAATTAAGAGTTAATATAATTGTAATACGAAATTCTTAATCATCATTGACTACCTGATAATGATGAACTGGTGCTTTATACCCATTCTGTGCTCCAACAAATGCAACAACTACAGCGATTATACTATTTCAATGTATATTTCCCCCAACTTTCAAAACCCTGATGAAGCACAGCAGTACACAGCAACATATGAACTGCAAGAAGGAGTTTGTAACACAGTTAAGTTTGACCTTTTTCTTTAAATGTTATACATACTAAAAATGAAATGCAGCAGTGGTGCTGTATTGTGTGATACCATCTTTATTCTCTTACTATACAAAGTTCAGTCAATGGTTATTACCCAGCCAGGGCAAATTTGCTGCTAACGTTAGATACTATTATATCAGATTGTGCACCGATGCTCCCACTGCTGTTCTGCAATATGATCACTTGACATTAGCCAGCCACAAGACAGAGAACAGCGAATTCTGTTCACGAACATTTATCGTTATCAACGACAGCAAGAGGGCCTTGAATTGAAGGTGACATACATACTGCCTGTCTTTTTGCTTTGTGAGCACGGTCACATTTGCAATCAGGTAGGCAGAAAAGAAGCTGACCTTGAAGTGACCAATCCTGGAGACACCAGCACGGGCAGTGTTTCTATTAAAGCTCTGCTGCTGGACCTCACAGTAGTAATGGGGTCAGCTTTGGTCATCCTGTGCCTACATCCATGATGATCGGAGTGCAGTTGTGCTTGTCAGGTCAGTCATTCCCATGATCCAGCTTGTTTGGATCAGTCACAGCCTCCAGTCTGATTTTGTCCAGAGACCACAACAGAAGGCTTGAGCATTCTCAGGATATACTTAAGAATTTAGGCAGTGTTTTGCTGGCTGAGTCACATTAATAGCTAGATTACTTGCAACCAATGAATTGCAAACTGGCTTCCTCAGAAAGGTTTTCTTGCTGGAATAGAAAGTGTTGATGAGCAACTCTTTCGGCCTGGAAGGCAAGAGTCTTCTCCTCTTCATCCATGGGCTGATCTTCAGTTTGCACAGATTCAGTGTTAATAAGGATGAATAGAGCTGAAACCTTACTGCATGTATATTTATACACACACACACACACTTGACTGTGGCATATGGCTTTTTAAACTGAGTGAAAAAATACAAATAATTTTGGATATATGTCTTGAGAGTGAAGGACAGAGAAATATAATTATTGTTTCAGGTGTGTCGTTAATACTCCAGTGTATATTTTGGATTTTCACTTCTCTCTGATTTCTAATTTCTTGCTTAAGATGAAGATAGCGTAGGATGAATAATTGTTTAATCAAGAGGAATTTAGTAGGCTTTTTAATGTAGTCATGTTAGATTGCATTACAAAGCAAGAAAAGTCATCACAAGATTTGATTTATTATCACTAATTAATTTCCCATTTACATTCTGGGACATCCCAGAGTCTAAATTTTACAGTTATGACAATATAACAAAGACTGGAGATTCTCACTCTCCTTTAACTGAAACACTACCTGTGTAGGAACACTCTGAGGTAATTATTTAATTTTGAGAATAAGCTTGAAATTTCTCTGGGAGAATGAGAGATATTGGCTTGGTATAATGATGAGATTAATACGGACTTGCTCATAATCCATTCAAGTCAGAATAATACTGCAAGGAAACACATTTTATTGAAGGGACATGCTATACTGTAAAGTCCCTCCTGTTGATCATTTAACGGTAACCAAGTCTGAAACCACAAAAAGATGTAGAGTTCCTATTTAAGTTATGCTCCTATTTAATGTTCCTATTTAAGTTATGCTTAAACAGCCCCCTGTTTTTAATAAAGACCATGAGAGCCTTGTGTCTTGCTACTAGCTGGTTTTATTTTGCCCACAGTTCTCTCCTGTCACAGCTGTGGGAAGGAAAGAAGACAAGAAACAGAATAAATTATAATTTAGACTGACTAGAAAGATTATGACAAGACTACGTTTAAATTTTCGAAAGGGAAGTGATGGAAAGAAACATACTGTAGCCACATTTCAGCTTACCTTAGCAGAGCAACTAATCTTCATCAGCTAAGTCTGGCAGTAAAAGAATTACTGTCATCACTCATCTTTCTGCAGAATTTACTCTATGTAGGTAACCTTCAAACCACACTTTTTTAAAAAATCAGCCCATCACTTGGTTTAGACATGCAGCAGGAGAAGGAGAGTAGAGAGAAAGTGAACAAGACTCCTTAGGCATGGAGCAAGTCAAGACAGGCGCTGAGAGCACATTATTCTGACATACCACGTATCAAAGGCTGACTGGGTTTGCTAACCCATATATTAGAGGCAAGCAGCCGCCTCATTTGTTGTTTAGAAACTATGATCCTGATCCTGCACTTCAAAAGAGCTTTTATAATCATTTATTCTTACAGAAGGTAAGTAAAATGCTACCTACTCAAAATAGCATTGACTTATATTGATATTGCACAAATATAAATGATACTGTTAAGGGTAAACTTACAGAATCACAGAGCGAGGCTGGAAGGAACCTCTGGAGGTCATCTCATCCAACCACTCTGCTCAAGCAGGGCCACCTAGAGCAGGTTGCCCACAACTGTGTCCACTAACAGCTGCTCTAAAACAAACTCATTGATGGGTGACATCCCTTCGCAATTACGCAAAGTGGACCACGGCCCCCTCTCAGAAAGAATATTAAAGCTAAACTTTCTACAGGAGCAGCTGATCTGCCCCATCACACATGGCCTCAGCTCAAATAGCACTGAAGAACAGAAATGGAAGATATCTCTATTTGTGAATGGAGGGGGTGGCTAAAGTGCATTAATGGACTGGTCATGTTTCTGAATGCAAAAGAAGATAGTAGCACCCTAACTTGTAAGATTAATCCATTAAAGCAAAAGAGAAGCTTAGAAACTATGTTAATAATATACTAGTGAGGATTCCTCCTTGGTGCTTGCGCTATTGCTACAGTGGGCGAAGGGAGGAATATGGGTCTCTATGTATGCCCTCCGACCCATCTAAGAGCTGGGACATGAGAGTTCAGCATGAAGTCTGTCTAGTTTGCAATGCTGTTAGAATTCACCAGATGGGGCTAATACCGCAAATATAAATATTCTCTATAGAAGTCATACTGAACAAATATATATAGATAGGTAGAGAGAGCAATATATATTTGTATATATGGCATAGCAGTTTTAACCTTCTACAAGTCTTTTTTTTTTTTGTTAACCCCCTCAATGAGTTCATTATTTATAATAGATACTTTGTTTCAATAATTTTCTATTAATTATATGTTTAACTATTCAAGCATTCACCACCACCCCACAAACCAATAGCTCTCTCAGGAAATCTGTAGGTTAGATCAGGCTTGCTTATTTTAACTTTTTTAAAAATCTCTAAACAACTATAAAACCGCACATATAAAAATGGAAGGGTATACGTTATCTTCAATTCCTAGATATTATGCTTTTTTCTATGTTTAAATAAAAATACAAATAAAAGTTGTAAAAATGAGTTTAAGCTTATAAATGTGTACAGCTTTCCCTTTTCATATGGTACACTGATACAGAGATTTATTCTGTCTCCTAAGTCCATCTCCCAGATTTAGTTTCATGTAGAGACTCTGAACATATTTAGACATCGCAGTAAAGTTTTAGTTAGCTGATTTTAAAAAAAGGAAATCCCTGCATGCCAGTGCATCTATCAAATGTCCTTGTCTGTGTCAAATCACTGAATCAGGAAGTTAGTATTTGAAAATTGAAAGTAATTGCCTGTGAAAGATGTCAGACTGACGCTCTCTATATTCTACCATGTCTTTAATAAGCAATTTTATCATTATTACTATCAAAGGGGATGAAAATGCATTAAGATTTAGTATGTCTCTACCCTATATTTGATTTTAGCACGTTATACTTACTTATGAAAATAAAAATAACAGTGAACAAATAGACATCAGATGGCATTTAACTCAACCGACTGAACAGCTATTGGGAAATGACATAAATCATGTTATACCTAGCACTTGGTCATAGAAAGATGGAGGCAAAAGACAAGGAATGTTACACTAATGTGCATACCTGATCAAATGATTACTGATAAGTATATGTTGTCCATATGTATGTCCAACCTCTCTTTGTCTTGTAGATGACAAAATGCCTATCATAAAAAAATTATCCCACTTTGATGGAAAAATTGTATTGGGAAGTTTTGTCTAAACAGTTACACAGTTCCACTCACCAGTCTTCCAGTTCCTAGATATGAGTAAGTTCTGGACACCAGATGGACGGTGAAGATTTGTGAATTTAACTTACGCCCTTCTTGACTTGCAAATGAAAGCCATGAGCATGACCATAATAATGACCATAATGAAGCCAGCACATAATTCAGAGAAATAAGCTCTCCTTTCTTTAAATGTGCAGTGATTCAACTAGCGCTGAACGAACAGCCTGTGCTATGCAGTATCCAAAGCTTCAGTGAGCTCATAGAAAAACTCATAAAAAGTCCCATTAGAAGATCATCTATCTAAAACTTCAATGCTTCATCTAAAACAATTTGGAGACAGTCATTCAGGTCATGGAACTGAAATTACGACACTGATGGAGAATCTCCTCCTACGACTGGACAGAAAGCAGATATAGCCATTCTTCCTCTGAAGCTCTCTGCAAATGTTTGAGATAATATTGCCTCATGTAAGAAAGGTGATAAGGGAATGTAAAATATGCTAACAAGTTTTCAGTCCCCCTTAGAGAAATACACCAAAGCAACAGAGAAAGAACTCACCATCAATTAGGTAGATGACCTGGGGGAGACTGAGGAACCTAGATAAATTTATAGACATAGATAAATTTAAGAACCTAGATAAATTTAAGACATCCATGCACATACCTCTCTTAAGTGCAAAATGTTCAGAGGCTCTTGATTCTGGTCACCTTTTAGAACGTACTCACTCACTTCTTTGTTTTAGGCTGGTAATGCTTCCCTTTCCTTGGCTGTTAAAGTCCGTTCTTTCCAAGGACACCTTTCTCAGCTTTCCTGATTTCCTGTTCTGCTTAGGGAGTCTTAAATCACACAATGGCAGCCACTTTTCTTGCATGGATGACTGTTAACTAACTGTTGCTCACACCAACTACAGGTTGCTTGGCTGACCTGCAACACCTATCAATAACCACGTATTATCATAACATGATAACCACAGGCTTCCCAGTGAAAACCAGTTGAATGAAATAGCTGATTCTGATGGAAGAGAAAATAATTTTGAAGCATTTATGTACTGAATCTTTTGTTGCTTAAGTTACAAACACACAAGAGTCCATTGCAGACTGCAGTTTAGGAGTGTTCTTGGCCTTCTCAATGGCACTACATTTTCACACTGCAGCACTGATAAGCGTCACGGTCTAGAAATTCCAGTTTTGTAAGAAATGCAGTCGTTGCTGCTGGCCAACAATCAGACCTTACTTATTCACAGGTTTGTCATTCCTCAGCTGGATTACAGCAATACCGTATGTATGGATAAGATGTCTTCCATATTTAGGGAGTTTTGAGAAGTACATAATGCTGTAGCACATCTTAGAAACACAAGCTATTTGTAGGCATATCAAACCAATCTCTCTGGCTTTCCATAGAATTTAAATTAAATTCATTATCTCAGTCTCATCTTCAGAGAACATAATTTCCAGGACAGCTACAGCTTCAAGATAAGAACTGTTGCTGACAAGAACAGCACTCTTCACTATGGAGGTAAGGTAGTCTGTTCAGGAGACAACTTACAGAGAGGTGATTGCAAACAGCAAAATGAAATCTTCCAAAGACACAACAGAGTGCACTGTCATCCAATCCCAACTGCAAAGCAGATTTCTTTTACCTTGCCTTCTTCAATCCAAATGTTTGTTTTTAGAAATATCCATTTATTTTTAAGTAATAAACCCCCCCAACTATGAAAACAAAATGTTTCACATGCTTTTGCTCTTGAGGAGGGATGAGAGTACAAACAACATGCACTGTATTCTAGCATAGCAGAAACTTATTTGATAACACCCTTTCACTTTGTAATGCATATCATAATGCATTATCTCATGTATTTAGTGTTAAAGGTATGTAGTGGTTGAGAAGAGATTCTTAATGCAAATAAGGAGCTATGAAACTATGCCATAAACAATATTTTCTAATGATGAAAGCAAGTTAGACGTACTTTAAAGTCCATGTAAGTAATTGGAAACATATTTCCAACACTGTAGTTCTTTTTCTTCTCTCCATATTAAATGGAACTTGCATGCCATTCTCCTCACCAGCATCAATCTTTTGACTAGTTCAGATGTGTCACTTACATATCTCTGTATGCCTTTGTCTGTTAGTAATTCACACACATTCATAACTTGTTAAAATTTGACACATTGCAGAGCTTTTGACTCTTAAGCCAGTCACACACTAAATGCCTAAACTGGTTTTGGCATCAGAAGTCCAAGCAAGACTTGACAGACCTACTATAGTTGACAGACACTGCAGAGATGGTCTCCTGATTCCTGCATCAAAATCTGCAGGCAGTGCATGCTAAATACTGTTTGCATGATGGAATATGGGTGTAGTCACCATCCTCTTACTTTTTTTTTTGGCTCAGAAGAGCTGGTACAAGCATCATTAATATCAGTTGTTGCACTTTTAGGGAAGTAACAGATGGCATTCAAATTCAAGCATAGAAAAGTTTTGTTGATAACTGTACTTGTATTGCATAAGTTTTAAGGCTGCAGTCTCCTCATGGCCAGCAAAAGCACTATTAATAGTACATCCTGAAAAGTTGCAGGACCAGTTTATGCTCTGCATAAATCAATCTCAAAGGACCACACAGTTTTACTAATGTTAGTGAATTTTGCTCATGTCTGTTTTCCAGTTGTCCTAGTTTTGGCTGGGATAGAGTTAATTTTCTTCTTAGTAGCTGGTACAGTGCTGTGTTTTGGATTTAGTGTGAGAATAATGTTGATAACACACTGATGTTTTAGTTGTTGCTAAGTAGCACTTATCCTAAGTTAAAGATTTTTCAGTTTCCCATGCTCTGCCAGCAAGCAGGTGTGCAAGAAGCTGGGAGGGAGCACAGCCAGGGCAGCTGACCTGCACTAGCCAAAGGGATATTCCATACCATAAAACGTCATGCTCAGCATATAAATGGGGGGGAGTTGGCCAGGAGGGACTGATTGCTGGTTGGGCATCAGTTAGCAGGTGGTGAGCAATTGCATTATGCATCACTTGTCTTTTCTTGGGGTTTCTCTCTCTTTTTTGTTATATTCCTTTTCGTTACAATAATTATTATGTTTTTATTAGTAGTAGTATTATATTTCATTTTACTTTAGTTATTAAACTGCTCTTACCTCAACCCACAAGTTTTACTTTTTTTTCCCGATCCTCTTCCCCATCCCCCTGGGAGGGGGAAAGGGTGAGCGGCTGCATGGTGCTTAGTTGCTGGCTGGGGTTAAACCATGACACGAATTTGCCAAAACATTTGCAAGAAGTAAAGGTACGAGATGGACGTGATTCTGACTAACTTCTATTTATTGGTTGTGCGGTGCATACAAAACAACACATCTAGGGGTGTCCTCATGGGATCATTTCAGAACTATCTTCTTTGGTTAGCTTGAATCAGAAGAATTTACAAGTGGTACAGAGAATTTTTTCATAAGGCTTATCTCTGTAATCTCTTTTTTCCCATTCTTTAACCAAGTGTTTGATGAGCATTGTTGATGGAGCTGTACAATAGTGTTCTTGTGACTTGCAGCTGTGTTTTTCAAATGAATATTTGTCTTGGATTCTCTGTGGAATCTCTCAGCAGCTTTTATTGATGTTTCTTGGTAAATGTTAAACACTACATCAGTTCTTTGACTTACTGCACCATCATATACTGCTGATAACCAGGTATTTGTTAACTTTGTTTATTCTTTGGATCACACTCATTCCATCAGTGACAGATGGCCTGCTGTGGTTTCAGTACGATTTGCATTCCACACGGTCCCTCTACCAAAGTTGCCTGCTTTGTTCTTCAAAGTGATCTATCCAATGTTGTCAGTGTGTAATGAACAAGACATACTGAGTATGATGGCTTGGAGCAACGCATTTTTTTTTAAATTATTTTTTTTGTTGTTAAATCCTTGTCTGAATAATAATAATAATAATATTATTATTATTATTTAGAGATCCTTGCATTTCCTGCTCTTCTTTTGGTGACTGAAAACATTCTGACCTTCTCTCTGGAAGTCCATTCATGAAATTTCTGCATGAAAGAACCACTCTCGAGACGATTCTTAAAATACTTGCAGGTCTGCTCACCTACTTTATGTGCTTTTAGGAGGTCATCAATGCCATCTGGCAGGGCTGGCTGATAAGCTGACAAGATCTATTGGTCATTATTGATTGGCTTTATCTTAAGAATTTCAAGCAAGGCTTCAATACTTGGCCTTTTGGAAGTCTGATTATCTGTACTTGTTCAGATATTCACTCAGATACATACTCTATTCTGCATGAGTTAACCCAGAGATCCTTGGCTGTTTCATGTTTCTCAACTACCTTGTACTAATATTTTGATGTTCAGCAGCAAGATCGTATTTAGCTGCAAACTAAATCTCTTTGAACTAAATTGATTTGAAACTAAATCCCTTTAACCCCCTGGCGTCTGAGTGGACTTCTGTGGTTGAGCTGATCTAGTGGAAAGAAAGGGAGGTCCTGCTTCCCTCCAGCTCTGCTGTGCATTCGTGTCCCCTCCCTTACATAGTCAGCGTTTTTCATTTAACCCTATTCATTTCACATTTGCAGGGAGTTTAATTCTCTATCCATTTATCTTTCAGAAATGGCTCATCATGAGGTCAGATGAGCACTGCTGCTTGTGAAAGAAGCAGCAGCAGCAGCTAGTCACAGTCAAGAAAGAAGAGAGCAGGACAACCCCTTTGGTAGCAGCCACATTAAAGCAACACAGCTACAGCATGAAGCTATACCTTGAAAGTGTGTTTTTTATTGTTAATATAAGATGATCTAACTCTGTGCTGCTTATCTTCCGCTAGTTGCACATTCCCAACTCCTTCCTTATTTTGGCTCTAGCAATTCTGTGATGAGTTGGATCAGCCTGGTTGCTGATCAAGTTTGCTTACCTGCAAACCCATCATTTCTTTGTGTGTGTTAGTTTTCAAGTGGATCTGACTCACCCTTTGGTTGCATGATTACTAGAACTGATGCAAGGGAGGTAATGGAAATATGTACCTGAAGATAGAGGAGAGGTCAAAGCCCCTTTATTACAGTTGGAGATCAGTCTTAGGTTAGCTTGAGTCAATCATGAGGCTGTAGTTAGACAAACTCTTTAAGCTGAAACTGCTGCCAAAAGAAACAGTCCTGCCTCCCTGCCCAGTGAAAACAATCCTTTCCAACCCTATGCCACTTCCTTCTAACATTGATCTGGTTCACCCTGCAACGCAGCTGCTTGTATAGTTGCATGATGATCAGAACAATGAAGTGAGTTATCTGACAACCAGTTTTTCAGGTTAACATTTCAGGTCAACTCCCCAGCCTGGCTCTGCGTGCAGCTGGCAGTTTAGAGGCTGGTGCAGAGCCGGAGGGATGGTGGTGCTGTCTCCTTCAGGGGCAGCGTGGCCTTGACATGAGGCGTCCAAGTACTGCTGCACACTCGTATTTGCCGTCTCTTAGCTGACTTACCATGTCTCTTAGCTGACTTACCCATGGCACTCTCCCGGCGGGGCTTAGCAGCCCCACCTGACCAGGCTTTCAGGAGCCGGCAGGTGTGCTGGCAGTAACCTGTGGACCAAGCCGGCCAGGGCCGAGGCACACGAGCCTATGAACGCAGCCAGGGTGGTGGCACCCCGTTTTGGCTGCCTCGCGGTGCAGGCTCTCACCTGGGAGCCACCACCCCTACACAACGGCGCAGCCCCAGCGCACACCGACACCTCTCCAATTCGGCCCCTCAGGCGGTGGCGGTCACCATCTCACCCCACGCGCTGCGAGGGGCAGGCGCCCACGTACTGAGGCGACGGGTCCCTGTGGGCCCGAAAAGCCTCTCCTCAACCCACCAGCCGGACCCCGACCCTCTTCTCTCCCCGTCCCCCACAGCCCTCGCCCTGCACCGCTGCCCCCCGCACCCCGCCACCATGTTGAGCGACACCCCCCCCTCCGTGGGCGGCCACTGCCCGCCCCCTCCCCCAGCGCCCCGCCCCCCACCCCGCAGGCCCGCCCCTTCCCCGCGAGGGCCCACCCAAGGGCAGGCAGCCCGGCGCGTGCGCAGACGCGCAGTAAACAGGCGCCGCCGCTCCTCCCCCTTACGCCGTTTGCGTGGCCGCCTCCGCGCAGGGCCGCGCGAGCGCCGGCGGCGGCGGCGGTTGCGCAGTGGCGCTACATCCGGGCACTGGGGCAGGATGAATGCTCCTTTCCAAGATGGCGGCGGAGGGAGGAGGGAAGGAGATGAACGAGATTAAGACCCAGTTCACCACCCGGGAGGGGCTGTACAAGCTGCTGAGCCACTCGGAGTACAGCCGGCCTAACCGGGTGCCCTTCAACTCGCAGGGCTCCAACCCGGTCCGCGTTTCCTTCGTCAACGTCAACGACCAGAGCGGCAACGGGGACCGGCTCTGCTTCAATGTGGGCCGGGAGCTCTACTTCTACATCTACAAGGGGGTCCGCAAGGTACCGGGGCTCGGCCGCTGGGCTGGGGGGGGAGTGGCGGGGGCTCCGCGCCGGCCGCCTGCCGAGGGTCCGCTGGCTGCCGGTGGGGTGTGGGAGCCCCGCCGCGGGGGGCTGCGCCGTGGGCGGGGGGCAGAGGCCGCCCCGCCGGGCCGCCTCTCCTTCGCCCCCCCCCGCCCCGGCGGCCTTGAGGCTGACAGCTTGTCGGTTGCGGCCTGGTTGGGGCTGGGAGTTCAGCCGCTCTCCCAATTAACTGGCCTGTGGGGTAGCGGTTAGGGGAGGGGGAGCATAGGCCTGGGCTGGAGGGCTGTGTGAGGGGACCGGTGCTGGCTCAGTACTGGTGGGTTACGTCAAATACTGTGTCGCCAACGGTAGGTGCGTGTGGGAGGGCCCTTTGGAGGGATGCGATTGCTTGGGCCCTCTTTGGCGTGCAGGAATGAGGGTTGGCTTTCTATTGGCAAGGCAACCCTGGGCCTCCTTCACCTGCTGCTTCAGGTCTGAGTTTGCTGTATACTAATGCCTGTCGTGATTATGGTGGTGTCAAATCCCTGCTTCCAGGATCTTTCTGGCTTTGACTGAATGGCTACACTATTCACTGTAAGTTTAGGCCTTATCGTGACTTTGAAATGTGGACTGATTTTAGGATTGTTTCTAAATGGGAGCAGTGCAGTGAGCTGAGTTTTAAATGTCAGTTAATTAACACAGAGAAAGTTGCTTTTACAGGAAAGAACCATTGATGCACTTGAGAGAGATTCCTTACCTGTCATTATTTGATGCAGGACTAACAGTGCATGCATTTGATCTCTCAGGTCACCATATTTATGAACAAACCCTTTCTACTTGTTTCTTAAGGCCCTTGATTTTATGGGATTTAGAGAAGGATTTAGAATTTGTCACACCGAGTGAAGGTGTGTCACTCCTAATATATGTAAACACAGATGTAATGATTGTCAGCTTTCTATTTTATGTTTCAAAAAGTGGGTGTTCATTATCTTACATACTTGGGGCTCAGCTACTATAATGTAAGTACCTTGAAATCTTCCTGCTCTTAGCCCACCATTCAACGTGGGATGAAGGCAGAGAGAACTAGTGACGTATGCAAGGCTGTGCAGGAAGCTTGTAGATGAGCAAGGAATTATACCTGAATGTACTATGTCCTAAGCTAGTGTCCATATCACTCCTCCTCTGTATAAAATGTAGGCACCAACTGGAGAATAAAGCCTACGTGGTTATGTGTTGACTGTGACTTAACAGATCTGATATGTCCTGTATAATTATATGGAAAAGTGTGCATATGGATTTTAATTTCACGCTTTAATGAATTTTAATAATCTAGTTATGTTTTAAATAATACTTGGACAATAGTTTCTTTAAGCATGCGATGAGTATTTTGTATCAAACAGTATTTGCTATTTATAAGCAGTTGCTATCTTTACTATTTACAAGGTATTGTGGCTTGCAATATCTCTGAAAATCTGTATCCTAAATTATTACCATGTTTGGATTCTGATATCTTATGTTCGTTTTTCCATACAAAGTAACTGCAGAGTTCTCTCAGATTACAGAGCAGGCCTTTATGTAGTTTAGTAATGGTGCATGTGATTCTTGCAAGTTGTCTTAGTCATCTCTTGCCACACTTCTGAAAAATAAAAATCTAAAGCCTGGAACTTCATTGAAAATAGGGAACTGAATAACTTTTTCAAATTATAAAAGTCACTTTGAGCCGAGTATTTTAATTTTTTTTTAGATGCTGGTATGATACACAGTAACTGAGAAAATTTTAGTTTGTCAGATTGTTGAATTGTGAGCTTTGAGATGTACCCGTTACGGTGTTAAATACTTTTTTCTCTGAGTAGTGTAAAACATACATATTGTTAGAACAGAATTTATTTCAATGACCTTTTACAGTGTTAACAATTTAAGATACACTGTATATTCTATATGTCTAATATGTTAACTAGTAAACTAAACTTGGAGAAGGAGCTGAAATAGATTGAAACACACTTAAGGAAAATGCTTTAAATGAGATTGGGGAAGATGGTCTGTTTTAAGCTTGTAATACTTGCTGCTTTGGAATTTATTTTGAAACTATTCAACTGGAAGTAGTTTTGTCTATGTACAAAGTTGATATAAGAACAGGCTGATGGTCTTTCAACTGATTATTTGAGCTTTTCAGAATCAAAAGTTATATCTTGTGGCTGTCATAAAAGGGAGAGTGCTATTGTTAGCTAAATTGACAGTATGTAATTCTGCCTTAAACGGGACAAACTATCAGACTCGACATGCCTTCCTGTTCTTGGGGACAGGAGGGGGAGAGGGATTTCATCTGTTGAAGACCAACCTGTTTGCGATCCTCTGCATAATACAGATACTGATAACTTCTGTTTTAACTGTTAGTTCATAATTATCCAAGTATCCCTTTAAAAAATTTCCCGAATTACTTTAAGACTATAATTTTCATTTTGGCTAAGTCATATTAGAATATTAAAGTAAGAGTTGAATTTAGTGAAGCTGTGCTGTGTGTATATATCAGGTAGCTATGATTTTGTCTTTTTTAATCTTTTTTTAAGGTCTGCTTCTTTTCTTGCTAAGAAAATGCTATCATTTTACTAAAATGAGTGAAAGAACCACTGGGACTTTATTTTAAGTAACCCTGTCTGTTAGATACTGAGATAATTCTTGCATCAGTAATCCATTGCAGATCAGTACATATCAAGTAAGAGTCACACTTAAGCCATGAACGACACTTAAGAATAAATAATGTACCACTTGGAAGGATATTTCTTGAAATCAATGATGCTAAGGTTTCTTCTTTTAGTTTCCCTTAAATCCTAAATACGTTGCATCTGCTACATCTAGTTTGTAAGTCATCTTTTTAAGTAGACTGCTAATATATGTGTTCTGTTGAGGATATTTAACCTATATAAAGAAAAAATGTTTCCAGGGATGTTTCTTTAACCTTGATTCTTCTTCCAAGAAACTTGGTTGAAAAGTTACGTCTAGTGTCCAGGACAGTGGTGTGGAGATTGGAGTACTAATAGACAATGATAGTAGTTTAGTAGAGAGACAAGAGAGATTTTTGGACAGCACTTCAAGCTGTCTTTAGAGGCTTTTTGAAGCAAAAAGGTATTTTGTCCCAACTTTGTTCTTTGCCTTTTTAAAAAGGAAGCTGAGTTTTTACTGGTTTATGTTTCCATGTTACCATTAAACTTTACCATTGCCATGAAACATGTTACCATGTTTCTGTGTTTTCCATGTCATAGAAAGCACATCAATTATGAGCCAGTGCATTGTTGTTTTTATAATGAAAATTATGCAGCTCCCTTTGTCTTAATAAGGCTATGCAGGCTTCCAGAAAACTGCTGCTTTCTGATTTGGATCCACTGAAAAAAGAAATGAACCTATAGTTTAGTAGGGAGAAATTAAACTGTGATGGAATGAGATATGGTTGCTTTACTTATGTAAGTATATAATTATTCTCAACTGCACTGAGTGTCAAGGGGCTTTCCCTTTCAGTCCTCCTTAACTTTGGCTTAAGGTTAGGTGTGTACAGTGATCTCCTGTTAAACAGAAGGGGTACACTTTCATGAACTCAACTGATCTAGTGACAGCTGAAAATGATGGTCTAGCAGTATAGCATCCTCTTGGCAGTGCACTCCTCTCTCCTTGCTGTCTTTGGCAGTGCTCAGCCTCTGGTTGAGCTGGTTCAGCTTGCTAAACCAGCAGCAAAGTATTTGCTGTTTTTCTGGGCAGATTTTCTCTTGATTTGGTGAGTTGAACGGATATTAGCAGGCACAGTGAAAGCGAAGGAAGGGTTGGGGTGGGGGGAAGGAACAAAGCTACCCTCTTCAGTGGCCTGGGCTGTCAGATCAGATCCACTGCCTTATGAGGTCTCTCCTGAATAAAGCCTTTACTTCAGCCTTAAGTCAGATTCAGAGTGATCTGTTCTTGGGGGATTGTTGTCTTAATTTTGCTTAAGAGAGTTATAGGTGTTAAAGGAAGCAATTTCTATTATTTTACGCATTTAATTCTTCATGGAGTAGGGTTATAAGGTAATAATTCAAAAATTGTTGCTCAAACTATGATGCATTGATGCTTTGGATGGGTTGCCTTTTCCTGCAGCCCCAAATTAGGAGTGAGGGATGTTACTTGATTCTTGCTTATGAGACAGTCTTGGGGTACTTAAATATGGTTTGTGGCTAGCTTTGCAAAATGATTTGTTAGTTGATTCATTAGGCTGGAAAAGGAGAGTGCTATCTCATCTTCCTTGTCTTAGGAATGACTGACAAAACAAGGCTTTCTAGATTGCAGCTGACATTAACTATCAAATCTGTTTCCCTTTCTACTAGGAAGCTAGTACATTTTCCTTTAAGAAATTGTGTGTATGATAATTAATATGTTATTCTCTGTATATTGTAAAGGTTTCTGGGCAAGTTAGTCTGCAACTGTCACTGCAATACAGTCATATACAGGTATATATTAGCAATAGTGTTGCATGGTGCACAGTCTTAGTTTTTATGTAACATATTGGGAAGTTACGAAATTTGAATGTGTAGTTTAGCTTATTACATTATGTTAAACTTTTCGCATTGTATTTAAATTCTGGCTACCTACTCTTTTTGTAAACGTGTGGCAGACTTTCCTAACATTGGTTGGTTGTTTCACTTTTTGGAACCTGTTTCTCATTAAAAGAGACTTTGTCTTTAGTTCTACTTTTTTCCTGCAGCTACCTAAAGCAGCAGTCTGTCAATAACTATAGAATATTACAGTATGTTGTAATGGTGTTGGAGTAGAAACATATGTATGTGATAAGCTCAGGTTGGCAGAGGCACGGAGGGCAGAATCTGTTGACGGTCTTTTTAACCTTATGTAGAGCAAGTGGCTTAGAAGTAATTATATTTGTACTAAGATGCAAGGAATCTCGTACCTCAACTTCTTTTATTAAGAGTTAGCATACTGGCAGTCCCTGGTTATCAGCAAAAATACTGATGACATGTAGGATTCCTTCCTTTGCAGTTCTCTAAATTACCTTTTTTGTGTCTGGCTTGATACCGGAGTCTTTGTTGTCCAGTTGAGAAGGGTTATCCTTGGTGGTGACTTTCATTCTATAAACTGTTTATCTAGGATCTTGTTGCAATGACAGAATGATAACGGGTGGCATTTGTCACTGTGCTTAATATATTGCTCTGGGAAGACTAGTGCGAGACAGTTCTGGGTTGGAAGCTGGAATCTGTGGAGAAAACCAGCAAATCTTCTCAAGATGTGGTGGGAAGATGAGTTTATATTACTGTATATTTAGAGATCGCTAAGCTGTGTCAGGCCTCCGAAAAAGATGTATGTTTTAATAGCATATATGAGCTATAAAAATGCTGAGATTTGTAAGGATCTTTGAAGATACACTTGCTCTGAAGCAGAGGGAAGTATACCTACATCTTTGTGACCAGTTCTTAAACTTGCAGTCACAAGAATTCCACAGCCTCCCTAAATAACTTGTTTTGGTGCTTAGTTTTCTTTCTCTCCCCCAATAACTAACTAAACTTCTTGTTCAAGGAAAAAAAAAAAACAGGCTGAATGCTGTTATTTACTGTGGACATAGAGAACAGTTGACTATTGTCTTTGGCTTTTACATATTTGAAAACTTGTTAATTTGTCCTCTCATTTTTCCTAAGGTAAATAAATCTTGTTCCTTTAACGTTTCTTCTTAGATCGTGAGTTCCAAATGTTTGATTGCTCTCCTCTGTATTGACTTCTGTTAGCTTGCATTTGTGGTACCTAAACTAGATACAGTACTTCCACCATGACTTCAGTGCAGAGTAAGGGAGAATTATTGCCTGCTGTGTCTGTCTTCTAATATTCTCGTTAACATATTGAGTAATGTTGACATTTTTGAATCCTGCTCATAGTGTTGACTCACTTGGATTGTTTCTTATCATATTGCAGCTTTTCTCCATTTTTATCCATGCTTTGATTTTTGTTGTTGTTGTTGTTTATAAATGCCATGTAGCATTTTCATTGAATTTTGTTCTATTAAGTTTATTAGAGAGTGGTTTTATTTCCAATTCTGTGCTGCATACTGCAAAAATCCTTCCAATGTTTGTCATTCACAAATTTGATGTGTACTCTCATCCATTAACAAAAGTATCTCATAGAACTTAAAAACCATGTGTTGCATTTGCTGCTGACATTTTTCTCTAGTCCGGTTATTTTTTCAGAAGACAATTAGATTCGTTTGGTGCTTGCTTTTGGCAAGTTTACGTTGCGTGTTTTTTCCCCCCTTTGTCTAGGTGCTTACAGTCCAATTTGTTTCAGTGGTTTTGATACCAAAGAAAGGTTTACTACTATGACTGTTGAATTCTGCTACACAGTGTTCGGTATTTAAATATTTATTTATACCAGAATCAAACATCACTCTTATTGTCAGAGATGACAGGCAAAGGTGGCTAATGGAAGTACCACAGTAAAGACAGCAGAACTTTTCTCAAAGGTATCTGGTGCCATCCTGCAACTGGGAAGATACTCTTTTCTGTGCTGGAGGAATTTGCATAGTCCACATTTCTCAGGTGTGCTGGATGTAACACTCTGTAAATCTATTTTGTTCCTGTTCAAAAGGGTGTTGTAGATTTATTTTTTTTTAAGAAATCCCTTAATTTCTTGCTGAATTTTTTCTTATCTATCTTGTAGATAATAGTTGTTATGTTGGGACCGGATTTGCCAGTCCTGTGGAGGTACTGTGGCTAGGTCAGTAGTACTTTACCTGTTGATCTGTGCTCGTGAAGGTATTTGAAAGTCTCTTGGAAATTTGTTTCAAGTGTTTAATGGATGGATATACTTACCACCTTGAGTTTTATGATGGAGATAGATGTTTTCTTTCTTCATTCTAGCTGGGCTGTACTAATGACTGACAAGACATGTTACAAAATGTTCCTGTAGAGTTTTCTGGAGGGTGGGTTTTTCAGTAACCCCTTTCTTTCAATGACACTTCTGGAGGAAATAGTGAAGAGCTAATGTAGGTTACAGGAGTATAGGTAGATTTAAGTGTTTAACTTTGTTGTGATGCTTATATAGAGCAACTAGGACTGGCTCAAGTAAGAGGAAGGACTAAAAAGCTGCTCTAAAGACTAAAAGGCTGCTTTAAAACGATACTGTTACACAGTTAAATGTTTCTTGCTGTGGTGGAGAACAAAATGTCTGCACTTGATGGAGCTTGCAAGATGATTATTATCTGGGGGCTACTTCTGAGTTCTAGATAGTGGCATTAGTCTGTAGTGCTTTTACTTCTCCTAGTCTGTGCTTCAAGCCTGTATCACAACTGTTTGACTTCAGTAAGCTATTGCAGTATATCCTCTGAAGGATTGCTCTCCAAGGTAATAGATCATTTATCTATGGCTGCCTGTTTGGCTGGCATGTTTGAGAGTGAATACTAGGCTATGCTGGCCAAATCCCAAGATTGGTGTGCAGTATTTTATAGGCAGTGAATTTGTGTGTGTGTGTGTATGTGTGTGTGTGGTTGGTTGGGGTTTTTTTGCCACTGCAGGTATAATTTGGTTTTTGTTTTGTATTGAAGTGTATTTGTAATAATATTGCACTTGCATCAGTTCAGTTGGGGAATTTAAATTAGTGTAAAACCATTAATTGTGGCACTTACTCTTTGCAGATTGACAGAATTTTAGTCGTAATGCTTCACAGATGCAAATAATGGTCATTTGTAACAAACATTTCTGTGTCTAGTGAGTTTTGTGGGCCAGCTTTGTCAGAATATTTTACAAAAGTGTTGTGCTATGTGCTTAAATAAACAAGGAGTTTGCATTGTGCTTTGACATCTGACAGTCTGCAAAACAGTTTAGTTAACTGTTAGTAGTTAAAACATACATTGAAGATGCCTCAAACAAATTAAACATTGCCTAGACCCATCTCTGAGAAGATTGCAAGCCATAATTGTGTGACATTCTAGAATCAAATTTAATGCACTAGTTTGAACTATTATTGTAGTTCTCTGGCTAAAGGGAACCATCTGAAATACTTTCTTTTGAAGGACGTATCCAAAGGCCACTTGCTGTCCAGTTGTCATGACTGAGTTGACACACTTGGACAAATTACTATTTGAAAACGGTGCCATTTCGTGCCAATAGTGCCCAATGCATTGTCCTCTTAGAAAGCTTAAGGAAACTAAGCAGTAACGTTAAATGTGCCATACTGTAAGTTAAAGTAGTAATATTCTGTTGTGTCCTTCTCAGAATTCAAGTATTTTTCTTTCCTTAAAAGTAATAACATTCTGTTGTGTCCTTCTCAGAAATTGAGTATTTTTCCTTCCTTACCTCACCCCACTTGTAAGTCCAAATGTGTATGCAGTCCATCTTCTAGCATCTACATCCCTCCCATTTCTTGCCCCCTGTAACTTAAAATAAAGCAACTGCTTTTGCTTGTTCCGGCTTCTGTTTAGCAGACTGTTGGCAGACTAGATATAGCCCTGTAGTCTTTGTGGGCAGGACCACCAGCCACTGCAGTTGAAATCTTTCCAGTGGCAGTGTTATAACTTGCGTTGGGATTTTTCTCTTGCATTATTCAGTAAAGCTGTTCATAATGGAATGATCCATCTCTAATAGATACTTTCTGCAAATTGATTTCAGTTTTGGTTTACCAACTATAATCGGTCTTTAATTTCCTGAGTTAATCATAAGGTCCTGATGTGGCTGTAATGGTCAAAGAAATAATACTTACAAATTTTTTTTATTTTTTATTTTTAACTCTGTGTGGGATTGGAAGGTGGCTGTATTAAGCAGTTCTTGGTTTAATAATGCCTAATTTTTGTACACCTAGAGAATGTGAAGTGCTATATTAGACTAAATGCTAGTCTAAGCAAGAACTTTAACTTAAAAATGCCCTGGAGTAGGGAGAAAACATTGGATGTCATGAACAAACTTCATTATCCCCAATCTCCTGGGAATAAAAAAAAGTAATTCTTACTGCCTTACAGGAAGTTTACATACATTTGATCAGGAAAGTGATACCACATAAAACTTTGAGAGGACTCCAGTTTATGGCTTTGATGCTCTCTTTCAACTAAAGAAAGGGAGAGCAGTGACAACAGGAGACTGAATGGATGCCAATATATATTGAAACTATCTGTTAAAAATCCACGAGTCTGGTGAAATAAAGTATTGGAACGATGCCTTAAGGACGCTTTAGCCTGCACAGTCACAAGGATAACTCAGTAAATCTGAGTAACATAAATGTCTTCTCTTCCTGACTTATAAATGTAACCATAACAAATACGTAATCCTACAAGTCATAGTCTCATCATATTTTAACTATGGCAGTTTATTTCTAAGGAAATTTTTTTTGGTCAGAGTTCTTGTAACTAAGACTTGTACAAAAGTTGTGCAGGTTTTCTTTAGATTTGAGGTGGATATTGGAGCATGACCCTGATACAAGTTTGAAGCTATCATTGAAATGAAATTTTGGCAGAAGTTGTTGTAAAATATTTTTCTTGTCTTGATTTTTCTGGTTTTCTGTTAGTTGTTGTCCTCGGTATTACAGAAAAATAGTTATGCAATGATTTCTTTTTTAAATCATGTTCATAAGATTTAAATTATAGTTTAGATGTTTGGATTTGCATAATTTAGTGGTCTGAATGGTAAACACTACCTCTAAAAATCAACTTTAATACGCTATTGTGAAGCCATAGATAGAGGCTTAGTCTGCATTTTCCTTCAAATTTCCACCTTTCTTTCCTACTGGGCTCTATATAGCACACAGTTGGATTTATTTTTCAGACTTTCTTTTTAAATGAAAGTATTTCTAGAGCTTTTTTTTTTTTTAAGCCTTTTTAAGAGGAGAGTGGGCCAGAGACCTTCAATAGATACCTGTTTGCACTTAGGATGTCAAGAGGATCTGTGTTTAAAAAAGAATTTATAAGGGCAGGAAGAGTTGCATGGTTAGGCAATACCGCTTCTGAAGTTTGATACCATGTATACTGCTGAATGCAGTGTTTCTTACCTGTCTTATAGCCCATCTTGTATGTGTCAGTTCAAATTATTACTCTGTTGCTTATAAATAACCAAAAAAGATTTTTTTTTTGTAAAGTGTGCCTTTTCAGTGTGATATATTGATCCAGGAGGCGTTTTTCCCAAAGACGACTTTCAGAAATACAGGGTGGAGCTTGTAAAAGAAAGATGCTTGGATTGACTAGGAATTGTTGCTCTTTAATGGCATTAGCTATATGTCTCAACAAGTGACTTCTAGCAAAATCTTACTGTTACTTCAGAATGTGAACTCACGCTCTATCCCCTCTAAAGGAAACTGTCCAATTATGTTCACATCAGTTTAACACATGGGGATGGCCTACCTTTCTCACCTTCAGCAGTGAAACTGTGGTCCCTTGTACAGAATAACTTACGGCTCAGTGTCATGTACAGTTACCAAACACCTGCAAAGTTTTAAGATGCTGTTCTAGGTGAAGTTTCTGACTTTCTAACAGTGTTGGCAGAATAGACTCTGTGCCAATGAAGTGACTGTTCAAGTGTAGTTCTGTGTTTTAGCCAAAATGCAGCCTCCATAGATGCACTAGACTGAACTGGGATGGTTAAGTGTGGGCACATGTTTTAGTGCTTTTGAATCAGAGAGATGGGGCAAATAACTGTCTGAACAACTCATACAGATGCCCAGATGAAGCTGCCTTTAGTGGTGCTCAAGGTGATTCATACTTTTCCTCATTGTTAGAGTAACAAAGTGCTCATTGTCAATTAAGTTACTGCAGCAGTCTGGAGGCAGCTTGCTTAGCTGCTCTAAATCTGTGTTGCACTGTAGCAGCATGCATGTCTGTTCCCTCTGAGCAGTAGGTAACCCCCTTTGCAAAAAAGTGTCGGGCTGGCATTGATCTGTGTATTGTTTTTTGTTAGTCCTAAATTGATAGAGGCTTTGCTTGTACATCAGAGAGCGCCAAAGGGGAATGCTGGTAAGATCAGTGCTCGGAGAAGTCCAGTCTTATGATACTAGAACATGCTTCTGCTGTGCTTTCTCTTCAGTCATTTGGGAACCCTTTCTTCATTTGTATCACCTCGGATTAGTAGGTGTCTTGCAGCAGTGCAAGCTGATATAAAGGAGAATTTAGATTTGGACAGTCTACTGATATCAGTGCTGATTAAAGGTATGATTATTTTTGACAACAGAATGCATAGTATTAGTATGCCCATATCAATGGGAGGGATGATTTAATAGCTGGGCTGTGTTCTGTCCATAGCCCTTATATAGGCCTCTGTTAGAACCTTTAGCAAAACACCTGAGATGTGGGCAGTTACTCAGTGGCCAGCACTACTGTCTGCAAGAAGATCAGTAGGTGACAATAGATAGTCTGATCACTCCCTCCTACTCTTGAGACAAAAATCAGCCTGAGGAAAGAGACAATGTTGTGTGTCCATTTGGTATGTTAAACACTTTTAGCCTTTTAATGGTAATTTTTAAAGAAAGTGATTAATAGCAGGCAAAAGGGATTTTTTTTTTTTTTCCTACATAGTATCTGTATCAGTGTACTGTCAGCACTTGCTATTACTTAAGGTATCTTAATACTCTGCTTACTTTAAGGCTGTTGGGAAAGCTAGTGCTGAAATTGGGAACGTGCTGCCTTTTGCTCTAAAACTTCTGAGGCAGGATTCTGGTTTGCAGACTAGGTGATATCCTAGAACTTGTACGTATAGGATTGTGGGAAATCTGAGTTCACTGCAGTGTATCTGTGTTAGGGATTTGGTCCTTGATATTTGTTTTCTAGTAGCCTGTGTTCTTGTTCTGTAACACTTTTTGCCTAGTTGGGTTGTTATGAAATGTCTTCAGCTCCAGAAGGAACATGCATTGCAAATTAACAACTTCAGGACAAGAGTTAAGGCAAATATGTTATTTTGTCTGTCTGTTACTAAATATGACCACAAAAAGCATAAACCAATGGGCCTCATTCTGGTTTTGGAGCATAGGTTATACATTTGGTCGATAATTTATTCACGTAACTTCTGTAGGACTGTTCTGGGGCTCTTAGAATAACAGCCAGTTACATCTTATTTTTAGTACGAAAGTAATTAGGGCTTTGTTCTAGTAATATTTCGTGAACATGCTGCAACATGATGGAGTTATGGGTTTAATAAAAACACTATCAAAAATGTCCAGCATTCCTGTAGGGCTTGCAAAATCCAACAGTAGCCAGAAGAGACATTATTCTGACTTGCTGGACAGACATTACTGTGTTGTATTTGACTTTATTGAGCTTTGCAATGAAAAAAATATAAATTGATTAACAATTAACTGCTACAGTGAAGTAAGTTTCTATAGCAACAGGGCAATGCAAGGTACAATTATTCAGACTGCTTTTCTGTCACAGATAATTTTTTCTTACAAGCAGTGAATTTACACTGTTGGACTAAAACATTGTTTTGTTATAGCAACGGATAATCCTGAGCTCTTTTGCTGCTGCCTTCCCCCTGCCAAGGAATAACTTTTCCTCTTATGTGCTGAAAAGGGGATGGGGGAAACTTTCAAAGATAAATATGAGGGTGGTAGACTGGTGGAAACTCAACCTAATACTACTTGCCTGTATGTTATTTAGTATAATGGAGCTATGCTGGATAAGTTGTTATGCAGTATGAATTTATACTTCACTTCTCCCTGTTGACAAGTCTACATGAAACTGAACTTGCTCTAATTTAATAATAATGATCATATAGTAGCTTGCAAATTTCAAGTAAATCAATTTATTCCGAATGCTGATTCCCTGAATCAGCCAGGCTTTTGGTTACTTGTTCTTTGTATGTTTAAAGTCTCTGTATATTTTGTTTGTTTCAATACTTCTGGATACCCTTAAAGAGAGGAATGTTTTACTTAAGCTTCACTGTTAAAATTGGAAATGATTAGGGTATTGTCAAGGGACTGCAGGTGTTGGGGGTTTTTGCCATAAGACACACTTGTAAAGCCAACTTTTCAGTGTTACTGTGTTTTGATCTTTTTCAATGTTAGAAGAAATGAAATCTGAACAACTTCAGTGATGAAGCTACAGCAGCCTTAGTCTTTCAACAGGTAACTTAATTCTGTGTGATGTATTTTAAGGATACTTTGGATGTCTGATCCCTTGAAAGAAGAAACAAAAGCAGCAGTTCTGTCTCTGGCAAGCTGTATATACAGTCAACCTCAAAGGGTGCTATTGATAGGTATGCATGTATTGTTAAAGTGCATTTTTGTGATATCATAACAAAACCATACCAATGGTTTAGAGAAGAAGAAAATAAGATTCAAAGCTAAAGTGAAAGTAATGGCTTTGAAGGTGTGACTGACTAGAACACTAGTCCAGCAGGTCAGGTAACTTTTTTTGTGTGTGCATGGGGAAGAGATGAACAAGTCAGAGATGACGCTATCATTAAGTCATGCGATGTTTCCAGTTTGTTCCGTGTTTTGGGGGCCATCTAAAAGCAGTCTGCCAGCTCTAATTTAAATGAGTGTCACCTTTAACAGGTATAATTTTCTAACCAGTTTTGCTTGCAGAGCTGAGCCGATTTAAACAATTTCCCAGTGAAAGTAACTTACTAAGCATTTAATAAGTATCTCAACTGAGCCTGTGAATTGAATGAGAACAGTTGCTGAATTGTGCCAGAATGTGTGGTTTTACTTGGAATCCATTTGATATTTACATACCTATTTTCCTTACTTTAACTTTTTTCTTACATCTAGTATATGTATCTTATCTTTGTTCAGCTCATCTGAATCATGCCTCATTCAGCATTAAAAACAGGTGAGAAAGGACTGATGATAAGTGTAGGCAACAGTGTGACTAGACTGTAGGAGTAGGAGGAAATGAAAGGATCCAGTGGAGGATAAGGAACAAGGAGATCAGAAAGATAACTATTACTTTCTTACTTTAGAGCTATGAATCTGTTATAACTTACTAGATTGTAACTATTGAGAAAGGAGTTGGTTAACTAGGCATAAATCTTAAGTGAACCTTGCAGAACTTAATTATGAAGTGTAGTTAAGGAAAGAGATAATTGTTACAGTACACCTAATTTTCTCAGTTCCTCAAAAGTGAAGAGACTAAAATGTGTGCTTCAGTGTATTCCAGTCTTTACAGATGGTGATATATTCTTTACACAGCCTGTGACAGTCCATAAGTAGTGTTGTAGCATGAACTTTATTCAGTGCCTGCTAATATTTGGTGTGGTCTCTACTATTCTGAAATCAGTTGCTTTTTAATTCACCGTATTCCTAACAGTGAAAAGTTCTGCTAAAAACCCTTTGACTGCCTGTGACTCCAATGACAGACAGGTATTTTCTTAAGGCTTATCCTTGATTGTATTTAGGTAGAGAAAAACATGCAAGAGTGCTACTCAACACGCACCCAGCCCCACCACCACAACAACAAAAACCCCAAAACCTGAGAATTCTCAACTGCTTCAAGTTACTTTCAGTTTTAGCTTTTGAAGTTCTGAGGTAGTAGACTTCTGTGTTACTTTAAGCAGAAAAAAAAACCCCTAAAACATTGTCTCCCTGCAGTGGGAAAACATTAATGTGTAACATGCATTATATAGACAGCTTTATTTGAAGTTCAGGTGCTCAGCTTTTCTAGTGTAACACTGTGGTAGTAAGAGAGAATTGTAATTTAAGTTCATGTCCTTGTATGAACTGGCAATTTTAGATTGGTATAATAGATATTTTAACTGAGGGAGTTCTAGAACCTTAAACTCATTCTGTTCTGAAATGGGGAGAGAATTAAAATGCTTAGTTCTTGATATCTTTTTACATATTTTACTGATTACAGGGACTGTAACAACTGTTGAGAAGAGACCTTCAAGTTGAGGTCTTCTAGGAGTGGTTTTGGAAACAATATTTTCATTGGTGACATTGGGCAAAGAAGTAAGAGCACGTACATGACGGCAAAATTCTCATAATAAAGTTGGGAGGCATCACTGTTCATAATCAGAGTATTTTATGAGGAGAAACAAGCTGATATCAGAACAGTAACTGAAGTGAAAATTCATTGAAAAAAAAATACAGTTAGGGAATTTTTCCTTCAGCCAGAAAATTTTGAAAAGATGATAACCAGAGCGTAATGATGATTACAAGCTGAGCCAACTCGTGATACAGCTGTTAAAGGCAGGAGGAGATAAATGCAATTCAAAGATGTATCAGAGAGACATTGCCAGATCTCCCACAAATCCCAATCATGCAAAATTTACTATTAATTCAGAAGGATTCTGGTCTTTGACCAGCCCTGCTGTAAGCTATTGCTAATAGTTGGACTGCACAATGAAAATACTGTGGTGTGATAGGCTACAGACTCTATGGGAGGTACAGAATAGATTTTAAGAAGAGGCAGAGCGTTTAATCCAGAAGCTTCTTAGAGCTGAGCCAGATGAACGGAATGAAGAAAATGTATTTATAGTGATACAAGTCCAACTATCTGTGTGGTACTCGGTGAGGCTACCTTACTGGCTTTTAGATCCAGGAGAGGAAAAGTAGTATAAGATACTGAGGAGCTGGAGACAGTAAAGTCTAATGGAAGTACAGCTGACTTTGCAGATATCATGGAAAGAGCATGCTATGTTTTATGGTAACAGTATGTCAGTAGTTTTGTAGGGAAGCTTCGGGGGGGGGGTTATTTTGTGTTTTAGGTATTCTTGAAGATGATTCTCTGTATTGTAAGTCTGCATTTATATAGCAGGCATTGAAGGTCAGAACTATTTCATACTATCTTTAACCATAAGCAGAGTAAAGGATGAGATTTCCTTGAATAGTAACATCAGGTAATAGTGGGTGCATTAATTCGTTATAAAAAGAGGTGACCAGCCAACCCTTACTTCTTTTTTTTTTTTTTTTTTTTTTTAGTCATATGGGGTAGTGAGTCTGAAAAAACTAAGCAGTAAGCCTTTTTTTTTTTTTCTGGTTTTCCTAATCTGTTTTTTACTTACCTCAGCACACTAAAATTTTATATAAAAGTATTTGGTATGTTTTCTGGGAATTAGGAAAGATTCCATGTGCTTAAAACAGATGTTTTCTTGTTCATGATCCTGTATTTGAGATAAATGTTTGAAGAAAGATCTTTCTTCAAAATGGAAACTGAGAGAAGCTAGCAACAGTGGCTTGGCTTTGCCCTGCTAATGTTAATCCTAGAACTTCAAGTTAGCCAGTTACCTGGCCCCTCTTGCACCAGAACAGAACAGTTTTCCAGCAGGGTACAAGCTTTAACGTATGGAAACTGTCTTTTTCATTCAAATGCACTCTTGGAACAAATTTTCCTTTCTGACATGAATGCAACGTCTTGATTCACAGGAGAGGAGATAGTGTCAAATAGCGACTCTTTGCTGTTCTAATGTAGCTCCTTATATATTGAATATACCCCGTTCCTCACATCTGAGTGCATTCTCTTTATTTGGTAGCTATTTATGCACATCTTTGGCAATGACGTTTCCCCATTACCCTCCCATATTAAACAACAGCAAAAATCCTTTGAGGTTTGTAATAGTTAATAAGGTGATTCCTGCAGTAGGAGAATTGCTCTCTTCACTCTTTGGAATACATTAGGATGTTAATGTGTCTTGGTCAATATGCAACACTAAACAGTTAAACAGAATTTCAAGTAGAGGCTCAGGCTGCTTAGTTACCATGGCAAACACAGTAGGAAATTCATGCCAAAGTTTGGAAACTAAGATACACAAAAGAAAACTTGTAAACTGAAATAATCACTTCGGAGAGCAAATGTAGTTGTTTATAATTTATTAGAGTCTGTTTTTTCAAAGAATACTGTTTTAAAATCCTATTTTATCAAGCAAATCTTAATTGCCAGTTCAGAGTTTTACACAAAGCAGGCAATATTCACAAGCAGGGAAGAGTGACATTCTTTGTTGGCTTGCCCTCTAACTGTAAGGGCATTGAGTGAATAGAACAGCCTCTTGCAGACAGATAAATTACTTAAGTACTGTAATCAAGGTTGACGTATTTTCAGTGTGCCATGTCTTGTTTAACAGATGTGACCAGGATAGTCTGTGTGTGTATATATATAATGATTTGTCTGTGTTAATGATTATGTATATTATTTTTTTTAATGATTTGTGTATGTTAAAGATCTTGCAGTATTTAATTCACTTTCCCACAGTTGTTTGTCTTAAGGCTTGCTAACTGTAACAAAGATCTATATGTTGGTATTTTAGTGGGGTGATTTTCAGTTTGATAGGTTCCCTGTTTAATCAGCTGTCTTTGAACTGTCTGTGAACACAGTATTTCACATTGCAGTCATGTCAGTATATTGTGGCAAAATCTGATATTTTTGCATGTGACTTGCTGTACAGTTTTCCATAGGTGTGGTCACATGCAAATCATGCAGTTATTTTTCTCTTTGTGAATGTAAATTAGTATGTATATTTACAAGCATCTTTTCCAAAATCTCATCCCCCAAAGGGGAAACTGTTATATAGAAAGGCCAGTCTGTGGCTTGAGAGACACTACTTCTAAAAACTTCCTGAAGATCAAGGCTAGAGTTGGAGTTAGACATTGAGATTGTGTGCACCTACCCTAACATGCGACTCAACCTCATCACTTTATGCATTGCATAATCTGGATTGGAGATTATGTTAGATAGTTGGAGGCTAAGGGAAAGCAGTTTAGGTTATTATTGAGAAACTATGATTAATTTGCCTCTGCCTTTATAGTACATGGTGTCTTGGGAAGGAAGGCTTGATGTCATGATAACTAGGAAGTGGTGTTACTGGAACATGAAATTTTGGAGGTGATGGAACAAACAGTTTAGTGTTAGGTGTTCAGGAGTTCTCATGAGTTTTAAGTGTAAAGAGGCTGAGCTGTAGACTTAGAATCATAGAATCATTTAGGTTGGAAAAGACCTTTAAGATCATGGAGTCTAACTGTTAACCTAGCACTGTCAAGTCCACCATTAAACCATGTCCCTAAGCACCACATCTACATGTCGCTTAAATACCTCCAGGTATGATGACTCAACCGCTTCCCTGGGCAGCCTTGTTACAAGTAGTAAATGTTATATTGAATTACAGGTTAGTCTGTGCTTTTTGCTGACCTCTTTAATAAGGAATCACTCATTCACTTTATAATTAAAACAAAAGTAGAATGTGAAAACATCTGGAAGATTATACTAGGGTTTAACTCAAAGGAAAGTAAGGAGGCCACAGGAAGAGATGAACTGTGCCATTGATTAGCCGCAGTAAATAAAACTTTAAATAGCTTTCATCCCACTAAGTTTAACATATGGTAATTTGTAGTTCTGTGGTAGATCCATAACTTCAGAAAAAGAAATAAAGGAGAAAAGCTGCAGAAATCGAAGGTGGACTAATTTGACTAACTGGCAAGAGGCAATTATAAGAAACTTGGGAGGTGCAATTATGTTAGGTGAATGAGCAGGAGTGTTTGTTCCCACTCATCTTTTGGTGGCACACACTGGAGGAAAAAACTTGAGTCAGTTTGGAACCACTACACAAAAAGAAGAGGGGATTGCTATAGATGATTGCCTTAATTGTTCAATACTTGAGTTCTAATTTTTCTTTATTGTAAGAAATGAAATGGGGAAGAATATTAGAAACAAGAATGGAGTAAATCATATTGCATTGTATAAATCAGTAGATTTCTGTAAGTGTTCATACAGGTCAAAAAAAAAAAAAAAGATTCAGAGAAATGGTGAAAATTGTGATAGCTGAAAACTTCCGTGGAAATACTGAGAAGGATGGGACTGCTTATTCTAGTAAGCAGTACAAGTGCTGTGTATGTAAAGAATGTTAGGCATCATTGTCTTTTCCTGGGAACAAGAAGGTATTCAGTAAAATCAGAGGGGAACAAAATTCAGAACTGATACTTTTTTGCACATATTTAACTTTATCAGGATGTGTTGCTTTGGTCATCTAAGTAAATAATGAACAGAAAGTGGGTGTTAAAATCTGGCAATATTTGCAATTCCATGCAGTAGTTAATGTAAAAAAAAATCCTGTAAAGGGTTATTAAACTTCCATATTTGCAATGTAAATGGCTTCCTGAAGGAAATCTAGGATGGACAATAATCCATTAATGCAGCTAACTTCTTGAACTTACTTCTGGAACATGTATCTACCCACTGTTGAAGAAATGGTATTGGAGTAAAAAGTCCTGGATTGTGGTCCAGTTCTGCAGTCCATAATTATGAAGTATGTATGTGCCATGACTTGTTAAATCTGTGTCTTAATTTTTAAGCCAGTGAGGGAGAGACCAGTATAAAAATGTGACCTGTCACCCATGGTTTATTAATAGCCCTGAGAGATCATTGTTTTGAACTTAAAACTGCACAGTGAGATATTTCTTACATATGTCCTTAAAAAGAGCTGAGTAGGGGGAGAAGAGGAGGAAGGTGTCTGCATTGCATGCAGAACATACGTGATTCTGAATTAGATTTCTGTTGGAGAGGTGTTTATCCAGCAGGCTGAGCTACAATTGAGCCAGGATTCTGTAGACCAGCCACTGGGAAGAAACAATAATACTGATATCACGCCTTCTTTTCCCTTATTCCTATTAAAAAGGGTAACTAATTGATTAAACCAAAATAGAATATCTAATTCAGTTCATGTCTGTTGGGAGTGTGTGATACAGTGACTATATTCAGAGTTGTTTGAGTTTAACCAGCCTGTTTACAGATTTAGTGTGGCCAAACGCATAACACTGAAGTCAAAGTCTCAATTTTTATCTGAATTGATCATGTCATTAACTGACACCCACAAAAGGTGAACTTTGCCAAAGGAACTGTGAAATACTGCTTTTGTTAGCTGTTCTTCAGTGTGGGTTTCTGAGTGGTTGTTGAGGTGCTCAAGAACAAGTTAAGCTCTTGTGCTATTTCTGTATCACAGTAAAGCAGTATTGTGCAAAGCCGGATGTAAAGGGTTGGAGTGCTTCTAGGGAGGAAAGGGACAGGTTTTCTTCTGCAGGTATAATAAAAATTAAATTTGTTAAACATGTAGAAACAAACACCTTTTGAAAAGTTAAGTTACAATGTCATGTCATTTCCCTGAAGTTTTAGTGATTTGATTGTAGTGCAGCTGAAGATTGCTCGAGTTACTTGGAGTGCTTCCAGTCTATTTCCTGGCGTGAGCAGGCTATTTGGTTTCTTTTGGAGATGCTAAGCTCACAGACCTTTTCAGGACTGACCAGGACTTGCTCTGAAGAGCTGTGCTGAGGGTTGTGGTCAGTTCATTAGAACACTTTGGGTCTGACCTGGCTCTTTGAACAGCATTGTCACAAGTTGTATGTTTTGGTCTTCCACTCAAAAGCAGCACTGTCAGCATGGGTGTAAATTTTGCCAAATGAGTAACGCGTTGAATTGAAAATGCTTTAAGTTTCTAAAGGAACAATTTCAGTGACTTGAGACCTCTGTTGGGTTGTGACAGATGGAGGCAGCAGCAGCGTTCTCTGCTCAGAAGACAGAGGAGGTATTTTTTGTGTGGAGGAGTTCAAAACCTTGTTTCAATTTCCCTCAACCTCCCTGGCCTACAGTAGTTCAAATGTGTTAACATTACTGTCCTACTTTAATGCCCTTTGCCCAGTCTTATAGAGAAACAAAGGGTAAGTTGATTCTATATGCACCTCTAAAGTGAATGGGGATTTGCAAACAAAAAAGGATTTCTCTTTTTTGGGGGGAGTCTGCTGTTCTGGATTTTTGAACTCTTTTTAAATAAAAATTTCTACTTTTTCTAGAGTTATTGGTAGACTGATGCTTTCACCTTAGATAACTTCCAATAGGATGTGCTGTTCTATGCTGTAACCAGATAAATATTTTGGTTATAGCCTTACTAAAATGGAGTTAACATTGTTATGGTAAGTTGTAAATCAAACAGTCCTTTACACATGTTCTTTATGGTGTTCACATTCACTTTCTTGATCTTGCCTATTATATAACCATTGTTTCAGTCAGTAACACATAGATTTATTTCAAACCAGTGTGTGCTCTCTGCTCTGAGTGCTTAGAATAATTCTTCTCGAAACAGATTATTATTATTTTATTGGATGCTTCAGAAAACTAAACTGATCTTTGCCTAAATATGGATTTATGTCCAGTTGTCTGGACTAGAGCTTTTATCATAATGTATGTGGTCATAGTTGTCTGCTGTATGAGTAAATGCTGAAATCTTGTTAAGTAGTGCTTTTCTCCTTTCGAGAGTCATGTATGTCTTGTATGGCCCCAAGTGGAAGCTAAATCTAGAAAGAAGAGTATCAAGTAGCTTCCCAAATTTGCAAGTGGCTTTGTACAAAATTGATTTTTAAGACTTTGTTATGGATGAATTGCGTGGAACACTTGAAAAAATTAGGTTAAATAAAATTACTTGGTGTCCCTGTTTTACTAACAGAGCTGTTCTTACACAGTATCCTAGAAACTCTGTCACATGCCTTAAGTGTTACTGTTCAGCATTTAATCAAGTGCTTTGTAACTGATAAAAAACCTTCTGCAAAGATACAGGAACCCATTTATGAGGAACAGTGTTGTTTAGGAGAGTAAATGTTCTGTTGAGTGGAAATAAATCTTGAAATGCTTTTGTTGGGAGCAGGTATAAATGCAAATTATTTTAAACTTTAAGTAAGATAGTTCAAAATATTTATGTATTAGAAAAAGTACATCCGAAGATATGCCACTGAAGCCAAATGAATAATGATCATGTCTTGAAGATCAAGATCTTAAGATTTATGAAAGTTAAAATGGCACCAATTGGCAGCTACACTTTCTGGAGACTTTCTAGAGAAAGGAAGCTGTAGAGATAGCTTAATGGAAAGTCTTTGAGGCAGTACGTTAAAAGTAGCAGGTTCTTTTTCCTGCATGCTAATTGTTTTTGTCCCAATTTCTTAGTTTTTAATTTTCAAAATTCATGTTGTCCAGCGCAACTTTCATCCCTTTCTCTTAGGTTCTCTTGCCTTCAATTAGAGAGGAATAAGGGAAAGTGAATGCATGTGCTTGTTTTTAGTGTTGGTTCATACTTGCCCTTATATTAATTGGCAGCAAATCCAGCATTGGTTGTGCTGTTGTGAGTGTTAAGCTATTGGTGCTTCAATTCATAGAAGGATCAGCAAATTTTAAAAGCAAAACTAAAAATGAAATAATAGTTTTCTTGAGGTTTATAAATGTGACTTTAATATAAAGCAGGTGCATTGAAGGCAATATTGCAAAATAAAGATCTGCAATTTCCCTAGCATTAATGGCTTTGCAAGGCTTAGGAGACACTTAAAACTAGTCTGTGTGTACATAGAAAACACCTATTATGCAGCCCTTAAAGCTAAGCACATCACTTGGGTATGGAAAAAGCAGCTCGCTCTTATTTAAGAAACTGTCCTTACATTTAAGAAACTTATTGTAGCTGTGTATAAATAGGGCAGCTTTACAAATGGTGATTGTCTGATGGCTTTTTATAGAATCCTGAAAAGAATTTATACCTTCTTTTTTTTTTTTTTTTTTTTTTTTTTTTTTTTTAGTTTGAGTGTTCCCAGAAGCTTTCAAACTAGTTGATAAATTTTTCTGGGGGCTTCTGAAGTGGCCCTGAATGTGTGTTCACTTGTACGCTACCTGAAAAGTTCATGCTGTTGCATCTGAAGAGACCCTGCAACTGATGTGAGTTCTGGCGAGACCTTAAACTTTCTACCGAGAAAGCTAAGGTCATTAGTCAGCAGTCCGTCAGCTTACATGCAGTTATATTTGTAGAAGCCAGTTTATTACTGATTGGCACTGTCAACTGCACTGAAGAGTGTTTTATTAGGGCTTTATAGTTGCAGGAAGCATTGCCTGGACTTTCTGTTGTGTGTCTCATAAATTAAGCAGAACTTTAGCTCTACATCAGCGTTCTTTATAGGGAAAGACAACTACCTTGTTCCTGTAGTTTTCTTCCTGCATGAAGTTCCTTTAAGACGTAAGCCAGACCTGTTAAGTAAGCTGGCAGTGGCCATGTTGCTGCTGCTTTGGATGATCCTAAGCTTAGGATCTCCTGGTCATTCAGGTTGGAAGGACCTCTGAGAGTCTCTAGTCTAACCTCCTGCCCAAAGCAGGGTCAGCTATGAGATCAGACCAGCTTGAAGCAACAGTGAAGTAACTACAACTGATTCTATTGCTAATATTGTGAGCTGTATTTGGGCTCTGCAAAAAAAATCTGGAAATCTACTCCTTTGATAATAAAGTAATTAGAGGAATTTCCAGTGTGAAGTATTGAAGCTAGTGTTTCTGTCAGAAACACTTGTGTACAGAAACAATGAACAGTTTGCCAGAAAATTCTACAAAAGTCCCTAGGATAACTCAGCTTTCTTGCCTTGTTCCTCAACTTTCTCTGTCCTTCAGCTAGCTCTGCAGGAAGGAGAGGGAGACCAGCACAGACATGGAGGAACAATAAACAAGTTGTAAGGGGCCTCCTGGTTTAGTTTTTCCTGTCCTTGCTAATACAATTAGCAAGTCTGTCCTGGAAGACTCTGCCCTGTTCACTAGGGGATACTGTAAGGCAAAGTGCTGCAGCAAGGGTTACCTTGCCTGTTTTTTTCAGCTAGGGTTTAAAGAGCATCTGTGAAGTTCAATAAAGTTCACTTAGTAATAATTCTAAGGGTTGATTTCTCATGTTACTTGTATAGCATTATAACAAGCACAGCTTTCTCAAATTGTTCTGTTTATAGATCAGGGACCATTAAATCCCTGGACAGCAAGGTATTGAAGAAGTATCAAGCTAAAGGTAGTAAGTTGTGAATTCTAAACTCCAGAAATGCTGAGGAAATTGTTTTCAAAAGTATAATATCTTGGTTCTTTGTGTCTTCTCTTCTCTTTTGCGCTGGAGCTCCACACACATAGCCAATCTGTAATCTGCCATTCAAGATCAATTAATTCTCTGGACAGGAGAGATTTTCTGAAGAGGATTTTTGGAAGTAAAATTTTTATTAAATGTTTCCCCTCACTTCCAGGCTTAAAGACCTAATATTCTGTCTTGATCTCACTTATAGCTATGACCCATTGAAAGCCAGTCTCCTGGCAAATGTGATATTAAATACTATTAAGTATCTAAAGGAAGCATCTTGATGACTACAGTTGAAATTATCTGAGATAAATTAATAAATAACTCGTTTCCTTTCTGATCTCAGAGATGTGTTTTAGCTTGGAAGGCGTATTGGGTTTGCGTGGCAAGGTTTTGGTAGTGGGGGGCAACAGGGGTGGCTTGTGTGAGAAGATGCTAGAAGCTTCCCCTGTGTCCAACGGAGCCAATGCCAGCCGGCTCCAAGACGGACCCGCCGCTGGCCAAGGCCGAGCCCATCAGCGACGGTGGTAGCACCTCTGGGATAACAGATTTAAGAAAGGGAAAAAAAAGCTGCACAATAGCAATTGCAGCCAGAGAGGGGAGTGAGAATATGTGAGAAACAACTCTGCAGACACCAAGGTCAGTGAAGAAGGAGGGGGAGGAGGTGCTCCAGGCACCGGAGCAGAGATTCCCCTGCAGCCTGTGTTGAAGACCATGGTGAGGCAGGCTGTCCCCCTGCAGCCCATGGAGTCCATGGTGGAGCAGATATCCACCTGCAGCCCATGGAGGACCCCACACCGGAGCAGGTGGATGCCCGAAGGAGGCTGTGACCCCGTGGGAAGCCCGCGCTGGAGCAGGCTCCTGGCAGGACCTGCAGACCTGTGGAGAGAGAAGCCCAGGCTGGAGCAGGTTTGCTGGCAGGGCTTGTGACCCCGTGGGGGACCCCTGTTGGAGCAGTCTGTTCCTGAAGAACTGCACCCCGTGGAAGGAACCCACGCTGGAGCAGTTTGTGAAGAACTGCAGCCTGTGGGAAGGACTCGCATTGGAGAAGTTCATGGAGAACTGTCTCCCGTGGGAGGGACCCCATGCTGCAGCAGGGGAAGAGTGTGAGGAGTCCTCCCCCTGAGGAGGAAGGAGCGGCAGAAACAACATGTAATGAACTGACCGAAACCCCCATTCCCCATCCCCCTGTGCCACTGGAGGGGAGGAGGTAGAGAAAATGGGGAGCGAAGTTGAGCCTGGGAAGAAGGGAAGGGTGGGGGGAAGGTGTTTTTAAGATTTGGTTTTATTTCTCATTATCCTACTCTGATTTGATTGGTAATAAATTAAACTAGTTTCCCCAAGTCAAGTCTGTTTTGCCCGTGACGGTAATTGGTGAGTGATCTCCCTGTCCTTATCGTGACCCATGAGCCTTTCGTTATATTTTCTCTCCCCTGTCCAGCTGAGGAGGGGAGTGATAGAGCAGCTTTGGTGGGCACCTGGCGTCCAGCCAGGGTCAACCCACCACAGAAGGAAATGTAGCATCTGTGATACATTTCATTCAACTAAAATTTGCAGAAAGCTGCAGATGTAAGTTAGGAAAAGAAAAGATACAGGAAGAAATCACATCTGTCAAGGAGAATATTTCAAGTCAGCATTTAATCAATGTGATTCACTGTTTGGGAAATCTTAGTATGAAAGCTGTAAGTCTCGGATCAATAGTGCATAAAAAGAATGACTCTCGGACAGATATTAATCTGGCTTTGACCTTAGAATTATATAGAGCTACAGAACCAAGGTGGTTGATGCCCATCCTAATCAGACATTTCAAACATCAGAATCGGAAAACTTAAATATTTGCTTCAGATTGAGGTAACTGATCTCTGTCTGTGTGTGTCCCCGTCCCGTCCCCCACCCCGCATTTTCTTCCTAGTGTTTAGGTACTTAAAGCTGTGGTTAAGATGTTCCACTTGACTGCCTTTCTGCTGAAGTCATGATTCAGGGTGAATGGGCAACTGCTGGACTGTTAGATTGCCACACCCCCCCCCCCCCCCAGCAGAGTAGGGGTAATTTTGCTGCAATAACGTGCTGTGAGAGTTAAATAAATGAGACTAGGAAGTCCCCGAAACAGTTACATGGCTCACATTTTATTTCTAGAGTACAGTTTCATCACAAAGAACTAAATGGCAAAGTTGGTCCATTTTTCTTCTGTAAGTGTAAGGTTCTCTAGAGAGTTTTAATCTGTTCAAAGACAGGACTCAGAAGCTGTTGATGCCCAAGGTACACCTATTTTGTTAAGGTGCATCACTGACTTTAGACAGGTGGTGTGTGAGATTCCTCTTGTTCTTGTTGCCTGATAACCATTATTCCTTGTTCCGTTGCCCAAGGGGTACTTGAAATACCACTGTATGTTGGAAGGAACAGACTTCTGACGCAGGTATCAGTTGGCCCAGGTGCTAATACCAGAGTCTTGATTAGCAAAGATGTACTTCAGTAGCTTGCACAGATTTTTATTTGAAGGGCCCATGGTATTGATTCTTAACCTTGCATTAGATGCCCCAACCTTCTTTCAGTTGTGATTAGACTTCAGTTCTAATTACAAAAAGTTGCTCTCATCATGAATCATCCACAATGGAGTAAGTTTCTCAAAGTGGACCAGCTGGAATAGTGCTGAGTATTTTTTCAGAAGGAAATGTTAAAGGAGCTGGGACAGGAAGCATGCAAATAGCTTGCTACCAGCTCAAGCAGAGGTGAGGGTGCCTGATCCTGTGCTTTTAGCCTCCATGTTTGGTAACAGTTAAGATCTTTCTGTTCTCTGTCAAAGTACATCACCATTCTTCTCAGAGTGGGGGCAGTTCACATCACCTTGTTCAGTAAATAGTGTCATATCCTAGGATTTGACAGTTGTAGACTCAGATCTCATGTAAAAACTGTTTTCTGAGAATCAAATCTTCCACAAAATAGCTATAGGAAATGGACTTAGTGGTGAGCTAATGAAATGCTGAGTCCCAGGCACGACTGAATTTTATGAGTAAGGTCTTTTCTTGTTCTTACCAAAATCCAATAGCAACCTTCAACTGTGCAGAAATAAAGAAAATGTCTCCTAGTTCTTATGCTCATTGATTCTACCCTCTCTTTCAGTTAAGAGATATCAAGACCAAAAGAATACTTTTGTGCTTGTAGATTTGACTTATTCCATGAGACAACTATATTATAACTGAAAACACTAGCTGCATGTAAATAAAAGGTGGGGCATCCCTGTCAGAAGCCTGCTAATTCTGGGTTGAATTAGTTTATTTATACTCCATTTAAGTTCAGACAGATTGTCGCTGCCATCTGGTTCCCAGAGAACAGCTAGAACAAGCACAGTGAAGTCTGTGCTTAGCTTTAATTTATCAGAATTTCATGTCTTGCTAGATCTGTTATCACATAATTTCAGAAGATGGGGAACTTCAGTCACACCAAATTTGTCGGACAACAAAAGCAAAAGCTAGTGATATAAAACCTCAGCCAGACAAAAGAGCAAGGTATAGTTCCAATCTGAAAATAGCTGCCTCTTGATTCTTTGCTGCTTAAAATGCTAGTGAGGATTCAGAAGGAGAAGAACCTGGGAATACGCATGTTTTCTGCTGGCTGGGAGAGTCTATGGTTCTCTGATCATTCAGCATGATTCAGGCTGAGTTCTATTTACTTTAAAAGGGATCTTCTTTCTTAGGCATTGGGTCCTGCTGGGACTTTTGTCCAGAGGACACAACCTCAAGTCTCATAGGTGAGAGGAGAGAGATGCGGTACCTTGTTACTCTGCATTTCTTTGAGGTATGGAGGGATGCATCTATATGTTTCTGTAGAATGGTCTTCCAGATAGAAACACGACCTCAATTTTGAGAGTTATCCCTTGATATCACTTATTTTGTAGCGATACAGGACAAGGGAATCTTGCACAATATGAGACATAACTGTATGGCCTCTAGGATTTGATCTTTCAGCTTCAAATTACAGATTTACATGTGTCTGTGAATGCTTCTTGGTAGGCATGTGCCTTATCCTATGATCTCCCAGTACAGCTAGTATTCTATTTAAGTTCTCCTTGAAGAGGTATTGCTAATATTCTTTTTTAGCTTATAATGGATCTCTGGGCTCTGGAGAATGACTTTTTAATCTGCTGACTTTGGAAGCTGAAATACATCATCTCATTTTTCAGTTTTCAGCCAGGGGGCCGTACACCTGATTAAACTGGTTTATAATATATGCTGCAAAACATAAGTGCAACTTTAATACTGTTGCGTATATATGCTTATCATGTATATCCTGTAGTTAAATTTGCCTTGGAAATGGCTCGCCTGACATGATTCACTGTGTAGCTAGTTATGATTTTTTCCCTGCTGACAGGTCTAGTTTCTGTCTGTATAACTCCATGCACACCAAGGATTTGCTGCTCTGTAGACCTCATCCTCGAAGATTTAATACGCTGGAGCAGTTTTCTTTTATGTGAAACTTATCCTCTTCCTCAAAGAAGTTTTATTTCTTATATTGCTGGCCCAATTTCCTCTGACTAAAAATACTGAAAAAGTATATATCAAAATTAGAATTCGAGTCCCAAATCACAGCTATGTCTCAGGTCTGTAATATTGTTGAGTATTTGCAGCTTTCTAATTACAGACTCTGAACCTAGTAAATAGGGAGTTTAAAAAAAAAAAAAGTTGAACCTGATGTATGATCTTACATATTAAATGTGTGGGTTTTAATCGCTGGATGATAAAAGATTAGGTTGCCTGTTCAGAAGTGATATAGGGATAAACATGGGTTACACAACTGAGAGAGCATTTTAAATTGCTTTTCTGTTCCTTTTGATTGTTCTGACACTTTAGTGCCAGATCTTCAGTTGTTTATATTGAAGTTCCTCAGTTTTGTTAGCACTTATTTTGTCTGAGCTGTGTTTGTGTTGTGTTCAGTGTCAGAAGCACAATTACTTTGTAGCTTAATGGCTTAAAATGTATTTTATAATCACAGTATCAGCATCTTGAGTCAGTGTTCCTAGAAAATGCTCTACTAGGATCTAGTTGATCATTTTTTAAATTGAGACCAGTACGGTATGTTTGCCTGTTACAAAAGGATAGACTTACACTACAAGAATCAGGTGATTGAGAATATGCTATTTTTAATCCAAAATTGGTTGTACTCGATATTGAGAAAGCTGCTACTAGGAAAGTAGAAGATATCTTGTCTCTTGTGTGATGGAATGCCTCTTCTGGCAGGAGAAGCCTTCTGGGAATAGGTTGATCTTGAGGACTCACCGGAGCCTTTGTGTTACTGAATGGTTGTCATTGGTTTGCCGTGTGATGTAGTTGCAAAGGCTAGGTAGGTATAGTGTTTAGCAAAATTGAAAAACACAAGTATTGGATTATATGAAAAGATAAACCTTTTGATGACATCTTGAATGTCTTTGATAAATACAAAGCTGCTTTTTAAAGTAGGATTTTGTGACTGCCTAAATTGTTGCTTAGTATAAACATTATTTGCAAATAGAACTGGTAATCTGCACGCATTGTGATAAACTGTCTTAATTCTGTTTGCTCTCTTTGCAGGCTGCGGACTTGAGTAAACCAATAGACAAAAGGATATACAAAGGAACACAACCTACTTGCCATGACTTCAATCACTTAACAGCCACAGCAGAAAGTGTGTCTCTTCTAGTGGGCTTCTCTGCAGGCCAGGTCCAACTTATAGACCCTATTAAAAAAGAAACTAGCAAATTATTTAATGAGGAAGTAAGTAGAAATCTTAACATTGTTGCATGCAATGTATTTGTGATATTAATGATCCTAGATTCTCAGAGTTCTGTAGATGGCTCCGTTTGCCTATGGAGCTTATCATTCAGTCACTACCTTTGTTTTTCAGCTGTTTTATTGGCTTGGAATACCTACACAAAAATGTTATTCATGAAGGAATCTTTCAGGGTTTAAGATTAAAAATTAGGACTTTCTAGTTTGGGTAATATTGTAACTAGAATTAATGACAGTTAACTGATGGAAAAAAGGTCTACAAATCTAAATATTGCTGCATGTGTGCTGCAGTCAGTTGTTTCTGAGGCTTCTGGTTCCGAATGAAGAAGAAAACATTTAAGCCCCTATTTAACTAATATATTATGGTCAAAATATTAAACAAGGTAAAAATACCAATTTTTATGGTCAGGATGTTCCAGCAGAAACTGTCTGTATCAAAGATTCCTAAAGGCTTGCTTGGGGAGGACTAGGATATCAAGCTGAATGCTGCATAGAAAAAGCTGAAGGCTTATGAGGTCTTGGCCATGTGATGTTCCTGAAAGAAATTCTCCATCTGCTTTTTCTGCTGCTGTGCAATAAGGAAAGATAGAAGGGAGTACTGGGCAGGGAGAACTAATGCCAAGTTACAAGACCACTGGCTCTGATTATCTGGTAGTATTGGCATTCTTAGAAGAATAATTGTCTAGATGCTAACAAGGAAAGAAATCTGGTAACTGGTACAACTTTTGACAGCATTTTCTGCAGAGGATAAGCTACGGGAATTTGGGTGCCTTGGGGGGGATGATTGCTTTTTTGGGAGTGTTTTTTTTTGCTCCTTTTTGTGTTTTAATCCAGCTGCAGGTGAATTGGGGGGGAGGGTAATAAAGAGCTTTGCAGGTCTTTTGGTTTTTTTTTAATAAATTTCAAATCTGGATAAGAGCTTTGCAGATGAAGTTAAGCCTTGCTCAGCTTTCAGACTGAGCAAGCATATCTTTCCCACCTCAGAGAGATGTGTTGCCTTGGTCTGTCTTTGTGCAAAGAAGATTGAAGTATTGTTCTCAATGGGGATGTTTTATGATTAGAACTGTCTAATTCCTCCTCAGCTTTCTAAAAATAGCTACATCTAGATCACAGGAGGGGTGTTTTTCTTCTTACCTAGCCTTTTCCCACCTGCTCTGTCTCTCTGCTTGTGTTGAGTGGGAAACAGTGCTGGAGAATCTCTTAATGTTGCACAAAGTACTCTGTTTGGTAGAAACCTCTGTATAAGTAGTTGAAATGTTCATTTTAGCATTGTCCGAACACCTCTCTTCCCCCCCCCCAAACCACAACCCATTCGTATGGTCATTGGGGCAACTTCACCACTGCGAGTGCTAGTCTGATTGTGAATGAGTTACTTGTGTAAGTACAGCTCTGATGTAATCTTGTGTGATAATAGTGTAAGTATTACAAATGGCAGTAGAAATACTATAAACAGAGTTTCATATCACAGAGCAGTTCCCACTCTTGTAGCTGAACTATAGTTGCTTTGAGAAAAACATCTGCTGAAATACTTACATAAAGGTCCAATGCACGTTTACATGCCTTGATGTTAACTGTCTAGCGTCTACAGTGTAAAGCTGTGTTGCAGGCTGAATAGTTCTGTGGTAGTCCACAAATGATGGAAGCACTGAAGCCACTTTCCATTAGACAGTATTGTCTTTTCTTTGTGCTATAACCAGCGTTACTTGACTTTGGTGGGAATACATCCTTGGACAGTTTGGTGGAAATTAAATGAGATGATCTATTTTCTACAAAGCTAACATAAGGATTTGCTCAGTGCTACCAAAACTACGTGCACAGTAGGCTAGAGTTAAATGACAAATTCTTGTTTCCTATACTGATCTTATCTGCAGTTAAAACCAATTCTATAACTTTTATATATTTTTTTAGTCTGTCAGTTACAGTATTGAAGTTTGCCCTGGACATGTTCAGAAGTTCTGGCTTGTATCTAAAAGCCATTTCAGAGAAGCATTAGTGAGCATTGATGTTTGAGCCAGTTTGTTTGCTTCAAGATGAAGATGCATGTTGGGTTTTGAATATATTTAGAGTTTAGGTAGTGTTTGAGAATAAACATGTCGTCACAGGCAGAAGGTGGTCTAAATGAGTGTTTACATCTTTCAACAGATTTAGCACTAGTGCTAGAGGTAATAGAATTCACCACCTGTCCTACTAGTAATTTGGTGATTCAGGTAGCCCAAAGCTTTGTTTTGACTATCACCTGTGATAAAGCAATCAGGATAACACTTAATTGTATGTGATATGTGAAATAACCTTCTGTGTCATAACAGGTTAAGTTATGTTGAACTTAAAATGCAATAGCCTTAATGCAGTCTAACTTGTTACTCTTCCTTTTTTTTTTTTAAATTCTATTGATGTAGAAGACAATAGGGACTTGAAAGGCTGAGGTGAGTGATACTGTGCAGCTTGTGGCTGCCTACCTAAATCAATCTGTATCAACAGTGGTATTCCTTCTAGCTGTGTCAGAATTAAATTAGTGATATTTTCTTATTCCCGAAACCAACCAAGTATACCTCACAGATTCAGTTGTTTCCAGGTGGTAGTTGGTTATTCTCAGGCTAGCCAATTGAATTATGTTTCTTTAATCTTATTTTTTTTATTCTTTTTTTATTTAAACTAAAGCCTTAAGCTGCATTTTTTTTCCTAATAAACTTTTCCTGTACCTGTGTTGCCAAAGCTCTTTGTCAGACCTTAATGCACATTCCTTGATTGCCTCAGTTTTTTCCACTCCTTTGTGGCCTATGCCTGTAATTTTGTCCCTTCAAGCTTGTTCAAAACATGGCTACCAAGATAATCTTGGCTTGTCTTCCTGACTGGTGACTGAAGTTCCTTCACTTACTATTCTTTCACCAAGCTGAACGTAAGCTCCTTATCCCAGCTACTCCACTGATTTGCTTGATACTGCATTCAGTCCATTCTTGTAGTGCATCTACCAGTCATACTGACTTCAGGTCTTGTTTTGTTGTGCTGAGAAGTGTGTGAGCCCAGTTGAAAGCTTTTAAAACTTCAGAAAGTCATAACTTCAGAGTTTTTATCTTCCTGCTGAATTTAAAGCTCTGCTGGTTGAGAAGGGGATGAGTTGTAGTCACTTGCTACATATCAGCTTAAAGTCTCTCTGCATCTTGTCTCTTTGAGCTAATCTGTTCTCATTGCAGATTGCAATCTTCTGTTTTGTTCATAGCCTCCTTGAAGTAAAAATCAGGTTTGCAGGATTTCTGTATAGTATTTAAGATCGTGTAGCCCAGCATGATTATGGACTTAAAATGCCATTTCTGATATAAAAGTTGAGCAGCTGCTGTTATGAGTAGAGGTTGTATGTCAGGTTGAGCTGCTCTCGTAGAGGAGAGCAAGAAATTTCACTTTGTTGCCATATTAGCGGTAGTTTCGTAATGAGAAGACTATTCCCTGTAGCAAGCCAGCTGGGCTGATATTCCCTGTCCATATTCTCTTGGTGTGTACCAAGTAACTTTCTGTCTAATATTTCTGATATCATCATTACTGAGACATGAATGATATATATCAATGAACACATGACAGACTATTTCAAACATCACAACGGAAGCTAAGAATATGTTATTTCAAAGCTACTGCATTTGAGGAAAAGTTCCCAGATTAAGTTACATCTCTTAGCTCTCAAGTACAAAATGGCTAATTTAACCAATGAGAAATTACAGAAGAGAGGCTTCCCGGTCTTACACTGAGGTTGACAGCAGCAAAAGTATATGCAAAAGTACAATCTAAAATGACCAGGTGCTGCTGTCCAGTGATAGTTACAGGCCCAGAATGGATAACAGTCAATGTATTATCCATTAGTTTGTTTTCTTTTGTTTGTGATAAACAGCATAGCAAGGTTTTTTGAGGATTTGTTTTTTCTTCTTTGTTTTTTAATGCTTTTGTAACTTGTTCTGGTATTTCCTTAGGCTCTTTGTATTTGCATTCTTGCCTTTTGTGTAGCTCAGCTCTTCTTTCAGCCTATAATCAATCTATGCCAAATACAAATCCTGAATGTGCATGTAAAGAATTACTTGTCTCCAAGTTGTAGTTGAGTGATGCCGTGGCTGACTTGGTAAGTTTTAGAAGTCCATCAGAACTACACTAGCCAACTCAAGGAGTCAAACTTTATCTCTCAGTTCTTACAGCATTGAAGACATTATGATCAGGAATGTGTGTTTAATGTGTGTGTTCATTCTTTTGCAATGATAGACTCTATTAAAATGTTTTTCTTTAAAGGAAAGTTCTTGATCAGGTGGTAACAGAGAGTATTGACAGGTCCTTGGCTAATGAATGAAGAGTAATTGGAGGGTGGGGATTCCAAGGTGAAGAGTATGTGGTGCCTTCTGAATTCACTGAACCACGTGCATTTAACTACTAACTTTCCAGCCACATAACAGGGTCACTGTGTATGTAGCTTTTGCTCCCTGGATCAGTAAAAGCTGGTAAAGGCTCCTAAAGCCTCTTTCTTTCTTTTTTTCAGAGGATGGATTTGTTGATTTGTAATCTGTTTGCTATGTAGTACAGATGAGTAACTGCCTTTTTTCCCTTTAGCTCAGTCTGTGTTTTATTGATTGTTTTCTTCTCATGCTCTTCAACCTACACAGCGAAAAATAAACCTAAGAACGCTACCTTTAGATTCATAACAACAGATTGGCTTGATTGAAGTATGTTCTTTGTGGAATGTGACTGAACCATAATAATAACCTTTGGTAGCACTTCGTCTAAAAATAATTTCCTCTTTACTGCCTGATAAGATGCTAAGTTTTTGCAAATACAGTAACATAGCTCCTTTCTAGAAACTTGAGTTCACTTTGCTTAAGTATTGTTCCCCATCCCCCCAGCAAGCTCAGATTTACAGTTAATCATTAAAACTTTTTATTTTCAGACTTTCTGATGTGTATCTTCTTTGTTTTTCACAGAGACTAATAGACAAGTCGAGAGTAACCTGTGTAAAATGGGTACCAGGTTCGGAAAGCCTTTTCCTAGTAGCTCATTCCAGTGGCAATATGTACTTGTATAATGTGGAGCACACTTGTGGTACCACAGCCCCGCACTACCAGCTACTTAAACAAGGAGAAAGTTTTGCAGTTCACACTTGCAAGAGTAAATCCACAAGAAACCCTCTGCTTAAATGGACAGTAGGTGAGGGTGCCCTGAATGAATTTGCCTTTTCCCCAGATGGGAAGTTCTTGGCGTGTGTGAGCCAGGATGGTTTTCTTCGTGTGTTTAACTTTGATTCAGTGGAATTGCATGGTACAATGAAAAGCTACTTTGGAGGACTGCTCTGTGTGTGTTGGAGTCCTGATGGGAAATACATAGTGACAGGTGGAGAGGATGACTTGGTAACAGTTTGGTCTTTTGTGGACTGTCGAGTAATAGCGAGAGGCCATGGACATAAATCGTGGGTCAGTGTTGTTGCGTTTGATCCATATACCACTAGTGTAGAAGAGAGTGACCCGATGGAATTTAGCGGAAGTGATGAGGATTTCCAAGACCTTCATTTTGGCAGAGATCGAGCAAATAGTACGCAATCTAGGCTATCCAAAAGGAACTCTACAGACAGTCGTCCAGTAAGTGTTACATATAGATTTGGTTCAGTAGGCCAGGACACACAGCTCTGTTTGTGGGATCTTACAGAAGATATCCTCTTCCCCCACCAACCTCTCTCAAGAGCAAGGACACATACAAATGTCATGAATGCCACAAGTCCACCTGCTGGAAGTGGTGGAACTAACCCAGGAAGTAATGGAAACAGTATCACAACACCTGGAAACTCTGTACCCCCTCCTCTTCCACGGTCAAACAGCCTTCCACACTCTGCAGTCTCAAATGCTGGCAGTAAAAGCAGTGTCATGGATGGTGCCATTGCTTCTGGCGTTAGTAAATTTGCAACCTTATCGCTACATGATCGGAAGGAAAGACACCATGAAAAAGATCACAAGAGAAATCATAGCATGGGACATATATCTAGCAAGAGCAGTGACAAACTGAACCTAGTTACTAAAACCAAAACGGACCCAGCTAAAACTTTGGGAACACCTCTCTGTCCCCGAATGGAAGATGTTCCCTTGTTAGAGCCTCTTATCTGTAAAAAGATAGCACATGAAAGACTGACTGTGTTAATTTTTCTTGAAGACTGTATAGTCACTGCTTGTCAGGAGGGATTTATTTGCACATGGGCAAGGCCTGGTAAAGTGGTAAGTTTTAATCCTTAATGCTGCATCAAAGAACTAGAACTCTGAATAGGTAGTTTTCTTGAAATATAAATGAATGTTGAATATAAAATTTCTTTATGCTTAATGTAAAAAAATAAAAAAAATAAAAAAATCCTCAGAGCCATACTTTTGGATACTGCATGCCATATTTCTGAATGATTTGAAGTGTCTTGGATACAATTATTAAGTATAGTTGCCTTCCAGCAGAAGAAATAAATACTGTGCATCTAAACTATTGATCATTGTTCTTATACTTAAGCATAATCACAATATGGTGAAAGTTATTTCTGTAAAAATTGAAGTAAAACCTGTCAATCACTAAAATAATTATAATCCTAATGTTTTCTACAAAATACAGCACTCCCAATGAGAGTAGCTTATAAAAGCTGCCGCTTTTAAGTCTGATGAGAAATGTGAGCCTTTGAAAAAATTAAAACCAAAGTGTTTTATTCCTCCATACTTTTCTGTGGTGGCCTGCCGTTAATGTAAAACCACTTCTTAAAACGTCAGCAATTTTATGCACAGATTTGTGAGCCCTTTACTGACTGTAGTTTATGCTCTTGAAATTGTGAATCGGTATTATCAAGGAACTCTAATTTTAGCCAGGTCTTGATTTATGCATTTGTTAAGTGAGGGAAAATCATGCAAGCTTTCTCTAAGTAGTTTCAGTGTTATGTTACTGTCAGTTTTGTTAGGCAATTTGATCATCGACAAGCTGTGCTTTTTGATGGCACCTGTTCTATCAGTTGAACCTTCATTAAAATATATTACTAGTTTTAACTCTTGTTGTTAATGCACTTGAACACAGATAAAACTTTATTTTTCTTCTGTCCAATGTATAGCAAGCTAAATTTTGAATGAAGCTAAAAATGGTGATTATTTTATTAAAAAGTACTTTGTGCTACAATAGCTTTGTTTGCCAGCAACATTTTAAAGGAATACAGCTATGAAAATATTACCAGAGTTGATCTAGCAAAAAGGACCATTATTTTTGTGAAAATTTCTGAAAGGGCATGTAGGTAATCACCTGAAGAAAAAGAAATAATCTGGTAATACCTGAATATTGCCACGTTGGGCAACCTAAATGAAAATCTGATGTTCATTAGGTTTTAACCATTTGGTTCATAAATCTGACTTTTGAAGTGGAGGTACTGTATATATTTATATAGCACATCTTCATTGCTATAAACTTTTAAGTAAAACTCAATAATTTTTCTTAAAACTGTTTGTATAATGTAAGTTTCTTTGAGATGTTATCAAATTTGTCACTACATAGGTATGCATAGAGAGCTATGTCCGCTCTGCATCTTAATACGTATTTAAAGGTTGAATCTAAAACTAAAAACTGTAAACCCTTTTCTGGGCAGAAGGGAGGAGGGTGTTATCTAAAAGTATTTTTTTGCCTAAGAACTACAGATCCAGCATTAATTTAAAAAAAAAAAAAAAAAAAGCACCCCCCAAAACACTAAACTATTTAAAATGTTTGTCCTAAATGAAAATACTAAAGCAGTTGTCACTTCTGTGACTCAGTGCAATTCACATATCTTATGCATTAACTTTATACACATACAGCAGTGCCTCAGATTTCTGTTGTGACCTATATTTTTTTTTTTGTTCTAAAACTCCTTTGTGTACTACTAAACACTACACTGTTAGATTTATTTTCAGTGGCTGAGGTGGGTTTTGTTAGACTGGGTATAACTTAAATATTTTTGTGTATTGACTTTGATTTGGAATATGACATTTCAAATATTTCAGAGATAAAGTATGCAGTACCAAAAATCAGGATTTATGTATTGGCCAATATGGAAAACTTTAATTACAGGTAAGTAATTTTCATGCTGAAGTTATCACTTTCAAAGTTAATATATTGCACACTGATGTAAATGCCATATTGTTTAGGAAGTATTTACTTAGAAATTTTCAAATGAATTTGTTTTTCTGATTTCACTTGCATTTCTAGTGAGCTCACTCTGCTGGTAAAAACTAAATTTTGGTGGCATGTTTACAGGGCTTTGATAGGAAAATATTTGTGCCAGAAGGATGTTACGAGCATCCTTTTTGTTTATAGGAAAGCACTTAATAATTTTATTTAATGAAAATTGTCAAAGTATAAAACACTTATGGTAATGTCTTTCTTACTGGGTTATATACCATTCATTTCTGTCTCGCCAGCTGTTTTATCCTATAGGCTATCCCATTACTCTGGGGTTTAAAGCTGCTATTTCTAGTCTTCCTTTTGAAATATGGGTCCCCAAGTGATCTTAAAACTCCGTCACTTTTTTGTCTGCCAACTCTAGAGTGAAAGCCTCTGAATCTTGCTGCTTCTTCCATCATTGCCTCAAAAGGCCTTCATTAAATTCATGCCACTGCCAGCCTAAGAAAGAATTGGATGGAAAACTGAAGCAGGCTCGCAGTGTCTAACGTAATTTCCATTGAGCCAGTGCTACCTTTCCCTCTCATTTTTAATAGCCATCAAAAGAAGCACTGGATAATTGGACAGTGTATGACAACTTCTCTTCATTTTTCTGGTTGGGCTGGTGCTGCCCTTAGTAGAAAAAAAATCCAGAAATGTCTCTTCAGCCATGATCTTTATGATAGTTGATAGGCTGTACAGTACTTACAGAGTGTCCTGACAGTTTGTTTATAAACTTTCCAAATTACTCCTTCAGTGTATACATAATCATACCTTGAGCTTCCTCACTTGGATATACCATTCTTGCATTACACTTCCAGAACTGTTGTGCTAACTCCCAGTCAGAGTGAGGTGAAGTGAATGGCAAAATTCAATTAGAAACAAGTTGAATGAGGCTCAGGGTTCATTAGTTTCAATTTTTTACTCTCATTTTTTTGTTAGACTGTTTTTACGGAAGAAGGTTCAGGGTGGCGAGAAAAATAGGTTGCCTTAACAAGAGTATGAACTTTCTTCTCAACATGGTGACAGTTAGCTGTCGCCTCTCCCCCCTGTCCTTCCCAGGCCCTGATGGGAAACCTAAATGGGATTACAGAACTGTTGTATTAATCTGAAAATGTAGAAAAATAATTTTAAACGAACCAAGGTAAACTTCATGTGCTATCTTTATAGCGGATTCAAACGGAATTACAGGACCTGCAGAAGCAATTAAAAAAAAAAAACCACCCAACCCACAAAACCCAACAAAACCCCCGAAAACCCAAACTGGTACCTGGATATGCAAAGCAAGTTTTCTCTGAACTTAGTGGTCAGAGGAACTATCTGTGTGGTTTCTGTGTTTGACTTCAGAATTAACTGTTCACCATCTTGTACAGTGACTCCATTTTACCTAGAAAGTTGCTGATTAGTTGTTTCCTTTGTAAGAAAGCTCAAGGTAGGATTGGCCAGAAGTATCAACAGGTGAAATGGCAGTGTATAACCTAGCAAGATAAACATGCTACCATTTTGTAAAACAAATGCACATGGAATTTATTTATTTGACTTATTGTACAGGAAAACTTAGACTTAAATTATAACATCCTTGAATTTTCTAGTTAACTACAATTGTAGTACAGTATCATGTTTTAGTATGACTTCTGTTTTAGTGAAAGTACTTTAACATTCATGTACTATATTTGAGTGAGATGAGCAGCTATACATACTAATTCTTCCTCAATGGAAAGGAGCATTTCATCATTACAATTGAAGTTCAATTGCTGGTATTTAAGTACTATCAAATAGATTTCTTTCAACGTGATACGGTATCTGTATAAACTTCAGGGATGATTATAGTAAAACTGAAACACAGCTATATGACTTCAGGTTACCATGCTAAAATTTGAAGCTTTCTGTAATGTGCATAATGGCAAAGTTGCACATAGCATACCCGCATTATCAGGGTGAATTTAAACCTAGTACACTGGTGTGATATTTATAGCAAGGTATGTGTGTTTGCGCGTGCGTGAGAAGGTGTGACTAGCGGCTCCAGTAAAGCCAGGAGAGATCATAACCCTGTAAAGGCTTTATGATGAGGATGTCTGGATTAGGAAATAACATGACTTTTACTAAACACTTTTTAGAAAACCCACGTTCTGAATTATCACCTCTTAAAACTTGATTATGTACTTGGAATGACTGTATATGTCTGCCCCTTTAACAACATAAAGCTACTAAATTAATATTTAAAATGCTGGCCTGCTTATGTTACAATAATAAAATTTGTGTCAGTTAATTTACTGTCAATTTACATGTAAAGATTAAACAATATTTTTTCTGCATTTTATGAATTCTGTATACTGGAGTTTGTTAAAGATTGACATGTTAGGTGATACTGTACAAAATTGTATTGACTACCTTTAGTGAAAATCAAAAGTAAAATTCATATGTATTTCCTTTTTACACTTCCATCTAATTTCTTGACAACTTGAATAAATTTCATAGAGCCTTTCTAACATGAACTATTGTTAATTTAACTGTTGCAATAATTAAGCTTTAAGAAGTATTGTTGGTATATTTATAATTTTAAGATGATCATGTTTGTTTCATACTGCTTATTTTTAGCTGTTCTATTGTCACTGTTACAGCTGAAGAACTTTACTAAATACTTGACATTACAAAATAACTTGCTGGGGTTGTCCTCTGTATACTGATGTTAAATAAAAATGTGTGATTGAACTGTAAATGTAGATAACTTTCAATAGTCCTTTCCACATTTGAGTTTTAATTTATCTTGCAGTCCTTAGGTGGTCTTATGCTATCATACTGTGCTGAACAAATGGCCACAATGAAAGCTGTTAACTTGCCATATTTTAAAATAAGAAGTTGATCGCATCCTGTAACCTGCTCTGAGTAAATGTTTCACTTCATCTCAAGACTATGCAGACGTTTTGATGTTTAAATCTTGCTGATAAGGTCATGTCTCATGATACTTTTTTTTTTTTTTTTTTTTAGGACTAGAGTAATGTGAAATAGAATACTTATCAAACCACTTATCAAACTTGTTTAAACTCAGATTCAGTAAAACGCGGACACGGATGTATCCAGATTCTCTCTGCCTACCTGTCAAATAGGAGCTGGGGCAGAGCGTTGTCATTCCTTCTAGGACTCTACAGGAGCTCTTTCCTCTGTGGACTCTGGTGCAGGGCATGTTCTTTATTCCAGCTTTAGATCTTGACATTTACCTACTGAATACTGAATTTGCAGCCGTGAGGATATGGCTCACTCAGATGATTCAAGCATGTTCTGTCTAGAAAAACTGTGGCTAGTCTAGAACTAAACTCGTCTGAACTAAAACTACACTAGTCTCAAACTTTGGCTGCAAAATTTCTTGGAACCAATTTAGGCGAAGACTTAAGACGTTGCCCTCCCATCTGAGCGGACTAGGGATTGCGTCACCCTTGCAGCAGTGGTTCTGTGTTAACTGATGGAGCCAAACAAGTGATATTTACTAAAGCGTTTCAAAGGCACTTTTGAGAAGTTTCAGTGAAAAAGTTAGTTAGTTTGGGCCCAGTCTGAGGTAGGACTGTGTTTGTCTCTTGGGCAAAAATACTCTGTAGACTAAAGCTGAGGAAATCATCTTTCTTATGTGAACTTGAGAACTTTCTGGTACTTCAGAAGGTATTGATTGACCACTATGATGGTCTATACATATAATATACATGTATATTTAAGAACAGGTGCCAGTGGAGGAACAAAATTAAATCCGTCCTGAAAGCTTCTGGGAACATCCAGTTACATCAAATGATGGAAGAACTGGATGGTCAAACCAGTTTCTCAACAGTCAGTGTGAGCATGAAACAAAACCAACTTCCACAAGTCCTGTGGTCATAGAAGATACTTTGGCAAAAGATGTCTTGGAACATGAAAGTGTCGTCTTGCTTGTCTTTATTTAATAACGTTGCACAAACTTCTCAAGGAAATAACTTGTATGGTCACATTATTTTCTGGGTTTTGAAGTTGGATTTTAGGTAGGTGCTGGTCAACCTTATCAAATTCATTTGGCTCATTTCTTCTCCTGCTAAGACCACACTTATTTTACAACTAACCCAAATGGGGTTGCCTTAAGTCATATGCTTTTCCCTGAGGTTTTCCCTGGTTTATCTCAATTTCATTATTTTCTAATCTGAAAATTTTAAATGTTACTGACTTTTATAGTTTGAGGAAGCTAGAGAAACAACCGTTCCTAAGCATGTGAGCCCTTACTACCTAAATGAAGCTTAAGGTCCTATTGCTCGAGCCAGATCAGGTTTCTGCTGGCAAAAGCCTTTTTTGCTTTTCCCAGCACACAAGTAGTTGCATCTTTAAATTATTTTTTTTTTCTCTTGGACATGCATATCTCCCATTTGCCAATCATATACTAGTCTTGAACTAATGTTGCCTAATACCACTAGACAGATTTTTAGTTGGTCTTAAGCATCTTAAGTTTGTCTGGCTTTCTAGCAGCCTTGACTTTTCTTTTTGTTGACAATGAGTAAAATGGTGATAAACTTCGGTTAGGACAAAAACTCCTGTATGTACACAGAAGAGAAGTTGCAAGTGAAACCTCCTTGATGCTACTACATGCTTTCACAAGATCTGGTGTCAAATGGTTTAAGCATTTATACTTTTCTGTAACACTGCTAGAACAAAATAAAAGCGGCGAACAGAAGACAAGTAGTACACTTAAAACTGTGTTAGTGAACACAGACTCTAAAGATAGGTATCAGCTTTGCTGTGTCCCCCTAAATCCCATACAAAATATTTCTCTGTAGTAGGTTATATGAATGTTCAGCATGTGCTTCCTTGCACTTTCTCAGTTAATTAATTTTATGACTCCATTAGAGATTAATATCTGATTTAGTGAGTATATGCAGTTCAGAGACTTATGCTAATAAATGCTGATTCATTTGGATAAGAAACTGTTGGGAGATTTTGTTCATGCAGATCTTAAAACCAATTCAGCTAATTTGACTACAGAATTTTAAACAAATGTGAAAAATCTCATTCTGTTTTGGCATATTATTATTGCTCAAATACTGTATTGGACCGTGGGCTCTTTTGTCAAGCAAAGGTCTCAGTCCAGATTTTTCAAGTTACTCCAGGAATATCACAGTTCTGGACAAGAATAAACTACCCCTAGAATATTCTTCAAATAATAAATTCCCATTATTTCATATACTGGCAATAGCAGAAACAGTTTAACAAATCAGTGCTATTTTTGTACGGGCATTTGTTAATTCAGCCTTTTTTTTTTATTGGTTTAATTGCATTAGTGAAGTGTACTACGAGACCTTTTTTTTTTTTTTACATTGGTTGGTTGTTACATTGGACCCTTTGCTTTGTTTTTTCTACCTTTCAATTTCAAAACAGAAAGTAGGAAAGACATGCGGAGTTCTGACATCCAGCAAGTTACCGAGAGTCAGCTGAGCTGTTTTATGAAGGAGCATGCTCTTGTCCAGGGCGAAGGCTGAGGGTGTGCCAAGAGTGTTGTGAAGTAGCACATAGGCATTAACTTCCCATATCCTGCTCATGTGTCCAGACTTGCAGTTCATTATCTAGATCAGTGAAGCTACACAGGGTTGCATCTTTGGCTCCAATTAATCCCATTCTAATTTACATGAAGAAAATATTAACTCAGTAGTTACTGATGGCTTTTTTTCTACTTAGTAGTGTCTTCCTGATTTTTTTTAAATATAGCAATTACACGCTGATCTTTCATAGAATTAGTTGCTGTTGTGAAACCTTGTGTTTCATATCTTCAGAAAAAAACCAAACTTTTGGCTAGAGCATATGTGGAATTTTTAAAAAAATACACCCCCCCTGCAATCTCATGAATTGTGAGGAGGGCGAGTCCTAACACTGCTGCAGGTCTTTCTGAACAGACCACAGCTAGGAGTGCCATGAACCTTGGGTGCAAATGACCTTACTGATCGTATTTGTTACGGCTTTTCATTCCTACCCATGCAAGCCTATTTTTACCAAATATGCAAAGTCCTGTGTGTTTTGGGAAGTCAGAGAATGCGTAGATGAACATGGAATAGCCCTAGCAACTAGTGCTGAAACAGTCTGTGTTCAATACTCTCACATTGCTAATTGATGTAAGAAAAACGACCCTGTCCTCTGCAAAAGCAGCACATTTCAGCCGTAGAGTATTCCATTGAGATGGCAGATGATGTAGCACCTACTTGGAGGACCCCCTCTGAGGTTGTGATGAAGATTGTTTTATCAAATTCCTGACTTGGGTCTCATAACTGTTCCATTTCCCACCCCCTGCTAGACCCACATGCTGACAAAATAATAAAAGACTACATTTATTTTTCAAAACTTTTTTGAACAGTCTCTTCATTTGTTTCTGCTGCTCGCTCAGTATGATCTGTTTGTTCTTAAACTTTAAGCTGATGTACTGTACCGCGTGGCAGATCCGCAGTTGTCGCATCTCAATTCTTCTGTGTTTTCTGTCATGGCTGTTAAACTGTGCAGCTTTGCTGTTGTGCTAATAAGTTGCTGCAGCTTTTGTTCAATCTTTTACCACCTGGTTGACTACACTGAGTGGTTTCATCACAGAAAGCACTGCAGTCTAATTTCTTTATTCTTTCTTTACAGGCAGGAGCTTTCTGTATTTTTTCATAACCTTATCCATCATATTATTCCAGAGAATACAATATAAATATTCTAGTCCCGCACCCTTTGTATTATAGATCAGACTCTTATAGGGTAACTTTTGTGTCAAAACTCTAATTTTTTTTGAGCCCTCACTTGCTTTTCTAATGTGGCTTTCTAAAGTTTCCCATGTTACACCTAACATACCTTCTTAAATGGCCTTGCTGAAAGGCTCTGATATAATGGCAAAATTCTGTAGAATCTTTTTTGTTACTCAGGACCCACCGAGAGCACTTGCCAATTCCGTAAAACTTCTGTGCCTAAAAAACGAATTCTTATTCTTCCTTTTCTTGTATGAACATCTAAGGTCTAAGATGTCTTCTGAAATTAAGTACTTGGAAGAACTCTCAAAATTTCTGATCTGTCCCACAGAAGTGAAGTTCGGGAATGGCCGTTGTAGCCTGGTCAAGTTTTAAGGCAGTACTCGCAAAGTTTTTGAAATGTCTGTCTGCAGTAGCACAAGGATATTGATCTTGAGATTCTTTCCACTTTGGTGTTCCTCTGGCTTGCCTGCTCAGAGTTGCAGAATTAATTCAGAGCAAGGGTTGAAATATAAGGAGTTCCTAGTATTCACTTACTCGGAGCCGCCTGCACTGCACTTCTGCTCTTTAAAGCAGGGAGTATTCACGGCCTGGGAGATGAAATCAGGACTGAGTGACTCCTTGTTCCTAGTCTTGGAACTTGAATTCCAGAGTGTCTGGTAGTTCACAGGGAACGAGGCACCACACTGAATTTCAGTATGTGCCGCCTGTTTCTAGAGGAGTTGTAGGAAAATGAATGACTCTTCATTTTGTTTCCCAACAATTGGTTGCCTTACAGTGTAAATCTGAGATTAGAATAGTGCTTATTTCTCTTCGTCTGTATAGCATGGTTATGAGCCTGTTGAAAAAGACTTCATATTATGCCATCCCTAGTACTTTCTATGTGCTTATAAAGCACATATTTGCATATGAACAGTTTGGATCACTGATTTAGTAAAGACTGAAAATAATACCTTTGGATGTCTTTTTCCAGGGTACTTGAAAGTTGCTTAGTGGATGTAATCTTCTGGCAAGAAAGACCTTCCAGTTGCTGCTGGATTTAATAGGCTTCTGAAGAATGCTTTGGTAATGAACTAGAGAGTTCTGATTCATCTTCATCGCTTTCCAACAAAACACTCTTGGTAAAAATTTTCCAAAGTGCTTCAGTAGCTTGTTTGCTCTAAAATTCTGTCTTTTTTCACTATCTATTCCTTAACTAATAACTAGGAAACTTTTTGTTCTTTTCTCATGAAATATGCAGTATCTTTGCACATCCTGAATGTCAAACAAGTTTAAAGACCAACCTACTTCAGGCTACCTCAGCAGTGTTTGAATCAGATAGCTACTACATAAACAAGTAAAAATAAAAAACCTGTTCTAGTTCCTGCAGGTGTGATCTATGGAGGGCACCAAATTAAGCGCCACATACTTCATTATCTATAAATGTAATATAAAATGTGTGCAGGTGTATATACACGCATCCACACACATACAGTCTGCTTTAAATCCTACAAATGTGTCCAGATTCATAATGTGTCTGAACTGGTAGATTAGATGGTTTTTAAAAGGAAGGGCTATGGTTTTAGTAGAAACTTGATGACTTGAATCCAGCCAGTCCAGCCCTCCTTCCGCCTCCTCTGTCTATGGTCAGGGTTTTCTTCCATCAGTCATGACTTTTCGGTTCTTGGGCTAAGCAAGAAAGAGCTCCTGTAGATTCTGAAGATGTGACCTAATTCTACATTCTGCGCTAATTGCTGCCTGAGCTTTGTCTAGTTTGATGGATCTGAGTCATAGGATCTTAATTTTGAGGTAAGAACCTAAGCTGGTAGCTGTTCAGAGGAATTGCTACAAGTGCATTTATCATGCCTACATAGTAAGGAGTTGCACAGTGATACTCACTGGTGTGCTTCCAGCTTAGCTGCCATTGTGCTCCTCAGCCTGCTGGCACTCGTTATAACTAAATCATGACCTTGCAAGAAGACTAAATTGTATTTTGATATTAAGCTTTTCCTAAATAAGTCTGATATACGGTTACTTGTATGTGAATGATGAAAAGGGGCTACTATACATAAATCTGAAATGGAGTCTGTCCATTGATATCTATCTGTAAGGTGTAGTTGCCTTAATCTGGAACGGTAGCCTCTGTCTCGCAAGGGGTGCTGTGCAGTTGCAGGATTATGTCTGAAATGAAGTAAGTCTCACTTTATTTGAATGGTGATGTAGTTAAATGAGCTGGTAAAAAGTTTTCCTGAATGCAAGCTTAAATTGTAATGGGAAATTTTTACTGAACTCTTGCTCAGTGTTTCATTCTCTTTTAAAATTACCAAAATAAATATTTGGTTAGATAATCTATTTTTCTATTCAAAGCTTGTAATATTCAATAGCATATAAGAGATTGAGCGTTTCCCTGTATCAGGTTAGCTGTCAAAGTTGTTGATACTGGCATAGGTTTGTTTGTTGCTACCCTAATAAAATGCTGATCACTTTTTTGGTGTATGATTTTTAAAGTTTCACAGTTCACAATGACTCAAAATGCAAGGTAGATTAAATCAAATGCTGGGATCCGATTCATCGTGTGTCTTAAATGCACACACTTTCTTACTTACTGAAAGCTCTTTTGTATGCTGCTTGACTGATACAATAGTGGCTTAGATTCTTTTGTAGGAAAGAAGGTGCTGATGTCTAAAGTAAGCAAGTGGTGGTGAAAATAAATTGTAATCATTGTAGCTTCAGGCTAAGAACTTTATAAAATTCATGTCAGGTTCTCTTGCTGGATTAATGTAAACTGCTTTGTTTGCAGGGTTTATTGTCATCCCAAAACCAGGCCAATTCTCCAAGTGGAACTGTAGTATAGCCATCACACTACTGCTAGCAAATCTCTGAACGCAGGACAAGAAGTAATGACAGTGGAACCAGGAGCTGTTCTTCAGGCAAAGAGCATCACAAATTATAATGTGGCAGAGTGTAAACATGGAATTATGTGAATCACATAGTAATCTGCAAAGGAATAATGTAATGAGTTCTTATTACAGCTAATACTGCTAGGCTGCTCACCCAAGGAAGAGTTTTCATTTAAAAAAAAAAAAAAGCTTCCTTTGGTGCTGCAGGAAAAAAATAGTAACATTTTTGGTTTTCTTTATACTTTTCAAGTCCAGTGTAATTTAATCTCTCTCTATAAATATATAAATAAAAGATACATATATATAGTGTAAAATAAAGTATGTTTCTTAAATTCAAGTAAGTTCAATGGTTAAACTAGTACTTCACCATTGTTTATTTTGCACTGATTTTTTTAACCAGAGATGGCTAGAAGACAGCCTGGAATGCACTCATGGAAAATGAAAGTCATTACTTTCTGGCTTCAAAATGTTATTCAGGAAGATGGATGCTGCAATCATAGATTTTTAAAACAAAATTGTTTTGCACTTAAATAGTTTAATGCTAATAGAGAATTACTTTAAAATTGGTGTCCAGACACCAGAAAAACTATGTTGTGGAGAAAAGATCCTTTGTATCTATTAAACATTTATTTTAATATTGTTGTTTCCAACTGCAATCGGCTCTGTATTATATGTATAAATAATGTAATTCAGTGATGGGGGATGGGCGTAACGGATCATTACACTAGAAATTCTCATTCATTTAAGAAAGTGATATTTCTAATTCAGAAAATACATATTAAAATATCTTGAATATGCATTTTTGTTTACTTTCTGTTCAAATTTGATCACTTTTAATGTAATCAATCCTTTGTTGAATTAAATGTTTGGTACAGAAATACCATCTAAACTTTGTAGAACAAATTCCTTTCAAAGGTATCTCATCTAGAACATTGCTTCATATTTAATATAGTTGAATTTCAATTGGGAAAGTGAAATAACATTGTTCTGTTCTCGTTCTTAATGGTTTATCTCTAAATACATCATACAGCGGATATCTGGCAGACAGACAGCTTTGTGGGGTAAGGATTTTGTAATCCCATAGTCCTGTATATTTGTCTTGGGAGTTGTGAAGTGAAAGATCCAGCAGTAGTAGATGTACACGCTTTCTGACTTGGCAATCTAAAATTAGGTCAACAGATTGGAGTAGATGCGTTTCTGAGACAACTTGTTTGTCTTACCTCAGGCACCTCATTTATAATTCAACGCTCTTATACTGATAAGCGTTATGGAGATAGACATATCCATGTATTTGTATAGTGTAATGCTGCTTGTCTGAACACACATTACTTTTAATCAGTCAGCAACAGAACACTTAAATTACTTCCAGTAGTTGCAAAGATTAAAAAATCCCCCAAGAGATGTTGCTCCGTGTCAAGCCCCAGAATGACAGAAGACAGATGTATGTGCCACATCTTTCCCTTTATCCTATGTAGCAATATTCGCAATTAGGCTTTTGCTGAATCTTGCAGCCGGGCGGCAGGCAGGCAGAGTGGAACGGCGGCCGCTAGCCTGGGAACGCAGAACGCTCCTGAGTACGCACACGCTGTATCTGAGGGCACACAGTAATGTCCTTCCTGTTCTCCAACAATAAAACTGGGTAGAATTTTTTAAATTGCAAGTAAACTTTAGACATAGAAAAGTTAATTTTTTTCAGGAAATGAATGAAAATTTGAGGAGAAACAACTGCAGTAGCTACTTGTAACTAAGTCTTATTCTTGTAATGCAGCTAGCATGTAGAAAACTGCCAGATACATTTATAAGCTGGCAATTAGATTGTCTACTTTATTAAAGATGGAGCTGTACTTTACAATTCTTATCTACTTATGTTCTTCTAAAATATGAGGAAAATACCGAAACTGAGCAGGATTATTGTTCAGAAGTTTTGTTTTATTAACATAGTGGGTTTAACTGTTAAAATACAGATAAACCTCATCACTGAAAACTAGTGTAGTTATCTCCCTGCAGACTTCTTTTATTTAAGTGCGTGCTTTATACGGTCTGAGTCAAAATGAAACAGTTGAGAAAATATGTAATAACTTTAGAAGACTTTTTTCCTTCAGCTGGAAAACTACAAAACCAGTATGGAAAGGACGGTAGTGTCCAACATTAGGGTAATAATAGCAGCTACTTGCATATGCATTTGCAGAGTATGTCCCTACTACAAATCACAGTTCAACAGCATCCAAGGAATGTATGTGGTTTTTCTTTTTTCAGCCTCTTCTTTACTACTAGGCAGTCATCTAGAAGCTTGAACTGCCCATCCCACCCTTTACTCCATATGGAAAAAAATTATTTTAGGAAGAAAAGGGATACTAATAACTTACCTGGAAAGAATGGAGAGCTCTACTATAGATACAGCTCTTAATAAATAACTTTTTCCTACTATGTGAAAAAAAAATTGAAAAGTGAGTGGAACACAGATCATCTCAGTATGAAATTTTAGCTGGAAGAATGAGGGTAGAAACAATACTTGCCAGTTTGTAGTTTAAAGTTGAGTGTATTTTAACTATAAAGCAGGTGGGGAAACTCAAGTTTGCCTACTAATCCAACAGCCAGAGGAGTGTAAGCTGTCTCCAGAGGTGTAACGGCAAAGAACTTGTTATGAAATAAATACCCATGAAGCACCCTATGTGCCAAACTGTGTAAGATCCACCTGAAAGCGTAAAATAAATGAAGAAAACGTTCCAATGTGGCCCTTTGCTTCAAATTTCCAATTTTCATGGCAAGAACAATCTGCTGAATGTGAAATTGCCTTCTTCATTATAACAGCCTGACAGTCCCAGATACAGAGTACGTGAGAGAGCATTGCTGGTAACATACAAGATAGTACTCGGATAGCCTTTTCTCTCCAAGTTAAAACTTACCAAAAATTCTGACTTCATCTTTTTAAAAAAAAACACTTTCCTGGTGTATGAATAATTACCTACCTGTTATATTAATTATAGAAGCAAACAGTTGCAATAACACTTTTGAAAACAGGAAAGTATCTTGTGCATACGTGATCTGAGGGATTTTTTTTTTTTTTTGGTTGAAATGTTTAAATATTTTAACTTCAGCGTCTGTGGTTTGAGGTTTCCAGAAAAAGATTATGGGAAGCTCCCAACACAATTAACATATCTCCATCTGGAACGTACTCTTGATCATATGAGTGTTGGCCTACTGTATAATGCTAGGTAAGAGAGCTCTGAGCCTGAATGATCAGTCAAATGTGGGTAGTAGGATTTGTCTTTTTTTTTTTTTTTAAATCTTGTAAGAAATTAATAACTGCGGAGAGCAAGATCCCTCAGATACAATAAGTTACCTATTTTTAGACCATCATTTTTACTGCTGCACACCATGCTCAACTCCAAATATATTAGCACCACGCAACTCACCATCTTCCTCTCTGGAAAAAACACTGGATAAGCTCATGGCACCTTTTGCTCAGAGTTTGAAAGGTAAGAAGTCAGAGGTTACTGTTACACTGTGTTGCCTGTAGAGCTGCAGTCCTTAATTCCACTTCCTAAGCTTAGCATCACACCCTTCTTTTATATATAAATATATATAAACCTATGCTAGGTTTATATAATTTATTTTATATATGTATAAACCTATGCTAGGTATTCAAACAAATATTAGATTGCCTTATTGTTGAAGTTCTCTATCTGTTTTATCAGTATGAGCTGCTAACATGAAAGCATGACGAAGTGGGGAGATGACTAACTGTAACAGAGCAGTAAACTCAGCCAGTCACTCTGTCTTTATGTACCCCCTGCTGCACTTTGAGATTGGTCAGGGGCGTATTTGCTGCTTAGAACTGCAGGAAAGACAGCATCCGTCCAGTATGAGTTTCAATAAAGTGAGAAAGAGCAGTTAGCTATACCATTATGTTCTGCTGTTTAATTCTTCCTTTATTATGATGTTCTCACTCTACTAGTGTAGAATGCTTCCTCCACTAAAACTCTGCTTATGTATTTGTTCAATCTTATGTATTTGTTCAATTGACGAGTAGCAGCAATGCAGGTTTCTCTGCAGAGCCTTGTTCATGTGCTGTAGGTTTATTTTAGAAGAATTCTTGCCAGGGCTGGGATGTTTTTCCATTCTTGCTACTGAGATTCTGAAAGTTTGCTATGAAGAAATGGAATAAAATGAGCAAAGGTACAGTAGGCCACGATGCAGGTGCAAGATATTCAACTTGGACACTCAAATTTGAATCAACACCAAAAAATGATTCCCATGGTATGCACCACAAATGTTTAGCCTGCTAATATTTTCACATTTAAAAAAACTCTGCTAGTAAATGTCATGTTGATCCTCAGTACAGTATATGAAAATAATACCTTCTTCAAAACATGAAGATAAACATAAGATAAACAGGTGCTTTTAAGCAGTTGATCTCAAAAGTATCATCAAGAACTTGAGTCTCATGAGCTTCCCCACATTGAAAAGCTACAATGTGGAATTTGGGCGTGCTTGCAGTTCTCCAGCAGCTGAATGGCAGAACAAGGAATAGGATCTAACGCAGTCACAACAGAATCCTGCAGGTGTTGAGATGCCACTTCTTAAAAAAACAACCAACCAACCAAACACAACAAAAAAGCTACCTACTGGAAAGCCTCTAATAGAGTGAGAAGAATCATTATTTTCACAAATGCATAGCCTAATAAAATCTCAGAAGGAGAGCTGAGAGCATAATGGGCGTAACTTTTATTCTAGATGACTAGTATTTTTATAAAATCTTTACGTTAACGTGTATTTTACTGTATTGTTTGAGCTGCATCATAACTGATTAGAATAAATAGTTTGTCTGGATTTAGAGCATCAATCTCAAATTGGTGCTTAAGGGTTGGCTTAGTAACTTTAACCTGATCTGCAACCGAGTGCATTTTTTTGTAGTGCCTCATGCGCAGCAGTGATTTCTAATACAACATGGGCCTTGCCTGCCTTATTGCTTGGGTTTCACTTTTTTGTTGCACAGAAAATTCTGAACAGCAGCAGCAGTCCCAGAGGTGTTTGGTTACTGGAAAGAGAGCTGATCACTTCCCAATTATGAGCAGAGTAACTTTTACAACTATTAAAAAACCAAAAAAAGTTATTTGCAAAACCTGTCTTGCATGCATACTGGTAGGCAGAAGATTTTTAAACCCCCAGCTAAGTATGACTTGCACAAACTCATTTGTTTTTTAAATAGCAAAACTGTTTCGTAACACATCACCAAATTTAAGTATTGCAAATTAATTACTGCAAATTTTTAAGAGATCTCAGGAGTTTTAAAATCAATGGTATCAAATTGCAATAACTACTCTTTCCAAGTAAGCTAAAAATGCTGCCTTTTAACTCTGACCTTTTATAGCACTAGGAAACGGTAACATTATATTAAATTGTTACTGGTGATCTGTGTGCAAAGTTTCTGAAACGTGATAAGCTATATGCCTTTACTGCTCTTTTAAGCAACTAGCTGCAATATCAGTACTGTTAGAACTTTTGATTAATTTTAAGATCAATGGCTTGAAGAAAACTATGACTCAATTTTATTTGCTTTTGAATCAGATAAAAAGTTGCTTTAGCTTTTAGCTAGATTATAGTTATATAAAAATATTCAGCAGTTACAGAAACTGCATCAAAATCAAGTATCTCTCATGACTGCATAATCTGCACATTCTCAATAAAACTTGAGGTTGAATACAGGAGGTGAATACTTTCCAGAGCTGACTGAAAAATAAAAAATTTTTACACCTAAAAAATATACAAAAGTTAGCTGTCATTTATAATATAATATGAAAACATATTTTGTAGATAACATTCCATTCCTAATACTGAAGCTCAAAGAATCCTTTCACGTTATTTTTAACCAACCTCCTCCTCCATCAGGTTCTAAAAGGAAAAAATACTTAGAAAGTTCAATACAGAGCGCTCTCTAAGCTCTGCCAGGACAATGCTTTAATTAAATGTTGATACTCTTCAGGAAGAGAACCTACCAAAATGGTAGGTAAGCAGCCCTCATAACCTTGTGGGGTTTTCCTACAAATTGCCAGAGAAACACAAAATAAGGCACTGGTGTTCTTGTTAGATCTCTAACAACGGAAGCATGATGGGGTCTCCCTCACTGCATAGTCGTGCTTTTCCTCACACTCCAAATACTTTACAAGGTGGCCAGTAACCTCCTCCTCCTCATTCTATAGCAGGTAAGTGGAAATGTTTCGGGGAAGACTTCAGTGCCTTCTGTTTCTCAGACTGTTGAGGAAACAACAGAAGTTTGAAATACGCTCTGTAAAACACATTTTGCTATTAACTTTAATGAGCAAGTTAGAGTCTGTACCTTGATATTTGATCCAATAAATCTAGCAGACTGTAACACAGGGGTTTCACCACTTTCCTTAGGTGCCCAGAAAACTGAATGCAATGTAGGAGTAGGACAGGAAGTCAATGTGGCTACTCCAGAAAGATTTAATTTTGGTAATTCCTCCACCAGAAGGTCCATATTCTTCTTTTGTTTTTTTCCTGGACTTTCCTAAGACAATGCTTTTAAAATAAATAAACAAGATTCAGTTTCTTTCTGAGAACGTCTTAAGGAATGAAATTAAAAGAGAAAATCCAAATAATCAGAAAAAAAACCCAACCAAACAAATACTACTTCAGCTAATTCTTTTTAAAAAATTACTGCCTTACTTGATGTTTCTTGCAATTTTTCCTGAAGGAACTTCTTACAAAGCCTACATTGATGAACCCCAGAACTAAATTGGTGGAAAAAGTGGCTGCTCCTGTGGAAGGAGAGTTCATGCTTTCAAGGTTAAATGCACAGCAGAAAATAATGTATAATTTTTGCTACTGTAATTTGATTTTTTGAGAAAAACCTGTATTTGAGAGTTTTTCAGGTAGTACTAACTTCTGTCTCACCTTGCAGATATAGCAAACCCTTAAGAGTGAATATGATGTTGAGTATTTTTCACACAGCTTGAATATAAACAAAGTTTTAGTTTGTCAGAATTTTTAATCAGATTTTAATTTTTTGATTTCCAGTGTCAAATACAAGTTTAGGATTTTCCCAGATATCATCTAAATACAGGATAATTAAGTTTAAAAAAATTTTTATTTGCTCAAAATGTAGACCGAAGGCCTGAAAAGGCAAAAGCACACTTTCTGTCTCTGCTACAACTTCATCTGTAAAACTCTTTAACTCAAAGGCAGACAGCAAAAAGAGGAGGAGGATATTTTTTTTTTTTTTAAATGTGGAACTGACCCTTTAAGTAATAGCAACTATGACTATGACAAGAGTCTACTGAAGGGATTACGTGGTATCACAGCTTCTAAATTCTAAAAGTCATGTGTTTCAGGGCTTCAGGGGGAGGGGGAGAACTGCATCAGACCAAATAAAGATCAGTGCTTAGGCAGACTGAATAAAACCAAGTAATCAGCTTAAGTAAAACATTTGTGTCTAGCTAATAAGCTCAGTGCCACAAATTACTTTCTCTAAATGGGCTGACAATTCTTCCACTTAAATATTAACTGTCTTTGACTTTCCTTTGAAATTTGCCACAAATGAGAGATACTTGCCCTGTTGTATTTCCTAATAATCTTAATTTTTTGTGCATGGCCAAAGCTTGCGTATCAGCTGCCCTAAAAAGTTTGGGAAAAAAGAAAAAAAGAGAAAAACATCGGTTGTGCTTTAGGTGAAGTTTGGACTCAATGCAAAGAATTATGTTGACTGAATTATGTTCATTGTATTGCAAGCTAAGTACTAGCACTGTAAGCAAACTTCATTTCAGTCCACTTTAAATAATAAGCACATAGCACTCCCCCCACTTTTTAATTTTAGTCTTCAAGACTGAAGTGATTTGAAGTCACTTGCCAGAGTCCTTGAAAATAAGGGTGCTGTAATGCTTGATGGGCAGCAATTCTCTCATCAGGATCATAGTTTATCATTGCATACAGGAGAGAGAAGCCTTTGGGATACAAATTGTGCACAAGAGGAGGTATTCCTTTTCCTTTTTTAAAGGGGAAATCAAAACTTGCAATTCTTGACCTGTGTTAAGCAAGTTGAGAACAAACAGTTATTCATGCATATTCAGAGAGAATTACAATTTACTGCAAAAAATTATTCTCATCTGATTTAGGTAATCATTTATTAGGGACAAGTAAGTGATACTTGGGAAAAACAATGTTTTCTTTCCTAGCAAGTTATGTCATTGGCCTTAAAGACACTATGGAAATAAAAGGCCAAATAAGATCGATACAGGCTCAGATTTCCTCTGCTCTGCCTACAAGGCTCATGAATGTGTGACTGTTTCTGGGCAGGGACAGAAGACACTGCTCTTTGGTCAGCAGCCATCACAACAGAATTAGATTTTTGTGGTGGTTCCCTGAGCAGAAATTGCACACAGTTGTACAGTTATATTGTGGATATTTAAACAGCGAGACTAGTAACTATGGGAGTGCATACTTACTGCTTGAACTTCTTGAGAGTTTTGTTAGCAGGAGTGCCTATAACATCATGGATTTTTGAAATTTGGTCCAGCTCATTAGATCCAGGAAAGAGAGGCTGAAAACTGCAAGGTAAGAGATGGTATTAGCACTAGAGAAGACACAATTAAACTAGTTTAAGTGGCATAGCTGCCACTTCGGCTAAAAAATTTTCATTTACGAGGAAGATACATTTTAGAATTATTCATTTGTGGACAGTTTAATACCAACCAACAACTGAAGGATAACATGTGAGCAGCAGATCAATACAACTGCATGTTTGGATGGAAAGAGTAGTTTGGGTTATTAAACGGAAACCTGTAGTTGCCCTCTCCTCACAGGCTTGGGGTAAAATATGTAAAGAGAACATCCCTCCGCGTGAAAGGCAATGGATATGGGATTGTGTTTTCTTCTAGTGAAGTGGCAGATCCCAGAAGACAACGTGTTTTCCTCATTTTAAGACAGCAGCAGTCCCTCTTGCTATGTATGCACATAGAAATACATATTTATAAGAAGTGTTCCATTCCTAACACACAAGTTCTTTGCAAGCAGCAATACTGGAAAGATGCTAATTTGAACTGCGTTCCTGAGCTTGATCCTCAATATAAAACTTGCAGAGTCCTTGAAAACACTGTTATCACAACAGAGCAAGGTGACTTAACGAGTTAGGTCCACTAACATTTGTTTCTTGCACATGTTGCTTTTTTCCATATTAGCAGAACATCTCCTTGGGCTTATAATTTAAGAAACACTTCAGTAGCACCACATGATTCTTGAAAGCAAAACGCTCAGCCCTCTTTGTAGACAGGGGAAACTTCTTTTAACTGTTTGCAAATTCAATCAAACAGCTGGCTGCACGCTTCTCTGAATGTCTCCATAAAGCTTTCAGCAGAGCAAGGAGAGAACAGAGATCTGACTCATGTTATGCAGCTATATCAGGACAAGCAGTTGGGAGTAGCTTTTGTGTGAACTACAAAAATGTGCTGTCTCTAAATGTAAAACTGTAACACAGTGAAGAGCAACTGTGCAATCCACAAAAAAATGTAATCCAGGAACCATGATTTATAAGAAACAGAAAGAGGGAGACCAAGATTTGAAAGATAAGCATGGCTGAGTAAAAGACTAAAAATTCTTGCACAATGTGGTGTAAAGCATAAAGGCTTACACAGATGTTCAACAGCAAAAACTGCACGATGCACTTAAAAAGAAACAAACCTGTCCATAACTTCCTTTAGCTTGGCAAGACTGTACCTTTTTTAATTCAATAATTTCCAATAGACATCCCTCATTTCTCTCTGAACACATCTGTCAGGTCTCTGAGAATGTGCAGTGGTTACAAAGAATGAAATTTGTTACATTAAGCTAAAATTACAAGGAAATATCTTTAAGTTTTTTTGCCCTAAGAAAACTTAAGTTTGCAGCGTGTAATTTTCTTGCCAAACTTCAAAGCCCACCTGATTCAAATTGAAAACCAAAACCACGGCATTTTTAAAGCTTTTGGTCCTAATTTACTTTGCAAGAGAACTGCCACATTTGGGATTTTTCTGTTAACAGTTTTCTGACCGAAGTAGAACTGTTTCTACAAGTTAGCAGGCAAAGCATAAGGGTTGTCATTTAATGTGATGGTGATGGCAGCAGCTGCACTTGCCATGTGGAGGAGGAGGAAAGAAGCAAAGCAAATGTTATCACTCCTGGTTGCATATCAGAGACAGCAGTGTGGGAGGAGAATAAAGAAGAACTGCTGCTGTTGCTAGGGCACAAAGATACTGGAGAAATACTCATGGTGGTTATTTTTCCTTTTTTCTTGAAGACCAGTGACAAATTTTTGGAGTTATAGTTTCATCATCATCAAAAAGCTTAAAGGACTTTAATCCGGGTTTTCCTGAACTCTTCCTTCATCAGAATCTGACTTCAAAATATTCCAGGACATAAGGTCCTGGCATAAGGGTCTTAAACACACTACATTATAAATCAAAGTAGTAAATCAGAGGGAGCATCTTCTCTAATCTCCTCTGTTTTTGCAGAATAGTAAGTCAAAAAAATAGAGAAAAATTTTACCATCAAGTGCATTAACAAGATTGAGGATAGTCAGTGATGCTCATGAGAGGAAATGAGCCATACTCTATTCAGAGACAAAGCAGAGAAAATAGATTTTTACCAAACTCAAATATGAAGCCAGTGGGGGGAGGGGAACAAACAACAAAACAACCAACTGTTCAAAAATGTTATTTTCCTTATAAATAATTTTTTGTTGGTACTATGTTCTCTTGAACATCCCACTGCTTTATTACTAACCTGCCATAGGGTGAAGAGACAGGACAGGATTACTGCCTCATGAACCCTGCAGTCTAATCACAGAAGCAGCTTCCACAAAACCACGGAAACAAAGATCATATTACCCATACCACGTGCTCCTTATTTGAGTTATTTACCTTTGATTTTCTTGATTAATAATAAGCAAAATCCTCCACTGAACACCGTACCTTGTGATTTCATAGAAAACACAGCCAGCACTCCACATACCAATTTTGTAACTATAGTAGCTATTTGTAAGTAAGCATTCAGGTGCTCAGTACCAGCGTGTGGAGATATATTCCATATGTGGCTGCTTAGAATAGATACTCCTACAAGATCCAGTATCTCCTAACTTCAGGGTATTCTGCTGCAAAAATAAATAAAGTATTTTGACAAATGAGAAACACTGAAATATTCAAGCAAAGATTTTCCTTAAATGTGTGAAGTAGTCATCATAAAAGAAATCACAGATTACTTTAAGAATAAACTTGCAGAAATCCCAGGGGTAGTATTGTAGCAGTAAAACTGCATTTAAATAGCAAGTAGCTCCAGGCTTGAAGATATCTGTGTCCCATAATATGTACAAATACCATTCTGTACATCATTAAAAGAAAGACCTGAGTTAACTGAAAAGCATATGGACTATTACTGAAGGGAAGACTGCTAAATAGGACATCTGGATTAAGTTATTTTCTTAGAGTTCTTGTGTTTAGCAGTGATATAATAGGTGGCTTTGGCTTCTCTTTGTAACGGCTTCTCCTGTAGACTTCTAAGACTTAAAGAAAAATTTATCTCCAGAAAATAAGATTTCATAAACTGAATTTTGAAATCCTTGCTTTTCAGACATTAGCAAAATAACATTCTGAAACTGTCAGGAGAATAGATTTCAATGAAGAAATCTTCTGAAAGCTAATACCTTCTGCTCTCTTTTGTATGAATAACTTCCACTAAACGTAGGAATTGAATGTAGAAAAAAAGAGATGCAGAACTGAACCCTACCGCTTATTTCTAGGTTAACACAGAAAGGAAAATATATATTAATAGAAGATAAAGAACAGGTTTTTAGATTGGAGTGAACACATGCAGGCTGTAATGCATCTGATTCATTTCAGGTTTTAGCCAATAACAAACTTGCTTGTTCATTCCTCTAGATCAGGAATACGGTATTAGAGGTAACTGGCTATATATTTTTTAAAAACTGTACTTTTATTCATGAAGAAACATTACCTTCTCAGAGTAAAGTGAAAAATACTGATGTACTTCACTTTCAGTTAAATATTCTCACATAAAATTAATTACCTTTATTAATATGTTTTCTGGTTTCACACCTCTGTGAAATATCCCATTTCTGTACCAATATAAACACACCAGAGAGAATAGTTCTGTGAAAAGATAAACATTATCAGTGCTTCCAGTTATTTGTACAAAAATACTTAAAGAAACTAACACTTTCTTCAAACTTATCAACAGCATAGTAAAAAACCTGCATTTTGCCACCACGGTGAGACACCAGGTACAGGTATGGGAACGGGGAAATGGCAGGTCCCAGGAGGGGAGGCCAGGCTCTCTGCTTTTGCTCTCAGCAGGGTTACCAAAGGATTGCAAGGGCCACCCCCTCCCAGGAGGGCTTCCTGCAGCGGGTGCTGGAGCTCCTTCGGGGTGCTGGCAGCAGCATGGGCTGCCTGCCTCCTGCCTTCCAGGGCCCTGCTATAGGCAAAGATGCACGTGGGCAATGGCCTTTTTACTCCCTGCAGCGGTCTGCCGCCCCAGACAATTGTATGTCTCTACTTAGAGATGACCCTGAAATAAATGTATGATACATTTACTGTAAAGCTGTTGCTGAACCAGTTCTCTTACCTAGGTATGTAATCAAGAGATTTGCATAACTGGTACACGTAGTTCTTAATTTTTTTTTCAGGTAATGGCTTTCTCCTTCCTAGAATTAAATTTCAAGTTGTGCAAGTCCTTTTTAGCAAACAACAGAATACAAAAAAATTACTCTTCAGCTTCCAATAGTGCATTGATACTACCTTTTTCAATTATACTATTTCTGTCATTTATAGCTAGCTTTGTAATCCATTTTCCACTCGATTTCAGACATAATTTAGATTTCAGTGTGCACCAGAATAGCTCAGCTAACAACTGTCAATTCAATAGTCTGTAATCTGCCTTAGCTTTTACTACATGTTTTTCTTGCAGTATCAGTCTCCCAGGTTCTAACAGAACTGCAATATTTCGCTTCTAAACATCTAATTTCCTCTCTAAACAAATAACTGCCCTTAAGGTTCAAGATTCATATCAATCACCTCAAATTACCGCAATGCTTAAATGATTGTGATTCACATTTGACTTGCAAATTAAAGGTTAACCTATGTAGTTTAGCTTGCTATTGCTGTTGCACAATAATGACAGTTATAAAATTTATCTATTTTTCAGAGCCATTCAGTAACTACTCAGCTTTTTTCTTTCATAGGCTCCAAAGGCCTTTTAAGCTTGCTGTAATGCCTTTATGTAACGCTGCAATGTCATCAACGGAGGCAGAAATGATTGCAGTTTTGAAAAACAAAGCAGGTACTGATCCGCCTGATGACAGTAGTATGAGTAATTGGCTGGGGAGGAGGAGGGAGATTATCAGGACACTAACTCATTGAGGCTGCAAGTCCTAGCAGGCAGCGGGACTTGTGTTCCTAACTGATTACAGCACTCCTCCAGTCAGCCACATAATCCACTGAGCAGGATTAGATAACAAAGCACTTGAAACGGAGTGCCATTTACATCAGGAATTGTAGTATTATCACTCCAGTAGAGATAAATGGTATTTTCAACATCAGGATTTTTGCCATTTGTAGTAGAAAAGGTTTTATAAAATGCAGCTATTCAAATCAACTCAGATTATTATTAGTATTTAAAAAATTAGGCCCTCATGAAAAGAAGTCATGCTCAATTGTTTTTTCATTACAGGTCACTAGTAAATTCTGGAGCAGATGCTTTTCTACTTCCAGATTTATCATTAGAGAAACCTTATTTGGAAGTAATGATGAAGCGAATCATAAGGTGGCAGCACTTGAGGCTACGATCGTTTTCGCTTAAGGTATCTTCCCCACCTCTCTCTGAGCCATATTTTTTTCATCGCTTTAAATGACCAAACTGTCCTTGATTAAACAAAAGGCAAGACTGTTTTTCAGTTATTAAATGACCTGTGATACCACTATAAATTAATACCAAGAGAATTATGACTTTGTGTAAAGACAAATAGCCTTGTCTTGATTGAAATAACATGAATCTGTCAGTTTATTAAGGAAAAAACCAAAAGGATCAACTTTCCACATTAGCAGCATTACAGTGAACTGTTCTCCTAATTACAGAAGTCTCCATACACCTTGTTAAATTAGAAATTCATTTTCAGTCAACCCCTGCTTCAAGTTTTAATTCATTACAAAATTTCGTACAAACCATGCTTGCCTCTAAATTTTTCTAAATAGGGCTTTTTTAAATTGTTCTGCACCTCTATTAAACTTAATTTTGCAAGATACAGAGTAGTCAGGAAATGACAAGCATTCGCATTACTATACACGGTAGAAATTTACAAAAGACTACAAATCATCTGAAATGTAACTACTTTTGTACACTCTGAAAACTTTCGTGACAGAGCATCGCTAATGAGCAATTTAATTGTTCTACAAATTAGTAATGCACTCCTTCAAATCACAATGCTGAAAATTCAAAAGGAGGTCCTTCTACTTGCCATTGTTATCTAGATATCCTCAGTCAGTAAGTGTTCTGGCTCAGAACTAAGATTAATTTGCCAATTTAATTACGTACTTGGAATCTTTGCCATATTTATTGCTTGAAATGACTGCCACGTTACATTTCTTGATTTTGCAATAAGCCACAAGTAGAGCTGTTTGGGGGAGAAAACAAATAAAAAACTATTTCTGCCCCATAGGAAATTGTGGTGTCGACACATCTACTTTGAAACACCAAAATTAATTTCTGAAAAATGCAAAACACTTGACACAAATGAAATACTTTAATACTTCAAAATATCACAATACTTTTTTTTATTTATTATAATCTCCATAGGAATCTGTTGTTCATTTTACCATTTTATTCTATGATTTAACAAGCTCCACCCCATGTGCCACCACCTTATACAAGGTGAAAAAAAGACATTGTATCATGGGAAACACAATCCAGACACAAAATCCAGGCCATAAAGAAGAACCAGCAATTTATAGAAGTCCAGGTAGACCCAGATTAATGTTCAGATAACCCCTAACTGCAGCATTACAATTGAACACAGATTTCATTTTTAACTGATTCACCATGCCATACAAAAGGAGGTTTTTAAAACTAAGTGGTAGGAAAACAACCTTCTTATGGAAAACTTGAATTTGATAAAAACTGTATTTTAAAATAAAAAAACCACAGCAGAACATACTGAAACTATTAGACTAATTTCCATCTGTATACAATGCTTAATACAGCAGGCTTTTTCACATGAAAAGAATGAGAGAAACACTGAGAGAAACACTGAGAAATGTAATGAAATTAAAGCAAATACTCTGTGGTAAAAAAAAAAAAAAGACAGTTAAAGAACACCCTGATTTTTCATAACTGAAGTACAGTACCTTTCCTGAAAGGAAAAGATGCAGGATTGTTTTTAATGCACTGGACTAACTTATGAATGAAGACTCCTTCCTATATGCTATTACCCTGACTTTACAACTTAAAAAAATTATCCTGGAAAAATAAAATGTCTTATTAAAACCAGCAAATACTAATGTCTGCTTCAGTGATCAGCAGACAACTGTATTTTAATCTCAAATTTTTATCTAGGTCAGGAACAGGGTTACTCCTTTTGTTAAGAGACCTGAATACTCAGTGTCACTAATGTAATGTTTCGGAGCAAGTCTTTTATCTATTCTGTTACACTGAATGACAGTTGCATGCTCGGTTATTTAAATGAATCTCCCAACTGTTAAGACATTACAAATTTTTAATTATTCAGAAAAAAAATCCTCTTTTAATATTGAATTGTAAGTAAGTGCCCCTTCATTTGCTCTATCCAACTCCTTTGGTGTCTATATGAGATCTGGTTTTAAATCAGCATTTGTTCTAAACTTTCTTGTAGGAACTCTTCCTTAAGCTTTATGGTCTCCAAAATGCTTTGACAAACAGCTCCAGAATTTTTAAATATAGGAAGTTTCAGGGAACAATGTTATTTTATAGAGATAACTTGGTAAAAGGCATTTTTACTAGATATAAAAACTGAAATAATTATTCATTGATTTGGTAGTTTTTGAAACAAATGGGAATAATTTTCTCAGTCCTGACCTAACAAAGAACCTATTTAAGTTGTACTTTTTGTTACATAAAGCAATTATTTTGCGTTTTGCACTCAAGGTTGTTTCCCTGTTTTCATGTAAAGTTTGACTGTAGAAATAGATGGCCATTGACCTGACTCTCTAGAAACCTTCTGCATGCATCCATGCCTTAAACAAGTGGGTATATGGCACTGGAAAGAAAGAAAGAGTAAAGCAGTACGGCACAAAATTTCCCTATGAATTTTATAATATGTAACGGTGAACAACAAAGTGAAAAATAATTAATTCCACTTTGTGATCTATACAAGAAGGGTGTGTTTCTTAAGCATATGCTACATACTTTTTATCAGGTCATAAATATTCATGTCCGTAAGTTCACATATCAGTGAAAGGGAGCCAGCTTTTTTATCACTGAAGAAACAAATAAGGAGACTTTAAGCTAGAAATGTTGATTTGTACACAGCGTAGAAAAAAGTACTTAGTTTAACCAGTATTAAAATGGATGTTTTCATTTTTAATTGATACTTTCTCATAGAAGTTTTTCAACTTAGGATCTGAGGTATCATAGTTTTAGTTTATACTATCCAAAGTGTCCGTTGCAAAAGTTAACTAATTTACTCCATGAAGTTATTTGAAGGCATGTTTCCTGGGCATACTGCACTGTTCAGTATCAAGAAATTTCCAGTAAATTAACTGATACAATCTTACAATAAAAGATAGGAAAGCCATTACGCCATATATGAAAATACTTTCTAGTTAGGTCACCAATAGTGTTCTATTGCATGGAAATTAGTATCTGACTGGAATCTGTGTTTTGCTGGCAACAGCAGTTTTAAGTATTATCACGATATGATAATACATCTGACACTTTATTTTCCATTGCACTGCCCTGCAGACATCTTTAGGTCTTCAGTTTTTCTTATAAGATAATTGCATTAAAGTACATCCCCTCTGCACTGTTCCATTAACCCAGACAGCAAAAGGTTCAGGGTACAATCTGCAATCCAGTTTGCAGACAGACTGTGAAAGACCTAGGCGAGCTGGCTGGCCATCTGGATTACACTTCGTTAACAACACGGCAGCTGAAGCTGAGAATTCCAGAAAGCTAAGCTGCTGACAGTTACTGGCTTTCCATATATTTGTAGAAAATGGGCCTGTCAATAACAGTATAGTACCAGAGCCTTGAGCAGAGGAATAAGACAGCCTGAAGAGCAAGAAAAAAAAAATTTAGAGCAGTCAACAAGTTTTGTGTCAAGTATTTGAATAATGATGAAGTATATGTCTGCTGTTGCATAGTGATGAAGTGTAATGCATGGTAATGGAGTAAATGCTGTCATAAAACCTGATCTCTTTGTGAGACAGAACATGTCCCCAGAAGCCACTTAAGTGCCTAATGAGGCTAAGGAACCCAACTTCATCACTGATTGATCTCCTTCCAAATTCATAGCTCAGCTGCTGCCTAATTCAGAGGTCTAAACTTCTATTATTTGCAAAGGGGTGTCTGTAAAGTTGCCTACGAAATGATAGTGCCAAATAGTTTGCTTGGATCCCTAGTTCAAACTGACAAGTCAAACCAATATCCTTGAAGTACCAGAGCCTATTCCAGCAGATAAACTCTGAGCGTGCCTTACCAAAATAGTGTCTCCTGTAGAAATGATATTGTGCAGTTAAAGCACTCACTGGATATGGGACATGGGTTGAAATCACCAGCAAGTATTACATATTATGATACGAAGTTTAGCTACGCTTAAAATATATCTAGTCTGTAATTTTAATACTGACGTTGAAATATTTTTGGTCTGCTGCAAAAGAGCCAGAGAAAGTGAGAGCTACATCAGATTTGCTTAACAAAAAAGGCATGAAGACTTCAGAATTTGACAAATTTGTTGTTTTTTTCTTTCTGTTGGAATAAAAAGCTGGTTAAGTGCCTACAGGTTGCCTCTAGACCCAAAAGTTACTGAATATCGTTCAAATAAAGGAATAAGGAAGAAAGAAATGAATGCACCATACTTACAAAACAACTTCATGTAACACAAGGGTATTAGGATGCGTACTCAGCCTCCTTAGTGCTTCTATTTCTCTCAGATTATTCACTTGTTCCGTACTGAAGTTGAATTAAAGAGAAAAGAGGAAGACTGACTTGCAATCAAAGAATGGATTATAATTGTCTTTCTTCCCTGCCATGAGACCGTCAGAATCTACTCCACTTCAGTCTGTAATTGAACTTTCAAATGTAGGACCTGATAAATTGTTTTCCTGCTTTGTTTCTTTATAGAGCAAATCAGTAATCAGGAGAATGGCTTTATTCCTTCTTGCAGCGCAGAGGAGCTGGACTTACCCAAACAAGATAAGTAGTAATGTTATTGTGCTCCAGACATCAGTTACCATGCCAAGGAGCTATCTGGGAGGAATTTTGTGTTGCATAATACTATGTATGATACTGTTTATTCTGCGCTGGTGTAGCATACATTCCAACTATTGCTCAGCATGATGCTGAAAGTGACAATCTAGCCTTGCCAAATATAACATTTAAAATTAAGTTTTGATGGTAACCTCTTACATGAAAAATAGACACTATTCAACTATTGTTTAATTATTATGTTGCCCTCCTAGACTTTAATCAACAACAAAACTACACGCTACAGAAACTCTGGGGAGGAAGCAGGAAACAAAGAGCTTTGCACACTATTTAATGGATCAGAACAGGACATATGCACCTTTTCACAGTCAGACTTAAAGCTAAACACCAAAACAATATTTTCCAATTTGAAACTAGGAGAAATATCTTGTATGGGCAGGTTCTGTTTAAAACACTGTTATCTGTTGCTAAAAGAGTTCATTTCATCAAAAGAATTTGTCAGTCAATTTATCAAAGGGTTAAAGGGCTAAAAGATGTTTTAAACATGCTACATGAAAAAAAAGAGTCTGCTTGTTATGCCCTATTGTTATGCCCTACCACTGAATTGTATACCATCTGCCCTTGATATAGTTAAGCAGTTAGTTTAAATACTCTTTTGATCATAAATTGGACAATTTGGTCAGTTGTAGGTAATGTATAAATGGACCAACAGTTCTCTAACAACACAAGAGAGAATCAGCAGCCACATTACTTGAAGATATTTGAGGGGGTTTTTTTAACTTACAGTCTTTGAAGCTCTGAGTTACATTGTGAAATCTCACCTAAGAGCAAAATGTCCCATTTTACTTTGTATGTACAAATGTGTCACTCCCACTGATTTCACTAGGAACTTAATATATTTAACTGAGAATACAAAGTCAGTGACCCAAAAGGCACTGTTTGGCACTTACATATTTGGAGGAGAACGTCAAGTCTATGTCTACTTCCACACAGCCCTCTCTATTTTCCTAACTGATAAAAAGCACCTATTTTGTGACCATATAGCATCTTGCTGATGGATGTAATTAAATATAAATGCAAATATGAAGTAGAACTAATGCTATACATGGACTAAGGATAAATACAGTGTTTTCAACTTGCAATAAAACAGTATTTAAAGTAAGACTGAAAAAAGTATTGTCCAGGGGGAGGACTGACACATTTCCTCCTCCTATTACTACTTACAGCAAAAAGAAAACCAGCACAAGTATATTCAGTGCATTTGGAAAGGCAGAAATCAACTATTTAGTCCTCATTCTTCTCATTTCACCCTCAATGCAGCGGCCAGGCAGCATTTAGTACAGTGGATGACATCAATTAGAGTACTCAAGGAAATAGCCCCAATGCCAAATGGGAAGGCCCTGCATAATCAGCAGCAGAGTTCCCTTTCTGTACTACATGCAAACCTTTTTAATACATGTGTATTCAAAAAACTTCACTTAGTCTTAATTTCACATTTCCCCACAGAATTTAAATAAGATTTTCTGTAGTACTATGATTAATTACGCATACCTTTCAAAATGTTGCTTCGTGTGTTTATATGCATAGTACTTTCCATCCCTAAGACTCAGTGTCTTCAGAACATCAGAAAATGTTCCCTCTCCTATCTTACCAACTGGCTTATATTCTAAAAACAAAAATATAGCGTTTCAGTATGTTTAAAATAGAAATTGTTATGAAGACTGCATATCAATCCATACTTGATTTGTTAAATTCTGACTAATGGAAATTTTTTAGATAAAAGGGTTTTTTTGTTAACATGTAAGTTATTTGAGACAAAATATAATAAATAACAGCAAATGAAGTTTTTCTGCCCGTATTACAGAAATCTATATTCCTGAAAGTAAAATAGAGTAATTCTATCTTAGACAATAAACTACTACCTCCTTACTCAGAGACATCATGCCTCTGCACACAGCACTTCATACCTTTTTTCTGCTGCAGCACATTAGCAACTCATACCTGAACTTATTATTTGCTTCTTTCACCAAACTCAAACCCTCCTTTATTTACATTGTACTGAAAACATAAAATTATCTTGAAAATCAAGTGTATCTTGTCATTGTTCCAACATGGGGTTTTTTGTTGTTTTGGTGGGTTTTTTTTTGTTTTGGGATGGGTGTTTTTTGGTTTTTTACACAAAGCAGTTGCTGAATTTAAAGCTTTATTCCCATATTAAATTCAGATATGAGTTTTGCACTAGGCCAAAAATAATGCTTGGCTTTGATAATGAATTGCACCAAACACAAGGATGTGAAAATCAGTCAATTCTAGTTCTGCAGAATTTAAGAGATGAAGCAGATAACAGAACGGTTAAAAAGAAAGCTTTATTTATATTAATTTCTGAGTCTTCTCCTAATTTCCTTCATAACTGACGTTTCTTTTCTTTCCTCCTTTATTGTCCTTCAGCTTTGTCATTAACTGGTCCTTACCAATCCCAGTGCCTGGTTCCCTTCACCCACTTTGTCCTCCTGTTTCCCTTTATTTTTAGCACCTACAGAGTCTATCCTTGATAATTCTTCCAGTAATTTCATCTGAGCAAAACCCAATTCTGGTTAGCTTTATACTGCTATTGCCTTTGACATAGTCTTATTATTTAAGAAAGATCCAAACCCAGTCATTTTGAGGGAGGCAGAGCAGGAAACCTCTTTTATCATATTCAACCCTTTAAGGGAGTCAGAATAACTGTAGGAGTCTTAAGCTATGTTAATAGCAGTAAATTCAATGAAGTGTAGTTGTCTGTATTAGTTACTGTGACAACGGTCCCTGGCATGGATTTGGCCTGTGACAACCAGCACTCTCCTAGGCACCTTCCCAGCCTGATGTGAGGACTCCTTCTAAGGTCATTTCTCAAGCAGTTTCTGTCCTACTGCCTTGTTTTGGAAGATAAGAGAATGTACTAGCATAGATGTGGGCCATTTCATGCCAGTTGCTCTTTGTGTCCAAGAAGATTTCCAGATATGTTTAATTTACAAGTATAAATACAACCTCACAGTGGAGAAAACCTGCCAAGAAATTTTGCAGAGGGAAAAGTTACTTAGGCAGGGGCATTCTAATGCTGTCTTCCAACTAGCAATCAATTTGTGTTGTCTTCATCTCTTTTCTCCTCCCCAACTTTCACACTTACTCCTGCTTAAAAAAAAAAAAAAAAGTCTTTCCTTGTGATCCAAATGCTTATATTTTAATCAGTAGAAACCTTCCCCTTGCAAATCCCTCTTTCTCCAATACAGTAGCAGCACCTCTGTGAGAACTCTCAGTTGCTCTTCTCATTTTTATCACCTGCTGCTTAGGTTTTCTGATCATTATCCATCATGCTGGATCATAAACTAATTAGGCCATCTAAATTTGAAAAACAGGAAACAGCAGAGTAATTTAAAATCAATGACACCATCTAATGCACTCTATACAGACAATTTATATATAGAACTATTTTAAAAGCAGAAACAGAATTCAAAAATCATTATGGGTAAAGGAGGCAATCTCTAACAGAGACTCCAAAACAGGGAAGAGACCATGAGACTGTTTAATTCATGTGGCTATTATTTGATAACTGGTCAATTAGTCCTTTAAGCGAGGTGATCCCTAGCCTTCGGCATTCACTAAGCAACGTGACTGAGCAAGTAACATGCTTTGTCAGCAGAAATCACACTTTGCACCGTGCTCTCTACCCCCACCTTAAGTTTTAATTTCCTGTCTAAATAGCTAAATATAAGATGGAGATCGTAAATTTAGAATACTTAAATCCCACTCTTACAGAATTTCAAAGAAAAAGTGTCAACAGATTTTTTTGGTAGCAACTGATACTCTCCAATCAGTTCAGATACACACTGGCTACGTTATATGTTCATATAATGTCAGAGCCAGTCCCTGCGGCAAAAAATACCCAAGGCAGATGATACAAAAAAAATTGGCTATTTGTTGACCTACTCTTTGATTCTAATAAATGGCAATCCCATATTTTTCTTTTCTTAAATGTGAGTAATTGATTCTCTAGCACAAAAAAAAATTCAAATCATACGATCTGAAAATAAGGTCTTAGTATCTATGGTATACCAGCCATAGGGGTTAATGAACCAAAGTACTTAGGCAGAGAAACACAGGGAAAGCATTATTGTACAAATTTATTGAAAATATTTTTAGATATATAAAGAAGTCAGTATATGTTTATATAATTTGTTTTTGTTTATATTTTCTTCTATACATGTATTCTGCTCCTACAAGAGAAGTCCAGATGACAGTGGAGGGCTCAAAATAATTTGATTTTTTTTTAAATTTTAAACTGAAGAGTTCTAATAGTGTAAGAAGAGTTAATTCTTTACACACTTTAAAACATTTTTACAGCACTAAAGATTTTTTTCATGTAAGCGTGTAAGGTTTGTTCTTTTAATTATTTACAATAGAGTGCTATATATACAAAATAAAAACCCCACACATAACAAACAACTGAGGCTTTAACCTAGCACTTGAGACAGCCATCCAGTGAAAAGCATGACAGCAAAGACCTGAATAATTTCAATTGATTGAATAAAGTGCAGAATCAGAAATTAAAATTGCATTATTTGAAATGTCTCTTTGATGCATAAAATCAACGTGTAAACTCTCAACAAAACAGGTCACTGAAGATGAGACATCTTTTCTCATAGGCAGAAAATGAGAATGATCATGTGACAAGTTAGTTATTGTTTAATGAGAAGCTGAAAGGAACTCGGACATTGTAAGAATAATAACATAAAAGTTTATATAGAATAAGAAGAAATAAAATTTAGACTTCAAATGTACTAACAATTTAACACAAATTTTGAATTTGCATCCACAAGCCAAGATTTCCGGAGATTCTTAAAAATCCACTTCAGCACCACATAACTGATCCTTTGAAAGTGACCAGGTGGCAAAAAAACCCCACCAAAACAACGGGCTTCAAACACACACTGAAAGAGAACAGTCAGGTCAAAGCCTGCCAATTTTAAGCTATGAAGCTTACTACAGCTACAAAACAAAACTAATTACCAGTTAGTTTACCTGAATTTGTGGTACTCAAAGATGAAGAATGACAGAAATGTTAACAATTCTATCAGCATTTTAAGACCGAAAGCTTTGAGGATGAAATCAAATAAAGTGTTTTAATTACACTTGCATATAACATTAAAGAATAAAGAAGACATAATCACCAGTTAGCAATTCTTTCATGGCATCTATAACAAGCTAGATATTACCTAACCTCTTCCTTCCCTCCCCTCTGTTTCAGCACACACAGATGTTCAGGCTTAGAATGGTTAGCGGAAAGGCAGATAAAGGTTAGGAAGAATAAGTTGTAGCACAATCTGAACTAGTCTAACACCAAAAAAGTGGCCATGAAAATGGCAGAGGTAATCATTCAATAGAAGGACAGTTTAATGTGCAAGAGGCTACAGGACCCAGGAAATTAAGAACCATGTAAATTAAAATTATGGGCAAGTGATGGAATTCAAAGACTACACCCGTATTACTGTAACTAGAGAGCACAGAAAATCAATCATCATTTGGAATTAAAAAATCGAATGCAAAATGACAGAAAAGATAGCACTACAATAGTCAAAACAGGATATTATAAAAACCTAAAGAAGATATTTTGTTGCGAAGATGCCGAGATGCTGAGGAAGAAAAAGCCATGACATTTAAATATGGCATTGATGCATGTGAGAAGAAATAACCAAAAAAATGAAGAAAGCAACATGAAGTTCAGCTTCAGCCACAGTCACAAGGCCATGGCACATAATTATTGCATTCAGAAACATGCCAAATGTGTAGGATGTGACATGGGATGATTTGAAGAAGGATGCTAAGTAACGGGAGGAAAGGCTTGCAGAACGAAGAATGAAAAAACTTAGCAATTTCTGAGAAAGTACTTAGAGAGACCAGAACACAGACAGGCTACTGCTTCACAGGAGTGGGAGAAAGATTAGCACCCTATTGAAGAGGACTGGCATGCAGAGAGAGACCAGCATTTACATGCGCGCTCTAGGCAGGGAGATCTAGGAGCTAGCAACGGGCTGCAGGGACGGCGGTTGCCAGGGACTACAAAAGCACCTACGACCACCTCAGCCCGGGCGCTCCCCGCGCGGCCCAGGACCCCGGTCCCCTCGGGCCACGGTCACCGGTGATCGCCGGCCTCATCAGAGGCGCCAGGGCCCACGCCACCCCTGAGGAAGGGCCCTCTGCCCGCGGCCTCCACACCGAGCAGGACCCGCTGCTTTCCCCCGCACCCCCTTACTGTTCGTCCTGCGCTCGCCTGCAGGTCTCGGAGTGAGCGAGAGAGCGGCCGAGCCCCCTCCCGACCGCCGAACACCTCCCAGCCCAGCCCTCAGCGCGCCATGTTGTATGCCCGTCACCCTGGCAACCGCGCAGGCTCCGGCTCCCCGCCCCAGGCCCCGCCCCCGCCCCCGCGGCGTCCCGTCCCGTCCCGTCCCGTCCCGTCCCTCTACCTCACGACACGCCGGGCCACGCAGGCGCAAGGGCAGCCGCCCGGCCGGCGGGGCGGGAGCTGACGCACGCGCAGTGGGCACCACGCAGGGGCAGCCGCCTTAATTGCCCCGCCTCTGCCCACGCTCCGCTGTCGGGGTCGCGCTGCGGCCGGGGGTCCGTCAGCCGGCGGGCCGGTTGTGCGGCGCTGCTCGCTGAGGGGGGGCGGGCGAGCGAGCGCCGGCGTGTCGGGTGCCCCTTTCGGCCAGGGAGCGTGTGGCGGCCTGGCGTGTTCGCCTCGCGGCGCCGCTTGGGCCTTCGTACCTCGGCGTGCGTCTTGGTTTGTGTGGAGCGATTCTTCTCGGCGCGCTCCACGGGCCTGTCTTTCCTGGGACGGTGGCGTTGAGCCTTACCTTGTTAAGGGATTAATGCGTGCGTTGAGCCTTACGTTGGTAAGGGGTTAATGCGCGCAGCCCTCGGTCCCAGTGGATGAGTAAATCCAGCGGCGGCATCGGCGGCCCTGGCTTGTGTCAGGCACTTGCACGCAGGCGGCCGGTGCAGGCGCTTGGTCTCCGCGGCGCTCCCACGGGCTCGAGTTTCTCTTCGGTGATCTCCTGATCCCTGGTGGTTTCCGTGTGCCACTGCAGGTTTAAGTTACGCGGGCTTTACTTCTGGCTTGGTTAGGGGAGTGCGGTGCGCGTCTCCAGTTCCCAGCTTGCACGAGGAGTAAATGGAGAGAGGAAGAGCTGGACGGTGGCCCCGCTCCGGATTAACCACGTTCTCCTCACCGAGCTGTAGTGAGCCAGTCTCCAAAAAACCCCCTGCATTTTGGAGAGGTGTCCTCACCCCTCCTTCATGGCATTTGCCTTTTGCTAAATGGACATAATGTATTTTAACGTAGGCTTCAAAGTTAGAAGTTGTCTTTTAAATGCTGCATGGGTAGCAAAAAGCAAAATACTAGGAAAAGGTGAATCATTTGTCCATGCAAAGTAAGATCCTAACAGTGCATTAAACAGCCAGAAGAGTAAATGCTTTAAAATAAATGCCCAAAGTAAATATTTTAACTAAATGAAACTGGAATCGTATCCTAGAAAACCTGGGGAAGTATTAGCCTATTGACTTAGAGGTGAAGTCACCCCACGAACGTGTCCTGTGGTGGTCGTTACCTCCCAGGCGCCGCATCTCCGTAGGCGAGGCAGAGTGCTTTCTGGTTGAGCTGATCAGTTAAGCGTGCGTGCTCACCTGTGCGGGCCCGGCGCCGGCGCTCTCTGGGGTCGAGGAGGTCCCTGCCTGCCTCCGTCCGCCTGCCGCCTCCCCTGCTCCGCCGCCCCGGCCGGGATAGGGGCGGTAGGACCGGTGTGTCGTTATCTGCCCCGGGGGCAACCCCCACCATCAGCTGGCCGGTTAGCTCAGTTGGTTAGAGCGTGGTGCTAATAACGCCAAGGTCGCGGGTTCGATCCCCGTACGGGCCAAGCAACGGCTTCTTTTTTGCCCCCCACCCCTTCCCATTTTGTCCCAGCGCCTCCCGTCCCGTGCACCGCACCCGTTTCTGCGTTGTTCACTCGGCGTTGCCCCTGCACAAGGACACGGCGGCGGGGCGGGGGGGCCTTACCCAGCGCGGCTGCGGCGCGGACCGTGCTCCTGTGGCTGATGGAGCGCGGGCCGACCCCGGCAGAGCGCGGGTTCCTACTTCTGCGAGGGCGGCTGCCACGCCGGCTGGCCTGCAACGTGCTCGGGTCACCCCTTCGGGGGCGTTTTCCTCCGTGCGGGTTCCACTTCACGCGTGGCACACGCTCACTTACCACCTGCTTGTTGGTCTTACTCCCCGCGGGCGTGCGAAACCCCACCCAGTAAGCGTGAGTGACGAGTCGCGGAGCGCACGCTTTGTCTTAAGAGAGGGGAAACCCGACTCGCGTGAACTGCCTCCAGCCGGTTTGCATCACTCGCGGGTCTCACCCCCAACCCTGCCCGGGGCCACGCGCTCCGGGCGCCGCACCTCCGAAGGTTTTTGCCCCCGCGAGGCCGCCGTCGGTGCCGGGCGGCCCCGCCCAGGGGCGCGGCGGGCCGCTGCCGCGGGCGCCATTGGCCCGCGTGCCGCCGGTGCCCCCTCGCTTCGCCCCGCGCCTCCGAGACCTCCCCGGGGGGGGCCGATGCGGCTCCCGCCCGCTGACGCCTGCCAAGATGGCGGCTCCTGAGGAGGGGGGCGCTGAGGCGCCGCCGCCCCCTCCTCCCGCTGAAGACGAGCCCCCCGGAGGGGCGGCCGCCGCCTGCGGGGTTCCCCTCAGCGTGGCGGTGGGCAGGGCCGCCCGGCCGGCGGCGGCGGAGGGCGGGGGCGCGGTGGGACCCGTCGGCCCGCCGCCGCCCCCCGCGGAGGGCCCGGAGCTGCTGGCGGTGACGGAGGAGCTGGCGCAGAGCTTAGCCGCCCTGGAAGCCGGCGCGGCGGCCGGCACCGTGCTCTACCTGCAGGCGGACGGGAGCCTGGTGGAGGGCGCGGGGCTGAGCGCCGAGGAACAGCGGCGGCTGCTGGAGCAGCTGCTGGCCGCCGCCGAGAGCCCGGGGCCGGGCACGGCGGAGCCGCCGCCCCCGCCGCCTCAGCACGCCGCCACGCCGCTGGCCCCCGCGGAGCTCCAGCGGGTCATCGAGCAAGTGAGCAAAGCCCAGGAGCAGCAGAAGCCGCCGCCGGTAGCCGCCCCGCTGGAGCCCTGCCCGGGGCCGCCGCCCTCCCGCGGCGGGGGTGCCCGCCGCCCCGGGACGCTGGCCCGCTGCCGCCGCAGGCCTGCGGGGCCGCCCCGCCGCTGGCCAGCATCATGCACAACGCCGCCCAGCAGCTGCAGAGCGTGGCCCAGCAGGTCGCCCTGCAGCAGGGCAAATCCATGGCGGCTGCCCGGCTCCTCCCGCAGAAGGTAACCGAGGCGGGGGCTGGGGAGGGAGGGAGCCTGCGGCACCCGTTCGGTGATGAAATCCACCGCCGAGGGCAGGTCTCGGGGGGGCGGGGGGGTTAACGTTTTCTAACTCTTTTTTTGCCTTCCTCCTCAGTCACACCTGCCCTTGGGTGTAGACTCGAGTCTTGCAGCTGAAAGACAGAACTTTCAACATGGTTTAAAAAAATCCGCATTTGAATGTAGATACTAGTTGCTGTGGTCAGTATTTCTGTCCGACTGCACGTGGAGCTAAAACAGCTTAGAAGAGCGGTTTCGTAGTGGTTAAGTGGTGACGCACAGGTAGATAATGTGTGCCACTCTTGCAGAAGGTGACAGTACCTGGGCTTTCAGCCCACATTTTGGGGTGCAGGCGTTGTCAAGTGATTGGTTCGAGCTGAGGCAGAAATTTGGATGAGGAGGAGAGACTATGAGGGAGATGAACAGTAACACATACCTCCTCTTAATCATCATCACAAAGTTTTTTTTGAACTGAGCACTTATTACAGTACGTCCTGGATCTGGTATTTGTCCTGTGTCATTAGCAGGCTGCAGTTCTCCTGCGTTCGGTTTGCTGAAGGTTATGAATCTGCCTAGGTGATGGCGTTGGCTCCGCTGTTCCAGAACAGGCCTGCTAGCAGGAAACAAAGCTGTGACATGGCCTAAGAGCAAACTTTACATGCTTTAGTTGAACAGCAGTCACATTACTCAATGTGCAGGAAAGCCTGTAGCTTGAAGGAAGGGAATCTGTGCTTTGATGTTAAATCTGTGCTTTGATGCATTAAAATGGAAAACTAATGATGCGCATTGGTTTCTTTGTGCTTTGCTTTAAGGGCATGTGTATATCATCTTGATAAGTATTGTCTATATTTATAAATACTGTATTTGTGTAATTTCAACTCTTCCTTTTTTCCACAAAAGCAGCTGGAAGCCATTTGTGTCCAAGTTCAGCCAGGACAGATGAAGGAAACTGAAAGGCCAGTGCCATCATTGGCACCAATCCAGTCCAAAACTGTAACGCTGAGTCAGTCGGTTGGTAGAAATTCTAGCATACCAGGACTTGGCATTATTAATCCCCAGATAATTAGGATACAACCTGTTACAGGAGCTGAGCAGCAGCAGCAGCTATTCCTGCATAGTTCTTCCGAGTCTCCAATTCAGTTGCTTATGCAGAGGCCTTTACCATCTCATGGATCAGTGTCTGTGAACAAGATTCCTACATCTAAGACGCTAAACGGACAGAAAGCTGCATGTGCCACAGTATCGGCTACAAGGTCTCCAAATATTACCATGGTTGCAGCCAGTTCAGCAAATACTCTGATACCATGCCTTGAAAAAAAACAAAAAGATGAAAAGCTAAAAAAATCCTTGAAAGTGAAAACTCGTTCTGGACGGATTTCACGCCCCCCAAAATACAAAGCTAAAGATTATAAATTCATTAAAATGGAGGATTTGGCTGATGGTCATCAGTCTGATTCTGATGACTACTCTGAGCTGAGTATAGAAGATGATGAAGAAGGAAAGGTGAAGGGAAAGGATGCATTATTCAGTTCTTCAAATTATAATCTGAAACCCAAAATGTTTAAATGTCAGACTTGTGAAAAATCCTATATAGGAAAAGGAGGATTAGCAAGACATTATAAACTTAACCCAGGCCATGGACAGCTGGAGTCTTCACCTCAAAAAATACCTTTAAATAGGCCTAATGGAAGTATATTTGTGGACAATGCCTGTGGAATAAGAGAGGAAACAATGAGTCTAGCACATTTGGATTCAACTGCTGTCACTTTAAACAATGAAAATGCACTAGCTACCAATCTGGAAGAAACTGTTGATTTGAAGGCTGGAGAACAGGTAAAGTGTGTTACGTAGAAAAGCTGTCAGTTCTGTGGAAAGTAGAATGGCAGTTTTGTAGCCATGTAGTCTTGTACTGCTTGGAAATATCCACTGATACAGTAAATTAAACAAATTTCCCATTGAAGTGCTTTAAAAATCAAATTATTGTCTCTTGCAATGTTGCAGGAATAGCATTGTTGCACGGGTGCATAAAACAAAATGTTCACTGAGTGTTCATTTGTTACTGGTTTTCTGACATCCAGTTTTCAGCTCAAAAAAACCTTGTCTGCGTAAATAGCATTCTTTTCTGCATTCGGATAAGAATACTATGTTGTTCAGTTACAGCCTTTAGCATGACAGACAGCAAGACATCATCTGCTGTATCAATTTCTGTTACTGAAATAGAGGTTTTTCTGTGATGACACTTACTTGGAATCCAACGGTGGACTGCAGCTTTTCCTAGAGCAGGTTTTGAAAGTGTGGCTTAGCTACCCCTGCAAACCAAACACTTTGGTGAAACTTGAGTCTCTGAGTTGGAAGCTACTTTAGCTGCAAATTTTTTTCTGTGGTGTTTTAAACTGGTCACTTCAAAGTAAAGTTTCTCTTTTAATATTAAAATTACTCTAACATCTTGCAGCAAGAACTGATACAGCTGCTGTCTAGGAAAAAATAGTCGTTTAGATGTAGCAGTGTCACATTTATTACTTTTATTTGTAAATGTGAAGTTGTTCTCAGAAACGTGAAAATTTACAGCTTAAGATGCCACTACAGCAAACCAGCCTCCCCCATCCTCTACACTCTTCTATCATCTGTGGAAAAAGAGAATTGCAGAATATTGAAGTCTACTCTCTGCATTACTATGTAGTTGTTACTGCCCTGTGCACCACTTATTTTACCCAGGATGATGGGAATTTAGAAAAATTTCAGTCAGTCTCATACATAATACTACTACTGACTGCTAGATTGCTATTGCACCTGCTGCTTTTAACTAGCAAATACGGATTCTACAAATTTGCACTTTAACTCATTGATTTGTTATGGTTTTTGGCCAGGTAAATACTTTTTAGAAAGAATAGCAGGATTATTAAAACTGGTACATTAATACAGACAGGAAGGCAATCAAGATCCCCATGCTCAACCTAGTCTTATGTCATATTTAGAACTAATTTAGTAATTTAATCCCTGGATAGAACTGACATAAATTTGCCCTTTTTAGAGCTTTCCTAATCACTAGAATAGTAGGGAGCTACTGAACATTGGGATGAAAATGTACTGATTATGAAAAGAAACCTGATATACCTCAGTACTATTGTAAACTCCTCTCTTAAAAAATACTGGGACATTCTTAGAAATTCTAGCTTGGAAGGGCAGACAAGATGTGTTCAGTACGAAATCACTGCTTTGATCAGTAAAAAAATTTTGCACTGAAATCACAAGGATAACAATAGAAAATGTACTTGGAGTTTGCCATGTGGTCTTAGAAGCTACTTCTTAGCTGTGTTCTTAGGGAAGACTAAGGATTTTGAAATGTGGAAACTGGGCAGTGTATTGTGATTTTTAGTTACCGGGTTTGTGACTGTTCATGGCTGTTCAGAGTTTTTGTCTTTCAGATAAAGTCTTCATGTTTTGACACAGTTACAGTGAAACCCAAATTTTTCTTTGGGTGTGTTTTACTGCTAATTATTTCTACATCTTTATTCAAAGAGGACATATTTTACTTCAAAAATATTAAACATATTTAACTGACATAAAACGGCTCTTTAATTCTATTCCCTTAATCTTTGTGTTTTGTATGACATTTTGTGGATCAAAAATGCTAACGTTGCAAATTATGGCATATATGTGTTGCAGAAGTAGCAGTCTTACTAATGTGTTGGATTTATTCCACAACTTACTTTGCAGTTATGCTTGTATCCAGCTTTGCATTTATTTAATATGCTATTTATTGTTTGCATAGATGAAGAACTTAATTATAAAATTGTCTTCCTCAAACACTGTTTAAAATGGTGAATAAATACTTTTCTCTTTCTTTTAATTAAGACTTGTAAGTCTGCAGAAAGCAGACTAATGTTGGCAGAACAACAAAATGAAACCAGTTCAGGACACCGGGGACCCATAACACCAAAAGGACCTGGAAGACCCAGACGACCAAAGAGACGTGGTCGACCAAGGATGGGTGGAAGATCTAGGTGTTCTGGAAGGCTTAGCAGACCTGGTCAGTCCCCTTCAAAGTCACTTAGTAGTGTGTCAGCAGAACACAATGTATTCAGAAGAAAAGCTAGGTTAAAAGAGGTATGGTTCTCTTCTGCAATTACTTCACAAGTATCTTCCCCCCGCCCTCTTTTTTTTTTTTCTTTTTTTTTTGGATCACTTATTTTTAAGGAATCATTTTCAAAAAGATTGGTTTTTTTTTTTTTTTTTTTTTTTTTTTTTACATCCTTGTGTACTGACAAGATGAAAGCCTAAGCCATCTTCTAAGAAGAAAACATTAAGTTGTCTTTTAAGGAAAAAATACTTCTAGCAGAACACTGGACAAAGGGAAAATGGGAACTCAGTCTGGAAAGGGACTTTTGACACGTAGATATACTCTCGCTATCCTTTTTCTGGAGAAGGAAAGTTACTAGCTACTATTATGTATCTCCTCCAACACAGTAAAAAGAAATAAATCCAACTGAAGTTGGGCAACATCGAAAAAGGAAAAAAAACCAAAACAAAACACGAACCTCTTGGGGGAGGATAGAATGGGGATTAAAATCCATGCAACTAACACAATTTTTTTTTTTGTTTCCTGTGTGTTGTAGAAGATTCTTTATGGCTACTAAATCTACTGATGTTGCTCTTTCTATGAATTGGCAACATTTGTGCGACTGAGTTTTGTCCGTATATGGGTAGTAACTGTTTTGAGGTTTTCTAATTAATCTCCTCTTTTGGTGTTATGTTTGCATCTATTCTCAAAGCTGCTTAAACATATAGTGTGTCTTTCAAAAAAAGTAGTGATATTTTATGTTCTGAATGTGGGATGCATAGCCTCTGTAGGCTGCTTTGCTCTCATAAACTCATTCTGGCTTTTGACAGCTAATACAACAATGCGACAATGAAGACTTAATGGAGCTGGCTCTCCCACGTCTTACAAAGCTCGTTACGGTATATGAATTTCTGTTGATGAAGGTGAGTTTTTTATGTAAAAATGTTAAATTGTTTTAGGGAGACTTTCATTAGTATACATAAAAAGATTCCTTTAGAGATGTATCTGAATTTCCTAAGTTAGAATTGTGCAGAATGTAGATGTACTGCATGTTGCTTCAGTCTTACACAGGCAAAACTCTGGTAGGTCTCTTGATTGAAAGCCTTGCTTTTTGCTGCCTGGTTCAGTGGCATTTTTGAATATTCCATAATCTTTTGACTTGATTGTTTCTATTTTAAAATGTTGAACAAAACAAACTGACAGATTTTAATTTCATCTTTTTTAAAATATAGGGGGGGAAACAAACCCTTTTTTTCCCCTCTTATTTCTAGGTTGAAAAAGGGTATCCGGCCAAAGCTTACTTCCCAGATGTGTATAGGGAATTTGAAGACTTGCATAATATGGTAAAGAAAATGGCTTATGATCACCTCAGTAATTCTGATTTGCTGAGTTGCCAGCAGCCTGTTGAAATAAAAGATGCTAAGGTAATAAAGCACTCCATTTGGAACTGTGTTTTTTTTTTTTGTTTGTTTTGTTTTATTTATTTTAGATGCTTTGCATTTTAATTTTTCTCTGATAAGCTTTGTCATGCTGGTAAAGTTATTTGAAGAAAACGTGGTTTTTGATGAGCAAAAATAGACATTATTGTAAAAAGTCCAACAACTAACCAAAGAGAAAAAGAAATGCATAATAAAACTACAATTCTGGTTTATAGCAGTAGATACAACTAGGAATATTAAAAAAAAAAAAATTCTAGCAGCGCTGGTATCTGTCTTGCATATCTAGGGTAGTATGAAGCTGCATGTTACTGCAAGGTGTATTTAGCATTAACTGCTATAAAAGTACATCTTGATGTTTGATTAGGAAGGAGGGGTCTATATTTAAAATGAGTGGCCTTGATCTAAAGGGATAAGTGGTTCCATTGCAAAATGAAGACAAACTGAATGCATCTGTGCAATTCAGTCATACTAACAAGTATGAAAGGTAGTGAATACATTAATAAAACTGCAAACTACTATTTCAGTGATTCTTCAGCTGCATAAACAATGACTATCTAGAAAGACAATGTAGATTTGGTTTTCTGGTTGTTGGTTTTTGGTTTTGTTTTTTTTTTTTTTAATGTGGATCTGTTTATCCTTATGGATCCTTATCAATCTGTGTTCCCCTTGCTTAGAATAAAACAGCTCTTTGTACATAACATATTTTTAGTTTTCCCTTCTCTGTTTCCAGTAGTGAAAACACTATTTTGTATACAACCTCCAACAAATTTTCTAAACGATGTGCTCATTAAGGTACATCAGTACTGAACTTGCAACTACTATGAGAGGGAAGCATACTGGAAAACTCAGAGTAGGGATGGTGGAGATAAGATTTTGGTTCATATAGTAATCCTGGTTTTAAAAATGAAGTCCTGTATGGACTGTTAGCAGTGGTTAATATTTATTTTTCAGAATAAATTGTGACGTTCACTGTATGTACTAAAAAACTTTCTAGAATTACTGCATGCTTATCTGGCTATTTTGTAATTAACACTGATGTTTCCCTTTGGAGAAATGAAGTTGCACCAAGTAATGGGATGCTGTTGATACCAGCAGTCCCAAAATGGAACCTCTTCCTTGCTTCTCTTCAGTGTTAATGTGCATTCTTAATACAGAATTATGTTCTTTAAAAAAACAAATAAACACAAACCAAAACCCAAACCAACCGACCAAACAAAAAAACCAACCCAGCTTTGAGAAGTTGTATAGTAGCACACCTACATAAGGATGAAGCACAGGAATGGAATGGGGGGGCAGAATCCTTAACTATTAAGAGATACTCTTAAACAGGAAGACCTAAATGTTTTTTAAATAATGGAGAGCCTCGACAGTGTTCTTTAAACTCTGCTCTTAGTAACTGTCTCTGGATTCTATATATAACCATTGTATTCCTAATTCTTTTGAGTTAGCCTGTTAATATTCACCTTCAAATGAAGGTCGTGTTCTATTAATATGGAGGCTAGTAGAAAACATGGGAGTCTGAATACTTCATTGAGAGGTGATGATTGATTGTCAGATTAGACCCCGTGTAGTTCTAGTTCAATTTTAAGAAAACGAATCAGCATTTCAGCATTTATGTATTCAGACTGGAGAGGCTAACTTTTACTTTCTTTTCCTATAACTGTTTTTAAAGGTTGCTGAATCACTAGGAATTACAGAAATACTCACTGGAGAACGAAAGATGCAAGGTGTAGACTCTTGTTCACAATGTATAACTAAAATGGTTAGTGAGCAAGTGCCTGTGGAGATACTGGGACAAAAACGGTTAGCTGAGGTATGGAATACCTTTGTGAAAATTAAAAATGAAACTAAGATGAATTAAAACTTGTTAAAACAGATACTAGTATGATTTTGTAAGGAATAATTATTATCTGACTCGTGTTAAAGTAAGGCTTTCATGGTGTTTGGAGTTCAGAAATACTTAAAGAAGTACTCTCTACTGTGGTATCATAGCAGAGTATATGAACTAGCACGCTAAAGATGTACTTTGGGAAGACACTTGGTAGCATTCAGGGCAGAATCTCAAAGGCTTACAGGTAATCTCATGATATAAGGAAGAAAGAATTTTGTTGAGGCAGTAGTAAATGGGGGCCCCACAGTGAGAAGGATCCCCAGATTCTAATAACTTGTGTTGGAGTAAATGGGCTAACCTACAGCAGGCTCAGACGTTGGAGAAGTGGTTGCTCTGCTAATTGGTGGTTGGTAGAGGTGCATGAAAACAGTTCCTTTCTTTCTAACAAGTCAGTTGACCAGATTTAGTGTGTTTACAGCTGTAGCAGGGAGCCGTGTTTCTTCTTGAAAGTCACATCTCTACGGTCCGTCCCCTCAACTGTTCTACTTTTTATTTAATCCAGAGTTGTTTCTGGTGGTGGATAAATAAGACTAGTGCTTTTCCATTTTCTGCCTGTGGTTAAACATAAAAAGCTGATCAGTCTTTCTTCATTAACCAAACAATGCTGGGCAGGCTGTTCACAGCCCTTTACTGAAGTTGGAGAGAGAGCTTATAGCAGGTTTCATGCCGTACAGCTAATCACAAAGGCTCAGAGAGAAGCTTTGATGTTGAAGCAAAGGCAGATTGTTTCAACAAAATACAAAACTAATCAGTGGCATTTTGGCAAAGTGTGAGGGCTGTGTTTAAATCCTTACGTTTTAGGAAGACCTTTAGTGTAAAATCCTGTTTTCAAGGAGAGTATCAGTTCACTGCCATGAAGTGCCCACAGTTAGTTTGTGATCTTTTCCAATATTGTCAGCTGTTACGGTGGCAGCCAGTTAATTATCTCTTGTATTGACAGAGCTCAGGGGAGGAACTGTTGCCATCAGCCAAAAGGACCAAGTTAGAAGACGTAATGGAGAATGTGAATAATGCTTATGCCAGTCAAGATGAAGTGAAAGAAAAGAGTGGGAATTTGTGTACACTGTTTGAAAAAGATGGTAACCTCTTCAGATTTTCCAATTCTGTTCTGTTCGTGGAGGAGCTGAGCAAATCTCTTTGTTCTTCAAGCTACTGTGGTTTTTGTCTTAAGGTTTCGTTTCTTAACTTGCTTCTCAGGTCCTTAAAAAGCAGCTGTTTAACTGGAAAGGCCTCATGGGGGGGGGAAGTTACGGATGACGCCAGTCACAGCAGTTGCTCAATTCTGAATGCATGATAATCTAGATATTGATACTACTGCAGTACTATGAGAATAGTACTGTCCTCTACTGCGTACTTCCTGAATGCTTCCTGTTCGCCCTATTCCTTATAGCAGAGATGGTGCACGACCTTTGTGTCAGCAGTGGGAGAGCAGAGGAAGAGGAAGCAGTGTGCGTGTCCTTCCTCTTTGCCCGAGCAGGCTGCAAATAGCAGAATCATCAGAGCTTTGTGGATCCTGGGGGAGGGGGAGAGCTGGTGCAGGCTGTCCTGTATCCCAGGGGAGATGAGGGACCTGAAGATTGGAACTGAGGCACCATTTTGCACCACAGTCTTTGGGTGGTGGCCTTTCTTTTTCTCTCTTCTGTGTCTTTATTCCCCCTGCCCCTCAGATTGGCAGGGTAACAGTGGATTAGAAAGAAAAGTGAGATGGGTCCCCACCTGTAATCTCCCAAAACTCCACTGGTCTTTTATGCGAAAGTGTTGCAGTAATTCAGAGGTGTTATGATCACTGTTGTGAAAGATTCCAGCCCTTACTCATCTCTAGTAAGATGTGTATATCAGTAGCATCCTCTTGCTTTGTAAATATCTTTCTTTGGTGTTGCTGTAAGCCGCTTTGCTTTTACCCTTTGCAAGTCTTTCTGTCAATGGTTGTGGTTTTGTTTTCCCCCTTATTTTTCTTTCTCTGAAAGGCTATCTGCATGACCATGCTTATTTCTTGTTGTATTATCATTTTCTTCTGGGCTATGAGTTTTTTAAATTTTGTTTCACTTGCACCTGCTAGTAGGGCTTTTGCTAGTCTGCAGTACAAAAAGTTAAAAATGGTCCCTTCTGCAGTGTTAGGCCTCCTCTGTTGTGCAGTGATATCTTTCATAACAACACAAAAAACCAACCTACTTGGTCCTTTTGATCTTCAATAATAAAAACTGACAGCTCATGCTACTGCAGCTTAGTAGTTATTGTTCAACTACCTACTGGGTTTGTGACCTGGCTCTTGGTCCAGGTCAAATAACTGGTAAAACACACTAAATTTCTAGTGTTTTTTACCTTTTGCGTCACAGGATGAAAGTGCTCCTGGGGCTGTTAGCACAGCTAATTAGATATGTAGTAACTTGATGACATGTCTGAGTCCAGGATGAGCTTGATTATCAACAGAAATTTTATCAAGTTTAAATGCTTCTGTCCATTTACTAATGGTAATGGGGGATGAGCAGCTGACAACTTTGTGCCTGGTGTATCTTTATCTTTTAGTGATACCGGCTGTATGCCAGATGGAAAAAACTGAGTTTGCCTTTCAGCCCAGGTTGTTTTCAGGATTAACAGAAAAATGCTGCTTCTAATGTAAGGTCCCTTGGTATGGAAATATTCAATATTTCACTATCCAAAAATTCCTTAAGTATTTTTATACTGGCTTTCTCATTGGGAAGTGCTGTGAAACTCTTGTAAGGTACTTCAGGTTAGCTAATTTGGGGGAAGAAAGCAGGGAAATAGTCTAGCTTTTCCTCCAAAATTATTGCTGAAAAATAATTTTTTGGACATGCAACACTAGATTGCCCAACAAAATGATATTTCGTTCACCTTTTCAGGTTTTAATCCATTAAATGGAGAAATCCTGCTTTCAGAAGATGGGCATATCACTTGCTGCGCAACCAGAAGTACATTACCAACAGCAGAGGAACATAATTCACTTGCTGATTCAGGAGTTAGAATCGATGCTGAAAATTCAGGTACCTTCTCCCAGACTGTGAAAATGAGGATAGAGTATTCCCAAACTGTGAACATACAGGGACCAGATATGGCAGGTGACGCATCTCTGCTACATACTGAAGTTGTATTGCCTGTTGAAGCAGATGGCTCACCTGAATTAGTTCAAGCGCACTTTGTGAGTGAGAATACAGCAGGTGGACTGTCAGCTCCTGAACTTTGTAGCTCTGTGTCGGAGAATGCAATGGGCAGTCAGAGCACTAACTTACCAACAAATGAAGAAAGTGGTCACAATCAAAAATATCAGAAACTGCAAGAAGAAAACCGTACTTTTGCAATTAAAGAACATTCTGAACAACTTCATAATGCTGATATGACTGATGAGATGCAGGAACTTGAAAAAGTTTTTTCAACGAACATTGTGCCAATAAACTACCCACGCAGTGCTCAGACTGAGTCGCACCAGAACGCTGTCCAGGAAGCCTCCCTGTCTGCTCATGTGAACCATGAAAGCTCTTTCAAGAACATGAATGAATTTTCTGGTGGGACAGAGGAACAACATGAGCTGGAGAATACAGTTACTGTAGATGAAACTGTAGCCTTTGAGATTACTGATGAGAGCCATGATTTTTTGTCTCAGGGACATGAACAGATTTTTATTCAGACTTCAGATGGGCTTATCCTGTCTCATCCAGATACTGCTGTTTTGTCTCAGGCAGAAGGTATTGTTATTGTAACAGATTCCAATGGTACTACAATGCACATTCGCACACCTGAGGGGATACCTTTGGAAACTGTGGAAGCACTACTGGCAATGGAAGCAGATGGCCAAAGTGAAGGTATTTTGCTCTCGCAAAGTGAATTGGAGCCATAAATTAGAAAACTGTATATGCTTTCTTCTGGAAAAGACTGACTCTATAAAATGTATATTTTTCTAATGTGAATACTGAAATAATTGAAATTTAACTTATTTGTAAACTGTTTCTATGCCCTGTACTTTTTATAACTTATGTTTATATAAATCTAGCAGCATTGCAACCAAAAATTCTAGAATTAACATCGTTCTATTTGCTTTATATGTTGGGGGTGGGTGGAAAGTGGAAATCTGTCAACCCTAGAACTGTTGCACTATTCCCTTTTGTTACATAATTCCCTTTCTCTCTAGCCATCTAAAAATGCAGTAAGTTGTACTGCTGTTCAGCAGTGATGTGCTGTGTACTGGCAAGCTGTATATGGGTAAAATAAAAGCTATATTAAAAATGTGTGTTTTCTGTGCCATTGAGATTACAAAACACTTTGTTACTGCACTTGCTTAAAGCTAGCTTGAATATTCATTAGCATCTAGACTTGATGTGCATAAATCTGCCTGGAAAAATGGGCAGTTTTAAATATAATCCGCACTTGTGCATTCCGGGAACAATGTGACAGCCTAGCTGATCCTTACTTAAATAAGCATCCACTGAGTTAGAGACAAAAATAGCCTCAAACAAGATCTGGTCTGTACTGAACTGTTGGAAATGTATTTAAGTATGCTTGTCTAATGTTCAGCCACACCTTTAAAAACTGCTGTTACTTAGACAGAAGTGGGAAGGTGTGTAAGGAGTGATCTGATTTTCCTTAATGAGATACCAAATTCTTTTTTTACTTTAGTCCGTGATGGTCTATTTTTGTTAGACTTGTATTATACTTCTTTCTTTCAGATGATGCATCCTTCATCAGTTCTAAGCTTTGACCTTCCTAGTAACTCCACACTGCCCTGTAGTATTTAATCATAATCAAAAGATATCCTTGACTATAATCCCTGTTCCTCTATGCAGACAGAAAACTTACCAAATTACTTATCTACTGCTATCTTGTATTTTTGTCATACCATCCAAGCAACATACTGAAAGTAATATTTTTGTGGAGATCTCCTAGCAGCAACAGTCCAAGGCACTGTCTTTTCTTTCAAGAAGCTTAGCAGGTGAAAAAGAACAGCCTTAAATGACCAGTATCTTTATTTTGTTCATGAGCTATTGTAGACCTTACTGAAAACTGGTAACGTACCTTTTAAAATGTGTGTGTCGCCTCATTGCTAAATGCATGAGGCTACTGAGATAACTGGAGAAATCGGCTAAAAGGACCTGTAATATGCAGGAGAACTGTTCTTAAACCCCGTATGAACATTGATTTTTCATGGTCTTGTTACTGAGGAAAAATGCTAAAATTGAATCCAAACGAGAGAGGACAATTCAGAAATGAAACAGTCTGCTCTACTATATCTCTTTAACATAGTTGGTTTTGTTTGTTTGGTTTTTGCTGGTTTTTTTTTTTTCTTGGTTGCCTAAGTAGAAGATTAATTTGATTAGCCAAAACACTGCATTTTATGTGTGGATGTGAAAGATGTCGTCACGTTAGTGAGCTCCTGTCTGGTGGCTGGGTTTGTGGTGTAGTTTTTCTTTTGGGTTTTTTCTCTTTTTTTTTTTTTTTTTTTTTTTTGTAGGTGGTAATGGTCAGAGGATACAGGCCTACCTGATAAATGAAGATACCGTACAAAGCAAGGTTCTGCTGGTCTTTCAAAGTCTTTGATTGCAGAGAGAGCGACTCTTTATTACACTGTTTTGTACCGACTGTCCAATAGCTACATCTGAGGGCTTCAAATGTAACAATCAACTGCTTAGAGCTATAATGGCAAAACATCTCTGCAATGATTTTGCAGTAATATTCCTGTGGCTGATAGCAGTCAATGAGCAAGGGGGTCTGTGAATATAAAGACTCCTTCCTGAAGAGCTTATTTCCTCTAAGAAACAAGAACAAACCACAATTGCCACCTGTGCAGAAAATGAAAATTTGCTTCAATTCTGCATTCCCTATTGATTTGCACATGCTGGGAAATACAATACACCTACTCTCATCTTAAAAGAACAATTCTATAAGTGAACCAACCTTTTCTCCTTGGAAAATATTTTTCAAGTATGAAAGTGTTTCCATAGTGACAAGGGTCTGGCCCTACTCAGATAAATTAAGGTGGCTGTTAAACTAGGTGGAACACTTGCACAGAAAAATAATGAAACCCAACAAAGCTATTCATAACTGATTGTATTCTCCTTGAGCTACAGCAGAATTTCTTCTTAGATGCTAGAAATTTGGGGTAAGAATAGAACACTATTAAGCTGTCAGAAATAACCTCATTGTTGAACAGAGCAACATGTTGAGAAAACTTTTCCAATTCATGTCTGTCTGTTCCATTATTGCAGGAAACTCATGTATTTCCCTTATCAAACTTAGGGGGTTTCAGCTTGGAACTAGTTAAGTAAGTGACCCTACTTTTCCTATCAGAAATCTGTTCCAGAATCTCTCACTGTTTTAATTAGATTTTTCTAGTGTCAAACCACAGCCGTTATGGTCATTTCATAGCAGTGTGCATTTTGTGTTACTGTCTTTTAGTTCAAATAGTTGTTTCAAGGAGAATCGATGGTAAACATCTGTCAGGGCACAACAATGAGTCAACAACACTTAGAAACACTACATAATTGTGTGAAATAGGAGATCTAAATCAACAGTTTATATAGGAGCAGGTCATACAGACAATCAGTAAGTGGGAGGAATTTAGATTATTAATCATAATGAAGTAAGCAGAAGGCCTAAATTCAGTACCCATTAGGGATTTAACTAAAAATTTGATGACACAGCTGCGTAGTTTCCACATTGTAATACACTTTTCTGAAAAGTGATAATTTGCAATAGCAGCTAACAGTTACTAAAGGCTGGGTAAGTGTAGCAGCTTCTCCGTGCTACCCAGGTCTGACATAATTATATGCTACAGGGATTATTAAGTCTTTAGGAATGCAAGCAAATAAGGGTATTGAATTCCACTTCAGCATTTAGCTTTTGCATTAACTGTTTCTCCTGAGCACGCTCTCTACTCTCTTTTCCAAGAAAGCAGCATGAAAAAGAAAAGCAAGAATTTGAGTCACCAATTCTTGTCATGTAAACTGCTAACCAAAAATACAGAGGGGGCACACCTTTAAACCAAAACCACTTGACATCAGAAACAGTAATCCAAGGAAAAACTCACTGAGCCCTATGACAGGAAGCAAACAATAAGGGATAAGGCCATGACTGAAGCAGGTCTTGTTTTTATTCAACAGATGCTTTCATGAAACATCTCTAAAAGAAAAAAAGTTACAATGAATTAGAAGAGACAAGACTTTTCATATAATGACTGTGGAATGGTGAGTTGTACTAAACCTTCCCAGTGTGCTAGTTCAGGCTTGGATCACTCTTCAAGGGTGATGTATCTAACCACACTATAATCAAAACCAAACCAGAATTTACACTAGTGTCTGCAACAGCATTTCAGAACCACGTACCAAACTATGTATATCCTTTCGGATCCACTTTTGGATGCTTTCCTTTCCTTTTCCCCATTTATAAAGCCAGTACAAAAGCACTAGCCCTGTTAAGTCATGCAAAAAAACCGCCACAAAAGATCAAGAAGTGCTGAATTTCTATGGTGAAAGGGACAATGTAGGTACTTTAGACTGTCACGACTTGGAAAGTAGTTAAATTCTTTGCTGTAGGTGTCTGTGTGCATTGAATCCCCCCAGACCACCAAGTAGTGCTTACCTCTTTCTGATTATAGGGGACTTGGCCTCCTACCTGTAGCCTCTCTATTGCACTTAAAATAAAATAAAGCAACCAAAACCAGATTGTCCCATGAAGAAAAAGGAGTATCAGCTGAGACAAAATAATAAATACAAATAGAGAAAAATATTTTTAATAAGTGTTACAAAAATTCAACTTACTTGGTAAGCCTTGCAATTTGCCATTTCAGTTTCATGTAAGCATCATTAGAAGCAAGCCATGTAACATTTGAAATTCTAGCACTGTCTGTGTCCTGTTTCCAGCAGCATGGCTTCAAGTAGTAGTTTGCTGCTGTTCTCAATGTAAGGCTGGTATAACCACGACGATAAATAGACCATCATCAGATCCTGGTCAGCAGAATGAGCAATTTCTTGTACAATTGTTTGCTTGAGTTGTAGTTCCTTCTGGTACATTTCAGAGAGCTTCAGAGAAACCTCATCTGAAATGGATTGAAAAACCAAGCACATTGACCAGAACATTTCAGCAATTCTCTAAAAGTTAAATTATACTTTTAGTATGTTGATCATTAAAAAACCCCTACCTTACATAAGCTATTCCCCATATTTAGACACCTTGTTTTTTACAGCATTAATAATGTTTGTACGCTAGAATATAAAATGCTACACAATTTCCTCAGCTTTTGGATATATTTTATACACTTGAGATTTTGACGTGAATCCCCTTTTAATTCTAGAATAAGGAGGGGTATTGATTCTCAGGACCCACTGTAAAATTAGCAATTATAGCTATTCTTTCAAATAACTGAAATTTGATTTTAAAATTTGATAATGCTATCTTGAAATACAAGCTTCACATTTTAGAGTCACTATTGATTTTAGCTAACCTAAAGGATGTCCTCACATGCTTTCAGGCACTTTAGCAATGCATGATCACCAATAAGCGATACCAATAGTGAAAAATAATGGTAAAACAAAACAACGGACCAAAACTGAAGCGTGTAATATAAAAACTAATATTGTTACTAGTTATGTTAGTAATATTGGTAGGGGGGTGTCCTGGTTTCGGCTAGGACAGAGTTAATTTTCTTCCTAGTAGCTGGTATAGTGCTGTGTTTTGGATTTAGTAGGAAAAGAATGTTGATAACACACTGATGTTTTTAGTTGTTGCTAAGTAGTGTTTATACTAAGTCAAGGATTTTTCAGCTTCTCGTGCCCAGCCAGCAAGAAGGCTGGAGGGGCACAAGAAGCTGGGAGGGGACACCATCAGGACAGCTGACCCAAACTGGCCAAAGAGCTATTCCATACCATATGACATCATGCCCAGTATATAAACTGGGGGAGCTGGCTGGGAGGGGGGATCGCGGCTCAGGAACTAACTGGGCATCGGTCAACGAGTGGTGAGCAATTGCATTGTGCACCACTTGCTTTGTATAGTTTAATTCTTTTAGTATTGCTATTGTCATATTATTATTATTATCATTATCATTGTTTTTCATTCCTTTCTGTCCTATTAAACTGTCTTTATCTCAACTCACGAGTTTTTTTTTCCTGATTCTCTCCCCCATCCCAGGGGTGGGGGGGCAGTGAGGGAGCGGCTGCGTGGTGCTTAGTTGCCGGCTGGGGTTAAACCACGACAGGGGGTTAAAATATATTTATGTAATAATGTTTAATTTTTTGACTTTCTAAAAAATAGCCACATAAATTATTTTTAAAGAGAGACTGATCTTGTGTTTCTAACTTAGCCTGAACTATCGCTGCCTTCAGGAGGATTTAGTCTTTCATGGAGTAGAGAGCATCACTAAATGATTCAGTCACAACGAGTGTTTTGACAGTGGTTGTCTTTGTCATTCTTACCCTTTTAAGCTGGCAGAAACTAATACATAAGATTCCCGCTAACTTGTGGTAGCGAAGTAAGAAGCAGGGCTTCACAAAGGTATGACTTTCACTTCACAAAGGCGGCAGTTGGTTTGCATGCAATCAGGCTTCTCTTGAACTCAAACAGTTTTAAAACTGCGGTAACACCAGTTGGGAGACAGTACCTTTTGCCATCAAGTGAATGCTAAAAGGACTGATATTAATAGTAGACTAACTGAACATTTCTTTACTTGTCTTGACTGACACTGAGATCAGAGAAATTTTTCTTTGGCTGCCTGAGAATTAACTGAGGTATAGCTTGTTCTTTGCATTCAAGGATTTCATTTCAGTGTCAAGTAACAACTCAAGTCAGTTAAGCCTACGGCTTAACACTACCAAGCTGCAAATCTCTCTCTCTCTACAAAGGATGTGGCTGTTGCAGCTTGGACACTGTAAGCTGCTGACAAGCTGAGTTCTATGCTGTAATTGTTGCACGTCAGACAACGCTTAGCAATTCATACAAGCAGTCATCAGCAGTAACCCTAAGCCAAGTGGTGCATTCATGTGTTTATTGATTAGTCAATTATAAAGGAGACAGATACACTCTCTCGCTCGCTCTCTCAAAGGCAAGACACCCAGATAAAAGGGTTTATTTTTCAGTACTAAATTAGGTGACATCAACGACACAATGCAATTAGCTAAGATAATCAATATTTTACTTACAGAAGTATGGTGTGGGCCACGTATGAAAGAAGGGTGCTGTGCAATTCCCAGCTCCATGGTGGAATGTTTCCAAGTCACAGATTGCTTTAGTAGTTGAAGTAAGCTTTTCCATTTTCAGTTGTATTTTTGTCTGAAAATGATGAACATGTAATGTTAATGAACATCTCAGGAACATTAGGCTACTATAATCTTAAATATTTTTTTAAAACACACTATTTCTGAAGACTATTTAGTCTTAACATTTCTAACTCACTTTTTTTAACTCCAGACGGGAATCAAAGCTGGAATTTATATACAGATTTAACATGAGATACCCTAAAATTTTGAACATGGCAGATATGACTTACTGACACTGATTTTGCATAATTCTTTTGTTTCCCCCATGTAGAAATATATTAAAGCCCCCTCTCATTTTTTCACCTCTCTCTGGGTTTCTCCTATAGCAATTTAGTACTGGGGAAAAACATCAGGCTGTCTATGAACAAGCGTGGCGCAAGCCCTATAAACACATGCTTTCTTACATTACCATGACAAGACGACTTAAATTTGATTTCAAAAGATCAGCGGCAGGTGAGAAAAGCAGCTCAAGCTATGACTGACAACATATCTAGGCTGATTTAGCAGCTTGCTTCGAAAAACAGGTCATTCCATCCACTTCCTTCATGTTCACCTGACTTTGTGCATTACTGGTGGGGACTAATATTTACAACAAAATGGAGCTTGCAGGCAGTATCTTTAAGTCAAGAAGCTAAAATACAGATATTTCTAGAAACTTGTAAGCTGGTACAGACTCATAAGGAATGAAAAATAAAATATGTCTGTAGTAGCTATGTTTAGTATCCAATCTAACTCTGGCTGCTTAGACTCCTGTTACTCAGGAGTAATAAAAAATTGCATCAACACACTTGGTAGTCTGAATACAAAACTATCTCAAGGAAAAAAAAAGAAAAAAACCTAAATTACTGTTACTTTTTCCCACAGAACAAAATTTGAGGAAAATCTAGCTGCTTTCCTGCTTATTCTAAATACTGGACTGGTATCCTGTCCATATAAAAAATAGATCTATCACCTTTTTAATGGGCCTCCACTATGGCAGAAGGCTGTAAAAGTTATTTTTAATAAGAATTTTAAATTACAGTATCAGGCAAAAAAAATTATTTTTGTTTCCTGTCAAACTGACAGGTGACATTAATTCCTAGCAATGTATCCAGAAAAAAGATGGGTTACATCATAATAATTATCTTACTCTACTCTCTAGAGAAGGAGTTCTGCACAGAAAATGCAGGTAGGCAGACTAAAAATATAACTGCATTATGTCTGATCAAAGGTAGCTGCAAGGATATGATGGCAGGTAAAGCACTGCTTTATGCTTTGTTGTTTGTTTTGTTCTAAAGAGAGGGAATATTCAGGATGAGAAAACAGGTGCAGTTTTAGAATGCATTTTTTGTATGACTCGTTTTCAGAAGATCACTTTATAAAGTGAGGAGTAGAATTATAAGCAGAAGGCAGATGTAAAACCAACTTTCAAATTTACCAATCAAGCAAATAAATGGTGCACACCGGATTTATAATCATTTAGGTTTGAAGCCAAAGAACTATGAATAAAAATCCCAATCTTCTGTTTACGACAAATACTTGAGGACATTTCCTTATGTCATACTTGAACACACTTGGAATTGATTCATATTGACTAAGATTGAAAAACGAGCATTACCATATGCTTTAAGGTCTCAAGTAATTCTGCACAGCAATTGTCCAGTTCTTCATTGTATTTTGGAGTTGGCTTTTCAGATTCTGTGGCACTGTTATCATATGCTATCTCCGGTTTGTTATCTTGAAATCTAAAATAGAAACATAAGGCAGAGTAAACAACTGCATATAGGTTTACTCGAGCTGTGCAGATTTAAAATCCATGTGGTCTGATCCTACAAAATCTCTCTCTCACAGGCTGTTCATGAGAATTCCTACATAAAAATAGTAAGAGACATAGCTAGCCATGTGAGCAATTGGGGCTGGTACCATAATCTTCAGAGGAACATAGAATTACTCTACCTTAGAGCCTGTGCTTGAAAAAACAGTTGCAGGTGTTAAGATAACACCTCTTCCCACTTTACCTTGCCCCTGTATCGAAGGTTATTCTCTCATAATGGACAAAGTATGCCCAGGCTCCAGCTGCTCCAGCTGACAATCTGGTGCCTCACCACAATCTCACCTTCATGCACAATTTCAGCTAAGACATTTAACTGTGAACCCAGAGCAGGTAATGTGCAGACACATATCCTGTCTTGCTGACTTCCCCACATAAGCTGTAAACTTAGACAGGGGAGAGGGAGTTGCTAGAGAGTGAAAGCAACATCTGACACCATTACAGCAAAATATTCCTGAGCTTGTGCCTGTCAGAACCCTGTCAGACAAGCCCTGTTCAGCTGTCAGGAGTCTGGAGAAGTTTCTTCTCAAAACCCTGGTAGTTACAGGTTTTTCTATACAGCATGAAGATAATAGCTCTACCAAAGTGAGGTTTTTGGGGTTTTGGGTTTTTTTAAATCATCACTGTTATAACTTTTTTGTCTATATAAATCACTGATTCTTTCTTAAAATCTGCTGAACTTTGGACTTGAGTGAAATTTGGTAACACTGGCCTCTGTAAATATGCAAGAGGGTAAGGGAACTCGCATGGGCTGAGATCTATAGGATTAGATTCTAACTTTGTACATTACATAAGTATTTTAAATATCCATTATGCTTGACTATGTATAATAAACATTTTCCATTTCTTGCAAATATCATTACTTTATGAGATTATTTTAATCTTTGAGACATCTATTATTTGAATATAAGTAGTTTATGTAACCAAAAAGTACAACTGCTGAGTTTGCAGCTTATCCACTCTGACATCTTCTTTCCCCCACCTCCAAAAAGAACCTTCTAGTGAAGAAAACAGATTAATTTCTCAATAAAGGCAATCTTTATGCTGTCTTTACTTGTCTATATAGCATACTTACTGCTCACTGATCTTCATGTTGACTATTTTGTTTGCTGTAGTAAATCCATTATCATTCAGTCTCTCCCATTTCATCATTAAATTATGCCAGTCTGCTGCATTATCTTTAATTTTTCTTGCACTGACAGATAAAACAGGTCTTCTTGGAGTACCATCAGCAGGACTTTTTGCTGTATGAGAAAATAAAGAAATTCAAGCCATTTAAAGCATACAGAAACAAATCAGTGTGCTGTCCAGCAGCTGCTTCTGTGAATTATTTCCTTATTTTTACTGCTGCACATTGATTAAAGTAAAATGGAATTTACATTAACTGTCTTCAGCCATGAAATCTAATTCTTCGTCTATCAGCCTTATTACTATTTACAAGAAAATCATATTATTAAAAAATTGCAAGCATGTTCTGAGATGTGATATTGTTACATGGACAGTAGTGGCTTTGCAGTACTGACCAATCTAGAAGTCTTCTGTCAACGTACGACAGTCAACTGCTAACGCAGCATACGACGGTAAGAAATCATGGCAACAATAACTGTATGCATGCAGTGCTCATGCCACGAACGTCTGAATTAATCCACACCTACACGTGAGCTTGAAGTGTTTGGGAGAAAGCTGGGTCCTACTGAAGACAGTGGGTGCTTTACCACTGAGCATAAAGCCCACGTTTCACAATGTGTCCTTAGCGGACCACACAGCAACGGGAACCTGCGATACATGACTCCCTTCACACGCATCACCTCAAGGGAGGGCTGCGAGCAGCCATTTCTGCCCAGCACCTTCACACCTCGGGCCCTGCCCCAGGAAGCACGGGGGCTGCGAGCCCGGCTCGGCGCCGAGTAATAACGCCCGCCGCTCTGCCCGCGCGTTCGCTGCTTTTAACTTTTATTCGCAGAGACGCCCGAAAAGCGGTCACAAACGTGAAGCCTACGCGCATGGCAAGACACGGGTGTCACTCGCTTCTCCCGGGGGCAGGAGCGAGGTGCTGGGCACCTTCCTCGCCCGTACCCACATCCATGCGTGAAAGTAACACGCCGGCGGGCTGGCAGGGCGCAACAGACACACGCACCTTATTAATTTAGTTAGGAAGCGCCAGGACCCGGCCTCTGGCGGCTCCCCGCTGCCCCAGGCCCGGCCCCGGCCCCCCACCGCCCCTCGCTCCCACCCCAGGGCGGGCAGCCGGCACCGGAACCCGGCCGGCACCGCCGCTCGGCGGGGCGAAGGCAGCCACTCTCCCTCGCCGCCCTCACTCACCCGCCATGGCGGCACCGCCCCACCCCGCCCCGCGGAAGTGCGCTCACATCCGGCCCCGCCCAGGCCCGGCCCCGCCGACCGGCGCAGGCAGCCGGGGCTGCCGCCGCCGTCGCCTCGGGGCCTGGGTGACGCCGCGCTCTCTCCCTCCGCTCCCCCGCCGGCAGCGGCGGCCGCCCCGCGCTCCTGAGGAGGTGAGTGGAGCCGCGTCTCCGCGGAGACGGGTGGGAGCCGCCTGAGGGTCTGCCCCGGCTCTCGCTCCCCTCCCCGGCCGCCGCCAGCGGGGCCTGCCGTGGCCGCCTGTTGCGGCCGCGCTGAGCGGGTGAGCCCGGCGCGGTGAGGGGGAGCGGGCCGGCTCTCCCGCCCGTCCCTTGGAGGCTCGCCTGCGGAGAGCGCTGGCGTGAGGGTGCGCTGTGGCGTTTGGGGAGGGCGGTGGGCTGCGGCGGGGGCCGAGGCGGCCGTTACGCGCCCGCGGAGCGGCTGGAGGGGCTTGGCATCCCCCCCTCCCCTCCCCGGCCCGGCTGGGGCCCTGGGTCTGGGCGGCAAATCCGGCATAAGCTGAGGTCAAGCCAGCGGGGAAGCGAGGCGGCGTTGCTGTCTGTGTGTCCGGGAGCCCCCGGCTGTATTCTTCCTGCTCTGTCAGGAGCTGCAACCTCTCAAGTGCTAGAAGGCAGCATACTAGGAAGGAACGGTTTGAAACATCTGCCAGAATATAGAAATACATTTAAGGAAGGAAGATTTCCTAGAGAAACTGGGTGTTCCAAGGCTGTCAGAGTGAGTAGAGCCTGATTTCTGCTGCCCCCTTGGCGTACCTGCATGTGCGGTGACCCCAGGTGCTCCTTTTTCTGTCCTTTCCGTCTGTGTCACCTAGGTTTGGGGTTTGGGTTTTTTTTTCTTTCAAAAAAAAAATCTGCTGAGTCAAAAATGCAACATTTCATGAGTTGTGTAAAGCGATGCACGTGTTAATCAGGTAATCGCGACCTGTGTGCTGGCTGGTCCTCTGCCTGCAAACGGGACGCATGAAAGCAGAGCTCCTTCAGTGGGGTGTGAATTTGTGTTCTCCCCTGTGCTTGGTAGCTGTTTGCTGGAGTTCTGGAGATGTGGCAGTCAGGTAGCCTGCTCCTTAGGCTAAAAATGTGAGAAGTATTAGAAAATAAAACTGGATTTCTTTTTAGTTGGCAGGATCTAGCTGAGATCAGAGACTTGTGTTTAACTGTGGTCATATATATGAGTTTGTCAATACTCTGAAGAGCTTAAATTTAAGTTTTTATGCCAAAGAATAAAAAAACCAGAGCTCTTATCCCTCTTGTACGGACAGGACACTTGGGCTCAGAGAAATGTAGTGGCAGCTTTACCCTCCTGCAGTCAATCTGTGGCATACCCTGGCATTGAACCTTTAACCACTGCCTATCTGTTTAACCATGGGATTATCTCTCGCCTTGGTTGCCTCTGTTAGGCAGCATTAAGCCTTATTGCTGTTTCTGAGACCAGAGAAAATTTTTAAAAAGTTTGCTTTTCAAAACATGGCCTTGAATGCAATATTTAAAAGCTTGTGAACTTTGTGAGTTGAGAAGGAAGGACTGTCTTTGTCTGGTGATTGTTTTTGATATGCAACATAAGGTATTTTTCTCTACTTTATCTCTGCTGCAGGATAGCTGCTTAGCACAAGCTGATTTGCCCTATACGACTGTTATGTACTTCAGAGTAACTGTGGCTGACACAGAGTGAACATGCGCATCCAATTCCAAAATCTGACTGAGAAAATAGATTATATCCACTGTTTGCCTTTGATTAATGAAGTAGGAAAAACAGATAACAAATAATCCTAAAGCTGTTAATAAAGAGAAAGAGACTACATGTGATACACCACTGTGATTGGGGGGTTTCACACAAGCAGTGCAAGTGTTTTGTTAGTCTGTAAACCACTCGAGATGAAACTAATTTGTGTATGATAGCAAGAAATTATTAATATGTTTTTTGATTGTGCAAGGTGAGTGGGTTAGAGAACAAAACTTAATTTCATTTTTTTACAACTTTGCCATCAGAGAAGATTGAAATAAGATTGTATATGCGTTTTATGAAGAGTGAGAACCCTAACCTGACAACAGGTTTTATTAGTTTAACTTAGCATATGACAAGAAATAATTCCTCCCAGTGTTTTCTGTGGGGGGAAAAACCCTATCAAACTCTCCCTTTTTTTTCCTCTTTTTAAATTAAGTGTAAACTTATAAAACATGCATCAGGTTGCACATAGGGTTGTTGTACAGGAAAGAGTCTTTTTCTGGATAATACAAATTTCCATAATTCCATAGTTTGTAATGAATTACTATGTTTTTAACAGTTTAGTTGAGCTGGAAGGATAAGTGATGGTAACTAAAAGAGAGAATGAGTTTTGAGGACTTGCAAGGTCCTTTGGCAACTGGGGGAGTGTGAGATGGTTCCAGCTACGAGAGCAGCTTCAGATGATGACAGATGTGAATTGTAGGAGTGGCAAAGGGGACTTAAAAACCAAAATATGTGAAATTCATGAGGCAGTAGCTGGGGAGTGATAGAAGTTGAAATTAGACAGAGGAAGATTTGTACATGTGAGACTCTGGACAAAGAATGGATTTTACTTTATTAGAAAAAAGAAAGAAGGAAAAAAAAACCCAGCAGCTAGTAAAATTACTAAACTGGCAAAGCAGCATGTTTAGAACAGCAAACGAGAGACTTTAGCAGTGGGTTCTCTCTTTTATTTAGTGGAGTGTAGATAGAAGGTAATGCTGAAGAAAAGGGCAGGAGACCTAAAATACAGGATAGGAAATAGATGGTGTGTGAAAATACTGTAGAAGAGTGGTGATGCACTGAGGTTATCTGTTAACTTAGTAAACAACTCTGAAAGGAACTCTTCATTCAAAAATAGTTTGGACACATTAATCAGCTAATCCTTGTGATATTTTATGAAATAGGTGTCATGACAGGTAGTAAACACTGGAGGAGACTGGAATTAATTTCTAAGCTTTAGCAAGCAGTAAAATTTATCACAATTAAGAACATCTAGTAACTACTGCTAGTTTATTTACTGGCAGTTTTTGTAACACAGATAAAATATGGGTCCAGTAACCAATCTTTATTCCTGCGGCCTTGTCTAACATGAGCTTGAATGGGTAATGTCACGCAAGTAATCCCTTTGGATTTAATGGAATTGTGTGTTGACAGCAAGTGTTGCGGGGCCCAAAGCCAGCGTGCTGGATCCTGTTGCACAATAACTGAAATAGTTTGAAAATTGAGACATGAGAGCTTTTCACAGTAATGGAGATATTAAACTGGAACAGATGTATTTTTTCTAATTTAGTTCATATATACTGTAAGCAATGTGTGAAGCTGCCAAACAAACACCATTTTCCATCCTTAGAGAAATAAAAACTAGACACAATAGGACATATCACACAAATTGCAATAGGAATACTTACAGAATAATTTTGAGCATTTAGAAGTGTTTCTAACTTCAACTGGCATATTCCTGTTTTTTGTTTCTCTAAGGAAGCTGTAACTCTGCTGAAGCTTAAGAAAATCTTCAATATTAGGGGCTTAACCCTTAATCGGACTTGCTCGTGGCAAAATAAAATTCAAGAAGTGAAGGTTTCTTTCCTTTTACGTGTTCCAAAGTCATCCATGAGGAGAATAACTACTGCTGCAAAATGTTCTTGTCAAGGCTGTCACCCCACGATGAGAAAAATTACTGGGTTTAATTAAATTTAAAAAATATTTTAATGTCATGGTCGTATCAGCTTTTTCTGAAGATCCCAGTACATTATTACTATGGTGAGCTGTGACTACATTTTTTTCTCGAAGGAGGCAAACAGAATCTTTGTTTCCGTTATTCTTAGAAAGATACCAGGATTGTCCCCTAAGTATATTTGCAGTGTCGCTCATCAGCATGAAATTATTTGCTTAACCATAAAGGGAAACATAGGCATATGGTACTTTTTTCTCTTTGCTCCTTATCTTTCTAAATTCAGTTGCTACATGGATATTTTCCTGTGTCTGTCAAACTGGGATTTCTTTCGTTTCTGCATTGCCCCTTTCTTCACACACTATTCTTATTTTTTGGTTGTTATTTGATTATATAGCAGATGTAGCTCTAACTGAATTGTTTCTCAACAATGTTTTCTTGGGGTGCAGGGCCTTAAGGTGTTAAGCATAAATACTATTCTGACGCTTTGATCTTATAGCACTGTCTAACACAGTGACTATCCCATGCTCTGAGCCCTGGGAGGATTAAGGGTAGAATTTGCAGATAGATGAGGAAGTATACCGCATGGATTGTTCAGCGTCAGAGCCCTTACAGTTCTTTCACTAGCCAGATGAGGAGAAATACTGCATTTGAACTCAACTTTGTCAGACTCACAGCTGCAAGAAAAAGTGGGTCCCATATTTAGTGGTTACCATACATCCTTAAGATAATGGCTGAACCTAAGAAATAAGCTTATTCTTAAGAAAAACGTTCTTCTAAGAATGACTTACAGTCACTAGAAGAGTTTAACTTGCTTTTTCTTTGTACAAAACAAAACCTAAGAATTTTCTGCATCCCTACTTGCTAAATGGTGGTTTTCTGTTAACCATTTACTCTTTCCAAAGAAGTTAATGACATGTCTTTTGCTTTTGTCTTTCAGATTTCCTTATGTGGTCAAGTAGATGTGTTTATTTCAGCCTTAAAATTGTTTATGCAAATGCTTGCTATGGCATCTGTGGCTTCACCGGTTATATTTAAGGAGTTTTGCCCGTTATATTATCTTCTGAATGCCATTCCTACAAAGGTCCAAAAAGGCTTTCGCTCTATTGTGGTATACCTCACAGCACTTGATACCAATGGAGACTACATTGCTGTGGGGAGCAGCATTGGAATGCTTTATCTCTACTGCAGACATTTAAACCAGATGAAAAAATATAATTTTGAGGTAAATACTAACTTTTACTCTTGTGTCTTCTAGTGAAGTTGAGTTGCTCAGAATTGAGCTGCTGTTTGTCGCTCATTAACTTTGTGGGTTTTACATATGGTTTGTTTCAACAGGGGAAGTGTGAATCTATTACTTTTGTAAAGCTGTTGAGTTGTTTCGATGATCTAGTTGCTGTTGGTACAGCCTCAGGTCGGGTTGCAGTTTTTCAGCTTGTCTCTTCATTACCTGGAAGAAACAAACAGGTAAATCTTTGCATTTGGCTAAAATTCTGTGAGGTTTAGTATCGTGAATCCTAGTAGAGTGTTACTGTGATTCTTTATAATAGTGAAAACCAGAGAATTTTGCCTGATGAAATATCTGTGAATATGTTTTAAGCTTCATATGTCAAGCTTATAAAAGCAATAATCTTACAGCATGCTTTTAATTACAAAAGGTATATTTAATCAAAAATGTTTTTGAGAAGTTCCTCGTTTGTAATAACTGGCTGAGCTATTTGGTGGTGGGTTTTTTGATTGTTTGTTTAGGGTTTTTTTGTGCTAAATAAAAATTAGAATGACCTGCAATTTTGTACTTGACCTCTGATTTATCAGTCCAAGTCACTGAATAGATTTTTGTCTGCGTTTTCTCTTCCCCTCATTCTTGTATTGCTTTGGTATTGTTTCATAGCTTCGGAGATTTGACGTTGCTGGTATCCACAAAAGTAGCATTACAGCTTTAGCTTGGAGTCCCAATGGAATGAAATTATTCTCTGGAGATGACAAAGGGAAGATTGTCTACTCTGCCCTAGACCTAGACCAGGTGAGCATTTATTATAGAGACCTTAATTCCCATTTACAGTTTTCTGAAAGAATGCTTGTGTGTTTAAATATTTAGCAGTTAGTTAATTGCTTAATATCGTGTATTTAGTTGGACTGCTTTATTGCTATGTGTACACTTGGCCAAGTGTGCACACACCCAGCAAGACAACCATGGGGTATCCTTCACAACTGCCTTACTGTCCTGGTTTCGGCTGGGATAGAGTTAATTTTCTTCTTTGTAGCTGGTACAGTGCTGTGTTTTGGATTTAGTGTGAGAATAATGTTGATAACACACTGATGTTTTAGTTGTTGCTAAGTAGCGCTTATCCTAAGTTAAGGACTTTTCAGTTTCCCATGCTCTGCCAGCAAGCAGGTGTGCAAGAAGCTGGGAGGGAGCACAGCTGGGGCAGCTGACCTGAACTAGCCAAAGGGGTATTCCATACCATAGAAAGTCATGCTCAGTATATAAACTGGGGGGAGTTGGCTGGGAGGGGCAGATCGGTCAGCGGGTGGTGAGCAATTGCATTGTGCATCGCTGTTTTTTTTCTTGGGTTTTATTTCTTTTTTTCTTTTTTCCTTTTTTTGTTATATTCCTTTTCATTACTATTATCATATTATATTTTATTATTATTATATTTTATTTACTTTAGTTATTAGACCGTTCTTATCTCAACCCACAAGTTTTACTTCTTTTTTCCTGATTCTCCTTCCCATCCCACTGGGAGTCGGGGAGGACTGAGTGAGCGGTTGCGTGGTGCTTAGTTCCTGGCTGGGATTAAACCATGACACTTACCTTTTTTAAAAAATAAAGTATAAAGAAAAAGTGGTGATCTTTCTCATTTTATCATGTTTCTGTCTGAAATAACTATCATATCTTCCTTCAGCTTTCAGCCAGTACTTTCTCTTTTGTTTGGAAAGTTCACTTTTGAATAATGTAATGTTGCTGATTCACTATATTGGTGAAGTACTTTTTTTAGAATTGTTTGGCATCTCAGTCTAGAGTGTAGAATGACAGTAATATTTGGGTTCTACTGGATGACTAGCATGTTACCAGTAAATGGAATTTTTCTAATGTCTTGTTAAGCAATACAGACCTGGGACATCAACAAAATAAGTACTAACTTGAATTTCTATATGGGGGAAAAGTTCAAACAACAGCCATCCTGATTTGCTTATGACTGTCCCTCATTTGATTTGACAAAAAGGTTTTACATTTCCAAATGCAACGATTGTCTCAGCATTGTATGACCTGGCAGTGCCGAAGAAGGAAGAAAATGTGTCCTAGAGTTTCTATGGATTTCAAGTGAAATGTGTTAGCTAATATTCCAAGAGAAATTGAATTTCATAGTGTGCCACTGTGGTACACACAATCTGACTCCCCTCTTGTCTGCATAAAGGAGCTCCACATTCATTAAGTGAACTTTGTGCAACAGTAGTTAAAAAGCTTTTGTTTGTTTGTTTGTTTTTTCTTTCTTGGGCTTATTAATTTCTTTGAAGTGTTAGTTATTACCTTATATTTTTAGAAAGGTTGACTCTTGTTAATTGCATGTATCTTTAAAAGGGTATTTGCAACTCCAGCCTTGTATTGGAAGAGCCATCTTCAATTGTCCAGTTGGATTACAACCAGAAAGTGCTGCTTGTCTCTACTTTACAACGGACTCTACTTTTTAACACAGAAGAGAAATCTGTCAAGCAAGTTGGAACACAGCCCAGAAAAAAGTAACCCTCATAAAATCTTGATGCAGGCACATCTATCAATTCTAGCTTTTCAGAGTGGATTACAGAAAGTGTGATCTAAGCAGTGAAATTAATACAACACAGCAGCCTGCTCATAAAAAGTTAGTTACAGTAGCTATGTGTGCTCAAACATGAAATGACAATTCTACCTACTTAGAAAGTACATGGTTGCAAATATGTTACAATCATATTTTCAGGGCACTATTATGCAAAAATATTTAAGATGTTTTGTCATTGTTTAGAGTGAAATCGCTGCCAAACTTCCTCTGCCGTCCCTCTTGGTTTAATGTGACTTGGTGTGAGCAAGCATTGTAATCAGGTTCATCTAATGGGTGATGTAATATCTGATGCAAAAAGCAAATCAGCATCCCAATTTTTCTTATACACTGAAGTGAATTAAAAGGGAAAATGTACAGTAAGCACTTAAAGTTGACTTGAAGGCTAGGAACTTCTTGTATGACTTTCTGGCATCTTCTGTTGTGTCATCTCTCTTGAATATGAAGGAAGAGGGAACCCAGTCTTAGAACAGCATGACTGTATGTATCTGGAAGTAGAGGAAACTGACTCTTGAAAGAAGGTTTATAATGTATCTTTCAGGGATATGAATAGTAAGAGGAATACCAAGGACTATCTTCTGTATGAGGGGTTTTCTTGGGTCATAGTAGTGGTGTTTTTATGCATGAGAGATGAAGATTTTTAAGAGTTGAGGTCTGTTCTGTGCTTCTTGCAAGTAGAGGTCGTCCGTTTCTTAGCATTAGTTTGTAGTGGTTTACCTGTTTTTTATTAATTCTGGGAGAAGGATGACTGCATAGTAGGATCTTTCCGAGATGGACAAAGAGTACTGTTAAGGCTATGAAGCTTATTAGGAGGAGTCATTTAACTTGCCTAGTAGGTGTAGTGTCTGACCTCTAAAGCTAAAGGAAAACTGTTGTTATTTGGAAGCACTGTTCTTGTCTTACTGTAACCAAATTTGTACTTCAGACATTTAACTGAATACTTTAATCAAAGACTTTTATTTTTGATAATTTGCAGTTGTAAATTTGTGCCGTTAGTTTTAAAAATTGTTTCTAAGTTTAGTATATAGTTTTTAAAATAAATTCTTCTTTTGCATTTTAGCACTGGCAAATTTGGAGCATGTTTTATACCTGGCCTATGTAAACAGAGTGACCTGACACTATTTGCTGCGAGACCTGGGCTTCGTCTCTGGAAGTCTGATGTTCACGGAACTGTTCAGGCCACATTCATATTGAAAGATGTATTTGCTGGAGGAATAAAAACTTTTGAACTGTATCCTCGTTTGGAACCACCTGACAGAGGAAGTTACAGCTCTCCAGAGAAACACCTTGGGCTTGTTTCGTGCTTTTTCCGAGAAGGATGGGTGCTGACCTGGAATGAATACAGCATCTACTTACTCGACACTGTGAACCAGGTAGATGAATCTTGTGGGTGCATATTTTGTTTCTTACTTGGTTTTGTTCATGCTATGCCGTGAGTCTCTCTTTGGGTTATCCATTATACTTCTAAGATTTAAATCCATATTTAAACCTAACAAAGAAGACTTTATTCTCTCCCTCTTCAAGTTGTCATTGTAATGATATACTCACAAACTAGCTCGGTATATTATAGGTGAAAATCAAATGTATTTAAAGCTTTCAGTCCAGGTGTTAACATCATAATCAATTCTGATACTTAGCAAAGCATATATAAATCTAAAATCTAGTAATTAATGCAAAAAGAAGTTTTAGGCCTATAAACTGTGCCTGGAACTACTTATTCTTTCCCTTCGACTACTGTTGGTGTCTGCAAAAAACCAAGTATTACATTTTATTTGGTATAGAGTGAGCTGTTAGCTATTTTGTTGTCTTAAAAGTGCGTATGAAAGTGAATACAAGCTAGTATTAAACATTTATACTGTGGCTCTTCTGTGCCACCAAATTGTATATTGTTTAAGTTGTTGTTATGTTGTTGCTGCTAGTTTGGACAGAGAAATTGAATAGATCTATGGAATTAAAATTAGTATAAAAATGAGCTACATCATGATTAAAGGGTGCTTTCCTGTTTCTTTTTTCTATTTTCTTTATTTTTGGTAAGAGAAAAATCTTTATTCTGTAGCTATATATGTTGAAGAAATTCCAGTGAGCACTTCTGTTAAGAGCACCATCTTGTCCAAACAGTGTGTTAATCTGATGCCAATTATTTCTTTCTGTGTTGACTCTTTATAGGCTTTGATTGGTGGCTTGGAAGGATATGGTGATATTGTGTCTGTGTCCTGTACCAGCAATGAGATTTTTCTGTTAAAGGGAGATAGAGACATAATAAGAATTTCAAGTAGACCTGAAGGACTGTCATCAATAGGTTTGTATAGATTAGCAAACTTTATGTACCTCATGGAACATGGTGCCTATCATACTTTTTTAAATATTAAAAAAAACCAAACAAACAACCCAAACCCCACACAAAAACCTTCAGGTTATTGCAAAAACCTGCCAGGTTCTGTGGAGTTACTTATCTGTTTCTACAGATGATATTTAGAGGTCTGATTTATCTGCTCATCTGAGCTTCTGTTTTGGCTGCAGTGAGAATGGGGGCATTAAGAAATTAATTATGATTCATTTTTTTGAGAGTGGATCAGCATTATCCTAGCCAGGCATCTCTAATCTGTGCATTTGAGACCTTATTCTAAACCATAATGCTGAAGCAATCTGGATTCCTGATCATGGTTATCTCTTTACTGATCAGCCTCAATTGTCTGGGTTGGAGATACCTGAATATGTTGATTCTGTACCACCTGTCAACACCCACATTCCAGAGGAAATCTCAGCCTTCCCAGCAATAAAAAAGAAAGAACTGGCAAAAACCCCAAAGAAGACTCACTAAAATTCCAAAAAGAATTTGAGAGATTATTTTCTTATTTGTTGCCATCTGAGTTCAGCATCTATGTTACTAGAACTCTCTAAATGGGATTAATAATACTTCCTTAATGATGATGCTGGCTGATTTCTCAATCATAAAGATTGTAAACACCATTATCCAGCATATTACACTCACAGAAGGACTACTTATGCATTTAAAATACTCCATCTTAGCTTTGTATTAGCAAAATGCTAGTAAATACACTATGAGGTCTTACTGAATGCTAGAGAACTTAACTTTCTTATCGTTGAGTATTAGCGATAGGTTTAGTCATTTAAGCAGTTTTTTACTTACAAACTTCTAGGGGGTGTTTATTATTTTAATCTTAACTTCCAAGTGTAGCTTGAAAGGAGCCTTCTTGAAATATATCGTCTTCTAATTACCACAGTGGTTTATCTGGTAAATTTTCCTGGATTTTTTTCAAGATACTGAATGTTTGAATGAAGAAGTTGAACGTACAGGGTGGCACTTCACTGTGTGATACAGTTGGGTCTTCCAAGCTAAAGACCTGTACCATTCTTCATACATAAACATAAATTCAGAATTTTGCTAATAGAAGTTTGATACAGGCTTTAGGGATTGATTTTACTAAAATGATTTCATATAGATTTACTTACATGAAGTTTAGATTGTGTGTGTGCATATATATATTTGAAATGTTGCGAACTTAGATAGAATGTTTTTCCATTGCATAAAGCTTCTTTTCTTTCAGTAGTCTCCAAGAACTATGCCCCTACCCACCTGACGCACTAGTATTTATATTTTTATTTTTCTTTTGGTCAGTTTCAGATGTGAATTCAAAATTGTGGAATCCTTTAACAGATACAAGTCCTAAATTGCTGACCCCATCATCAGTAGTTGCATCTGTGTCATCTAGCCCTTCAGTGGAAACGGATAAAAAAATGGTTACTTCCCCTTCAGTTATTGGTGATAAAAATGACTCTTATTCTTTAGTGAAAGATGATCTGGAAACTCCAACGCTATCGGAGAAAAGTTTTGATAGAATGGGAGACTTGAGCAATGAAACAAGAAAAAGGGGCTGCTCTGTAGTAAGTGAATCAAGAAGCAGGAGCAGTTCAGTAAATTCTGGGGACAGTGGCTCTAGCTTTATGATATGTGCGGACCAACTTTCAGAAGCTCAGAGAGAAGGTCAACTTTCTTCACAACGGTTCAGCACAATCAGCTCTGAAGATTTTGATCAAGAACTCATTGTAAAGCCAATTAAAGTGAAAAAGAAAAAAAAGAAGAAACAAGGTAAGTCTAGCAGAACTTGCCCTGCCACTGCTCATTATTAGAACATGTCACTTTTGATGTTTCACACAAGAGTGTGTGTGTGTTTGACATGCTTTGTTTATATTGTGTTGTCATGCTCTTGAGATATTTGAGTGGTTGTGGGCCATTTATGTTTAAGATGAAAGTCTGTTTTGAAAGTGATAAATTGATTAAGTCTTTTTAAAGCTATTTGTTTTATTCTTTTAACTTTGTTTTGCTTTATGTAAACATGCTTAAGGTTCTAATATATGGGTTAATGTTAACATACAGTGAACTCTGCTTCCAGTTTTATGTTGGAATTGTGTAGTATCTATTAATCCTATTTAGAATACTTGACAGTGTCTTTCTTAGCCATGGTTTTTAGTTTGTTAAAACAGTGTGAGTACTTGATTATTCTAATTGTTTACTATATTGGTGTTACAACTTTAAAATGTTCTGCTATTAAGCCTTTTTTGGCTTTATGTGTATCATTTAGTGTTGAAGTTGAAAAAAATCAGTATGTTGAAATTTAGATTTAACTCTATTCTTCCCCCAATGATAAAAATATTTTAATTTCTTACTTTGCATCATAATTTAATAGATTTTATTAATATTATTTCTCCCCCCCCTCTTTTTTTTGTTTTGTGAGAACAGAAGGTGGGACCAGGAAAACCCACAGCTCTCTGGAACGTACACCAATTTATGAGCGTCAGCTTTCTGGTGATAGTCCACACTCATTGAATGCAGACTCCTTTTCCATGACTTCCAGCCTAATGAGTGGCAGCATTGATCACTTGAGTACTGGATCTCCAGATCAGGAAAGCATGTTCAGTGTGGAGTCGCATACAACCTTGCAAGAAGATAATGGTTCGGAAACTTTCAGTGTCCTACAGTCTCCTGAGTCTGCGACTGTACTAATTAATGAAGAAAATGGAGATATGGTTGATTTACAGAAACTTCCAAACAGTGACAGTGGCATGGGTACTTCAACTATTATAGATACTTTGACATCTGTCTCTCCTCTCATCCTCACAGAAGACTTGACAAGCAGTGTTGATGGTGAATATAATGGTAGTGTGGTTTCTGCAAGCAATGAACGCTGTCTTGGAAAGCTTAGCCAAGAGGAGGAGCAGGATTTTCCTACATTGTGTAAAATAGATGAAAATTTAGATAAAATGAAGCTGCAGGATACTGAAAAATCTTTTGAAGAGCCAGACCTTACAGACCAAATGTTTTTGGAATGTGACAGTGTACTTGGTGTTCAGACATCACTGACACCAAAGGAAAGTGATGAAACTGATAGGGAAGACCAACAGCAACTCTCTCTAATACACAGCGCCCTGTCAGATCCTTCTGTGCTCCACTTTGGCATCTCTAATGATGTTTGTTCAGATAACACTTCCATTTCTGGATGGAATTTTGAAAGTGCAATCAAAGCTAAATCTAGTTCTAGCACTGCTGAATGGGTAACAGACACTCATGAAAGTAAGACTGAGAAATCTGCCTCAAGTGATGAAGAGGATATTTATGGACATGGATTACCGTATTCATCCTCAGAGACTAGCATGCCTGAAGTTGGTGCTGGGCCTGGTTCCCAGGATGTGGCCAAGATAAGCCTAGATGAAATGGTGCTGTTAAAAACTGATCAGGTATACGTTTTCAATTTAGTTAAAATACATAATTGCAGCATTTCAAAAGAAACATCCATGTAATTACTATCCTTTACTTCTTTAGGAAAGCAGGTTTTTTCTGACTTGATTTGAGTAAACAAGTAAAGCATAAAGCCAAACAGCAATATGTGTTGTAACTCTTAGGAAATGTGATGTATCTGACTTCAGAATGGTTGATGTATGCTTACAATGTGAAGAAGGTGCACTGACTGTATTATTCCCAGCTCAACAAAAGTGCTGTCATAAACCATTGAAGAGTGAACAGTAAACCCAAGTCATGCTCAAAGGCTGCTCCTTGTTTGGGTCTCCAGTAACCCAAATTCTGCACGATGCTGTTCCCAACTTCAACTGACTTCGTGGGGAATTAATGCTGATTATCTCACATAGCTGGTCCCTGGTTAAGGATCACTTTACCTGTAAATACTCAGAATAAGGATTAGTCTTTCTTTGTGCCCTAGACAGCAGTTAGTACTATTTAAAATGTTGACATTTTTCATTTTTCTGTTATCCCTCTTTCCTTCATTGTTACTTTGTGGGTGAACATTTCCAGAAATAGTAATTCTCATATAGACTATAGAAAAGAAGTACTAAAATTAATTGCAAAATCTGCAAAATTGCCCAAATCACTGAGAGTTTTAGCAGAAGTCTTAAGAAGGAAATACAGTTCTTCTAGGTTGGGTTTTTTGTTTCTTTTTACACCTATAACAGCATTGTATTGAGATCAACCAAATATTTGTTGATAAAGGTTGAGTTGTAAGTTGATGGTGTCCTATCTAGTAACAACTGCACCCCAAAGTGTAGAAAACACTTAATTTCAGGTTATGATATTCTTGCACTCTGGAATGTTTAGAAAAGCTCCACAGATGCTTGCATTATAGGTCAGTGCTTGGGTTCACCTTGTGCAAGCTGTCAAAATTTAAGATAGTCTGTAAACCAAATTTCTGCAATATGTGGCTCCTGTACCATACAGAGAGTATCGGAGTTGGATATTTAGCTGTGTCTGCACTCCAGCTATCTTGTTCCCTTTGCTCATCACTTCATAGACAATAAATAATTTCCTGAACTACAGACAGACTGTACATTTTTATGTATTCCTTTTTCCATCTACCATTTACTTTAAGTATGTGTTCTTTAATTAATAAGAGAAGATTTTCCACTTTTTGGAGGTAGATGACAGTGTGGAGGTTTTTTTTGTTTGGTTTTTTTTTGCGCTAAAACTGTTGTAGCAGTCTTATTTCACAGGACATACTACCTTAGAGAACACTGACAGATGTAGTTTTATTTTACACAAGGCAAATTTATTCATTGATGAAGGTACTTAAGAACCTTAAGTTCAGCTTTTTTTAATCAAAATATGGGAGCTGCTGGGCTTACCTAGCCATTTTCTTGTGCAGTTTGGAGACACCTGACACTGTTCTGACTCTACAGTTTTTAGTTTGCAGAGAGCTGGATGGGATACTCTGGCCCTGGTTACGGCATCCTGAGCCTGGTTGTCTCAGAGAAGTATATTTGGTGCCTGGACTACCGAGGCAGTCTGTACTGCAGCGCTCTTCCCGCGGCCGGGCTGCAGTGGCAGAAGTTTGAAGATGGTGTCCAGCAGGTGGCAGTTTCCCCCTCAGGTTGGTTGGCTTCTGCTTCCCGGTCACCTCCTAAAGAGAAAACTTGCACAGGCTTGTGCACTTTCTTTGCTTTTTTTTTTTTTTAATAACGGCAGTTATTTAATGAGGTGAAACTTGTTGTTTTTCTGAGATTACGGATACAGTTCAGTGCATATGTAATTTCCACGTAGGCAGGTTTTTTTTTTTTAATACAGTACTTCTAGAAACTTGGTTGTTTGAGACTTGTTTCATGTAAAAGTAGTGTGTTGGTTTTTTTTAAAAAAAAAAAAAAGCCATATTGGGTGATATGACTGCATCTTCACTACCTCTGCATACTGTGTTCTAGTGTAAGTGGCTGTCTTTCTAACAGGTTCACATTGCATTTTGGGAAGTTTTCAACATGAAATTTTCAACATGAAACATACCCGATTAAAGTGGACTTCAGAAGCAGCAGTTCAGTGGTGGGCAGAGATGAATGAAGAGGTCCTTGTCTATACAAAACCTTGGGTTTTGACACAGAACTGCTTATGATTCCAAATTTAAAATTATTTTTGTTGTAAATGTAGAATTGGTTTTGTGTATGGGTTTGTTTGTTGATTTGATTTTTTTTTTTTAAATACTAAAAAAAAAACCTTTTAATTTTTGATGCATTTGCATATGAGTTTTTCTGGATGGCTGGAAATGAGGATTATGTTGGATTAAAATTAAACGGGTTTTCGTTATAAACTTGTGTCACTTTTGGCCTTCCAGATTGTTCCAGAACTGGTGTGAAAATACAAGTTTCTCAGACATTTTCTTTACTTAGTCTCCTGTCTTGCCACTACTTTTCTTCCCCTGTCATCTCTAAAAGCACATGTCAATCTTCCCTTCTCTCTGTAGGGGAAGATTTGTTGTCTCTTTTTAAGAAAAGTGTTCTATTTGATCTGTAGCTGAGCTTTGTTATGGACAAAAAAATTTAGTGAGATCATAGGTTCATCCAGCTCAGTATCTTGTCCTTAACAGTGGTCAAAAGCAGATGCCTGCAGAAAAGTAAAAGGAATGGGCTAGCATGTATGATGTTTGCCCTTGGTAGTTTCAGACTGCAATTGTTGGTGGTTCAGAGATCTCCTGGGCAAAAGGCTGTTTCTCTGTGTTTATTAACCGTCAATTCCAGGAACTTGCCTGGTTTTTCATTGAATCCATACAAATTTCTAGCATCCACAGTTTCCCGTGGATGTATTAACACAAGAGCGTGTTAACCACAAACATCAAAATGGAGTCAAATGCTACTTTGTGGAATTATTCAAAGGAAGTTCATATGACAGTGCTCTGTATGCTCTGGTAGGAACCAGTATGGATGCCAATCAGCACTTAAGTTTGGAATTCCATTTGGTTTTCTTTTTCTGAGCTATCCTTGCTAATTCGAGTGAGGGGAAAAAATTCTCAAGATGGCTTTGTGCAGTTGCATTTCTGAGTTTTGTCTGCTCGTGACGTGCTACGTGACGAGCAGGTAATAGCACTGCCCACTGCAGTGTGAGACAGCATACCTGTTCAGGTGTTTGTCACTCATGAATGGTCCACGAAAGTTATGATTTTCTACTAGTATTTGTAAAAGGTGAAAGTACTACAATTAACCCCATTTCCTTTATGTACTGAGGACGTACCAGACTAGTACAGAAGCAAGCCATGAACTTCAGTCTCTTAACAGTAGGTTTATTTGGCCCTGACATGGAACTCGTTTTGTTTGTTAGTGTTCAGTGTATAACTAAGCAGAAGTGACTTGCATTTGAACATTTAAAAATCGCACATACTCTAATGGTAAATGCATTTCAGCAATTCCTAGAGAAGTGGGCCACTGTTCTGGTCTTGCTTTTTAAAAAAAATTATAAGCTTTTTTAAATCTTGCATTTTTGTTTAACGCTCCTGGTTTGCCTTTCCCCTCACATTAGGTGTAGGTAGGACAAGTCAGTTGTCTCTGTTACAGTAATAGCTAAGTGATACTATGTTCTCTCTTGACTCCTCATACAGGGGCTCTTCTCTGGAAGATTGAACAGAAGACTAACAAAGCATTTGCTTGTGGAAAAGTAACTATAAAAGGAAAACGCCACTGGTATGAGGCTTTACCCCAGGCTGTATTTGTAGCTTTAAGTGATGACACCGCCTGGATTATCAGAACAAATGGAGATCTGTATCTGCAAACAGGTACCTAAATTAATTGCAGGCTCCTTGAATTTTTGCGGGCTAAGATTATTAGGGTTAAAGTCTATGGAATGATTACAATTTGTTTTAAACTTTTATCCACAGCCAGGACAATGTAGGGAATAAATAGGGAAACCTTTTTATCTTGAGAAATGGTTGGAAACAGTTGTGAGATTCTGTGTAATTAGGAGACTGGAAAAGCCAGTTCATGGCCACTTATTTTTTTGTGCCAAGTGGAGTACGTACAGTATAGAGAATTTATGACATGGGAATGATATGGGATGGATGCAGATAAATGGAAAATGATTGCAGAAAATATCGAAATAATATCCTTGCCTTGAAAATGGTATGGTGCACTGAAACAACTGAGCCTTAAGTGGGTTTTCTTTTCTTGTTTTAAGGATTTTAGCAAAGTTTTAAGAAGGACTTTGAAAGGCAATGAGATAGTGTGTGGCTGTTCAGAAGAAATTCAGGTACAGGGGGCAGAGTAGGGGAAAGTAGAAGCTGTATGTTTTGAAAAGCATAGATCTGTTGGAGGTAAGAGTTACCACTTGATGGTAACTGAAAGGAAGGTATTCTGAGACAGAAGATCATAAAGTGCTTTGGAAGTATAGACAGGTGGTATGTATTTTATGTGATAGAGAAAGCAAAGCCAGTGGAGGAATGGAATGGGCTGTGAAGCAGCAATCTTTACAGCTGTCTTCTCACTGGATGTGAACGAGGCAAGAATCAGAAAAAGGGGTAGTGCAGTGGCAACTTTGAAGTCATGGCCTTAGTTTTATCTGCTTCAGGAATAGAAGAGGATGCATTTGGAAGGTGTTATGCAAACAATATTCAGGCTAAATACAAGGAGCTAGGATGAAGGATGGAGCTCCAAGTTTTAGAGTTAAGGGAGAAGAGTATCAAGGACTCTTGGGCATGCGGGCTTTGCACAAAGAGCTGAGTTGGTAAGGAAAAATTACAAATAACATGATGAAGGAATTCCTGGAGAAGTAAGAGGAGGACTGGGTAAGGGGGAAACAGTAAGACACACTAAAGCAGGACAGCATTTCAGAGTGGCTATCAAAATTCTCATTTATCTTCCATTTAATTCTGGTACTCTCCTAATTTCTCTTGTAGATTTAATAGCTGTAGCACAATATAGAAATTCTTCATGATTAAGAAAGCTGTTTAAATACACAGTGTTGTTTCAAAGATACTCTACTCTTAAATTATTTTCTTTTAATTAAGTGTAGTAGCTACAGAGAAATCAAGTGGCCTGCCCAAGGTCACATGCATACTGCCAACAAGTATGGATAGTGGTGACAGAGTGAACTTTTGATGCCAGTCACATGGGGCTCTTGTGGAGGTTTGAATCAGTATTTTTCTTCCCTGTGAGAGATTGATTTGATTACGTCAGCTTACATTCGGCTCTTCTTAGGCTTCTAAGTTTGTCTTTGCCAAAAATAAATTCTCGGTCTATCAGTCATTGTTAATGTGAGGCAACCAGTGGTAGTTGTTTCTCCAGGATCTTTTCATTCCCTCCACTGTCCTGTCTGACTCCTATAACAAAAGTGTGTGCTCAGAGGTTTGGAAATGAGCATTCTTCTTGTTATTTTAGAATATCATACAGATGAGTCTGTTCATACTTGCTTTGGCAGCATGAGAAGATTAAGCAAAAGCTACGTCTCTTGAGGTATTTCACATGCAGCCATGTAAATCAAGCTTCAGTGTAATTGTGAAGAAGACATGTCCCTTTAGATTATATGTATAAACGTGTGCAAACTACCTGTAAATCTACCAGAACCTCTCACCTTCTTTCAGTACTACACACTGTGGCATGCTCTTTTGTAATGGCTCTGCTGCCACTGTGCAGATCAGGTTGCCTCTCTCCATGGCATGTTTTGGGCAAAAGTTCTTCCATTACTGCATTTTTCTTTGGTGATTTTGCCAAGTCTAATACAGGTTTTATAAATGGAGATTCCTGATATTGACACTAGAGGGAGAAAAGGAACAGAAATTACAGGACAGGACTTGTGCACTCTGTAGGATGTGGAAGGATATACAGTGTTTTATTTCTTAAAATATAAATTCAGCTATATTAGAGGAAATGATTAATAGTTTATAGAAAGAACAGTCAAACAAGGAAATAGTGATAAAATTAAAAATGTTAGCATGTCAAGGATATTCCCCTCCTCATTTTCTTTTGTTAGGTAGCTTTGTCTCTTTTCTTTTACTTGCAAAAAGCCAAAGTTTGTAAAGCAATCCTCATTTTTTGATTTCTAGGCCTGAGTGTGGATCGTCCTTGTGCCCGAGCAGTAAAGGTTGACTGCCCTTATCCACTGTCACAGGTTACATCCAGAAATAATGTTGTGTGGGCATTGAGTGAGCAGCGGGCCCTGCTATACCGGGAGGGAGTACGCAGCTTTTGTCCTGAAGGAGAACAGTGGAAGAGTGATATTGTCAGGTAATGACACTGTGGTGGGACAGCGTCATAACCAGAAAGACACAAATAATTGTTTTCAGTGCTGGAACTCCTTGATGTTTAAAAAAGTGTTACCTGAACCTGTGTGTGTACATACCCATATATATGTGTGTGTGTATATATATGTGTGTGTGTCCCCTTTAATCTTTGTCCAGACATATTCAGAGTAACTGGTGTTTTTCTGTCTGATGAACAACTGCTATGTAATGAAAGAAATTGCTGTAAACAGAAGCAGTAACACAGTTAAAGCAAGTTTAAGAAAGTGAGAACAATTTTAAAAAGATATTTATAATGTCTGTCAATATGACTTTTTTGATTAAATACTGTTTCTTTAATCTGTGCTATAATGGCTTTAATGAGCTCTCCAGATATTTGAGTGAATTTTTTCTGAGATTAATTCTCAGCATTTTCTTGGTCACCCACACAGCTGGACAGTACTTTTCCACTTCCCAGTCACAGATTTTTAGAAATATTCTGGGTAATTGGTATTTAGCTTTGTAGTTGATCCTATGCTCGTGGTAGTTAGTTTGTGATAAAGTTAAAAGCACTGAGTGTTTACTGCTGGCTTTGAGAATGTAGAATATAGTCTCTCTTGTGACATCAGCCTGAAGCCAGTATAGGAAGAAATTCCAGTTCTTGTTGTCATATGATTTTATCTTCTACTGAATGTCCTATTGTGAAGCTTTAACTTGTGTTACCTCCCAGCCTGGTATTTGGCTCTTGAAAAGTCTGAGGAAATATTCAGTGTCTTATTCACATCTGAAATTTGCATGTACTTTAGTTAGTTCATTTAATGAAAATATCTGCTTGACCTACACCTTAGGTACAGTTAATGTTCTTGGGCTTTGTATTAAAATTGCAGAAAGCAATCTCTATTTGTTCTTAAATTGTTGAGAAAGGTTCTCTGAAAGAAATAGCATTGTTGGCTACCTTTTAAATGTCTGATATGATCACCTGATCCTGTGACTTTCTGAGCTTGAAAATTGTTTACTTATACAGGGAACTTTTAGTCCTAAACTCAACATTTATCTTTGCCATATAGTTAGGTTGAGTTTTCTATTTATGGTCCCTGAACTGCTAGTATTGTTCTCAGAATAGGTCAAGGAAGTTGGAGGAGATACATTTATGAAGCTGTTTTATCAAAAACTTAAAGAACACAGCTCTTTATTTCTTACTTACTGAACAAAATAGTTTTTCTTTAGTTTTACTTTTATGTATCCAAGTTTCAAATCTCAAGTGATCTTTGAAGGACTCATTTTTTTGTTGTTGAATGGTTTTTACTTATGCAAACTAATAAAATTTGAATTACTGAATAACTGTGAAAATTTGAAATCAAATGTGGTTTTGAGCTTGGCCACACTGAGTTCGATCATTTTGAACTGCTGTTAGCATTGTAACAGCTTCCTTAAAATACTGTAAGCATAAATTTGAAGTAAGGTTTTTAATTTTTTTACTTGTTTGCATTTCCAGTGAAATGCAAGCTTTGGAACCAGTGTGCATAACCCTTGGCGATCAGCAGACATTATGGGCTTTGGATATCCATGGAAATCTGTGGTTCAGAACTGGTATAGTTTCAAAGAAACCACAAGGAGATGATAACCATTGGTGGCAAGTAGGCATTTTTTTATTTTGCTTTCAGTTTAGTCTTTTACCTTGGGTTTATTATTTGCATTGTTTTCCCATGAAATTCTAAGATAAAATTCAATAAATTGTTTGATATATTGTAGCACTCTATTCAATATATTAAAACCGCGGTGTGGCTATGGCTGAAATCCCTTCTCATGTCTCCTATAAAAAAGGGAGAAAAAAACATCCCATGGTCATCCAGAGCAGCATCACAGCAGTTTTCAAGAACACAAGAAATGTTCTACCAGGTCATATCGATGGCGCATGTAGCTTGGTATCTTAACAGTGGCAATAGGACATGCTGTTCAGGCAGAGCATTCAAGTCTGGCTGCTGAATGCAGTCTCGTCTCTTGTCTTCCAGTGCCCATCCTTTTCCTTAGCTAGATGAAATAAATAATAAGTAACCTTGCAAAAGTTTTTTTTATTAAGCATTTCCCCGTTCAGTTAAGGTTTCTTTGAACCGTGCAGGGCTTCTTGCTTCAGTTGCAGATCATGTGGGTAAAACCAACTCAGTTACTGCAAGTACTCCCTGGTATTGATTTAGAATTCCTGACTCTGTTTTCCCCAACTTTTCTTATTCTCCCCAGAGGTAGGGGTGGGGGAGAAGGGAGTACAAAAACAGTTATACAGAAAATTTGTTTGTCTACATGTCTACCTAAGTTAAAAGAATTTCAGTTTATGTGCATATATAATGTCTTCTTGCATGTGAGCATCATGAATAGCTTGGCTTTGAGGTTATAGGCAAACTGCTCTTCTTTTTGTGCTCTTAAGCATTTCCTTCCTTTCTAGGAGTATCCCAGAGTGTTGCCAACCTAGTTGTCCATGACAGAACTTGGGCAATTGCTTATTTAGACCTCCGCCTGCCTTATGAGTTAAAATGCCCATGAGGTTGTTGTAAAGGAGTATTACATACAAGTTTTTGTGATGTGGTTTAAATTGCTACACTATGCAAGTTTCTTTCTTCCTTTGGGAGATTGAAAATTCACCTCTTAGTTTGCAGAGTTCAACATGTTTTTAGGGGGAGAGAAGAGATGTCATCCCTAACAAAAGGGCTTTCTTAAAATGCAGAATTCGGAGTGGATTGTTGGGTAGGAGGGAGTTGTAAGCTGATGTTTAATATTGGTTCTGGTTTATTATTGAGACTCTTACTTATTCAAAATGCACTGTTTTTATTTTTCCTTTCCTACACTTTGAGGGTTTCTAAACTCTGGGTAGATTTCCTGTACATAAAGCACACACACACAAAAAAAAGCTTCTGATGAAAGATTCTGCAGTTCGCCCAAAAGCTTAACTAGTTATCAAGAACACTTCTTTTTTTTCCAGGTAAGCATCACTGATTATGTAGTGTTTGACCAGTGCAGCCTGTTCCAGACGATAATCCAGGCAACTCATACAGTGGCAACAGCAGCTCAGGCACCTGTGGAGAAGGTGGCTGATAAACTTCGAATGGCATTTTGGTCACAGCAGCTTCAGTGTCAACCCAGCCTCCTTGGAGTTAATGGCAGTGGAGTCTGGATCTCTTCAGGCAAAAATGAATTCCATGTGGCAAAGGGAAACTTAATAGGTTGGTGTGCTTTTACATCTAATATTTTGAAGTTAAGAAAAATAAATAGGAGAGAGTAACTAACTAGAGTTCTGTCACCACAAAAATTGTCCATGGTGAGTCGGGGCACCTTTAACAAACAATTCCACGTTTAAAAATTAAATGAAATGATTCCTTCACGTTTGGTCTTAAATACTTTCCCATTTAAAGGGAAATATTTTTCATGGAAAATGCATTGTCCACAAGTGAACAGTGCACAAGTTACTCCTTTTAGTACCTACACTTGTCTCTTCTCTGGGGTGAGAAGGCAATCTTAATCTATTGTACCTGTTATATCTAGCACAGTGGAGTCTGGTTCATGATCGGTGTGACTACGCAAAACAGTAATGTTATGGTTTTACAGTGCTAATAGAGGAATTGCTTTATTTTTCTTGCTATATTTCTCAAAATAGAATTTTGATTTAGTATATTTCTTTGATCAGGTAAACACTAAGAATAGACCTAGAACATCGTTTAACCTCGTCACCAGATTGGTCTCCTGTTGAAGAGCATTAATCTTCTCCCTTATCCTCCTTTTCTGCATTCACAGTTTTCTCTGTGTGTGTGTACATATGTATACGTATGTGTCAGGAGGAGGTTTTCTTCCCCCCGTCCTGGTTTCGGCTGGGATAGAGTTAATTTTCTTCTTTGTAGCTGGTATGGTGTGTTTTGGATTAAGTGTGAGAATAATGTTGATAACACACTGATGTTTTAGTTGTTGCTAAGTAGCGCTTATCATAAGTTAAGGATTTTTCAGTTTGCCATGCTCTGCCAGCAAGCAGGTGTGCAAGCAGCTGGGAGGGAGCACAGCCAGGGCAGCTGACCTGAACTAGCCAAAGGGGTATTCCATACCATAGAATGTCATGCTCAATATATAAACTGGGGGGAGTTGGCTGGGAGGGGCAGATCGCTGCTCAGGCATCAGTCAGCGGGTGGTGAGCAATTGCATTGTGCATCGCTGTTTTTTTCCTTGGGTTTTCTTTCTTTTTTTTTTCTTTTTTTCCTTTTTTTGTTATATTCCTTTTCATTACAATTATTATTATTATTGTATTTCATTATTATTAGTTAGTATTATATTTTATTTTATTTATTAAACCGTTCTTATCTCAACCCATGAGTTTTACATTTTTTCCCGATTTTCCTCCCCATCCCACTGGGAGGGGAGAGGAGTGAGTGAGTGGCTGCGTGGTGCTTAGTTGGTGGCTGGGGTTAAACCACAACAGCCCCCTCCTCACCCCAATAGTTTCTTGGAAGATTTACATAGAAAATCTTGTCTAGATGATATTTAATAATTGATTGCAATAGAATTTCTTTAAAATGGTAACATTGTAAATAATAACAAATTTTAATAGAAAATTAAGTTTCATACTAATACCACTCTGTTCTTTCTGTCAAGGCACTTACTGGAATAATATTGTGCCTCGTGGTACTGCTTCTGCCACAAAATGGATTTTTGTGTTGGCTTCCACAGCTTCATCTAAAGAAGGTCAGTGAATCAATAGTGCAGGCATATAATATCTGATTTTTAAATAGAGTGGAGTTGATGGTGTAAGTAATTAAATATCCTGAATTACTTCAGATTTTAGGTGCCTTTTTTTGTATGCAAGGATCTAAAATATTTGAAGTAAGGTGGAAATACGTCTGTAAAACTACTGGAGATTAAAAAAACCTGTCATTCACTCTGCCACCTTTGGTGCAGGGTGGCATCCAACAGAGAAACGGGTAGTCCTTTAGGAGCAGTAACTTCCTAAATTGCCAAAGCACAAATTGCCATAATTTGTAATATGAAATCTTGGAGCATGCTTTGCTGGAATGCCTATATGAACCAAGTACTTCTCCTGTCAGTGCAGTTACTGCAGCACAATTACACATTTTATCGGTAAAAGTGCAACCATGCTAGGGAATTCAACTGCTAGTTAAAATAGTTAGCAATTGCATTATCTAAGTACACTGGCTTTATGGGCAAAAATGTGTGATTTAGAGCTGAAAAAGAATGCTGTTTTCCAAAGGCAATTATCAAGGATAAAGAAGAGCAAAAGAATAAAGGGAAGTGATAGGGCACTGTTATGTATGTCTTCTATTAGTTTTTTCAAATGAGATACGTCTTCAAATGAGATCACTTACTACTTACTTGATTTGAGAAAGGGAGTATTTAGGTGCCTAAATAAGGGCTTAGGATGCATATTTGTACTTCAAAATCTTACCCTATGGACATAGCCAAGGAGCTTTAGTTTTGTCTTCAAATGTACTGATCAATTTTTCAGAAGAAGTAGATGTGTAAGCTTTCTCAGGGTGGATTAGGAATTATTTTAATAACAGAAATGTCCTTTCCATAGGAAGCTTTCTGTGGCTGTGCCAAAGCAACAAGGATCTGTTTTGTGTCAGTGATCAGAATCCTCAGTTTCGTCCTTCTACAGTGCAGCTGCCGCCGGAGGCTGAAATGGTGCACTACTCTGCCTGCCAGGATGCCATTTGGGGTTTGGATAGTCTTGGGCAGATATTTATCAGAACACTTTCATCCAGCTGTCCAACAGGGATGCACTGGACAAAACTGGATCTGTCTCAACTAGGTATGACACTTTTATTCAGTAGACTATCCCTTAACTCTCTTAGTGGACAGTCGATATTTTCCTTCAGAAGTATCTTTTGGTTTACTGATACAGAATATTGCATTTACTGGATTAAATAGTACCTTACAATAATGGGCCTCACAGCAGAGGACTGTAAAACATCAGGAACAACTATGGTTTTCAAACAGTGTTTCATTTAGCCTTTTGCTGGAGACAGCATGTTTACTGTTTGCAAGATACTTTATATGTGTATGTGCTTCTTACAGTTTGTCAGTCTGAGATATCTCGGCCTGACACAGTGCTGTGCAGGTGTACCAGTAGCTTTAACTAGTCTAGTTCTTGTACTACAGTGTAACCAAAATGGGCAGTTCCATACACAACGCCCTAAATTTTGTGGTTAAACACATTCTTAACAGAGTGATCAAAGCTTCATTAGGATCCTGTCAAGGAAAAATTATGCTCCAGGAGTTGCATCATCCATGAGTGACGCAGCTGATAACACTCTTATGTTCAGGTTTATACTGATCTAGTGATTCAGCATAATGTTAAGAATGTGCTGCTGGTTAACTGCTCTTTTCATTTGATTAGGCATAAAACCAAGGTGGTTGACCATGTTTTTGATCATTAAAATATCCTCCCAGTTTGGCTCTGGGGTAATCAGGCTACTTGTCAGCTTCATCAGTAATATTCCAATTAAGATTTATTTCTTTGATAGTCTGACTGTTAGAACATTCTTATCTTCGTGCTAACTTGCATTCCTCTTTCAAGTGAAGATAAAAGAAATTGAGACTATGCACCATTCTTGCACTATTTTAAAAATAATTCAAATGTTTTGCAATTTTTCCATTTTTAATGGCAATGTTCGTGACACAGCTGAAAGACAGACACAGCTGGCAGACTTTAAGCCTCATGTACAATTTTAGTGTACAATTTGTAATACTTCATGGAAAACTTTTTAAAATGTGTCTTTTAAAATTAATTTGTTTGCCAGTTATACACCAGGTTTTCCAGATCTGATGAATTGGTTCCAAACCACTAATTGTACCATAGTTTAAGCACTGCTTGATGCCTTTTACCTTCACTGACCTACACGACAGGTTTGTCCACACTCTCCTTCTCATGTTGCTTAGTACAGTTTCAAACTTTTCTCATGATACCATTGCTTTCCAGCAGTTTAGACAATAACTATTTAACTGAAATAATAAATAACTTCTTGCTATTGTCTGAAAATCTCAAAGCATTCATAAAGGAGATCAATGTAATTGGTGCTAGCTGACCGTAATACCTGGCTTGTGAACTTCAGCAGTTCAGAAGTTCAGCCTTTAGATTCAGCTGTTCCTCTTAGCTTCACGGCACATGGTGGTGGTATTGCAGAAATCTGGGGTCAGGAAATACTTCAAATACTCCACTTTACCTGTCACTGTGGGTTAATACTTAAGTGTGAAAATGTTTTAGGCATTTTTCCTCCAATTAAATGTGTATGGTAGATCACTGCTGACAAGATAGTGCATATCCATGGTTGTAATATAAGAGCCTTTATTTGCTGTAATGGGGCTGAAGAAATTGGAGAACTATTGTTATTGTTCAAGTGTATGTTTAAGTTTACTCCTGAAACATTAGGACTGTAATTTGGGAGGGGGCGAAGCAAGCGGCTGTAAAATGCAGTTCAGACTTCTGTATGGAAGTGATGGAATTGCCAGCATTAATGTTGAAATATTCATAGTATGTTGGTAGTATCTTCCTCGTGCCTTTACACTATGTACTGGGAGTAGTATCTAGTAAATTATTTTGATTAGAGTTCCACTATCGCTGTCAAGGTTTCTAAACACAGTAGAATGACCTTTAGGTTTCAACAATAAACAATGCCTCTGAATCATGCTACTTTCTCTAAACAGTAGATGAATGTGGTTAGCATGACCGTCTCCTAAGATAAAAACAGTAAGTGGGAGGAGGGAGAACCCCCAAAACATTTACATAAGGGCTGCATTTTTGAATATCAAATTGTACTGTAGACGTAAATAATATCAGCTATGCTGAGTAGGTGATATGTGATTCCATGTTTGAGTGCTCTGATGCTTGTTTGGATTGGAACATTTCAACAGCTGAGACATCATGTAACAAAGTCATTACTTCAAGTCATACTTTATGTTAGAAGGAATAATGAGGTTTTAAGTAAGATTTTGACTTTGTAGCTGAATGTAGCTGCCTGCAAAAGAAAGTTGTTCTAGATGTTCTTATCCCAAGCAGTAGAAGTTTTTGTGTATAGTTTTGTCATTGAAGCTGTACGGTTAAAGGAAATTTTGGTGTGAGATGAATTAATTCGAATTCCTATGAGTCAAAAAGTTAAATAATTTTGCTTAATGAGAAGATCTGTTTACTATTACAGATAACTACAAGATAAAGCTGTGTAGTCCTGCTGTTCCCTGTTCTTTCCCACAGCAAGCCTTAATGACAGGGAGTATTGCCTGCTGTAGAAATAAATGCTATAAACTTGCACTCTGTGGGATAAAATTGCACCCCCCTCTTTAAGGAATGCTATATCTGATGGACTTTACAAGGATTTGTTGCCAGATTTCACATCACTGAAGAGAGGACTGTTACCAAGAATGGGATATCCCAAGCAGCACTGGCATGTTCAATCAACCAGCGAGGCCTATTTTTAGAGTCTTTAGTTTGGAGACTGACCAGAGCATTCCTTCTGTAGTGTATCTGTACTGATTGGGTCCCTCTTTCTGTAGACCATGTTTTCCGTTACTTAGCATTGTGTTGTCCCAACACTGGGAGAAAAAAAAAATCAAATGTTATGTATATTACATCACATGGCTATTTTAAAATGAATGTGAAAGAGTTCCAGTTGACAATTAACTAGCAGTTCTTTTTAGCCTAAAATATCAGGTATGCTTCTCTACTATCTTGGCAAATTTTTAATAGCAAGATTGGGTGTGATTGGGTATGCAAAAAAACCACCACACCCCAAAATTCCAAAACATCCTTATTTGGGAGCTTTGTTTTCATTGTGCTGACTTACACAGGGTTAAAATATTGCTGCACTTTTGAGATAGGTGTAATAAATATGTACACTGTTGAATATAAATCTATTTGAAAATCAACTCCTTTATTTACAGACGTGACACTGGTATGTTAACACTGAAATGCATAATCCATATGCTCTCATATTTTTAAAGTGCTGGTAGCATTAGTTCTTTTTTGAATGTATTAGCAGATCAACACCTTTAAAAGCCTACAAGCACAGCCAGCTACAGAGAAAAGTTCACATTAGGTCATGTGAAAGTTTGTCTAGGCACTGATAACATTTGTCACAGAATGTTTCCCTGCTTGAATTCAGTTATTTTAATAGCATATTTTTAGTGTGCTTTAGAAATTGCAGTATCCTATGACTAAAACATTTATTTTTAAGGTTAAAAGAGAAATACCTCACATACACTACCTATTGGTTTTATTCATTGTATCCAGTGATTTTTTTCTCTCACAAGTTGTATTAACTTTTAATCATTTTTATGTGACTGTGTTTAAAGCTAGTTTAATACAATCAAGTCTAAATAAGAGTTCTCATTATTAGCTGAATTTGAAAGGAAAATGCCAGGTTGCTAATAGTCTCTTTGTTACTAGGTGCGGTAAAGCTGATCAGCTTGACCTGTGGAAATCAGCATGTTTGGGCCTGTGACACCAGTGGCGGCATTTATTTTCGTGTAGGAACTCAACCTCTTAACCCAAGTTTGATGCTTCCTGCATGGATAATGATTGAGCCACCTATACAGGTAAAATGTTGGTTACAATTCTTTGTAACCCAGTGGTTTAGCTCTATGCATTTGAAAAAGAATAATTTTAACACTCATGGAAAACAATAGAGCCAGATTTTAAATGTATAGGTTAAAACTTTGTCCCACATGTTTGAATTCTACAGAATTTCTCTCCCCTCCTCCCCCCCCCCCCCCCCAAAAAAAAAAGAAAAAAAAAAACCCGGAGTCTGTATAATGTACTCTGAATATGCTAGCTTATCACCATAAGTCATTCCAAATTCATCTTTAATTTTTTTTTGAAAGCAGAGTTTTGTTTTCCTTTCTATCCTTAATGAAAGTTTACTCTTCTTGTAACACACAACTTTATAAGCATGTAGTAGAATGCAGCCTTGAACCATATACAGAACACCTGCTGTATGCTAGCCAGGAGGCTGGACTGGCAAACAGCACAAAGCAGAGGGTATGGGAAGGCTCTGCTCAGGTGGCACGGTGCTGAAGTGCCTGCCTCCCTCTTCCTTTATCCTCACCCTTGTGAGTCTGGGATGCTTGCCAGGGTGCTGTGCCTGGATTTAGGGACTTTCCTTATCATCGACTTTCCTTATCATCCAGTGGTCAGTAAGTGTGCAGTACAATTGCAGCTCTTCTCCCTTGTTCCCAGAATGGGCAAACTTTATATCCTTTCTACCTGCCAGCTGGGAGGATCAGAGTGGAAAGAAGCCTCCTAAAGTACCATGGAAGCATCTTTTCTGAATATAGAGAATGGACAAAATATGTTTCTCCAGTGTCTGGTTTCTTTTTTTAATCTCTCCTTAAACCTCAATGCTTGCTTTCGTTGCTGCTCCAGTACTTTGCAAGTTAAACTATGAAATGGGAGTAATTGCTGTGTCGTGGGTTGGGACTGCTGTAATGGAGCTGACCTCTGACTACTGATTTCATTCTTTGCTCCTTGGCACGAAATCACTTGAACTGTCTGCTGATCTAGCATAGTAGCACTGGATGTATTTGCATACTTGATTTACATTTTATAATGTTACAGAATTTCTCTTGAAGATTTTGAAATGTGTGGTACTTTTGAAAGGACATATTAAGAAATGAAAGTAAATCTGTGGCAGTGGAGTTGCAATAGTTTACTTGGTTTTTTACATCATTCGCTTTTAGTTCTGCTCTCTCTCATCAGCCAATTATTAGCTGCTTCTGTGAATCTCAGGGTGTAACAGCAAAGAAGGGCAGGGAAACAGGAACATGAAACTGCAGTTTTGCATCCCATCGGTTAGCACAGCACTGGTTAGACTTGTTCTTCTGTGCTGGGAATGTGGTCAGTCAGACCTGGAGAAATGGCACCTTGTTTTGCAGAATAGCCTAACAGACTGACAAATAAGTACCAATATCACTTGCAACAAGGGCTAGATTACACTGCTCATTCTTTGTGTGCTGCAAGTGGGTCTTTTTGATGTAATCTATGAGGGAATTTTTTCCTGCTAACAGAGGGTAGGGCAGTAGGAAGAGCAGACTGAGGATATCAGTGATTATGTCTTCCATGAGGGTAGTATTCCTAAAAAGGGGGGAAAACACATTCCAGGATGTGTTCCACTTAAACTGAATTTGCCAAGAGACAGAGAATTAAACTTGTGTAATATCTTCTTACCAAAGATTTGTCTATGCAGGAAAATAGCCCGAAAAGCTGTTTCTCTACACTGATACTATTTTGTCTGTACTAAGTGCATTCTCTACTCCTCCATTGAAGTAGATTAAACTACTCAGTACAAAGGTGTGTACAAGAAATTGGGACTTGCCACAGCTCATTATTGAGCAGTGACTTCCTTATGTAGAAAGTCTTTAAGTGGACAAGGTTGAAAATCAAATTATTTCCTATTAGCTTATCGAGGAAGCTGGATGATGTTGCCTTCCAAAATGATAACCTTCTGATACCCAGAGCAGTGTCATTCTCTTTCCTGTTATCTTGCCAACACCTGCCATTGTAAATTTAATGAGTCAATATGAAAGGGCAAAAATTCAAACATTGCTTGCAGAGAAGATGAAAACTCATGGGTTACATGCGTGTTTTGAGACAATTCCAGCGCATTAAAACAAGTCATTAAAGTACTGAAGGAGCAGCCATTCATGCTTTTACAAAGGCTTAATGCAAAATAAGAAAATATGTGAACTTTAACATTATTTCCAAATTCTAGCTTAGTGTTTGGATAACAAATATAACAGATGATGGTTGAAAAGTGGACTATTCAGTGAACAGTATTTGCTTATTAGCAGCACCTTACTGTTATCTGTGCCTCAACTGACTTTGACACAGTTCATGCTGCATCACTTTATCTTCAGAAAAACAGAAATATTGTAAGAAGTACTTGTGAATGATTCAGTCATTTTCTGTTCGAAGAAGGAAATCAAAATTGCCTTTCACTTGCTTTAAGTACAGGAGCATTCTCAAGTAACGTAATTTAAAACCAACTATGGATATTTCATTCCCTAGTAAATGTCAGAGCCAATATGACTTGCCATATCCCAGATCTCATGACTCATGAGCAGCTTGTGAGCAGCTACAGACTCTGCTTTTATGGTGTCACTTTTCATTAAAGGAGTGCTGCTGTTGCACAGCATCCATCTTTGCACAGCTTCACAAAGGTATTCAGAGACAATAGTTTTGATGAGATTTTACTCATGCTAAAATCAGTGAATATAATTTAAGTTCAGTCTTTGTGGTGCTGTATGGTTGTTTTTTAATCTACACTAAAACCATTCTCATTTGTTACTCTTCCCTTTGTAACTCCCTACTGCAGTATCTCTTGAGATGAAAAATAACATTTTATGTTCTCTGCCCTCGCTCTTCTTTACTTTATCCAACACTTCAGAAGTGGTTGATAATATCATTACAGTATCTTGAGCAGTAGTAGTTTATATGTAGATGTTTTCTGTGCTTCATCCATTCTGTTCTGCAGTCTTAGAAGTCAAAATAATTATGTAGTTAAGCAGCTTTTTGGAAGCTGCTTTAAGGACATTGACAAAGCTGATCAAAATTCTTTTATGAAATTTTTAGTCCAGGAAATAGAAAGTGTTTTTCATTCTACTATTAATATACAGGATAAAACTATTATCTGCTGTAGCATGCCTCAATATACATTAAATTTAATTTTAAAAAATGAACAGGAAATATAAATATTATTTCTGTAGATACTATAGAGTATGTTTCTACATGTATGTGCATGTATATTTATGAAGATTTAATGCTTTGCAGATTTCTGGCCTAAAGAAATAATAATTAAAAATCAAATACAAAATTAATATAGTCAATAAGACTAATTTGGGTGATTATGGAGTAGAAGTTGATCAAAAGTTAAAAATCATCAAGTTGCTTTAAAAGGTCCGCAGAAGTTGAATGCTTGTTTGAAAAGAATTCTTTCAACATTTCAGCTTTGATTTTTGGCACCTTCTGAAAAAGATGCAGAGACAAAATCAGACCTTGAGAAAAGCTCACTTCCTACAAGTACTACTTAACGTAAAAACTGGCCTTAAGAACCACCTTCTCAGGTTTACATTAAGGGGTCTATCAGATAAGCAGAACTTTATTTAAGAGGATTAAGGGAAACAAAGATCAGGACAAGTATTTGTAATGAGTGACCAATCATCTATTGTTTGTAAACAATCAATCTTACTCTAAAAATAGATTAAACATTTTATTAATTGCCATTTGCTTAATTGCTACTCTTTGCTCTTTTGTAACCAAATTTCATAGAGAATAGGATTGAAAAAGCAATTTTATTAAATTGAGAGGTTTATTTAAATATCCATGTAGCTTGTCTGAACTGTGGAGTAAAAGGCATTTATCTAAGGAGATGTTGGCTATTTGGCTACTGTATAAAGCTTTCGTTGATCCTTTGTAGTTCCTAGGGTCTCAGCAGAAGAGTACTGCTTAACTTAAACTTAGTTGGCCATAAAATGATTTCTTGCAGTATGCGCATTTCAAGTTAGAGAAACTTTTGATTTACTGCTCTTCCCATAAACAACCTAGTTTATAGTCTCTTTATATTTTAAGCTTGATATCATAGGTAAGAGAGTCGAAATTCTTACTGATCTAGGAGGAGCTTTTTTTTTTTCCTCACACACACACAAAAAAAAAACTGTTAAGGCTGTTCACACTTTCACTGTCATTCAAAAACTAAGACGACAAAGCAAATGGTAGTTAAAAATATAATTTGAAATTTAGGAAATTTCTCTGTAATTCTGCAAAATAATACACGCTAGACTTTATTTCAATACCTTCCTTTCTCTTAATCTACCTTCAGTGTAAGGAGGTTGGCTGTGCCTTACGGATGAGTGGTGGGTTGTTAGAAATGGTTGTCATGATCTTTGTTTCCTTTCCTCTCTTTAAATAAAGTTCTGCTTACCGTACAGAATACTTAATGCAAATCTGGGGACTTTCTTCCCCTGCCATCTGCATTGCCTTTGCATTTTTCAGTGAGGTTTCTATTACTATTATTAAGGCCAATTTTGTGTGAAGTGGTACTTACAGGAGGAAGCGGTGAGCACTCCTCAAGATCAGTTTTTGCCATTACATCTTTTTCGGTAGGTGCCAAAATCAAAGCTGAAATGTAGGAAGGGTTTATTAGAAATGGTCTTCAAGGATCGGATATCTGGAGGGGGAGGGATTTTTCTGTTGAAAATACTTCATAACTCTTACTTCAGAATCATCCATGCTACTTTAGAAAGTACTCTCCTGCACTTGGGTCACAGCAACCCCATGGAATGCTACAGGCTTGGGGAAGAGTGGCTGGAAAGCTGCCTGGTGGAAAAGGACCTGGGGGTGTTGGTCGACAGCCAGCTGAATATGAGCCGGCAGTGTGCCCAGGTGACCAAGAAGGCCAGTAGCATCCTGGCTTGTATCAGGAATAGTGTGGCCAGCAGGGCTAGGGAAGTGATCATCCCCCTGTACTCAGCACTGGTGAGGCCACACCTCGAATACTGTGTTCGGTCTTGGGCCCCTCACTACAAGACAGATATTGAGATGCTGGAGCGTGTGTAAAGCAGGGCAACGAAGCTGGTGAAGGGTCTAGATCACAAGTCTTATGAGGAGCGGCTGAGGGAACTGGGGTTGTTTAGCCTGGAGAAAAGGAGGCTAAGGGGAGACCTTGTCCCTCTCTACAACTACCTGAAAGGAGGTGGTAGCGAGGTGGGGGTCGGTCTTTCCTCCCCAGTAACAAGTGATAGGACAAGAGGAAATGGCCTCAAGTTGTGCCTGGGGACGTTTAGATTGGATATTAGGAAAAATGTCTTCACCGAAAGGGTTGTCAAGCATTGGAACAGGCTGCCCAGGGAAGTGGTGGAGTCAGCATCCCTGGAGGTATTTAAAAGATGTGTGGATGTGGCGCTTAGGGACATGGTTTAGTGGTGGACTTGGCAGTGTTAGGTTAACGGTTGAACTTGATGATCTTAAAGGTCTTTTCCAGCTTAAACGATTATATGATTCTGCTTGCCATGGAAAACTGTTCTTTCTAATGCATAATCCACATGATGGTTCTTTTCAAGTCTGATTGTTTTCACTAGCACAGACTAGCTTGCGTTACGTAGCTGTTGCACAGATATCGTTCTGAGTTGCTATGAGTTCTACTTTGGAGTGCTAAGGCGAGATGCAGAGGAAGTATCTTTTATTAGACCAATTCTGCTTAGGTTGGAGGGGTAATACTCATTAAACCTTCTGGTTATCTGTAGACCAGACTAGCTAGTCTATTGTGCCATATATCTTTACTCACGTGAGGCCTCCTGAAGACATTAATAAGGGGAGACTTTTCCTGGAGGACTGCACTTCTCAAGATAATGTAGAGAAAAACTGTTTGGCAGTAGTAAGAGTAGCTGTATCAAGGTGCATTGCAAATAAATATAGGAGATCAAAGCTCCTGCAGCAGTGTATTTTGTTTAGCTGATTTAGAATGCCACAATGTTTAAGTTCAAATGTGTACTATTCTTCACAGGCATGCCTTTCTTAAGAAACCGTAAGTTACATAAAAGGTGCTTTAGATACTGAAAAAATGCAATTCCAGCATTTTTACTGAAGTTGCCTCATGTCAATTCCATTGCTCAGTTTAGTGCTTATTATCTTCCCTTTTGTTGCTTGTTAAGAAAACTGCTGTCACTATATTTCACTGTATTTGCCTGCTTTGGTGTTTTAGCTTTCTGGTATTGGTTTTAAGGCATTGCTATCGCCATGTTCAGAAAAGCATGCATGTAGCCTGTCACGTTAGATAGCAGTTATCAGCACCAGAAGCTTTCAGATCACAAAAAGTGCACAAAATGAGATACACCCAGAAAACTGAGCGGATGATCCTTCCGTATCCTTTCGAAATATGATCTCAAGGTGGTAGATTTGCTTTTTGACATGACTAGTTTACACTGAAAACAAAAATTGTGGGAAGGAGAACCTTCTGTTTTCATACTTTCATTTGTTCAGTACTAGAAACATCCTCACATTTGCACTCTTCCAGTGTGCCCGTATTTTGGTTAGCTAACACAGAATTGTACATTTAATTATTTTTCAGAGAGATTAAGAAATATATTTAACATTCAGTAACTACAATTATCGTTTTTGAGTTTTGAGAGTTTTTTAGAATTATTCTATTTAAAAATAAAAACGTAATGGTGTAAAAATTCATGGGTAAAGGATATGTGTCTTGATTTAGCAAGCATGTGCTTTGGTTTCAGTGGAACTGTTCATGTGCTTGCAAGTAGTGAAGTGCCTGAAGTATTTAATAAATAGGAGTCCTTGAAAAGTGATTTTGAGAGACAGTCATAAAAAAATTACTTGTGCTAGCATAAACTAAGAGTTTTGGGATTTTTTTTGTTTTGTTTTGTTTTCATTAAAGCTACATCTGCATTTTCTGAATTCTGGTTAGAGCAGTTTTTATTGTTGTTTTTTGTGTGACTGAACTTCAGCTTGCTTGATTTTAAAAGCTGTGGGGGGCTGGATCCAGTTGACATGTTTGTAATTGGGGGCTTAGCTTTTGTGAAGTAAATTGGGGCAGCAAAGGTGGGTGCTAAGCTCAGAGTGTATGGTCAATGAAGAGAACCTCAGTGAGCCAACAAGTCTGCACAGAGTAAGGAGACACCCTGGGATAACTGGTGGGCACATGAGACCCTTCGACCTTGAATTAGGAACTTGGAGGCCCCTAATACACCCCTGTGGTGTATTACTGTCTCCCTATTTCATGATGATGATGTAAGCAGACAAGGTGCTGACGACCTCTCTTTGCAGACCAGCCTAGCGCTCAGTTGCCTTCCCAGGGAGCTGGAGCGCTGGGTTGTGGTGTCTCTCCTGCTCGGATGGCCCTTCCTACAGAACTGCCAAATAGTCTGGTCTGTAGGAAGACCCTGTCTACTGAACCCAAGTCTAATGATGCTAAGAAGTAAGCAAGGCAAAGGAGGTTGGACTATATAGTCTAGTAAATGGATCATCTGTCTGGGAGGCAGTGACCTCATTTCTGATCCTTGACCCCTGGAGTACTATTGTTTTTATCCAGTAGTGTAACATATTGCATAGCTTTGTATTTGGGGACCACGCTTTACCTGGAACAGTACTTAGTCCAGAGCTTTAGCACCGTATGAGTACTACTAGATGAGTAGTAATTGTTGTATCCTGAGTGCATTTCCAGTGTTCCTGTGGCTTGCAGGATGTATTTTGCATCCTTACAGACTATAAGTTTTCAGAATTGGTCAACATATGTTGATTTTTAATTGTTTTAATTATTATTTTTTTACCCTCTCCCTGAGCTAGTGTGGTTTTCTTTTACAGATGTTTTGTTTTGTTTTTCCCTTTCTGGTTATGTAAATGAATAGTAACACATAAAGGTTATATGCATTTGTTCATAAAGCAGTGCAGTAATGAAATGGGAATTTCTGTTACTATCAAAAGTGTGTGGTGGTTTCATCACAAACGTGTTAAATAACATGGACAAACATTAACAAGCAAAATGGCAGAAAAAGCAACAGTTTAATAACTGTTTAAAACTGCCAGAGCAAAGCAGAGCTGAGGCTGAAGTTAAAAACGCATTGGTGTTTTTACCTTATAAAAATGCTTTACTTTCTTTGGTAAGGTATTTAAGTTTCAAAAACTAGAGGTGCACTTTACTGGCATACCCTGTGTGAGAGGGTGTTTTACTGATGCTCGTTAAAGGTGTGTTTTTAAAAAACAAAACAAAAAAAATGCCTTGGTTACTCAGAGCTTTGCTTATACAAGGTTTTTATTACCTCATGCTAAATTATGTTCTGTTTCATGGGAAGTTCTTGCACATAGAGTTTATTTAACATACATTTCTGTAAAAACTTAGTTGTTCTTGTGCTAATAGTTCATTTTTTCAGTATGTCATTAAAAATACCTGTAGTGGTAATTACAGACAGCTTATCATCTCTTACTATATAATCTTATGTATAAGACAGTGTGACCAGAAGGCAGTTGGGCAAACCTGAGTAGGCCTGTAGTTTGTATGGTCTTTAAAGTGATTGTGTTAAATTTTAATTATTTTTTTTTAAGTGCTTGTAAAGAACAGTTGTACTAAATATTTTGAAAGGATTTTATGGTTCTGTTTAGCTTTATCATGTTGAGTAGTCGCATAGGTTTGGTATGACCTTTTCTAGGATTTGATGCCATATGTTGTACTCTTTCCCATGTTTCTGCAAGAAAAACCCTTGGAATGAAGAATTTAGAGTCAACAAAGGAGAGGTCAAGGAATTGACTCCTTGGCTTTGCCTTTTCTTCCTGATTGTGCTAGCCATAGACTGGAGATATCCAAGTAAAGCTCTCGTCTGTTTATTCACTAAAGGCAGAAAGTGGGGGAAAGGGTCATGTTGTTGTTCTAAGGCTTCTGAGGAAAATAGTGCTCCAGTTTTTCAGTCAATAAATAGTAATCTTTTTCTGACAATTCAGTGGCAGCATTACTGAAGAACACGTGGCTTGCAGGAAGACTAAACATAGATTCATCTTTTCTGCTGTTGTATATTGCCTTGAACTTCTCTGCAGAGAAAAAAGGGACACTTAATTTAGCAAGCTGTTCTCCTCAAAAGTCTGAATGCAAAACATTCTGGTCAATACTGCTCTTGTGTTGCTCCTACTTTCTTGATATCTCTAATGCTGAAAGTGCTTTACAACCTTTGTTGAAATGGAGCTCAGAAAATAATATCCAAATAGTTAGGCCTATATTAGGGGAGGGTCTCTCTAAGTTGCATTCTTTGTTATACTAGTTAATAGGGTCTGGATGTCCGTTAGCCATGAAAATGGTCAGATCAGTCTGATATACAGATAACGCTCAACAGTGTGAGAAGTATCTCTTCTTACAGCCTGGCCTGGACCAGCTGAAGGTGTTTCTGATTTGTCTTTTGAAGGTGAGGAGAACATTTGTGCTGCTTGTAGCCACCAACCTGTTATAAAAAGGATTGGGCCTGGACAGACTGAGAATGTTATGTTTAGTCTTCCTCATCCTGGGTATTTGCAGCAGAACAGAGATAGTGGAGGTCTGCTGATACGTGGTCCTGAAAAGTGACGTGGCAAATGTTCTGATGCCTTTTTTGTGTGCGTGTGTTTGTCCTTTCTTCCTTGACAAGGAAGTTGAACCATTGTGTTTTGGGTTCAGCTGTGACTGAAGTAGTTACAGTAAGAAAAAACTTTTTAGTAGGTTGGGCGGGGGGGAACTGCATTGGTTTTCACTTTCGATTTTGTTTGATACTATTGTTTAAATGAAGTTCTTACACTGAAGCTTATTTCTCCGTGGTTTGCAGAAAGAAACGGAATGACTTGCACAGAATTACAAAGCTAATGGACAACTTTATAACTTAAATATGTTTAGCACAGACATCTTGATATCATTTAACAATTGGTCGGTTAAGTGCTTCCTTCACGTTTACTTCATTTTATCAGGACTGTTTTCTCATCAGACAACATGGGTGCTAGCAAACTATTTTTCATTGTTTTTATTTGTAGCAGACAATAAAGATATTCACAGCTTTTAGTATGCAGTTTTAAATGTTGAAAAGTACATAGTTGGCATGTGTTGCAGTCCATGGTTGTAATGGGAAATCCTCAGTATCAAAAGACAGAGAGCAACTGGGGTTTTTGTAGCTGAGGTACAAGACCAGAGGGCAGGAGGATCTGTGTTCTGTTCTTGGCTAAAACAGTCAGTCTCCTGAGATTTTTTGAGTTTAGAAATTTTTGGCACCACAAGTAAAAGGAAAACAATTTTCAACCATTTTTTATCAGATAACACTGAATCCATTAATGCTCCATAACAAGTCAGTCTCTCACAGTGATGAGTATTGTGGATAAACCTATAAGCAGAGTTTGGTGTGTCAGCATCTGAGGAGGAAGGCTGAGAGACTGGTGAGAGACTCTAAAATTCCAGACTCTTCAGTAAACTACAAATATAACATATTTTGCAGTCAAGGTATATAAATCTCATGAATGCTATTGGAAGTTAAACCAGCTAAGAAAAGGCTACGCTGAAATAATTTATTAATTTTCATGATTATCAGTCTCTGAAATGTTACCAGCAGATTTATAAATTTGCACAGATATCTCTCTTTACTGCTATGAGAGAACTGTATTTAGTCTTTAACTGCAGCTGTAGAGATGTTTCTTGTTATAGATTATAAAATGCTTAAAGCATGCTTATGGTGATTAAAACTTAGTGAAAATGAGGGATATCTGAGATGTCAGTATGATTGTTCCAAAAAATGGTACATTATGTCAAGAAAATTTAAAATTAATTTTATCCACCTACTGTGGTAGCCATGAGAACAGCTTTTTGTTGTAGATGGCTGCTTTCTGGGTAAAAAAAAAAAAAAAAAGGTAAAACCAGAGGTAAAACCTCTGCAACAGACTCTAAGAATTGCCTGTACTTGTTTCCCAATGTCTTATCACTGTTTTGTGCCAAAAGCTGCTGTATATAATCATACCACTAGCTGTCCTGTCGATTGTGTCCTTTACGATCTGTTTCACAGCAGAAAGCTGCAGTGGAGGGGGGGATGTTCTGTTAAGAGCATTGGATGCTGCCACCAGTGTGTTGCCTGGATCCTTTATAATGAGAGCGAGTAGGAGGATTGTTTTATTGATGCGAGTTTATCAGAAAGACCTAAGTAGCCTGAAGAAGGAAGAGAAGCTGAAAGTGAAATACCCAGAGAGGTAGGGAAACTTAAGGAGGAAACAGAAGCTTACTTAGAAAAACAAAGAATGAGAAGAATTCTTGGCCAAGCTTGTAGAGATGTTACTTTGAACTTGATAATTTCCATTTGTTTCTTAGATATGTAGGTGCTGCAGAATAGAGTAGAGGTAATTGCTTTGATTATACTTGAACTTGCAGTGGTATCAGAAGCAATCTAGCTGAGCATCATGCAACTCCTTTCATGCTGCCCCTTTGGGGTGTTTTATCTGCTTTTCTTAGCTTCCACTACCTATAAATCTGTAGTCATGCACAGGTTTAGGTACTAGGTGTAAGTGCTCAGTACGTCTTTCTGGATGGAAATTCTCCTTCAGTTCTTTCTCAGGGAATTCTTTTCTAGACATGAAATGACAGAGGAAGAGAAGAATGGGATCCTGACATGGAAGAGTGGAGAGCAAGGTGCACAAATCTCAACAGTTCAGTAACAAGGGTCACACCAAGCTGTCTGGCACAGTTTGTGAAGGACTGTAGTTGGAACATGAAGTGTGTTGCAAAGGTGGGGCATAGACAGACACACTGGCAATTCGTGGTGTGAAGGAGATGGGGGAAGAGTGGCAGAAAGTCCTAAATCTGAGGAAGAGGTGACTGTGGTAGAAGAACACTGCGGGGAGAAGGAGATAAGTGGATTTAAAAAAAAAAAAAAAAAGAAAAGAAAGAAAAAAGGCAAAGATCTCCTGTTACGTGCAGTAATTCAGTCTGCATAAGCTATTAATTGCACAGCTCCCTTACTTGAAAACATGGACTACAAGAGGAGAAATATGGAGAGGGTTGTGATGAAGCTGGAAGCAGCACAGTAGTGAGGCACACCACATGACAGTGGTGTGGGGAGGTGAGCAGGGTGAAGTAGGAAGGAGTCAGAGCCAAAGTAGCCATAGAAAGAAGCAAATAAAAGTGGAGGGGAGAAACAGGAACAGGGCCAGGAGTGAGGATAACTTCCAGTGAAGAGTCAACAAGACCAGAGGGGAGAGTTGTATGGGGTTTTGGGTTGTTTTGTTTTTGTTGTGGTTTGGGTTTTGTTGGTTGGTTCGTTGGTTTTGGATTTTTTGGTTGGGGTTTTTTTGTTGTTGTTTTGGGGTTTTGTGTCGGGGTTTTCGTTTTTTGTTGGTTTTGGTGTTTTGGGTTTTTTTTGCAGTACAGTAGTTTAGTTTATTTGTAATATGGCAGAATACCAGTTTGAAAGTAGCTAGGTAGTTATATATTCTATGTAGTCAACACTCTTCAAGACAATTAGTGTCTTACCGTACGTGTTCAAACTGCAGCCATTGTGAATTTACTGGGACCAGAGGTAAACATTTCATCAAGCCTCTACCAGCCTCAAGCTTTCAACAGAGGGCAAGTACCTAATGAGAGCACAGACATGAGAAGATAGTCTGTCAAAGGCCTTGCAACCTGAATAGACAGGATTGATTCGGTGATGCAAGTTGAATTTGGTTATAGCTGGGTCAGACACGTTAGCACCAGAATTTTAATGGCAAAACCAAAGCAGGTGACTGTTATGTACACAGAAGGCCTATCTTGGACTGGGTTGTGTGCTTATATACAGATGCGGATTATGCTTCTGTATTCCTGGGTTTATACATGCAAAGAGCTACTTGCTCTTCTATTTATCACACTGGAAATTCAGTTTATGTCTATGAGGCTAAAGCAAGAAATTGCAGTGCTGCTTTGTGACACGATGATGTATTTCAGGGCGTCTTACTGTCTTCTTCAGTAACTTTATTAGGCTGATGTGGAGAATAACTTTTTTTCTTGTTCTTATCTGTGTTTTATTTAAAGTACACGTTTTGCAGGATATTTGCATTCACTAAACCTGTTGGCTGATATATTTTGCTACAAAATCACCATCTTTATGATGTCTGTAAAATGTTGTGGTCAGTAACACTGATTGTGAACAGTAGTTAAGGCAAATCTCCATAGAAGCAGACAGAGTAAGGACTTGCCTGGGAGCAGAATGGGAAGTCTGTTTCACCTGGATTTGGCAGCAGATAGTATTGTGGATACTCTCCTGCTGGTGTGGCTGCTCCAGTACTGCAGTGGTCTGCAATGAGTTCCATGGTCGCATTCCTGTAGAATGGAGTATGGGGAAGAAGGCAGATCACCATTTCATTGCAAAGAGGAGACATTCAGACTGTAAAAATGTACTGCTTGTATATGTTTAGAAATAAAGTGCAGATTCATTTATGTTAGGAAAACTTTCAGGAAGGCAAGAGGAAAATGTTGCACTTTGTGCATTTTAGTTCCCTCTTCAACTTGCAATTGAAACTGTACCTGATTGGAATAAGTGGTTAAGCAAATAGTAATATTATTAGACTTGGATGCTGAACATTAAATATGAGTATCTTTATCAGTAACTTTGGGTGACATTCATTCATGTTCCTTTTCTATTTAGGAAGGGATTGACTTTTTGGAAAATTGGTAATTTTGTACCATTACAAATAAAATGTTAGTTAAATTTCTTCCTGTCTTTAGTATCTTGTAAATATTTTACTTCTCTTGCCTACTTCTGTGAATAACAAGTGATAACAATAGTACAAAGATACAGTAGTACAAAGTTTAAATACTGTGCTTAATTTTTATAGCCAGTAGGAATCAACTTGGTCAGCATTCATTCAAGTCCAAATGATCAGATGTTGTGGGCAATTGATAGCAAATGGAATGTCCATGTACGAGTTGGAATTACAGATGAAATGCCTGTAGGCACTGACTGGGAACATGTACCAGGTAAAAATTAATGCATCAGTTCCTTGTTCTTTCTGCCATTTTCTCAGTGTTGGGTTTTTTGTTTGGTTTTGTTTGGGTTTTTTCCCTGTTGCTTTTTAAAATGGATATCAGTGCTTAAATCAAATATTTTTCTCAGCAGTCAAGTGTGCTTATTTATAGGAACATAGTAAAGTATTTGATAAGGGTTATCTTTTAAAGAGGACCTTGGTTTTACTTAAAAACACTAAGTAGTTAAGAGAAATCTGATTTTTTTTTTGATGAATTTCCATTGTGTGTTATTTCAGGCTGCTGCCACTGAATTAGTAAATGGTATACTTCCCTTTCAGTTAGAACTAAAGCAGTATTCCTCAGCAATAGGAGATTACTGTGCTGTGGGAAGTTTTGTATTTAAACGTGATACAACATGGGGTTCCTATCTAGATGTGGCTAACAAAAACCTAATGCTATTTTGCACATCTTTCTATTAATCCTGTGTGCTGGACGCGTTCTAGATTAGGTAATTACATTTGTGCCTTGCCTGTAAATGAAACTAAATTTTAGTTGTTTCTTTCTAAATAACTGTGTATTGATGCTGTCTGCTTTTTAAAGATTTTTCACTGCATAAATGCATGGCACTTAATTGCGGAGCACTTGCTTTCTTGTGAAGAGGAAGAATCAAAAAGTCCACAATGTCTATAATGTTAACCATTTTTAGACAAACTAAAGTTATAACTGTTGGATTATTCCCCACGTGGTAGTAAAATACAGCAGAGGCTCCAAAAGTATGTTTTGAAGATCCTCTAATTGGTTGTTGCTAGTGGCCGTGGCCACATAACAAAATGTATCCACAGTGTGATACCCTTATGGTCAATAGATGCAGCGAGTACAAAGTCTGCAATTAAAAAGCTTTTTTGTTCACCAGTGCTTCATGTGCTGCAAGTGGCCTACTTTCTGATATTCTGCTTACACAGGGCCAGAAGCTCAGATTTGAATAGCATCTACTCTGTTCAACTCCCCTAAAGTCAGTGTAAGGAAATACGTAGTCCTAAATTGTCTTCTTGACAATCCTTTCTTAGAAAGCCTACTGGAAAACTAGGTATTTCTTTGTGCCTTTTATAATGGAGAGTTCTTCTCCAGTATTAATATAAAAATATGTAAAAACTGTTATAGTCTTGTCTTCTCTTAATAAACTTTTCTGCAAGTGTATTTAGTATATAAGAAAGCCTGTGATTATTCCCTCTTCATGTCCAATTATCTTTAGGTTTGCAGGCTTGTCAGCTGGCTATAAGTACAAGGACTGTTTGGGCACGCTGTCCAAATGGAGATGTAGCTCGTCGATATGGCATTACTGACAAGAATCCAGCAGGAGACTACTGGAAGAAGATTCCTGGAAATGTCTCACGTTTAACAGGCAAGTTGGTTCTGCATGACAGTCCAAAACGTTGTGATGCCTGCTTTGACTTCTGCCTGATGGTGCTAAAGCTGACCATATGCAGGGAGAGCTGCATAGTCTAAATGCTTTGTTGACTATGAGAGTTTCATCAAGGGTGCTTTTATCCCATTAGTAAAAACCTTCTCTGGGTATAATTAGGAAAATAGATCCAAATATTATTTATTTAATGTTTATAATTGGAACCTGCTACTTTTAATTAAAAGATGGATAATTTATGCTTTGCAGTGACCCCTCTAGATGAACTGTGGGCGATCAGTGCTTCAGGATCCCTTCTCCAGCGCCTCACCAAGACCTTTAGCCATTCCCATAGTTTGCAGAAAAATGATGACACTTCTGTTCTGCTTCACCCTGATGATTTTGAAGATGAATGGGAAGTGATATGAAGTCTCTCAAGCTTGTGAAGCAGTGAAAAAAAACGGAAGGACATACAGAATTTCTGTAATGTATGTACAGAATGTTGGATCTAAAAGCCACTCATGTTGGACCTGTAATGTTAGCACTTTTGTATTGAAAAACTGACCTGTTAAATAGCCCCCAAGCTGTGAGTTCTGATGTTTGTTCCATTATCTCTTGGGAGACTCTTTAGGTGTGGCATACTGCAATTGTTATACCGTACTACTGTAGAAGCTCCTTTGGAAATATAACTCTTAAGTTAATCTTACTAGCAATGAAAGTGACTACTTCACAACAGCATGCACACTAATACATGTGTACTTATTTTGAGAAGGAATTCTGTTGCATTAAATATTTCTCTACAGCAGAAGCATTAAGCATTTCTCAATTTCTTCTTGTACTTGGAACTCCAAACTGATGGGAATGCTCTCAGACTATTGTACATATATTTAGAATTATTTTCCCTTGCAGCATGGAAGAAAATATGGCAAAGTATTTCTTAGTAAGATCGTCTAATGTCATGATTACACAGCATTGGTGTTGAAATGAACTTAGTTTGATCCATTTCCGTATAAATATTTGCAAGGCTATGCTAACCTTCCATTTCTAGAAATTTGGTTCATAATTTGGCTTCATTCGCAAGGGAGAAGTTTGGATTTCACCTAATATCAGGGGGACTTTTCCCCATTTCACACAGCCATCAGGAAGCTGACAGATTTTGGGGGGTAAGTCCCACTTTGGAATAGGAAGAAGTTGCATGTTGGGTTTGTAGTACAAAGCAGGAATGTACAAGGCAGCTTTCATAATTCCTGTTGTGCTGTATTTGTGCCTCCAGCCAGTGCTTTAACATTTGGACTCAAATTGTTTTGAGTACCAAACTTAGATGTGTTAAAAGAAAAAAATGGTAATTGATAGAATTACCTATATATCCCATTAAAAATTGTGATATTGTGAGAAAATACTTAACAATATTCTGATTTTTAGCTATGTTAGCTAAATTTTGAAGTGTCTTATACTTAACAGATGTTGCAGCAGAGGTATGTGATGAACTGGGAAGGAACCTAAGTTAATCATTGCAGTTTATTTTTCTTTAAACTAAATCTTCTTTGAAAGATACCTCATCTTTTTTAAGCAATAGAACCATAGATGAGAGAACCTGAGTTCAGTATGTAGGCGGAGGAGTTATTTTGTGTTTGTTCTAAGCTTATAAATCATCAGAATGTTTTAAGCAGCTGCTAACCAAGACTGTAAAAGAGCCAGCTTCGGAAAATGCCAGGAGTTGAAAAGTGGGGATGTTTCTGTTTTGAGAACTTAATACATACAGAAAAGGATGTGTTTTCTTTTTAACCTCTGTTCTCTTTCAGAATAATTCATGCGTGTACTGCACTAAACTTGGAACAAACATGGTGCAAGGTGAGAATGTGAATCGGTGAAGAGAGAACCAAGTTGTGTCACTTTTTTTAGTAGCACTTGTGATATTGGCTGTCAGCTCTCAGTCTGATCTTTAAGTCTTACAGTGAGGACAGATTTGTTTCCCTTTTACAGATGATATGTTTGCTTCATTGCTATCTCGTCCGTATATGGAGATTACCCCAGAGGGTTTTTTTAGCCTGTCTGGCAGTGGATTGTAATGGAATCAGCTTGTGAAGTAACCCAGTCTGTTTTATGCAAGCATAGTTTGGTATCTTGAGGACCCCAAAGAAGCTGAAATTCAGCTTGAAAGTATCTTGTGGCAGCTCCTGAGTCAATCACTTTGGAGAAGGGACATGAGTACTTTTCTGTGCCCTGCCAAGCACCAGATGCTCAAGTACAATGGCATTATTTAATAGTGACACTTTTTGTATTACATTTTTCAAAGTCATCTTAGTAATGGCTTGAGCTTGCTAGTTGTTTGTTTACTGTATAATACTGTACCTTGCTATGGTCGTTAATATTAAATTGGTGTCAAGAGCTCTTATCAGACTACTTTTTAGGGTAGTTTTAATGAAATTAGGATGGGTTTTTTACTTTTATTTCTGTATTTAGGTTTTTGGTTTTGTTTGTGCTTTGAGACAAGTGCAATAAACTAGATTTTTAAGAAATAAATTACTGTGGTAAGACTTATCTGTTGTATGATTCACAAGAGTTCTCTGTGTCTGGAAATTGTCTTGATGTGGCAGACAGATGTGCTTATGAAACCCCTCCCCTACTATTACCCCAGACAATATGGTAATGACAATGTAAGGACCTAGATATTGTGAAGTTTATTTCATATAATTTTTTAATTGTGACAGGTGTGTCAAACCAGCAAAATGGTCATCTTCCAAGCAAAGACAATTAAACACACTTCGTATTTGAATATTAAGCTTATTGCCTCCATATTAAGGTGGTCTTGCTGTAAGAGAAGTAAACAAGTTTCTTTCCTTGCATGCTAAACAAAAATTGCACTTGCATGTTAAATATTTTAGCTTTCAGTGAAGCATATGCACGTTTAGTCACAGCTAGAAAATGTTCAAGCAGAAAATAGGTGATTGTACCACATGCTGTAACTGCACCCTTCCTTCCATTTTAAAATATCTGAGCTCATGTGAAGACTTCCGGTGTTTCTGGCCTTGAACTGGAACTGCAGCTGGGGCTTCAAGAGAGCACCTTGGCTTCGCTTCCCAGAGGGGAGAGCTGTTTCCTGACAGAATTGCAACCTGGGTAACTTCACACAAGAAAGCATAGCAATGATTAATGATGCTTCTGACACTTAAACCCACTTCCAGCCACAGGAATCCTGTTCAGATTCAGATGGCAATGTCCTTGCTAATTATGATAGCTTTTATCTTGACAAACCGGTTCAGCTGCTTCTGCTGCCTCCCGCGGGGAAATGGTAGTCTCCTTACAGCACCAGCCCCTTGCTATTATGCAGGAGTAATCCTTATGTCACAGCTTAAGGAAGTTCATGTGACTGTGATGAGTTTGTGTGAAACAGCTGTCTTAGATATCTAAGTAACTCTTGTTTGTCTTGCAGCAATAAAAAGGAATAGGGTCATGTTAACTGGTACAAAGAAAATCTTTCTCTAACAAGTATCAAAGAAAATACACTAATTGCTTAAGTAAGATAGTAGAACTGTTGTTAGGAAACTCTGCTATGACTGAGAAAATGATAATGAGGAACACTTAATTATGGACTTGGGTCATTGTCTAAACATAGCTTTATTTATACAGGTACAAAGAGTCACACTTATTCCAAACTCTTAGTACCTGTACAGAGTGTCTTTGATGCGATGGACAAGAATCCCCGCTTCTTCCCCACACACGCGTGAACATCAGAAGGTCTGAACCCCATAACTCCCCTATGTTACTTCTCAATAGATGAGTCCTGTCAAGTATCTCAAAGGCACTTATGGGTTATTTCAGACTAGGGTGGCATTCTGGCTTATCTTTTTGCTTCTCTCTTAAAACTCCCATTAATGAGTAAGCTGTTGCTAGTTGTTTCTGCTAGAGTTCTGGATAGATTTCAAGGAACAATCTTGACACAACTTTTCTGTAAATGCTGTTCTGAGTGTAAAGGCTTGAAATTCAAGTGCCTGTATGCCTATGGCTTTGCCTTGTTAATTAGCAGTTAGAAAAGCATAAATCATATATGAAGATACAGAGATCTCCTCATTACCTTCGTGCAAACTCCCTGGTCTTCAGTTTTTACATTAACCAGCCCTGTCCATGTCCCATCCCTACCGTCAGGAGTAGAGAGCTAAGATCTGGATTGAGGATTTCTAGCTGTAAAATGTGAGATGCAGGCTTTATTCCTCTTGCAGCCTTCCTGAAAGTGAAAGTTGCATGTTGGAAATAGCATTATGGTGGCAAGTAGCCAGCAAAGTAGATCACCCTGATTGTTTGATAATGAGTTATTGTAGTTAAAAATAACCACTCTCACATCAGCAGAACAGAAGAGAACTTGTAATATAGAGGACTAGATTTTAATTATTGGAAAGTGAAAGTTGAGTTGTAGCCCTTATCTTTTGTGAATTACTACAGCCAGAGCTCCACCGATAATTTCCTTTATCCAGATATTTTAATTTTTATCTCCCTAGTCTGCTGAATGGTGATATCTAGGTTTATCACATAAATAGCTATGGATTTCTCATCACTTGAAATCAAGATAAGAAGTGAGGATTTGGGTTCAGTGCAGGAAATGTAGATAATACTGTGGCTGGTATCGTACTGGGAGCTAGGTGAAATTACCATTATGATTCCTTTGGTCTTCGAGTTTCTGACTCGAAATCTATTTGAATAGGTCTATCAAAGTTGTTATATTAGCCATAAAGTTAAAATCCTGCTTGATGCTAGCGGGGAAAAAAACCACTGTAGAAAAAGTAAAGATCTGTTTGAGGAACTTTATGTTCTTATGGAATGTGGACTTTTTATGTACATACATATACACGTATATAAAAGCTTTGATTTCTGTTCTCTAAAAGCTAATACAATGATAATAAAATACCAAAAAATACTAAATCCTACAAACTGAAAAATGCCCTTTTTATCTTGGCCCTCAGAAATGACTAAAATACACTGATTTTTATAGCCTGTGATTCTCTGATAGAAGCACTGAATAGTGCACAACTGAATAGCACTGAGTGGAGCTGTAGTTATGAATTAATCTTTCAAATATTATTCACTATTTCTGTCCAATGTAGAAGAAACGAGTAACTTATTTTTCCTTTTTAATATACCTTTCTCATAACCTCAGCTGAGATTCATTTATGGCAGATAAAGGAAGGAGACTTTAATTTACAACACTTGTGTTTTGAATCTCATATCCAGAGAAAATATACCTAAAGATGTGTACAGAATTGTATTAATGTCCTGTACTTACCATCTTGAATTTGCATGAGTTGACTGCATGCTTTATTTGTATTCAGTGGACCTGTAGTCTAATCAGTATAGTGAGCCTTTGCCAGGAGCTCTGTGTTGTTATGAGTGTCCATAGGTATCTTGTATATAGAATGGAGAAGTGGCATAGATGTTATGTCTGTTAAAGCATGAAATGAGAATACTCAATAGATGACTCCTTGCTGAAGTTGTTACACTGCTGTATTTTGCCTAACCGTGGGCTGGATGAATTTAGCAAAGCTTTCCTGGGTCAGGTGAAAGATCAAGCTAATTAGACCTCTTCCAGAAAAAAAAAGAAAGACTGGGAGGAAAGTTTCAGGGAAGCCTGGCACACGTGCCTGGCTACGCGGTAAGGGGATGTAGAAAAAAGAATGAATTTGCTTGAGCTGCAGGCAGAAAAATGCAACTGCCAGCAAGAAACCCCACAATCCCTGGTTGTTATAGGGGACCGACCAGCCAGCTGATCATGGGAAGTGCAAAGTAAGTAGGGTAATTGCTAGGATGACTGAGACTTTACTTGCTCAGCTCCCACGCTTGTCTTGCTAAATCCGTTCTCTGCCTCCACAGATCAGCTATAGTCTGTTCCCTCCGTGAGCCGCAGCCAGCGCTCCAAGTTGGGAATAACAAACGTGTGAAGCAGTGGATCTGCACTTCATTCCATGGTGCTGTGGTGAAAGTCAGTCCTTTTAAGTTACAGAGAACGTGGTAAATGATCAGTGTAACACTTTGAAATAACAGGTTTAGCACTGTTAATTCACTTTATAATTATTGTAATAATAATGCTGACCTTGTTAAGTATTAATGTTGATGCCATAGGTACTTGTGTAGGAGATCTATTGGGCTTCAGATCTAATTAGATGGTTACTTAAAATACTGTCAGCGTGGGGTCTGTGTTTAAAACAACAACAAAAAAATCTGAAATACATGTTTGTCTGTACTAAGAACAGATGCATTGGAGAGCTGAATCCTGTTGCTTTTAAGGCCTGCTGACTTCTTTTCATACTGTTCTTTGCTTAATGGAGGGATTTTTCTCCTGTCCTTCCATGCACGATTACATGGTGCCCATATAGAGCATTCCTGGGAGGAAAACACAGGACTGTGTAGTGGCAATTCTGAGTGTTTTGTATGTCGCCTTCTTTCCTTCCTCCCTATCTTGCCACTTCTCATTGCTGTAGGACAGGAGTTGAGGTACAGGGAGATAGTGAAGCAGCTCCTTCTACTTAAGCTTCGGTATTTTATTAAAGCCGAAGTTAAAGCCAGCAGGTTTTTGTGTTACCTTTGACCTTGTCCGTAGTCCTTTGCAGCATGTTTTTCACCATTGCTGGCTGCTTGCAATATGGTAAATTCTTAAACCTGATTTTAATAGAAGACTTTCAAGATGGAAGGTGACAGATGGTTGGTTGTTTTTTTTTTTTTTTAATGGGCAAGAGATGCTGTATCTTGCCAGATGAGTTTTCAAAGCATACTGAGCAAGGTGAGCTCAGCTTTCACTTAAGAGGCCATGCGTCATTCAATCCCTAAGTTTTGCAATCGTACATCCAGTGATTTCTCAAAGCCAGTTTTAGGAGCAGGTTGGCGTCTACCTTGCTGTCAGGTTCAGAGACCTAAAGAACAATATTGTCTCTGCAGAACTGTACTGCTAAGAGCTAGACTTCAGTGTCTCCCATAGCACATTTGTTCTGGGCAGCATGGACAGGCTTGTAGCCTACCTATGATTCCCTACCTTGTGAGTTTTGCCAGCTTCTGTGGTGGATGATAGGAATCTTTTGCAGATCTTGGCAAACGTGTGGTTTCTTAGGTCTGTCTAAGGATTCTTGCTTTACGTCTAGGGTTCCCTGCTACAGTTCCTGAAGTCAGCCGAGGTGGAACACATCAGCATAACACAGACATAAATCACATCCTTGATCAACTGTTACAAATGAAACTTCCTTCATGCTCTCTTCATGCTGAATTTCACCAAATTTCATGCAGTTTTTCATTTAAAAAGTTAGCGTTGTGGGGAGTAGCACAGCTGCTCTTGTATCTACCATCTACAATTTTTTGAGGACCTTAATGGCTCACAGTGACTTTCAGCCTGAGCTGGGTGTTTTTGAAATCCAGTGTCTAATGGACCCAACAATTAGACCTGTCTCTCTGTACCCAGATGATTTGCATATCATTATCCTATTTGCTCTCTGCATTCAAGATTCTCATCTTTCATTATTGATCTCTGTTAGTTTTACGAGTACCAACTTGTACGGAGTGAGTAGATTTAAAATAGTGATTCCCCAAATTCTTGAGTGGGTTGACCTGGGTCACCACTAAAACTTCCTTGCACATTTTCCTGAGCTTTTTCCATCAAGCTTTTAATAAAAAGCACTGCAGAAGTTGTACACTTCTGTAAACCAAATATGGTCCACTTGTCAGTGCCTGATGGAGCATCGTTTGAGAATCACTGCTCCAGAAATACTGCTGCAGTAGAAATGTCTACATATTCTTGCTTTCCCCAAAAGAATAAATAATCTGACAACTATTGAAAATGAGTTTATTTTTGTTTATTAACATTGGTATCATTGATCTCTTGCCTTATATTTAGCTGTTTTCCCAATAGCATATTTACAATATCTGAATTCAGTTGTCATGTTAAGCTCAAGAAATACTGGTAACAGTTATAACCATACCATGGTTATAACTTTTGATTATTTCGAAAAATTATTTTGTGAAAACTCAGCCAGGCAAGTAGGGAATATTGAAACGCTTGTCTTTCATATTTAGTCCTGTGTAAGTCCATGGCAAAGCTTTCACTACAATGGATCTGGATATGGCTTCAGGATTATTATTAGTAGGATCTAAGGCTTCGCCATATGACATCTCTAGAGGCAAGTCTGCTTCTCTTCAGCCAAATGAGGGATGTTTTTTGGAAGCCATCCCAGGCAAGTGATTCTGCAAAATAAATGCATCTGCTTTGTATGAAGTGATAGCCAGGTCCTGAGTGTCTGTCTTCCTTGGCAGTGACTCATAAAATTTTAACATGGATGACACTTAGGGAAGAAACCATCTTTTTTTTCCTCTCTTTATCCCAGTGTCTCTGCTGTAGTCCAGATAAGTAAGGAGTATCTTTGGAAGCCATTCTATGCCACTGGTTGGGAAACAGGAGCATATCTTTTCAAAAGATAGTAAAGTCACAGGGGGACCTGTGTAGTAGGTTTTATATAATATTTGCAGTTTTGGTCCTAGTTTGGGGTGAAGCTCTTTTGCATTGCATAGTGCTAACGTAGTTTCGTTTCCCTCTGATATTGATGTGTTCACGTCTAGGTTACTACAAACAGCTGGAAGCACCTGAAGTTCAGAAAAAGTTCTGAGAAAACCAGTATTAATCATGAACTGAGCAGAGATAATGACTTGGGGAGCGGGGCAGGAATAAGTCAAAGAGCCTTTAAAGAATACGTGCCTTAATCCATGCTTGCTAGGGTGAGTAGAGGTAAGATGATGGTTTCAAGGAATACTGAAGAGAATAATTCTGACGTATGGAAGAAGAATGAGGAAATGAGAATCAGGCTTAGTGGCAGGAAGAAACATTTCCTCACAATAAGGCTTATTAGGTTGTGCTGTTGTCAGGAAATGGTGGCAGTCCCATTCTATGAAGTATTTAAGACTGCACAAAGGGAACAATCCCTGTAATGATATAAAGGGATGAGAACATCTATCCAAGCCATTTAATGTTTTGTTGCTTTGCTTGATTCTTTTATGTAGGTGGTATCACCTTGTTTTCACTTCTTTAAGTACTCTTACGTCCTTTTGTGTTCTGTTTGGTAGATCTGAATGGCATTAGCAGAAAGTCAGGGCTTTTGAAGGTGCAGAACATGTGCATCTTCCATTGATGTCATTTGGTGCTGTGGACACTCAGCATTTCTGCAAATCAGTCCTCCTGCTGTCTTGGTTTATATGTGAGAACATTCAGGGCTTATTGATGGCCTGTGTGAAAACAGTGCTCTTTATTGCAGAGGAGGTGCGAAAGCAACCAGCTGGCTAGTAATACATGTAACATCACCTGTAATAGCTGTAATAACATATGTGGGGGTTTGTTTGGTTGTTTTTATTTTCAGAATCAGTATGTCAAGCATGAGAAGGGTTCGTTCAACCACTGATGATTTGACATTACAACAATATGGCAGATTTATAAAAGGAAATTGGTTAGACTTATGTAGTAAATCCGTTCTTGTCAAGCTCTAGGTGCTGGTTTCAATAATCTTTCTCCCCAGAGGTGATCCCTCCACAAGTGGATGCTCACATTTACTATCAGCCTTTGTCTTCCACAGGCCTGAGCTGTGTGGTGTAACCCTTTTATTTATTACCTGGTAATTTGCACCAAAGCCAGCCATCTCATGTATTTCTCCATGTTTTCTTGTGGTAGCAGCACTTTCCGAAGGGATGATCAGCAGTAAACTTGTCTTTACCTATAGGCAGATGAAGGAGGGCAGGCAAACAAGAAATGAGAGCTGAAGGTTTGCTGCTGACAGACTTACTGTGCTCAGGAGCAGTTTCCAAACGCTGCTCAGAAAGAAGTAACCCTGAGTGGTGAGCAGGCTGGGGTGACCCTCGCTAACCAGAAGTTCAGCAGGGTGTCAAGCTTGGAGTTTACAATGAGGGTGTGGGCTTGAGAGTAGCAGATGGTCAGGGCAAGTGCATCCTACAGTAATAGAAAAGTGAGCAACAAACCAATAAAGAATGATGTTTTGCCATTGCAGAGGCTGGGGAACTAGGAAGGCAGGCAAAAATGCCGTCATCATTGTGCTACAGTTTCATGTTTTGATACCACAAAGAATACAGGTTCTCCGTAGGCTCTGAGCTCAAGACTTGCTGTCACAGTGCATGCAGCCCTTTTGCCAGCTGAGCTAAAAGCCATCGGCTCAGATAGCCAAATTGGCTTTTTTTTCTTCACCGGCACCAGCTAATAGAGAGAGGTAGGGCAGGTATCTTTCTGCTACACTGTATTTAATGCCTAGGTCATCAAGACCACTTATGGTCAACATCACATTAAAACAGCATGTTTGGTATGTGTCCCATCAGGGAAGGGTGTCTCCTACAGACTCAGCTGCATCAGTGTCAGGTTTGGATCTGAGTAAAGCTTCAGTGTAGCCTAATTAATGAATAGGGCCTGGTAAGGTCACAGTCCAAAGCAGGGATTTGGTTGCATAAATTTCTATGCTTTTGTTTTAACAGGGAGTCTACACAAGATTTGTTTGGTATCTGAGCAACCAGTTTCTAAAGCATCAAATCCCAAGCAGGAGGCTGGAAAGGCTTCTTTTGATTCTGGAACAAAAGACTTCCAAATACCCTCCCAGCTCTGTATCCTTGGTTTGGTACAGTAAGTGCCACTTCTCCATGCATGAACTGCAAATGCTGAAAAGGTGAATAGATGCAGGTCCACACTACCAGCTGGGACTTGTCACCTCCCAAAGTGAGTGGTCAGGGCTGCTTAGCACCCTCTGAAAGGCACAGCATTTGCTAAGGGAGCTTTTCCTTTTGAGTTGGAGGTGGGCAGGGCCAAGCTCTGTGTTACTCCTCCGCTCTTCTGCCTGGCTCTAGTTTGGAAAGTTACTCCCTCACTATCAGGGGCAGCAAGGCAATTTGCTCCCCCTTTTTCCTTCTCCCATCATTCAGCAAAAGTGGAAAGAGAATGGGAACACATCAGAGTCCTGCTGTTTGAGCAGAGCATAGAGGATTGTGGTTCTCTTTTTGGCCCCTGTGGGCTTAGCTGTGCAGTAGAGAGAAACAGGTGCCTGATAACTCCCTGGCTTGTACAAGCAAAAATGCTGTTTGCAGGTGCAGCGTGGACTATTGCAGGACAAGGTCTGCTACTAGCTGGCTTGTGTTGAGTGAGTGCCTGTGAGACTTGAGGAGTTAAAGGCCACTGCTGTGGCCACCGCAGGGCAATATGGAGCCAGAGACCTCTGGTGATAAGAGTATTTGCTGATATTACTTGAGAAAAAGCTCTAGCTCAGAAGCTGGGATTTAACTGCTCTCTGTCTCTCTAAACTGGTAAGGGGAGGAGATGTGATGTGAGTTGGCTGTTCATCATGTGGGCAATGCATCAGTACCACAGGCACATCGTTGCTAGCCATATCTAAGCACGTATGTAAGTATAGCTGATACCATGTGGTACCAAAGAATTAGGACCTCAAGTTCTCACAGCATTCATGAGACAAGCCACTGTCTGCTTGGCTGTGCTGTCCTCCCCAACCCCCAGGTGCCTCCTACTCTGTGCTTCCCCAGGGGCCTGATCTCACTGGGGAACTGAGAGACTTAGAAAGTCTCTTCAACAGTGAAGGATAGCTTGGATGCTGGCCATACTCTTCACCCATCACCATGCTGGTAGTGTGCCTCCCCTGCACCCTAAGAGCAGTGGTGTAAGCAGTGCTGGAAGGGGCCAGTGGCAGACTAGAGTCTCAGGACAGGCTGTGCTGGGGCAGAGGGCTTTATTCCTGAGAGAAGGAATGGAGGGTGGAGTGTCTCCCACTGCACACCCAGTCTGGGGTGACGACTCTCATGAGAAGCCATAGTCTCCCGAGAGATCAGACTGACTGGAGCAAAGGGTTACGAGGAGATACACCTTGAGTCTTTCACCTAGAGCTTGGTACCATGGCCCTGGCTGATGGGGTGATAGCTTGCTGACCTGTCATGAAGGGGGGATGATGTTGCTGGATGTGAACTGGCCACTTCTGGCCAGCACATTGTACAGAGCTCCAACACCGCAGCCGATGTTCTCCATAGTGAAGTGTTCTCCTGGGTGATACGTCCACTACTTTAGCTGTGCAGCTGGCATTTCACTTTGAAGGAAATGATCTGCTTTTATCCTTCAAAATACCCTACCCAACGAGTGACTCAGTGAGTGACTCACCTGGTCTGCCCTCCCAGCAGTTCTTACCTCAGGGCTGTCTCAGAAGGTGTTTTTCTGCTAGGACGTTCTCGGTGTAACCACAGCCCTGGTGCTGCTACTGGCAGGGAAGATGAGGTGGCAGCAAAGCTGAGTCAAACCTCGGGTGTCTGAAGGAGACGGCAAACCTGAGGGAGTGCCACGCTCTTCCTGCTGGCATGTGAGTGTTTCCCCTTGCTAGCACTGAGAGCTCTGCAATGGCTCTTGGTCAGACGGCCGTGGCCCTACGGGGCTCTCAGTAGTTTTCCTAAGCTCTGTGGTCCCTAAGGTCCCTGCATCCCTCCTGCTGGGCAAGCCTGCAAATGTGTTGTAAGTGAAAGAAGCAATGTGCCCCTCTCCTCGCAGAAGCGGTGGACAAGCAGTCGCTCAGGTCAGCTCCATTACTAGTTCAAGAGTTTTGTCCAGCCTGCCTTTGGCCGTAGCCCTGTCTGTGCACGTCATTTAACAAAGGACTGAAATCAGTTTGAGAGTCTGCATCCTTCTGTCTTGTCACTTAGAGTGACTGACCATGAATAGCTTTCCTTATTGCAGGAGTGGGAGAGAGCGGGAGAGCGCTAGCAGATGGTTTTGGAGGAAGGGACATTCAAAAACTCAGGTCCTCAAGGGACTTCATTCTCTCTCTTACTGTGAGTTAGAAATTACTTATCCTTTTAGGCTTTGCTCTAAAATGCTGCCTCAAACATTGTCAGGGAAATGACACCGCATTAAAAATATGAATGTGATGTAGTATAATGTGTTTACTATAATTTACTTGCACCATTAAAGAGAAGAACCCTAATGATTATAAAATAAAGCCTGAATATTAAGAGCATGATGCCAAAAAACCACCCTTACATCAAAACAGTAATTACCACTGGGGCTGGAACAAAGGAGCAGAGGGACAATTTTGGGCAGGGGAGCTTTGTTGGCTGAGAGAGAAGATGGGGCTGCCCAGTCTTCCAAACAGAATCAGGGTCTGTGGACACTGCCTGATCACTGGTGTGTGAGGTGGGAGGGCTGCTGGGAGAACAGACAATTTGCCCTCGAAGCTGTGAGGCTGTGGGAGAGGAGCCGTGGTGAATGGTGCAGGAATCAGGGAGCCAAGCGGCAGGGAGGATGCTGTCCTCCTCGGAGCTGGAAGCTGCTCCCTGTCCTGGCTGAGGCGTGGAGCCAAGTGCTTTCTGCCTGGAAGGCGCTCTCTCTTCCCTTGGCCTCCTTCCATTGCTTTTCACAGAGGACCCTAAGGGAAGGGCTTGGCTGGCCCTGATGCCTTGCTCATCTCCCTGTTGAGACCCATGGAGCTTCCAGCCCTTGTGTTTGCCTTGGGTGGGGAGTGCAGGGAAGGGGAGACTGGCCCATGGTCTCCCCTCATATCCCAGGCATGCAGGTGTCTTGCCATGGCTCAGAATGGGTTGCACCAGGCCTGAATTTGGGAATTGAACTTTTTGGGCCCAATATGCTTTCCTGAAGGAGAAGGGTTGATTTGCACTGTTTCCCATTAGATTTGTAGTACAGGGAACATAACCTTAAAATGGCTGGTGTGACTGGAGCTCACCCAGGGTCCTGACTTACTGGCTCAGACTCTTGCTGAAACCTTGGTCGCAGAGCTGAAGCCCAAGTGTGGGACAGATCAAAGTCCCTCTTTGGCTCCCTTGCTTCTCTGAAGAGGGTATCTGCCTCCCTCCTTGCTGACTCAGATCCATTCTGGTCAGTTCTCACATTTGCATTAGGAAGTGATTAATTTTTCCTACAGAAGAAGGAGGCAGGGTTGATGGCAGGGGATGTTTTGTGGTTTAGGAACAGATGAGAGGTTGAGGTGATCTGGATGGGACCTTTGCTGGACTGAGCCACAAGTTCCTCAGAGAGCCTTGGATGCTCCATCGTTTAAAAAACTATAAAATAAGGTTGGACTTAAAGCAGATGCTGCAAACCAATCAGATGTGATAGGCCCAACATGGGAATTGCTGGCCTGTGTCATACACAATTTGGACTAGATGACTAGACTCTTCTGACTTTAGCAATAATTCCTAAACGTGATGAGTTTCTCATCATTTGAGGCTTCTGAAGATTTGCTTTGTTGATTTATGTGGTCTTTCCATTTATCAGCTAAACCACTGGGCAAAGAGATACCGGTCCTTTCAGAGGTCATCAGGGCAAGTGTGGGAAATCTTTTTATCCCAGCCGAACTTGGATCCATTTCTTTTAGCAGCAGTAAGGGATCTCTGATGTTTTTGCAAACTGTATTTCTGTTTTCTGCTATGACTGCTGAGTTTTGCAAGAGAGCTCTGCTCCTTCCGTTCTTGTGCTACACATGCATGTGTACTTGCTTAGTGGAAAGAGCAGGAGTAAATCAGTGCAAGCAGCAGCCTTGCAACACCGTAGATGTGATTCTTGTGCATGATAATAGAGGACAGTTTGATGTGGTCTGAGCAAGTAATAGGCAGAGTTTCTTTTTCACACATTGTAGGTGGAGGAGAGACCACTGAAGCCAGGCTGGGAATTAATGGTGATCTAACCTCAGACAGCTGCTGACACCAACCCGTGATGGAAGTACTGTTACTAACATAGTGTTATGAAAGCTGGTTTGGAAGGATTTACAGTGCTGTTTAAATATTAAGCACATGGCATGGGTGCCTTGTTTGCCTAGTTGGGAGCACTGATCTGAAGATGGGATGATGCAACGCACAATGATCTGCTGATGTCAATAGATTTGTTATATTGCAAGGCAAAAACCCATATGACTTGAACACCAGACGTAGGACAAATAGGGATTAGGAAACAAACCTGGCACCCTGGCCCGTTTCTAGTCTCTGTCTTTCCATGCCTCTGTGCTGGATCTTTGTCCTTGCTATTTTCAACTTCATTTTCAAACCAGCCTGTAACTGCGGCCCTACCTATAGCCAAGGCCTCCTCTCCCAGCAGGTCTTGCTCTCGGTGGTTTCCTGCTTCCTTTACTCCTTTACTTAATGCCTGCCTGAGTCTGCAAGACTTGTCCACACAGAGGAGCCTATTCATTAACAGCCCTGTTTCTCTCCCTCTGAAACTGTATGAAATCCTTACCTATTTGCAGCAGATATTCTTTGTGTGGCGCTGAGTGTTAAACTGATGTTAGGCTTGAGATTCCATACCATGCATATTCATGAAGTGAGTGATTTTTCAGGTGTGCTTAATATCTGCATCTTCTGCCAAATTTAAGGTGCCCATGTCTGGCAGTGCTCATACCAGGCTGTGACCATGGCAAGAACAAGGATGCAGCTTTTATGGCAGGACCGTACGTCAGAGAGCAAGACTGAGACAAATGTTATAGCAAGGGATTTTTTAGACTATTTAAACTACCTAGTTTTGTGTTCATGTCAATTTAAATTCTTTAGCTACTTCATGTTTTGGGTAAAAGATGACTGTTAAAGATCCCAGATCTATTTTTTAAACGAGTTACGCAAAATTACGATAGACTTCAGCTCCTTCAGCCAACTCTAGACAGGCTAAACTTTGTAACTCCTGAAATATTTAAGGGAGCTGCAGAGAGGAGTCACTTTTATTTTTGACTCTTTGCAATTAACCCAGTACTTCCTCTCTCCCCTTGCTTTCCAAATAAAAGTGTTTCAGGCCTTTTTTACCTGTCATAGCAAATAAAACCACTTTGTACTACAAGGTGGGTAGTATATGAATATTTTGTTTTGAAAGTGCTTGAGCAACACATGGGAAATACTTATTATATTTCAGCACGGTTTCATGATAGGAAGTAGTTTTTTAGAGGAACTGGCTGTAACTAAGCTTTTCAGGAATGTTGGCTCTACATACTGCCTTATATGCTTTTGAAAGCATTTCCTACAGATGAGTAGTTTGCCTTGTGTGACTAGATTTACCTGTGCAGGTAAGACAGAAGCTTTTAAGTATATATCCTTACTCCTGTGCTCTCATGGTGTTACGACTTGGTGAATCTTTCCCACACCTTTGTGGGCAGCTCCCTGACTCTAGCTCTGGCAGTCCTCTGCTGCAGAGACATAATGACTGTCCATGTTTGCTCTATTAAGCTTGGCAATGGTGTTGCAAGTGGCACTAATTGGCATTTTTGCTGGCAGCCTTTGCCAAGAGACAGAGAACTGCACGGGCTGTGGAGCCTGTACTCCACTGTGCTCCAAAGGTGGCAGAGGACAGAGACACGCTGGCAAGTCAGTCTGTGGAAAGCTGATGCCACTATTGCTTGGTCTATAAACAAAGGACTTCTGTTTCCAAGGCTGAGAAGCCCCAGCCTTTTTCCAAGCTGTGACTCTCTTTGAAAAACAAGCCTGGACCCAGCTGGGTGAGTGATCTGTGTAGTCACCGGTGTAGTTTGCCCACAGTTCCTCTCAGCCTCTCCAGATTAAGCATCTCAGACACATCGACGAGCCACACGTAGCGAGGTCCGTCAGTGACCTGCAGCAGAGTGATCCCAGCATGGGCTTGGCAATAGGCTTGACTTCTGTCCTAGAATAACAGGAGGGGCACAGCAGTTAGCTGACTTTGGACCTGTCACAACGTATTGAGGGGACCCTTTCTGTCTGCTGAAGTGAATTACCCGAGAGCTGGTGGGAGGGCTGTCGGGAATCGCAGGGGCAGCTTTGGCCTTGAATTCTTGTTTTGTTAATGGGCTCATTTTAAGGTGTAGGATGTCCTGCCCCGCCTGTCATGCTGTTCCAACGTGTAATTACCCTCACAGCTTGGGAGCAGGAGCGTCTTCCAGCGCTCAGTTCAACTAACCAACTCCCCACTGCTGAATCTCATTATGTCTTTGTCAGCAAGGCTGATAAACCTTTCCTCCCACCCCCAGCTCTGTCTCTTCCCCCACCTCAAGACACTATTCCATGTGCAAGTTAGACCTGACTGCTTTACTTCTCGTGTTTGGAAGATGCTTCCACACCATTATTACAGAAGCAATGGGGAACATGTACTTAAAACATCTATCTTGCTAAATTCTTTATTTAAGTGGCTAAGCGAGGGATTAGTTCTTTGGATTTCTGTATTTTTATTATCAACAAGGAAGCTGAAGAGAACAGTTAGAGTTGTTCTATGCTTTCCAGCAAGGGACCTAAATTTCCCGTGGCAATTAGTTTGAGCATGTATCAGCTTGGTTTCCTGGGAAAAAGGAACATTTGTTCTTCTAGGAAACATTTTCGGTGCCATCAGTCTAAGAATAGCAATCTTCTTTCTGTTGCATCTCAAATTTCAGAAGTATGGCTTATCTTTTATTGTGCATGCAGTATGCAGATTATTTTAGATGAAATACCACTCTGTTCTGCTGAAGCATGAACAGCTTATAGTGCCTCATTCTGTGGTTTTCTTTTTTTTTCCCCCCTAGCCAAAATTAATTCACGAATAAAGAAATTTGTGCCTTGAACATGGCCTCTTCTCTCTGAGCGCATCAGTTCCTTGATGACCCTAAAGGGAACAACAGTGCTGAAATAGTTTGAGTGGCGAACAACTCCCTGGCTACAAATTTAAGCACTGAAACAAAACCCTACAGTTTCACTGACGACTTCCAAGAACAGAGGCAAAGCTCCAGTGCTGTGGCCTAGGAGATTTCTATCATTGCAGTGCTGGTGGAGCTGGCGCAGCTCGCTCCCTGCAGAGCAGGCAGGGCCAGTGCCAGTTTTACAGGGAAGCAAGCAGTGTGACTGTCCTGAATGCTGTAGAGTAAAGGTTGCAGAGCAAAGAACTGAAGCTGTACCCTTTGCTCAGGACTTTAATGTGTCTAAACACAAGTGTTGGAGGCCAGACATTACCTCTAAAGGGCTTTTCCATCTGGAGCAGCTGTGAAGATGTTTTATGTACCTTGGAGCATCTCAGAAGGGATAGTTGGGGGAAGGCTGGATACCTAAGCTACTCCTTTGGTACTCAGAGTGGACACCAAGACTGCCACAGCTCTGTCAGCTGAACCGAAGCCATCACATCCTGCTGGGGACTGGCAGTGGAGGGGCTGGAATCCACCGAAAAAAGCTGCTCCAGGGTCCTGGGCCATTGCCATACCTACATAAATCCCTCTGGGCGTAGCAGAGGGCAGGCACAGGGAGGCTGGCGCTCCTGCTCTGTGCTCCTCTCCTCACACCTCGCGCTGCAGCAATTCTACAGAGGGGCTGCAGGGTCCATTCCTGCCTCCTGCCAGGGCAGGAAGATTTTTGGCCAGAGCAGTGGGTGTACTCCTGCTCTCCTCTGCCCGACAAGCAGCACCTTGGCTCTCCAAGGGGAACAGAGAGAACTTTGCAAGGAAGCCAACTGTTATTTATGCATATTTTAAAATATATTTTGTTCAGCTGCACATCCCTGCCAGCCTTGTTTAGGGAAGTTTTAATAGTATCTGGCTTCTCTTTGGTCTTGTATACAAGATGAGGAAGTTTTCATCTGTGCCTTTAAAAAAAGGCCACATCCCTGCCAAGATGTATTAGGAGAGCTGTAAAAAAGGAGTCATCCTGTTCCAGGACCGCAAGGCTTATGTAACAGGGAAATCCTAACAAAAAGATACACCCCCACGCCACACACGCTTTTCCAAGGCACATGCCGCTTCAGGCTTTTCAGTTGCTCGATTTGTATTTTGATCACATCTGCCACTGGTTTATTCAGATGTATTTACAAATATATTCTCCCACATACCCTCATTTGTACATGCCATAGAATGTTTTTATAAAACGCAGTGCAGACCTCACCTCACCACAAGGATCTTTAAATAAAATATATTGTAAAGTGCCAGATACAATTCTTTTAAAAAATACAGTTCTAATTAAAACAGATACTTGGCCGCCACATTAGCAGCTTTGTATACTGATACATTTTTAGCACAACAGTCTATTTCTGTCAGGTGAGCAGGAGGCTCTCATACCACCCCTCGGCTCTCATACCACCCCCCTAGCTCTCCAGTTTCAAGTCCAAAGGCTTTAGAAAATGAGGCAGAGGCAGATCGTCCAGAGCCTCTGGGAAATGCTCAGGTGAAATGGTCCTGATCAAGACACGCATGGCTCTGACAAACAGTGACGGGGGAGCTAAGCCCACCAGGCACTGGAACCTGTTCTCCCCGAGGAGGTCCTGCCACCGCTGCCCGTTGTCCAACAGTTGCTGTTTCATTGTGAACTGGAGGTCTTGAGGCACGAAGAAGAAGAGGCAGTCAAGGCAGAGGAGCTTGGCGCGCATGTTCGCTGCCGGCACGTGGGAAATCTGCTGCAGCAAGGTGTCGAGGGGGGTATTCCCGGCACTGTCCTGCAAGCAGGGCGACGCGCCGTGCCCGAGCAGCAGGAGCAAGCACTCGGGTCGCACCAGTTCGCAGGCCACGTGCAAGGCCGTCTTGCCGCCCTCCACGCGGCTGCAGCCCCGGCGGTCCAGGTGGCCAGCTCTGTCGCTCGGCGGGAAGGCTTGGACGGCCTTGAGTATTCGGAAGAGGATGCGGACCCGGTTGTAGCGGACAGCCATGGCCAGGTGCGGGGCCGAGGACTGGCAGCAGCTGAAGCTTTGGCTGGGCACGGCCAGGGCGCTCTGGGGGAACTTAGTCAGCAGGTGCCGGGCGTAGGGCTGGTGGTCGTGCACCAGCGCGTAGAGCAGGGCCTCCGAGGGCGAGTACACGCTCACCTTGCCCCCGTCCTCCCAGTGGAAGACCTCCATGGTCCGCATGTCCTCCAGGAACCAGACGGGCAGCAGGTCCCTCACCGCCTGGTAGAAGGCGAAGGAGGATTTCTTGCACTGCTTCTGGGACTGGGCGCCGCGGCCGCCGACCCACCGGACGCTCCAGGGCATGGCGGGCGGCGGGCTCCGCCGGGGGCTGCCTCCCACCCCGGCACACAGAGGCTGCATCGGGCCCGGACCTGCGGGAGCAGAAGGGCGGTCAGCACCGGGCGGCCGGGGCTTCCCGGGCTGCGCCCGCCTCCCCGCCGGCCTGCCCGCCCCTCTCGCCGCCGGCGCGGGAGGGGCCAGCGAGCCGCGGCGGCCCCGCTGCACCGGACAACGCCCCCGGTGCAGGGGACACCCATACCCCGGTGCATGGGAGCTCCCTCCCCCGCTGCACGGGACGCCCAAGTCCCCGGTGCAAGGGAGCCCGGTGCACGGGCCTCCCATATTCCCGGTGCACGGGAACCGCCTCCCCTCGGCGCACGGGACTCCCATATCCCCGGTGCACGGGAACCGCCTCCCCTCGGTGCACAGAACGCCCGTATCCCCGGTACACGGGAACGGCCTCGCCTCGCTGCACAGGACGCCCGTATCCCCGGTGCACGGGACCGGCCTCCGCTCTGCACAGGACGCCCGTATCCCCGGTGCACGGGACGGCCCCCCCCCCCCCCCCCCCGGCCTCCGCTCCGCACAGGACGCCCGTATCCCCGGTGCACGGGAACGGCCTCCGCTCCGCACAGGACGCCCGTATCCCCGGTGCACGGGAAGCCCTCCCCCGCCGCTGCACGGCAACCCGCCGCTCCCGCCGCACGGCCGCCCCGCTCCCGGCTCCTTCCCGCCCCGGCCGGCCGCCCTCCCGGCGCTCACCTCTCCGCCGGCTCCGCGGTGCCGCCGGCCGCTGCCCGTGGCCGCCGCCGCAGCCGCAGCGGAGGGGCGGGGGTCGGGCGCGCGGCGCGCCGCCGCGGGGCCCTTTTATCCCCACCCCCGCCCCGGGCGGTGAAGGTCGGTCAGGACCGGGGAACTGTCCAGCCGCCGCCGATTGGCGGCCGCCCCGGCTCCCCCGGGCGCCCATTGGCTGCGCCGAGAGGACGGGGCCCTGCACCATCGCGTGCGTCACGGGAGGCAAAGTTCCAAGAAACTTGGCTGCCGGCTGGGAGCCCCGGCGGGGGCGGGGCGGGGACTGCCGGGGGGGGGGGGGGGGGTAGGGGGTAGGGGCCCCGGGTCCGGGGGGGCATGGGGTCCTGGGGGCATGGGGTCCAGGGGGTATAGGGACCCAGCTGCACGGGGTCCCGGTGCGTGGTCTCCAGGGGGTGTGGGGTCCTGGGGGTAGGGAGTCCAGGGCACGTGGGGTCCAGGGGCACGTGGGGTCCTGGGGGTGCGGGGTCCTGGGGGTTTGGGGTGCGACAGCATAGGGTCCTGGGGCATGGGGTCCTGGGACATGGGTCCTGGGGGTGTGGGGTGCAGACAGCATAGGGTGCTGGGGGCATGGGGTCCTGGGGACATGGGGTCCTGGGGGTGTGGGGTGCAGACAGCAGAGGGTCTGGGGGCATGGGGTCCTGGGGTCCTGGGACCCAGGGGCTATAGGGACCCAGCTGCACAGGGTCCCAGGTGCATGGTCTCCAGGGGGTGTGGGGACCTGGGGGTAGGGAGTCCAGGGCACATGGGGTCCAGGGGCACGTGGGGCCCTGGGGGTGTGGGGTGCAGACAGCAGAGGGTCCTGGGGGCATGGGGTCCTGGGGTGTGGGGTGCAGACAGCAGAGCGTCCTGGGGCATGGGGTCCTGGGGGCATGGATCCAGGGGTATAGGGACCCAGCTGCATGGGGTCCAGGTGCATGGTCTCCAGGGGGTGTGGGGTCCTGGGGGTAGGGAGTCCAGGGCACATGGGTCCAGGGGCACGTGGGGCCCTGGGGGTGTGGGGTGCAGACAGCAGAGGGTCCTGGGGCATGGGGTCCTGGGGGCGTGGGGTCCTGGGGGTGTGGGGTGCAGACAGCAGAGGGTCCTGGGGCATGGGGTCCTGGGGGCATGGGATCCAGGGGGTATAGGGACCCAGCTGCACGGGGTCCCAGGTGCATGGTCTCCAGGGCGTGTGGGGACCTGGGGGTAGGGAGTCCAGGGCACATGGGGTCCAGGGGCACGTGGGGCCCTGGGGGTGTGGGGTGCAGACAGCGTAGGGTCCTGGGGGCATGGGGTCCTGAGTCTATGGGGTCTGGGGCACACAGCGACCTGGACACATGGGGCCCTGGGGGCATGGCGTCTGGGCCACAGCGAGAGCTGTGCACAGGGGCTTTGGGACATCCGGGCTCCTGGGTGCAGGAGGCTGCAGACGTGCAGTGCCCCGGGCACACGGAGTGCTGGGCAGGTGGCGTCACACCTCCCTGCCTGCCCTGGCAGGGCCCAGCCTGGCCCACGCCAGTTCTCGGCTCACCCCCTTCCCCGCCCCCCGCGGGGGGCTCTGGCCGGAGGCTGGCACTGCCCTTCAGCCAGCGCCGGCTGCGGGCCCCCACGTGTGTGCGCACGCGTGCTCGCTGCGAAACTCGTGGCTCTCGCTTGTCTTCCGGATAGTGACATTTGCCTGCAGACCTTCCTGCTGACAGTTGCCCATCAGGTTTTGGCTACAGAAGAGCGAGGAGGTGGTCGTGGCGTGGGGTGAGCCCGGCACTGCTGGCAGCCCTGCACCAGGAACTCCCCCTGGGGTGCCTGCAGTCCCTTGGCTCTAAAATGTGTGTGTACAGGTAACAGCCATACCCTGGTAAAGCAAGCGCTGTTGTTACTGGGATCTGCTCTCTCATAAGGCCTCCTTACTGACAGCAAATCCTGGGATCTGCTCCATCCTTATCCCCCCCCCAAGCGGGTGCAGAGTATTTCCCTCTTCCGCACTGTGTGTTTGACCCCCAGCACCTCCCCTGCTCGCAGCCATCGCCCTCTCAATCAGGAAGGTGTGATCAGACTCTCTGCCGGTGGGCAATGCCGGTCGCTGTCGGGTTCATGGCCGACAGCTCTGGTTTCTCCGTCCTTGGGGTTCCCCAGCCTTCCCCTCGCCAGCGCGGGAGCGCAACTGCTGCCAATCGCTGCTGGAACAGGCGATGCTTTCCACATGCCCCAGCACGACATGCATGCGTGCACACCGGAGGGGCTCGCCAGGCGTCTGCTTAAATGCCCTGCTTCCTTGCAGCCCTCCCTGTGAAGCTGCTCGGGGCGGCAGGGAGGGAGCCCGCAGCACGCTGCCAGCCCCCCCTTGACCCCGATGAGAACGAAGCTGGCGAGGAACAACCGCTCCCTTTGTCATGCCTCTTCTGAGCCGCCATTCAGCCAGGGAAACAATGCTTAAACTGTGCTTGGTTTGCTTTGTAACTTCTTTCCTGCCATGCGATGCTCACACCAAAACCCAGGGGTCCGTGCGAGGGGATGCAGGCAGGTGGGTGAGCCGGGCAGGACACTGCACGGCACTGTCCCACTCAGAAACTTTTGGTGACCACATCTGAGGGAAGAGAAATCAGGGTAACGTGCGCTGAGCTGCTTTGCTGGAGAGAATTACGTCCAGCGTTTGCCAGTGCGATTCGTCATCTGAGGATCCCCGCAGATCCACCACAGCTCCTGGCGTCTCGGATGTCAGCCGTAGCATGGAAAATCCTCTTTCATCGCTCGTGTCCGATTCCAGACGAAAACTCATTAAAGGCAGCCGCTTCCACCACTCCCCGCTGTCACTGGGGCACTCGCCTGTCAGTCGCATCCTGTTACTGCAGGCACGGGATAATTTGTACCAAAGCGCAGGATCAAAAGAAATGGTTTAAAAATAGCTAATTCTATAGCACTTCCTTTGTGTCCGGCGCAGCCCCACCTGCCCATGCCTCACTGCCCGTCGCTGATGGCAGCGGTACCCGCCACATCTCTGCGTGCCGCCTGCTCCGGGAGACGGCCCTGCCCGATCACGAATCTCAAATCCTTTCCCTGCCGCCGCCGGGACATTGGCATCGATTCGGATGTCCAGCGCAGTGATGAGCCAGGTTGCCCAGCCCTTTCTACTCATCTTCCACACATGCCTGGGTAAGCCAAGTGGTGTCAGAGCCCAAAGGCAGGGGATTAGCGTAGTCGCAAAGCAAATTGGCTTTTGTGGAGGAAATTAATGTCTTTGGCGTGGAAGCGGGACTGTTTTTCTCAGGCCAAGCTCTCCTGTGGAGGCGGGGGGACCAGCTACAACCATAGGGTGCTTCGGGCCCCAGCACTGGCTTAAAAATAGACCAGAGCGTGCTGAGTCCTCGCAGCCTCGCAGCCGGTGGGTAACCCAGAGGCTGGCCCCTGTTTGCAAAATATATTTGTCACATACATTCGAAGCAGGAGCTTGCCTGTAGGAAAAGCAGCCTGTTTGTGGGCTGCACTGGAGAAAAAGTATCGCATTTGCCCCCAGACTTGTTTATAATGTGCCCAGCACTAGTGATGAAACACAACAGCCCAGAAAGGTTTTAATTTTGTGATATATATTTGATGTGCAGATTCACGGACATGACTTGTTTGTTTGCAGTCCAGCCTGGTTTTAATCACTTTGAATTAAGTAACTGATCTTATTACTGATCCGACTATGAGAGGGCTTATTACAGGTTCCTTGGCACATAATGAAGATTACTCTGTCGGTGCAACCACATCCGAGTAATGTGACGTGTCCTCTCGGAGCTATTTTTTTCTTCCTCCTCCAGGACGTCGATCCTTCGGTTTCTCCAGCCAGTGACCAACTAAAACCTGCTTAACGCTACCGAAACCCAGCCACAGAATGGGATGAAGGGAAAAGCTCTGCCATTTCTTGTAGCAGACATCATTCGTTTCCTGAGGTTTTCATTAAATTGAGGGCAGGACCATATTGACTTAATGGACATGATTGTGGGTGTAATTAAAAGCAGTATGAAAATAGACAGTATCAGTGAGCACACTGAACGTAGGTAATGTTCAGCGCTGGTTTTGAGCATCAGATGAAAGATGGGCAAAGAGTACATCCCTCATTTTTGAAAAAGGCTGAAAGATACGGGTTTTACTCCAGTCCTTACAAGGATTTTGTGTGCGGGTTTGACTCTGAACATTTACCAGTCTCCTCTCTCAAAAGCAGGCTCAGGACCAAAGGTCAGCAGAGTTCGGACGACAGCCCCAGACCCATGGTGGGCTGGAGCAGCAGAGCTGCCGCTTTGCTTTAAGCCTCTGGCTCTGGGGTCTTCGTCAACAAGTCAGACAGAAACGCCTAATGGCCCGTTTAGCTAAAATTAAACGTCTTCAGAGAGAAGTAATGAATGAGGAGAGTCAGGGGTTTGCAGTAGGGGTGCTGGGCTGGAACATACACGCTGTATGTCGCCCTCCCACCGCAGGTACGTCATTGACCTCCAGTTTAATCTCGCTGTGCCACCAGCATCCCATCTGCAGAATGGGTGCAGTAACGCCGCTTTGACCACCCTGGTTTAGCCAGTGAGCATTTTAGGTCAGGGATAATATGCAAGTATATCGGTTTGGTCCTTGGGGTCCTGGCTCTGCATGGGGACCCCTCTGCTCTGTTGTGTTAGACAGGGGACAGAGGCTGGTCATCCTGTGCTGGCCTGCAGGGAGACAAGAAGGCAGAGCTGCTGGCAGTCACTAGACGGGACTTGTTCTCCTTTGGTGAGGACATGCCAGGCGAAGAGGCGATGGCAGCCCCAGGCACCTCTGTTTAGCTGTGATGAATAATAGCTGTTGCTGACACCTCGTGGAAGCCTTAAACATTTTCTCCGGAAACCTTTCTGTTTCGTTTCCTCTGCTGCTGCTGGTTCCCCACCTGAGGAGCTCACCCTTTATTTCTATGATCTCTGGAGCACCCAGCCGGGAAGCAGGCAGCAGGGCCCTTGGCTGCCTGCAGGACCAGGGATGGGAGGGCAGCCGAGGAAGGCTGCCCGGGGACTGTCCTTTCTCTCCCCAAGAAGGAGGAGGGCATGTCTCCTCTCTGCGTGGTGGTGAGGGCAACTCACCATGGATGTGTGTTGCACATCAGATGCAAAGAGGAAAGCATCCCTCTCCCGTACCCACCTCCAAGTCTGTAACATCCATCACGTACATGCCTTTTGTGTGCCTGTTTTGCCCCTCTCTGTTTTTCGGGGGGGCGTATTTGCAAGTGGCTGTTACAAATCACTCTGTCCTTTCATTTCAGAATCTCGAATCACTTTGGAAAAAAGGCACAGAAGTTTTCCTGGGAAGTGGGAAAATATTTTCATTTGAGAAACAAGACTGCTGAAGGTGCAGCAGAGTCAGCGGTGATCTGGGTTGGGGCATTGCTCCTGGCTCCCTTGCTGAAACCATCAGACAACATCACTCCATCCAGGGGAGGAGTTGTGGCCTTGAAACCTGTTCTCATCGCTCACCCCCGCACTGTCTTGCTCAGCACCCACCTCTTCTTCCCCCTCAATCTTCTTTTGTATTACAGTCACTCTCTACTTGCCTGACTTTGTATGAGTCATCATTTTACATGGAGCCTGAGCTGCCCGTAACCCTGGCTGCTTTGCTTTCTCTGCTGCGCTACAGGTTCAGCTCCATCCTCACCCACAGCATGAAAGAAAAGCTACTTTGGAAACAGCAAAATGAACAAGCCTTCTCTTGTTACTCTTGTTTCTTGGCTGCTGCTGAGCGCATGTGACACCCTTCCAAAACTCTGCATCACAAATGACACTTGGGGACGCAAGTGAAGCTCTGAAACACTTCCTTTTAGAAAGGAAATCTCTCCACCGGTTCTGGAGGGGGTACATACCATGAGGGTCGACTGCTGCTGAACGTCAGTGCCAGCTGATGGGAGGCTGAATAAATGGCTCAACTGGTGTCACAGATCTGTTGAGGTTGTCAGTATCCACTGGTGGGATAATGCAATTTTTAGGCTTTGAACCTTATTTTTTAGTCTGGTTCCTTGACAGAGAGCACAGAAAAGTGTTCTGGCAGAAGTGAGGTGGGCAGCAAGGTGATAAGGCCCTTCAGCTGCAGGTATCTCACAAGCCCTCAGGGCTGATCACAGGCTACCATCAGTGTCCTCTTTATTTTGGCTAGGTTTGTGGCCCACCCCTCATTAAGCCTTGATTTTGGCACCTGCAATAAATGAACCACGTTCATCCTTTTGGAAACCTAGGGAAACTCCCAGAGCTGCAGCAGAGATTAAATTTGATCCAGTATGTTACAGGGGGATGCTGAAACTTCCTACTCATCCCTTGAAAGACAAAAAAGTACCTTTTCAGGAGCCTTTCTGTTTTGTAAGCAAGCGGATGAAAGGGGTCAGAGAGCTCCTGGTGCCTGTGGACGATTTTGGCCTTCAGCTTGATGTTGGTTGTTAAAAATATTTTCCCAGATGTATTAATACGACCAGACTGGATTGCATCTGAGCTGAACATTGTGAGCCTAAGGCAGGACATAAATATAGAAGCAAAACAGCCTGACATAAGAGTCATCTGTCCTCTTCTACACAAGAAGTGAAGGGGGAAGAGAGGGAACTTACTCTGCTGCATTTTTTAGATGCTTCCAGGCATTAGCCTGAGCCTCAGAGAGTGCCTGCACTGGGGTCCTGGGGCCCAGAAGACCCCATGTATCCCTCGCTCAGCCTCTAGCGTGCTGTGCCACAGGACTGCGCACTCAGCACATTTTTAACCCGGGGTTAGATTTGCGTAGACAAGGTCTGCAATCGGGAATGACTATTTGTTTGATGTGTTTGCCTAACAGGATTACCCTTATCATAATGATACAGCAACCTGGCCTTGGCAGAGCAAACCCCAAGGGCTTGAGGGGTCAAACCCTCGCCTCCCTTGCCCCAGATACGCACAGCGTAGCCTGTCTCTTATCATGCAGTATCCAGCTGGTGCTTCGGTTGGCATTCAGTGCTCCACTTTTGGAAAGAGCAATTGTGCCATGTACCACTGTCTGCTGACATCACGCCTGGCATTTCTTTCTCCATACCTGAAAGAGAAAAAAAAATCAATAATATTCAAAGGTCAGAAAAATGATGCAGTGTTTTACAATTAGAGAATGGGATGCCTTCCCCATTGGGAATTGCTCTGAGCAGGTGCCTGATTGAATTCAGTGTGAATTGGTTGCCCTCTGGCTCCCTAAGAATAGGTAATGAACCAACGAGTTGCCTGCTTTTTGTATTTTATATCGTGAACGTGCCTAAAATTGTTACAAAAGCATCTGTTTGTCTATAGAAGTATATCTGTGATTATTAGTTTGCTGACTTAAAAGACTCGAGGAAGGTGTAGGATGAACGCTCCATTTTCCTGCAGATAAGTAGGATAAAGGCTTTGCTAACGCAGAGCCTGACCCCACTGATGGTGGCCGGGCTTGCCCGCCCCAGTTTCTGGGCAGGGTGAGGGGCACCTCCTTGCTCCCTGGTGGTGTCATTTTAACTCCAGCATTTCTCAGGCCAGCTGACGTGAGCCTGGCCTTACCAGCTCCCCAGGCTATTTGCGGAAGCAGAACCTGCCGCTCGTTATTTGCTGGTTCCAAATCAAGCAGGATCCTCTATTTATAATGTGCTATAATTGGCTTGAAAGAAACCTGTGGTTCTCCGGGCTGTAGGGCCCCAGGACTGCTGGTGCAGCAGCACCCTAATTCCAGGGGATGCTGCCAGGGATGCCGAGATGGCTCTGCATAAAGCTGAGGGATGTATAGGTACGTAGTGTGAGCTGTACATTCACAGGCTCCTGGTTTCTGCAGCAGGCTGTACTTGCCGGGGCTGTGTAGATCCCCTTCTCTAGATGAGGTTTGGGGGGATGGAGCCTCTTTGGAGCAAGGCAGAGAGACATCTTCCCACTGCGGCAGCATCACTGTGGAGATGCTCAGGTTGCCGCAGGGAACGTTACCCTAACCATCCTTTTTTTCCCCCAAGGCATTTATAGCTGGGATATGAGCAGGGCTCTGCGACTCAGAAATGACCTATCCAACCATCGGGCCTAAACGATTCGAGTTCACCTGTGATTAGTGTATATTTAATTTTGGTGGCGCGTGTGGCTGTTCACACCCCGCTGTTCAGAGTGGAACTGTTCTGACCTCGTAGCTCATTGCAGGACGAACCCCTCCTGTCTAAGACAAAGAAAGCAGCCACCTCACTTTTCTTTAGAAGCAGGTACATGTAGTATCATGCTTACCCAAGGGTTGTATCTGATCTGGTTTTACTGTAATAAATCCCCCTGCCATTTGAATCGTAAAACACAATAGATATAAGGCCAAGCAGAAAGATAAAAAAAAAAAATTGGCTAATGCTTTGCATGTCTTTGAGGACTTATTTTTATTCCCATTTGTTCGTTCTCTCCGCTCTTGGCTGCTGCTGGGTCTGTTGAAATAACAAACAGTGATGAGGAAAGAGGGCAGCTCTGTCATGAGCTTCCTTCGGTGGGAAGCGGCTGCGCTACAGCAGTTAACTCTAAAGGCAACTGCAGCCTCAGTAGGCAGATGTTCATCTGTCACTTACATCCCAATAGGAAACCTGGTTTTTTTTCTGAAAAAGATTGGCTTATCAGTTAAAAGCCTTTTTGCTGCAAAGTGGTGTTTAGAAAGAGTCTGTCTTTCCCTTTTGCTTTGTAAAAAAAAAGTCAGAAGTCTTCTAGTGCTGCCTGAAGCTGCTCTGCTGCCAAGAAAACCTCCCAGGTCTGGTGATGAGGCTTCTGTAATATTTCCGGTTTCTCTGTAATTATTTTCTAATGAAATTTTCAAATCCAAGTACAATCAGGAGGTTAGGCCATAGCGAGTTCACAGTAGGGTTTTTCAGTTTGCTTTTTCTTTTTCTACATCAGTAGCTATCCCCTATGTAGAGGCAATAAGATAATTTTGTGCATATAAAGGCGCCTAAAATCAGGGTGGCAATGCCTTTTACCTGCCAGATTCAGCACTAGCATCATTTTACGCAATTCTCCGTTTGAAAGCATTGCTTTTGCACTGAAATTATTGTAACTGCCTGATCAGATTTGTCCTTTAGTATGTCTTTTCATGGTTTATTAAGCAGCTGGGGGATTAGGGTGCAGCTCCCCTCGCTGGGATTTCCCTCTGCTCCTGCACATGCGATTTAGGGAAATGGGAGGACTGATGTTTCCAAGGTGTTGCCAGTATTTTGTGATGCCTCCAACCCAGAAAACAGAAATAAAAAAAGGCTAAAAAGATGATGTAAAATAACAGGGAGATGAGATGCATGAAAAAAACAAGCCAGGTATAAATAGTGAGGCCGTTATAAATAGTGAGGCCGGTATAAATAGTGAGGCTGAGAAACACCCGAGCCCAGCTGCTAAGCACGGCAGAAAGGTCGGCTTGCTCCCTGCCGCTGCCTGAGCTGTGCAGGGGCCCTGGTGGTCGGCTCCCCTTCGGCTCTGCTCCCCAGACCTCTCCTGTAGCCCTGCTCGGATACCGAGACTGGGACGGGCTCACCAGGCTCACCATCGCCTTCCATCTCAGCAGCGGGGTGGCCCACAGCTGGGGCTGGAGCAGCAGCCACCATTGACATGAACAGCGTGTTTGGAGCACACGCTTTTTTTTTTCTTGCAGAAAGGTGTGAAGTGCACTTGGACAAGGTCTTGAGCTCCTTCAGATGTTTTCCCAGAGCCCGGTGCTGCTGGGGCCGCAGAGCATGGCATGCTGCGGAGGCTGGGCAGGGCCGATGCCCGTGCCGGCCACGCAGCCCATCTACGTACCCCGCATACGCCAACGTGGTCCGTCGCAGACGAGGGTTGTTTGATGGGCTCTTGGGAGTGCTGCCGTTTGGCACCTGACCCGGAGCTGGGTACCGCAGCATCTCCTGAAGTGCCCGACAACGTGGGTGGGAATTTCACTCCAATAAAATGGGAATTTTTACTAAATCAAGTAGGAAGACAGGTAACACAAACAGGAGGAAAGGTCTATGCATGGTGAGTTACAGCTCCAGGGGCTGGAAATGTGTATGAATAATGAAACATTCCAGAGTTTCATAGCTCATGCTACGAAGTGTTGCAGGAGAGAGACAAAATACTCAGGCTCTCCTCTTCACATTTCTGCTTTGCTGCTGCCAGCCTTTAGCCCCGCTCTTCTGCCCCCAAACCAGGGATGACAGAGTAAGAAGTGCCTGTGTCCCAGTTTGCAGCCAGGTGTTTCAGCTTAAACTACTGAGGAAAGTGGGTCTGGGCTAATACATCAGTGTAGTGTGATAAAGGGATGTAGGTCTTGGAGTAATGCCTGTGCTTGCGAGAGGTAATGCTGTTGGGTTGGGTTTTTTTAAATGGTGTCAGCATTTGAGATCCCTTATACTTGTGATTGGGTTTAGACCACAAGAAACATAAGATTTCATATCAGTTTACCCTGGAAATCTTGCTGCTGTCTCTGAGGCACAAGTACTCCTGGAGACAGGCTGCTCTTGCAATGCATGTGTTCTGTGAAGCAGAAAGAAAAACCTTTTGGCGAGGGTTCAAGCACCTTTCTCTGTTCTCCTGGTGATAAGTGCCTGATAAGAGTTCAAGGTCTTTGCTTGTTTGTATAGAAGAAAAGCAGCTTTGCTTAAGTTCATGCTGGCATCCGTGGGCTCCCCGAGGGTGCTGGTCTGTTGTTCCCAGTGTCTGGGCTGTTCTTGGTGAGTAAGACAAGGCTGTGCTGTGTGGGTTGTAGTTTGTCCTACATCAGAGGTGAGCTTCCAGGTTTTCTATGTCTGGCATACTGCAGTGGCTATGCCACAGCAAGCATTTGGGGTAAGCTGGATGCTCCCTCCAAGGGGATGGGGCTTTGTGGAAGGAGCACGGGATGGTGGCACAAGCCCACTGCAGCTGGTAGCCCACTGCAGTGATCCCTGGAAGCGAGCCAAGGATGGCTACTGTTTTAGCACCATCATTAGGTTTCAGAGTTGACAGCCTGTGGAGATGTAAAGGCAAGGCAAGCCTTCCTGGTGCTGCTGCTTCCAGCTTTTTGTCATCTGGGGAAGATGGGACTGGTTCTCTGATGCTTGGCTTGTGCTTTCAAAGACTAGGTGTGTCTGAAGGCAGGATTTTTTTAGCAGGAGGGTAAGGATGGCGGTGTGGGGAGAGGTGAGGCGAGTTCAGAGCAGCGGGATGCGACATTCAGGCTTGCTCTCGGCGCTCCAGTGGGCTGAACCAGACACCAGGAGCCGAACTCCTCGGGTCACCTGCAGTGGTGAGGATGGAGCTGCATCCACTCTGCTCTGCTGCCTTCTAGGCCCTGCTCTCATGGGGCTTCCCCAGCTCCGTCTGCCTGATGCCGTGGGTAACTTCCCAAAGCTGGAGCCTCAACTGCCTTCGTTTCTGCAAAGGCCTGTTAGTCATTTCCCACTTATAAACAAACATTTTAGAGACACTGGAGAAGCTGAGCCACCAAGAGGACAAAGCTCCGTTGCTGTTAAAGTAGCTCATTCATCAGTGAGTTTTATTGTGCAACAGCTCAGCCACTGACGAACTGAAACCACCCTCTGCTTGTTGTACAGGGAACAGGAAAACGTGCTTCTTGCACAGGCCGATCTTTCAAACTTCAGTTTGACTTCCATTTTAAATGTGTTGTAGATGAGGTGGCTTTGTTCTGAGATTTTTAAAATTTTATTTTTTTTACAATTTTTAAAAAATATTTTTAATTTATTTTTAAATTTATTTGTCCCCTTTCTTTTGCAGTGAGGCCTGCATTTGTCTCACTGCTTTTCCACTGATGAGCCCATGCTGTTTTGAGACCTTTCCTTCTTCCTTACATCCAGAGGTCTCCCCAGGTTTCTCTGAGGACGCTTGCATCGGTAGGCAAAGGGGATCTGAGGCGTGGTTGTTGCTGCAAACTAAAGGCAAACAATTCAAATCAGTCCTTGCAAAAGGAGGAATCTGCTCACCCATGTTTAACTGCTGCCTGGCTTCGGCACTTTTCTAACCTTCATTTCCACTTGCGTGACCTGCCCGTAAGTGTGGGCTCACACATTCCTCCTGCTAACCTGGGCAGGGCATCGGGCGCCTGGTGCGCGGTTCCACACTGACATGTTTCTTGAAAATCCGATGTGACTGAGGGCATGCACAGCTTGGGGTGAATTATTGCCAGGTCTCCTGGAGCATTACTGAGCAGCACTGGAAATGGCCCCAGGGAACAACACTCTTGCAAATGATCAGCCAGCCCCTTACTTGAGCAGCTCCTCAGAAGAAAATGTTTGTAGGGCTTAAAAGGGGAAAATTGCTTCACCGAAAAAATCCCACAGAGAGGGCCAAGTATTCAAAAAACAGTGGGAAGTGTTTAAATCAAATTTTGAACAGCATATTGGACATTTTAGTTAAGACAGTTATTCTTGACTCATTAAAAAAAAAGCACCCAACTTAATTGTTTGCCTAAATGCTGTATCACGAGCGGTGGAGACTGTAAGCATGAGGCAGGCAGAGCTGAGAGCTGCGGGGCTGAGTCAGAGCTCCTGGGTCTCACCTCTCGGCAGATCCTGCGGCCACTGGCCCCGCTCTGCCCACGGGTCCTGCGCTGGCACAAGAGCCCGGGGCCGGCAGCAGAGCTCCTGCCTGCCGCCAGCCTTGTAAACACGGCCTGGCTAGTGCTTGCTGCCGAGTGCTAGCTGGGTCAGACTCTTGATAAATCTAAGCCAAAACCAAAGTGTGTTTGGCTGCTGGGGATGGACTCGCTGTCAATTTTTTTTTCTCAGCTCAGCGGAGTTTCACCCTGAGATCTCCATCAATGAATAGATGCTCGGTGTCACACTGTCCTGCCTTAGCTCCCCATTGCAGGAGGTGTGTGCAGCATCCCCAGGCCGGCCCTGAGGGATGCGTGGCCTCTGATGGCCACCCAGAGCAGCAGCTTGGGACCTGGCTCAGCATTTAGCTTAACTCCTATCGAAGCTGCTGGGGTTCACTTCAAAGCTCAGTGTGTGCCAAGTGGTCTCTGAACTGGGACACCTACTTGACTGCTGGTGCGAAAAGTGCGTCACTCTGTTGCATAAGCCTTTTAGGTTCCCTCTGGTTTACGGTACTTCTTTAGGAGCTAGAAAATAATATTTTCTGCTGGACTTCACCCTCTGCAGTGACGACCTGGCTCTGTGTCCGTGAGGCAGATTCGGGTGTTCAATTTGAGTATCTCCAGTGACATTGGTCAGGCACAAAAATCACGCAGTCTGAGAGAAGCAAAATAATTATTTTAGCTACCTTACTCGAAATGTCAGATTCTTACTGTCTTTTTTAATTATTTGATTTTTATTTTTAGGGCTCTTTTTCCTAAGCTGTTTAAAACTAGGAAAACCAGAAGCTTGCTGTAATTAAATTGGGATCACGGTACAAATCACCAGGGCTCCTGCCACCGGAGTTTCCTCTGGGCCAAAGCTGGCTTGCGGTGCCTGTTCCAACTTGCCTTGCCGCAGGAGCGAGTGTATCAGCAGCCAAAGGTTACCCCCTGCAGTACATCTAAAGCTACTGCAGGTATAACACGAGCTGGATCTCATTTATCGGTGTGGATTTTTATGTTTAAAAAAAAAGGGGGGGGGACAGAAAAAAAGCAGCTTGCTCTGCTAAAATCCAGAGTCAATTCTACCGACTTCAGCAAACGCAGATGGGGTTGTTAATGGCAGGAAGGAATCTGCAGTTATTGGCACTTTTCTTCTTCGTGGGACCCAACTGGGAGAGTTTCCCAGGGAGATGTGTTAGGCCAAGGATTGTGGTACAATGACTAAATCCACAGGTCAGCTCCAGATGCAGTTTTGCCCCTCACTCGTGACCAGGCACGAACGAAAAAGGAGCTAAACGTTTATGTAGGTCAAGGGACAACTGAGAAAATTCATGGGGAAACATGCTGAGGGATGCTACGGCTACACCGCAGCCCAAGGACACGCCTAAGAATCAAACTGTTGGAGGCAGTGGGGGTTTTTTGGGAAGGCATTTTGGTCGAGTCTCTGTTCTTGTAGTACCCCCTCCTCCGGGTGCACCCAGGACCGACGGACCCTCGCGTGATCCAGCCCCGCAGCTCTTGTTCTCTCATGGACATCTGTGCCAGCGCTTCCTGAAGCAGTTCAGGCTTGCTGTTGCTGCAGAATCTTGCCAAATTTAGGCAAATGCAGCTGAATGTATTACACAGAGGTCACAGCTGAAATGTCCTTTCCAGCTTTACCTGGTTAGATCTTTTTCCAAAGGAAAACTGAGCTCCTGAAGAACATGCTGGCCTCGTGCATCACCCACACCAAGGTCCACCCACCTCATGCATCACCTACACCAAGGTCTGCCCATGCTTCAGGGGCATCTACCCCAGTACATTGACCTGCCCCATTTTAGAGATACAGTGGGGCTTGGCCAGCAGTTGGCAGCGGCTCATAAAGCAGTTGGGGTGCTTTGTCCCCCTCTAACATGCACATACAGACCCCTTGAGCTCTTAGCTGGCTGCTGGCACAGCCCTCAGCGTGGCACAGCCTGTGTTTTCTCATGTGAAATTCAATAAATTCAGCATTTTCAGGACCTTGGCATAATCAGGGTTTTCAGTCTTCTCCTTCATTGCCTTCTAATATACCCTCCTAACAATTAACTCTGTGTGTTGGGAGAACGCCAAATGCAGGGTAAAAGACTTTGTTTTTCTTTCCCATAATTAAATGTCATGTTTGCTGCTGTCTCTCCCACTCGATTAAGTGTCCATGTATGGTCTAAAATGCTCTTTGGTGAATTAGCATAAGGTCTGTCAGGATTCGACCAATATTCTCCCTCCCGCTGCCTCTGTGCAGCTCACAAAGAGCAGCGCTGGCTGGCGGCGGGGGCCTGGAAATGGGCTGTTCCCCCAGCCTTTTGTGGGGGGGGACGGGCTCAGGCTGGGGGAACAGCACGCTGTGAGGCTGTGTGCCCACCTCCCCTTGCCCCCTGCCCGGAGCAACCATGCCTGGAGATGGAACCCGCGACCCTCTGCACGGCGTCGTGGCTGCACCTGGCTCGCTCCCACAGGAAACATCTTGGATGTCAGAGGAAACAGCTTTTTACTGCAACTCTGTAAAAACCACTTGCAAAACCTCTCCCGGGTCTCCATCCGTGCTGCAGGCTAATTGGGGCAGCCAGCTCCAAAAAAAAAAAAAGAGCCCTTTTTTTAATTACATCTAAAGACATATTGGAGAAACATTCCCCAAGCCAGACTCTGGCGACGTCTAAAACACTGCAAGTGATGGCAAAAAAATATAGTAGGGTGTCACTGACTAATAGATGTGTGAGTTATGGGTTGGGAGGTGCAGTAAGTATAATAACTTTCTACCAGTTCAGGATGAGCTGAAAGTGAGATGATGGCTGGGGTCCTCTGGCTGGCAGCCCTGTCCTGGGGAATGGGTTGTCCCTGCTTGGAAAGTTTCCCCAAAAAACATTCCCTGGAGCTAGTGTCCCTGTTGCCACATCTCCTAGGGCTGCCCTGTGCCACCAGACTCCAGATAGAGGGTGCTGGTATGTACCTGGGCGGTATGACATTTCAAAGAGGCAGCATACTTCTGCTCAACTTTTTGGCACAGCCGCAGCTCCCACCGGGCGTCTGTCCCTGTCTCCATTACATCCTGCAGTGCCCAGCCCTGCTCTTTACCCTCCAAAATGTTCCTGGAGCCTTCTTCCCCCACTGTGCTCATTCATTTGCTTGATTCTTTAATTTTCATAATTCTTCAATTTTCACAACTTCAGTTTCGTTACCAAGTTCAGAAGTAGTCTTTCCGATACAGGAGGATGGGTCATTATAAGTTGGGAGAAGACTTAGTGGTGAGGGGAACAGAGCTGGCAGATAAACCTGGGATGTGGCTGCAGGTGCCAAGCCCTCCTTGCCTGGAGGTACCTCCGCTCCCTGAGGAGGGACCTTGCTAGGTGGGATCTCCAACCACTGCTATTTCCCCACCTCCTCCCGCACCCCTCTCTATGTCCTTTGGATAAACAGCTGAAAAAAGGAAGCCTTTGTTTCCAGCAGCATTGGGGGAATGGCTCGTGGTGGTACAGATAACCCTGCCTTCAAACAAGCAGAGAGGCTGCAGTACAACCGGGAGGGTACACAATGAATTATTCACCAGCTGTTTCCTCTCCTTTCAAGACGGTTGCTGTAAAACCAGGGGCCAGAAGTGGTGCGTGTGAGATGTGTAATCAACCACACAGAAGGAGTTTGAGCTTCTGGCTCGCTGGGTATTCAGTCCATCCCGGTCACGGGGACCTGGTTTGTGCAAATCTGTGTCTGGACCTCTGCGGTGTTTGACTGCGGGTGGCCCATAAATGTGTTTTCTTTGCTCTCTGGATGCCTGCTGAAGACCTGAAAATCTGATTTACAGAAGTGCCAGGTGCTCACAGCTTTGACAGACGTTAGTAGGAGCGATGCTTTAAACATACAGAGAGAGTCACAGTGCCACGCGCTCCGATGACTTGGGTCTTGGGGCTTTCCACTTGGGCCCCTGCAATTAATGCCTGTTTGCAGCCTCTCCTTTGTGTGCCCCAGTCCCTAAGCTGGGGGTAGCGACAGCCCTCCACTCCTCGGGCTGCAGTTAAAGTAGATGCTCTCATGCTGGTGGAGCACTGGGCTGCATTGGCAAGGTGCTCCGGAGAAAAGCCCGTGAGAAAAAAATACAGGTCTCCATGCCTGAGTCCAGCACTGAGAAAAAACCAATGCTGAGCTCAGGCTGAGCAAGTACTGCTCAGTCTAAGGGTTCTGTGTGTATTTTATTTCTACCTTTGGCTGAAAACTGTTGGCTAAGATGTGAATAAAAAGCATTGCTGTCTTTTTTCTTTTCTTCACCCTGGCTATTCAAACTGCCATGAAAAATATGTCTGTTCTTTTCTTTTATAACATCTTATAAGGTCTCAATTTTAGCCTCCACTCCCCAGAGCCCATAAAATAAATGGGTAGAAACACCATAAAAACGAACAAAATCCCAAAACATAGCCAGTTAGTATTCTGAGTGTCTTATTAAATGTGTATTTTAAAAAAATCCCTCTCCTTACATAAATATGTGATCTTTAACAAATCTGTAACTAATTTTAAGCTATTTGAAACAGCCTTATAGTAGAATGACCTAGAAATAGAGCTTTACAACGGGGTGCCAGATGACCGCACTAAAGGACAAGAACAGAGCAGATGTGAAATACCTGTTCAAAAAAGTTTTGCCTAGAAAACTTATAAGTTTCTAAGGAAAAAAAAAGGTAAAATTGTTCATTTATTTCATGTATTTGGCTTTAAATAATAAGAATATTTGCCCCCTAGGTGTTCAGCACCCTGCCATACCCAGGAACTGAGCCCACAAACCAGGAATCAGCTGGCTACACCACCTTTCTCTCCAGCCTTTCACCGCCTAGTAGTGGGTGCCCCAGCCTGCTCTCTGCCAAGACCTCCACATCTACAGAGCCACAGCAGAGACCTGAGAGAGATTATTGGAAAAGGACAGTGTCCTCTTGTACCGCCTCATCTATTTGCATAACAGCTATCTCGGAGCTGGAAAGCAGTCTTTTGTGCCTGCAGTTTCAATGGAAACTCATCGTGGGAAGGAATAGAGGAGTGGACATAAAACCAAATGGACAAGCACATTGCATTTCTGTTCCTTGTGCTGAATAGTGATGCACAGTGCGTTGAAAACCTGGCCTGTGCGGCCAAGTCCTACCTGATCTGGCCCTGCTTGATGCGGGTGGTGAGAAGTGCTTCCCAGCCTCCCGGTTCGCATGCTGACAAGGTCTAGGCATGAAGTTGAGACTGGTCCAGCCATTCCCCAGCCTCAGCCAGGTCCTATTCCAAGGTAAGAAGAGTACGGTTAAGTTCTGGATCCTCCTTCATCATTGCCCCAGGACAGGAGCGTCCTTCACTGGTGCCCTCCTGCTTCCAAGTGTACCTTTGTCATTAAACCAGAGAGTGGCTCCAGGCTTTCCCTCAGTCTGTCTGGGAGGAGAGGAAAAGGAAGCCTGTCTCCCAAGGGAAGGTGGAAATAGCTGAGCTGATAAGCAGAAAATCCAGCCCTGTCCTGGCTGTGCCCGGGCTCTGGCACCCATTCCCTCTGCAAGTGCCTTGGAGGGGGGTTAAAATGTTGCTGCCCCTTTGGTGGAGGCTGAGCTGGCCCCAAAGCGGGGCTGAGCTCGTGCCGCTGCTGCTGACGGTGGGTGCATGATGACAACCCACATGATTACGTTCCCAGCAGTGGGTACAGCAAAGTTTTGCCAGATGATGAGACCTCACACAGTCTCAGGCATGCTTTTAGATTCGTCTATTAATAACTCCCTATGTTTTCGTTTCTGGGAACATAAATATGTATCCCCAAATGCTCCTGATTGATTGTCACAGGCCTCATCAGGCTGGGAGTGACTGATTTCAGTTCTGTCCAACGTAAAGTTTTGTGATTGATCGGCGTGGCCAGAGCCATCCTCGCCTCACTTCTATGCCAAAATCCTGGGTGCGTGGGCTCATTACAGTGACAGGCTGGGAACAAAGCTCAGGAGAAAAGCTGCAGGAGCTGGGCCAGTCCTGGAGCAGGCTGGCATAACTTCAACTGATTTGAATGTGAATTACACCCATTTAGGCCAGGCCTGGAATTTGCCCCTGGCATGGGCTGGCTCTCTGCAGCTTCACTAATCCGGGTCATTTGTACCCCAAAATGCTGTTTGTGGGAAAAGAGCTGAGCAAAAGCAGATCGTGGTGCCAGCCAGAGCTGTGACTTTGCCTATGAAAAATGTGACTAATATGAGCGATGCTTTTCGCTTGTGATCTAACTTAGATTCTAACTTTTGCTAAAAATTAAAGTAGTTTGGGCTCTGGACTACCTGAGCTGCTGGTTTTGGGGTACATGGGCATGTTGGTAGGGGCCCCCCAGACTGGAGATCGGCATTTCCACTTTCCCCAGGGGTCACTTTGTAGTGTCTTTTAGCTGTTGGGTGACTAAATTAAAGTGTTCAACCTAGTGGCAGCATAGCAGGGACATCAGTGACCCCACTGATGGGAACACGTGTGCACACGTGTGTGTAAGACCAAATACAGTGTAATGTCTATCAAGAAGATATTTGCAGGTGACAAATTAGATCTGCTGAGACAAGAGCTGCCCCGGTCCCTCCACAGCTGGTGGGACCATGTCCCTGTGCCCAGCACTGCCTCTCCATCCCCTGGAAACATGAAAATCACCCAGAGTGAGCTGCGGCCTCCCTGCCAGCTCAGCATGGATCTGCCAGCTTCAAATATCACCCTGAGCCATTATCTGTTACAAATGCAGCTCTTCCTGGGATCAAAGAGAGCAACCGGCATCGAAAAAGACTTATCAGAGCTTTGACTCCATCCCCCCTACTCAGGGCAGGACAGCCACCCCCCGGGAGCCACGGAGGACACAGCGGTGCCCTGCAGAGGTCATGCTTAGCTCCAGAAGCAAATGGCACTTCTGGGCACTCTCTGGCCACTTTAAAAAGTCTTAATAACTTTAAGTCCCACATTTGGGCTAAGGTAAAACAAATCGCAATTTAGGGAGTCCGTATTCTAGTCACTCACATGAGAATTATTTCAGGACAAAGAGCAGCGGCATTTGCAGTCCGGTGCGACACTCTTTGCAAGTATTAATTTGGTCTTGTTGCTGGGGGCACTTTCTGGAGAAAGGAATGGCGAGAAGAGAAACAATATAAAGAAAGCGGAGAAGGAAGCCGGAAAGCGAAGCTGTTGCCTCCCCTGGCATGTTAGAACCAGCATCCTGTCTGGAGATGGTCTTCACCAATGGTGGTGAAATGTCCTTGTCTAGATCTCCATGCCTGAGCACAGAAGGGGAGAGAAGAGCAGTTTTGGCCCCAAAAATGCTGGAATAGGAGGGTGAAATTATGCTTTCCTGCTGCAAAGCATGCCAGCCACATGGCCTCATGTGGAGTCACCCAAAAGCCTACTGCAGTAAAGAGCAAAATGTGGCCGTAGCGATTCAGCTGCTTACTGAGCTGGGGAGGGCCTGAAGTCAACTAATTTGGTAACAGAATGTTTGTGTAGTGTAATCGCGTGTTAGCCTTTAAAATGCTAAATCAGGAGTGAAATCAAGATTTTTCTCACCACATATGATAACACAGCAGAGTGGCACATTCATTGGACTTGTTATGTTTCATCTCATCTGATTTCCGAGTTTGTCTTGAATAGCCGAGGACTTTCCAGTAAAATAGTTTTGTGCTCTGCAGGCTGTTCAGAGCAGGTCATATTAACGAACCATGGATAATGTTTCAGAGAGCATCTCAGAAATGAGAGGGTGTACCTCCAACCCTGGCTGCAAGCCCCTGGGCTATCAAACGTCAGGCTTCCTATTCTAGCACCGGTTTTCCCCAGCAGGACCAAGGCTGTATGAAACAAGCTATCGGTGAGTTTACTGCATGGCTGGGCTCTGCTTTTAGGGACCAAGAAACTCCATTGAAGAACCAGTGCAAGTTGCAGGGCAGAATGTGCACTGTGCTGAACTGGGTGACACTGGTTTGGAGGCTGCTGGTACATGGGGAACAGTGGGAGATGGTGTTTCCTAATGTTTAGTCCCAATGCGCAAAGGCTGTCACAGGATGCGTGACTCATACTTAATGGGCCTTCAACTGTTTTTGTTAATGTTGCTGTCCCAAATGGCCTGGGAAAGGCTCGTCAGGAGAGATCCCATGGCAGGCAGTCCATGCACAGCCTCCTCTGCCGCCGCAGCAGGCCTGGCGGGAGGCCGCTCCTGGGGGAGGGCAGCAGGCTCAAGGGCCACATCCGCCCTTGCCTGCCTCTGCCTGACTTGGTCCAGGAGGCATCCTTTCCCCTGACGTGGGAGAAAGGCACGTGTGCATTGGGAGAACTTTTTGGGGAATCCTCTGCCGTTGGGGAAATCCCCCTGGTTTCCACCAGCTGGGTGCGGGATAGCCTTGGTAGCAAATGAGGGCTTCCCAGCCCATTCCTTAGGATGGGTTGGATGGAGGCATCCTGTGTGCAGTGTTGTGAAATCGGATCTGTTTTTTTTCCGTGGCACAGATCTCATTTTACCTGCCCATTTCCTATCCACCAGCAGCTCAAGGAGCCAGCCGTGTGTTACGTTGAGCCCTTGCTTGAAGCCAGCAGTGTTTCTGCAGCTTTCAGTCGCAGATCTGAGTGCGCTGATGACTAACAGCTTCCAAGGACCCCTCCATGCATGCTGTCTTCTCTGTCCCTTGTGAAACAGAGACGTATGAACAGAGAAGGAAATCAAGTAAGTGACAACGATGACAGAGTCCGTCACAAACTGAATGAATCAGCAGACACCCTGTTTTCAGTTATTTACGTTCAATAAACCAGATCTTCAGGGTTGAATTTTTCTTGTTCAGTTCCTGTCAGGTGCTCAAATCACACGCAATAGTTTGCAAATATAGATTTCCACCTCGTGTGTAAAAACGGTGAGATGAATGGTTTTAGCACAGCTGGTTCTTGTAATACTGTTCTGGTTTCAAATATTGAAGGATCCTTTTAGAGCCCCAGGTCCTCATTCCTGGTAGTAGAGTCAAACCTTAGCTTTTATTTTATTTTAAATTCTATTCCAGCTTTCAACTTCTAGCTTATAATTTTGCCCTAGAAAGGCTTAGAAAAATGAAGAAATTAAAAGACACTCTCAAATGCATTGTTTTTAAGATCCCTGATAATTTTTACATTAGATAATTTGAGCTCAGCCTTATCTTTAAGTGCTGGAATCACAGCTGATTGATAATGTCAAAAATAGGGTATTCAAGATAAGGTCCCTTTTAAACAAATAGTACATAAGGAGCTGACCAATATTAAAACCTCTTGAAAAAACCTGTGACACAAAGAAAAATAGGTGGTGTGAGTGCAACCTAGCATGGTTTCTGCCTGGTTCCGCAGGATGCTGGGTGGGCGCAGACACAGACCCAGGGCCAGTGCAGCTCAGTTGCCTCTGACCCCTTGTACAGCATCAATGCCCAGATACCCACAGAAACCACCTGGATTTTAACCTGGGTGGTTAAAGCTTTCATTTAGACAGAAAAAAAACCTCAACAACCTATAGCTCCTACAGATTGGCCTTCAGGTGACACCCGAGAGGAGGTACTGCCTTGGGGCATTGCTCTTTGCTGCTATGTTCAGTAGCGGTGTGGCAGTCCTGGGATGTGGGCTGGAGGGAAGCTTGTTTTGCTGAGCCTTCTGCCTTGGAAGATGAAGGTGGGCTCCCGCCTCCCTGGAGGGTGTAAGAGCTGGGCTGAGGCTCATGAGGCTCATGTGTGTTTTGGAGGATGGAGGAGTGGAGCCTGTGCCACGTTCAAGGGTTGGAGAGCTCTGCGTGCCTTAACAATGGTGAGTGCAGTGTGGGCTGCTCCCTGGTATGGGAACACCTGCCCATCTAAATTATTCAGAGCTGGGACCCGAGGAGCAGGTGGGGCAGGCTGGGGGGGGAAGTTTGCAGTGTGAGGCTGGAGGAAGGCACGTCTGCAGGCAGCCGGCCACAGGGGACATCTCCCAAAGGTCCCCCACAATAACTAGTCAGTGCTTCCATGGTGTTGGTGATGTACGTGGGAGCAATGGTTGCTGCACTGGCTCTGAGTCTCCTCGGCCAAAGTAATTATTTCTCTCGGAAGTATTGTCTTGCCACTTCGGATGTTTTGCTTTTAGGCTGATTTGTGGCTGGGTCCGGCCCTTCCAACAGCGGCTGAACATTAACAGCTGAAGGCTTAACAGTAATATGCTTAGTGTAATAAGATTTATTATTTTAAATGCCTGATTAAGAGCCCTAGGGACTTGAATCCTCCCTCTTGACGGGGCACCAGCAAGCACCCTGGCCCCGGTGGGTGAGGTTTCCCCTCATCGAGGAGCCACCAGTGTTGTACACCTCACTCCCTTGTCCAGCCTGCTTTTAGGTGTAAAAAGGCATTTTGTTCTGTTCCTACCACCCTTCGCTCCCGGTGCTGGTTGCATCAGGGACTCCTCTGACGTGGTTTCTGCCCTTTGAGCTGGATGGACATCGCTGAGTTGCTTCATCCTGGCTGGGAAACAGGCTGTACGTGAGGGCACTTGTAATGTGGGGCTTTGGGGCACAGACCTTTGCCTCCGAGCAGCTGCGCTCACGCAGGGAGCGGTGCTACAAAGAACCTGTGCATTGCAAAATTAGCCTTACATGTAACGGTGCTGCGTGTGATATGCCCCAGACAGGGGGGAACAGGCTCAGGGCAAGGTGGGAAGGAAAATATGTTTCTACTTCTAGCAGCTCAGCCTTCAAGTTCCCAGACGAAATATAAAATTCAGCTTGACAATAAAGTATATTCTACTAAGTGTCTTCAACTATATAATCAAACTGTACCAGAGAGTCAGACCAGAAATTTAGAAGAGAATTGAATCTGAATATTAAACCAGCAATTCCCTGGAGGGAAATTTTCTCAACTTGTCTGATTCTCCAAGGAGGTGGTATTCCCAAAGAACTAATTTTGTAACTAATGATCAGATGAAATAAGGCTCTATCGATGGTTTAGAAGACCTAACTTGGCACTAGTTGAACGCATATGGAATTTGTCATTAGTAATAATGGAAAAATTGTTTGAAACTTTTTCATTGAATGTGCATTTTTCCATTGAAAATCCACATGTAACTACACCACTTTCCTTCTCAATCCGTGCGGTTGGTAAAAGATGATTATGCCCTCTGTAACCTGTATCGAAGGGGACACTCTACCTTTCTATAGCATTTTCCTTTTATTTGAAGACCTTTTACAGAAGCCGATGGAAGTTGTCGTGACGTGAGCAAGAGACAGAAAAGTTGCCAAATGTCTTGGAAACACAGGCAGCTACTTCTGGGAAAGCGGATGGCTACAGGCTAACAGAAAGGCGACTGCTTGATTCCAAATTTAGATTCAATGTCCCAAATAGCATAAATCTGCTGAATTCCTTCTCTGTCTATTCAGGCCTCTTAAAAATCTTGCGCTTGGGATGCTGTGTCTCAGGACGTTTGAAGGTAAATGCTGTCCCCATTTGGCACTAGCAGAATGGCTGAGCAGATCAGGGATTATTTATTCTTTATTATTAGCACGTGTTGGAAAATATACTAATTTTTCAGTGCGCTCTGCCCTGGGCAGTGGAGGAACACGCAGAGCACAGCAGCTTTGGGCTGGGGTGGGTGAAAGAGTTGCAGAGAGAGGGCTGGGGGAGGAGGAGAGGTGCTGCTGGGGAGAGGTCGGTGCAGTTCCTCCCATGGATGGACTTTCCTGGGGCAGGAGAAAGGGCTCTGCCTCCCTCCCTGCCTCCTGCCTCGCTCAGCAGGAGCGGATGTGCGGGTCCAGCAGTATGGACCATCGGGTGCCTGCGATGGACCTGCCATGCGCGTGGCTGTCCCCAGAGGGGCACAGCGTCTGCCAAGGAGCAGTAGTGAATGAGGAACCAGAGGGTCAAACGCTGCTGCTTTTCCTTCAGTCCTTGGCAATGAGGTGCGATGCCATTCCCAAAAGGAAGAGTTGTCCTGGGCCAGCCAAAGGACTGACGTTCAGTTCCCAACACAGCAAGGGAGCTGTCAGAAGCGGGGAGATGCTTGAAGTGAGCCATTGCCAGGTGGGTGTTTGTTGGCTGATGACTGGGAGGACCTGGGTGGATGTGTGAGAAAGGGATAGGAGTAAAACTAGGAGGAAAAAGAGTGGGAAAGAGAAGGATCTGACTAATGGGCCTGTCTCTGCGGGGCATGTGAAACGTGCTGTAGAGTCCGACAGTATATCCTCACCAAAGGTGGGTGATCAGCTACGTACCGCTGCCTAGCAGAAGGGGATTGTGCACTTCAGTCCAGTGTCCTGCACATCTGCTCCCCTTTGAAATAAAAAGATGGATTAGGTCAACAAGACATACTATAGATGGCTTATTTATAATATATTCCTGCACCTATGTGTTGGCTGAGCAAAGATTATTTAGCCTTGTGAACCACGCAGGCGTGCACAGGTACTCAGGAGAAATTATGGAAATGTTAATTGTTGGCAGAACAACTTGAGCAGAAATATTGGGGAAAACTGAATGCTGTTTGCCTCCACAGTTCTTCTCTCAGCAGGGACAGCCGGGCTTTTAACCACTGACCCAGGCTTGGAGGAAGGAATGCCTCCTGTGCACTGACCTCCTTTTCCCTTCCTTTCCTGCCCAGTCTTGGATGGTTTTGGTGCTGCTCTGGGCACGTCCTGCAAGAGCTGGGTGCACCTCTGGTGCAGGACCTCACCTGCATGGCCTTCACACCTGAGCCATGGTTGTAAGGAGCACAGAAGGAGAAAACGAACCCAAAAAGCAGCTATGGACATCATGTGCCCAGCCCTCATTGAGTGTTGGTGGCATAGGGACACCTGAAACTCCTGCATGGAGGGATGTTGGCTAACTGGGAGGGTGTGAACCTTCCTGGTTGAGGTGGATCAAGAGAGGGAGAAGACTTTTGCTGCCCTCTGCGCATGGGTCCCTGCCTCCGTGTCCTGCTGGGGTGCAGCGATCTGCCCTGTATCCTGACCAGGTGCTGCTGGCCAGGAGACATGAGGATCTGCACGCTTCGACCCACAAACCTGCCCTGCCCAGTGGTTGGTGATGCCCACAGTCACCCCAGGAAGAGTGTGGGGGATGTCCTTACAGGGGAGATGAGTGCCTGAGGGGGACGCCAGCCCTGGCAGGCTCCGGTCAGCATCTGAGCTGGATGGACTTCCCCTCAGCAAATGCTCATGCTGGATGACTCCGCGGTGCAGTCATGCGGTGGCAGCCGTCCAGCCCCACAAACCACAAAGCAACAGAAACTTTAAACAGAAGTTGCTGAATGGCACCTCGGGGGAGGCCTGCAAAAGGCCCAAAGTACTCTGGTTGGGACCATCTCTCCAAGGCTAAGTGGGACAATGCCCCAACCCAACGTGGCCCTGAGCTCCTGGTGTGGCTGGTGGCATCCTGGGGTGGGTGAAACCTGCTAGGGAGCACAGGGTGAGGCTGGTCTGGGCTGACCTGTAAGGCAAAAGTAGCCATGTTTCTTTTAACTTTAACTGGTTTTAGGTGGAGGAGTGGCATGAAAGCTCAATTCTCCTCTCATATGTGCTGGCTTTCCACCAAGCCCTGGCAAGAGTTTGGCTTGTGCTGGTGCAGTGGAAGAGCTGTCTCGATGTTGGCCTGACCGACTGTGTGAAAGCCCTCAGAGTTATTGCAATGAGCACACCAGGTCTTGCACTGATCCTCCCTTACTGGATTTGGAGTCAGGTTGCCAAAGAAAATCAACCCCTTGGGAAGGTGGGCAGCTTTCGTAGTGGTTGGAGATGCCTCTTGGATTTTTGTGGCTCGCCTTGAAGCTTCTCCTGTGGCTCTGCCCTGCAGGAGCTGGTAGGGATTCACCCTGAAACCACTGCTGGGAAAAAGGGCTGCTCCAGCCTCCCCCAAGCTTTAGGGGGGTGCCTGTGTCTCAGGACTGAACTGCAGCTTAAAGGCTTGGCCCCAGCCTTGGGGTGTAGCATGCCCCATTTGTCACGGGCAAGGCCAGCAGCTCCCAGCCGTGCTGCCCTTCCTTCAGAAGTGACAGGCTGCTGTCCTGATAGTTCACAGGTCCTGCAAGATGCTTTGAAATCTTGTTGTACGTGAAGATATTTGATCTCGATTTTCTCTTCGGGTGCCAGTGCGGGAGTGATGCAATTAGCCTGCTGGCAGGCTGGAGCAGCTCACAGCGATCGCTTCGTTCCTAACCCGCTACCTCGGTTGAATAGTTGGGAGTGTTTCCCTCTCAAAAGCATCTGCATTTTAGAGGTTGGTAACTGTTCGCTTAAATTCCTCCCTCCTGAGAGGAGAAGCGTCTCTTGTTGCTTGTTTGTACTAAACGCAGCAGCCTGTGCATAACGCAGGCTTCAGCCCGGGGTGCAAAGGGGAACCAGATGGCGTGTAAAAGGCCCCGGCCTTGTCTTGTGGGACGGCTGTAAACTGTGCTCATCGGCTCTGTAAAGCCTGCTTTGCTTTTCACGGGACTGAGCAGCACGGAGGGGCGGACGCTTGGCTCTGGTGTTTCTTATTACACGGCCAGCAGCTCCCTGTGCTTCGGGGCTTTGATACCCCCCACGGCTCAGCGTTGGGTGCACTTGGGTTGCTGCCTGTTGGATCTTGTCGTCTTCAGAGAGTGGCTCCTCACGCATGGGAGGAGCTTGGTTGGGAGCTGCTCTGCTGGGTTTGGATTTTGTATTTTTTTTCTCCTTTTCCCCAGTCATTGTCACTGCTGGCTGAGGGCTTTTTATAAATTCGACTCCACTAGAGGGCAATGTGATCTGGCGTGGGAAAGCGAGCGAGCCGGCGAGGAAATGGCACAACTGCACGTACGGATGTGATGGTGCTGGGCGACCGTGGGTCCCGGCCTGGCGTGGGCCTGAGCAAAGGGCTCGGCTCATCCCTCAGTGGGACCCCAGTGTTGAGGCGAGAGCACCTCCTGTGTCGCTGCTAGCCCACACGATGCGAGGCTTGCTGGTTGATGCAGAGACAGGAAAGAACTTGACAGTCAATGAATGTCACCGAAAAGAGGGGGGAAAGCCCAAAGTAACACTGAGCACTTCTGAAATGGCAAAGAAAATGCGTGGGTGGGGGGATGGATGACACGCACAAGTATGTGTTCCTGCTTCAAGTAGAGGAGCTTGCTCTGGACACATCTTTCTCTTCGCTGGAGATGTCAAGGATGATTGCTCTGTGCTTTGAGCACCGTCCAGTGCGGCGGGAGGTGACAGCACCTGTCATGAGTTGTCTGTTCTCTTGTCCTCCCCGGAGTGGGGGGTGGTGGGTGCAGGGGGCACTTTGTTTTCATCAGGTCTGGGGGATTGTATTTTATTCAATATGTTGAATATAAAAGAGAGGATCAGCTTCCTTCCCTGGTCTGGGTGGGTAAGGTTTATTATAACATCACACCACTCGGTTTTGAAAACACGTGTGATAGTGTGGCTTCTGCTAGGGGCCCAGAAAGTTGCAAAAACTGAGTTTGTGGTTTGGTTTTTTTTCTTTTTGCTTTTGAAGGGCATGGAGGTTAGCTGATGATCTGTGCTTTGTTACATGTGATCAGGCACAACAAAACCTGCAGGAATGGGCCCAGAGGGGGATGGAGGCAGGGGGATGCTCCAGCCAGGTGACCAGCCCAACTGTGGGGTGGAGGACTGGGGGTGCACAGGGCTGGCTGGATAGAGAGGTGAGGGTGATGAGGTGCCTTCATCAAAGAAAAGCCCTGGGCTTTGCCAACACCAAGGGCAGACTTGGTAAGTGGCTGTGGCAGCTGGCCAGCAGCTGTGTGGTGTGACTATGAAGCGCATACACCTTCAAATATGGCTTGTCGGCTGCAAGCTGAACCCTCCCGCGGGCAGAGCCTCCCTGCCTCCGCCTCAGGCGCTCCCTCCTGTGCCCCTTCCTCCGCAGAGGGTCCTCTTCTTCCAGGGCCAAACGCTGTCCCAAATGCTTCATGTCCCAACTGCTGTGGTGGCTGAGCAACACATCCTTTGAACGTAGGGAAAAAGTGAGGAGGAAGATGACCTGAGGGAGTCTTTATCTGCTCCAAATGTGGTTTCGGGGCTTAAGGCCACCTCTCCATCCAAATTTCAGGGGGTTGTGCTGCGGCAGTAGACTCTAATGCTCCAACAGTGACTCTTGGCTTTGTCACTCTTGTTGTCCCATCAAAGCCCCTGCCTTGGGCTGTCCATGCTGGTCTGACTGCTGTCCCCAGGAAAGGCTGTGGCACAGTGTGAGTGGTGCCGGGGGGGGCCATGGGACCCTACCCGCTCCATGGCTCTGGGTGGCCAAATACTTCTCGAGCCCAGGGTGGCCCTAGCTCTGCCCCAAGCTGGCTCCCGGGGTAGCCACAGCCAGGGCTAAGGGTTCCCTGTGGAGGAGGTGACACACCACAGCAGCTGCCCACCCTGCTGGAAACTGCACCCGTTTAAATTTATGTGGAACCTGCTGCAAGGTGGCACATCAATAAAAAAATGTGAATTGCTGACTTTGACGTTCTCTCGCAGGAAAACTGACCTTGGGAGATGACAAAATGCAGCTGTCCCAAGGAGCTACCTAATGAAGTTTGACTTCAGTCATTCTAGGTTTTCTCCAACTTTTGGTAGATGGCCTTCACTGCATTAACACTAGCAGCTCTCCTCTCCTCCTGTCCAACACCGTGGGCACAGGTGTGTGGGACTCGGTGACTCCTTCCAGAAGGCTGGCAAGAAAGCAAAATTAATTCCAATTCAGAACATTACGTCATTTTGTTTTTCTTCTGTGGTTTATTTTTCTTTAATTTCATCTTCTCCAAATTTGGCTATGCAGAAATTTCCACTTCAACCCAACCTGTGAGCTTCTGGCAGACAGGCTTATTTAAGACGTACAGCTGGAAGAAGTAATTAAGGTTCCACTGAAAATGCAACCTCTTGAACTAAAGCAAAAGTACTAAATTTCAACTTAGTCTTACTTTATAATCTCAGGTTCAGCTTCATAGGTATGTACTTTTTACTGCTGATTGTGGAAATACGGCACTTGAATTCCCCTTTTCTTTTTGTGATGGAAGCTCACAAAGTCATAAAAAGCCCTGAAAATGCATTTTTCTCCCTTCACAAACCAATGCCTATGATAGGTGTCTGCCAGTGATGGAAGGGAATTATTTTTTGTTTTCTGCTAATGTTTAGTATTGGAGGTGCTAAGCAGGACAGAATAGTCCTCAGCCCAAAAGCCATAGGGAAAGGGTAAGTGGGCAGCAGAAGGTGCGGTGAGTGTCCACTGTGCCCATGGCCCTGTGGTCACTGGGTGCTCTAAAAGCGGAGAGAGCCAGCCCAATGGGTGATGTTTCAGTGGGGATTCAGTGTGTAGCGTATCGGTGGCGAATGGCGGGTGCGCAGGCACTGAAGAGGATGGGTGAGGAGAGAACTCTGGCTTCCCTTCTAGAAGCCCGGACCAGGCTAGGTTTGCACCAGCCATACGGAGAGCTGGAGCGGATGCAATGAACCAGACCCACCATGGGAAGCCCGATCCTTTCCTCAAGAGTGTTTCCACCTCCAGCCTTGACTCCTTGCTTTCCCGTTCCCACCTCCATGGGGCTGCTGGTGTAACTTGGGGAGCATTTGGGCATCTGTCCTCCTCAGCAGCCCCTTGGGACAGAACTGTCCCCAGGGACCACAGGGCCACGTCAGCAGCCCGGGTGGGCTCCCACGGTCAGGAGGCGTGAGCGGTTGGCAGCACATGGAACTGTGGGGACCCTCCAGTTACAAATACGCCCAGATCCTTTGTGGAGCAGCACAGAGAGGCAAGAAGAAAGCCACCAGGCTGAGAGGTGCTTTATCTAAGCTGGCGTGGGGTGTTCACCCTCTGTCCAGGCTCAGAGAGAAGAAACCCACTTCCTCAGTATTCCCCTCGTGAACCAGGATGCAGCCTGTCGGGTCTTAGGAGTTTGATTTAAAAGGCCGGCTTTTGTGTTCAGCGCCTGCTGTTGCCTGCCGTTGGAACAGGAAGCCCGTGTCGGTCGTGAGTTGACAGCGGTGATGAACTCCACGTGTCTGTCCTGTTCCTCTACTCCAAATGGTGTCAGGGCTCAGGCAGCACTTGGCAGAGCACAGCAGGGAGCAAGTGTTTTAAAAGCTTCAGGAAATACCCATTAAATGATTTTTCTCTTTTTAGAGTGCAGCAAAGAAAACAAGCACTTTTAAAAGTTCACCTTCATTGCAGGGCTGGTGTTGCAGAAGCCAGGGGTTGTCCTCGTTTCACCAGGACTGGGATGAGTTGCCTCTCCATGCCTGGTTCTTGCACTGCTGACCCGAGCTTCGGAGGTTCCAGCCCTGAGACCTTCCTGGGTGATACCTGCTCCAGGTCAGCTATGGCCCTCAGAGCCCTAAATGTGCTACCAGCCCCTCACCCAGCGTTGGCCATGGGGATGGGAGGAGAAGCTGTGCCTTGCCTGCATCTCCCCAAGAGCAATTTCCATGCCAGAAGGGGGGGAAGTTTAGGCCTGGCTCAGGGAGAGGGTGTGTAAAACTAACACTACAGCTGCCTGGAAATACGCCCAAATGGAAATATGCACAAATTTCTTAAAAATCAATAAAGCAAAAAAGTAGTGTGAAATCCTTAGAAAATCAGATGATCAAATTTTTGTCATGGAACAGCACTCCACACTGATTTTTGTTTATTAACTTGCAGGCATCCTTGAACAGCCTTCTCCTGTCATCCCTCCTTCCTCCCCCTCAACATTTCTAAAGGTTTTTCTGGGAAGAGTGGCCAAGGAAACTGCTGATGCTCAATGGAAAATTTAGAAACAACTCTTTTTGAATGAAGACTTTTTTTTTTATAATTGCAGGGACAAACCTTGTTCTGTTTTCCGGAAAAACTTTACTTAGTTAACTTTCTTGGATGAATCACTGCTGTTGAGAGGAAAGCACTGCTGGTCTTGTCCCTATTGCTTCCTCTTGCGCCAGTACCTCATCTCCAGAATATGTGCTGTTAATCCTGTCTGAAGCCAGTCGCTGCCTTAAAATTCTCCCTTTTTGGCTGGCCGGAGCTGTTGCTACTGTTTATCAACAAGCACAGTTAAAATGTGCTGCTGCTTTTTGCTTCATGCCATGATGCAGATTTGTCCAACTTCAACATCAGGAGCTAGATGAGAGGAGAACCACGAGCTTGGTTTGCTGGTGCAGTGAATACTTGCTCCTGGAGACTGGATCACTGCCGTCATAACCCCCTTGCTGCAGAGCCTTGGTGCAGCACGAGCTCCTGCTGCATGTACAAATGGGCTTAAAACATTCTGACAAGTAAACTGTATCGGCTGGCTTGATGCAAGATCAGATAGTGTTTGTCAGGGCTGCTCCAGCTGCATGGTTCATTGGAGATTACCCATCTTCCCACAGCTGGCACGGCCCTGGCATGTAGCACAGAGCTAACCGCAGCGCTCGGAGTAATTCAGTCTCCCTGTGCTTGTACCTGAGCAAGACCAATTTTGCACTGCGGGCGACCTGCTGGTGTTCACACCTGGCAAGGGTGAGGGTGAAGCCATGGCTGGAGATGGGCATACTTGTTCCACCCTGCCGCTGGTGAATACTGGCGAAGGAACAATGTTTTAGGTGGGCAGGGACACAGACCCCAGGGGACTGCCAATGTGCTCGGGTAACCCAGCCCAGGCAAAGCTCTGCTGCGGCAGGGATCACTGGCCCTGACCTGGGGAGGAGCTGGGATGGTCCTCAGCCCCTCTGAACCCAGAGGCAGCTGAAGGCATGCTGCCCGAGCCTGGAGGGTTTATCCCTGCCACATACAGAAGTGCGGTATTTGTGGAAGAGGAGATGGACTGTGTTTGCTCAGTGGACCCAGAGGAAGCTGCGTCCTGGGGAGCAGAGAGTGGGAGGCAAAGGGAAAAGCAGAGAGCAATTTAAAGGAGTCCTCTAGTATTCATTCGCCTGCCTGTGCCGTGAGGTTAATGAGGAGGCTGTTTGGGAGCTTACAGCACTGCTGCTGCATTGTGGCGTTTGCTAACACAGCTTTTAAAGCAAAGGGGGAGAGAGAGAGAAAGAAATCAACTGAAACTTTTTTAAAATTTAAAATCAAATCCTTTAGATTTGGTGATGCAAAAAATGCAATCCCTGTCAAAATATTTTTGAGACTGTGCCAACTGCCTCATTTTCATCGATTTCGCAATAAAAAGCACCCGACTTCTCACTGGGGTTGGCTCTGGCAATGTCCCTCAGTGACACGTTTGCAGTTGGCAGGGGGAGGAGGGAGAAGTTAATGTGGGGCCAAACACATCCCAAGCGGGTGTTCCTCCAAGCGGGGAGCGCTGCAGTGCAGAGATGCATCTGCGGTGTCTTGCTGTCCTCGGAAAGGCCCTGCAGGGCTGGGGAGGGACAGTAGTGTCCCCGTGCCAGCTCTCATATAGGTTCAGCAGAGCCCTCCCTCTGCTTCTCCTTGGTCCTGCTGGCTCCACGTGGGCTCCTCAGGGTTTGAGGAGGGGCTGTGATGAGCTGGGGCAAATCCTCCAAAGCATCTACGCAGCCTGGTGCTCGCAGCAGTGAGTCTCTGAAGGTATGGGTCTGCTACGGCTATTCTCAGCAAAACTGTGCTTTGGGTGTCACTTCGGTGGAGTTGACCGTGCATTTACAAGTCTCAGCCCCCAGTTCCTCAGTTACCTCCAGTAAGAGATGAACCTGCTATCCCCTATAGCCTTTATGGGCAGCCTGGAAAGAGGCAAAGTCTGGGTGTTGCAGGCAGTGCTGGCCAAAACCCAGCTTTGCTCTAAGTGCCTGTGTTCACCTCCCGCATCCTCAGGCGGATCACGTGTACGAGCAACACGACTGGAGAACTCCTGCTACTGGCAGATAAGTGATGTCTCAATGTTTTCAAAGTTTAAAAAAATCTACTTTTCTTGTTCCAAATGATTTTAAAAAGCAAGCTAATTGTCTAGACGATTGCCCTTGCGCCAGAGAGTTCATCTTTCCATGTTTGGCACAGTCAGGGTCTAGTCCAGTAGTGGGGCTTTGGTTGCTCTGATGGTACAGACAAACAGTGATGGTCAGGAGGAAAAATGACAGTGACATTGAAACAAAATATACTGAGCTGGACCGGTTTTCTTTGCAAGCATTTTGTTTTCTGACAGTTGCAGAAATCTTTGCCTGGGGATCCCGTGCTGGGACAAATACCTCTGGGACAAGCAGCGCAAAGGTGTTTTTGAGAGGGGAAACTTTCTTCCAGCCCAGCTTTGGCAAAAGCACACGCAAGTGTAGGAGTACAGAGCAAGAACCCTCTGACCTCTCCTTCCATCTCCTCTCCCAGCAATGGGCTGTGTTTCTCAGGAGCCGCAAGCCCTCCTCTCTTCCCTTCTTGAATAGAGCCATCCCAGATACTGGGGTTTTGGCATCTGAATCATACAATTTGTCAGTGACCTGAGCTATTTGGAGACTTGGGAACTTGCCACCAGGACGCAGAGCAAGACTCTGTTTATAAGTTACGCTGCTGCTGTAACATACGTCCTTGAGGGCAAGTGGCAGGAACAGCAGCTCTGACATGAAATGCTCGCATGTGGCTCCGTTCCCCTCTGCAGGGAGAGCTGCGCTGCACCTCGGCAGCCCTTCCCAGCAGCTGGCATTTCGGGTGCAGTCCAGCCGCGCGTGTCCGACCCCAGATGGTCGTGATTTGGGACTGCAGCGGAGGAGTTTGCATGCGGAGCTGGGGATGCTGGGGGAGGAAGGCGGACGGCATGGCGGCGCTGGCAGAGCTGGCGTTGGCGGGCTGACCTGCTGGTAATGATTTGACCTCTTTCTCTTAATTGGTGGGCCCCGGTTGGGGTGATTGTAATTATGGTGGCTCCTCACTGATGCTGAGCTGCGCGGGGTGGCAGACGTGCACATAGCGCGGGGCTGGGGCTGGGTCAGCTTTCTGAGCAAGGGTGTTCTCACATGGGTTGCCAGAGCCCACGCAGACCTCTGGAAGTGCTGGGTGGCCTCTTTATCCCAGGAGGGTATTAAAGGCAAGCCCGGGGGGGAAAATGCCAGGACGAGGGGGTTAGGAAGGCATGGAAAGGGAGCGAGGGGGAAGGGAGGCAGAGAAGATGTTTGCTGAGGGTCTAATTAGCACGAGTGAAAAAATGATGATAGGGCGAAGAGAGGCTGGGAAGGGAGAGCTGTGTGTATGGAGAGATCAGCTGGTGGAGAGAAATCACATGAAAGGGAAGAAACCAGACACAGGAGAGGAACGGGCATGGGGAAACTGGAGGTGGGAGGGAGAGGGGGAGAGCAGGAGGATTAGTTGTTTTGAGGGACTTTTTCAGCAGAAGAAAATTAGGGTTAGGGGAAATGGAAATCTGTGGAAAGTAGAGAGCAGAGATGAACTGAGGGAGGAATATTTGTGCTTTAATATTTCTCCTCTCCTTGGAGAGGAGAAATTAGTGTCAGGATAGCTGTGCACTTGGTTACACTGAGAGGAAAACCTGGACAGCCAAAGCAAGAAAAAGAGGACCAAGGTCCATAAGGAACAGAAAAAAAGCAAAGGAATAGAAGCAAACTGTAGAGCCATTTATTGCAGAGAGACTGCAATTGGATTTTCTTTTCCCTGCTAAGCAGGGTAAAAGTGGGTTCAGCTCCCCTTCTCTCTCTGGAGCAACCCTGGGGCAACTGTTTTGCTGTTTCGCTGTTGGTTATGCTGCTGTTGGGTTACATCCATGCTGTGCACATGTCAACAGGGCTTGTCCACGGAGCTGTTTTTCATTCCCAGGCCTGCCCCAGGGGCTTCCCCTGCAGTGCTGGGCATGGGCACTGGCTGTGCCTGGGTCTGCAGCCCTGACAACCAGGCACAGGGCTCAGAAAGCCACGTGGTGGTGGGGGTGCTCTCCCTCGTGAGCTGCACCCCAAGGATACTAAACCGCCGTGTCAGCCTCCCCTGGTCCAGCTCCTAGCTGTGTGCCAGGTGAGAGCTCAGTTTTAATTACTGAGCAATAAACTTTTTCACATCCCCTTTGGAGCCACTGCTGTTGAGCTGTGCTGGCACGCAGTGCTCAGGATGCTGAGCTACTGGGTGCATCTGCGATGCCCAGACTACACAACTGGGAAAGAAACTCAAACCAGGGAGAAGCCCAAACCACGGCACCAATGGTGACCCTTTGGACATGGCTGTGGTGGGACCATCTCTGCTGTTGGGCAGAGGTAAGACCAGGGTGCACGTAGGTCTCTCCTGTTTCTTAGTTTCTTTCTGCAATATCCACCCTCTATAATTCTGGTTACATGGGTGTGATCATGTATAGAGCTCTCAGTTGCTGTTCTTCCCCAGCTTGTACAGCAATAGTGGTGTGCTGCCTATAGGCTATAGGCAGACGAAATGCAGATCTGATTCAAGAGAAAGTTGTTATTGCCCGGACAGTACATGCTCTGCCCATACCTGATGGCTGAGCACATGCAAAACAGCACTGGCAGCCTGGAAAGTGGATTTTTGGTGTGTATAAGTGTGTTTCTTTTTTTTTTTGCAACTTCATTTTATGTATGTGAATTTTTGACAGACCTGGTGAAAATGTTTAACAGCTTCTGCATCACTTAAAACACATCCCCCTTTTCCCTTACTGTAACAAGGTCTTCAGTAAAATAGAATGAGAACTATCCATGTAGCCTATCAATCAAAGGTGCTCATGGAAAGGGTCCTTCTGTGAAGTATAAATAGTTTTGCATTTTAATGCACTTCTGGATAGCTTTGGGTTCAGTATGAGGCTTGCACTCAGCCGAGAGGAAAAAAATGTCTGTTTGTTAAGCAGAAGTCATTATCAAAATAATGACACCATAATACAGGCCCAAATCCTGCTCCTTGTCACCACCCAAGCAGTCATGCTGGACCAAATGCAAGCAAGAGTATAGTGCCATTCCTATAGAAACCTCTAAATCAGCTGTAGTGGTAAACCAGGATTGACTCCAAAAAGGCCGCCAGCATCACCCTCTGCACTTGTCCTTCACCGGGTGTTTCTGAAAAGGGGGAAGGCACGCCATGAGCTGTGAAGTCGGGGATATGAGTACGGTGTGGTCCTATGTATGCCAGCAGCCTGGGCAGGACTCCAGCAGCCAAGGGGGAATCATTCCTCGGCAGTGTTTGTCCCCGGCAAGACAGCAGGGGTGGGGGGGTGCCCGCGCCTTTGCAGCTAGCCTCCAGCAAAGTGATGCTGTTTTGCTGCCCTTGTTGCTTGCCCTTGATGCAAAACGTACACCACTGTGCAAACACGGTTTTGCTTTTGATGGGGAAAGGAAAAATCCAGGACTGGGCGAAACGGAAAGCAAGGTGATCCTGGATGAGTAAAGTGAATCCTGTCTGAGGACATAAGTGATGGCGATGGCCATTATGAGAAAATCCTTCTTACATGGGCATCTCTGCCATAATATAACTGTGCTTCAGGCAAAAGGCGCAGTCTGATTTGGCAACAGATAAAGGCTAAGCGAAACTTTTGTTGTTTATTTTTCTTAGCTTTACAGCTCATAACTGGAGTGGCTGGGTTTCTTCTACAAAAAATGCAAAAATTCAATGACATTGAAATGGCTGAAAGCTAAAGAAAATTAAAGCTGAACAGTCTCCTGCTTTTCTGAAAATTTCAAACAACACTTTGTTTCAAACTTTGCTTCTATTTTTATTCAACTTTAATTAATTTTAATTAAAAACCTTAACGCCATGGTTCAGTACCAAACCAGGTATTTAATTTCACATCGAACTGAAGTGCCAGTAGCAATAATAATCATATTAATAGCCATTTTCATAATACAAAGAAAGGGACATGCTGAGGCTGGAGATCTTGTTTGGAAGGGGAGACTCAGTGGGCACCCTGGTGACAGCAGCAAGAACACAAGTGCATGCGGTGGTCTGTCCCTTTCATTGACAGAGTAAGATCATACAGCCAAATTGTACAGTCACTGGCCTTACAGGCAGCGTGGCCCTTCTGGGATGGAACAAGGAAACTACAGTCCCTCCTTTTCTGCCTTTAACAGCAGTTCAAGACTCTGGATCACACTGATCCCCTGCCTTCTCTCCTTCCAATTATAGGAGGCCAAAGTGATTTTGCTTGGTGAAAAAAAAACAACCCCAAAATCCCAGAAAAAATACCAAACTCCCTCCCCCAGCCGAATTCGGTATTTTTTATAGGGTGACGTTTTGAGGGAAGCAAACGTCATCAGACAGAGTGAGCACCGAGAGGGCTGTACGTGATGCATGATAAACTGAAAACATACCGGCTTGGGTAGTTTAACCGTTTTAGCAGACAGCAGGCAGATGCAGAGGGGTGGAAGGATGTGGGGATGTACATATAGCCCTGCTGCCCACAAGGACCGAGCCTGTGATCAGAGCGACGAGCCGGTGGGTCCCCGACCTCTGCCACCCACGGGCGCGAGCAGGGAGCGGTGGCTGGCAGCAGTCTTGCCCTCGGCTCTGCCTGTTGGCTTCACTTTTAACGTTTTTGTTTCCTGTGTTGTGGTGGATGGGTTCGCAGGCAGCGCTTCCTGTCAGACATCAGTCGGGGACCACAAAGCGAGGTGGATCAATAGTCTCGCCACTGTGATGTCCTTTTGATTAGCGCGGTGTCTCGGTGGCCAGATCCCGGTGTCGTATCAGCTGCCCTTGGCTGGAGGTATCAGACTGAGTCAGGCTCGGCCTGTCTTGGAAGTGACAAGGTTTTCTATAACATCCCGTTATTGGCAACTTCTACTTTGTGTCAGACACAGACAATAGACTTGTCGGTTTTCATCTGCCAGAGGAGAAGCAGCTATAGATATCTCCCCTATGCAAATCTGCGCAGCCAAGCGAAGAGCACAGCCACTCGCGGGGTGTCAGGGTCCCCTCCCAGGTGCCCAAAGACCTCTCTGGTTTTCTGGTGAAGAATCATTGTAACAAGACCACACTTGCTTCACTCTTCCCCTCCATCTTTAGAATGAAAAGAATTTGTAAAGGCCAAAACACACTTCCAAGTCCTCTTCTGCATGTTATGGGTTTGAATTGCAAGGTTACGCTTGGGTTGTTCTCTGGCTTTTCCTGGGAGCACAACGTTTATGGAAAGCTCGGTTATCACACATGCATTTGGGAGATCAGACCTTAAGAAAAAAACCACCCAGTGTTGCAAAACATGCGAAGAAGCTACAGGAATTACCAGCTGCCGCGCTGGCATGGGAGCTGGGGCAGAGCCCACCACCTCGCTGCAGTAGTGTCAACGCTGCCCTCGGCCTGGCCCGTCTCAGTGTTGGGAGCGTGCTTCCCCATCCGTTTTATAACTAAAGGCTGAAGGATTATGTTCAGCCTTTGACTATCCAGTTCCCTTTCTCCACTCCTTCAGACAGCGTCGCTCTGAGCGAAATCTGCTGGAGGTGACTCAGGCCCATTTCTTTGCTCTGGCTCTGAGAACCGGTGGCCGGCAGCCTGCTCGCCTCAAACTGCTGGCCGGGCAGGGTCCCTCTCAAACACTGGATGAATAAAAATGGATATATAGACTGTTCCTGGCCTTATAAGGGGTGAAAGAAAAAAAAAAGATTCTCACTGCGCTGCTTATTTTTATTTTTGTTGTTACCTTTGCGAGCACACGTGGCCGTGGGGCAGTATGACAGGACACAGGCTGCGCTGTGAGGCACAGCTGTTAAACTGCTCAAAATAGTGAATCTTGCACCATTTTGATCAAAAGCATTCTTTAAAACGAGGAACACCTTAGCATTGACTTGAAGTGTAGAGCATTTTACGTTGCAGTTTGCCCCTGAGGCCAACTTAGATACCAGCTTGGCCCCCCATAGCAGAAGCATGCCTGGCCGCCCACCAAAGCTGAGACCCCCTCGGCAGGGCAGATGTCAGGAGCCACCAGCCCCACCGCTGCACAGCCCCTTCCTGCTACCAGAAGGTGCTGGCATGTCCTGATAATCCCGTCTGTTAAAAATGCTTGATGTAATTGAGAAAAAACGCTGTATTTATCTTTTGCTCATCTTAACTCAATTTGAAGAAAAGGCTCTGCTCTCATTGCTTGGGAAGGATGTTGTCCAGAAAGGTTAATCACAGAGGATGTTTATATGGGAACAGAGTTTCCCAAGGAGGGAGCTGGGCAGAGGAGGTGTCTCCTCCAGTTGTCATTTTAATTTCCTGTTTTTAAATGATCAGTCTCAGCCTTTTAGAGGGAATACAGGGGCAAGCTGTGCTGGATGTGTGCTTTGCCATCATGGCGGTGTGAACTGAATAAACTGATGCCTCCGGCCCCTCTCATGGAGGCCCTCACAGCTCAGAAGCCCAGCATCTGCCATGGGTTGGGTGGTCCCATCTTTCTTTGGAAAACAGCCACCCGCCGGAGGGCCCCTTAATTCAACAACAGGAGGGGTGTATCAGCGATGCGAGAGACTTGTTCCACCTTTAGTGCTACCTTGTTCCACCTTACACGTGCCCCATAAGAGCTATAGGGCAGTTGATGTGGTTACCCCATGGGCTCCTGGACCTTCTTCCCTGCTCACACCCATGCAGTGGTTGCACCCAGCCCTGTAGCAGCACCCAAACCTCTTATGGGTCTCCAGTGGTGTCATGTCAACCTGCTAGCCAGGAACTTGATGGACAAAGACGTACTGATGTCTTGCTGGAGATAGGGGCTGGAATAGTGCTCTTTTGCCTCCAGATGCCCAGCCAAATTTATGCATCAGCACAGCCTCCTTCCCCATCCTGAAAGCCTGAGAGAAATTGCTCCATAGCTCTTCTGCAGAAGGCACCGTGGAGAGGTGGGGACCTAAGCAGTTTTGGGGCACAATTCCCTGTGTAAAGACACTAGCAATGGTTTGGAAGATAGGTGTGAGCCAGTAGACTGGAAGGGTCATTCCTGCTGCCCATGGTACCGGACTGAGGTTGGAAATATCGATGGACCGTGGTTGTTTGTACTAGCGAGGGTTGCATTATAAAGGGGCTAGCAGATGGATGCTTAACACAAAGGACTGAATTCAGTGCTGACCTGGACCACGTGCAGCCCTTCAGAGGCTGGCGTGGGGTGCCAGTCAGCTCTCAGTTTGTCCCCAGTGAAGCCGTTATTCTAGTTGGACTCTATTATACGGCACAGGGTTTGCTGCGTTAGTGGGAGTGGGATCAGAAACGCCTATATAGGAGACACTGCACACAAACAAAAGTAATTTTTCAGTTTTTCACAATTTGACTAGTGTTTCTGGGAAAAAAAAGGCTCCTGATGGTGATTCGTATCTAAAATTTCTGCTAGGGTAGCTGCATCCTGCTGTGTCCTGCCCTGACCCTACATCGTGTTCAGCTGTCACCGGCTGTCCCGTGCTCTTGCCTTGTGAACTATGCAAAACAAAACAAGAACAAGTACAGCATGAAAGTGTGAACGGCCTGTGCTGCAGACCCTCCTCGGGCTCTCTCCAAGAACAGAGGCGGGGGGTCAGAGGCTCCAGAGACGTGCCCTGGGTGAGCTCCAGAAGACAACTTGCTCTGCACACCAGCAAACAGTCTCTCACCTGCGTGGCTGAGGGGCACCAAGCTCCTGGCACTTGTTAAAGCAGTCAGTGTGGGGTCAGGGCACAGAAAGGCAGAGCCTGAAGGTCTCTGTGGTTTCCAAAAGGATGGGCTGGACTTCTGGGCAAGCAGCACCTCTGCTGCTCCTGCCCACTGAGCACCCTGCCTTCCTCTTCCCAGGGCAGCACTGGGCTGGGGAAGCTCCTCCTTAACTTTCTCATGTAATGCAGCACAAAGTCTGTTAACTTCTGCTCAGCCTGGACCTCAGACAAGCTACTCAAAGTCTGGGTCTGGCTGACTGCAAAAAGTGTTAGCCAGCTTTTTTGTTTCCCCTTTTGTTTTCCCCTCATATTTTTTTCATACCGGGTAGGGGGAGCATTTGAATCCCCAGCAAACTATTGCAAGATAGATTTTTAGCAACACCTAACATATCCACTGCTCTCCTGCAGTCAGAAGAAGCCAGCAGAGGAACTGTGCTGAACTGCAGTGACTTGGAGTGCCTTTATTGTCCGTGTACACCAAGGTTGGAGCTGGCAGCCTGCAGGCAGCGAGAGCAGCCGCCTGTCCTCCTGCCTGCTGCAGCCGACTCACACGCCCTGTGCTTGTGCTCCCTCTGCCTTTTCTTCTGACAGACACCCGGGTTTCTGTCTGTATATATATTTTTTTAATGTGTAGCAGAAGCAATGTTAGGCTTACCTTTGGGTGTTTGTGGGTTTTTTGGCATGGCAATTGTTTGACCTCTCTCCCTGCTCTGCAATGGAGAGGAAGTTGACTGAATGTTTATTACATTTTGTAGATTACATATGCCCATCTACAGCATATGTTTACAATGAATTTATAGACCCCTATAAAGGGGCTTACAGGCATTATATTTAATTAATGTGGCAGAAATTATATCATTGTAATAACTGCCTGGCCTTTAGAGGTAAAACTCAGTGCCAAGGATTCCCAGATGAATCATCTCTGATAAGAACCAGAAATGACACAGGCCATATATTGTATGGTGAATTTGTTTGGATTGGTACCTTTAGGGTATTCAGCCTTGCCAAGTCTCTGCGGTGCTGACACAGTTTATTACACATTTTCATTTATTAAGAGATTATTTGACTGCAGTTTGTTGTTTTATTGTACAGCAGGTGATAATTTTACACTAAATTAACTGTAACATCTCTGTTAGGAACAGGCCGAAGAGGCTTCTTGCTATGATGCTAAATACTAAGTAATGGCTTTTATTCATCAAGGGAGTAATTTAATCTCATGTGCAGGGCTTGAATAAGACTCTCCACCAACCTGTTATTAGTCTGTGCGTGTATGCGGTTCAGGTTAGGGTTAATGGGTCCTGTGCCAATGGAGGCTGCCTCTTAAAAACAGATATCTGTGCTAGCATCAGATAGCTCTCTACTTTGAGGCTTGACCAAAAAATGGTTCGAGGCTACCAAATCTGCACTTAGGCAGACAAATGGCCACTGAGGTCTGGAGGTGGGTGATGCTTGTCGTGTCAGCCCAGGAGCCCGGCTTTTCACATCAGAAGAGGTTACAGCTGGGCAGGCAAAAAAGTGAAGGCTTCTAGCACAGTCTGACTCTTCAGTAAAATAAAAAGATGCTCTTTCCGTTCCTGGCTTAAATATTTGTTATTTCAACCAAAGAAATAATTCAACCAGAAAAATAATTTTCAAACCTTTTATAAAAACAAAGGAAAAAATGAGCAACAACAACCATCCCCCTTTTCCCACAGAGATTAATAACTTTTGATGGAAAAATATTTATTCAAAAGTCCTTTTTTCCATTTAAAATAGATTACAGATGAAAATAATTTGCCTATCCCTTAATGAAGTCCATTATACCAGACTAGTTTCATAGTCTGTCTCACACAGATACCGTCGAGTTAAGCTTTGTGTTGGGAGATGGGAATTCCACACCAAATTGAATTGGAGACTGAAGCAGGAACAATTATGGCTGCAAATTATTAAAGCTTTGCTATATTGGAAATTCACAGCATGCTTATAGCGGTAACTTACTATTAAGAAGAACCATACTACAAAGCTAAAAATAGAGGAAAAAATCAGAACCATATTGCTTTGATCACAATTCCATGTTTAAAGAAAGTAATCATTGGCAAAATAATCCCCTTCCCAACCGCGCCGTGGATTAGCTTTGGTTAATGCTAACATTTCCTTTATATGGAGCACATCAAGGGAAAAATTATCAATTAAAATCTAGGGCTGAGTAAGTAATTCATAGTAAACAATTTACTTGAGGGAACCCCCTGACACACACACACTCTTTTTCACTTATGACTTTTCTGCAAGCAAACCCTGACTTTCAGCACATGATATTGGTGAGCAATAACTTACTGAGCAGTTAGCTGTGAGTTACACACATTTGTTCTGACTGGACAAGCAGATGAAGTGTTATATTTCTAGCTGCTGAAGGGATGATCAGAGCTCCTAAATTAGGTGTCCAGTGTATTTTTTTTATGATTAGTTATTCCAAATTGTCTTCTGGGGAGTATTTTCTAGTGCTCCTTTTAAAATTTGCTGCTCAAAGATCATTCTGTGGCAAGCTTGTTAGCTGGAGCGCTCACAGAAAGCTGCTACCAAAGCAGTGTGCATCCACACGCTAAGAGTAAGAAAAATTATTCCTAACTATTTTTTGCAGTATTCCCAGATCTAAAAGCATTGAACAGGCTTGTCTGTTTTATTGATTTGGGGGTGTTTGTTATTGTTTTTATATGAGGGAATGTGAGACTATAAATGGCTGTTGTCTCTTGCCTTTTGGGAATGACATTTGATTTCTTCCCCCCTCCCCAATTTTTTGAGTCCCTGTCTTCTGCAAAGGGAACATACAGCCGATTTTCAGCTCATCCTTAATGTGGGTTTGGTTTTTTTTTCAAGGGCAAGGGTAATACCAGCCTATGAAGCAAAACTCTCCTGGGCCCCAGGCCTGGGAATTAAGTGTTTGCGAGTGGGAGGCTCTGCCTGTGCACCCCAGCTCAGGTGTGAGCATTTGGGGAAAAAACCTGCACACTTGAGAGCGGAGGAGGTGCATGGCACCCTATGGACACCAAAGGCACACCTGCGCAGAAGGTACGCTTGAGAGCGAATCCTTTGCTGAATAGCTTACAAAAGCTGCTGCTCCTAAAGCCACCAGCAAAAGAAGATGAGCAAATTGGAGAATAAAGTGAGATTCAAACAAATCCTTTGTGCATATTCAACATATCTTTTGTGCATAGTTGAGAATTTAAATGCATTCGGTCCTTTGAAGGAAGTTTCAGTCGGTGCATTTTTAGAGGGATGTGGGCTTGTGCCTGGACTGGAACCTGCAGGTCCCTTCTGCCCTTGTCCTGTACTTGTACCCAGTGAGGTACATCTCTGTGGTTTTTAGCTGGCACACAACAGCATAACGTGAGCTTGTAAAGCCCTGAGAGAGCCCTAAGTGAGGGCTGTTCTACAAGGGCCCACTGAGATTACCAAGAACTGTTGTGTTCAGACGGGATTGCCAACAGTGAGGTGAGCTGGCATGAGTGACATGAACATCAACTAGAGCATGTCTATTTTTAACACCCAGCAAAATTATTAGAACCACTACTGTTATCATCAGCGAGGACAAAAAAACCCTAAAAGGACAGGGCTACTATGGGACATCCCATACAAAATGACGCTTGGAGGCTGCACCACAGTATGTGCTATTACGTTACATTTCCACTGATCTAGATCTAGTGTCCCTATAGCCTGTTCAAAGAACTGTAAGTAAAACCTGAGCTGCTGATAACCACTTTACACATGAAAACCTTGACTTTATTTGATGGTGTAAGACTTGAGAAGAAAATGGGGGGAAAAACAGAGAGCAGATTAAATTTTATTAGTAGAGTAGATGCAGCAGAATAATTACAGTTTCTGGGAGAGTGTTGGGAACAGCATAAGAAGGCTGGAAAAGAAATAGCAGCTTAAATTTTGATTGTCTGTTTGGGGTGATAGTAAAGTCAAGAGTGCCATTTCCAGTCTAAAATCCTTATAGCCAATACTAAAGAGCATTAGAGCCTAAATAAGGATTTGAATACAAATGTCTTCAACTCTGGCTCACCACAAAATTAAAGGATCTGTTCCAGGAAATACAGTATCCGCATGAAGAGACCCCCTTAGATCCATGCCTTTGAAGCTTAAGTTTTAATTTGGGATTAAAAAAAAAAAAAAAAAAGTTGCACAAGGCCCTGCAGAAGTCTGACATGGCGTCCTGGAAGAGATTCTGCGCTGCTGCTGGCAGCTGGGCTGGAGGTCTTGCCTCTTGCCCGCCCCGGAGAGGGAACGCTGCCCACGGTGATGCTGCTGATGCGAGGGTGATGCTGCTGATGTGAGAGTGATTCAGCTGCAAACGCAGAGAGAAACGCTGAATCCAGGCGAGAAGCGCTGAATCCAGGCGGGATGGCACACAAGCTGGCTGAGCCCCGATGATGCTGGTTTTAAAGCCAAACGCACATGGTTTGGGTTAAGGCTGGCCTCCCTCTGTCCAAATGCGTTGCAGATTACAGATGATATGGGCTTCGCATGGGTAATTTTTTCTTTTTCATCTTGGTATAAGGCAGCCCAGGAGACACTATCATGTATGATGTGTGCATTTTTCTTGTGCTCTGTGTTTCATTTACTCAAAAGAGCTTCTTAGCGGCCCAGATATAGTGGGTGACCACTTCTATTATTCTCAGCATTGCGTAACATTATCATTTTGCCCGTCCTCTTTTATGTGCAGGCTTGAGCGCACTTAGAAACACCAGGCAGACCTCACACATTTAGGGACATCCGAACTGGGATAAAATAAGATAGCCAGTAGCTTTTACCATCACGCCTTTACCTCCTAGTGTAGACAGAGCTGGCAGTAGGCTCATCTTCAACAGATGCCCATGAGCGGCCCTATCAAACAAGGTGCCTCAGCACTGGAAGTGCTGTGTCCCTGCAGCAGCAGGGTCCTGGGATGCAGGGGATGCTGTTAGCTGAGCTGCTTTGGAGCTGGGGCTGGCCCATGGCTCCAGTGCTGGGCTAGCTGGCTCCGGGGTTTGTGGCCTCTGCGGTGTTTTCCCTGGGTAGGCGTCCCAGACTCAGCAGCACCGGGAGGCTCTGCCTCGGGGTGACAGTGGGGAGTCACTGACAAGCCTCACTGATGCTCTGCCAGCTGCCCAGTTGCTCTGTAAGCAATTCTGAGGTTGGGTGTCATTTTTATTTATTCCATTACATAAAATATTCAAATTTGAAAAAAAACCAAAACCCCACAACACCCAAAGATATTTCCAGAGAACAATATTTTCCATTTGCTCCTGCTGGGCAGGGTCCCTGGCCCTTCAGCCCGTGGTGCGGCAGTTTCCATTCTGAGCTCCGAAGTTCTTGGGTCAGACCTGGCTACAGGAGCCTGTCCAAAATAGGGGCCGCCTCAGCCTGGTTCACGGGCCACTTGCAAGCTCCACTCCAAGGTGAGTGTATGCAAATTCACTGGCCGTATTCCTTGTCTTTCTGGAGCTGTTGTGCAACTAAAGATTGGTTTCTGAGTGATCCCACTGTGCATCCCGAGTCCTGCAGGGAGACATGCCAGTATGAGCCATATTAGTAAAAAGATCTAGTAAAAGGTTAGGCAACTTCATTTTAGCCAGTGAGAGAATATATGCATTGCAGCTCAGCTGTGGGCTCGGAGGGCAAAGAAACCTTTGGTAAGGGGCTGCTGCTCGGCAGACAAGGGTTGTAATTTTTTCACCTGGAAGAGCTGCATCTTCCCGAAGAGGGACGAGCCTCCGAATCCCTCCTGTGAGCTCTGGAAAACATTTTGAAAAATTTTCCCTTCTTCAAATAAAGAACTCATTAAGTTTTCTGTTCCTCTGAGTCCTCATGCTTCCCATTCCCAGAGGCATAACATTGAGCCTAATCACCAACTAGAACAACTGAAGCCTTTATTTTGGTGTAAAGCTGCAGGAAAAAAAGAAAGTCCCCTGTGTATACAGCTGTAACACTTGCATGATTGTAAGAAAAATGGAGGAACCCACAACCGATTTCCAAATCTGCATCTTCCTTTTTCCTATAACGTGTGATGCATAATTTACACAGGCAAGAAAACGTATGAAGCTGATTATTTTTTTCTTTCTGTTGGTTTTCATTCAGTTGCAGAAGGGCTGGAACTCCAGAAATCTGAGATAAGAGCCCTACCCTTTCCTCGGTGCGGCAAGCACGATATGGAGGATGGAGAGGAACTCAAGATACAACCATGAGGATTTAGCTGGGTCTTTCCAGCAGCTATCAAAAACCCCCTGTCTCATCTTTTTCCTGTTTTGAAAAGGAGGAGCATGACAGCCATGGTGTGAAACACTCAGTGGTGTCAGGGGCAGAGTCTCAGTCACTGAGATACCTGCCCACACCCGGGACTATGGCAATAAACTGCTGACTACAACCAATATTATAAAAATTCCTCCCTGGATGCCGTAGACACATCGATGGTTTTGCATACGTCGAAGACTCACTGGGCGATGACATATTTCCTCTTTGGGTTGACTCATGAGCTGCTCCTCCTGGTTGCTATGAAAGTTGGAAGCACTTTAATGCTGCCTGCTGCAAGTGCATTTCATGAAAAGAGAGAAGAATCTCAATATTATTTCTGGATTCACTGATTTGACCCTTTCACTTTTGCAGTTGGTGAGCTTTGCCACTTTGACATTTATTAAATAGCCTGTTAGTGGCAGAAGCAACAACAATAAAATTTGTGCATATAATTTAAAGCAAACAATTTCCGCTGTTAATCCAGCCTTCAAGGCCTGAAGTAAACAACCGCATTTCAAAGGAACGCTGCTAAGGAAAGAAGAGTCTGTCAGGTGCTACTCTTTTTTAAATGATGAGACAAAATGTTTAACAGTCTAAAAGCTCTAAGCCCGGAGTTGTTATGGGGAGAGAACAGCTCCGTTAATCAGATGATCAAATATTACTTTATTAGTAAATTCTTGCATTGGTCTGCCATGGCTTGTGCTGGTTTATGAGACATGTGACTCTCTTCTTTTGAGCATTTATAGTATTCCAGTAGGTTATTTAATGTAATTGCTGTAATTCTCTAATCTGTATATTTGCATCAGTGTTGTGTGTTGATTATGACCTGGTTCAGGGTGTTTATCTGTGCTGATTTTCAGCAGCTCTCAGGAAAAAAATAAAAGGTCTTTTCACGATGTGCAAGTTTGCCACCATTTCAGACCTTGTTTTCTGTCACTCGCCAGGAGAGCTGAGGCTGGTAGATCTGTGTACTTGAGCTCATTCCCAGTTAGTACCACGCCAGCATGTGGGCAGAGGGGAAAGCGAAAGCGAAGAGGCTGGATAAAGCCATTAGGGCAGCTGACAAGGGAGACCAGGAGCCGACCTAGCTCCCCTGCCACTGACTCCTGAGCAGGGGCAGTTTATATGGGGATGGACAACATCTCCTGCTGTGTCTGCTCGCCCTGCTGCACGGATGGTTAAATCGCCTGCGAGCTGCTGATGGCCAGAGCTTCCAGCCTGGTGGCTTAAGGGAAACTAAAATCACTGCTGATCCACCTTGAAGCGTGGGCTGTAGGCAGAGCGCTCAGGGGTGCGGCAAGAGCCGGCGTGGGGAGCCGGAGGGACGGCGGCAGAGCTCTGCCAGCAGAAGTCACCCGGCCCTCAAGTCAGCGCCAGGCCGTCTTGCTGGGACGTGGGCTGCCCAGATTGAAATTGCTGGTGGATTTAAATCAGACCTAGCATTTCGCAACGCAATCTCTCCTTGTAGTTCCCTACACAGGGCCCATATACATTTGTATATCGTACAGCTCCTTCACAGCCTGCAGTACTTTTAACACATAATATACATGTTTATCTCAATGCGGGATAGGAACCAATTAACACTGCTCGTTAATGAGGGCACAATCAACTTGCATAACCTTGAACCACCGAGTGCACACAGTGATGTATGAATGAGAGGTTAACTGCAGATGACAGCTCATTTCTTTTTGTTCTTCTGCCCAGAACATCCTGCCAATACACACATTATAAATAACGTGTTCTTGTGATGGTAAGGGGGGGCATTTCAGAAGTGAGTGTCGCTTCTTTGTTTTAGGAGTGATTGCATGACATTCGGGGTTTCAGCCTTAATACCATCTATTGCCTCGGCTGCTGGGATCAGCTGTTTCCCCCCAGGATCTCCACTGCTGGTACCCTCGACCGCAGCCCGGTTCTGCTTTCTGAATTAGAAAGTTGAATGTGAAACGGATTAACTTAAAAACCTACAGAAAAGGGCAAGTGGCATTTTTTATGTGCCTGAGACGCCCGTGCCGATCTGACTCACAGTTCATGACTCGCGGAGCGGTGTCATTTGTAATTCGTGTAAATGCTCACTTGCTCACCCACCCACAGCTGTGTTATATACTGCTTTTCCATGCAAAACGCTCAGCCAGCGATAAAGCCCAGTTAGCATCACGCTATCTCCGCTCGCACACAGATTATGCCACATCAGTGTTCTTTCTGCAGGGAATATATTTACTTGCTGTAAGGAGCCATCTAGTGAGGGTTTACTGCACATAAAATCAAAGTAACCGTTTCTTTACTGTTTCCAGGCAGTACCGAAAGAAAAAGTGCTATTTTTTTTTCCTCTTCCCCCCCTCCATGTGCTCCTGCTGCACTTGAGCCACAGCTAAAGCAAACAGCTTGAGCAGGTGAGGCTGTGTGGGACTGAATGCTTATTCCTCTGGCTCTCCCTTTACAAAAGACAGGGAGCACACGCGCTCACCCTCGCTCAGCTTTACTCTTGGGGTACCCACATGGACTAAGGAAGAGTCCCGAAGGACCTGCCCTCTGCACTGGCAAGAACGAAAGCAAAGTGAGTGGGTGGAGAATACAGGGAAGGGCCGCGCTAGGCAGAAGTGAAAGGCCTTAAAGCTGGTCCTGTTTTAGCGTACGGGGAACGGAAGCACAGAGCCAGCCAGTGAAGTGCCCCTCGTCACGCAGGCAGCGATGGCATAGCCGGGAACTTAATTCAGTTTACAGAAGGCTAAGCCAGAGCCTCAGTCAGCAGACAGATAAGGAGAGCGGTGTTTTAATGGTGGGCACTTCTGTGCTAGTTTGCTTTTTTGTTTGTTATGTTCTTTAAAGAACAATGAACTTCAGCAGATGAAAATGCGAGAGTAGAGTTGAGAGTGTCCGTGCACTACAGAAATTTGAAGTTACTGCTCCTGGAGCATCAAAAGCACGCCTACATTGCAAATCTATATTGTTATGAATTTTACAGTCTGCAGAAGGTACTGAACACACCGAGTTAAATATTAAGCACCCAGTCACGGAAATGACAGCAGCTTTTCTACAGGTTAGAAGTAAGATTTTGTGTTGTGCTCTGAAACTATACCCAGCGAGCGTGGCTGGGTGGAGGGAGGGGGTGCAGGGGCAGCATCATTCATTTTGGTTGTACTGAAGCAGTCTCCAGGCTAAATCCGAGCAGGCGCAGGCAGCGGGGTCTCCGTCGGGGTGTGCCTGGGATGCTCCGCAGCAGGCGCTACGCCTGAGTCTCCATTGTGCCATTCACTGTGGAGCCTCCTCCGGCCCCTTCAAGCCTCTTGGAGTGGGAGTTTGCAAGCAAGCAAGCAAGCAAGCAGCTGCGCATCACTTTGAGCAGCCTTATGCTGTGCTGGCACTGAAGTAATCCTCCCCATCTCCTGCCTGCGTATTTCCAGCGCTGGTTCTCAGTAGGCAGCTTTTCCGTCCTTCGATAGCTCAGCTCTGTGCTCTCCCGTGTTGTCCTCAGCTCAATTCCCCTAGGCACAACCGGCCAGCCCTCGATGGGAGAGAGCCGAGCGTCAGCTCCTCTGTAGGGCTGAAAAAAATGGCTGGCACACTGGAGGAAAGAGACTCTGAGACGTTTGACACTGTAATACACAATAAACAGGACAGTAATTTTTCATAGCTATGCTGCATATCAGTATAGGGAAAGTAATCCAACTTTTATAAACAAGCCTTTATTCTACAAAATCCAGATACTCTCTCATGCACAAAAAAATGCTCTGAATTATGAATGCCTGTCATTTTACAATAACTACTCCTTGCCTTTTTTTTTTTTTTGAAAATGCAAACAATGAAAATTTTTTTTTTTGTGAGAAAATTCCCATTTTTACTTGGTGGAAAGTAATTGACTACATCAATGATTAATAGGTTTAATGTAATAGCTGCAACTGAAATTTAAAAAGCAAAAAAACCAAACAGAGCCGAATGGATTTGTTATAAGGATTTCATTAGGGATTTTTAAAAGTTTGCTTTATACTTGCAGTTTGTTGTCAGAAAGAATTGGCTGAATTCAGCCAAAATGGTTTGTTCTTTGTCTGTCCGCGGTCACCATAGCTACCATTTCAATCTGTTAACATATGTGGTATTATTTTGTTCCTTTCTCTTAAACTCCGTTCACAGATGCTGTCAAGATTTTCCTTTGTACATATCTGATCGGTTCGTGCCAGGTTTGGCTCCATGCCTTTTCAGACGAGAGCCTCTATGATGAGGACAAGGTGGTTAGGCACTCATTGCAGCAATGGAGGCAGAAGGAGAAGCTGGGGTGGGGATGGCTCCTACTCTACTACGGCATGGGATCCGTGAGCAATACCTTGGGAAGACATTGTCAGAGGTGTATCTTTTTTCTGGAGAGGTAGGTATTCCCTGGATGTGCTGTGGCAGATCCTCAGCTGCTGTAAATCAGTATAAATGCATTCATTTTAGTGGAGCCGTCGTGCCTGCTGATGGTCAGGTCCTGTGATGTTGCTCATTACACAGGTTTTGGGTAAGGAGCCAAGAGATGAAGGGAGGCACAGCTACAACATTTTAAATAAATAAGTAATAAGATCGTATAGCCTCTATTCTCTTGCTTTTTCCAGTCTTAGAAAAGGCTCAGGTTGCCACTGAGTATGGAGGTGTATCCACTCTGTACAATGGAGGTGATTGGAATATTTAGTGGAGATCAGATTATCCACATTTCACATTTTAATTGGCATTGAGTGGGGAAAAAAGTCAGTTTTCTCTATTGCTGAATGTGAAGATGATTGAGATGGCTTCATTTTCTTTCCAGCTGTGAAGCAGGCAGGTAAATGTATTGATGTGAGTATGTATGCAGTACAGTTTACAGTGGGGAAACCCTAAGAGAAATCAGATAGTCTGGAAAATATATAATTTTCTTTCACAACAAAGCTCTCACAGTAAAGAGTAAAGTTAAGGTGAGTCTGTCTTTTTTTTTTTTTTTTTTAACTAGTATAAAAGCCTTTGTTTAAAGCTCTGTGGGTCTGATTTTCAGAGCCGCTGAGCACCCTGCTCTCTAATTTCTTTTAACTGGAGATGTAGGTGTTCAGCATTTCTGGCAGCCGGGGCCCCTCTACTAATGCCTGCAGAGAGTAGCTGCAGAAAGTGTGAGAAACATTATTGTAATGAGGGGCTAATTCTGCCTCTCCTTCCTGCCTCTCAGTGCAGATGAAAGAGTGCCTGCGAGTCATGTTATGTGCACGGAGAAAGGGAATTCTGATTTACTGGCTCCGGCTCCCCAGGGGCAGGGATGCTCTCCTAGCACAACTCAGAGTAAGTCACATCTGCATTTCCAGTATAAGGCCCATTTTTAAGGACTCCTAGTTCAGCTATAAAAATTCACTTAGCATGCATGAATAGAAACCAAATTGACAAGATAGACCATAACTGCTCTGAAAGGGCCATTAGTTCCTGTCGTATGAAAAATCCACGTTTTAAAAAAGCGAGTATTGTTCACATTTGCACAACAGGCTGTAACTGTTCCTTCTAAGTCATTATAGCCTGTACGGAAATAATCATTTTCAAAATCACTTTTGATACCACAGGCACAGAAACAGCAGGAAGCAGATGCCTGTGCTTGATATTAATTCAGAGCCTTCCAGTGCCTCTGTGCAGGTTCGGATCAATGTAAACTCTAGATTTACACCGATGTAACTGAGAAGAGGAAGACCACGGTATAAAGATTTGGTCTGATGACTGAGAGTTTGGTGCAAGGTTTCTGGTGTCCTCAGATGAATCCCAGCGGTGCAGTGGCTGTGAGAGGGTACCAACAAGTTGTCTGTTGAGAAACACCATCCATCCCCTGTGCTCAGTGCTAGTGGAGAAGGTAGGGGAAATGCATCTGTATTTGGTGCTTTTGGTGTTTAATAAGGGAAAAGCCCAGGGCAGATAGGAATGTAGCTCTTTTTTTAATTGTGATTTTAAGAGATACTAGGTCATGGCATTTTCTAAAATTGTTTCTTTTACTTGGCGATTAATCCCTCACTTGACACCAAATTGAGGTTTTGTTGATTTTTTTCTTTTCTTTTCCAGGTTTTCACGTGTTGCAGGTTTTCTTTAGACAAATAGCAGTGAGGAACTAACTTTGATTTCTCTCTCCTCCCCCTGAGATCGCTAGCATTTGAGATTTCCAGATTATATTTGGAATGAACGGAAGAGCAAGTGTAAAAGCAAAGGTTGGCACTAGAGTCCTGATGAGCTGTGCTTTGCCTTAGGGGTGTGTTCACGGAAACACTGGGCCTGAGCCTTCTTGTACTGGTTCTACAACAAAGGGAATTTCCAGAGATTTCAGCAGAGTGATCCCCACGTACGTCAGAAGGATGTGAATAAGACGGTTTTCTCCGCTCCCACATGTGTGTATGGACATACTAACCCATATATTTTTACTCTGTTACAAAAGTTTGCTTGGACCTATGACTACGTGTTTTGAGGGCAATTTCAGATGAATTTCTAACAGTTCCCTTTCCCGTGGGAATGCCAGTGGTCAGAGGCCCTGTAGGATATCCCTGGCTGAATTTCCCTAAGATCATCCTATGTCATGGGAAGAGATTGGGCTGAATGGTGGAGTAAAGGGGGCTGTGTTGGCAGAAAGTCAAACCGGGGATTTTTTGGTAGGATTTCAGGAGCAAGCAGCTGCCTCTCAGCTGGACCTCTCTTCCCCATTGCTGGGATTACCATAATAGCAGCAAGGCAAGCGAAGAGGACCCCCAGGGAGGCAGGAGACCACCTGGCTGAGGGACTTTGCTGCAGGGTTTCTGTCGGAGCCCCGGACAGCAGCGTGCCTCCGTGCGAGGGCACAGTCCAAAGGTGGGACACCTCTCTCTGGGCTGCCTTTTCTGCTCCCACCAGTGGACCGCAGCAACATGGGCCACTGGAACACTGCCACCGTGGAGGGTCTCGCATAGAGGAGTTGTCCTGCTGGATCTGGCTGATGCTTCTCGTAGTCCGTTAGCCTTGCTGCTAGCAGCATCCTTCAAAGGTAATGCCACAGCACTGCGTGAGTAGCTGCTCCTGGGGAAAGCTTCTTCCCTCACTCGAAAAAAAAAAAAAAAAGAGATTGATTTAAACACTGAAGTGCAAGGGATCGTATTCCTTGCAAAGCTCTTAAAATTAATATCTACTGTTAAACCCCTGGATCTCTTAATGTACAGCATCCAATCTTTGTTCCATTAGGTCTTGTGACAAAGAGCTCCCCGAAGAGATTGTGTGCATTTCTTGTTCGAAATCTCCTGTGCGAAAAATTAAGTTATTGGACTCCCGGTCACCCTGAAAACGATGGCAGCTGTCCCCTGCAACTCTGTCTCCCCTCACAGACTTTAGCATTGCACGCTGGCTGCCCCGCTGCCGAGATGGTGATGATGGAGAGAAGTGAAATGAAAGTTTATAAAAAGAGAGTGGTATCTTCCCAGGTAAGCGCTGTGCTAGCTGCAATCGTCCCTATGATGAAGTGGCTCCTGAAAAGGAAATCTTTTTTCCCGTTTGTTTTTTTAAGGAGCGATGAATCTTTTCGCACCTTGTGTTTCTCTTCTGATATGGAGATTTTCTACTTAAACACAGAACTGCGTGGAGCAAACCCATCAGCTATCTGAGGCTTTCTATTCTGATTTTGCAACGTGCCTCTTCCTCATCCTCAGGAAGGGAAAGGTGCCTGTCCCACTTCATATGAGGCTTGGTTTCTGTGAGAAGGCACCAGCTATGGAGGGGTTAATAGCACCAGAGCCTAGCTCCTGTCTCACCCCCTCTCACAGCTGTCCCTTCCCACTTTCTCCTCCTGAGCTCTTCTTCAGGGCTGCTCAGGGGTGCAGGGTGGGGAGCACAGAGGAGCTGCCTGCTCTGGGTGCTGCCTGCCGGGGGGTGCCCCTGCTCCGGAGCCCCGCTGGCTGGGGAGGTGGGGGAGCTGAGGGGGAACAGGGCTCCTCAACAGCCTTAAATTTAATTAGCTGAGAGAAGCTCCCAGGAGGAAAAGGAGAGAGGGGAGTCCTGTGGGAGCAACACGGGGTGGCGGGGAAGGCCATATGCCCCAGGAGCCAAATCCTTGCTAAGGGGATGCTCACAGTAGTGCGTACAGATGGGTGAATCCTGTTCCCCTCAGCTTCACGAGCTGTGAAATAGCTCCTAGCACGGATGCTGAAACAAACCCACTGGGGTCTACGTTCACACTTCGCTGGGATAGATGGGGTGTTCTCTGCAACTCTGCCCGTGCCAAGACGTCATGTGTTTGTCCCACTGCTCTCCCTGGCATCGCCAGCCTCTGCCTGTGCAGGGTTTCAATCCCATCCTCTCCCTCCTCCCAGGGCCAGCTCTTAGTGCCTCCCTTCTGGGCCAGCCAGGAGCCCAGCTCCAGGCCACGATAGGGTTTCCCCTGCCGCTGTGGCTCCCCTGGTCCCGCCATGCTCTCCCCGCAGCTGCCAGCAGCCCTTCTCCTGCCTCCCCCTGCTGATCCAACCCCAGCTGCCTCTCTGCACCCTCGCACTCCCACCACGGTCCTCCCCGTATTTTTTCTGCTGGCCTCCCACTCACTACAGGATATGAGCCATTCTCTCCAGTGAGAAATAAAAGTTTGGATTAAAATTTGCCGTATTATTCCTTCTCTAAAAGCAGCTTTCAGGCTGAAAGGCTCCAAGGACAAATTTCCAAAGGAGCACAGGAGATTTAGGGACAGATTTTTAAGGTCTTTTAGTTACCTTAAAATGAAATTAGATGCCCCTTGGGATTTTTTCAGCAGAAGGAGGTGTTTTTGAAATTTGCATATGATGTCTGTTTACGTCTTTAGGCATCAAAATGCTTCCAGAGATTTGGGGTTTGAACACCTAAGTCCCCTTGAAACCAAAGAGAGCCAGGCATCAACTCCCGTACATTCCTTCCAAATTCCAGCCAAAATTGTTGTTGAACTTGGAGCACGAAGTTCTAATGTAAGAGATTATAAACCCGATTTCCGCTCTGCTTTAGCAGGCAGCTTAGCACCAGGGAAAAAAAAACAACCCATAGTGTTGACTGTATAAACATCTTGTTCAAAGGGTAACATTTTCCTGATTAATAGCCTTTCAGTATTAAAAACAATCAGTCTAGAGCGTGATTAATTGTCCCTTCTACTACTAGTAACCAAATATATGTGTGTGTATATACATACATACATATATATACACACTCGTGTAAACACACAGGCACATTCTGACTGGGGTAAGCATTTTTCGTGTGTCTGTTTTCAAGGAAAATACAATATGCAGGAGGTGAGAGCTGCTTTTTACAACTCGGGCAAACGGGAAGCGTTTTAGCTCTTGTAACCCTTTGTTGCAAGAACTGGCAGCCCCAGGGATGTGTGGTGAGCATTGCCATCCTGGTGGAAGGCAGGAAACACTCACCTGGGCAGGGAGTAGACCGAGAAAGAGGCAGAAGATGCTTTGCTTTTCGTCCGGGGAATGAAGGCTGCTCAGTTGTTGGGCATCCCGGCTGTGTTTCTACTTCATCTGTACTTTACTTGTGGGACTGACAGGGTTAATGACAATAAAAAGTTTTCATTTAAAAGTTGGCAAGGAGAGGTGCTTTTCCCTTGACAAAGATAACCAAATTTCAAGAAATTATTTAAAAAGACAGTCCTGCCTGGCCCAACCTGTTAGGCTACAGCAAACACACAACAGTGACACCATCTTTATAAGGAAAAGACTTCCCCCCCCCCCCCCTTTTGCTCTGATATCTAAACAGCTGAACAGGTTAACCATTACGTTACAGTAATGTCCAGAAGTTGCAGTCAAGCTCAGGGGCTAGGAAAAACGCCATCCTTGCTGTATGTGACTCAGTCTGCTACAGATTGTATATGAAACTCCTCCTGATCCTACACACGGCTTGATGAGCCTTGGCAGGACATACGGGCGTGTGCAGTCACGTGTAGGATCATGGCCTAACATGTCTAAATGAAGTATTGATCCAGGTAAACAAGACCCCGTACCCACCAGAGTCTCTCTTAGTGCTCACAGGATTTCCTCCTCATCTGTCCCAGCTTCCAGAACTTAAAAATAATGAAGTTTTAACATCAGGTTTCTCCAGAGCAAGTGGCGTGAGCCGGAGGAGTAGAATTTGTTGCTCTTTTGGCATTTGCAGCAGTCAGAGGCTGCAAAAAGTGCCTTCACTATTGCTGCTGAAAAATAAAATACAATTCTGTATTTTGTGTACAGTCTCTGTGTACACACTCGCCTACACTCTGTGAAGAGTTTTCTTTATGGCCAGAAAAGAATTTTTCAAAGTTTCCTTCAAGAACAACACCAAAATCTGTAGCGCTGTGTTGGGACACTCTCAAAACTTCAAGCTTTTAGCCCGAGCAGAAAGAAACGCAACACCACTGTTAAGGAAGCAAAAACAAACACGAAAAATTTTCACAATGGTTAGAAACAAAAGGCTCCATCAGCATCAGAGATGTTATGTTCAGGGCTCATGAGTTTCTGCAGCAAGGTCTGAAAAAGAAAAGCAGCCCTGCCGGGGATGAAGAGGGTGTTGTTGGCTTGGGACAACAGCTGTGACAGGTGCAAACTGGCTGTGACGGTGACAACCCCGAGACTTCCTGCTCCGGGGACAGACACACGTGCACGGCGCGCACACACGCACCCCTTGGCACCCAAGGGAGAAGGCACCAATCCGCTCCTGTTCCCGGGCATCTCCTCATCTTCTGCCGGGGATAAGGAGCGGCCTGGTGAGCCGGCGGGAGTGGCAGAGCGTGCTGCTGTCCAGGGATGGCTTCGGCATGGGTGGCATTCCTCACGCACTGCCAAGCAGAGGTGGGGCCGCAGGGGATGCGCTGCTCCTCCAGCCCCCTCCTATGGGACTGCTCAACCCCGCTCCCAGGAGAGCCAGGGCCAGGGCCACAGCTTTAGGAAAGGCAAACAGTTGCGAAGTGCCGGCAGTCAATGTCGTTTCAACCATTTAAAAGAGTGAAATCGTGTTATAAATATTTTAGATGATTGACTTACTTAGATTTTAATCCTGGGGCCTAAGCGGGTAACGGCTACGAAGAGAGGAGGAGGGAGGGAGGGAGAGGAAGTGAAGGAAGACCAAAATTAGGCCCCGATTTGCAAAGCTGTACACACGTGTCTTGGTGTAAGCACATCTGTGGTCTCAGGTTCAAGTTCAAGTTGAATACTCAGGTGTGCTTCAGCCTAATTCTTGGGTGAGCTTTTCTTTTTTCAGGGCTGGGACCTGCAAAGCAGATGGCAAAACCTTTTGAATTTCACTCAAGCTCATTTTTAAATGAAAAATCGGGTGTTCCCTTCCTGCCCTTGCATTTCTGGAGTAGAAATATTGGAGTACAGAGAAGGATAATGAGCACTCTGCCATGTTTGCATTCCTGTCTATCATGAAAATGTATTCTGTGCTAAAGAACTAATACATTTTGCACCGGGAAATATTTGTGGCTGTCAGTGCTGGGGTTTAAGAGCATTGCTAATTATTCCCCTGATTTAGAACTGATATTTTTAAAGAGTGTGGGATCAAGAGTCGCCGTCATAAAGTTTAGTTTTGTGAGCTAGAAAAAGTTATTTTTATGTAGTGTAAATAAACTTATTTTTTGTGCTGTAAATAAATAGCTGTGGTGAATAAATACTCACAGGTACATGCGTGTGTACATGAAGGAAACTGGTTATGCATCCATCAGTATATACACACAACACATATACTGAGTATAAAGTAAATATTGTAAAGAGGTCAGTATACTGAAAGAAACTACCATGCATTTCAAAAAGGTATTTCTTTCCCTAATTTTAATGGAGCAAATATTGCATGAAAATTAAGGAGGACCCTTTCCAAACTACTACCTAGAAGTGAAATAATTTTGATAATCTTAAGCACAATATAGAAAAGGAACGGTAAGCCCAGTACTAGAGACCGTAGCTCTCCCTCAGCAGCTCTTTCCCCCTCCCCCTGTGCAAATTCTCTTGGATTAAAATGGCAGAGGGAGGAGGGGAGTGGCTGGGGACAGTTTGTCTGATATGAGATAACCGCTGCTAGTCAAATTGCACTTTTAATTGCACGGGCCAATAAAAAAACCCTTGCTACAGAAGTTAATTTGAATGAAAATAGAAGACACACCCCACAAGCTGCTTGCCATGATTATGTATTGCTTTCCCTCACCCTGCTGTACAGTTCAAGTCCGAAATAAAAGCGAGCAGTTTGTATACTTTTGTTGCCCATTTTTGTCAGGATGGGTCTGGACCCCCGTCCCCGTCTTCCCCCCCCCCCCCGAGCAATTCCTCCTCTGAAGCGTACAGGGTTTGCCGACAGGAGCCTCGTGCGACGAGGAAAGGAAAAGTGGTCTCGCTTCCCCTTTTGTTTCCTTCCCTCGCCCCTCACACAGGCTCCTTCCCAGTTTTTGGGAGCGCTGCCGTTGGAGGCTGACGGCAGGGCCGTCCGCCCGCTCCCGGATTAGACTCGGGGAAGGCACAAGCGCGTAGGACGATGCTCGCCCCGACTCCCAAAGCCCGACCCGACGACGGCAGCCACGTGGGGAGGGCTGCTGTGCCGTGCCAGGCCTTGGCAGGCTGAAGGGGCTCCTCCGCAGCCCGAGTCCCCCCCAGCCACGCCGCCGAGGCGGCTTGGGGAGCCAGGCGCCTCGCTGCCACGGCGCGAGCTGTGGACATTTGGGGCATGGGGTCTGTTGCTCCCGCTGGGCCCACAGAGCGGATCTTGACTGGGCAGAAGGGCCCTCGAGGGGAAGGGGGGGGGGCTCAGGAGTTACTCGAGAGGACCTCGGGGCGACCACGGCCGCAGCCTGGGGCATGGGCTTCAGCGGCTCCTTGCGACTGCGTGAGACACCCCGGCGGGGCGGCTCTGCCTTCGGGGGGAAGCCGGCAGCACCCTGCTGACCGGGCCTGATCCTGCTTTGGGCTGCGGCCCGGGGGCCCCGTCCGCGTGGTGCCTGTTTCCCGGCTGGCTGCTCTCATCCCCTCAGGGCTCCGCTCCCGGGAAGGCGGAACCTCCCCCGCCCCCGACGCCGTCCCGTACCCTCAGCGCCGCTCCCAGCCGGCCGGGCCGCCCCCCCGCTCTCCTCAGGGCACTCCCGGCCGCTGGGCTCCCCCAACCCCTCGGAGGACGCTCCCCCGCCCGCCGCCGCGGAGCAGCCGCCCCTGCCGGCGGGGGCCGTCCCGACTGGATCGGGCGCAGAGCCCCGGCGCCAACCGCCCCCCAGCCACGGCCCCCCGGGCAACGGGGGCTTTGTATGGAATCCCATTCAAACCACGCCGTAACCTTCCGCCGCGGGGGGGGGGGGAAAGTAGTCCCTCGCTACCCTCCTGCCGGGGCTGAGTTCACAGCGGGGCGGTGGACCCCGCTGCCGCCCCCTCCGCGGGCCGGGCCGAGCCGGGGAGCGCCGCTCCGGCGGGGGCGTGCGAACCCGCCTCTCCCCTGCTCCGCTCCGGCGCAGCCCTCGGAGGAGAGGTATCGCTGGGCGGAGAGATCGCGGAGCCCTCACACGTACGGCCCGGCGATACGCCTCCACCTAACCGAGCAAACGGAAGCGCCGGGCCGCCGCGATGGACAGGAAGCGCCGTCCAATGGGCAGGCGGGCTGGCCTCCCAAAATGTAGGTTTAGCCAATGGAAAGGGGCAGGAGCGGGGGAAGGCGGGGCCGGTCGCAGGCAGCAGTGCAGGTTGAACGGAGTCCCAGCGCAGGGCTGGGATGAGCCTCAAAGTTCGGGGCGATCGTGGTGGGGGATGTAGCAGCGCCGCTGCCGCCGCGCACCGGACCGGCCCGCCCCGGCTCCCGCCTCCCTCGGCGCCTCCCCCAGCCCCCCCCCGCAGTTTTTAAACTCTGATCGCCCCCCCCCCCCCCTTCCCTTCTTCTCCACACCCCCCCTCCCCTTCCTCCCCTAAATGCCAGCCATGATCGAGAAGGGCCCGGAGGTCTCGGGGAAACGGCGGGGCAGGAACCACAACGCCGCCGGCGCGAATAATAACAACAACGGCGGTAGCAAAAGTTTATCCGCCGCCCCCAACGGCAACAGCAGCGGCAACTCCTGGGAGGAGGGTAGCTCGGGGTCCTCCAGCGATGAGGAGCACGGTGAGAAGCGGGGGGGGGTGGCGGTGTGTGGTAACTGGAGGGGGGGGGGGGGGGGCAGGGGCCGGGCGGGCCCACGCGGGTCCACGCGGGTCCACGCGGGTAACGCTTCTCCCTCTGCCTCCCTCAGCTGGCGGCGGTATGAGGGTCGGGCCGCAGTACCAGGCGGTGGTCCCTGATTTCGACCCCGGTAAGTCTTTATTATTTTTTAGGGGGGGTGACTCCCCTCCCCCCCATCCATCGCTTTGGACCCCCGATGAGCGGAGCCCGGGGGGGAGGGGGTACCTCCCCCCCCCCCCGGGCTCCGCTCATCGGGAGGGGTCCAAAAATAATCCCCCCTAATTCCACTCCCAAACACCCAGAGCAAGAACAAGGACCCCCCCCCCCCCCCCCCCCCCCCCCAACACACGGTTGATAAAAGAAGTCTCGATGCTTTCCAGAGGGCGCTTTGCAGGCAGAGAGGAACAGGGAAGCTGGCAGGGCTAGAAGAGGCAGGAGATGGCAGTTGGGTGGTTTTTTTTTTTCTTTCTTTTTTTTTTTTTTTTTAATCCCCTCCTGGACTCGTGTGTCTGTGGGCTCTGTGGTAAGGGTGGAACTAGAAGACATCAAGTTGTAAATATAATTTTTTCGAAGGTATTTAGAAGCGACTTGGGTCTGTATTTTAATTTTCTCTCTTCCTAAGAAGCTGCTCGCCTCCCCCCTCCAAAAAAAATGTTTCACATTCCAGCTATTCTGCTGCGGTTCTTTGTAAGCTAATTTAAAGTGGTATGGAAGCAAATTTTGAGCAAACAAAGGAATTGGGGCTGTGCTGAAAGGCAGGTGCTGGAAGCACGTTGGTACTGATGTATCTATCTCCGTGTATAGAAAGGCAGGCTGTTGACCTCCTTAGTTTGAAATCTAAGCAATTTTTTTTTTTTTAATTGTTCCTTTGTAAGTGGAGATTGAAGCTAGCAAAAACCCTCCTCCTGTCTGGAGATCCTAGCGTTTGGAGTTGTCCCTTTGCCCAGCCCAAACTTAATTGAATCCTCCGCACCTCTTGCCTTAAAACAAAAAGAATGGTGTGGAAAGCCACGGGGTCTCTTTATCAAATAATCCTGAGAGTTACTGTTGTGTGGATTCAGGAAAAAGGTTTCTCGTGGATCGTCCTCAGACTGTGCACTAATATGTTGGATGCCTTTTCTATTATTAAATATATATGTTTGTTCTTAACTGTTAAGGTCTCGGGGGGAGGGGAGGGAGGGTGAAGAGGATTTTTTTTCTTAAGTTCAGTATTACTTGTATTTATTTACGGAATCATTTTTCCCCACTCCTTCTCCCCTTCATTTTCTTGACAAAATAAGATACGAGGTCTTGGCACATGGGAACTCCATTTCTTGGTTGACCAGAAGGAGGGGGGGGGGGGGGGGGGGGGAGAGGGAGGAGGAGGAGGAGAAAAAGTGAGGAGGGAGGGAGAGCTGTTAGGCAGCAGTTAACACTGTTTTTCAATCTGTAGGTCAAACGCAGCATTTCTGTAACACACAACATGCATCACACTGGCTATTAGCCAGGTATCACAACGATACTTGGGCTTTTTGGTCACCCCTGTGAATTACACTCTTGTGCAATTCATTTCTCTAATATAATCGATGGATGGGAAAAAAATACTATGTGCCCCTTCCTCAGTATTATGTGCTCAGTTATACATTGTTCTGGTTTTAACTTACAGACATACAGTGACCTATACAAAGGTTATTGCTTTCTGTGCTGGGTGGAGTGGAAGGGACGGGGAAGTGTGTGATATGGAGAAACAAATTTTTTTCTGAGTAATGTATACCCTAGCACAGCATCAGCAGGCGCTCTTGTTTGAGTACACAGTGTAATATGGCAAGCTCTTAGGAGATTGACCTGAAGTAAATTATCAGTCTTCTGATGACGTGAATGGGCATCGGATCCTCCTTTACTGGTCTCTCTATTTTTTCTTTTTTTTTTTTCTTAAAAGTATACTTTTTAGTTAACAAGTTTGAGGTGAACTTTTGACTGCTTGTCTGTTGAAGAGTTGGTTTCCTGGCCTGTGGAATTACCCAGGAATAATTTTGCAATGCAACGTTGTTCCCTCAATTTTGTGATCTCTTCTTGGTCCTAAAGGATAAATAGCCATGTTGTGTTTATTTGTTATGCCTCTTTTGTTTCCCTGTTTAAGAAAGAAAACCCTAAATAAGCCTAACGCGCTAGACTAAGACCTTTTGACTGAAACTGTTAAATTGTCCTATCTCACTGGTAATTTCAAAGTCAAATCGATGGAATAGTGTTATCAGAGTGTACAGATGCTGTGTCTGGTTCTCACTAGAAATTTTAGGGACTGGTTGACCAAAGGATCCTAAAGCTTGAAGGTTGTTTGGTGTCAAGTTGCGGAGGCTTTCACCTTCAGATTAGCTGCTGGTAAAATGCTGAGGGCTCGTGCCGCTCTAGCTGTTTCTGAGGGGAAAATGGCACCGACTAGGCCTTGGGTGTATTTTTTTTTTTTTTAACTTAATATTAATACCTCGGGTTTGGCTAAGGTATATCTGTAACTGCTGATTCTTACATCAGCATTCTCATGTGGGTGTTCCTCTGTCCCATGCATAGGGGCAGAGAAAGCATTTAATTTTGTTTTACTTCTCAGCCTCATGCGAGCTGTAGCAAAGAGCAATAAAATCAGGAAAGCTTTTCTGAAATCCTTTTCTGTGAGACTACAGGAGAAAAGAGAGGTAGAGCAAGGCAGTGGTGGGATGTTGGTCTGGGTTTCACGAATTAAATAGCCAGAGAAGAGTGAAAAAGTACTATATGGTATGGCCTGAAAGTGAAGAGAGTGTCTCCTCAATGATTGCCTAGGTTTAGGGAGGGAAGGGACCTCAGCACCTTTCGATTAGCATGGAGGAGGATAGAGAGTGCTTGTCTCTCCCTTGTTTGAGCAGAGTATGAGGAAAATGGTTAAGGGCTGTGCTTCTTTGTTTTTACTTCATCCTTAGAACCAGAAAATAACAAGTTCTCATTCTGGATTAAAATATCTTGGTGCAAGTTTTTAATATGCCTTGTGGCTAAAACTTGCTGTGGCAGTGGCCAAGGAAGGGCCTGCTGTGATTCTTTGACTGTAAAAATGCTTGTGGCTGGAGTCCTCTGTAGGAGGTGGTCCTGACTTGCAGCTCCTTTAGTAAATCTCTTCACGGTGGCAAGGCCTATTCCATGTGCTGGCAGAGCCTACCGGTTCTTTGCCAAAGTTAATGTTGCTATCTTTCTTACCTATCCCAATCTCCCTTTACTTTGGGAAAGTAAGTTCTCACTGCGTTGATCCCGCTTCTTTTATTCTCTTGAAAACTTAGACCTCTATTACTATTGGTAGAGTACTTGCACCTCTATTATTATTTGTATAATAAGAATAGTTGTACAGTAAAGGCAAGGCTTTTGCAGAGGCAATGTGTTTATTAAACAAGCTGATTCAACTAGGGAGAAGAACAGGCAAAACTTTTTGGGTTGAAAATCCCATGCCAGAGCTCACTAGAATCAGTAAAAACTGGAGTTCAGCTGTGTTGCACTGTTTGGCCTTGATTTCACAAATGTGATGTGAAAAATTGCTATTGTCTCTCCTATTTCTTCTCTTATTAGAGCTCAGAGTCAAGTATTTGCCAGCAGAAAATTCTGTGCGTTAAACAAAGGCTGGTATTGGTAGGTCAGCATTTCTTGCGAGTTCTTGGTCTGAGACATTGAAGGTTTTGAAGAGGGAAAACTATTATGGTTCTTTTAATCCATACAAATGAAACTCACATGTCCTGTTAACAGAAAAACTCAGTGGAAGGAAACATTGCATATCCTAAAGCTAAATAAAAATCTTTCGTATGGGGAAGCACTGATATTGTACTTGACCATTTTACTTGTTGCTTATTTATTTATGCTATTCGAACATTGAAAATAGGAAGAAAACACTAGTGAGCGCTTTAACACAGCCAGTGAATTTAAATAAAGATTAAAGCTTCCATAATTTTGAGGAGTGTTAAATAACTTCCTGAAGAGAATGGTCTCTCCTGAATTTTGGCATGTATTGAAGGCAGATAAGCTTTTCTTTCTCCTTGGTAGCACTATAACTTTAGATTCCCTCATTTGTTGTGATGGCAGTAAAAATACAAGCCACATCTTGTACCTTTGGACATCAGTTGTGTTGTTCATCTTTGGAAAGCAGCTTCTGGGGCTATTTCCAGTGGAAAAAGATGAGCAAAAGCTGGTTTGACTCAGTAGTATCTTGTTGTAGAGATCCAAAGTTGGGATGTGTGTCATCTGGGAGACTTCAATCCCTTGTTTGCAACACTGCTCTCTTCCCAGTTTGTTGTTGTTGTGCTGTAACCGTTAAAGTAAAAATGGTGGAAGGAAATACTCTGTAGTGCTTTCACCTCTAGATGCAGAAAAGCCTACTGGAAGGTGCTTACTGCTAGAACCTCACTAATCCTTGAGGAGCTCGTTCTCTGGTCCACACGCTTAGCTGTGCTCTGTGTGCTCCTGCAAACACACTTGATATTCCTTGGCCTTCTTTCGTGGTCAAGACTGTGTTGTTTCAGTGTTACCAAAAATGAAGAGGGGGGAAAAAAAAAAGAAACTAACAACCCTTTTCAATGTAGTCAGAAACTCTTGGCAGTGTAGTTGTGTCTAAGAAGGGTTAAAAAAAAAAAAACAAACAAAAAACATAGTCTCTGCTGTCTCTGATGTGGAATGCCTGATAGGGAAGTGGTGGCTGGCCGTGTCCTAGGGGAGGAAGCTGGTGCATCCATTCGTCCCACTGGCTGTTAAAATGCACCCACCCTCTGTCTATTTAGGATCAAAGGTGAAAGTATAATAATGGGACAGCCCCTGGGTGGCTGATTCCCCTAGAATAGCTGTATTTCTCTAGTGGTTGTAAAGGCCAGATTTCATTAGGTTGTATCTTCAGCTACTTTGCGGGGTTCTCAGCAGAAGCACCTATTGGTCTACACAATAGGGACGGTAACCCTTTAACAAGAGGTTGTTAAAAGCTCCCTTATGACTTGCACTTGGCAAGTCCAACTCCCAGCCAGCTTGTTCTGTTTCTTTGTTTGCAAATAGTCCTGCTCCTAACAGTCCTAATAGTTTGCAAATAGTCTGAATACCCAATGAGTGTAAGAGAAAAAGGTGTTTAGACGAATGGACTCATCAGAAAGGGGGTGGGGAAAAAAGTGTGCTCTTCACGTGAGGCTTTGGGATTTCCATCTAAGCAAGTGGAAAAGTCAAAACCAAGCTCCTGAAACTGGAAATACTGGTATCCTGGAAAGCTATCTCATCTCCTCAAATGACTTTGCCTTAAATGAAACAGGCAGGAACTCCCTTAGTGCAACAGTCTCTTTGGAAAAGAAGGGAGAGTTATGAGGATGTTTGATCTAATCAGAAATACCAAACCGTAATGTACTAATGCCCAATGTGTTTTGGCTGACAGAGGCTGCCTAGTATCTTGATAAACCAGGTGCACCTTGGTCCTTTCACTGTTGTCTGAGGAGATGTGCATTGTCCCCAACAAGAGTGTGTTTTCCCAACTAGGTGGTGGAAAATTTAGATACTGTGGGTTTTCTCTTAAACTTTCTGGTGGGGGAAGAGGAGCTTTTCCCCCTAGTTGTAGTCTGCTCAGCCCCTTACTCCCTCATGGGCTATATTTGTCTTGCCTTCCTTCTTCCACGAGTCACAGCCTCTCTGTATGTGCTGTACTGCAGAGCAGATGAGAAGGTCCTCAACAGGTGCTCCACCAAAAGCTGTTGCCGAAACCTTGTTTTTTCGGCTGCCTCAACTCCATAGCCATTTAGGTACAGTCAAAGGGGGTTCTCAAGGTCAGGCTGGTCCCCAGCAGCCCTGTGGAAGGGGGAGATGACTCCTGCCGCCTCCTTACTGTGCTGGCAACTCTGCTGGTGCATGGGTGAGTCTCAGTCTCATCTTGTTCCATCACCAATACGTACTGCTGGTCCAGTCACCGTGGCAGGAGAGGGTGCAATCCCACTGCTCCTACATTAGGAGAATGAAGCTGACTTGTAGATGCTGACACTTAGCTTATCATCTTTTTTTTAAATCCACCTTGGAGAAAAAGAAGAGGAGTAGTAGTGCTGAAGTTGGAGACTTTATTATCCCTATCTCTGGCACCTCAGCAGGAGTACAGCTGTTGATTTGGTGCCATACCTTTCTTACCTCTGGGCTGCTTGCCTGAGGGAGACCATTGTTAAGCCTGTGTGGCTCAGTAGTTCGCTTGTCCTGTGAAGGGGTGCAGAGGCGGCTGGTGGTGAGCAGAGCTCCCGCTCCACCTTATTCCAAGGCATGGCTTCGGAGCTTTCTCGTTATTCAAATAGTACCGAGAACATCCTTCTCAAACCTTAATGCTGTAGTAAACAAACAAGTCTCGGTGCAGCCAAAGCCTGTGGCTTCCTTCCCTGCCTGGCACATGCACTGTTTGTATGTGGAGGTAATAGCTGTCTCATGTACTGACGAATGTATTAATGGCTGGACTGGAATTAATACTAGGTAGAGTGACTGCTTTGTTCTTCATAGCTGGTTCCTGCTGCTTAATGAGTTGCTCTTAAAACTCTTGTTTTCAGCCCTGGTTAGGTCTGTGACTTGGCCAAGTGAAGGCTTAGAGCTTCTTGTGATTAGTCATTATAATTAGCTCAGAAATCTTTGCCTCTGTGATCAAGGCACACTGTATAATGCGGCTTATAGTGGACTCTAGTCCTGTCACATACCTTCAGAGTAGTATAAATGACAATGCTTTGTTGGACATATGTATGTATTTTTTTAACTGTGTTGTAACTTTAATTTAAAAAAAAAACTGTAACAGTTTTTTAATATGCACCAGGCAGGTAAATCTGAAGTAACTGGCTTCTCAGAAACTTGTGGTTAGTGCTAGTCCCTGCTTCCCTCAGATACAACAATTTCTGGTCGTGGCGAAGGCTTGCCTTACCCATTCCAAGTGTAAGGTAAGATTGAAACGTGGTGACTAGTGGCTGACCGAGTCTAGAGACCAAATCAAAAAGAAAACTTTGGGGTAGTTAGAAAGAGCATGCTCCCTTCCTAGGAAGTCTGTACCTCTTTCTGCACTGGGTGACCTTGTCTTTTGAGACTTTGACGTGACAGTATAACAAGATGAGCAATCCCACATTCTTAAGTGTTTAAACTTGAAAGAACAGTTTGAAATTCAGTTCTTGAAAATACGAAGTTGATTTGTAAACTAAACTTGGTCTTAAAAAATGCTTTTGTAAGGAATGTTAGATTAGGTGTCTCTTTAAACTTTACAAGCTTTTAATTTATAGTTCCATATGAAAGTTTTGACTTTGTTGTGCTTTTCGAAAGTGCAAGAGGATGTGCTCAGCCTTAGTGAAGGCAGTGAAAGTTTCTCCAGCATATTCTAGAATTGGGCTGCTTTTATGCTCTCGCTGTTTGTTTTGAAATGCAACAGATTGTGATAGGACTGCCTTTAAGTATTGTAGGTCAAACTCAATAAACTTGCTTCACTTCTCAGGTAAGGTTTTGAGACAAAACAAGTAAGTTTAACCTACCTTTCCAAGTATCTTCAAAAATTCAGCTCTATGCAGCAGCTTGCTCTTTGAACTTCATAAAGGAAGTATTGGTAAATGTTGCCTCTCTGGGGGGAGGAGGCTGCAGCAGTGTGATAAAATTGCAAAAATCCCCTCTTGGGAGGAAATTCTAGTCTATGCTTCCCCCTTCAGCCCTGTCCTTCTATCGTGCAGGTACCTCTAGGGGACATCAGCAGGGTCTCATGTACTGTAACTGTATGTCTGTATATGTATGTAACTGTGTGTCCGTAACTAGGTATAACTCTAGAAAAATATTCCCCTGCCCCATTAGGAGCGGGAGAATAAGGTTGTGAGGTTTTGTCCTTAAAGTTATTTCATCTTCCTTTCTGCCTCCCTTGGCTCTATGCTTTTCACCTGGATGGATTTCACAAATAATAATCCGAGAGAGCCAACGGCTTGTTTTTGTAGTGTAGTTGTCTAATTAGAGGAATCTAACCACGTGGCTGTCTATCGCAGCTTTTCAGTTCTGCTGTCTGTAGGTATCTGTGATAACCTGTCATGATAGCATGTGCATGTACTTTTAGATGACTAGATTTCTTATCAAGTTGGAGTTTACTTCATATAGAGACTTTGATTTGAAAGTTGGATATTGAAAATAATTATTAGTGTACGTAACCTTGAATTGGTGTCCTTCTAGACTTTATAACTGTAGTATGAAAGCACAACGTAACAATTGTGTAATCATAGTTGTGGCTTCTGGGTTCAGAAATCCCTAAGGAATACATATAAACAAGGCTTGCACGCGGGGGCACAATGCCTGCCCTCCCCTCTTAACTGGTCCCTGGAGAGGACACAGGGAGATTCTAGTTCCACAGGGGGATCGGGGATGGATAAAGGCTAAGAAAAACCTCTCCTGAGTAGGAAATGGCCTCCCCTCCTGAAGAACTGAAACAGCAGGACTGGGAAAGTCTGGTTTACATAACAGCATTGCTTTTGAAGCAACTCTTTACTTGTAGCTTGCATTGAAATGTGGAGTTTTTTCTTTTCCCTCTGACTTACCACCTTCTTTGGGGGTCTGAACTCATCCCTGTGTTCTCATCAATAACATCAGTTTGAGTCTTGGCCACGTGTGAATGGGGATAGGGGGAGGATTTTTCACGTCCTCCCCACCCTGTGTTGAGAGCTAGCTGCCCCATGTAGAAGGCGCCGTTGGCTAGAGTTGTATATAGATCTGCATTTAGGTTGCTAACAGCTGTGTGAGAATCTAGAAGTGCCACATCTGTAATCCATGCTTTTTTGTGCTAAACAGTGCAAATAATCTGTAGATACCAGTGTGCATGTCTGTTCCCCTGACTGACATCTCTCCATCTCTGGGAGGGGCTGCTCTGGGTGCTTTCGGGGGAATAAAGGGCTGTAAAGGCAGGCAGGCATACCAGGTGTAGCATTCGTACTTTCTCGGTATTGTTTTCTGTCTGGGAATCTTAAAGATGTCCCTCCTGGGACCCTTGTGCTGATTTGTGCAGCTGCCGCTGCACTGTTCATGACAGTAGCCATGGGAACACAAGTAGGATGATACAAGTTTAAAACTCCAACTTGTTGCTAGGCAGACGCAGCTCAATTTGTGGATTAAGTAGCCTTAACAGCAAAAAACCCCCACCCTGTTCTGATATTCTACCTCTTTTGTGGGGGAAGACAACTTGGCTTGCCCCAAATTCTGGGTCTTTGTCTTTAGGCTGGCAGAATGAAACCAGCCCCAAAAGGGTCCCCTGACACCAGCAAACCTTGGGGGGACACCCCTCTTGTACATCTGAATAATAAGTACGTGGTGGCTGGGTGAGCGGGAGTTTCAGCAGGTAGGTTTTGACGCAACCTTTTCTTAAAAACAAAGTGCTGCGAAGTAAAGTGATGTGCCGTCCCATGCAAAACTGTTGCGCTGCTCATATAGTCTAAAAGTTGTAGCCTGCATTAAAATAGATACTGCTAAAAGTGACATACGCTCTAAACAAAGGTCACGGGCTTAAAATATCACAAGATCACTTCTAAACTCTGGCTGTAAAAACTCAAAATTATGACTAAGGCAAGGTAAACACCTTCAAAACTTACACTGCTTTTGCACACTGTTAGTGTAGATGCTGGTATGTGCTGAATGAGCTGGCGTAGACCTTTTAACTTGGGCAGTCTCTTGCTGGTAAGTTGCTTTGTCCCAAGCTTGTGTTTTGGCACTTCTTGTTCAAGAAATAAGGGCAGCCCATTCCCTCATGCTATTTTTGTCATCAATGCCTGAGAAAGGATGTATGGCAAATTATAGGGGCCTGAAGGGAACTGGAGACCCAAACTCTAAGGGAGCGATGGGCCCCGTGTGCTTCTTGAGGGCTGAGCTCCAGCATGCCTTTATCTCTGCAGCTGTTGGCTTCCTGTATCACAGCAGTAGTTGGTTATGCTCTGGCCACTGGTTTAAATGGATCTCTTTTATTTTATAAACATTTCCTGTGCAGTAACTGTCATTCCTGTTGGAATAAGGCCATTTATAGAGATGCTCCCAATTACCACCTGCTCTTTTTCTTTCTTAGCAAAGTACACTTACCTAATTTAACCTCCCACAGCAACTGCTTTGAAGTTGTTTTCTCTTTGCACCTTGGCTCAATGCTATCCCTTTCCCCTCTGACCACCCTAACAAACTGCAGTTGTCCTTGCTTGTCCTTCCAGAAATTACTTCTGTGGGGAAAAACTGCTTGCTTGGTTTGCCCCAAATGTTTTTGTAGTCAACTCTTATGAGACAAGACTGCTTTCCTTTAATATGCCTCAGCCCTTTTTTTCATTTCCTAAGTTGCTATTTGTGGTTCTCCCACTTTCATTATAACTTGTGTACAGCTTCTAGATCCTATCTGTCCACCCTCTTACTAACCCAGCCCTGCTCGAATTTCTGTGCTCTTCTCTACGCTCCTGAGCCCTCTTTCCCCGTACTTTGTCCTCCAGGAGAGACACCTTATCTGTGCCTGCGCTACATTGTAGTTGTTCTCCCAACTTCCCTCTCAGGCTGGAAGAAAGTGGTCGTGATTTTTACTTTGTTATAATTTTGCTCTAAAAGAGGGGAAAATGTAGCGGAACTCTGCCCCTTAATCTATTTTACAACTTGCTTGCCTCTCTGGATATGGCATCTGCCTGCTTTTCAAGCATTTAAATAGCAGTGATGTTTTTGCCTTTTCAGGCTCCTTTCTCAAGGCTTTTTTGCATTGCTGAAGAATTTCTGCCTCAGCTTCTTCTGTGGAAGCCTCAAGGCGCTGCTTGCTCTTGTAGGAGCTTCCTCTCGCTTTAGCCTAGTAGAGCATCTGTCTCTTTGGCCAGTAGTCACTCTTCTCCTGAACTGTTGCTGCTGTGAGCAAACGGGTGTGTGAGAAAGGTGAGAGAGTTGATCTCTACTGCAGCCAGGGCTGTCCTGGGGACAGGCTGAGCGCTTGGCTGGAGCCTCCAGCCGGCCCCTGCCTGCTGCGCACTGAGGCTGAGTTGCCCTGAGTAGCTCTGAAGCCTATCATACAAGTTTGGAGAGGAGGGAGAGGAGGTCTCCTTGCCCATTTTGTGAATAAAGCAAACCTCAGGGTTGCTGGCTGACTCAAATCTGCAAGCAGCGAGTTGTGATGCAGTGAGGATGGGCAAGTGCTCTGAAGAGCTTTTCCTCTTCTCTTTTTGCTGTAGACTCAGCCTCAGGCTCATCTTTGGGTGTGCTGAGTTGGGTGGTGCTAAGGGGAGCTGGGAGAGTACAGCTGGATCTCATCTGAAGTTCTCATCGCCTCTCTTCTCCTGTTAGGCTTTGTACAAGTATTGAATAACTTGGGGGAGAGGCTTGCTGGTGGGAACTTGGTGGCAGAGGGAAGATTTTTCAGAGCTGTCCTCTGGCTTTCAGCCCAAGATCCGAGTTGCTTGGCAAATTGTTTCCTCCTGTGTGTACTGGCTCCGAGAAGCGGGTCTGCTCTCTGGGAAACTGCTGTATTGTGCTCTAGCTCCTTCTGTATTTTGGGTGGGTTTTTAGTCCTCTTGATTTGGTTCTTAAGGTGGTTTCCCCCCCCTAGATTTGCTTGGGAGTGTGAGTGCATGGGATCAGTTTCTTTTGTTTCTTTTCTTGGGCAATTTAGGTGAAACAGCAAGCTGTCCTCCACACACAGGTCAGATGCTGTCCTTGTGGTGCAAACAGGGCAGGCACAAAGCCAGCCATCCCACCAACAGTCTGAAAATTGGCAAGGGTCTAGGGGTATATTTGGATTTGGGTGAAAAATGACTTTTTCTATTGGAGCAGAAGCAAAGGTGGTGGAGTTGGGAGGTGTTGCAGTTTGCTCTGGTGCAGCTAGTGACTGAGGAACATCTGTGTGTTGGTCCAGGAGCAGAGACGGGCAGCACTCATTTTGCCTGACAATCCATGACTGGCTGCTGCTGGTTGGAAAGGATGGATGTATATGGAGAGGACCTTTATAAATGTTTAAGCTATTCAAAGTGTGTGTGAGAGTAGTTACATCAGGCAAATTGGTGTCTTTTATTGTAGCCATCTTGCTGAAGTTATTTTGGAGGTTGGGGGAGAAATAAGACAGAACTTAAACCCCTAATAAGAATATTTTTAGAGGTCATAAAAACAAATAAATGAGGTGTCAGGGGAATTAGGCGTGAAAGCAGTCATTATGGCTCTGAAACTTGCTGGGAAGGGGATTGTTTTCATATCCTCTTACCTGAGCCCTTGCGAAGTGGCTCTGGGAGCAGACACTGGTCTCCTCTTGAAACCAACTGTCTCCAGCTCAGTTCGGTGGAATGCTGCCCTGTCTGGTTATCGCTCCCTCCACAGTGGCTGCTGCGTTGCCCAGAGCAATACCTCCTGAGCAGCAGTGTGTCCTTTTGTTTCAGCTCAAGAGAAGGAAACTATGGGGTGCAGTAGCATTGCTTGCAAAATGATGTCAGTGTCTGCTGAGGGAAGGGGTAGGAGGAGATGCAATGGGGTCTCTGAAAGAGATGGGTAGGAGAAACCTTTCCAGTGACTATATAGTGCCTATGTAAATAAAGGCAGTGGATTTAATTCATGCTGCCAGAGCTGGGACAAAGCTTGGAGCAGGTGCACACCCAGAGCTTGCTTAAGTTGGATAGATGCCTGCTGAAATGTTTATCAAACATGAGAATAAAAGGAAAAGGGTTGTATTTAACCTTTTTTTGATGATGCATTTTAAAAATAACTTACACTTCTAAAGTGAGCAGCAGTTACAACCAGGGTTTGAAAAATTGACTTGGCGCTTGCAAGCCACAGTGGAAAACACCTGTGCTGCAATACGCCCTGCAGCAGGAAGGGATAAAATGGTTGGGCGCTGCTCGCTTACTGTGGTGTTTGTTGGCTGTTGCAGCGGGGTTCTCCTTGTGTGCTAGGGTTGCCTTCGCACTCTTATTGCTACTCAGTTCTTGCTCTTTCATCAGTAGACATAATTTGGCTTGATATCTGTGTTTCACTGCTGTTCAAGTGATTCTGAGCCTCTGGAGTAAGAAAGAATGAATCTAGTTAGTCTTAGTTCAGTTTTACCCCTGTAAAACTATGGCATGCAGTTGAGGCACTGAAGCTGTCTTCAGACTAAGGAAGACACTACTGCACTAATGTGCTAATTTTATACTCTCACTTGGCAGGTTGCCTTTGTAATCAAAGGGCTGGAAATTTTTCAGTTTGAACAAAATGTTCTAAGTAGCTGTTCTCTAGGTGGAAATGGATTTGATATGGGATACTGCCTTCAAAAGAAATGCATCATTCCATATCTTTCTGGGCATAATAATTCTAACTAAAATTCTCTTTCCTGACTAAGTGAAGCTATAGTCAAGACCTGGGTGAGGCTTACCTGTGAAGTTTCCTTAGCAGTGGGGTATCTCATCAACCTCTATGCATCTGATGAGAATGGAGAGGGGGGATGTTTTCAGAAAGTACCTGAAAGTTTTAGGAATGACAGTTGTAATGAATTTCCACAGAACCATTTTATTATGTGTCATTTTCTCTCTGGTTAATAACTATTGTACAGGCTTGGTAGAGAGCATGGTCAAAATACAAAAGCTTGTTTTAAGCAAGTTTGGAAGAGAATGTCTTGGTGAGTTGTACAGTACCTGGCACATGGGGATTATGCAGCAGGGAGTAAGTATCTGCTTCTCACCAATAGTGTAAAAGTAATTAGAAACATCTTTTGATGCCCTTGGGTTTTTTGCTCTTTGTTTTAGGGAATCAGTGAGCACTGACTAGAGAACATACATATCCCGACTTTACTTTTTCCAATGAAAATGTCCATGGGAGCAGAACAATCACAGAGCAATCATATATTTTTGAAGTGGTTTGAAATGAAATGCTAACTCAAAGGCCATGTTATGTTACTAGAAAGCTTAAAACAAATGGCAGAATTGCTTCCAGGCTGTATGAAACTCGTGTATTTCTGTTGCCTTTGATTTTTTCTTTTTTAAAGTAGCTTCAGTGTTCTTGAATCTATATAGAATTTTAAATACACTTTTTTAATGAGCCTAAAATTTCAACTTCTGTAATACTGTAGAGAGCTGGCTGCTAAACTTCATTGTTTTGAGTTTAAGATGAAACAAAACTCTGCGTGCCATATGTTAAAAGGACAAGCCAACTTGACAACAAGAATGTGTTTTATCTTCTGCATTTTGGCAAGACTCTGTAGTCTTGGAGGGCAAGTGTAAGGAGAGAGAAATCAGTGAAGACGCAGGAATGATGCGAGAAGGACTTGCGAGGCCAGCAGAGCTGGAAGCTAACTGTCTTAGATGAGAGGGGGGAACAGGAAGAGAACCAACCAAGAAAGGCTGAAAAGTGGCAGCGGGGAAAATCTTAATTCAAAAAAAAAAGCTCATGCTGTTAGTGTCCTCTTCTAAAGATATTTGGCTATTCTTTCTGTTGTTTTATTTGATAAATTAAACATAGTTGCCAGTTCAGGTGAGTGCAAATCTACCCTTCCTACACGTTGGAGAATATGGTCTTGAATTGAATTCCTGAGATCAGGAGACAACCAGGCTGGTGGGGTGGTGGTGGAAGGGAAGCTACACTCATGACAGTATCTTACTAGCCAAAGGCTGCTGTATCTTGAAGGGCTGATACATCCACATCGAGCTGAGCTGCTGCTTCTGCCTACAGCAGCTGTTCTTGTCTGTGCTAGGGGCTTATGTACATGGCTGGGTGCTCTGGCAACCTGGGCAAATACGCAGCTTGCCTGGTGATGGGAGAGCCAGAGCAGGCCTGTCCTTCCTTTCTCTCCTCCCAGGGCAGGAGAGCTGTGGCTTTCTCTGTTCATGTGCCCTCTGCCAGCCCTGCAGCTGTTCAGGCTGTTCAGCTGAAACTCTTCTTTGCTGTGACTTTTGTTCTACCTTAGCCAAAAGCAGTTTGCTCAGAAGGTGAGGACTTACATAGTGGGGATGCAAGTTGTGTTTGGCACCTGCTGCTGTTGCTCTGTCACTTGAGATTTCCTGCGACCATCAGCAAAGTGTGATGTCCCCACAGCATACTGTTTACTTGGCCCCGCTGTGCTGGGCTTGGTGAACCTTGGTCATCATGGAGCTAATGACTTGCTTGCCATAACCTGCAATAAAGGTGTAGGGGGGGATTGCAAGTGAGCGTTTCAGCCATCCTGTCATTATATTTTACTCTCCTGTTGGTTGTCCTACCTGTCCTTTGAAGCCAGGCAGCATCCCTTTGTACTGTTGTTGGGGCATGGGCACCTCGTGTGTGATTACCTTCTGCTGGACTGTAGCAGGCTGCTGGAAGTGTGAGTGAGCCAAAAGAACTGCTGGCTCTGGGGAGTGTGCCCGAGCCAGATGCAGGAAGAGCCAAACACTGTAAGTTACCGTGCAGGCTGGCTCTTGGCACAATATTCAGCTGAGTAAAATTGCAAGACGGGCTTTGCAGGGTCTAGAGTTTGAATTCATCTCCGAGTGGAACTTTTCAAGTCTTGTTGCTTCTGTTCAGGCTTGAGTTTTACGGTACAGGTCTCGTTCCTCCATCTCTGTGTTTTATTCCATCTAAGTTCTTGGCTAAATATTTGTTTGGGTTGAGGGGACCTTATGGCTTTCTCTTTACCTCTAACCTCCCTTCTTTCCAGACTCCTTGTTTTGTCCCTGAGCTACATAAAGCACCGTATCTCTTTCAGAGGTGGAAATACTGTTACTATCTGCATTCCTAGACATCTCTGAGGCTGGGACAGGCCTTGCCTAACTCAGATCTCCCGAGTAATGCCAATTCCTGTTCCTTGTGCCCTGCAACAGCTCAACCTCCCCCCTCTGAAAAACAAGCAATATTGCAGTCACTCATGTGCTGTTCCTGTGCCATGCGTTCAGAGCAGAACCCTCCTCTGGCGTTGGGGTGTCCTTGCTGCAGCAGGTGGTTACTCTGGCACTGAATTTGGCCAGGCGTGCCCAGGACGCTGTTCAGTAAGAGCAGGCACTTTGTGCTGGTGCTGTTGTTAGACAGACATGAGATCCCTGTCATACTTGAATCACAGTACAGTTAAACCCTGTTGTTTCACAAATGTGTTCGTGTCATACAACTGTAGGGTGACAAAGATCTTGTCAAAGCAGATGTTTAAGTGGCTATTTAACTTGCATTGTAGTGAACTATCTCCATGCAACTACAAATGAGTGGAGTAGGAGTATGGGCTAGCATTGAGGGAGGTGGTGGGAATACTGCCTCCAAATAGCCATAAATAAATAGTCTTTGGTTGCAGCCAAGCACAGCTAGAGTGTCAGTGAAGCAAGCGAGGGAATGAAGTGATGATCGTGGACAAACCCTGGAATGAATTGGACAGGGGAAGCTGTCACCACACCAAAAAAAGGCCCTTCTGTGTAGATGTCTGACTAATTGGCAGTGATGGGGGAAAGAGCACGTAGGATGCCGGGATTTGACACTAGCCTCTGAAGGGCTCTCTGGGACATATCTGACTGCTGGAAGTGGCTTGTGAAGCTGGCTGATAGGTTCCTTCCAAGGTTTAGATGTGTAATAACAAGAGAAGGTAGGCAGTGGCAGGGGAAGAAAAATAACTTGTTCCACTCCTTCAGTCATTTGGACTGTAAGAGTACAAGCTTGTGCTGGGACTGGGGAAAATGAACGCTATTGCCTGCAGCGTTCATGGCTCTTGGTACTTACTTCCCTCCACATAGAGGAGCTTGGGACATTTGTGTGCCACAGGGAAAGTAGCCACTGTTCCCATTTAGGGCAGGACTTTCAGTGCACGGTTAATCCAGGTACTAAGATGAGTAATTAGCACCTCTGCACTGCATGTGAGTTCTCTATAGCTAAGCCTTCATCAAGTTCTTGTGTTTCTTACTCTGTTAGCCTCCAGCTGGGTCACCTCTCTTTGCACAGTGGAGGCTGGACTTCAATGAATGAGAAACCAGTTGGGAGGTGAGCCAGCTTGGTATGCAGATAATGTGGTGATATTTCTTCCCCTTCCTCCCCCTTTTGGCCCAGTGGCTTAAAACCTTGTTCTGAAAAAGCATCCTCCAGTTGATTTTTTCAAATGGGGAAACAGGCAAGACTGCTTCTAATAAGGGAAGGTAAGCTTGGTTTAGGTCACTGTGCCCTGCAGCAAAGAACACTGGCATCTGAAGGTAAGAGGTGGTGGCAGGGAGAAGACTCTAAAAAGAGCTTGGTTTCATTAAGCAAAGTCACCTAAAATCTTGACATGTGAGAATCATTTCCACTTGGCAGAGACTGTGACAGGTGTTTCACCATAGGATACTCATTGCTTGACTTCCAGCGTGACCTTGGGCAGAAAGCTGAACCTTTTAGCTTTCTCTGTTTTATGTTAAAGCTGCCTGTGTTGTTCAGTATGGGGATGAGGGTGGAGTGGACAAGCGTGTGTGTATCTAGAGACATTAGAGAAGAAACCAGCAACCTGAGCAGAGCTAGTGCTTTATGAGGCAGGGCTGGAATCCCCCCATCTGACTTGGTGACAAGTAAGATGGCGAGAAGAGGTGTCAGTGTTTGTGGTCTGTCTTAGTAACAGAATTGATGCATCTGAAGTCTGGTCTGACGACAGCAGACTAATTCATGTTCTGAAGGTAAAACAGGAAGAAATTTTCCTTTGTAATCTGTCTTCCAAAAGTCAAAAGTGTTTCTGGTGGCAGGGTAACTAAGGTGCGTTAACTATTCCACTCTGAATTCCTTGTGGAGATGGTGTGCTTGCTCTAGCTTTACTGCAAAGTAAAGCAGGTGCAGACAGTGCTTGGCTTGCCTGGCCATCTCAGGGAGGAGTCTGCCTTTGTGCACTGTGGGGGGAGGGAGAGATGTCTCTAGCAGGGAAGGCAGAAGCTAAATTTACACATTTCCCTTTCAGGCTGCTTGGAAGGAAGAGAAATATATAGCAAATAAATCTGTGTTGGGGTTAGACTCTGTTGTGCCAGACCTGTGCTGTGCCTTATGAGCAACGTTGATGTGTCTCAAAGTTTTAATTCCTTCCCTCTGCCTATAATGGAGTGATGAGGGACTGGAAGGTTTCCAGGACCGTCCAGTGCTGCTCATGTAAGGACATATTTCTCTGAATTACCTTAACTTCTAGTTCATGATACTCCCTCTCTTGCTTGCTCATGCAAGAAAAACTGCTCCCAGGCACCACTGGAGTTGCGGAGTCCCCCTCTCTGACTGCTTTGGCATTGTCCCTGTTTCTGGAATGTCACTTCTGTGGGTGAAGCCTGGCATGGTGGAGGAGCCACAGCCCTGGAGCAGGGGAATTTCACTGGCTCAGGAGAAATCCTCTTCCCCCTTAAAAGGTTTGAAGGGTGTTTCTTGGCAGTTTCTCTTCTATGCTTTTTTCTGCGACTATTTCACCAGAGGGTTTCTGAGAATCTGGAGACCTGTCCCCTGAAAATCTGGGAGGGGAATACAAGATAGCGGAGAAGGTAAGGGAACTCTTGAGGCAGTGTGTTCTGGCATGCTGGATTCAAGAAGTGCCTGAAGCCCAGAATTTCCCACACTCAAAGGCCTCATCTACTGCAAAAGCTGGAGAAGTGAATGCCAAGTGATGCTAATAGAAGCATGTTCAGTTCTCCTGGACTCCTCTCTGCTAAATAAACACCCTCTGCATCAGTCACACCATTGTCTTATGCCTCTGAGCTAAGCTAATTTTCCCCATGATCATGTAAAACAGGAAGTGAATTCCAAATCTTTATTAAATGACAACTCCAGCATTACCCCCTGCTAAGCGATGAGAGGACAGCTGGTCTGTGGAGACACCACAGCATTTGTCACTAGGCCACGTGCAAGGTAGCCAGAGGATGCTGAGTGCCTGCCGCATCCATCAGAAGTCCTTGGTAGTGGAGCTCAGATTTGTTCCAGCCCACTCTGTGCAAGGTGCGTCTGTACAATACGCGAGTGCCAGTTGTTTGGAAATCTTAACAGAACTTGTGTTCAGTCGGCCCTTGGAAGGGAGAGATTAAAAGCAGGTCCTAAATGTGTCTGCTGTGGTCTGTGAAAACCATGGTCTATTGGATGATGAAATTATCTTCCTAGGCTCGGTTATAATGGAGCCTTAGGACACCCTGAGGGGAATAGGCTCCTGTTACTCTGATGTGGAGGCATAATTTAAGGAAGCCCCTCTCAGGGTTCAAGGCCTCCTGGTGACCTGCTTTACCGTGAAGAGATGCTATCATGACATGGACAAGCAGAAGCTGGTCCAAGGCTATGACCAAGTACGCCTGGCTGTAGTTTGACATGTGTGTTATGACAGATGAGTATGCAGGTGAGCCAAGAAGAGGGTAAGAGGTCAGAGTAGCTAGAAGAGCTTCTCCTGGATCTAGCAGCCAAACAGCCGTTGTCTTAATCAGCACGTTGTGGGAATGGCTTGCGGAGAGAAGAATGAAACAAACACTGGCTCAGCAACTTGCTTGCTAGTGTGCACCCAAGTGTCTTGAAAATGTATTTCTTTAAGGTGTATTACCAGCTATGCAGAGCGTTTTCTGTCTCAGACAAATTGATCTGTAGCTGTACCTTGGTTATAAGACTTTTTGCAGGGTATGTCTATCATGGTAATATAAATCATCCATCCATCTAGTGACAAAAATCCCCGCTACTTATTCCTGGAAACTTGCTTTTGAATTGTCAGAGTGTGAACACTCTGGTGGGCTAAGCAGTAAGTCTGAAGTGCGTCGTGCTGGCTTGGTCCCTGCATAGTGCAATACGTGCAAGGGAGCCCGGATGGAGCCCCCGGGTTCAGGAGCAGTTGCTGGAAGCCAGGCTGCCTGCTGCTTGTGTCTTTTCAGCTCTGAAGTTTTATGCTTTCAGGCGAATGATCTTTCTCAGTAACTGGGCCAGGGGCTTGGAAGAAAGAGGTGTGCAGTGCCATGTTCTGCTGCAGAGCTGCTTGTAGGGGAGCAGAGAGCGATGTTGCTGGTATTTTGAGAGCAGTCCTTGAGGCCCATCATTAAGTACACTGTGACTGGCTCTGATCGAAGGCTTGCAGGGTGACTCTGTTGCTAGTTTGCAAAGCTCTTTCCTCGTGGCTTTATCAATTACAGCTTTAAAAATAAACGTGGAATTACTGGCTGTGTGCAGGCTTGCGATGGTGGAATAAGCTGTTAGTTCATCTTTGAGATAGAGGTGTGGGTCAGCTGCTGGCAGGCAGGAATCCCTAATGTAGGTGCTGTGTGGCCGGCAAACCTCACCCTTCTACCAGCAGAACTTGTTGGGAGCAGTTCGGTATAGCTGTACAAAGCACAGCTCTGCCAATATAGCAGGATACAAACTGGGAATGCTCTGGGGATGGTTTTGTACTTGAACTGCTATGGAGTGAATCTATGAACTTCAGAGCATAAATGCCATGAACCAGAGCCCAGCTAGGTCCGTGGAACAAGTCCCTTTGGGTCGGAGGGCTGTAGACTGGGCCTTGTATTGCCATTTCTCCTCTCTTTCCCAATTTATGATATGAAAGAATTGTGGGTTTTTTTCCTCTCCTCTCCCTTTTATGTAGCTGGTTTTAATCCACAGTATTGTCTTATCACCTGTGATTCTCCAAAATTGTAAATTGGCAAGAGACTTGATTAAAGCTTAGCAATATGTTAAAATCTTTTTTAGTTTTCTAGGAGCTTTTATGAAAAGAACAACCAGATTTCTAGAACCTAAATGTCTTGTCCTCATTTATTTAGCTTTTCTTTTTAATAGCTGTCTCCAGTGATCTTTTTCAGGCAGTTCACCTGGTGCAGAGGTAAGACTTGCTGTTCTGAACTTTTCAGAATCACTTCTGCCCGCCTGCCTCCTAAAGGCTCTGCACTCAATACCCACAGAGTTGCAGCACCTGCAACTGCATCAGAATAAACTGAAGTGGCACATGAGGAAGGATGGACTGGGGAAGTAGGGGAGAAGACTTCTATCTGAAACTGCAAAGGCATAGATAGCCTCCTTTCTTATGGCTAGTAGCTTGCTTTTCTTTCTAGTTCACTAATTTATTCCTTCATTTTCCTGTGCATTAGTCTTTGAAATACTGCTAGAAAAGGATAGGCATAGATGCAGTTTCCTCTATTCTGAAGTCTAACAGAGATAGATCATTAGCTTCTCTGTAACTAACTTACCCTCCTTAACTGCTGCTTTTTGTTCCTGGGTTTTCCAGGAGATCTTGCTGACTTGCATCAAACCAGGAAGTCTGCAGTGCTGTAAATAACTGGGTGGTTCAGTCTGATTTTTTTCCATACAACATTTTACCAGCAAGAGTTAAAATTCCTTTTTATTGGTATCAGTAGTCCTCAGCTAGGGCTAGACTTTCTCTCGGCACATAATAACCTATCAAGTTTCATTATGGAGAAACATGTGGGATTTGAGGGAGAGTGGGGTTGGTCCTGCCTTGCCCTTCTGTTGTATTTTGGCAATATTCCCTACAAAGGTACTGTATGTGAAGACACTGCAGAATGTCAGAGCATCCTTGGACTCAGCGTGAAGATTGCTGTCTGTCTTAACATGACTGTAGGAAAAGAAGGCTTAGTTCAGCAGCCTCTGAGGAGCAGCACATCAGACGGACACAGAGTATTTCAGTTTCCTGGTGAAGTTCTGCTGCTGAATTGACTCAGTTATACCAGTATAACCACGGAGCAACCTCCTACTGCAGGAGTGGACATAGTGTGGTGCGACTACTTTTTCACTGATAATAACTGCTCAGTTGTTCTCATCTTCCATATCTGTACAGAGATTTGGGTTATGTCATGACTGTCCCTGCTTGGGGTAGCAGCTATAGGTAGGCTAACTGTACTCTGCAGTGAGATTCCTGGGTATAAGAACTTCACAAACTCCTTTCGATAGCTCAGGTATATAGGTATCATCCTCCTGCTATGTTCTTTTAGTAGTTTAAGTAAAGCTTAAGCTGTGTAGCACAACTCCTGCTACAGATCTGCAGAGACATAGGGTTCTCACTTTTTGTCTATACTAAAAAGCTTTTCCTGTATGAACTGAGCTAGGTTGTGAATTTAATCTGCTGTAGTTAAGGCTGTATAACCCTTACGGAGGAACTCCAGTCAGTTGTGAATAGCTTGCTTTCCCCTTCCTTTCTTCTCCTTCCCAAATGGGTCTCCTATTTAGAAAGGGGTTTTGTGAAACCTTAAATGATGTTGGGGAAGCTGCAGACTTTCCTAGGTAGGCAAGGCATCTCATATCCTACTAGACACCACTCTGAGGCTCTGAGCCCAAGGACACCTTCCTGTTGTCCTGCTGGAGTGAATGTGTTCTGCTCTTGCTTTGCCCCTCAGGCCAGAAACCGTTTTATGGAGATCTCTGATATCTAGGTCCCTGGAAAGGCCTGCGTCTCAAGCAAAAGGGACACAGCTACCAAGAGACTTGCCCAGGTAACTGGCCTGACACTGGTGTCTGCTCTCATTAGCGCTGGAACCGGATGTGCAAGTGCTGTTGGTGTCTACAGTGGAAAAGTTATGAAGTAATTGAGGGCGTGACTGGAAGCACAGTAGCTCTCCTGTAGAACTCCACTTCCCCTGCCTCCCCCTGAAGGGGCATTTTGTAGTTCAGTCTGCTGTGGAAGTTGTTCTTCAGCAGGCATGGTGATCTGCCTGCGTTGGTAAGCTATTAATACTGGGAGATTCATTCTTTGGATGTGATGGATGGAAGCCTCCTATGGCCACTGTTACCTCCAGGAGGTAACTTGAATTGACTTTCTGTGGTCTTCCCACTTTGAAGTGCACTGTCGTAAAAATTCTCCTATGGTCTGTCTTTGCCTGGCTCGCATGTGTGCAGCAATTCTTTCTGCCATGAAGCCCGGAACGCTGTCCTGATAATGGCCTTTAGACTTTCTAGCCCTCTGCATGCATGCCTGCAAAGTGCTGAGTATCGCCACAAGTTGAAGGCAGGAGGAAATCAAGGCACTGAGGTAAAATGACTTGCTTCTGCTTCAGGGAACAAAACGTGGTTTCCCAATAGCATCCCTGTTTCACGTTCAGTCACTTTCTGTGGTAGTCAGAAAGAAATCCATTTTCATACAGCTTTTTCTTCAGAACTGCAGTGCGTAAGCGTTCTAGCAGACGATCTAAGCTTTTGTTGTAACAGTGCTTGAGAGGAGAAAACATGGGGCTTCTGGCTGCAAAGCAACTTAGCAGGGTAAGGTCTTCATGAATCAGTAATGAAATGCAGGGAGTCCCATTCCAAGGATCCAATCTTTTACGTCTATGAGAAGAAAGTAATTCCCTTGGGTTTTTTGTTTGTTTTTATAAATTAATAAAGTGGGTTTACGGGTGTCTTGTGAACTCTGGGCTCAAAGTCAGAAGGTCAGACCAACATAGATCCTCATAACCAGAAGTAAATGATACCTGGGACTGGTTCATGGATGATAGCGTTGTGTTTCATGAAGGCCAGATAGTTTTCTAGGGCAAGATTCAGTACATGGAACAACACTTAATCTCTATGGAAAGGTCATGGATGTGATGTACTAGATGTGAGGACTCGACAGGGAAAAAGAGTAAATCATTGGCTGTCAGAATCCACTTTCCGCTCCTCAAGTCCAGCGTGGAAAAATCAGAAGGGATATTCTTGAGATACATTTAGGATTAAAAGTGAAAAGCTTTAAATGGAGATGACTGCTGCACTTAAGTTATTCAGAAAGTTTTCTGTCACTGATGAATTCAAATATGTTTGCTTCATTTAAAAAAAGAAAATTGGTATATATGAATTTAATTAGTGATAATGTGGGATCAGATTTACTTTTTGTCCTTGCTGTTTCCATGTCACAATGAAGGACACTTTTATGTAGACTGGGATGTTGTACTTGTTTCTTAATCATTTGCATGATGACACTAGGTCTTCATGTATCATTTCAGAGCCCCCAGGATATATAACCTTGTGTTTGAGTTAACAATATTGATACATTCTATTTCTGACACTTTTCCTCCCTCCTTTGCCTCCTTTTAGAGATACACCAACTGGCAACAAATACACTTACTACAGTGGTGCGCTGTAACGTTCTAGTCTCACTTCTGAATGGTGATAAATGCACCTTGTATTAAACAGCTTTATTTGAAAGCATACCTGATGGAAATTTATGGGCTAACTCAATTAGGCATGACGTGTTTCTCATTCCTAGATGAACAAATGAAGTTCCAAGCTCCTACAGCTGACTTCTTCGAAAACTTCTGGGAAAGGGCAGGTAGAAAGAAAAGAGAAATAGTTTCCACTCCCCGTGTTTCAAAACTTCAGGAAACATTACACCTCTGGGTGATGCATGAGGTGAACAAGACTGATCATCATTATGTTAGGATGTAATGAGACAGGACAGTGTCTAACTCGTGAGAACATGGGGCATGGCACAGACCTTTCCCTCTGTCCTCTGCATGTATGCCTTGTTCTACCAGGATTTAGGTGGCTGGGGAAGTTCCCTTTCTAATTCACAAGTGTTATTTTTAGTGGCGGTGCTGAGAATGATACTGTTGTAGATGGCCTTGAAATCACCCGAACAAAGAAACGGGACGAACAAGGGAAACTCACCGTGTTTTTTGAACAACAGCAGAAGTGGTAGGGTTGTGTGATGGTTTCAAGTGAGTTTTCTACAGTAGAGCCAGGGAAGAGATTGTTAGTATAGCTAAATGGCAAACCCAGGCATGATAAGTGCTGCTTCTATTAAAAAAAAAAAAAAAAAGATTTAATTTCCCCCCCCCCCCCCCTTTGTGGCAAGGTTTCTAAGTGGCCAAAATTGATGGTTCTGTAGGAATAGCAGAGGAAGAGCTGCTGAAAGCAGAAAAATCTGCTTTCCTAGCGGTGTTGGTAGTATGTCCTTGGCCTATACGTTTGAATTGAAACCTCTGTTCAGGAAGGTGCCAGCATCACAGGGTAAAGTTCGACATGACCAATCCTAAACTTGATGAGGGAGCAACAACTGACTGCCTAGCGCATGTGCATACAGCTTGTGGAAGGGATCTACTCTGCAGTATTCTTCTGTCAGGAGATGGCTGTAAGAGACAAATGCTTACATTTTTGTTTCTGCATACCATAGCCTAGTGTGTTCCCTGTCCCTTTTGTCTCTCCCCTGCTCCTACAGGGGAAATTCTTTCTTGCAGGTGGTGCAGTAGAGCAAAGGCATGGTGCCCTTGCCTTACACGAAGTGTTACCGCAGAGCACTAGTTGAGCCTGCTGGCAAGTGACCTTCAGTTTTAGGAACCAAGAAGCAACCTAGAAGCTCATTGTGAAAGCTTTAGCTTTCCAGTAGTGTCACCCCGGCAAAGTGGGGCTTGGAAGAAAAAGGTGTAGTTATTCTGTTCCTGTAGACCACTGGGTGGGATCTTCAGAAGGGCTTTGTTCTAAGTTAGGATGTGGGGGAGGGAGGTTGCATCACTAGCCAGTGTCAGATGGAAACAAGTTTTCCAGCCTTACTGACTCTGCACAAAAAGGACTGTCCAAGGGCAGTAAGCCAGAGATGTGGAAACTGTGGTGCTCTGGTGTCATCTTTCGTAGAAATTGCTGCAGAGTTCTCTACTGGAGATAGCACAGATATTTAAACAAACTGCATAGAGGGAGTGCTGTTTTCTTGGTGCGTTGCTATAGTCAAGGGTGCAAGGATTCTCAAATAGAGTGAGCACAGGCATCTTATTAGTCATTGCTTGATTATTACTCCTTTTTCTTCTGCAGGAATAACTTAAAACCTGCTCTCCCAACATCTGTGCTAGTCTTGTGTGACTCTTCTACATACTAACTGGGCAGTTCCATAAGGAGGTGCTGAGGTTGTGGTGGGACATGCCAGGGCTCTGGGACTCATCGTTGAACTACTCTTGGACTGATAATGTCTTTTGATGAACCTGTTCATACTTGTGGCTGAACTGTTGGGTTCTGTGAGAGGGGGAAAATGGAGGCTTTTGGAGGGGACTCTGCAAGTTTAGACCAAACTCAGCAGCAACAGACATCTAAACTCTCCTGCATGTAAGTTAATGCCTCTGCTTCAGGACACTACCAGATGCAATGGGATCGTCTTATTCTGCAAGCCTTGAACAGCTGGCAATGGATCTGGAACACTGCTATGAGAAAGTGGTCTTTTAAGGAGTTTCGTAAGCAGCTTCCTTCTTCCTTTCTCTGGGGGGGCACGGAAACAAGTAAGGCCATGCAGTCAGCAGCTTGGCAGTCTGAAGTATCGTGCAAAAGGTGGCTACAGGTCTAAGACTGATGTTGTTAGGTCTGTGTTGCTGGAGGCCATGTGAGTTGATCTAGCATGTGGCTTACCGGCGTGGTCACAATGCTCGTACCTGTGATAATCATGACCTTGAGGAAAAGAACATCCCAAACTTTTTGGGGCTCGTTAGGGATGTTTCTGTCTCCCTGCCTTGTGCCAAGGCTTGCAAGCATTGCTGGTGTTCAGGCCTTGCTGGAGCAGACGAGCTGGTGTTTGTAGCTTATGCTGGATATACCAGAAAAAATACCTGGGTGCAAAGATCTAGCATCCAGCTGTTAAGAAAGCCTGGGCCATATTCCTGCTGAATGTCAGTTTGAAGATGGGGTTTGTCTGGGGCTTCAGAGAGTCCCGTTTCCCTGCTGCTTCTGTGTCTTGTGCAGCAGCATGTGTCATGACTGCTCCTGCAGGAAGCTCCTACAGCTGTTGCACGATAGTGGAGAGCTGTCTGCAGAGGTGTGGGAGGGTGAGCATGTCATAGTGCCGCAGCTGGATGCCCTCACACAGGGCTCTGCAAGTGGAGACATAGGAAGTGTTGACAAGACTGAGCTTGGGGTCTTGCTTGCATTTGGGGCCCAGTACAGCCAGTGCCTTCTGTGGGCATCGCTCGGGTGGGATCTTAGGAACAAGTAGAATAAGATGTTCTTGTCGCTCTGCACAGTAAATGCACACTGCAGAAATCTGCTATAGGGAAAGAGCTTCAGTCTTCTCACTCGGTGAAGCCGGTTTACTCTTGAGTTTGTGTTGTTTTTATTTTATTTTTTAACAGGAGCTCGGTATCTTTTACAGGCTGTGAACTCTGCCTCCTTTGCTGTTGTACATTTAGGCTAGGTATTAATGAACAGAATTATACCAAGAATCACTGCCAGCATCATGAATATCTGACTACAAATAGTTTTATCACTAGGAAGTTGGACCAGGCGGAGCATGCCTTAAAGGGAGCTGAGGCTCCCAGCAGTGTCCCTGGCCGTGCTAACAAGTATTGGTTTAATGTGAACAAAGGTTTTGCCGAGGGGCTGTGTGCATGCAAGGAGGGTGAGGTGAGGCTGAGGGATTTTCTGGGCTAGGAGGAGGAGTAGAAGAGAGGTCTGAGGAGTCAACTTATCCTGAACTATTTTGACACTCATTCTTTCCCTTCAACATAGATATAACTGGATTTGTAGCAATTTGTATTTGAGTGGTGGCACAGAGCAGAAGACTCAAGACTTTCAGATGCGCAGGGTGAAATCAGTGTTGCAGCAGTACCTACAGCTTCCAGTCGCAGATCAGAGCTCAGTTGCACTAAGAACGGTGGTTGTTAGTCCGTGTTTCATGGTACCTGTCTTGTAGTCTATCCTTTAAGGTAGCAAACTTTCATTGAAGTAGCAGCCTATGAAAATCCAGACATCAGGGAAAATGGTCGTCTTTCAGTAAATGCAATAAATTGCTGGGAAAGTTACGGAGAAAGTGCAGGCCAGGATAGAAATGAAAAGGTCACGCAGCTTTTCTGCTGAGGAAGATGCAAGTGTCTCAAAATGCTTGGCAGAGCCCCTCACTACGGGTAAGTGGTGCGGATTCCCTGGCCTGCCTTGCCTTGTAGTTTTCTTTGACAGTCTGCTTTCCTCTCTGGTGCCAGTGTGTCTCAGCTTTTCTCTGCTCCAGCCCACATATGCACCTGTAAGGCTGTTGTGTTCTCCAAGATGCTCTGCACAGGGTTGTTTTGTTTTGTTTTGTTTTTTTTTCCCCCTTTGAAGCCCCAGCAACCTTAGCATGGTTTAGCTTCGCAGTCTCTAATAACTCTGCTCTTCTAAATACTGTCCCTCCCCTGAGACTCTCTGTCCTCTTTATGTCCCTGTGTGTTTTGTTTCCCTTGCTGCCTTGTTCTTCTTGCTGCTCTTTTTTCTCTTTTTTTTTTTTTTTTTCTTTTTTAACATCTGTATGGATGTGTGTAAGCCCCATTAAGCACTTCTCTACGAGCTGGGGTTTGGATTTGAAGTGACGTGGTGGCAGAACAAGAGGCTGCATTGGGTCACTGACACTCACAACATGATAGTGTGGAGACAGTGCTCCAGAGTGGCCAGGGTGGTAGCACTGGATGTAGGAGGACAGGGATGATTGCTTAACGCCTCCTTATGTGGTTGGAGCTCAATATGGTGCCCTGTGGAGAGCTGCTGGTTGCTTTTATGGAGTTATCCAGTGGTCATTGGGTAAAGAAAATGAGCTTGGCAGCCACGTTTTGAATTTGTGCAGTGCGGTGCAGCATAATGGATGTGCGAGGAGGCACAGCTGTGTTCCTATCAAACAGCTGCCGGGGGCTGGCCACTGCATTTTTTTCCATTATATAATTTGTGTGAAGGGAAAACGAGACCTCTGGGCTCTTAACACCGGCAGGGATGCTCTGGCTGCTTTCACTATGATGCTGGGTTTTGGAAGGAAGGGAGAGAGGGGATGTTTTGCCCTGAGCATGAATTATGTCTAAAAGGGATTTTTTTTTTTCTTCTTTTGGAGAAAACAGAAGAATTTTCAGCCTCAATAAAGAGGCATTTAAGTGCTGAATAGGATCTCGGTCTTCAGATTGGAAAGACTAATGGCCCTGAACACAGTAAAATTAAGTTAATTTTGTAGCTGTATATCTGTGTGTGTGAGGAGGACCGTGCCACAGTATGTGTGGTATGAGGGACGTGCTACAGGGCAGGTAAGTGCTGTGCAAACCGCCTTCCTTTGCCTTGCCGGGAAGCATCTCCTCCTTCCCCTCCTAGGGCAGTACCAAGCTGGGTTCCTCCCTCAGCTCTCTACCAAACCACACTCTTCTCCTTCCAGCAGGGTCTTGGCTCCTCCGTTTATCTACGCTGCCAGGCTGGCATTTGGCTGACTTCTCCTTATCTGCTTAGCCTCACCATCCCCTTTGTGCTCGCTTCCTTGTAGCGATGGCTGGAGAATAAGGCTCGGTCTCCCCTTCCCCCGTCTCCTGGCTGCCAAGGCTTTCCCAGCCATCTCCCCTGTCTCCTGCTGTTTCTCGGCTCTTTGTGTGAGCTCTGTTCCTGATGCTCGCCACGTGGTGGTTGCGTTTTAGAGAGCTTGTAAGGCCTTGTGCTTGCAAACTTCTGTCCTCTTTGTTAAACAGGATGGGGAAGGGGATCACGTTTTAGACGTGGATAGGTTGTAACTGGTTTGCTTTTCACTGAAGCATCTGAGCAGAGCAGAAAGCCGTTTGCTTTTCTGTGGGGTGCCCCAAGCACTACAGGCCTCTTCTTCATGTTCCCCTTCGTGCTTGTGTCCTGATTGATTTCTCTGTAAATATGCTGTGGTATGCAAATGTTGGCACTGCAGAAGAAGTGTTCGTAATCCCAAAGTGGAGGCAGCTCAGGAAAATCCAACATCTTTGCAGGGCTGTGCCCCTGTTTTGTTCCTCTGGGCTGCAAGTGTACTTGCTGCTGCTTATTGCCAAGAGCCTCTCTCTCCAGGGTTTGGTTTGCTGTTACTTGGCACCTTTTAGGGTCAGTTACATTCGGCATAAAGTGGGAGTATGGGCAGAACAGCAGTGCAGAATGAGTGCAAGGCAGTGCTTGGTGTGGAGCAATGATGAATTGTTTAGCCTCATAGTTTATCATACTGCTTTCTTGCTCTGAAATTATTAATGTAGATGCAAGACAAACTAGTTCTGAGACTCTTTTGAAGGCAGGAGAAGGAGAGGAACCAGATAACTTGTTTTGGATAGTCTTTTACTAAAAGTTGAATGTTAAAAACAAAATTTTAAGATTTGCCATGATTGTTAGTTACACTTTAAATATAGTCCTTACTGTGCCTCTGAGTTTGGCAAAAATGGGAAGAAACAAATTGACTTGTGAAATCTGTCAGAAAAATGTGATCCAGGAGTTGCCTGCGTTTCAAGGGCGTGTTAAATCTGACTTTGTGTTTTTGGGTATGAATATTATCCTTAGAGCACCCTGTTGAGCCAGGCCCCGTGCAGACAGAAGGAGAGGGACTGTCTGTGCCGCGGGGAGCTTGTGAGCTAATGAATACACCAGTCATCTCCAAGGAGAACTGGAAGCAGACTGAGTTTTCAAGATCTGATTTGAAATATTACAAATGTGTTATTTATGGGCTCCTGTTTGATTTCAGCATTTCTGAGAGTGGGACGATGAGGAAGGATGACCCACAGTTGGGGCTCTAACATGGGGCACAGGAAACCTGGTTCAACTCCTGCGAGCCTGTCACTCGGCACTTTGTGTGTGTGTGTGTGTTGGTAAAAGCTCTCATCTGCTGGTAGGGGTGCTGTGAGGATAAGGACCTGGAAGACTGTCATGGATGGGGGTGAGAGGAGGATAGGCAACTGTTGCAGACGTTTAAAAGTCGGATTTGTGTGGGTTAAACTGGGCATGCTCGCAGCCTGTTGATTGCAGTTGCACACCACATCGGTGCATGACTCAGTGCTGGGTGGGATTTGATATATAAGCTTCTCGTATGCTCACGTTGGCCTGAGGACAGGTGTCTGCTTCTGGAGATGGCTGCGTCAGGAGAGGAAGCTGTGCCTCCTTTTCAGAGGTTGCTATCTCTGCTGCTCTGCCAGCTGGGCCACTCGTGTAACCTCTATAAAAGCAGCTTTGGGTAGAAGTGGCTGGGTTGGTGTAGGTGACTTCAGCACAGAGGTGAGGCGTCTCCTGGGTGTGCTGGCAGGGCCTGATTCTGCTGCTCTTGGAGGGTACTGCCTCTAGCAGGGAGGTGCCGTGGATATCCAGCCTCTCCACAGCACCCAGCTGGGTTTGGAAGGTGTGTGTCTGCTACTGTATGTAATGGGCTTGTCTACTTATGGCCTTGAAAAGTGTTGGTGTTTGACCCAGGTTTTAAGGAATAATAATAATGTGAGAAATCTTTACTGTCTTTGAGAGCTGACTGTGCTTGGCTGTTGCTGATTGATTCATTCGACTGTGTAAAATGATTTCGTACCGCAAGAGTACAGTAACATGGAATTTCTCTCTCATTTGACCTTTTGAGTTGGACTCTTGTCTGGATGGAGACACCAGTGTGTCCTATCTGCATGCCCTTCACAGTACTGTCTTGCCAAGGAGTAACACATTTGTCCAGCAGCCTTAGTTCATAAGCCATCGAGCATAGCTGGTTGTGATCCCCTCCACCCCCCCCCCCCCCCCCCCCCCCCCCGAACTCCTGCGATGTATGGTGAGGAGGAGGAGGAAAAGTGCCCACATCCCATACTCTTTGGAGACTGGGTTCTAGTTAGTCACATCCATTCCTGACTATCTCTTGGCAAGGGTTTTTGAAGCGTGGTAGAAAAAATAAACCAGTTACTTTATGTTAACCAAGAATCTACATTTTATATCACTGGTGCTTTCTAGGCACTCGTTACTTCCACTAATCAGTGTAAGATATCTCAAAAGGATGCTGTCATGTGAACTTTGGATGGGTGGGGAGGGAAGAGGTGTTGCTAAAAATATCAAAAAGTAATCTCTGCTTTGCGAACACTTGAGACTGACTTTTTTCTTTTTGGTTTTTTTTGTTGTTTTTTTTTTTCTTCTTGTGTTGGGCAATAGAAACAGGCCAGCTGGTCCTTAGTGTGTGGGAAAGATGAGTAAAAAGCTTCTTGTTTAGGTTGCCAGTGCTTGTGCAGGCCTATGAAGGCCAAGTTTGAAGCTTTGCAGGGCAAACCAGGTCTGCTCTATGAGTAAGGAGGTTCAGTGCTTTCTAAAGCTGGGGTGGTGGAAGTGCCTCTTCTGAGCAGAGGCAAAAGCACTGGTCCCTCTTCCCCGTCTTCTGTTCTTTTCCTCGTTCCCCAAAGGGTGCTGGGGAATGGGAAAGCGTGGGTGGAGCCGGGGATTGGGGACTACTTGGGTTGGTGGTCTAAACAGCATTGCTGTTTAACGGGAGAGGGAATGGGGTGACCTGCAAGGTCTGAGAAACCCTCTGTTGGCTTCTTGCTCCTTGTGTCACGTCTCCTGGGGGAAGAAGCCTTGGGAAGCCAGAGGTGTCCTGGAGCCGGGGGTTGGAGAGGAGCCACTGTGCACTTCTCACTCTCTGAATAAAGCAACGCTTGTGTAGTCTCCATTTCAAATTACGTATCTTGTTATTTTTATTTCTTGCTTTTTATTTTTACCACTAACAGCTGGATTGTTCTTTTGTCAGTGTGTAAAAGACAGTATGTTGAATGGGAGGAGGGGGCAGCAGCAGGAGTGTGGGTATCTGCTGAATGGGGGGAATGGGCAACCTGTTCAGTCTTGTGACAGCATGGCTATAAAAATGACAGGTGACACTTGTTATGTGCTAAGTAATATTCGGGGAGGGGGGGTAGGGTAGAGTGGAACAGCCCTTAACTGTATGTGTATGGCAGTGGTCTCTAAATTAGCTGTTGCCTTTCCAGATAAAGATCTTGGGAGTCATAGTGGTTTTTTCATCAACTCAATAGTAATAGTGAGAAGGCAAGTATATTGTTAAAAGCTGTTATGAAAGCATCTGAGAACAAAACAGTACCTCATTATGGCATGTTTTATAAATCCTGTGGTGTACTCTCTTCTCGAACACTGCGTACAGTTCTGGTTGTGCCCCGTTTCCATCCCTCCCCCATGCATACATGCTTCTCAGAGCTGTAAGATAACTAGATAAAGTACAAGAATTGTTCTTGTTTCCCATCTCTGTACAAGGGAGAAGCAGAAAAGCTTAGACTGTCTAGCTTGGAAAACAGATGACCGAGAGGAGTGTGGTAGAGGGTCTGTAAAACAGCAAGAGACACAGAGGTGGTGAACAGGGCACAGTTATTCTCTGCTTCTCATAAGGCAGGAAATGGGGCCACCAAATGAAATGACTGGGTAGCAGCTTCAGAGCCGAGAAGGGAATGTGTGCATGGGCTTTCTTTGTTCTCCTTCAGACAACAAACATATAATTAAATTGAAGCACTCTGCCACAGGATGTTGTAGATGCCAAAATTACAAATGGGTTCAAAAAGGATTAGATGATTTGATGGACTTCCCTCCGTGCTGCCCCCCCCCCCCCCCCCCCGCCCATGGAGGGTCAGTAAATCCAATGATGCAGATACAGTCCTAGGCTCAAGAAGTCTCTGCTGATCCTGGTCTCATTATTCCTAAGTGCTGCCTGTGAATAATGGGCAGGACTGGGCCCAAACAGCTCTTCTTGCTGGGGTGAGGGAACACAACAGAGGTCCACATTCAGTCGGTGGGAAGAGCTGAGGGCTGGCTTAGTAAAGAAATGGGAGACCATATGAATGTGGAACTGTGCGTGTAGGAGTTGCTGATTGTCAAGGATCAGGGGAGGCAGCAGAATCAAGATCTATGATGGCAAGAGAGGAAGATGTGTTTGCCTTATCTTTGCTTCCGCATCAGTAGACTGTTTGGCTTCAAATAGATTTGGCAGTGCCTAGATACTTGTCGGCAGCATGAGACCTGGCACTTGAGGGAACTGTGCTATGTTATTGTTGTTCCTTTTCTGTGTATTATATTCCATACGTGGATCTTACTTGCATACATGTAGGCGTGCCTGTGTGACTTCTTGGTCACCTAAATGAAAGTGGAAGGGAGATAGTGTGGAGGGAAGGAAGGAAATCTTTTCTTGTTGGGGCAGTGTTCAGGGAGATTGAACAGGAACCAACAGTAGCTGGCTCATTGTAGCTTGGCTCAGCTTGTAGCTTGGCTCTCAGAACTAATTGTGTGCATGCATTTACCTATTTTTAACAAACTTTAAAATGGTTCACTGCGTGGCTCTGTGGGGGTCCTGCATTGATGTTTTTTTTATAGGGTTGTGAGTGTGCAGGGGTTCCCAAGGTTGGTGGCAGGATGTGGGGCCCAGCATGGCAGCCATGGGTTGTGGGGTGGTAGTCATAGGGTGTGTGGGACCCACGAGGCCCCACATGTGGTGCTTGCTTTTGTTGCTGCTGACTGGCAGGGTGGCACGGGTCCAGTCCCATCCCAGTCCTGCTGATGGAGCTTTGGAGCTGCTGTGGCTCTGAACTGCAGCCAGGGTAGGCCAGGGATGCCCTCTGTGATGTTGAGGGGGGACAAGTGTGCTTGGGAGGGCAGGTGAGCCTCGTAGGTCCAACCTGATATGTGCGTTGCAGGCTTTTGCTTTGTTCTGGTTGCCTGCTTTTTGGTTGTGCATTCAGGATCACTGTAGTATAGTTACTAGCCCTCCTCCTTTAAAAAACAAAGTGGATGGTGCAAACTTTTACATTCTTCAAAAGGCTTGCAAGACATGTATGGTGAAATCTTAATCAAATGTGCATTTTCTCCTCTTAATTTTATACTTAACTCTCTCTTTAAACAAACTCCAACCCTTTTACATTTCAGTACAAAAACCCAGCCATGTCTAGACAAAAGCCTGTTGTGATTAGCAGAGGTGTGCTTCTTAATACTGAGTGTGTGTGTATATATTCATGCTTCTGATATGTTAATGTGTTTCCTGCTCCTGTATGGGTTGCAGGGCTTGTGTGTGCAGAACTCGCTGCAGAGCTTGGATTGGAATTGCATGCATGTAGAAAAAAATAATTTTACACACTTAGAGTGTATATTGAAAGGCTGTTTGCTTGTATAGTTATTCAGACCTCATCTGTGGCTGCACATTGGTGCCACCTGCTTGCAGGAAAGAATGAGTGGACTCCTATTATTCGGGGGCGGGGGGGGAAATCAAGGCGAGGCCTCAACATCTGTTCTGGCTTTGTTCGGTCTGGCCTGGGCTGTGGGCAAAATGTAGGCCACAGCTTTTGCTTTACTGCTAGCTCTTAAACGGGAAAGGCATCTTGGATCAGATAGGTTCTTAAAAAGTTTAAAATAAAATAAAAAAAATACAAAGATGTGAAGTTCAAACTTAGTATAAGTTGAACGTGATTACTTTAAAGAAAAGGAAACTGTATTGCTATCTATGCTTTTTCTCATTTTCTCTTCCAGTTCTTCTAATGGTAATAGTTTTTATCACTGCAAAGTGACCTTTGTAATCATTGCTGGATGATTAATCTTTAACTGGGTAATTTTTAAAGCAGTATTTTTCACACTGTTGTAATGTGTGATACCGTGGGTTTTTGTAGCACAGCACCTACAGTTATTCTCAGGCAGTAAGGCCCTTCAGCCTGTGTTTCCAGTGCTGCTGCTCTGTATAGAAACCCAAACAGTTGCTTTTGTTTCCCTAGGCAGATACAAAAATGCCCTCAGAACTTTATTTGCATATAGATTATAGTGCCAGCCAGGTGTAGTCATGTATAGGAAGAGCTAACTGCTGCTTAATTTATAACTTTTTAATTAAAAAACATTCTTCAACTTGCAGGATTCCAGTCTAAAATGTTCTGCTGCATTTAATGCTGCTATAGTGTGTACAAAGATGGTATTTCCATGAGGTACCAGCTACTATATCTAGGCAGTCCTCAGAAAACACAACTGAAAGGAGATCACAAGCATTATCTGCTGACTCAGGGAGAAGTCACATGCAGAAGGAAGTGGAAATGGGCAGCAAAGTTCTTCAAACATCTTTGAGTTCCTGCTTGGGACACCAGTGCCAGCAGTGGGGAAGGAAGGTGGAAAAAGCTTTTCTTCTGACTCTCAGTTTTGTTTGAATTCTCTTGTGCCACATAGGTGTATTGTTATTGTATTGTAGCTGTGCAGCTACAATTACACTGTGAGCCTGAGTAATATCAATGAACCAGTGAGAGCGAGTTTTTTAAACTATGGGAGCCAGTGACTCCCTTGTCTTATTTTGTTTAACAGTCATCATGGGTGCTGTAAACTGGATATTTTACCCTATGCAATAAATATAAAGAAAATGCAGGGTTGGAAATGGAAGCACTTGCTTAATCTCACTTCATTAGAAGTAAATACATTTAGACTTGGTCCAAAACTGCTTTAAGCAGCATTCAACAGCTTAGTTCTTATATGTCAGCTCCAGCTCTTCCCCAAACAATAAAAACATCTATTCACCTTTGGGTATTATTCAATGCATGTTTTATATATAATGCTGAGGGTTACATATTAAAAGGAAGAGGTGTTTCTTAGTCTTTCTTTTTAAACCGGCAATATGTGATTTAAAAATGAGTTAGTACCAGTTATGGGGGGGATAAGTAAGTGCTGTTAGTAATGCGATAGCCTTTGTAGGTGGGAATCCTGCCATCCTGTACCTTGGGGATTTCAGTTGTTGTTGTATAAACTTTAGTGACTTCATGAAATGTGTTGTTTAGATCTGGAAATCTTTTCTTACCTGTTGCCTTGCAGAAGATCAGTACCTGAAGAATTCCCTGTACTTCTGTGGCAAGTGCTTTTTAAACTTTGATTTGCCCATGTTTGCCTTCCAGAGAAGGTACAGAAGTGTGTATCTGTATCAAGCACCTGATAGTGGATGTGCTTTTCCGAGTTACCTTTTGCCATTTCTAAATAACAGAGGAACTGACTAGCAGCAGGTTCCCACTCTTCATGGTGTGTGTTGCAGTGCTCTCACATAGTCATGTGTTAGTGTGTTTTGCTTTGAAATTCAGAGGGCTTCAGTAGCTCTGAAATGCCTTGTGCAAACAGCAACAGCAAAAACTCACATCAGAGACTATTGAAAAGGTTATGGAGAAGGAAGAATGCTGGAGGCCCCCTGGCAGAGCTTCACCCCAACTTGGGCAGGATGGAGTTGGGAGCAAAGTCTGTCTTGGTATCTGCAGGAGGCAAGGATCATCTCTCTGAGGGCTCAGTATAGGTGCCAAAAGCAAAGCGTAAAGCACTCTTGAATGGCTCACAGTTGCGGCTGGAACATGCAGCATCCTTGGGAAGAGCTGAGAGACGGAGCAGCTCCCTCAAGTGCAGGAACTCAAGTGGGAGCTGACACCGCTGCCTTGCACAGAAGCAAAATAATAGGCGACAGAGTGATTGGTAGCTCTTTGAGAGGCCTCGGCTCCCACTGAGTTTATTCTGGCACGCTTCTTCTCTAACTTGGAGAAGAAAAATAAAATGGCATGCGTCAAGCTGGAGCTGTGCAGCGCTGGGCTCCTGCTCACTGGCGGGCTCTGTTGCCTTCCTGCGTGCTCTTCATGTATGTTGTCATTCTGCCAGCGGTCCTTAAGCGAGCCTAAACTGGTGCTGTGATTGAAGGAGGTGTCCTGCCTGTCCCTGCTTCCTCATTCCCCTTCCTTGTCTCTTAGGATATGCAGTAGAAAACTAGGAATTGGTATGAGTTAAAGCTTAGCAGGTTTTTGTTGGATTACTTTTTTTTTTTCTTAAGCTCAGGTAGATCCCCTGCTTTGATTTGTCAAGTAGGTGTTGGTGCTGGTGGAAGGGGAAACAGCCTCCCTTCCTCTCTTTTTGCAGTGGTGCTGCTGAACCATTGTGTTGGAGTGAAGCTCTGCAGGGTGAAGGCAGAGAGGACCCTACCCACATGAGCCTGCTGCTCCCTGTGCACCCGCTCGGCTGTTTGTCTCATCTTGCAGCCAGCTGATTTGATTTAATAACTGGGGAAAACGCTGTTTGCTTTCTATTTTGCCAGGTTACTTTTAGCGAATGTGCTTGGCTTGGAGGGATAAATGCCAGAGTCAACATAGGATGGGGGGGGAGGGGTGGGCAGGGAGCATGTGTCAGGAGAGCAGAGAAATGCTGGCTGAGCAGGACCTCCTCTCCCTTCAGAAGTGGTGAGGTGTTGGATGGATTCAAGCTGTGAAGTGCAAGCTTCACCCTTTGACCTTTTGACATAGCTCTTTAGAGGCTCTTAGTTCATCTCACCAAAAGGAGATTCAGGTGGAATGAAGGGAGTGGTATTACTGCCAGGCACAGCTTTCCTTCTGTACTGATGCCAGCTGCTCCATGGCTAACTTGCAATTGGGGAGGGGTCAGAAGGATGGGAAAGGTACTGTCTGACCTGTAGGCGGGACTTCATGTGTGTGGTAGAGTGGCCTTTGGAAGTTTCTGTTTAGAGATGTGCCCATTTTCCTTTCCCTGTCAGGTGTTCTGACTTCACAGCGCCCTGGTAGAGGTGGGGAGAGAAGCACACTTCTTGCTTTCAGCCCTGCTTTGTTGTCCGTTTGCAGCAACTCTGCTGAGCGTGGTGGCTGAGGAGCCTGCAGGGCATGTGCGCATGTCTTGGCTCTCTCGCAACGTTCTGGAGAGAGCCTGAACAAAGATCTGTGGTTTCATGTCAACACAAATGTATTCATGATGACAAACTCTGCAGCACGTTCAACACTGAGCTTATTCATACAGTCCTGATTCCAGCACCGATACAACTTTGGTTTGCCCAAGAGAAAATATGAAGTTACAATATCTGCAGATGAACCCCTCAGATCCGAGGAGATACACGCGTATTTCTTGGTGTAGGGCCGGGGTCCAGACCCAGGGTTTAAGGTAATAGACACATCAGAGGACTCGCAAGGGTATTTAAGGCTTGGTGTCCTTTAACAAGTTCCTTGCAAGGAACTTGCAAGTTCCACCTTTCTCCGTTTCTGCAGAGGGTCCTGGCAGGGTTGACCACCTGCTCTCTGACTTGGAGTAAATGCAGCAGAGGAGTGTGGCTCTGGGAGGAAGGGAGTGGGTTTTAAGAGTTTTGGTTTGGTGGGGGGTGGGGTGTGTTTTGTGGTGTGTTTGTTTTTTTTTTTTTTTTTTTTTTTGTATTGACAAAAAAAATCTCTGAGCTCTCACTTCACTCGTTGTTCTCCTCCTCCTGTGTGAGCTGGGATCACTCAGCTATGGGGTCTAAGGCGGATTTACCCCTGAGGCTTTAAACTTTGTGGGTGGTAGTGGGAGAGCAGGACTGACATCTTTCTGTATGCAAGTGAAAATTGGACAGACAGATGCTTGGGAGTGAGGCTGTCCTGTGTAGTAACCTTCACAGCAGGGAAAAGATATGCTTTAAAGACTCAGTCAGGATCTTTTTTTTTTTTTTTTTTTTTTTTTTTTTTTTTTAAATCAGCCTAATGCCTCTTGGAGTCTGAACTGACTGCTGCTGGTTGAAATCTGTCTTGTTTTTCTGTGGGGCAGTCTTGCAACAGCTTTCCAAAAGCTGGGGAAGAGCTATAGCTGCTGCAAGTCAGGGTTTCATGTCTTGCAGCGTGCTGCTCTTGCATGCGCCAGGCCCATGCCTTAGCACGGGCAGCCCAGGGAGCCTGCAGGGACGGAGAGCCTCAGCCTACGGGCAGAAGTGATAGGAACTCCAACGGCGGTGTTGTCTCTCTGCTGTGCAAATCAATATATTCCTACACACTGTGTGGTCAACTGCATGCTGGTGTTGAGATGTGTACTCACAGCTTCATGAAAAAAAAAAAAGGCCCCTACAACTTCTTTTTAGAATAATGTTGATATATGGGTATTCTGCCCTGCCTCATCTCCTCCCTTGCACAGTTGAACTGTTTGGGCTTGTGCAGTAAACCACATCTGTAAATGGGACCAACTTTAAAAATAACATTTTCTTCACAAAGAGAGTTTTAACCTGGATTGGTTCCCTCCTGTGTTTCAGCGTATAGTCCATGGGGTAGGGGTATGTTCTGGGGACGAGGGAAGAGAGAGGGATGGGAACTGCTGTGGAAAAAGCAACACAGTACTGTGCCTGGTTGGGGCTGTACATCTTTGCATGGGTAAAGGCAATGGGAGCTTGCATCCCCTGTGAATTCTGACAGTGGAACAAAATTTAGGGGGTGCTGCTTGTAGTAGGTGGTCTTCCTCTTGGGGATGGAGGAAGTATCCATGATTCCTCCCAGACTTAGGACAAATGGGAAAGCCAGCAGTGGAAAAGTGATTACAGAGTGTTTGCTCCCACAACAGCTGTGATAGGGAGCTAATGGCTATGGCAGAGACTTTACAAATACCCTGGTGGGTAGCCTAGATGAAAGTGCAGGATTAACTGAAATGTCAGATGATCTTGTCTGCCAATGTACAGCTTCTCTAAACACAGGTTGCACTGGTTTAACTGCAGTTGCTTAAACAAGCAAACCCCATTGATCCTAAATTGATCTGTTCCCCTAAAAAAAGAGCAACCCTTGCCCTCCTTACATGGCTATTTTTATATGAAATATAAATGGATTAAATTGAATTAGCTTTTTAGCTCTGTCACTGAAGTGTAGAGTGTTTGAATTCACCCTGGTATCCTTTGTCCAGAAGCAGGGGACAGGGGAAGGAATTCCCCTGTGTTGGTGAGCCTTGCAGCTGTGCTTGGAAAGATGCAGGAAAGGGATGTAATAACCACTCTCCTCTAAGCCCCCTCTTCTCCTCTCATGGCTGTTGCTCTGAAATAACCATTTCAATGTGCTTCCAAATTCTGAGCAAGCTCTTAAGCTCTTCCTTGCTATGTCATGTAGCAAGAGTACTTGTGCTGCGTGTATTTATGATGGGGTCAACACTGGACTCAGAAGATGCCTCTTGTGTCTGCCTTGCATGTGGGGGACAGTAAATGTGGGGGCTGTGGACTCGACAAGGGGTGATGGGGAGGATGTGGTGCTGGAAGGTGAAGGAGCTGGGTGGCAGGCTAAGTCACCCCTGATATTAGGGAGGGAGTCTGAGCCTGTGTGGATGTTTGAGGAACACCCCCACCCGCCACCCTTCTATGTATGTTGGCCTTTAGGTGCTTCTGTGCTTTGCAGAGAAGCATGAGTTTTAACTTAACCCTACTGTGTGCCTCGCACTGGCCTCTGCCTCTGAGGAATGAGGGCTGAGGGTGGACAGGTGTGGCCTTGGGTAGAGGGGCAGAGTGGGAGAGATGTTGTGGGAATACTGGAGGTGCTGTTTCACACATGTTTACAAGTACAGTGTAACTTGGCTGGTTGTTGCTACCGAGAGGCTGGAGGGAGGCAGAGGGGAGGAGGCTGGGCTGTGGGAACTGGGCAGAAGGGGGTCCTGAGGATTGCATGAAGCCCGGCATCTGCAGGGTGTTCTTGTTCTGGGTGTGAGGCCCAGGGAGTGGTTTACCCTGCCTCATAGGGAGGGGACGTGGGGCTGGAAGGAGGTAGCTCCTAACCCAGGCACTCCCTTTGCAAAGGGAGGTCCTGGGAGCCTGGATGGGGACCTGTGATGGAGGATGAGGAACACGTTTCACCAACCCTGCTTGGGTGCCATGAAGTCCTGCAGTACCTCCCTGCACTGGTTGTTACCTCACAGGGCTTGCTGCAGTTCACAGCCAGGAAGGCTGTGGCGCTCCCTCTGCAATGCCCCAAAGCCTAACTTGGGGTTTTAACTGTGGGAGGTGAAACTTCACGCACCTTACTGTGGGTGAGCTGAGTTAGTGGCGCTTTGCTCCTGAAAGGGACAGCCGAGCTGGGATGTGCGCCTGACGTGTCAGGGAGGAGGAGGTTCAGCCTGCTAAACTAGGAGAAAACTTTTCCCTTTTCCTGAGTTAGGAGGGTTTTGCCAGTTCAGCGAGTGAGACTGTGGTTAAGCCAGGCTGACAATTTGCCTAGTGTTAAGCCTCACTGGCAGAATTTTGGCATCACGCTCCTGAACTGTGGTGGGTTACTGGGGGTGCGTTGGGATTTGGGTGAAAAGTGTTTAGCTTCCTGGAGACCTGACTGATGATTTCTGTCTTTGAGTATTTTTATGGGATGAGAATGTGCTTTTCAGTGTAATGCAAAGTGAGGAGAGAGACTTTTTTTTCTTTCTGCATTTTTAACCCTGTGCTAGACTTCAGTAGGACAGACCATCCTGGATAGGGAGAGTGAGCAGCAAAATTTGATAAAGGGGAGGCTTAAGGTTGCCTCTTTCTTTGCATTCCGGACCTAGACTTGAAATGAGGGAGAAAGTAAAATTTAATCCCCAGTGTTACAAGACTTTTTTTTTTGTGAAGTTGTAGTTTTAAGTTCAGACACCCTTTGTGTTCTGTGTATAGACCTGGTCTCCACCCCCCATCTCTTGCCACCAGAGGCTGTTGTTGTCTCTTCTCACTCCTGTTTTTCTGCCTAGTGTAGAAAGTAATGAATGTGCACAGTGCGCAAAATATCTTGTATGTGCAGTTGCTAACCTTATTTAAAAAAAAACAAAAACTGTGTGAAATATAATCATTAGTGTTTGTCATGAAAAAAATTTAGTTCAATGTAAATATGTTGCTGACAACTAGTTATTTTTAATACATGCTATTTGTGCTTTAAATTTAATTTTAAAATATTTTTGTCGTCTAAACCCTGACTGTTCTTAGCTGAGCAGATTTCAGGTTAAAAACAGTAGTCAAACCATGAGTGTTCATAGCATTGTAATGTAATGGTGTTACTAGATCTTTTCTGACCTGTTTGTTTAATGCATCATGAAGTGGTGGCTATATGTCTAATTGCACAGCGCAGAGAAAATAGCATTGTGTTGAAATCTTGCATAAAACTTCAGCGTTATGTGACGTTTTGTAGTGGAAGTAGTACTGTAGGCACTCGTTCATAACAAGACCTGCAAGTTTCTCTCGGCCAGGGCGGGTAGTTGAGCTGACTGTGTGCGTGCTGACTCAACGGAGCGAGTTTCTTTCTCTTCTTGTCCTACTCCTCTTTTGACTGCTTGTGACCGAACAACAGCAGATTCACAAGAACTTGCTGTTGAAATGTACCTTAGCTTGAGGCTGCTCTTTCAAACTACATGCAGCTGTGTTCTTCACTTGAGACTTTGAGCTCTCATGCCAGCCAGATGTTAAGTTGGTTAAAAACGGACTTGCTTTCTGAGCGTGGGTGCATGTACACAGCGTGGGTGTGAATGCACAAGAATTTCTCTGGAGCAGTTGAGCAGAGGACCTGATTCTGACCTGGGGCACCCAGTGCCACCTGGGCAGGCATTTCTGTCTGTATGGGAATGGAGGCATAGAAGGGCTGCTGGGGCAGGGGAGGAGGCGCTCAGAAGCGAAGTCTGGGAGGTTCATGCGTGTGTCTACCCTGAAGTGTTAATCTGGCTGCACAGTACAGTCTCATGATGTCAAGGGCTTGGAGCCTGCTGCCTGAGCCTAGCTCCTCCCTTTTTCATTTAATGATGGCTGGAAGAAAAATAATCAAGTATGCTGGAAGAGAAACATTAATTAACTTTTAATTTAGATCTAACATATGCTTCTTAGTGTACTGCATGAAAGAGTGAGTGTGCGGTATCTGTCATGTTATATAGGGGGTGATGCATTGAAGAAACAAGGAAAAGCCTCAGGTCTGAATGGGAAGATGGGGTTTTAACACTGCAGATGGGTTTTGTATCTTGATTAAAAGCTGCAGATGTGTGATAAGTCACTTTTGTATCCATTTTGCATCTGAAATGACTTTCTCTGTAACTTGGTGTGTATCTGTTTTCTCTTAAGCCAAACTCGCAAGGCGAAGTCAGGAGAGAGAGAATCTTGGCATGCTGGTCTGGTCACCTAACCAGAATCTGTCTGAAGCAAAATGTAAGTCTCTTCAAATACTTTTATTCCCCCCTTCCCTTACATGTATCACTTCAAGAATGCAAAGTTGCTACTTTAGTAGAGAGGTTATGTCTGTGACCTTTCCATTATGATTTGAAATTAATTTGAAAAAAAAAAAAAGCCTACAAAGCAATTCCCCAGAAGAGCTTTGTTCCCCACTGGGCAGCTGCTCAGAGCGTCAAATCCACAGAGGCAGGGAAAGCAGGAGAAATGTGACACATTTTCTTCCTTGGTATGAATTCTTTAAGATATTTGTCCACGGGCCTACACGATCTGCTTTTTTGCTACTGGTGCTGTAGAAGACGACAGAAATAACTGGGGAGAGCAAAATGAGAAGTATTTGGGGGGAGAATATATGGTAATTAGTAGTATGTTTTTCCCACAAAGACAGAAATAAAATCTGCATCTGGAGCCCATGGAGGTTTAAATGCCTGAACAATTGCACTGCCTTGGAATTCCACGTGAGGGCAATTACCAGCCCTCTGTGTGTGTCTGGGAACAAGTCTCAGTGCTGCTGCCAGATGGCAGAACTAGTGTTTGAAAGGTTTGTCTAGCTACAGTTGTCCTCATGAATAAGTAGGACTCCTTGATTAAAGGGCTGCTGTTTGAATGCAGTAACTAAACCTAAGTGCTTTTGGGGGAGGGAGCTGAAAGGAACTATTTTTGATTTTGTGCTCATACCTTTTTTCTTCCCTTTCTGATTCTGGGACCAAGAATAAGAATCTTGCATTCCTGTTCCTCTGCAGTTGTTTGTGATGGCACTATTAAGTTATACCTGGTTTTCCCCTAGACCAAAGGGCTAAGATGCATCACAAGACACTTGTGAGGATGTAGTGGCATTTGCAAATTAAGGCAGCAGAGATTGTGCACAAACTGGCTCTGTCATGAAAGGGCTGGGCTCTGCCCTGGGGCATTTGTTCCACTGAGCAAGTTGCCCCTTAAATTACAGAAGGATGATGGTACTGTGATCTACAGATAAAAAGGGCTTTGCAAGGATCATGTCTGCCTTCTCTCCTACCAGTGGTGTCTTGTCTGCTCCCTGCTGGCTATTGGATACTGAACTAAATAAGACTGATGAGGAGAGGGATACATTTGACAGTTATCTGCAGGTAGAAACCTCTAAAAAGGTCTAAGAGCAAGAAACTGTTGCCTCCACCAAAAGGAATGACTGTTCATGGGTCATCTGTGACACAGAGGATTCCTGTAGCTGCCTCTCAAGTCTGAGAGTCTTTTGAATCTCAGCTCAGCTTTGCAAAATTTAACTCCTGCCTGATAGCAAACAGGTTTCTTGGAGAGGGAAGACAGAATAGAGGAGGAAAAGGAGTGAAGATATGTGGAACTAAGTAAAATAATCTGTGACTGAATATTCTGTGGCAATTGGCACAAAAATATGCAAGGATATTATAGAGCATTAAAAGGATACAATATCTGCTAAGAAGGTGTCATGAACCTAAGAGGTAATTAAAAATGTAGTATGACATTGATGAATAAAAACTAAGTGGCAGTTGACTGTTGCTGGTACAATAAAAAAGTTGGGGAAAACAATATGAATATAAGAAGAGGGCAAGAAGAAATTTCTCAAAAGATTCAAAATTTTAGTAAGAGTGTAGGCTGATCAGTGACTTCACCTTCCAAAAAAGATACAAAAAAAAAAATAATAAATATTTCATATGGTCTTTGGGGGAGAGAAGTATGATGCTCTTGCACCATACATGACACACAAAATATCTCCCAGGCGCCTAATTGATATAGAGGGATGGAGTTATGAAATTCAGCATCTAGTAGTAGTATAAAAAAACAACAAAGGAGCATTGGGAGACGTAGTTGAGGGGACCTTGGGGTGGCAGGAAAACTCCAGCAGATGGGAAGAGGGCAGCTGTGCAGGGAATGAGAGAACAGGGTAGGAGTGGGCTGGTTGGTCATTGCTTTGTCTTGTGTCAATTTGAGCTGATGCTACCGAAAGGTATGAGTTATTCCTGTCTCTACCTGGCATTACTTAAAAATGAACTGTGAAAAACAAATCCTGCTGAAGGTAGCTGCCTTTTGTTCTTTTTGAGACTAGAAATGGATTGATTGGTAGAAACAACTTTACAGCTCTAATGTAGTCAGCCAGCTGTTAGGCATTGATTTGCTACTGCATGAGAGTCTGATTCAATCCCCCTTCCTTTCAAAAGATGGGAACCTCTCCGAAACACCAGCGCTCTGCACTGGCTGTAGAGCACTTAGTAAAAGTATTACAAGCAGAGTTCTCTAATCTGTTTTATGGTTTATGAACAAAGAACATCAGGGGACAGGAGGTCTCTTCAGCTACTCCTGAGTTCACTGACAAGTCTTGGCATTGTTGATAGTGAATCCTAATTAAATGGGGTCCGTGGGGATGTGTAAAAGGACTGATGATGATCAACATTTCCATCAGTGATATGGGAATTGATATGGAATTGCTGTGGAGAGAAATTGAGGGTGAGCCATAGACTGACAGGATGGTAAATAAAATGAATGCTACCGATAGTCTTGTAGAGTGCTTTGGGTCTTTTCCTAACTTGGACTGATGCCAACGCAGTGGGCTCTTAATGACCCAGCTGCAGCATTATGGATCTCAGTACTGAAAGCTCTGGCCTTATCTTCTGCATCAAGGCTGATGTTTGGAAAGAAGTGGCTTGGAGAGCAATTGGGGACATAGTGGGCAGGTAATTTGACAAAGCTTCCCAGTGTCCTGCTTGACCCAATGGATGACATGGGTGTAAAGAGTGTGAGGTAGTCACTGGAACAGTTTGCTGCCCCTGCACCCAGCAGCATTCAGGAAAATGAACCTCAGAATAGTGGCTTTAGTGTTGAAAAACTGAGAAAATGATGGCGATGGGAGCTACTGAAATGTTTTGGAAACTGTAGACGAAGCAGACTCCATCTGTTTAGCTTACTGAAAAGAGACTGAAAGGGGACTATTGTCAATTACTTTCTCAAAGGGAAATTTTGACATAGTAAGAGACATGCATAATACAAATAAATGGCTACAAAATAAGTCCACATGGACTGGAATGAAATGCTTGAATGTGTGGGGGTTTTTTTTGTGATTGACTATTGGAAGTTATCCAGGGAAAAGACGGATTCTCTGTTTCTCGATGCCTTTTTTTAAACCATGGATTTTTGTGACTTGTGTGTTATCCTTGGTGGGAGGAATCATTGGCAGTGTGAAATGGCAAGTGGAAGAAGCTGTGGTCTCCAGGAGGTTGGTGTAGCCCCTTGGGCTGTAAGTACTATGAATCCTAGCTAGCACATCCATTCTTAATGTTGCTGTTCAGGTTGAAGTGTGGGTGAACGAATCCTTCCAATCAGCAGCGTGTTGGTACCTGTGTCTAGTTACTTTCATTTGTACTCCAAAGCCTTTAATCCATCCTGTGCCTGTTCTTGTGGTGAACTCTTTAAAAGTCACAGGACTCTTCTCTGTTCCTGTGGCTGGGGTTCAACGTGAAGACAGAAGTTAGTGCAGCACACGTTAGCTGCCAGCTTGGAGTAAACTGGTAGCTCTTGTGAGCAGGACAGTTCTGTGCAATCAGTGAAACTCTTGGAAGGTTAAAGGTGAATCTGTGCTACAAAACACTGTGAACAGATCTATGACAATGCTCAGAGCAATGCACGCTGATGGGTTTGGCAGAGGGCTGGCCAAACTGGTGGAGGTTATGGGAGGGTCCTCTGTAAGCTGCTGAAACGAATCCTGGAAAGACCAGTGTGTCAGCCAAGACCTGATGGATATCTGCATACCTGATGCTCCAGGCTCATACAATTAGTTAAAGCTTGTTTGGGTCCCATGCAGCCTATATGCTGGAGCAATGTTTTAATCACGCTGGAGAAACCTTTTGCCTGGATGCCATGAAATGATGGATATGGTAGAGAAGATTAAAACAAACAAAAGTATGTGTTGGCGCATTGATCACTTTTTTTTTATCTTGTGCCTTGTGGACCATTAATCCTGGGTACAAACCACTTACTGCCTTGCCCATATTAATACCACAGTGGAATGCTGCCAGCGTGTTCTATATCTACTGCCAGGCTTCTGCCTTTGAGAGGTCACTTGCATAGTAGTTGCCACCATTAGTGAGTAGTTCACAAAGTTAGCCCAAATCTAGAAGTTTGTCCTGTCTCTTTTGAAGAAGAAAGAAAGAATTGTCATTGTGCAGTAACTGAACATTTGGACTTAAAATAACTGTGCTCCCCTTCCAGCTCTGCTCCAAATACCCCTCGTGCTGTGGCTGGTATCGCACCTCTTACAAAGAGCTTGCTCTCAAAATGAGACTCCTGAGAGGCGCTCTCAGAACTTGGTGCCACGGAGGGCAACTGTTCTGGCTGTGCTGGGACTTGGTCACAGAGGGTGGGGGAAGGAGACAGGGAGAGAGGTGGAAGAGTGAGGTCTTGAGCAAGGTGACATTGAGGAGCAGGAACAGCTAGGTGGAAGACAGGCACCTGCTCTGAGTGGCACGCAGGGAAGGAGGGGGGAAATGGTGAAAAATGCATTGTAACGATGCTGTGGAAACCCTGCACAGGATAGAGCTGGGCCAGCGTGAAGCTATTAATAAAACAGCAGTGTCTCTCTCTGTGCCAAGTACACCAATGGGTGGAACCATAAAAATGACATTGGGTTGGTTTAGAAATGAGCAAGTGCTGGCATGCTGCAGCTGCCCAGGAGTGAGGGATGGAAACCTGGCAAGAGGATAGGATGTGGTGATTGCTTTTATGCATCTGCAGTTCAAAGGTGAACTACAAGAGGAGAAAGATGTGTTGTTTTGCTAGTGATAACCTCTGTTTTGAAAGTCATTTTTCTGCTCTCTTCCTGAAAACATGTGTGCCGCTAGATGGGAATTTTGGTTTCTCACTGATGTCTTGGTGGGTGTCTCCAGTGGATTTGCAGTTTATTGGGCCTCACTGAAGAGGCAGGCGCTGTCCCTAATACCCATGGGATAGCGGGTCGTGGATGGCAGCTGGGTCCCTTAGTCTTGCGGTGCTTTCTGTTTGACCTGATGGTTGATTGGCATGCCAACTTTGGATGCTCACCAGTCCCTCCCTGTGTTACCCCGTGGCATCTCTTCCTGTGAGGCTGCAGCTGGCTTCCTGCTTTACATTATGCCTGCCTTGGTGCACTTGGAGAGAATTTAGACAGCCTCCTTCCCCCTACAGAGGGGACGCAAAAGTGCCCAGGGGATATGGGGACAGAGGAACGCCAGAATTAGGTGAAGCAGTGAGTGCTCCTCCAACATCCTTGTGATGTGCTTCGCTAAACCCGGTGGCTGGGGGAAAGAGAGGGGCCCCTAAATGTGCTGCAAAACCTGATGCTGGCAAGGCAGCAATGTACCAGCTGAGGCTCTGATGGAGGAAGAAGTGCTGGTTGCTATGGTTACTAAAGATATTAACCCTGTGGTGTCTGGATGGGCAAGGTTTAGTTAACTGTGCCACAGGCTGGGTAACGGTTTGGGAGAGTGGAGCAAGGGTGCTCCACCCTAAGAAGCTATGAGTTGGCATTCAGGATGTCAAAAGCCTATGTCCCAACCAAGTCTGTAAGTGTGTCCTGGTCATTAGTGTGTCAACAGCCTTCTTTGGGTGAGAGTGAGTTTTGGTAGCTGTCCTCTGTTGTAAAGGTGAGGTGAATCCCAAAATTTCTGAGGGCAGGTTGCAGGTTTAAGTGGCCAGAGTCTGTCTCCAGCTGTTGTTCAAGGGGTAATCTTTGTATAGAACAGGCTATGATTATTCTTCAGTTTCTCTTTTAAAGGGGATGTTAAAGAAGCTTGGAAATCACCTCTGTCTGAATTTTCTAACTTAAAATGACTGCCAGAGTAGAGGACAGGAAAATGTTTGTCTTCTCAGGTTGCTGAGTGTGTCTGATCATGCTTTTGTGTGGGAAGTCTCCGTTTTCGGTGTGTAGCTGAGCCATAGCTGTTTTAATAAGGGCTTCTGCTTGGACATATCCTTTCCCCCTCAGCTCACTTATTTTGGTCTGTGAATTCTGTGGACATACAACTCCATCAACTATCATCATCAGTTCTCATTTTCCTTGGGGTGTAGGGTGCCCTAGCAATAAATAAATGTGAGTGGAAAACCACAAATGGGAGAGAGTAGACTAGGGAAAGTGTTGATCTTAAAATCTTCTCTTTAGAAAATGAAGCCCCTATTTAACAGGATGCATTTAAAATGGAAGGGATTAATGCTACAGAGGTACTCGAGAGCCACCCCCTCCCCGGCACAAAGTCACCCCTCCCCAGGCAGCAGCACTGAGGGAGAGGATGTAGTCGAGTGTGTATTCAGCATCAGCAAAGCTGCTTTTAAGTTCCTCCTCTCCATCATGCTGTAAACAGGATCCTTGAAACGGTTGGAATTGTGGTTTTATTTTTGGTCCCCTCTCCCCTCCAACCCCTATCGTTCTGTGACCTGGTTTATAAGACAATCCCAGAAAAGGTTGCATTGGCAGTCAGTGAGAGGGCAGCCACCTTGGTCAGGGATGGGAGAGTGGGAGCTGCTTAGGCTTTGCCACCAGAGAGAAAAAACCATTGTTGAACTCTTAGCTGAGCTTATACTTTTTTTTTTTTTGTGTCTGGCTAAGTGCCGTGGGAGGTTTTGAAAGGAGTGTATGTATTGTGCTTTTCTTGTTTGGGGTTTTTCTGCTTGTTTGTGTCTGAGGTTTTTTTTTTTTTGTTGAGGTGGTTTTTTGGTAGTAGGAAAAGTGTTAGCATTAAAAAATAGCTGCCAGGTAGAGCCAAGACTTCCACGTCTCTGAGGGGTGGACTTCAGGGGTTATAACTGTCGCCTGAAGTTATAACTGTCGTGCTTACCTTTTGTCACTCAAGTGAAGATAGCAAAAAAACCAAACTTATGATCTTGCTGTCTGTACGTGCTCCCTCCCTAGAAATACCAGTTTGTTGGCTGTCCCAGTGACAGCAAAAAGGATTAATGGAAAAGCAGAATTGGGTTTATGTTTATCCCTAATCCAAATTTCATATTATGCAGTGAACCTGGCAGCTGTGAAGCTTGGATGCAAATACAGTGGCTGAAGAATACAACTCCATGAATTCAGAAATGAGAACTGGTGTTTAATTTAAGATTCTGCTTGAGTTTAGCTGTAGAAATAATAGTCATGGCCACTTCTCCCAGCAGCTGCAGTTGCTGCACTTCAGAAAATCTTCAAAAGGTGAAGGGATGCAGTGTTTCATTTTAGCTGAGGCAACTTTCGATGCTTATAGTAGCAATATTGCGAACAGCAGAAAGAAGATACTAGGCTTCAAAGGCTATGGGTGTATCCCAGAAATGGCTGAGTTGCCTCAAACTTAGCTGCAGTTTCCCCTTTGTTTGTCATCTGCTGTGCTAGTTGCTGTTGCAATGCTGTGTGGAAATCTCAGAGCAGCTCTTTCATCATTATTGCTGCAGGTTGATATTTCTGGATCCTGAATGCATATTTAAATTAAGATGAGATTTTAACCCTTTCACAGCAGTGGTTTGTATTGGAACCAGGAAAGCAATTTAGTTTGAAAGGACTAAGGTGTGTGTTTCGGATGGATTTCACCCAAGGTAGAGTGGATTGTGGTGTGTCTTGTTTTGTTTTAAAAACACAAAAAAACCTGAAGGAGAGGATGTGTTGGAGAGTATCCGGGAAAAGGATGTCTTATCTAAGGTAGCTGTGTTATCCTGGAGGAATTTTTGCTGCTGTGCTGGGGGGGGGTGGGCGGCGGGCGGCGGGCAGGCAGTCACCAGTTTCATGTGCCTTGTTCTCTCCTGCCACCTGTTTGTTCCTGCTTTTTACTGCAGTGTGAAACAGGCCTCCGAACGTGTCGAGATGACCCAGTTTGAAAATGCTGGCTGCCACTACTGTTGCTGCTGCGGGGATTGAACTAGTGCTGGTGCTAGGAAGAAGCTTTTTTCATAGGAGAAGTTTAGAGACAAGATGATGTGGATGTAATGGAGTGATGATAGCTGTGTTAAGAGTTACCCTGGCAGTGAGCCTTGATCTGAAATACGTTTGGGAGCAGTCTTAGCCAGCCTGATAGGCGCTGTGTGAGTTGTAGGACCAGTATGGCGAGAACTAGCAGGCTGCAGCTACTTTGTGCTGCTTGGACCCAGCCCTGGGACAGGCTGAGTGTGCTCCAGTCTTGCTGGTCTTGGTGGGAACAGCAAGCTCGGAGCATTTCAGAGGACTCACTCTTTTTTCCTGACCTCTTGTCTCTTACTGTAGCTGTGAGGGAAAAATAAGAAGGATCAGGGAACTGGAGGGTAACTATTTAAAAAAATTTTTTTTTTTTCCTTACAGCAAGGTTAGTCAGCAAATGCACCAATAAGTGCATGTTTATAGGGATGTGATGGGAGCTGTGCACAGGCAGGGAGGAGCTCTTGTGGGATATGTCCTCCACTGAGGAATGCTTGAGGAGGTCATGGCCACAACAGCTCGCTGTGATGAGTTCATGTGCTACTGAGTGTGACCTTTACAGAGGTGCTAGTGCAGGAGGCAGAGCAGCTAGGCTTTCTCAAGGACATGTGCCAGAGCTTCCCTCGCCATAATGTGTTTACTGTGGCATTATTTGCTCTAATTAGGAACCGCTCCCACTAGTTATTTTTCCTGTACTCTTATTTTTGCACTCCATGTTAAGTTACTTTCCCGATCATGTGCTTCTCATGCAGATTTGTATCATGGTAGGGTAGTAGTGAATTTTCTAGCACTGCAAGGATTAGGAGTGATACATAACTTCTCAGTAAGGACTAGCCTTCTAAATCCTGGCTAAAAGCCGTGACCACCTACCACTGATACTCCAGGATCTAGTTAGTGACACTGGTTTATCTTAAGCTTTTCCGCTCAGTCTCTTAGGATCAGCCTTGAAGGCTGAGGGCCTGTATGTAATCCATGTTTTAGCATGTGCTGTGTGAATCTGTACGTTGTTTTTTTTCTAAATTGACTTAATTTTATGTATTTTTGAATACCTTAATATCTGTCAACATAACACTAATACTTTGGTTTAGAGGCTACTGTAAAGATTATGTTGTCCAAGATCTGGCTGTGTAAGCTTGCTGTTTTTCTGCATGGACTACTTGGAGGCGTCAAAAACATTTCTTTGCGCCTCTTTGGTTTCAGACCTGTAGGAAGTAAACAAGTGCAAGAATGGATGTATTGAGTGTTAGTATTTCCCAAAGGCTGGCCTGCCTACAGTAGCGCAATCTGTATAAGTTTGTCCATAGGTAGCTTCGGATCTCCAGTGGAGAAAGGGCTCTTCACCTAAACCTCTATTTATTGCCCAGGTTCTCATGTTGTGTGGGGTAAGGTACCAGGAATTTCATGAACCACTGCACCTTAACGTGTAGTAGGCACTTGTTTATGTTGCCTTAGTTCATGGCCTGCCTTATTAAGAGATTAAGGAGCTGCTTATCAAGCAGCCAAACTGTTCTTGCAGGAAGCAGGACTAGGAACTTTCAGGAGAGGGATGGGGCAGACAGCTGGGGGGCAGAGTCATGACCGCTCTTGAGATAAGCTGTTCTCTTTAGGTTGTGCAGCACTGTGTGCATTGGAATTGTTTGTCTTGTTGCCATTGTTCTGCTTCCCGCTAACTTGCTCACATCCTGCTGATGTGAAAGTGAGGAAAATGGAGTCTTTCAAAGCAAGTTTGAGACTTAATTTTTTTATTCTTAGCACCCAGGTGCAGCAGTGCAAGGAATGGAGTTGTGGGAAGGCCCTTGCCTTCTCAGAAGGGGCCAGCCCCAAACATCTGAAAATAGGTTTTTAACTGTAGATGTGGAAGGAACAAAAGCATTTCAGTAATACTTCAGAAAATACAACTGAAGGATTAGCTCCCCTCCAACATCAAGCTGCTGTCACTTAGTCCCTATCATTCTTCATCTAATTTTGCTGGAAGCAAGTTTCATGCAACTTGTTCATGAGTGCAGAGGCCGCCTGGGTTGCTGAGACTATTCTGTTACTCATATAGCTGGGTTTGGAAGTGAGGGGGCTGGCTGCAAAAAATAACTGAATTAGTAAATAGTGCTTTTGTGACCTGACCACTCGCCATTCAGGATCATGGGGTCCTCCTGTTCTAGCTGCTGAGGGGCTGGTGTGGGCAATTACAGCTGGAGGCCCTCTCCCCTCCACGAGCAGCTCCTGGCTCGCGGCATGTCTGCCAAGGGCAACTCCTCTGTGTGACTCCGACTCGTCTCCTTCCTTTCACTGCCTGCTGGCTTGCCCGATGCTTCCTTTCTGTCCAAGTGACATCCTTCAAGGAGGTAGCTAGGGGACAAATTGATCATTTCTTTTGCTTTTGTATCCATTATAAAGGGGGTCAGCATGGCTTCTACTCTCTTGTCACAGGCTTTATTGTTGTTACCAATAATAATGAGCTGTAATTTAACCTGATGGCTATTCTGCTCCCACACACCCCTTGTGTGTGTGCTCTCATGCTACACAAAGACCATGTGTCATGGGGAGGTGGAGTTACCCATGCTGATTAGGAAGCCTGGCTCTGATACAGTGCTTTTATTAGTTTGCGTTCCTACTACAATGGGGAATATAACAGTTCTGGTTTTAGACAGGAGCTTTCAAAATCTTTTGGAGGGTAGAAAATGGATCTTGTGGAAGGTTTCACCCTCTTTAGAGGGCTTTGAGTCTGGATATTCCTTGGTGGCTTCTGAAGCTGGTTGACAGAAGGTTGCTCAACCAAGCTTTATGGTAGTCTGTGCTGACTATTTTGCAGATCAAGAATTTCAGCATATATAGCATGACGTGGATGAAGAACTGAGAATGTTCCTAGATAAGGTACCAAAGCCTTGTATCAGACTGCTAGTAGTCTGAATCTGTGGTCTCCCATACTGACTCTATCATCAGTGTGTGTCAAACTGTATTTTTTTTGGAATTAGTGAATCTGGCTTTTGGAAAGGATGCACTGGATCAGGCATTCTCAAGGAGTGCAAAAAATAGTAATTTCCATAAGAAAATCTGTGCGAGGGAGGTTTCTTCTAATCCAAGTTACCATCTCCTGCATTGAACCGTCTGATCAAATAATATTTTAAATATTCTACCCCTTGTCACAGCTGTATTGATAATGCTGCTACTTGCATTGCTTGGGCATGTTGCTGCCTGTAGCTGAAGTATATAATCCAAGGCTATAAACTCTCAGTAGAGTTAACTCAAGCCATGGTTCGACAGCAGAATAAATCTGGCTTTAGGGCTTCTCGGACTGAATTGAGAGCACGGTGCTGAATAATGCAAAGAGCTGTTCTGCTATAAACTCACTTTGTTGTTCGGGCGCGTGCTCTGTGCATTTATCCTGTCTGTAACTTCCTGTCTATGTCTTGGAAGGTCATATGTGGGAACGAGTATTCCCTCCCTGCCAAAAGCTAATGTGTGCTCATTTTATGTTCTTACATGGGCTCCAAACCCAGTATCAAGTGCTCTGGCTAGTTATATTTAATACAGTCCCAGTGCCTGTGTCCGATTTAGGATCAGGTTTGCACTGCTGAATGATAGCCGTGCTCAGATACCATATGGTCACAGATTAGGTCTCTGGGTGACCTGATGTGGCTCTGCCTATTCTGTGCTAGGTCCCAGAGGTAGTGTTTCCTCTTTGCTACTGCCCTGTCAGATCTCCCTTGTCCTTTTCTCCTCTGTGGTACATATGGAGACATGTGGGCTCGTGGTACCTAGGGTTCTGTAGATACTGAAACCTGTGCCATTCCTCCAGTAAAGTGGCGTTCAGTGCTACGGTGGAGCAAATTTCTGACTGAAGGTTAAATGTGATGGACGTGTAAGAAGCAGTCTTTCTTCCCAGAGGGTCCTCCATGGATGTCCTTACAATGGGCATCCACATGGCCTTTTGAGGGAGAACAGCAGCAGAGAGCAAGAGAGCATCAGCTGGCTGGCTTTCCTTATGGTAATCCTCATTAATACATCGCCCCACACATATACACAGTGTGTTGAACCTTGTCTTGATGTGATAGTGTCAGATGAGGGTGCAACTTTAGGAATGAGCATATGTTGGTAAAAGCTTTAAAAGTAACACGTGTCTATTAGCAAAAGGCCTTTCCTGCTAAACAGTTTAAAATAGTTTTGCCAAGCTACAAAAACTACGCTAGATTTGTCAGTACACCTGTGTCTGCAGTACAGCCTTCTTGCTGGTATAGCAAAATCTAACGGCAGATGAGTCAGGTCTTTAATCATCACTGGAGTTTCAACTTTGGACTTGCCCTTAGATGCAGGCCATGCAAAAAGCAGTATTAAAAATAATAATAATTAAAAAAAGGGGGGAGAGGAAATTCGGTGTTTCTTTTCTAGCTTATTAGTGTGCACTGCTTGGGTGGGGACTGGTTGCCTTTGTGTGAGAAAGGAAGCTTTTGGTAGGTATCAGGGCTTTTAAAGGGATAAATCTTCCAGCAGTGGGGCACTCCATTTTATTCCTTGTGTTATGCTCTCTGAGCCTGCAGTTTCCAGGCTCCAGGTCTGGTTCCATGAGCAACTCTTTCCTCACCAGTGCTGGTTTACATAGCCATGCCTGTTCCTGCCTGCCTGCTCATCCCTGCCACTGTGCTGTGCCGGGGCAAGGAGTGAGTTGCACTTTTGGCTGAGCCAGTCTCATCCCTTGCTGGAACTAGGAGGGCTCGTCTCTTCTCAGGCTTGTGTAACCTTCCAGCAAAGTCATTTTTATATGGTATATAACCATATAAAAAGTGTAAAACTATTTTATGGATAGTATGCTGCTTTGGTGGTGGTCAGCTGTTCAGTGCCTTGAGTGGCTCCAGAGCTAATGCAAGAGAAGGGGGCAGCCTGCGTAGCTAGGGCTGGCAATAGGAGGGTCTGGGACTGCCCCTCCTGGTACGTGAGAGCGTCTGCATACTTTCAGCCACCACCACTCAGTGGTTGTATGGCTTTACTGCCACTTGGGTGAGGGAGCTAACGCAGCAGGAGAGGGTTGGTTGTTTTTCAGGCGGAACAGTTTCCCAGTCTGGTGCCTTGAGGGTCCAGGCAAATGTTTGTGCTCCCAGGTGGGAAGAGGTGGCTGGAGGCTAGGGGTGCTTAAACTGGTCCTGCTGCCAAAGGAGACTTCTAATGCAGTGGCACCCTGTGGTCCTTAGTACGTGGACAACAGATGACATACAAGTAAAATCTGAGCTACAGGGAGGTAAGTGGGTGGGAGGTTGAGATATACTGTGGAGTCCTGTGACTCAAGGTACCCTGCCCTGCTGCACGGGATTTTCTCTTGCTCCTATTCAAGTAAGCTTCTCCAGGTAAGGTTGGTTTTCCTTTGCCTTGCAGTTGCATCCAGACATTTCCCTCACCTGCTGCAGATGCAATGGACTTGAGGCCTAAATCTTCTCATGCCTTCAGTTGCATGAAGTGCTTTTTAAGTAGCCTTTGTGTCTGTGTAACTAACACTCTGATCCTAGAAACAGTGTTAAAGGAGGCTGTATGCCTGCCCAGGTGGGTGCAGTACAGGGCACAAAACATGGCTGTGCTCTGGCTCTCTGCTCCTCTCCTGCCTCTGACACACATCACATCTTGCCAAGAAATGGAAATAGCTTTTCTAAGGCAGAAGGCCCTTTTAAATAGGTGGGGTTTATTTTCTTTTAAGTGATGCTGCGCAGAAAAAGTGGTCGAGCCACCTCGCTTTGATCTCTGCCTGCTCCTGCTCCCCCCACCTCCTGTTGCAGCTGGCTTTAGTGAGACACTTGTTGTCCAAACTCTTGTGCTTTTTGCAGCTTCCTTTCCTGTGCTGGGACCACGAGGTGGCAGGATTGTTCCACCAATGCTGCAAGGGCGGTGGGACGGCAATGCAGCTGCTCATTTTTATAGCCAAGGCAAAAACTGTGCTTAGTTGTTTGTGTACCATCATAATTGTGTTTTGAAATTTGGAAGAATTTCACATGTATGTGTCTAATCTATGCTCCTTATTTTCTTTATATAACATTGATTTGTTCTGGGTCTTGACTTTTTTTTTTTCTCTGTTCTCAAGGGAGATGGAGGGGAGGGGGAGATGTACAGCAATATCCAGAATTCCTCACAGGTTCCAGCATTGATGAAACCCTGTGAAGCACATTACTGAGGCTGTGAAGGCTGCTGCTTTTGTCCTCATTTCACCCCGTTCTGTCAGCGTATGGCATCACGTAATATGCAAAGTGTTCAGAGCTCCTGCAGTACCCCAGTAATAGGGGTGAACTGAGGTTGCAGCAACAGCTCTACCTCTGCATTCCTGTTGCTTTCTATAGGCTTTAGCACACTCGCTTCTGCTGCAAACCCTCCTTGGGGTCACTAAGTCCACTAAACATGATGTGATGCTTGTGGGGTCATTAAGAAGCAGTTTGGGCAAGGGGGAGAAATTCTTCTGAAAGATCCACTCAGAGAGATCATTTAATCTGATCAAATGGTGATGAGGGGAGTCGTTGCTTCCAGGCATTTCTCTTTTCAGAGTTTTCCCACCCCCCTGAAATTAATGCTCCTGTTTTACATCTCTCAATTCACTGTTCTAGGATGCGGGACTGAAAATCAGCAATGCAGTTGTTTGCTCTTGTCTCTCCTTCCCTCTGTCAGCCAAGAGGGTCCCCCTTCTTTTGCCTCTAGTGAGGAATTCTTACAGGAAGATGGTTAGCAGAAGAAAAGGGTATATGAGAAAGATGGCTGGAAACAAGACCACAAAATTCAGGGGGTTGACGGCACCATTTTGGTCAGAAACTCTCCTCTCTAGATGGCAGAGGGGGAAGCATCTTTCTCTGTTTCCTTTCCCACCCCCTTCCATTTCCCTTGTCTCTTTGGCTGTGTTAGTGCTACACCCAGGGTCCTTTGGTCATCTCATTGTAGACCTCACTTCTTGTATTAGGAAGAGGTGTTTTTTAGCATCTGAACACTCTGTGCTCCTCTCTGCTGGTGACAATGCATATGTGGGGCTCTGTTCCCTTTGTGTCCCCACCTTTTGTGCTACTTCTGCCTTCCTGAGCATGACTGGCTGTAAGAAGGGGCTCTTTGGGCCAGTGCTCACTCCATTTTGGATGTGGGGCAGACAGGGGGGTCCTGCTCACCCCCACACAGCTAAAAATGCATGCAAGAGAAGAAATGTAGCCAAATAGGTAAAGAAATACCAGTTTATGATTCTGTTTTCCGTCCCTCCCCCCATCCAGTTTCTAGTAGCAACAAGAGCCTTCACAGGAGCAATGGATCTCCTGTGTCACACGACTGTCTCTATTCAGGTATTGTTGTCTTTTTGGCCTGATCTGTGCCAAAATATCTTTCTGGTATAGAGAAATGAGTTGGATGAGAGGGGAGGATGCTCTTGTTTGCCCTGTTTGGGGAAAAGTTATGCTGGTAGAGGGTGGTGGTGGTGTAGTTTATGCTGGGGGAAACGGGATGGGATCGCTTTGCTGCTCTTGCTTATTCTCTTCTGGAAAGCGGCTAAGAGCCATGCTGGCAAACTGTCTCTTCTGGTGTAAGCAGGGCTCTGCCCCAGGCTCCTCTGGTTCCGAACTCTGATGTCTAAACAGATTGCTGGGTTACATGCTGAGCTTGACTGAATGCCACTGAAACGCAGTGGAGCAGAATTTCACGTGCCTGCTGCCATGGGCTTGCTAGAGGTGCATGGGGAAGGCAGAGATGGAAGAGGGCACTTATTTATCTGGTGTGGCATGCGAAGCCTTAAGCTTGTGGCAATTCCAGGCTCTGCTGGTATGACAGGCTAAAGGGATCCTGTGACTCAGCTGGTGCCATGCTCTTTCTTGTTCACTTCATATGGAGGGGGATGGTAAAGAAAGAGCAATCAGAAGGATTGCTCAAGGGACTGTCATACCTCTCAGATGGTGCAAGCATCAGAGCGAGTGAGCCCGCAATTAGCCAAGAAATGACAAGCAGAATGGGCTAGATTGTCAGTAAGTAGGCAGGGAACAAGCCAAGAGTAGAGTATGACGGTGTACTCCTTGTCCTTCCTTCATCCACAAACACTCTTTCAGTGTAAAGAAGGAGCATTGCTGTGTGCTCGTGGTCTGTTTACTGCTTTATTGCCTTTTTCTTATTTTTCTTTTCTCTTCCTCCACTGTAACAATGAGGTGTAACACTGGGGTGTTACAGACCCCACCGTTACAAGAAAAGCATCCTGCCTCCTTTCATGGTGTCTGATCACTCATGGTCTACTGTTTGGCTCTGTGGTGTATCGACTTGATTCAAGAGAAATCCTATTGATATTCATATGTGGGGACCTTGCTAATGTTCTTGCTCAGTTAGGAGAGAAAATGCTATAATGATTTTTTGGGGGGAGTGGGGAGCAAGGGGGAGGAAGTATGTTTTCATTGCTTATAGTATCTGGCATAAGAAAGGTAATATGCTGGAAAGGAGAACGACCTCATCTCTTCTCTGTATGTATTAAAGGACAAGATGCTGAAGTCAAATCAGGAACTGTAGATCTTTCCACAGTGAAAGCGAGCTAGTTAATGCAGCAGTACTTAGCATTCAAGAGCTTAATTCAGCCTTGGACTTCAGAGAATACAACTCCTTTCCCTCCCCCTTCCTTCACCTCCCCCTCAGACAAAATATATAACACTGCATGTGCAATACCTGTCCTAAGGAAGCCGAGAGCATTTAGCTGAAGTACAGGAAAATACTGCACTTAAGGTTTCTTGACAGCCTTTGTTTTTGGTGTGGTTATAAAGTCTGGAAGCATCTGAAGACACTCTTCTGCCCATATCCTACTGATGTTCCCCGCCCTGTTTGGCATGTGGAGGGAAGGAATGGTGTGTAGGGAGGAGGCAGTTCCCTTCTCTGTCCCCATTTCCCCTGTGTGGTCCTCCTGGATCATGTTCTCCCCTTGGGGTGTGGTTTTGCAAGTTGGTTTGGGTGGTTTTTTTTTTTTTTTTTTTTTCCCATGGCAAAGCTGATTTCCAAGGTTCCTACCCTTTGGTAATCCTCAGGATGTTCTATTAGGCAATGCAGTGATTTCAGCCTAAGAAATTTCTGTTGCTGTCGTCATCACCTCCACTGTCTGTGCAACTATTTTATTATGTTTGCCTTGTGCAAGAAAAGGTTGTTTGCAAGAAGGGGTGGTTTTCGTCTGAGTTCAGCATGGTCCTTAGAAACAATTTGTTGACTTGGAGAGGCAGATGCGTTTGTGCTGCTGTGGTGCAAATGAATGGTTGTGGCTACACCTTTCTCCAAAGAGCTAATAGAGCTTTTACTGAATGTATCCAGAACGTGGTCCAACAAACAGGTTTGTCAGCCCCCTGGGAGTCCCCATTGTGTGCAGGTGGGAGCTTGGAAGAGCGAGAACCTCATGGAGTGTCCTTGCTAACGTGGAACTGTGCCTGTATTTACTGCATGCTCTTCTCCTGCCACAACATGTGGCTGTATTATTATTCTTGTGGACTTTTCCATGCACTTAACAAAGCCCTTTTTTGCAACACCTTTTTGTGAAAATTAACTAATGCACCTCCTTTCCAAACGAAGGGCCAGCGTTGATATCACATGCCATATTGTCTAGTAAGATGAGAGGTCTACTTTAAGTACCTAGATTTAATTTCTTTGTATTGATGACAAGCTGAAAATAAGGGGCTGGTGCTCTCCTGCTGTGCATTTTCTGATCTATCCTCTCCATTTTCCCAATACCTTTTGAGTTCATTGCTTAGTTTGCTCAGCTGAAGGAAGAATTGAGGAGCGTCCCAGCTTGAAGGAAAGGCTTTAAGAAATGCCGTGCTGTTAGACACCAGAGACTCCATGCGAGAGTTCTTATAAAGGCAGAAAACATGGGAGAAGCACGCTTGAGAGCTGAAGTTAATCGTGAGGCCCAGACTGTGGGAAATGTGGCTTCCTTAGCTGCAGTGCACACAGAACCATTTCCTTCTGGAGGCGCTGCGCATGCTCTCCATAAGTTGGGTGCTCAGCACAGGAATTTGCTTGCATCCCTCCCTATCTGCAGAGAAGGAAGGGGGAATGATTTGTGAGTTCATTGCTAAGTGACATGTCTTGAAGTCCAAGATTTGTAGAAGAATGAGAATTCTGGCTGCGTGTACCAGTTCTAAGTCTTTCAGGGTACTTGCATGTTGGGGATCCTACAAGCAACCAATGCTTCCAGCACCTTCCACACCATTAGGTGAAGTGGGAGTTTCACCTTTTAGCTTGTATTTTTTTCAAGGGTGTTATCATTACAGTGCATTTCATAATGACCAAGCACAAGGGCACAGACTTCAGAATGCCACCACTGGTACTGACTTTGATCCAGCCCTCTCAAATCGGTGCTGTTGCATATAACGTAAGCTCAGTCACTCATACTGAAAGAGACATTTGGGTTTTAGTCCCATCTATACAAAATATAACTCCTCAGGTCATCTTCACATTGTAAAGGTTAAAAGCTCATGGGGGCCTAATAATACATGGAGGTGGGGTTTGGTCCAAGATGAAAATTGCTGAGGCATAAGGGCTGAAAAATTTGCCAAGATATCTGGAGTGGTTGTGCAACACTAGGAGTCTGGCAGTATTGGAAGGTATGGATTGTGTCTGGGGATTTTTGTTCTTAAGAAAACAACTGCTTTGGGGGATTTAAAAAAAAAACACAACCTAATAGCTGAGATTCGTGTCTATAGCTTTGAACAAGTTCTGAAATATTATATGCCATGTTTCAGAAGTACTGGAACTGGATTGGATATCATGCATCATTTAGGCTTGTTAAGGAAAATATGTGGTTGTTTGTCTGGTGACTGTTGGTTTTCTTTTGTTTCCTTCCTTTCCTGAATTGTTGGAAACAACAGCTATTCATGAGAGCTCTCTGTGGAGGATGCAGTGACCATGACTGAAGTCAGAGCTGCAGGACTGGGTTTTAGACTGGAAAGGGGAAGGGAAGAGGAGATGAGGTGGTTACATGAAATGCTCTTATGCCTTCTCTTTGTTTTTCAGTGGACGAATATATTGCCATTGCTAAAGAGAAGCATGGATACAATATGGAGCAGGTAACAACCCTTTGAATACTTACTTTATTTTAAAATCTTTTTCAGCAGGTATTAAAACATGACTTAAAGTGACTGCCTAGAACTGCTTCTTCCCTTCTGTACTGTCTGTGTTTTCTCCTCTCCTACTTCTCCCAAAACTGACTGTTCCTAATAGTAACCTGTGCTCTGGGGATATGGAGTTCACCTCTAGTTTTACATCAAGAGTCAAAAGAAGAAAAACAAAACCATTGTACTTTCTAACAGAGTTTAGCCATGAGTATTATGCTTCCTATGGTGACTACCTCTTGAACACTTTCAGAACACCTAAACAATGTTAAAAAGATTGGCTTGTCTTTGGACAGCTGCCTGATTGCATTGCGGTTTCCAGTTGACTGCTCCATCTCTGCTTCATGGATGTATTGGCAGTTATTAATGAGCTATTGAACCATCATATGGTTTTCTGAGGCAAACCAATATCCATGGTTATTTACCTTAAAACTGTGCTGCAAATCACTTTGCATTTCATAGATGAGCACCTCAGATGTTGGTGCAGTAGCAGTGGATGACTTCACCAGCTGTCCCTGAGGTTAGCCAGTGCCTTTAGCCTCGTCTGAGGAGAAGACCTCTCCTTTACTCCACATGGTCTAGGACTGTGTACTAATCTTCCCTGTGTTAACTAACATAGATTCAACACTCATCTGGGGAGATGAGTAGACCTCTGCCTGGGAAGCTTTTCTGAATTCTGTGGAGTTTCCTTATGCACTAATACTTGCCCGGAAAGGGAAGGCGGGCAATCTCATGACTTACTGTATTGGCAAATTATGTACTGTCTCTACAAAGGGATTCTATGAAAACGTGAAAGTTTATGAAATTGTTCAGGCAAAGGCCATGAGCATAGAAAACAATGATTTGGATGGGCAAGAGTTTCTATTTAAATGACTCTGCTTCCATCTTTGAGTCAGACTTTCAGTGGTTGATGCTCATGCTCAAAAAGACCTCTTGTGGAACAAGAGCATTGAAATTGAGATAGCCAGCAAAATTTCTAGCAAAATCAGGAATGATCAGACTTGATACTTATAGTTTCTAAGAGCAGAAAACAGCAATAAAAGGAAGATGAAGGCACCAAAAGGCTGTGAACTTACATGAAAATAAGGATGGTAGCTCACTTCAGTTGAGATGGGTATATCCTAGTACTGGATATTGTGGGTAATATTTGCCAAAAGAGATGGTCTTGGTAATAAAAATGGGTTTCATTATTTTAGTGGAGAAGTGTTGTTTGGAGAGCACAGACTGATCTGGAAGACTGATCAAAATGAAGCTTGTGATTTTTAAAAAACCACTGAATTCTTGTACTTTGAAAAACTTATATTTGGCTAACAGAGTTTTGCATTCATTTTAACATTGGAAATAGAGTCATCCCTCCAAGTCTTTCTCCCCATTTTTCTCCCCTCCTCTGTGTACAGAAATAGAAGTTATGGGACTCACCATACCAGGATGTAAAGTGGCTGAGCAACTTGTAAAAATGTCTCTCCTTCTAAAAATTTTCTCATTCCTTCTGTAGCACCGTCACATAATACTCTGGAGTTAAACGTGTTTCCCAGGTCCTTTGAGATTTCCTAGACAGCTAAGCTAGGCACTTCCAGGAAATAACTGGAAAGGATCTATCTTGTATTGCTCTGGAAGGCACGTACTCATTTTGTATTATAGGGACAAGTGTCAAGGCTTTCAACTCAGGATGATTTGTTGTGTCACCAAGGGACACTCTCTCTTCAGCCTGTATCATCAGAGTTGCTGTTGGCTGGGTAACTGTGGACAAGCTGATACGGACTCCCTGGAAGCCAGTCAGAGCTCACTGCAGCATTTGGCCACCGTCTCTGGGCTTTGCTGGCCGAGCCAGCCCCTTCCCACGCATGCATCCGCCTGACAACCGGTCTCTTTGGACCCCTGTGCAGGTGGCTTGTCTGATAGTCATTGCACAGAGATTCCCATTCTTCCATCTGTGCCCCCTGCCCAGAACCTACCTTTGCAGATTAAGACGTGCCAGTTTGTTGAAGGGAGTGACGAGCTGTCTGGCAGGGCAGCTGGGGTGCATGCTGGTGCTCCTCTGCCCAGCGGCTTTCCCGTCCAGCTGGCTGCATCTGCGCTGCGTGTGGCTCCCGTATCTCTGTCCTTTCTCTCCCCTTGCCTGTGGCCGAGTGCCCCGTTGTTGATTTTGCTGCTGTCCGATGATGGCTGGAGGCTCGGGGCTGTGCTGGTGGGAGTCCCTGCAGCCTTGCCAGCTCGAGGGCAGGCAAAGGGCAGGCTCCGGCAGGCCAGCGAGCTCTGGCAGGGCAAGCCCGCTTCAGCTGGTGTTGCAAACGGCTGTAGGTTGTCGTGCTGTGCCATAGCAGTCACAGGCTTTTGGGAGCACTACAGCAAGTCTGGCCGTGAGCTGTGCGCTCCTGCCAGCCTGTGTCAGACACCCTGGGACAAAGGAGGCTGGAAAAGCTGTGTACTCACTTGTGTATAAGTGCAGAGCTCTCCTAGGACAGTATGGGGTGGAGCAGAAATACTGCTCTCCTGTTAAACAAGCCTATAACGAAACCTTTTTATTTACCTTTTGCTTTGTGTAAGCAGCTGTCCCCTCAGCCCTCGCTAGCACCTTAGTGGTATTTAATGCTACCCTGCCCTCCCAAAATGTCTCCCTCCTTGTTCTTCCCTTGCTTTCTCACAGGGATATTTGGTACAGCTTGTATCTGAAGCTGAAAGCAATGGCAGGGGAGAGAAAACTCAGTCCTTCGTGACTGCAAAATAGTTTCTTTGGCCCCATGCTTGCCAGAGTGGATGGAGATAAGTGGCCGTGTGGCTCCTGTGACATCTCAAGTGACTGTGCAGCAACCAAGACTACTTCTTGTTCTGCATGGTGGCAAAAGGGAGGAGAGGCTGCCTGGGCAGCATTGAGAGGCCAGTAGGGTCAGGACAAAATCATGGATAAAACTAATATTTATATGTATACTGTCTGCAGAACCTCAGCGGAGCAAGATCCCATAAAGGAACTGCTTTTTGCATAGCAAAGCATAATGGGGAAACCCCGAATTTGGAGGGATTTTGTAGCTCTGAGCAGCCAGGGTGAAACTACTAGATGAGGGTAACTGGCTGCGAAACCCGAGCTGAGTTTGCATATGACGAGCAGGTTACTCTGATGTTTTACTCAGCATGTTAGGGATTGTTTTCACTTTACAGGCATTGCGAAAGGCTGGTTTCTAGCTCTGCAGAGTCAGGTCTTCCCAAAATGACTTGCGGTGATCGCTGGCGTGCCAGATGTAGTGATGTGTCATAACGCACAGGGGCTATGCACCCCTGGGAGAAGGGTGGCTGTGAGCGAGTGTCTCAGAGATGGCAGGAGGAGGACAGTTTGCAGGTGGTGAAGCGCAGCACATGCACTTTGTCTTTGGAACTGAGAACCAGAGACTGTAAGAGTGAAACAAGGCGTCTTTCAAGGGAACAAATGAGCAGCCCCCAAAATGAGTGAGATTTGTTCCTCCTTCGGGCCAGGGATATCTCAGCAGCAAGTCAAGGTTGTGCATGCTCTATGCGTTTCCTTCTTCCAGTTCTTCCCTCATCCTCTCTCCTTTTTCCCCCTCCCCTCAGAAGGAGCCCCCTAAACAACCATAAAAACCCCCAGTCAACTAAACCATCGTCCTAATTGTGCAGGAAATGAAGGGAGTTAAGCACTGGCAAGAAGCTTCCTTTAGTCCAGCCTGTTTTTTAGGTAGTCTTCCCAAGTCTTTGCTTAGCTGTCCTGTGCATACCATGATCAGTAAAGTGGGAGTCATTTCTTCAATTTTCTTCTCCCCCCTTTCTGTTGCTACTCTCTTATTACATTACTACCTATGTGGTTTGGATAAACTTCAAGTTGGTCTTCACAGCCTAGCAGGGCGGGGTCAGATTCCAGGTTTCTTGCACACAGAAAAGTATCTGACGCAGCTGAGAATTAAAATTATGTCTAACGTGTTGCCTGAGAAAAATGCTGTAGCTCTCCCTTTGCATGCATATAATAACGTTTCTTGTGATTAGAATTGTCCCCTTGGTGTCCTTGTTATTTCTAGGCCCTTGGGATGCTGTTTTGGCACAAGCACAACATCGAGAAGTCTTTGGCAGATCTGCCAAACTTTACTCCATTCCCAGATGAGTGGACAGTGGAAGATAAGGTCTTGTTTGAACAGGCCTTCAGTTTCCATGGGAAAACCTTTCACAGGATCCAGCAGATGGTAAGTGGTGTCACAGGAATGGAAAAGCAGAACAGGCGGCTGGACCGTCGTCTTCAGTGCTGATTGTGCTGAACTCCTGTCTAATGCTTTTGGGAGGGAACAGGCCAAAGGGGATGTTAGAGGAAAAATACTGCCATGAATAGAAAGAAACAATGTTGTTTCCAGAGTCTCTGTAGAAGTGTTTTCCTGAAGGGCTTTACTGGTTCAGGATAAACTCTTGACTGTGCAATTTTTTTGGTTGGAAATTAGTTTTCAGTCCCCTGCATGCTATGGTAGTGTTTGTCTTAGCTGTAGTTCAGGCATGGTCTGTACACACGTGCCCACCCACACACAGAGTAAAGATCATCTCTGTGCAAAGTGGATTTCCTTTCTTACAGCCTGCTTTTTAGGAATTCATTTTATTTGACTATGAAGTCTGTGCTTAATGTGATTTGGGACTGTCAGTGGATGCTGTGGTGGAGGTTTATATATCATTGCAAACATTCAGTCCTTTGCTTTTGGTTGGTAGTGATATTTTTTTTAAACCGTGATTGAAAACTTCAAGGGTAGGTTTCTGCCTGAAAGGGAATTGCTGGGGTGTGTGCAATTTTCTTTTGAAAGAGGGAGAGGATGGGATGTAAAAATTTTTATTAATTGTATCTTGAGAGTTTCTTCAAGTGGTTCATCACCTGGGTGGGAACCAGACTTTGTTCTTTGCTCTCCTTCAGTAAAGTGCCTCTCGAATGTTCCAGCAGGACCTGCTTATGTTGGTTGTGAGCCTAGGCTGTTGCAGTCTGTTCAGCCTCTTTAAAGCACATGTGAAGCTGATCCTGCTGAAATTGAAAGGCAACTTGCCTCCCAAGTATGAAGAAAAACTGCCAGGGTGGCAGGAAGAGGCTCGTTCTCATGTCCTCCTTGAATGTTCCTTCACTGGCATTTGTATCCAAACGTTCTTGGAGTCCTAGGGTCTCCCACTCCCTTGGATCAGATGATGGGGCTTGCACATAATATGGACAGCTTATATAGACAGTCTGGAGAGTTGTGGACTCCTGAAGGGTGAAGCTGTTTTCTTCTTTATTCCTCTGTTCTTACATAGGGGGAAAAAAAGAGGAGGGGAATGTCCTGGGGAAAAAAGAGAACATAAAGCCCGTCCTGTTGCTTGGTTAAACGCCAAAGCAGGAAATTCTCAATTCGGTTTATGTGCAGAAGCATGACTCTGTCCCTGAGCGAAGTGCATTCCAATACAGGGATGCCAAGTTCATGCACTGTTCCCTAGGTAATGATTTTTTTTTTACTGTTGCTCCCAGAAAAGCCATCCTGCATGAAAGGAATTAAATGGCATGAAGCTTTGTGTTTACCAGGGGACAGGAATCAATGACTCAGGAGCACGTTAGTTGTTAGTTTATATATGCTGCCCCATTAACACCAGTGCAGCTTGGAACTGAGGGGAAAAAAATCATCAAAGCCAGAGAATGAAAAGTGAGTTACATTATTTACCGGAGCTGGTTCTGATATTTTGGCACTCTTAGCATGTGTTTGTAGCCAAGTGGATGTTTGTCACGAACAGCCTTGTCCCTGAGTTTGTCCTGTAGAACTCCTTAATTCCAGTGTACCAGCCTGCTGCATGGCTATTGACAACACAACATCGACATAGCACCTGTGCTTTGCCAATGCAGATGGATTTATGCCTGTGTGCAGCTGTGAGCCAGGATGGTAGTTCTGGTGCGATCCATTATTAGGACCTAAAGTCAGCCTGCAGTGTGAGAACCAGGCTTATCTGAAGTGAAGACTTAAGCTGCAGTATCTGAATAAGAGAGATCTGGCTCTTGCTCACAGTTTTGTTTTCCTCCCCACCTGTCCTGCCCTCCAAGCTGAATCAGACACTTACCTTGAAACATGTTTTATTCAGCAAGAAAGGCTGGACTTTTACCCTGTAGAAGTCCTGTGTAAAGAACACCCATGCAGAGTACCTCAGAAGCAGAGAATTAGTCTTAATGTAGTTTTATGCTTTTTGGAGGCGGACTTTTCATTCATAGCTACAGGGCAATGACATTAGTGTAAGAGGACAAAAAAAAATAATTCTGAGACTCATGTTTTCCTATATCCTCAGTTCACCATACAGTAACATTTCACCTTTTGAAAACATCTTTTGTTGAGACCTTTGAATAGACTTTTATCATGTGAATGGTGTGAATAAGCCTTTTTAACCAAACATCAAAGATATGCTTGGGATGTAGACTGCAATTCAGCAGTTCCTGGGGTTGCTTACACGTGCCTGTGTTGGCTTTTAAAACTGTTATCTCAGTTTCAAGGCCCCATTTTGGATTTACTCTTGCTATATTCCTCTATTTTGAAGGGAACCAGCTAACCTGGCTGGTGAGTGGAGGCTTGCTCAGATGCTCTTTGGAGATTTTGATGTCCTGAAAAGCTCCCCCATAGATCATTTTTGGAAAGGCTGCAGAACTGCCTTGCTTGAGCCTTTGAGAGAATCCAACGTAGAGAGATCAGATGTTCCTTGACGAAAACAGAGCAATTGTATGTGAACTCCTGGGGATACTTTACATATAAACATATAAAAGGATACCTGTTTAATTTACAGCTTCCTGACAAATCAATAGCCAGCCTGGTGAAATTTTACTACTCCTGGAAGAAGACAAGGACTAAAACTAGCGTGATGGACCGTCATGCTCGTAAACAAAAAAGGGAACGTGAGGAAAGGTAGGTTTGCAAGCAGAAAGGCTGTGTATTGATGCACACTGATTTCTTTAGACTATCTCAGAGATTCCTGTTAGCTTGTAAGAAATTAGATGTAGGATTTTCCCCAAAATGTTTCCTGGTGCCACACCTTCTTTCCCCACCCCTCTTCCCTGCTGTGCATGTTTTGCTTTGCTTAAAGCCAAAAGGAATCTGTCGGCAAGTAGGTGTGCTTCCTTTTTCAACACTGTGGAATTCCTGATTGCCCTCTAGTGCAGTGGTTGCCGTCCCATCACTCTAGAAGCTTTTTCTCTGATACTGCTTGAGGGTGGAGAACATGAAATTAAAACTGCTTACAAGCTGATTGGCACTGTTGTCAGCGGAGCCAGAAAAGCCGATAAGCAGGACAGTAAAAGGAAGTCATGAAAGAGCCAGAAATCTGCCTTTATTTCCTCCATGTGATGCTCAGTAGAGTGAGAACGTGCACCTGATGGGGAACAGGCTCCGGTGCAGCACCCCTCAGCCTGTGCGTATGTGCATGCAGACCCTTCCCCTGCCTTTTAGTTAGAAAACTGTTACCAGTATAAGGCTGTCAGGCCAAGCTCTATTCCCTGAGAAAGATGAAGTTAAGGCTGTGTTTTTGAGTGATTGAGAAGAGGGTAGCACAGGGGAACTCATCCTGAGTTCTCTGGCAGAGGTGTCCCAAGGAGTGCTGGGTGCATTAGGATTTGGGTGAGGGTGGTGGTGTTCGGGAGGTCACTAGCCACTGAGCTTCAGTAGACGAGCTTGACTCCTGCTTGTGCAGCTTTGTCTGCAAGTTCACCCTCCTGGATACCTGTGCAAGCCCTTGAAGGTAGGTCAGCCAGTGGCCTTGCGTGTATTGCTAGAAGTATCTGTACAGTTAGAACTGCCACTTGGTGACTTTGCCTAGTTCTGGAGCTGACAGAGCCTCAGAAATGCAGTGGCCTCGTGTGTGTGTGTGTGTGTGGGGAAAGCCCCTCTGAACAGCAGCAACTCCATCTACTTGACGCAGGTGCCTTTTCAACCTGCTCTAAAATGCAGTTAATGTCTTCCAAAGGCAGGCGCACCTGAAGTTTGGTCTGCAGAGTCCTAACATAATTGGGCAAAATTCTGCAAAAGCTTTTGCCTCAAAGGAGTTGCTGCTCTAGCACTTCCCAGGGAGCTGTTTGCTGGCTCCAGTGCGTATGAGCGAGCTCTGTTTGGGAAGGGGGAAGAAATGTGTTTCCAGGATTGAGCTGTACTACACTAATGACTCACTCAACCTCTCCCATCTCTCCATTAGGTCAACAATACTTGCTCAACAGGCAGGGCCAGGGAGAATACTACCAGCCAACTTGTCCAGTATTTGGTTGGCTTTCTCTGACCTGAGTCTCTTTTTCCATTCTGTTCTTTTCCCTTCTTTGCAAAGGCTGTCTTGATTTTTCTTCCCCCTATCCTGCCTTTTTTTTTTTTTTTTTTTTTTAATTTTCCTACTAATTTATGAGGGGGGAGGGCAGGAATCTCTTATAAGGAGTATGTGTTTGTCTCATACTATGTACTTTAGGATCTTTTAATAGTACCTCTTTTTTTTTTTGTTCTGTGCTCATAAATGAAATTACTGCGATTTGGAAGTACACCTCTCTGGTACCTATGCCTGTTTGCTGGGAAAGGCAGCACCTCAGACCATCTGGTGATTGGGAAAGAACTGTATGGGCTGCCATGTGCTGTAATTTTGTAACCTTTGAGGAAGGCAGCTGGATTGGAAATGCGTAATTTGGTTTACATCTGCAGCAAGCTAAGCACCAGCCCATCAGCTTGATGTTTGATTTCCCTTCTTCCCCTCCATTATGTAAAATAGTCAAACCCTTACACCCCCAGAGGATTTGTCAGTGTACCCATGTGGGGTGTGGAAGCAAAGCTAGGTGAGTTTGGGGTGCCCAGATTTTGAGGTTGTACTGTGCCACTGGGTGTTGGCAAAACTTCAGAAATGTTCTTCAGTTAACAGTGATCAATGTCTAAAACTGCAGAAATGAGTGGGTGGGTTTTGATCTAGCTCATGTCTAGGGAACTTGCTGGAATAGAAGAACAAACTACAAGCACAGTGAAGCCTGTGGGGGTTTGGCCTCTGCAGAAAGGCTGAAATCTGAACCTAGGTGAGAACACAAGGAAGCTCTTTTGGAGATGGGGTTAAGAGAAGAGGCAGTTTGAGGTAGCTCACTCGAATTTCCCTAGGCAGGGAAATTCCCCAACCCCTCAGATTGTCACTAAAATAGCTCCCAGTGCATTTGGGACCAGGTTTTCAGTAGCTGTTCTTAGTTGTATGCAAGGGGCTTTGTGTATGCAGCTCTGGGTGGGGGTGCTTGTGAGTTTATTCCCTGGAATTGTGATTACACAAACTAAAAGTCTTGTGAATCAGCTCATGAGCCAGGCGGCTTGGGAGAGTAGGAATGGCTTGTACAAGTGACTGCTGTTGTGGAGATGGATGCCAGCTCAAGCCACCCGGCAGTACGTTCCTCCTTAGAGGATGTCTGCCCAGGACATCACTGCAGCAGGGAGACAGCTGTGAGCGAGCGCCAGTACCGCAGCCATGCTCACTAGCGCCTGCTGTGCCTGCTGTCCCCCAATTCTGTGTGAATGCACCCTGGCTGGCTCCAGCACCCCAGCAGTGTACCACAGCTTCTACTGGGATTTCTCTGCACAGCCCTGCCTTGCGCTGGCGCTGTGACATACCTGCACCAGCCGAAGTTCCTTGTCCAAGGCTATAAAGTTTGACATGACAAAATAGGTTTATTTTTTTGATTTTAAAAAAAGAAAGAAGCTTTGATTAGGTCAGCTTATTTCTTCCATTTCTGGGCATCATCCCAAATGGTGCAATTAACTTCAGTTGTGTACAGTACAAAAATTCTAAATGGTGAAAATATATTCAATTTAATGTCTGATTAAAATTCCAATGAGGCCAAACTGGCCAGGTGTGCCAAGGTCACTTTCAATATGGCCCCAATTTCATGCCTATTATTATTCTGTGACTGATAACCTCTTTTTCTTTTCCAGGGGAGAATGAAATGTGAGGCTGTCACTGAGAAAAAAAAAAAAAAAAAAAAAATCCAAACTTTTCTTTTATGCTTCTTCTTGAGGGAGTTCATCTTGTGCATGTCTATTTTGCTAAATGTTAAGGAGTTGTATGAAATCCATGTTTTAGCTAGTTGCTGTAATTCTAAGTCTTTGTTTCTGTCTTGGTTTGCCTAAAGTTAAAATGCTCAGTGTCCCATGTTCTTTAAAAGATAACTTGTGTAATCAGTTTCATGTATCTTGCCTTCATCTGAGCAGACTTATTCTGCCTAAGTACACTACTGAGAAGTCTTCCTTTACAAGACATTGTCCCTAGTATCTTTACAATTAAGAATTTCTTGACTTAAACCAAAAACAAATAAAAAAAAAAAAACCCCGAACAAAAAAACCCACTCCAGCCCTGTAAAAAACCACCCTGGGAATAAAACTAAGGAAAGCTGTTGGACTTGCTATTGCACCCATGCATTTCTTTTAGTATGCTATTTATAGAAAAAGAGAGCCTCACAAAATAATACAGTTCTGTTTGCTTTTGTCTTCCAGTGAGGATGAAATGGAGGAAGCAAATGGAAATAACCCTATTGATATTGAAGTTGAACAAAACAAGGAGAGCAAAAAGGAGGTATAATTCTTTTCTTACTACTGTACAAATGAAAGTGTTTACTAGCTACTTCGTGTAGAAGCTGACAGTATCTGATTTTCTTTATTTGTGCTTTGTATAGTTGTCATACAAGACAAGAAGAATTGTCTTCAGAATTATTCTTAGATCAAGACAAGTATAGACAATAAGTTGTTATGGATGTAGCTGGGAAAATTTAAGACTTTACCATCCCATGATAATGTACTATGTGAATGTTTCTAGCCTCTTTGATTCTCTCTTTGGCTGTATTCGCTTGAACCACCTTCAGTGATGGTTTAAATCAACCTAACTGCATGGAGATGGAGTAGAAGCACTTAAGTCCCCACTGAGATGGCTTGGTGGAGGGGAAATATGTCCTTTAATCTCTTCTGGGTAGACTAGCAAGAGTGTGTTTATGTACACCTTAGGCTCTAAGGTAAATTCCTGAGGTACTCAAATCCTCAGCAATAGTTCTGAGGATTTCAGTGGCACCAGGATTGCAACTACAGTGGCGAACAGTAAAGGAGAAAGCTTTTGTGTGGCCAGTTCATTTCATCTGGCAGAGAGGCCTTAACCTGTTGTTATGCGCAGAATATTTTGTCTGCTTAAAACATAGTACTTGCACCTCACTTCAAATACTTCATTTTAAGTGGGCATAGAGTTCTGGATGAAAATAGCCACACAAATATAACAGGCAGTTTTGAAAACCTAGTCTGTGATGCTTAACTGGAAAGTGTATACTTTATTTTCATGTGTATAACCTGCTGGTTATCTGTTACTAAATAAAAAAGCCTTGCTGTTCAGCAGCAGTGTGGGTTGTATGTGTGAGTGCGTGCTACAGGAAGACGTTTACCTTCTCTCCTTGAAGTAGCTCCCTTTCCTGATTTCTTGTAGCCTGATTTCTCTCCCACAGTCATTCTCTTTCAATTTTTTTAAAAAAATTTTTTTAAAGGGTATATGTAGGAAAGAAAACCACTAGAAATATTTAAGAACATGATTGCACACAGGCGAAACCAAAGTCCTAGGCCAGCTGTTTTGTCAGTCACTGTCAATGAGATTAATTCCTCTAATAAATTATTTTGAATGGAAATAACTGAAAAATCACAGCATTCTAGTCTGTTCTTTGCCCATGCCAGGGTGCTCTCTAGACTTTCCAGAAAAGCCTAGCTGTTGCTTCCACTGAAGGAACTGGCATCCCTGATGACTGCCTAGGAGCAGAGTGGATGTGAAGCCACTCTTATTCACCCTTACAAGAAGCTGAGTTCTCAAAAGCCTCAGCAACACCGAAACTGGAAGGGTTCTCACTTGGCATACTGCAGCTCTCCAGTGTGTCTTGTAAATTAATACTATCCTCTCATTTCCCATTATTTTCATAAATTTTCAAGTTTAGATTTCTCCGTAAGCTCTTTGAAAGCTTGCATCTGTGAGAGAGCTCCCTTCAATCCCCTTTGTTACTTCCTTCCCTACCAATGCTAGCATGCTCTGAACTTGCTTCAGAAGAGGGAAGGGTAGTTCTTTGCCAGCTTGGCTGCCTCTGTTGTAAGGCCAAACCAGAGCAGATGGCAGATAGCTACCATCAAGACATTTTTGTAGAAAGTCTTGTATGGGAGGAGGCTGTCTGCCGTCCCTGTCACACTAATACAGGCCATGGCACTCTAACTGATCTGAAAGAGATCACCAGAACTCATGGAGCATGTGCAGTCCGGCTGTGTATGCAATGGTGGGCAGCCTTGTGGGGGCTGTTCTGGACAGGGATTGTACTGCTGGGTGAAATGAAGCCGACAACCTGCATAGCCTGTTCAGAGTTAATTTGATTTGATTTTGCAGTACCTGAGCCTGGGGCTGATTCAAAATGCCTTGAGAGAGAGCAGGTATCCAGGAGGGGGATATGTTCTTTCTTGATCATTATGTTTCATTTAATGACGTGGTCATGCGTGCAGGGGTGGTGATGTACCACTAGCCCAGGACTCTTACCGTAAAGAACCTCCCTGTCCCAACCCCGCAGAGATGGTTTTTCCAGCTCTGAGACATGTCGGTTACTGTATGACTTGCCGAGTAATACTGGGATTTCTCAGAGTATCTGAAATCTCTCATCTGTTTCCTCTTTTGGGGATCATTGGAGGGGGAATCTTCCCTTTTTTTTTTTTTTAAGTACTTTCAGTGTTAGTGCAACTGTTCAGGTTTCCTCAGACAGTGACTCCATAATACTAAGGTCATGAACTAGAGCTGCTTTCTCCACATCTTCCCTGTTCCTGCAAATGCCTCCCACTTCATCCTCTGCTTTTACATGGCTTGAGATAGCTCGGTCTTTTCTTTTTACACAGTGAAATCTGAGGAAGGGAACCTTGTTTGTATTAAGGGGTTTGTAAGTCTGAAGTGCGCTGGATAGCAGTGGCAATATCTAAATAAACAGAGGAGCACTGCTCAATCCCTGCATTTTAATTCTCTCTGGTTTTCATGAATTGATTTAATTCTACAGAGAGAGGTGTGTGGCCAGGAAAGCAAGAGTTTCCAAGATAGGGTAGATGTTCAAATTTTCAGAACCTGTGCAATATCACTGGGGCCTAGAGGCATTTGGAGCTGTCAAAAACTGTTCTGCTGGAGCTCTGGCTTCTTGTCAGCAACACAAAAGAGCTTCACGTTCTTTAAACTGTGTAAAACAGTAATTTGAAACTGCTTTCATTTTTCCTTAATGTTGCAGCTTCTGAGATATTTGCACTGCAGGCATTGCGTGTTGGTCACCTACAGCCTGAACCTGTTGTGAAGCATTAGTGTATGATTCTGTGAAATTCTATATGTAGATGAAATATGAATAAATCTGAAATATCTATCGATGTTGAATAATTTACCCAGCTCAGTTATCAAAGTGCTTGCTTTTGAAGCGGAGTGCAGAGCTTACCTCACTTGTTCATAGCTAAACCAATCTGGTTTCTCCTGCTCACCACCACCTTCTGCAAAAAGAAATAGGGTATCCATCCTGCAACAACAACAGTTATCTCTTGCTCCTGGGCTTGCCTTAGGCATCATCTCTCATGGAGTCCTTTGCACTAAAGGAAGGAAGAAAAAAGTTGAGAACAAGCAATTGTCTACATTACTGCTCCTATGTGGCTCTGGCCGTTGAGCCTATGATGAGAGTGCAATCTTTTATCTGCCAGCAGCTGTGCTGAGGTCCTCCAGTCTTCAGGAGGCAGAGCCTCATGCTTATGTGGAGCTTTGTGCTCAGCCTTGTGTAGGTTTGAATGCAAGCGTTTTAATGCTCACTAATGAGCAAATGCCACAAACTGTGTAGAAACTACATGTAGCTGCAAATTAGGAGGGAAACAATAGCGCTAAGTGAAGCAAGCCAATGTGTTTAAAGCTGGCAGTGATCAAGTAGAGGATTTCAGATGTGCGGCATCCCCTCTCTGCTTTTTCTCTCCCCGCCACCCTTATTCTGTTCTGTGTTCTTGGCCAGGCTCCAGCCACTGGGTAATAAATCTTGGGTATTAGTTGCTTGTTGAAAATAACTTCTGGAAGAAATGGTTTTGGTATTAGAGAATCAGATGTGCTCTTGAAGGATCTGTAGTATAGTGTCCAGCTAATCTACCTGTTAGAGGTGTGCGCCTAATGCTTTGCTTTAGACAGAAGGCATAAAAATAATTAGTGGTGTGTGAAATATTCCCTATTCCAAAAGAGACTTAAATTTTATTTGTGGGCAAAACTACATCAGTTTAGTGCAGCAGTTGATATATTGGTGCTATGCAAGAAAACTTGACTTCCAAGAAACTGTGTAATGATCTAAGAATTACTTCGTAGTCACCTTGCTCCGTTATCCTTAGCCTTAAAATAAATTTGGTTTGTTCCTTCTCCTGTCTCACACGTAGAAAAACAAGTCTCTGTAAACTCTTCTAGTTTGCGTTCTTCCCCTGTCTCCAAACTCCACTTTGTTTCCTTCTGGTGTTCAGTTAAACTGGTGTGTTCAGGCCTGGTGATGAAAGCAAGAAGAGAGGTTTCAGAGTGTTTGAAAATAACCAGAATATTTAACTGCTGGAAAGTTGGGCATCTGTCTCCCAAAATGAGAATGGGCAGAGAAGACAACCAGTATCTCTGTAAACATTGAAGGCTGCCTAGAAGAAAGGAGAGATTTGTATAAGATTGTTTTTATGACATGCCACTTAAAGCAAAAAATGTCTTCCTGTCTGCAAGATACCTTTTTAATTCTCCAACCTTTGACAATGGCTAAAAGTCATAGAATCACAATGGTTTGAGTTGGAAGGGACCTTTAAAGATCATCTAGTTTTGTAAAATGACTGCTGTTTGCCAGGTGCCGCCCGCTGAAACTGTTCCTCAGGTGAAGAAGGAGAAGCACAGTACGCAGGCCAAGAACAGAGCAAAGAGGAAACCTCCCAAAGGAATGTTCCTTTCCCAAGAAGATGTGGAGGCCGTTTCTGCCAACGCGACAGCTGCTACCACTGTACTCAGACAACTGGATATGGAATTAGTCTCAATCAAACGACAGGTATGGATTAGATAGTTCAAGAATAACTGCTATTTTTGGTGATAGTGCCTGTCGCAGTCTGCAAAGTTCACAGGAACTTGTAGCTTGACAGTGATGATGCACATCATTATGTGGCTTAACTGACAAGCTGCTAGCCTTGTGCTATAAACTAATGCAGCCCTGTGTTTTATGTCTCTTACGTTTTAGTTCTATGGGCAAGCCTACTTTATACCTAAAGTGAAGCAAGGAAAAGTCCATAGCACTGACTTGAAGGAACATTTGTTGGTGCTTAGTGTTTCTTGCAGTTCAGAGTTCCTTATGTTTTAACTATGAACTTCCCTCAGATGACATTGGTTTCAGCAGTATCTGATTTCCATCTGCAGCAGTCAGTTTCCTTTGCCTTTTCATATGGTACTTTTGGAACAGGTAGATATGTTTGTTTTACTCTTTCTCAGACAGGCATCATACAAACTTTCCTACATACCTTTTGCTTCCCTGATGGATCTGCCTTCTAAACAAATGTTTTTCAAATATCTGTTAGTACAGACAGGTTTACTACATGAGTCCGTTTCCTAGATCTGAACATTTTCACTGTTTTTAAAGCAGAGATCTGGCTCAAGCTCTTTATTAAACTTAATAGAATTGGTATTTTGGCCTGAAGCCTTTTTCTTGGCACTCTGGGAGAAGCGGAGCTGTCTAGCAGCCTTTGATTCATTACTTGCTGTGAACAGGGCCTTTCTTCTTATGCTGGGCTTTATACAGACCTGGAAGTTGGGGCAGTTCTTGCTCCAAATAACTTGCAGGCAGGATAGAATAAATTAAATGGGATCTCCTGATGTGCCAGCTGCTCCTGCATTCCTTTATTCCAACATAACAAATTTCCTTTTTGGAAAAGGGAGGTTGTGAGGAAAAACTGGAATGCTGAGCTTGTGGGGTTCCTGCTGAGGCTGCTGGAAGAAGGCTTGTCCAAAGATTTTTTTTTTTTTTTTTTTTTAACCCTTGTTAAAGGGATGAAACTCTCTTTTCAGATTCAGAATATCAAACAGACAAACAGCGCACTCAAAGAAAAACTTGAAGGTGGTATAGAACAATACAGACTTCCAGAGGTAGGATCATTTTCTGACCCTTGTTTATTGTGGAGATAAATGCTAATCTGTGTTTACATACTAGGGCTATTCACATTGCCAGTAAGCTAGGACCAATGTCCTGTTAGTTGTCGGTGTGAATCAAGACCATTACCATATTCACTGTTGTTGTGTAATGGAAATGGGAGATGAGAAGAAAGTAAGAGCAATGTTGTAACATGTGAAAGTGGTTTCTAACAGTAGTACAAGTATCCCAGATATACCATGTTTTATCAGTGTTGTATTCGTATGTCCTTGTGAGAGAGATAGTTGCTTTGCTCTAAATACTGAGAAATGTAGGAGAGGATGTTAATGGCCCATCTTTCTCTTGGCACTTGGTGCTTTTGCTGTTTTCCTTCCAACTCTGGTACCTCATGCTGGAAATAATTTGACCAAGATTACAGAGGGTGTCTGTGATAAAAACAAGTAGGTGCTTGGGAAGAGTGTGGCTCTTGGTTATCTGCTCAGACCATTCCCTATCTTTTTGTATTACCATGACTTACAGGCACAGTGTATGTCACAGTTAACTGAATGGATGCCATACGCAGTTCTTTGTTGAAAACATTGTTGCTACTAAAAGGAATGATATAGTTTGACTAGCAGTTAATTCCTTGTGTTTTTTGTGAGGTTTTTATGAGCTCAGATACAAGTGAAAGTTGTTGCTTATATAAATGAAGTTACCTAATTTTTTTAATGTCTAGGTCGTTCAGAAATTTAATGCACGGTGGACCACGGATGAGCAGCTTCTTGCTGTGCAAGGTATGGCACAAGTCTATTTGTACTTCAGTTGGTGATAATCAAAACTCTGCTGCATTTCAGAGTTGTCTTTCCCTTCAGTGGCTAATGAAAGATTTTGACACTGCTGTGTACTAATGCCCAAAGAACAGAATTGAACAAGGAAACAGTATCCCCCCTTCCCCTCCCCGGACAGTATAAATTGCACCATATGAATGTTTACAAATAATCTCTCCTTGTCCAAGTTTTCAGAAAGTGAAACTCTACTGCAGTTACTGCTGTGCTCTTTGCCTGTGTAACTTCTCAAAGTAGTACAGGCAGATTTACACAGGTCTTCTAGATTTGGCTCTGCCCATCTTTACTACACCTCTATTTTCTTCTCTTCTCCAGGGCTAGTCTTAACTGTGTCTCTTGCCCAATTTAGACTTTTTTTTTTTCTGGATTAATCTGAGGCTTGAAACCTTGACAGACATTCAGCTTCAGATCCTTGTGCCTGTGACTTGAGCCTGATTTGTGGTCTTTCTGGAAATAACACGTTGCTTTTGTTTTTCTTTTTGTTGCTTTTAGCAATCAGGAAATACGGCCGAGACTTTCAGGCAATCTCTGATGTGATTGGAAACAAATCTGTGGTGCAAGTGAAAAACTTTTTTGTAAATTATCGACGTCGTTTCAACATAGATGAAGTTCTACAGGAGTGGGAGGCAGAGCATGGCAAAGAGGAGACAAATGGAACCAATAGCCAGAAGCCTGTAAAATCCCCTGATAATTCCACTAAAATGTCCGAAGAGGAAGATGAGGTAAATCCAATTTAGAAGTCACATAAAATTCCCAATTTGAGCTCAGTTCAGATAGATGTGTGTGTATATATATACTCTTTGCAAAAGCCATTTTTGACAATCTTCAATCTGAGCGCATTTCACTTCCTCTGGATATACAGATTCCAGTACTGATTTTTGGGAATTCCAGACATATATGAAAGTGGAAAGAGAACAGTTAATTTGCAGGCCTCTGACAGTATGTGTATCTCATCAGCACATGGACATTTTAATGCCTCTTACTGCCGAAATCCCCATACGTCTTTATTTCACTTGGATGTTTTCCCTGCACTCAGTTCTCCAAGCTGTTCTAGGTTTGGCTTTGTGGGACCGTACAGTCTTCTGAGGCAAAGCTCGCTCTTTCATTTTTGACGATGGAGTGGTTTCACTCAGGGGAAGGGAAGAAAGCTATAAACAAGGCGAGTGTGTGAAACTGTTCACTCTGGAATTACCTAGAGGCAAAGTTTCCTTGATTTTACAGCAGTTTCTGTGAAGACAGAAATTCTAGAAGCAGCTTCTCCTTGATGGAGCTTCACGGAGTTAACACTTCTCCAAAGACAATGTGTGTTTAAAGTTAACTAAGAGACTGTAGAGTGTTTAAATACGAAAGTTAGTTACAAAAATGTAATATTATCACAGTCTTGCAAAAGAAAACCCCGCTAGAGGTTTACGTGTTAAAAATGTCTGATCTAGGACTCCCTTTGGCCTAATTTTACAAGACAGCTTGGCACAAAAGCCATATCTTCTAAATGCAAGCACAGTCAACAGTGTAAGGTGAATTTTGGTCTCACATGGGCTGAAGACTTCTCAGTGTACTGTATATTTTTGTTGCCCTGATAATGGTTGGCTCACTTGTACGTTGCCGTTCAGACATTGAGAACAGAACTTCATTGCTTCACAAATCCTAATAATGTGTTATTCAAAGACGCTTATATTTGGGGACTAGGTCCAAAAGTATGACGGATGAACAAAACCAAACTCAAAAAACTTGCCTTCTCAGAAGGGTGTGAGTGAAATTGTCCCATTCTTCCAGAATTGAGAGGTGGAGCAAAGAAGCAATGGTACTAGTATGTAGCCACTCATTTGAAAGACAGGTGGCTCATGTCACTGCCATTTCCTGTGACCAGTAGAGTTGTATCCGTTGGCAGTGCAGAGCTTTTCTTCTCTGAGCCCTCCGAGATTCTTCCCGGCTTCAAATACGCCCTTGCTCCTGAAAGTTACAGTCAAAAAAGCGGAGTCTCACTTGAGATAGGAAGAAAATGGTTGCGGCAGGAACTGGAGTGTGCTGATGTGGCCAAGTGTGTGGATACTGGAGCAATGAGGATCCCAGACAAGTTAGCAGAGGAGGAGGGGGGAGAGTGGATGTGTGACAGCAAGGTCTGGTGAAACGACTGGTGGAGCAGCAGTCGCGATCCCCAAACTAGTGATGGAAAGTGCCGAGGCTGGAGCTGAGCAAGTGCTGAGCGGTAGAAAGGGGACCAAAACAATAGGTTGGTGGGAATAGTTGCAAAGCCTAGAGAAAAGGCAGCTATTGCGAGAGTCAGGCAGTTCACTGTGCCCTGCAGTACAGTAAGGGATGAGGGCAGAGCCTGCCTGCACCAGGCTGACAAGGCAGGAACAAGGCAGGGTGGCAGTGAGCTGCCAGCTGTGACATACCATGTATGCCTTACGCTAGCACCATGTGGCTTGTGGTTCTTGATGAAGCCTGTTCTGGACAGTAGGAACTGATGTGTCACGGCTGGGAGGAGGAAGGTGCTGGCAGCATTGAGGGGATTTAATGACCAAGCCTGCAGCTTTTTATAAAAATGCACAAGGAAGGGACACGAGGGTGTCGCACAGTGGACATCTAATGGACACCATGCTCTCTGAGCACATCAGACATTGCCTCTCAGGCTGGCTATAAATGTGGTGCTCCTGCCTTCAGAGGTAACATAAGCACAGTGCTGACTGGGTGCCTGTCTGAGCAGTTCTGGGGGCAAAGTGAAATGTCATTGGGATTATCACATAAGTGATCTATATGGGCTAGGAGGGGGGTTCCTGGTCCCTCCTGAGCTGCACAGTACCGTGTGGCTGGTGCCTGCTCTTGAGAGCACTTGCACAGGTGGCTGGTCAAGTCAGGTGGACTCAAGTCAGCAGTAGCCAGGAGAAGACTTTGCTGGCAGCCTAACACTGAAGTCCCTCGGGTGCTTTCTCCCCTGGCATGCCTTGTCTGCCTGGCACCAGCCTAGTAAAAGCTTTGTCAGCCCTCTGACTGCTCTGGGCTTTCCCCTTCAGTGTGTTTTCATAGCAAGTGGCCACAGTTCCTTTTTTTTTTTTTTTTGGGGGGGGTGGGGTGGGGGGTGGGGGTGGTTTTTTGGTGGGGTTTTTGGGTTTTGGGGTTTTTTTTGGTTTGGTTTTTTTTTTTGGAAGGGGGGAGGTGAGACTCCTGATTATAAAGCAGCCTCAACTCCAGTCTTAATTCTTGTATGTTTACACTTCCAGCAAATCCCAGTGTGGCTCAGAATAGGGGAAGCTGCTGCAATTCCTCCCATGTGCCAGGGTTGTCCGTTTTGTCGCTTTCATTACCGTGGATCTGGGGTGAAGTTTGGAGATGCAAGAAAGCCTATATGTATTCATTTTTAAACTAAACGTCTCCTTTTTCTCCCCCCTCCCCCTTCCCTCCAGGCTACTTCTGTTCTTGATGTCAGATATGCATCTGCTTCGTGAGAAGGTGCTGTAGCCTAGAACAATTTGTGTTGACTACTGTGTTATCCAGGATATCAGGTATTAGCAAACCTCAGACAGCCATCTGCATCATATCTGTGGACAAGCAGCTATTACCAAAAAAAGGCAAACGCTTCCAGTCCTGTGCTACATCTGCCTTAATCTCCCCTCATTCCTCCATACTGCTTCCACTTTCTTTCAAAAGCACCCAGGTAGCTCAGCTCTCCATTTCATCAACGTCCTGCTTAAGCATGGGGATTTCTAGAACCAGTAACACCTGTCTGTAAATTTTGACCAACCTGCAAAGCAAGGAGCTCCTTAGCAGCCCCACAGTAACTCTACACATTAGGAGTTCTTATAATACTTGGTCCGTAGGGTATAAGTACATATTGCTGCATGGCCTTGTGGTCTCCGCTTCCTGTGTATTCTTACGATGACACTATTATTAGCGAGCTTTCTATAAAGGAGAGACCTGTGCACATGCCAGTGGTGTCAGGTTTGTTCTGAAATGACAGGGCATGTTAACAAGCAATCTTGAATAATGCAAAGTGATAGGAAATGTTATTTCTAAGGTTTGGTCAGTCCAAGGTTGTAAGCATAACTCATTACACTTCTGGTTTGTGCAATTCTTTCCACTGTATTTGTGTGTTCTTGCTTCATAGAAAGCTCCCTAATTGAGCATTTTATTCCTGTATATTTTAATGGCTTTTATTTAGTGCAAAAGGGAATAAGTAACCTGAAACAGTTTGATACGCTATTTAACCCCTGGCATTCAGCATTTGCATTGTAACTTGTTAAATGAGTGCTACACAACTTTCTTTTTCCTGATCCTCTGCGGGATTAAGTCAAAACAACTTTCTCTGGTGCCTCTCCTTTTGGAATATGTGCCTTTTTACATTTGGCTACCATATGTCACTTTCTGTCCCAGTGTCTCGTTCCTCTTCAGAGCGCTGTTTGCCAAAGACATCAAACTACTTCTCCCACTGGAAGTCTGGATGAGGGTTGGAGCACAAAATTCAACCTTCAGGTAGTTTTTGGTCTCTGGGAAGCTTAATGGAGAAGAACTGGGTTAATTTCATTGGCCATTTTAACCCTTCTGAAGCACACGTCGCTTTCATGTTCTAAACCAAAATATGCAATTTAAAATCTAAGAGGTGCTTTTCCAAATACTTGGTGCATGCAGCTTTCAAATCCCCAGCCCTCTGTTCGGATGACCTGTGCTGTGGCCTATCTAGCTGGCTTGAACCAGAGCTGTTCTTGAAAGTCCTGTATGAGGACTTTGCACCTTGAACAAGGTAGTTGCTGACTGCCGAGCAGACAGTGTTCAGAGAAGCTAGAAGCAGCAGTATTACTTCTTGTCCAGTGGAAAGCTGCAAAATAACACTAGTCACAAAGCATTTAAAAAAGGTTAACTTAATGATGTTGGAAGAAACCACCAGGTGTCTTTGTGTGTGGAAAAAAGGACCTTCTTTGCCTCTCTTCCTCTACAGAGGGTGCAAGCCAAGATGGCACACAGCAATGTGTGGCACCAGCCTCTCTTAACACAACCTGAAATGAGCTAGTCCATGTCCTGGCCTGCAGCTGAGGTGCTGCAGCTCGGGGTCTAGCCCTGAACTTGGTGCTGATGTTTCAGCTGCTGGGCTGTGCCATGTTGTGTGCTGTGATGGCTCTCTTCTCTGTACCTAAATGAGGCAGGCTAATGCCAGCCAGCTAACAGAGCCAGCTGTGACTGCACCTCCTGCAGCGTAGACACAAGCCGAGGAAAGGCAGGGGAGGTAGCCTCATGTACTGCTGAGGTGGTCTCCTCCTTAGGCCTTGTGTGAGGAAAGTAATTCAACATCAGAAATGGAGCGACAACATACAGGTGAGGAGCAGATAGGCATTTCTTAGGGCAAGATAGAGTGTGGAGCCCCAAAAGGGCCTGTTTCAGCCACTTTGCAGCTGTTTCTGAGCAGTTTCGTTGTGGTAGCTCCAGAGAGGTCCTTTGAGGTGATGGGAGGATGGAAGGGAGCTATTCCCTATCCTCTGTATTGGAAACCTGTAATTCCAAGTTTGTGGCAGCATCTCTACAGCTGTTGGTGTGAACTGGTAGCTCTGATGGTGGCCCTGCAGATGTTCCTTCAGTCCTGTGCCAGTTGGAGTTGGGAGTCTCTTGTGGGAAAGGACACTAGTCGTTAGCCAGTGTGAATTAGGATTAAAGACGGGCAAATAGCACTGTGAATTCAGCTGACAGTTCCGGTGTAAAGCAATGCTGCTCATTAGAAATACTCCTGTATTAAACCTCCTGCTGGTACCAATGCACGGAGACAGGTCCTCACCAGTGTGAGAGGGTTGTGAGAGCTTGCATCCCAGCTGGTGAAACTCATCAGGAGAGGCTTCTGCTGGTGAGTTAAGTTACCTGTGAGGACTTTTCATCGGTTTTTGCCCTCTAATCTGTCCATCTTATGATCAGAAAAGTTGTGTTTTGGCTTCATCCCCAAGGGGTAGGGGGAAACATGCATAATTCATGATACTAGGAAGAAAAAAGTTGTTTAATTACTTTTCAGTTGACTGCTATCTTATTGTAGTTGATACATACAATATAATAGCACTGTATTTTAAACATTTAGGTTTTTACATTCTCTTTATGTTTTTAAACGTGATAAAATCATTTTAGCTTTTGAAAGTTTAAATGGTTTGGTCTTGTTTAGGTGAAGACCCTCTTTTTCTTTTTTAAATGGGTCAAGCATTAGATACATCAACTGGTTGCATTCTGATTAGAAGGGTCCACAAAGATAACTGCATAAGATAGAATATTCACTTAAATTTTGTTTCTTAAACTATCAATGTGAATGTCATAATTATATATATTTTGTGGAAAACGGGAAATTATTTCTCCTAAGTATAAGTTATTGTGCAAAATATGGTATCGTTAAAGAAAATGATAGTTTAAGTTTTAGTTTTAGAAATCTTAAAGATATAAAAGTGTATTGCATATGCATAAACAAATTTCATTTGTCTATTTAATTTTATGTAGTTGTGTAAAGTGCTAGGTAACTTCTTTTTTCGCTTATCCATTAAAACAACCTTGTTACTTGAATATTCGTGTTTAACTGGTTTGAAACAGTGATCAATTTTTGTAATATAATCTTATAACCAAGGGAAAAAAAAACATGCCTCAGTTGTGCTTAACAATATAGCAACAATGTACAATCAGATGCTTAAGACCATAGTAGCCATAACTGGTAGTGCAACCACAATGGTTGTCTCGATATATTTAATACCAATGGGGATAATGAATTCTTAATATATTTTTACAAGTTTGCAACCAGGAAGACCCCATAAATATCCACTAGAACACTTTTTAAATAGTTAATATAAGAGTGAAACTCTTATTCTCTTAAAGCAATGTCCTGACAAACATTTTTCTTTCCTGTACAAATACATCTGAAACATTATGTATTAAAATATGCTCATTGTCACTTTAAATTTCAGTTTTTATTCTCTAAATCGCTAATATGCTGTTGGTATTCTTGCACACCAAATATGAGCCAAACAGTGCATTACACTAACTTGATCACTGGATTTGTGAACATAAATCTCCAAGTCAATGAAGCGCAAAAATATCGTGGGAGATTTTTCTGATAATGCGTTTTTTCAAATCTGTATAAAATTATGCATAGCCCATTCAGAGATGAGTGGCCTGATATTTACTCTTCACAAAAAAAAGAAAAATTATTTTTATTAGCTCCAGCTTGTCTTCAGCAAGTCAAAATCTAGTGATCTTGTGCAATGCCCCTAAAGCAAATACTTTCTGCCACTCCCTGGATTAATGCAGCTTTTCCTGTTGATAGTAAAGCACAATTGCAGTGAAAGTTACAGTTCAGAAGATGGAAGGTCAGTATAGTCTATGCATGTTGTATAATAATGAGTGTTTACATTCATATTCTCCTAAAATAAAATTTATACTGGAGTGTATAGTATTCCATTATGTAGATTTTATCAATTTTGTTAACTGCTTATAGATTGCTTAAAAGAAGTTTTTTCAAGATTTTAAAAGATGTATAAGGTTAAGTTTGCAAATATAATGGAAATGCTGTATAGCTTTTGAAGTGATAAAATACTTGTTGGGATTTTAAAGAAAGTATGTTGTAATAATGCTGTTGTAAGTAATATTTTAAATGTCTTTTTTGCCTGTTTTCTATTATTCAGCACACTTACTGTGATGAATGTTCATAGCATTATAAAATTGCTTAGCCACTGAAAAGTAACATTTGGTTTTGAATTATTTTACTGTATGAGGAATTATAGTGGGGTAAATTCCTTTGTGAAATTCTGCGTCATTCATTTTTCTATGATTTCCAATGTTTGCTGACATCAAATAAAATTTTTTCAAGCCATTGATGTAATAAAATATGTAGTAAAATGTTATTGATGTAAAATGTGGTTCTGATATGTAATTGATCCCCTACCTTTCAAGTTTTGGTCAGGAGAACCGACCGGGGTTTGCCCCTTCCTGTGTTGCATCGTCTGCGTGTCGGTGTCGTTGGAGCGCAGGTTAGCTGCTGCTGGAGTCAGTGGGCAGAGTCTCGAGCAGCCTTCAGCTCTCGAGCAGCCTTCAGCACGCTGCTGCCAGCGGGAGCTGCCTGGTGCAATTCATGCCGGTGGCCCTGGAGAGACCGCTGCTCCTTTTTTGATGGTGCAGCTTATTTCTTCCCCTGGCCGTGCAGCTGCACGCTCTGCAGTCCCGCTGGCGCGGGCATCGCCTTCAGCTAACGGGCAGCGCTGTTGCAAGATAGCTCTCGTGTTTGGGAAGCGGTGGGACTGGGATGCTGGCTGGTCTTGAGCGGCTAGAGCTGGAGTCTAGCTCGTAGGGTACGGATGGAGACTAGCTGATAGTGTCATCGCTATTATAATGAGGACCTGAAGAATAAACTGCTGTCTGCTGCATGCAAAGAGCTAGCACTTGGCTGTACAAGTTAACAAGATCGTCATCTTTGTCCTGCAATGAAAGAAATGCATTTAAAATATATAGGAAAAGGCAACTCCTACCCTTGCAGCTTAGCAGTGCGTAGATGTTGCTATCACAGATGCTCAAAATGGCAGGAAACTTTGGACTGGGGATGAACCTTGGGATTTGCAGGAAGGTAATATTTTCTGTCTTCACGTGCTGGGTGCAACTAAGCACTAAATGCAGAGGCACAGACAAGACATTATAGGGCAGTTTGGGGGAAACTGCTTTGTGTTGTCATCTGACATTCAACAGGCAAGGGTACCAGCAGTGCTTTGTGAGTCTGGGTGTTAGCACAGGACAAATGACAGGGAGTTTTCTGCTTTGCTCGCATGTGTTAAATGCAGCAGAACTAATACAGCAAGATACTGTGGTGGTTTCCAATGCTGTAGTGTGTGGAGGGCAGGAATTAGTCATGCCTTTCTATATTGTAGAGCAAGAGGGGTGGAGAGGGAGACGGGCTTGGGGTTTTGGAAGCACAGACAGTATCTTTAAGAGTTGAGGGTGTTTCCTTACTGGAAAGCGTTTTTGTAATTTTCCTGGTGGTGGAGAATATGGTACCAGTACTGTAAGGTAGGGATCCGCTTTTTTAGCGGAGTCATTTGACTCAAAGATCTTTTGGCCCTTAACCTTCAATACAAACCAGCCCTTCCTGCACATGTGCCCCCCCAACCCCAAAGTAAAACAAAGAAAAACAAATAAGAAAAGGACCTTCCCCTCCTTTCAGTCGGGGAGCATAAGCAGGTAAGGAAACTGGGACTTCCTCTGCCCAAACACATACCCGAGGAATCTGCAGAGGAGTCCAGAAGCAAAGGTAAAGTGGTAATGCTACTGTCTTTAAAAATACAGGTGCTACATTTCTGCCTAGTAATGGTATGTATTTGTAAATGGGAATGCAGTGTTGAATTAATGCTGAATGGAGTTAAAATGCTGTATTTAGTATGATAGCCTGTTTCCTACATAAACAAATTGGTATCTGATAACTTCCAGTGTTGAAGTCTTAAGGCGTCAGCACTCCAGCAATTACTGTGGCTTAGACTTTAAGGTCTGACCTTAATTAAGCTTTGGACCTTAACTAAGAATGGGAATGTGTATATGGGGAAACCTTCGTTTCCAGAACACATGCATGTATCTTCCAGGCCTTTCCCATCTCTGCAAGCTGTGGAGTATGAACAACACAGCAGCACCAAGCACTTCTCCCTTAGGATGGGAGCTGCCTCGCAGGACATGGTATGAGCTGCAGTTCAGGCTGAAAGGGAAGGGTTCGGTGTTGGTGCTGTTTGTGTGCTGAGATCTTAATCTAATCCCCAAGTATCAGCTTTATGAAATAACGGTATAAGCGTGGATTTTATTTCATAAACCAACTTCCAGTCTGAAAGATACAGTGTGATGTCTGAGAGAGAACTGAGTATCAAACCTATTATCTCAGTCCCCTCTAAACCGTGCTCTGGCTTATCCACCAAATCGTCTTTGAACTAATAAGAGCAAAAGTAATTTCTGGTCTTGCTTTTAGTAAACAGTAAACAAAATATGCATATGTGTATGTAAAAACAAACACCCCCCACCACCACCACCACCAAACAAAAACCAAAACATCCCTCCCAAAACTCAGCAAAGGGCCTGCTGACAGTGGTAGAGGAATTGTTTGCTTTTGCTGCAGAAGGGCTAGGGAGAGAATTACTGTAAAATATTAAGGGAACTCGTTTCTGAAGTCATCAAGAAGGGAAATCATGAGGACAGTAGCATACAGGAGGTCTGAACTTCTATTAAAGATGGAGAAATCACCTGGAAGTTTCCCCTACTGAAAGGGGAGAAGTTTGCATGGAAGAAGGCTGCAGGCCTAGCCTAACGGGCAGCAAAGGGCGGGGGCTTGTAAGATGGGGAAAAACATTGATCTGCCAAGGAGTTTACACTGGGGAGATCAGGAAATGGGAGTAAGAGAAGAACTGACGCGTGTCATGCTGACTTCTGTTTGTTTCCAGCTGGAGATGACAGTGAGGGCAAGGCTGAGATGTTTGTTCTGGTTCTGGATGAATGCTTAGTTTTCACTAAGATAGTTTGGAACAGGAGAAGGTGTGTGGGATGATGGAAATAAAACGTGCACGTGTGGACTGGGAGGAGCTTTTCCCCATCTGCACACTTTAGGAGAGCAGATATAATTTGTCTGGCACCTAGCATATGAAACAGTATGGCTTAGCAAGACCTGAATAAGCTTTTAAAATGGAAGATGATACTATGTGACTGACAAAACTGAACTGATTTCCAAAAGAAAAAGATGAATAGGAGATCTAGGCAGTTGCAGACTTCTTGATGCTGCCTTGTGTATTCAAGATTTAGAATAAATCATGATGGAAAGAATTAGGTGAATTAATAAAATAGAAGAATGGGTGCAATGGGTTTGCCAGAGAAAGACTTGTGCCTGACTAGTCAATCACAAGGTGCAGGATTCATCAGTGGATACGGATATCTCTGCCTAAGCTCGCTGTCCAGAATCCCTTAGAGAGAAATAAGCTTTTCTAGGGTATAATTAATTTAATCCTAAATTAGATGTTGAAAACTGATCTAATATATTACATCCTGAACGTGCTTATTTCTCTCCTTATTATAGACTACAGGCAGAGCCTAGGGCTCTGTCTCAGATGTGGAAGCTGGGCATTAACCACGCTAGTGCCATGGCTGCCTGGGCTTAACCCCAGGAGTGGGCAAGGACTTAGACCCCTCACTGCAGTGCTGGGCATTGTACTTCCAGCTAGACGAAGAAATGTTGATGCCATCATGCCAATGCTTTGAAAAGCTCCTCTGGGGTGCTGTGTACAATCCTGGTTCATCCTCTGGAAGACAGGTCTGCCCGAGCAGACGGAAATGCAAGGAAGGCACCAAGTGATCTTGGCTTGCTCGGGTAGGCGGGAGAAGGGCTGGGGGTTGTGCCTGTTCTCTGTAAACGGCACCCCGGGGGTCACAGGTTAAGATAAAGGCAGTGTTGATGGGCTGGATTTTTAGTCTGTCCATAACCTTAGTGAGGTGATTCTTCCAGGTTTGGGGACAAATCTCTCCATTAATCCTAAGCTCTGAAAGTATGCAAAGGAGGTGCCATGGTTACTGAGCTGAACTCTGTACGGCAGAAGATTCTTCCCAGCTCCCTGCTTCTTGGTAGAGAAGGGTATTGGGCAAGCTCTGGTTTGCCAGTTGGGTCTACCCTTACTGCCAGCTGGTTTTCTTCCTCCAGGAGAGTAGTGGTGTTGAATCACAGGGATTTGTACTGTTGGCCTGGCCACAGCTTCTGGTGGAAGGGTGCTCCAGGAGACATACCTGCCTCTGATTGTATCTATAGTCTTCCCCTGCTCTGGGCGCCTGGCTGCCTGCAGCTGGCCAGCACGTTGCAGAGGCTAAGCAGCTCTCTAGTTTGAAAGGTGAAGAGAGGTGCTGTGAGCATGTAAGTGTGCTGGCTGTGGATTTCGAGTCTGAGCTTGCACCAGGATGAAGCTGCTGGCTGACAGCTGTGTGGGTGAGAGCTGGGAACGGAGGGCTCCCTGGAGCTGTCAGGTCCATGGCTATGCTCTGCGTGCTGCCTGTGGGGTGGGATAACTGGCTTTGGGATAGGGGGAGACTGAGAGAGATGCCCTTGGCCAAGTAAAAAGTGTGTTGTGGCACTGTGGTCTGGATTTTGCACGTGCTATTCTGGGTATAGAAGCTGATTTGAAGAAGTCTTGACTCACTCCAGTCGCCTTGCTTGCCTTGGACCGCAGCCCACAGCAGCTGGGCCACTTGCTACTGGGATGCGGTAACTCGTCGTTCTCCCAGTGCCAGACCCAGGACCTCGCTGCTGGTGTGGGGAGGCTTGGAAAGGGCATTCACGGGAGCACCAGCAGATTCCTAGAGATTCCTGCTGTGTTGGTTTGGGGATTTTCTGTTGGCTTATGTTTTCTTTTTCCTCATGTAAGATGAATTGGGTTCCCTATAGGAAAGATTGGCTTGAAGGATTCTGTTTATTTTCATTTCAGTAGCTACTGGATGTTGAGTTTCCCTAAGCTGCAGCATGGCATGTCCTGTAGGCTTGTCTCCATCATTGATAACTGAATTGCTTGTCCTGCTTTCCTGTAGGAAGGGTCCCTACTCCTGTCCTGTGCTCTTTCCTCATGAAGGAGGATTAAATCTGCTTCCTGCCATGAGATGTAGTGGGAAATCTGGGACAGTTGGAAACTTGTGGAGCTTTGAAGCAAATATGTCCTCCTGAAGGTCCCAAATTTTTGTTGCTTGTTGAAATATACCTCTGATAACAGCACTAGATCCCCTGTGGCTTGGTACCTTTTAATTACTCTAGAAATGTACTTGTATTGGGGGGGGAACCTCACTGGACCCAATTTCCATTCTTTTGGGCCCTGTGTCCCACCTCTCTTGAAGAGGCAGCTCAGGTAAGAAGTGTCATCATTCGCTAATGCCAAAAATGTTATTCTTGTATATTTTCTATCATTTTTAGCCTTTCCAGTACAACTTTAGGGACAGCTTTTCTGATGCCAAAAGTAGCTTTGCATCTCTGATCAGTATGTTGTGCTGTTAATGTTCTCCCTTAAAAAAAAAAAAAAATTAAAAACAACCATTAAAGAAACAAAACCAAACCCAAAAGCAGTTAATCGGATGTTCTCCTTTAAGCTAATTCCCTTTTGCTGCATGGCTGGTTCTCTCCTCCTTGCGTGATCAAATCTCACTGGTACAAATATTCTGAGAAGATAACTTTTAAGCTTAATCAAATTCTCCTTTAAAAGTATTTGTATAAAGATTTCAGTTTCTGCAATTAATCACGGGAGGCCCTGGGTTCAGCGCCATGCCGTACTCAGGAAGCAAACAATACTCCGTGTCTGTGCTCCATCACAAGCAGCCTCCCGCTTTGACTTTCAATGAGTGACCCAGAACCACAGTGGGATTTAGCAGCAGAAAATAACTTAAGAGAATTGTGCTATGCACACAAGGAAGATAAACTAGTGAAGCAATTTGTTACGAACAATGCCTTTAGCCCAAGGCATGGATGGATAACTTCTCTTCCTCTTGGTTTTATTTTCGTGCATTGTTAGCAGTGAGTACTGGGATCTGCCCAGGGCTCCAGATTTGCGGTTCAGAATCCAGTGTCAAGAAAAAAGATCCATAATAAATAACTATGAACTCATTTGCATCTTCACTGCCCTCAAATGTGTGCTGCCTAGGGCCTCCATGATGTGAAAAACACTAAGTAAGTCCTCTTCTGCCAGCCTGTCTCTCAAGGTGCAGAGAAAATCTCTTACAATAAGAGAAAAAACCTTGATTTTTATATACATATATATATAAAAAAAATAAAAATTACTCATCACTCCCTAACTTCTGCTGGATTTCCCAAGATGTTTTTGTATTAATGCTTTAAACTGCAAGTCCTCCACATGAGAATGCCCCTGCTATAGGCATTAAATAGTAGGGAGCCTAATCCAAGCCTTGTTAAGTGTTTTTACATAGTCTGCAGTAAGAGTTGGACCAGGTGGATAGTAAATAACTTTATAACGTTGGAGCAAATGCAATTTTAAGTGATTACCCATCAGCCTCTCATTCGTGTCTGGGGCCAAGCAGAAACTTGACAAGGAAAGATGTGCCTTGCTAAAGAAGGAACGCGTCAGCACGCTGTGAGAGGCAGCAAGATTTCAGCAATGCTTTATCGACTCGAGAGAGCATCTGGCACCTCTGAATTGCTTCCTTGTTGGTTGGTGAACCTGTTTTGAGGACTTGGAGGAGGGAATTACGTTGCATTCAGGAAACTCTTTGCTTTTTACTTTGTCCACTGGAGATGGTAATTTCCTGGGTCAAACTAGTTAATCTCAAGGATTTCACTAGTAATATGTGTTAACAAGAGGGCAGTGCCTTCAAACCTGGATGTGGTCCAGTTTTCTGTCCTCCTGCAATGTTTTGCTTTTGCTCTGGTATGAAAAGAAAAAGTAATCTGTAAAATGAAGCGAAGAGGATTTATATCATTTTTGTTGCTATTCTTGCATTTGAAGGTTGCCAAAAGGCAGAGGAGTCATCTCTGTTTTTCTTGTAAAGGTGCATTTTTTCATTTAGTAACTCAGTCTTGTTTCTACAGCCTCCTGGGACGGAGAGGTCACAGTGCTGTATAAATGAAAGCTGAGTAATTGAGATGGTTTTCAAGGTTTTTACATTTTACTAAAAAGTTTGATGTTTACTTAATGCCCTGTAAACACTCAGCAGAATACCTCTGTGTTTAAAAATTCAGAACCTACTAAAGGCTTCAAACAACTGCTGGTCACTTGCGGGGACTCACAGCACTGCTGAGAGTCATTAACGTGCTCATGGAGGAGGAGCAAAACTATAATTTCTGCTAATTTCTGCCAAAACTAAGTCAACGTTAACTCACCTGTGAGCTCAGAGTAGAGAGTAGTAATGTCAGTGTGAAAGCATTGATGTCTGCAGATGGGAAGTGTTAGGATGTGTCCTTCCTATGCATAAGTAAGTCCTAGAATAATGCCCAGTTAGGGCTTGGATTGCCACCCTGTGGGTGTTTCAGAGGTAAAACCCTTAGTTAATGTTGCACAGTTGTAGAGCAGCAATTATGTACCTAAGGAAGAATGCATTTCCTAATCTTTGCGATACCTGGCTACCAAAGGCCCCAGAATGTCATTTTAGGCAGTGCACTCAAATAAGGTGTTGTAGAAGAGATCTGTGGTAGATGATGTTGTAAGGGACGAGACCCAAGTAACTGTACTGTGAGCCCAGGCAGTGCCCCGAGGGAAGGTTCCAGAATTGGGAGGAAGAAGCCCAGGAAGAGGCCTGGTGACTCACTGGTGTCTCAACCACTCCTGGAACTGGGGCGAGAGAAGGTTTCAAAAGTCCAGGGACTGGGGCCAATAAATAGGAGCACGTCCAAGCCCCACGTTGGGCGCTCTCTACACCGAACACCCCCGTTGGCAGGTCCGACGCTGGATCCAGGACTGATGACCTCCCTCTCTCTCTCCCCCTCTCTCCCCCTCTTCAGCTCTCTCCCCCCGCCCTGCCCCCTCTCTCTTTTATCTTAAAATCTTTAAGTAACGCAAGGCCTCCCTTGGTTTTTCATAAAGCCGCATAGCTTAGGTGGATATAGGTGTAAGAGGGCCAACGTTCACAGAATATTTGTTCCATTAAGTTGGTGTTTATGTATGGACCTTGAGTGTTATTGCACCTCAATCCAAGCTGCGGGGATTTGCGAATCTGAGCCACTCCCCCTTCCTCATAGGTGGGACGTGACAGTTGTCTAGTAGCAAAGGGTTATTTCTGACTTGTCTAAAACAAGCCCTATGGAAAGTCGATGCTGGTGGGAAGGGGGCTGACTTGAGGAGCTGCATGTGGTTGAGAGCGTGGCCCTGTTGGAGGAACATTGCGGAGGCTGAGGTAGTGGGTCTGAGTAGCAGACTTGTGGGATGGGTCCTTGGTTGGATGCAGGAAGCTTTTGGAGAGAGATGTCAGTGTGAACTTGCTTTCTGAAGGCTGAAGTTCTCTGATGCTAGAAGGGCATTGCCCTTGGTGTTGGCTTGCTCCTTGGCAATGATGGTATTTATAGCAGGTTTTTCTGGAAACTCCTATCCAGGGACAATCAAAGCACAGAGGAAAGTTGGAGAGCACAAGAAGAATGTCTTGATATTATATACATCAACAAGATTGCTGGGCTGTGCTCCAGCTACAGACTAGTGTGGGCGTCTAGAAATCAACAAAAGGTACCTTGAACCTACATTGGAAGTAGTGGAAGCACCGTCACAGTCTGTGGGGGAGTTGGGGCTTGGGACCTCTGTCATGGCCCCACCTCTAAGACCATTCCTGAGTAATGGATGAACAGTTTGGTCTGTTTTCCATGCTGGGTCTGGCTGCACATCACAAGATCCATTTTTCATGACAGCCTTTTATAGCAGGTTGTTTCCCTAGAATAGCTGGAGCTTTGGAGAACACTGTCCAAATTTCTTCAGCGTGTGACTATTTTGATTCTAAATGAGTTGTTTTGTAGGCAGACCCCAAGGGCCACTTGCCTGGGTGGCTCTAGCTTGGCTTGGTTTATTTTTCGTATACTAATTATTCCTATGAGATTCAGTTTGTGATTTCTGTTCAGCTGTTCAGGTGTCTCGGTTGTGAAGACAAAGTAACATGTCATTTAAGTAAATTAGTATGTGAAAACTGCGTGTCCTGAAGTGTTTGATTAATGCTTGCAGAAGCCTTTGGAAGCCATGTTTGTGGCTGGAAGCTGGGCAGTGCGTGCATGCTGCTGTCTTAAATATGGCCTACAGCAGAAGCTGGGGAAGAAACTGTAGGCCCTGCAGGAGGAAGGGGCACGGATGTGTCCTCGCATTTCCTCTTTGCTCCTTCTGGCCCCCCTTATAAGAAGGTCTTAAGTGTGGGAAGCTTGGCCTAAGTCCGGATTACTCTGGCCATTCAAAGGTACCGAAATGTACTGTTAAAAAATCCACCTCTCGTCCAGTGGTGAAGCCGAGGCTGCAGAAGGGCAATGGCGGGAACGGCGAGGGGCTGGAGGGAAGCGGTGCAAGTCCCCGGGGAATGAAAGGAGGCACTGAGTGTAGGCTATGCCGCGGGTGCAGGGAGGAGCTCGGGGCCCTGAGCCGACAGGATTTATTTCTGCAGGAGATGGTTTCTGGCCAGGGAGGGTGGACAGGTGGGTGTGCCCTGGTTTCAGCTGGGATAGAGTTAATTTTCTTCATAGTAGCTAGTATAATGTCATGGTTTGGATTTAGTATGAGAATATTGTTGATAACACACTGATGTTTTAGTTGTTGCTAAGTAGTGTTTATACTAAGTCAAGGATTTTTCAGCTTCTCATGGCCAGCCAGCAAGAAGGCTGGAGGGGCACAAGAAGCTGGGAGGGGACACAGCCAGGACAGCTGACCCAAACTGGCCAAAGGGATATTCCATACCATATGATGTCATGCCCAGTATATAAACCGGGGGGAGTTGGCCAGGAGGGGTGGATCGCTGCTCAGGGACTGGCTGAGCATCGGTCAGCAGGTGGTGAGCAACTGCATTGTGCATCACTTGTCTTTCTTGGGTTATATTTCACTCTCTTTCTGTTATCTTCTTTTCATTAGTGTTACTATTATAATATTTTATTTTTTATTTCAATTATTAAACCGTTCTTATCTAAACCCACGAGTTTTACTTGTTTTCGATTCTCCTCCCCATCTCACCGGGGGCGGCGGGGGGCGGGGAGGAGTGAGCGAGCGGCTGCGTGGTGCTTAGTTGCCAGCTGGGGTTAAACCACGACAGGGTTGCTTCAGCCCAGGCTGTGTGGTAGGGCTAGAAATTAGCTCTTGACGAAGTCCTGGAAATGAGGCGGCAAAGGGAATTAATCATTAACAGAGCTGAGTGACAGATGTGCCGCGTTCCTTATTCCTGTGAAACTTTGAGTTTGGTTGTCTTTCTACACAAACTGTTTCTCGACAGCCTGTGTTCAATGCAGGAGTGCCAGGTGGCACCTCCAGCCTGTACTTTGCCAGAGCCAGTAAAGCTCTGAGGAGGAGAGGATGGGGAAGGTGTTCCCAGTGGCTCTGAAAAGCGATTACTCTTGTCAGATGACAACCCAAGCAATACCTAGTCCAAAGGATTGGGAACTGCTTGAATAAATTATGAATCACAAATGATTTATTTGGGAGTTTTCTCTGAAGAGAAGTCTAGATGAGTATAATTTGAGGGGGAGGCACAAACTGTGCTGGAATGCATGAAGGACCCACGCGTCTAGTGATAAATGATCAAGCAGGATGAATTCTTGTAGGTTTTGAAGGCCAGAAAGGCCCACAGCCATGTTTTGTGTGGATTATCCCACCACTCAGATTTTAATAGCCCTAAAACATCTCAGAACCTGCCCGATGACCTCTCCAATGAGACCCCGTTCAGACCCCAAGGCTGGCCGTACTTGCAGCTCTTTTGCGTCTCCTTGCAGACTTCTCTAGGTCTTCCAGTGCCTCTGTCCCACACTCCTGTCTCTCCAGGGATGGGTTTTAAACCCGCAGCTGCCTTGTGATGTACTGTGGTAGTTTTCACGTGTTGGATGTCACCTCGACCTCCCCAGCTCTGCCAGGAGCAGTAGTGGTGCAGAGGCTCCCACAAAGCAAGTCCACGTTTGCTCAGGTTAGCAGGACAGCAGTGGGAGCAGATGGTATGTGTGGAGCACGTGTTAGGCATTTGGTACCGGAGTGAAGACTGTTCCTCCAAGTCCAGCACTGTTGGTATTTAGCTCAAGGGCATCATCCAGCCTCCTGAGTGAAGCAATGCTGTTTTCTTTGGGAGGTGATGTCTCAAGAGGACAAGCCATCTATGCAGACAATTGTGGGAGCTTGCCCTAATTATCCCTTTCTCCCCTTTCCTCTCCCACACACTTCAGCAGTTCCCATCGGGTAAGGAATACCAATTTATTCATAATGACTTCTGCTTGATGTGACTGTTTCCATGGCCTTTATCATATCTCTGCGCTTCCAGAACATCAGCTCTGTCACACCTGTAATTTATTCTTGAGCAGTAACGTAGCTCTTGGAAAGATGCCCAGGTTTGACTTCAAGCTACAATGAATTCACAAGGTCCCTAAGCAAGTTGCTTCAATTGTAAGTTACCTTTGCTGCCTTAATTTGCCCAGCATCTTTTTTTTTTTTCTACTTGGTATATCTCATTGCATCTCCTTCTGCTAGATTAAAGACTATTAGCAGACACTTCTTCCCAGCCTGGTACTTGTAGATGAGGAGGCAGCTACATCTTAGTCTTACTTTGGATAAACCAAGTAGTATGAGTTTTCTGCCATTCTCATGAAAAAGCAGACTTTACAGAACTGCAATGCCCTCCACTCAACCCCATGGTATTTGGCACTGGTAACACATGGAGGTGAATCTCCCTTCCCCTGTGTTTCCTGGCATAAATTGTCTGATAGGTACATTATCAGATAGGTTTCTGTTTTATAGCTGCATTGAAGATGCTCTGTAAGTCAGGGAACCTGTTTAACCTGATCCTATTTACAAGGTTTCTCTTTTACAAAAGGCGATTTCCTCTCTTTGTGTCTGTCCCTGTGCGTCAGCCACAAATTGCACGGGAAATAAGCGTACGCGTGTGGCTGCTCTGCCTGTTTGAGGAACCTGGCAAGAGCCCATCTCCCAGCATGGCAGAGGATGCTGAGTGCAGAAAGTGATTAAATGTTTGTCTAGCAAGCAGAGCAGTGTGTTCAGCTGCCTGGAGGAAAAGCAGGCTTGCGGGACTCGAGCTAAGCTCATTCATTTTCTGATCCCTGAACTAATCTAACTGAAAAAATGAAATACAAAATGAGAGCAATTCTGCAGACTCTGCAACTCTGTCTCTAATTGGCAAAGTCCAGGCAAAAGGCCCCAGGTGTTAAAAGAAATCCCTGAGAGAAAAATAGGTGGTTTCCTATGGAGGCCCGGGGGGGACCAAGATCTCGAGGCAGAACCGATCTGTGGGGCAGGGAGCTGGGTTTAGGCTCCTCTGGGAAGGGCATGGGGGAGGCTCCAGTCCCCATATCCCTTCCCGAGGATACTGAGGGGCACAGCGGGCCAGGTGTGCCGCCTCCGTCCTGCAGCGAGGAGCTTTCTCGATGTTGCCTTTAACTAAGAGGCACCGCTAATGGGTTTGCATTCCCTGCAGTGCTCTTCCATGCGGCCTCTCCACTGCTGTAGGGAGAGATGGGGAAATGGTTTGCTGCTGGCGAGCGCAGCAGCGCACCAAGGAGCCTTATTAGCATGCCGGGCAGGTCAGCTTCGGTGTTTAACTTGTTGTCTTCCTCCTCCTCCCCTGTTTATCTCTGGTACCCACCTGTTGCTAGTTCAATCAAAAAAAAAAAAAGGGGGGGGGGGGGAGATGAGGTTCTCTGTGCCGAGGAAAAGGGAGCATGGACCCTCAGTGGGGGGTCCCATCAGCAAATATTGAGCATGGCTGGGGATTAATTAATAAGAGCCCCTGGGTAGACTTGTTGGGCAGGAAATGCCAGCCCCAGAAGAGAGCCTAGTGTCATGTTAAGGACACTTGTCAGTGTGTAGTAACTGTAGTAACCGACTGCACAAAAATAAACACGTTGCTAAATTGCTCATAAATCTTACCCCGACCATGGGGTCTGTTGGGTTCCAGCTCAAGCCAAGTGCCATCGGTTGAAGTGGGAAAAGGGCAGCAGGAGGCTCACTTCTCCTCAGGAGCAGCCAATGGCTCTGGGCTGAGCCTTCCTAAAGGTGGCTTTCCACCCAGAGGTGATGGCATTCAAATCTCCTCTCCTCTGGGAGAGGACTGCTTTGCTCCCAAGTTGAGGAAAGCATCTCCAGTGTCTGAAATAATGGGAAAGCTCTGGGATCTGTGGAAGAGGCTAAAGGAAGGATAAATGCAGCTACTGAAATTGCCTCCCACTAATGCAGTGCCGGCAGTGTTTCAGCCAGTCGGTTAGGAGGAATGATTATGGAGATACTCGATTCTGACCAAGTGGGATTTATCAGAGTCAGCCTGCTGCTGTCCGTCAGCAACAGAGAAAAATTACGTTCTGTGCTGGGAGAGGAATTTGCAAACCCCAGTACAAAATGAGTAATAAGGGTAAATCAATTGGAGATGCACTGTGCTTATTCTGGGAATGCCAGAGTGAGCAGCGCAGCGTTTAGTTCAATTGGTAGTGTTAGATAAAAAGCTGTATTTCATATGTAAGCATTTACTGGTATTTTCTTTATTTTTAGAAATACTCTTGGCTTTTGTAATCATGCTTCATTTGGGTGTTGCAACAGTATTATTGGGAAGAGAAATAGCGGTGCAGATGCTGGATTTCTTCTCGAGCACTGTCCCCATGTTTCTCCAGGTCTTCAGGGTAATTAGGGCCAAAGACCTGCCCAATTTACTGCAGCCTAGTTGGGTTACTTGAGGGCGAGGTATCTGCACACAGTGCTCCTCACCGCTGCTGCTGCCATGTCAGGAGCCTCCTGCATGTGCTTTTGAGCTGTCCCTTTAGGGACGTGCCCCTCTTACCATGCGAGCCCCCAGGCCTCCGCTTTCTGCAGGGAAAGCTTGGATTCGCCTTTTTCCCAAGCCTGTCTCTTCACCTTCAGCGCATCATTTCTCCCTGTTGCTTCTGAAACAAGCCCAGAAGTGTTGGAGCCCTCTTACAGCCACACCGCCCGTGGAGCTGTGCAACCAGCAGGTGCTTGTGGGAACACGGGGAGCTTTCTCGAAGCAGGACAACCTCTCTGAGTGCTGTATTATAAGTGCCTTTATATTGGGTTGGAAACGTCGAGCCTTCCACTTTGCTTCTCCAGGAGCCGCCGTCAGCCCGTGGGCTGCTGGTGTCCTCTCCCACTGCCCCTCGGCTTCGGTCACCAGCGGTACAGAAAGGAGACTTAAATGGCATGGGGAAGATGCTCTTCCTTTTCCACACTTGTGGGAGATGGATTAAAACGATTGTTGCTTTTTTTCCCTCTAACAGAGAACTGTAATTAAATGTCCCTTTCCTTAATGTCTTTTATGGTAATTTGAGACAACTTATTAAAGGCTCAATGACTGTTGCTGCTGCATAGCGCTGCCGCCTCCTGCCCAGCACCCTGAGCAAGGTCAGAGGTCTGTTGTAGCTGGGATCTGTGAACACCCAAAGGAGGCCGTGTTTTTTGGGTTTGTTTTTTTTTTTTTAAGAGATGTTCCCTGAAAAATAGGAATGAGAAGAATACCATATTTCTCTGTCATTGCTTTTAAAGAGGAAGGGTAAGCCGTTGAAAATATTACATGTGCCTTTGCCAATCCATGCTCAGGCACGTTGGTGTGATGGACCAAAAGAGAAGAAGCTTTGTTCAGTGAAACAATGTTGCTCAGTAGGAAATTTCCTATATGAAAATCCCCCCAAGTAAGGGCAGCAGCACAGAGATGAAGTGTCAACATGAAGCTTCAGCTGTGAAAAGGAAAATATATTACAGCTCTGAGGAGAAAATGAAAAGAAATCCAGCATGCTTTAACATGCATACTTTGCTAGGACTTCCACCACTCGGTCAGACTTCTCCTTTGAAAAAATAAAAAATTGCAGTCAATTAAAAATCAAACTGTCCCATATGTATGAGTTCAAGTAACTGGGCTGGTTTTTTTTACTGGGCTGGTTGTTTACTTCATGCACTTACACTAATTGAAATGCTAGTTATATTGAATGAGTCTTTAAAAACGCCCTGGCCTCACTATATCCCAGCAAATGTCATGGGAAAAGGACATTTAATTATAGCCTGCTTCAGGAAAAAAAAAAAAAATCAAGATTAAATTAATACTAATGTCTGTTTGAAAAATATAATAAATGTTAGACTAGGTGAGGGAGCATGAACAATCATCTGCAGCTTTGCAGGACACTGCTTTTGCAAATTCATGGAAAATTAAAACCCATTAGCATCTCGAGTACTTTGCAGAGGAGTTTTAAGAGAAGTTGTAGCTATTCCCCTGCCCTCCTGGAAGTGCCCTGGGTGGCTTGCCCCATGCTGCGAGCTCCGGGTGATGCCTGCCCTGGGCTTGGTTAGCTGGAGCCTTCCTCCTAACGGAGGCCCAGTCAGGTAAAAGGTAGGTCGGCTGCCATGGCGTTGTCCTCTGTGGGGAAGCAGGGGCTTGGTGGAGCTGCTGTGAAGGTGGGTGCTGGGCTGGGAGCCGGCAGCCTGGGGCAGCATCAGCGGGTCGGCGTGGGAAGGGGATGCAGGGGGTTTTACACCCCAGTGAGAGGTGAGGCTGCAGGTTAGCAGCCATCGGGGACACAGATTTGTTCCCTTCGCAAACGCTGAAGCAGTAAAATGTACTGAAACAGCCAGCCCGGAATGCCTGTCAGCCTTTGGATGAGTTTATACAGGAGCTGATATGTATCCAAAGTGGGAAGACTTTTACTGCCATTAGCAGGTGTTGGTGGCTGCCACTCTAAAAATGAGCTTGGCTGTAAATCAGCTTTTCTACCTCTGCAGGATTATTTTTTCTTTCTCTAGTTTTCACTCGCTCAGAACAGCATCAAATTCTTCTCCATCCCCCTCTCCCTCCTCCAACCTCTCTCGTGCCTCTGCCAAGGGCTAAAAATTCCCAGTTTCCAAACGTGAACATCAAGCTTGCAGCAAACCCTGGAGGTTGCAGTGCTCTGGACACAGAGGAGCCGCTGGAGACCCAGAGGGGGCTGCAGCTCCAGCAGCGACTGCTCGGCCCCTCGGCAACGCTGGCCCCGTGGGACCAGCCCGCTCCCCCTGGGTAGCTCGGTCACAGAGGTACGGCCACAGGGTTGGGTGGAGATGTCCAGGTGTTGGTGACAGCTTCTTCACACTGGCAGTACGTGTAGGTGGTGGCGGTTGAGGTGGGGGCAGTTGCCTGGCTGGGGTAATGACTTGGATGCATCTTAGTGTAAGAGATAAATTAAAAAATATTCCTGCCAGCTGAAGAAAGGCATCGTGTGCTTGTCTCTGGCTGCAAACTCTTACTGTTCCCAAACCTGCTCTGACTGGGTTGCTCTGGGATGCTGCGGTTCAGCCCCACTGTCTCGAAGGAAGGAAGGACTTGCATAGCATTGAAAAAGCAATTCAACGGGACTTGGTTGTGCTCGGCGCTGGCCTTCTCGCTCTTTTGCACCCCAAGTGTCCCTGTGCTGACATCCTCAGTCCCCTCCCTGGTGCAGGGAGCCCAGCCGGTCTCACTCTGCAGCTTGGAGAGCCAGAGCTGCCATCTCCCCTTTTTCTGGATGTACCTGATGAAGGGTTTCCTGTTTCTCTTATAGGTCTGATCCCCTCTAGTAATCCCTTTGGAGGCACGAGGAGGGTGGAATTGCCCCCAGCACCCAGAATAACACCTCGTTATACATTTGTATGCTGGGCTGGGACTGTAGGCATCGCTTCCCACGAGGTAGATAAGCTGGAGATCCCAGACCAAGCCAAATTGCTTTGGGCTCAGAGGATTTTCTTCACAATAATTTTTTTCCCCCCTGAAACACTTGAACTCGTAACACTCAAGCTGTGGTTTGTTATCTGTTGTTTCCGTAGTTGTTACGCTATGACTGGCAGATAGACTTTTAGACAGGAGACCACATGGTTACTGGTTTGTAATCTTTAATAATGCTATTTTTGGATTCTAAGAACAATGATCCAAAATCAATATATATTTTCCCAGCATAAGCAGGCCTGTGCCAGCCTTGGCCTGTGAATCTGGCGTCCTTCAGTATGTTCAGAAACATTAGCTTAGGGTTTTTTTTATTCTGTCTCTTTTTCATTTTACTTTAGAGGCATCACTTTCTGCATTGCCTTCACCTACTACTGGGCATTGGGGTTTTATTTTGGGTTTTTTCCCCTTCTTTAGTTCTGCTTCTCTTTATTTTTTTTTTATCTCCGCAAGCTCCTGTCCTATGATATTGTCCTGGTTTTGGCTAGGACAGAGTTAATTTTCTTCCCAGTAGCTGGTATAGTGCTGTGCTTTGGATTTAGTAGGAAAATATTGTTGATAACACACTGATGTTTTTAGTTGTTGCTAAGTAGTGTTTATACTAAGTCAAGGATTTTTCAGCTTCTCATGCCCAGCCAGCAAGAAGGCTGGAGGGGCACAAGAAGCTGGGAGGGGACACAGCCAGGACAGCTGACCCAAACTGGCCAAAGAGCTATTCCATACCATATGACATCATGCCCAGTATATAAACTGGGGGGAGTTGGCCGGGAGGGACGGATCGCGGCTCGGGAACTAACTGGGCATCGGTTGATGAGTGGTGAGCAATTGCATTGTGCACCACTTGCTTTGTATAGTCTAATTCTTTTAGTATTACTATTGTCATATTATTATTATCATTATTTTTCATTCCTTTCTGTCCTATTAAACTGTCTTTATCTCAACCCATGAGGGGTTCTTTTTTTCCTATTCTCTCCCCCATCCCACTGGGTGGTGGGGAGTAAGCAAGCGACTGCATGGTGCTGAGTTGCCGGCTGGGGTTAAACCACGACAGATACGAATTTTCATTCAGTAAGGCAAGATGAATCCCACCCTGGTTTCAGATGATGGTGACCAACCAGCTCATGTGTAGATACCTCTGTTGTAAAGCCTCCCTTTTTACACAATGGAGAAAAATATCCACTGCTAGGGTACGACTCATCTCCTCCTACGCTAGATCTAAGCTAGATCTCTAAACTAGCTGAGAGGAACTGCATCCCAGAGGTGCCCGTTCTCATCCCTTAACCCGTGAGGGACCCTGGACAGGCAGTGCAGACGCAGGTTTCCATACTGGACATCCTGAAAGTTGGGGGAGATGAACCCAAACGCTGAAGCTTAAGATGTTTTCAGCCCTGGAATAGGAACTCGTTACTTGAAACAAACTCTTCAATATTTTGTTTTCCTCTGACATCTAGCTTGCTTCTATCTATGATAGAAACGATTTTTCTACTGTGATAGCCCAGTTCAGCAATGAGCACGATTACGTTTTCTTTTCAACCTTTGTATTGAAACTCTATCTACCCACTCACAGAAGTGTTCAGTTTCTAAGAATACACCTTCATGCTCATGCTGACGTTTCACTTGCTGGGTGCCTTGGCTTCTTGAGAAATCCCCACGAGTGGTTCCCCTCCTCATCTTTGTACCAAGGCCATCTGCTCCCTGCAGGGATGGACCTTTGGGGTTTCTTTCAAGGTATGTTTCTGTGGGTCCTCACTATGTTCTTGTAAATGCAGCAGAGTTGCAGAAGCCCAGACGTACCTCCACACTGGATGGAAAACCCTTTGTGCAAATACGCCGGGCTTTGCAAATCTTTTCTTGGGTCTTGCAATTCTGGCTCTGCATCCCTGGTCCCAGGGGCTGGGATTTGCTCGCTCGGTCCACCGTGGTTTTCTGGCCAGGATTTGCAGTTGTGATCTACAGCAGTGGTGAATCCTTACTGGGCTCTTTTAGCAGGCTTTTTTCCAGCTTTGTGTCTCTGACAGCCCTTACAATCTAGCCTTAAACTAGGCATTTCACTAGGCTGTGGGTTTGATGTAAATCTCCCATCTCAGACCTCAGAAGCGTCTGTCTTTATATGAAAGTGATATCCCTCCAATTTTTTTTTTTGTAAGACTGCAGTGTTGTTCTATTTCTTTTCTAGTGTCGCCTAATAACCAGCTCTTCCCACTTAGCTGTAGACTATTGAGCAAGACTAATCTTTTTGACTGTGAAAAATTATATTTGTTTTAAAGCCATGCTTTGCTTGTCTTCCTTTTGAGCATGTCTTCATAAAAATAAAATCTTGCATGAGCCTTTTTTGATGGTATTTCTGGTGCTAGGCACCTTCCTGTCTCTTATTTTCCAAATTCTTGCAGGCAAGAGACAAGTGTTATAATCCATTATTTAATTTCATGTCTCATTTCTCCTTTACCCCTGTCAGTTTTATCCACTTGATGCCCTGTGCTTTCAAAGCTCTATGTGTCAGTGGGTAACTTTCCTGCAAAAAGGCAAGAGATGACTTTCTTTGAGGAAAAGCAGTGATTTTAGTAAGTCCCATTGCCTTGGTCTTGCCTAAAGCATTGAGCTTTGCAGCCATAATACATCAGTGATGCAAATCCTGCCTGCAAATCTAGCATGGCTTTCCTGTGTCTGGTCCCAAACTGCAGCACCAGACTAAGGGAACGCTGCCTCTGGGAAAGCAGATGAGCCTGTGGCATCCTGAGGTACTTAGGTGCCTGAGGAGCCCAGAAGATTGCTCTTGACTCAAGAACCTCAGACCTGATTCTGTGTTTCCAGAACTACGGGCACACTGTTGTTTTGAAACGCCCCTTTTTCAGCAAACCCATTCTTACCTGGCCTACTGAAAACAATATACCTGGTATACGGCTTACTTCCTAGATGATTTCTGTGAGCTGCCCTGATGGGAATACAACAATTCAAGCCTGCAGCAGGATCCTCTGGTATACAAAATCCTGAAAAGACAAATTAAGCTTTCAGAAACAGGCACAGTGTAATTCCAGAGCCGCTATGGAGCATTTTGTGTACATGCTGTTCCCCTGCCTGATCGCCCATCGTGGGTTGTGATGCTTTTTCTTCCCTTCTCCTATTATGTGCAGTGAAAAAATGGATTATTCTGAGCATTTGAACAGATAGTTGCAGCCCTCCTAATCCATGGGAAAGAGGTGCTGTTATATTTATTAGTCTGTCAATAAGGATGCCTGGAGAGGAAAAAAAGGAGGTCTGAAATACAAACATGGAAAACAAACAAACATAGATACATCTGATACATATTCCTCACAAACTAGCAAAGAGGAAGCAAACTGGTGTGTCCATGGTCTAGAAATGGGCTGCTACATTGAAAACAAGAGGAGCATTATCACCTAAACCCTCACAAAAACTGCAAATCAATATTCTCTGAGCTAAGCCACTATAAAAGAGGCACCTCTGCATTCCATTTCTAAATTAATTCATATAAAAGCAAAAAAACCCAACCAAACCCAACCCACACATGCCAAAACCCTGACAAATATCCAGCCAGCTCCAGTTCGTGTTGCAGTGGAGATCATTGCTAATTTTTCTGTAGAATGACTTGGTGCCAGACTGTTACCCCGATGCTTTTTACTTGGGCTCGAAATGTCCTGCAGCTCCTTTCTGCCCCTCTCCGGGAGCAAGGAGGAGCACTTTCCTCCCCTTCCGTGATTAATTGTTTCACATCCTGGAAAATGGAAAGGAAGGCAACAGGTAAGGGGAAAACAGTAATTCCTTGTGACACCGGAGACAAGGTCATGGATGCATCAGTGGCCAAGCATTTCCTCACGTTTTGTTAGCAACAGATCTGAATTTGTTGGTGGCTGCGTGTTGGATTAATGCTGAGTCTTGCACTGTGTTAGCAGCGTGGATAATGTGAGGGGTTTCTGGCAAGGTTTTAATGAAAGAAATTCTTGCAATAAACTGAATCTGAAGTGTCTGCTTGCTGTTGCATAGTGAAACACTGGGAATGAAGGATATAGGTACCTCCAACCGAATCACTGTGAATGCCATTTGATTTTGAGCAAGCACTGGAGGCAGAGCATGTGGTGACGATGTGAGTAGAGATATCGGCTTGGGAGGGGAGAGCTGTGGGTCCAGACACAGCTGGACAGAGGGACGCACCATGCCCGTGAGCATCCACAAAGGACTCGTGGATTTGGCATCGAAGCTCAGGCATCCACAGTGCTCTGCTCCAGCAGCCCAGCCAAAGGCTGTCGTCTGCCACCATGGACATCTGCTTGCAGTTTCCAAACCTAACCTCACCGAGATTGCTCATGCTCTCTGGGACTGGTGGGGAAAAAACTGTGGAGGGAAATGGAGGTGCAGAGATTAGGGACCACTCTTGGTGGGGGAGATGATGCTCCTTCCCTGAGAAAAAACACAGCTTAGTTCAGTGCTGGGGCCTGCAAATGTCAGAGGCCGGACCCACCTGGCTTTGGTGGGAACCAAGGGAGGGTTCATGACCAAGGAGAGAGGAGGAAGAAAATGGCAGAAAAAGGTAAAGCAGGAATAAAAGTGATAAAAGGAGAAAATACAGAACAGAGAGCAAAACAGAAGGAAGATCCTCTCTCCCGCCTCTCCTGTGGTCCCTCTGGTGCAGCTCTTCCCCTTGGCTACGTGGCCACGCTCTCCAGCTGGGCTTGTGCCATGGGTGCCAGGGTGGATGCGGCTGCTGAGCTGCCTTTGTTCAGCGGTGACAGCTGAGTGTGGTCAGCCGCTTGAGCAAACACAGCATTTCAGAGTGGTAAAACTGAAAATGAGAACGTTGCGTGGGTTTTGGGGTTTTTTTGGAGTCAAATTGCAGCCCCAACCTAGAGACCTTGGGGCTGGCACACGGCCGGCTCCTGGTGACAGTGTGGTGCTCAAAAGAGCATCTCAGGCCCTGGCAAGCACAGAACTCTGAGTCCAGCTCAGTAAATTGACCTATTACTTGGAATTCGAACATCCCAAATTGAGATCCCCCAAGGCAGATAACCCTCCACTGCTATCTGGAATGCTAGCCAGGAGCCAGCCAGCTGACCAGCGGCATTAGCCTCCACCCTGCCTGGTTGCCCTTTGCAAAGGGAGCCCACGGGCGACTGTACAAAACAACCCCAGCCAAGAGGCTTTCAGCTGTGACTTGAGATGCAGCCAGATGCGTCAGTCACTGTTGCCAATGAGAGTGACTTCATGACCTGGATCGAGCAGTGCTTGCTTCACGGGGGAGAGTGGTGCACAGTGGTCCACAGGTCCCGAGCACGTCAGGGTTAGCTGGAGACAGCGAGGTCTCTTGTTACTAGCTCCTGGACAGCTTGGCAGTCTGCGAGTAAGTCTCCTGCCAAACGATGATCTACAGCTTATTGCAATGCATGCAGTACAGAGTGCTACTGGCTGGATCTGGGCTTCACAGGGAATGCAAAATGGGTATTTTAAAGGAACTTCTCCCCTTGTTCATCCAGCACATCCTTTGGGTACAGAGAATGAGTGTACCTATTCTACCTATAGAATAGGTAGAGTTCTATAGTAGAGTTCTAGGTGTACCTACTCTAGTAAAGGAGTGTGGGATGGGGTCTCTGGCTTGTTTTATAAGAGCACGACATCAGTTTTACACAATAAAGACAACTCTGTGCAAATAGCAAGTGCCACCACTGCATCTGCAGTGGCACATCATCAGGTAGGTACTCTTTGCTTATTTGGGTTCTCCAAACATAGCCTGCAGTGGAGGAGAATGCAGATAGCAGGTAGGAGAGGAAAATCAGATTCTCATTATCTGTGAGCCTGAAATGCATAATAGGGATACTGGATTTCCCCCCTCCTGTGTCTACACACAATTTTAGATAAGCCACTGTTTATTTTTGTGCATCTGTAGAGTATCTGTAACTTCTGGAGTGCTCTTTCCCTCTGCATGTGTAACAGAAATTTTAAGTGATCTTAAGTGAGGCGGCCTGTTAGTGAAATGCTAAAGCAGTGCTCGAGCCGACTACATTTCATTTGGGTGTCTTTCGCTTCTCAGTTCTGGACCACCAGCCAACTGTGACTCAGGTTCCAGATAAGCAGCTAGAGACAACAAGCTATTGCAGGCAGCTTCCCCTGCCCTCGCGCTGCAGCTCTCGGAGCAGATGGTCCCAATAAATGCATTTAATAACTTTACACGTTAGGGTGCAGTGATCCAAGGCACTCGCTGTTCGGGCTGGGCAGGAATCCCTTGTCTGCCATTACTGTCTGCAACCCCGGATGTGATTGTGCACATTTTTAACCTGGATGTCTGTGTGGCTGCGCTGTGTGTGATGCCATATAAATCACAAGTATGAATCAACATGAGCAGCCTAATTCATAGGCATGATTAGCTGAGGTCATTAAAGTTTGCTTGGTTTTGAAGCTATAATGCTGTGAGTTTTCAGAGGGAAGTTTCAATTCTGCTCTACCTAACCAGGCAACGCTCAGTTTTGTTCATCCTGAGGTTGGGGGATGATTTTGTTTTCTTTCACATAACCTTTATCTCCTCATTTTTAGAGATAGTAACGGGAAATAAAAAATGAGCACAGCAACAGGTGGCAGACCTGTTTTCTGCTGAGATTTGGGTAGTGCTGGGAATTGGTGAGGGATGGAGATGCCAAGAAAGGCAAGGGTAGAAGACTTGCAATGGCAGAGGCGAGCTCGAGGAGGCTACGGAATGGTGGGACAGAACTGGGAAGTGGCCTGGGTGGGAGGAGGTGGCAAAGGAGGGCTGTGACATTTTCTAGAGGTCACCGTGTGATATTTAGAAAGCAAAGGATGTATTGAAGTGGCTCCCAGGCCAAAAAGGAGGCAGGTAAAGCTGCCCGAGGACAGAAAAACAGCCATCCTACTCCCCTATTTTTGATGAAGGGGAACAATGCATGTGCTGAAGCCCTGCAGGCTGGAAAGCGGCATGTTATGTTTAAGACCAGAGGTAACTTCATTAGAGCTGTTATATTTAGCCTGTCCTATAAAGACTCCTATTTCTATGGAATATTACATAGAAACTGTTACTATGTACAACACACTAGAAAAATGTCGTTTCTGTCCCACAGAGCTCACAATCTGCCTCTGCAAATTAACTTTGCTGACAAAGGTTAAATGGCAAAAGGTAGAATATTTGAATCTGTGAATTATCAAATACATGGATGGTGAACTCAAGAGCAGGGAGTAGGTCTAGCTGGGAGACCGAGTCTCCTGTGCTGATGTGATCACACCTCTGAGGTGGTGAAGGCTCCCGTGGGCATCAAGGAGCAGAGCTGAATTGGGGGCCCTGCAGAGTGTACCAGTCTTATACAGAAAAGGAGGAGACCTGGGGTAAGGGTGAAGGTGACCAGCTCTGCCCAGGCTTTGATGACATTTTCAGATGTTGACTGAGATTAAATCCCAGCCTGCCTGGATGTTACCAGCGGTCAAACACGGGTCACCCAGAGAGGATATAGCATCTCCACCCATGGAGATACACAAAGCCCAACTGAGCAACCTGCTCTGGCTGACCCTGCCCTGGGCAGGGGGTGGACACACAGTCTCCAGAGGTCCCTGCCAGCCTCAGCCATCCTGATACCGCAAATCATCCAGTCCCATTGCTCCTCTTGTTCCCTCCTCCTGCTTGGAGACACAGCTAGTGCATTGTAGCCCTGTTGTAAAGCTCGAGGAGGATGCCCTGAGCCCCCCAAATGCCAAGAAAAGTGGCAACAGGCCGGCCCAGGGCGTGCTGGGAGGTCAGAGGGTTAATTTTGAGAAGCGTGTGCCTTTGAAACTGGCACTGAAACTCATCTCTCAGCTCTCTGCTCCCCAGGGAAGGCGTGCAGCTGCCATTTCCCCTCGCACCCTGGCCCCGCACCCCGGGGACGCCCCGGAGCCCCGTCCCATCCACCCAGCCTCCACCCAAACCTCAGGCCCTCTCTCCCCAAAGATGGTCTGAAAGTGCTGGAGGGACCCATGGGACAAGCTCCGGGCTCGGGCTGGGGCAGAGCAGGCCCACAGTGACCTGCCCGGCAGGAGCTGTGCATCCTTGAGGAGGTGGAGGCACTGAAGCATCCATCTATCTGTCTATCCAGCCACCTAAATGAGGGCAAAACTGTGCTCTGGGGCAGAGGGAAGAGCCTGATGGAGGGAGCTGCTCTCTGGGCTCCCCCCACCCCAGGGAAAGGAGTTTCCTGGGAGAAACCACAAGCCTTTAGGAGGCCTCCTGCACGGGTGATGCTCTGGGGAGGGTCCATGTGCAAGGCTCAGGTAGCTGCTTTCTGCCCACTGGTGCTTTTGGACCATGAGGTGCCTCCAGGCTTCATGCAGAAAGCAAGGGCTGGGAGACCACCTTCGGCAGGGGCTCGGCCGACAGCCATGCGTCACAGCTCACCGGGGAGAGGGCTCTGGGTGGCTTGCTTTTAAAAAGCAAGCAAGCATCACCTGGAGAAGTGCCAGACAGCTGCGAGCCGAAGCAGCACCCCGGTCTGCTCACCAGAGGAAGGCTGGGTGGGTTGGCAGTCTTCCTCACGTCCTGTGGGAGCCGCGCCGGCGTCCCACCAGCCTCTGTGCGGAGGGGATGCAGGCTGCCCTGGTGTCTCTGAGGGGGGGCTTTTGGGAAGCCTTCAGCATTGATGGGGTCAGGGAGAGAGATGTACGACTCTGAGACTGATTTCTGGGAACAGGGGGCCGTGCTTTATCTAGGTAAAAGTTGCTCCCATCGCTCGGCCAAGGCAGGAGCACGCTGAAGGAGGCATCACTGCCGTTTTGGCAGCGTATCGCTGCTGGGTCCAGGCAGTGTGTGGGGAGGAGCCATTCAAGGTGTCAAATGATAGCAAGGAGCTAAGAAAAACTGCAGGGAAATTATTAACCTCGGCTATAAATACTCTGTTAAATTGCTGTAAACTGCATGCAGTGGTAGCATAACATGCTGCAAACAAATGGTCATTCATTCAACTACTGAGCAGGGCTCCTAAACCACAATTAAAATAAAAATGCTCTACCTCAAGAAGCCAGAGTTTTATCCTATTGTTTTTCTATTCAGAGCGCTATTGCAATGCTGGAATGTGCCTCAGCAGCCTTTTAGGCCTTGCCCATAATAAAGAGCTGGCACTTCCAGGCTATGTTAGAAAGAGCGGCTGCCTGGTTGTGTGTCCCCAGCAGAATCTGAATACTGGAAACTCCTCCGCTCGCAGCATATCTATAAACGAGGTGGTTTCAGATTTTACTTGTGAAAGTAGGAGGTTTGGAGAATTGGTTTTGTTTGGAGAACTGGAAATGTTTTCCATCTGGGCTATCACGTTACCGTGAGCCCTAATGAAAGGTGAGCCAGAGGAGGAAAGCCAGGTTAGGAGAGGCTCAGGGCTTTACTCCTTGTGGAAGTGGAGCCGTACACCCGGCAGCAGAGCAGCAGCGCATTAAGCTGTCACTAGTGATATACATATCCAGCAGCACGAGATGCCAGGGATTTCTTAGCTGGTAACCTCAAGTCTGGATGACTGATTTTGTTACCCCTTTCAAAAATCTGTCTTTTTTCAAGTCTCCCCTAAAATCAATCAAGTTTTGGTCATTGGTACGTGGAACATGCTATAGACCAGTACAATTCTCTGCTTGCTTTAGCTTAATACTTTCAGTTTTCTATTTCCCTGCTGTAGACTGTGGTCACCTACCTAGTAATTAGAAGGTGGATCTTCAAAGTATGGACATTAAACAGAAGCCTCCTCAGATTCAGTTTCCTACTGTATATTTATCCAGTCTACAACTAGATTTGCACAATGAGTGGGACGCCTGTTTGGCTTATTTTATACTGTGAAGCACCTTTTCTGAGAGGAACTTTCTTCAATTGATTTCCAGCAAGTATCTGAATGCACTCAGATTTGAGGAGGTCTTGATTTATGTGTGTCGACACTTGGTTAGCTGGCAGCTCCAGGCTCTGTGTGGAGAAGCGCCTCATGCTGAAAATGATTGTTTTAATTTCATTCTCATGCTAAAGGTAGAGGATATTAGAAACCGAAGTTTTAATGGCTCACGATAAAATATGGAATAGCAACTACCCATTACATTTGTTATTGTCTCTTTCTTCTGTAAATCAATATAATTGAATTTCTCCTAACTTCTCCAGTATTGCATGCAGCCATGTGCAATCACAGGGGACATTGCACAAAGATGAATAAGCACAACGCCGTTTTAAATGAGCAAAGCACCCAGTAGCCTCTCCGTGAGATTTGTTTTGCAGCACACTCATGTTCTCCTGAGCCGGCCTGGCTCTGTGCTAGGGGAACACTCCTTTCCCTGCAGCAGCTGGGACTTTCTGCAATATTTAGAAGTAGCACATGGACTTCTCACTGCCAGGATTGTCCCAGTCTCAGGAGTGGACGAGACCCTCTGCTGAAGAGGCTTTTCAGTGTCAGTGAATTGATTCCCAACTGAAGCTTGTCTCTGCCTCAGTTTCCCCAGCTGTGTGACTTTGCCGGCTACCTGGCTTCTCACCTGACTTTATTAATGTCTTTTCCTTTGCCCAAGATTCCTGTTTTTTAAACTGAGAAAAATCAGATGCGAAGGCCCTTTCTGCTCTTCCTGCTACACAGTTGGCACGTCTACCTGCCCCCTGCCCCCTCCCCAGGGCAGTGCCCATGTGATTGCACTCACTGTGCTTCCCCTCCCTTCCTGTCAGACAGCTTACCAGAAGGGTGGCTGCTAGCCCATTTTACAGAGAGGGAAACTGAGGCACGGAGCCAGGCGTCTTGTATGGGATCACTGGGAGGCAAAGGTGGTGCTGGAAGTAGAGACTGTGTTTCCTGAGCTGTAGGTCTGTACTCTCACCTCTGTCGCTTCTTGCTCAGGTGCCTTTTACCCACGTTAGTGCCGGGCCGGAGGCAGGGGAGGTGCAGAGGCTCACGGTGAGCACGGCTCCTCCAGGCTGCTGAAAGGCCTTGGTGCAGGACCAGGCTGCCTTGTCTATCCCAGGGAGAAGCCAGGTTTTGCGCTCCGCCGCATGCATTTGTAATTGCCCAAAAGCTCCTGAGGGACCCCAGGAGAAAGCAAACAGCGTCTTGCATGCTGGGAATCCCCCAAACAGGGTCCAAAGCTGTGAGCTAAAATGCTGGTGTTTCGCTTTCCTCACTGTCTTCATAGCAAGGCTGCGGGTCCCTGCTGCTCCTGCTTGCAAAGGCTGCCAGCAGCCAGCTCCTTTCTTCCTGTCGGGACAGTGCACATCTCCCTTAAATAACAACGGTTAGAGACTGAACCAGCTTTCTATCTTGAGCTCGTCTTTACTGAGGTGTAGGGCAAATCCGTTTGGATTTGGAGTGCCAGTCCACTCTCGAGCACTGTAAACCGTTCAGACCAGCTCTGACGCGGAGCCTGTAGCTGAGCCTCATCTTTAATCACAGCAGTGAAAGAGACGGGACCTTTGCACTTGGCAAACATGGCTGGGGCCCGCAGGAACCTACCCCAGGCACCGGGCAGAGCCGCTCCTGTGAGGTCCAGCTCCCCTCCGCCGCCGGCTGCGGGGTCAGCCTTGCGGGGCAGTCAGGGGTGCTGCACTGCAGGAGAGGCAGCCGTTCCAGCGGGGACGGGGCAGTTAAAGCTCAGCTTTGCAGAGCATTGGCGAAGAATCTGGCCCCGCATTTCGCTGGGCTGCAGTCACGCTAGCTTTTTGAGGGGGGTTAACCACGCTCCCGGGGCGTGCACCCAAGCAAACCTCCTGCATGCGTGGCTGGTGACGCTGTTGCCTGCAGATATCCCTGTGTATTGAAACAGGCACATCTTGCGGCTGGAATGGATTACAGCCAGCGCCCGCGGAGAGGGCTTCCTGAGGACCCGATCCCCACCCGGTGCAGAAGGGCTTTACTCGCTCAGCACGCCCGTGGCAAGGGCACAGACTCTTCTGGCTCGCTGCGAAGCAGGCTAGTACGCTTATCGGCCGTTAACCTCCTCCCCCACCACCAAGAAACCCCCTAAAAATCCCAAACCACCATAAAAATGTGTTGGCAGCATAGGAGCGAGTCATGCAGTGATATTTGGAAAACACGATCTTGTTTTCAAAATAGATTAATGATGGGTTTGGTGCCGGGGAGTCTGCCCTCCTCAACCCCCCCTTAGAAAAGCATTACAGGCAGGTCTGCAGTCCAGCAGTATAACTTCCTAAAAAAATAAATAAAAGACTAGCTAATAATAACAGCGCCACTACTATTACTACTAATAGCGCACTTCTGGCTGGCAACGTCTGCACTTTTACAAGCTGCTCTGAATGAGAGGAGCCAGGGCACGGGGAGGTCACAAGCCCAATTAACTGGGCTCCGCCCTGGCAGGGGCAGCAGTGTTACCTGATGGAAACTTAATGGCGAGGTTAAATGGCTGCCCCACCGGATCCTAATGAAGTCCAGGCTGCTCTGAGCAGGACCTAATTTGACAAATCTGAGGCTTTTTCCTCGCGTTTTGCTGGAGGCTTGGCTCTGGTCTCACCCTGCAGAGCTGCACCGGCTGGAGGTGTGATGAGATGCAAGAGGTGCTTGAGAGAATCATGTAAGGAAAAGCCCCTTGGATATGCCCCCAGAGGCTTTTTCCCTACTAAGGCTTATTTGGGGTAAGGGGAGCAGAGGAGATGTTGGGTACATTTATCTGGCACAAATTCACTTTTGCAGATGACCGGCGCTTGCACCCGGACCGCTTTGCCTGGGTATAGCCTGGTCTAGTTATCCTGGTAAAACCCCGCCAGCACGGCTCCAGCCCCTACCAAAATGTTCCTGGCTACCCCAGCAACGTTTTATTCTGCGGCACAATCTGACCGGTCCGAGCACAAGTGCTGCTTGGAGGGATTGATGCTGTGTCTTGCCGTGAAGGATTTTAGCAGCGGTTCCTGGGGACGCAGGGCAGAGTGGAGCTGTCGGCGGCAGGCTGGGGGCCGGGGGATTGCAGTCACATGCTGCTACTGCAGGGCTGGAGGAGAATTAGTAAAATTTGCTGCAGGATTCCCACACCCTTGCAGCAGAGACTGGCACTGCATCCCCGGGGCCTCTGATTCAGCTCTTTCTCCCCTTGGTCTCGATTGCCAGCACTACGTTTTTGTCAGATACTATGGACTATAAAGTGATTTTCCTAAAAGCCACTATTCAGAGCAATTTCCCCCCACCCAATGCTATTATTTAATGAAATCAATACACAGTCTTGTTACGTGTTATGTTGTTTGTAAGCTATAAGCTTTCAAGCTAGGAATTGGATCAACATTATTCAAAGCCTTTTCAATTTGCCGTGCCTGCCAACTTACATGTTGATTGTGGTATTTTGCCCAAATAGCATCAACTTGCTAAACCGTAGGAAGAAATTTAGGTACGTTAACAAGAAGGATTAGAGTCTGTCATCAGGATTTACCTGCATGTCAGCAGAGATGTGGCTGCATATACTTTGTTTTTCCTATCTGTTGCTCAGTTTGCTTGCATGCATGTGTAGCTACAGCACAGCCTCCTTCCAGGCACTGTCAGACTGCACCACGCGCTGTTTGCTAAAATGAAAGCCAAGGTGCGAGCTTGCAGAGGCACTGGAAGTTGCATTCAGGCTGTGCCAAGTCTCCCTGAGCTCTCTGCTGTGCCAAAGCATCACTATCAAAGCTGTAACGCTGTCAGCGTGCCCTCGCCCAGGGAAACCCACCTGGGTCACTGCAGCAAGGCCGGACTATGGCTGCTGCTAAAACAGCCCCCAGCTTCCCCTTTTTTGAGCTCTTTTTTAAACTGTAATTTGGCAGTTGCATTAGCGTGGAGTTCGGTATTGAACTTCTCTCCTTTTTTCATAGGCGGAAGGTGGGAGGGTAAATGAGCTTTGCTTAATAACGCCATTGATGAAACGGTCCCAACTCCCCCATGAAGCGCACTGCTCATTAAAGCGAACAGGCTGCAGCTACGCCTTTGGCTGTTCGCTTCTTTCAGCGGTGCCCCACAGACCAAACGGCAGCACTGCAGCTCTCATCGCCAACACGGTATCTTTTTTTGCACAAAGATCATTCAAAGCATTTTCCTTTGAAACAAAAGCTTTGTAGTTAGCAAGGAGATCTGAGGAGACGCTGACGGGTTAGGGGCTCAATGAGGTGATGAGTGACTGAGTGAATGAATTGACTTGCAGCATATGGTCCACATCTCCTACAGGTCCTTTGGACTTGTTTACATGAGACATTTTGGCTTTATCCACATGAGGAGATAGCAGTACATCCCTTCCTTTCCCTTCCTGGGCAGACCTGAAACTGTGTGTGTAAGTGGTGGTGGGAGAAAGTGGGGCTGGAGAAGGGGGACAGAGGAGACAGATGCTATCAGAGATGCAATGGCCCATGCTTCTGTTGTGCCAGCTTCGTTATGTTGGTCAGAGCAGTGGCTTTTTAGCTTTCATTTGCCAAAAAATAGCTGTGCTGGCAAATGTCCCAGTGCTGATGCAGTTGTATCACTTGAAAAGGACTTTGCTGGCATTATTTGCTCTCTCTCAAGAGCCAGTCTGAGATATTCCAGCCGAAGGACGTTGCAGTAAGCTGCATTTCCGTAAGGGGGTTTGCTGGGAGATGTGACCTGTAGCTGGGGAAGGTGGGAATGCTCAGGAAGGAAAAGATACCCTTTTAAAAACATGAATCAACCACTTGCAGATTTATATGCATCTCTGCTACCAAAAAAAAGAAGAAACAAACCCCAGGTTTTTGGGATGCTCCCCCACATGCTTTTTGAACCTCTGCAGTTGCTGTGAGAGCCAGGCAAGCACAAGCAGGAGAGAGGGAGTAGTTTTATCTTCGTGAGAACATCTAAGCCACAGAGACCAAGGGCTTTGTCACAGGAGCTCCAGGAGGTCCTGTGGTGGCTGTTTGAAGCCTGATTGTCTCTGTCAGACCATCCCAGCCTTTGCTGGACGTTACTGCTCATGCATCAGTGAATGCGAGTCCCTATCTATCTCAGTTGTGAACAGCCTCCCTGGCATTAGTGGGCCAGCAGGAAAAAATAGCAATGGTTACTCACCCACTTAGAGGTGTCCCATTTGAGGTGTGTGACACACACATTTTGCTGTGCTGTGCTCTTGTTCAGCACGCAGGAGTTGAGAACTTCCCACAGTAAGAAGGTCTAGGCAGCACATGTCCTGCTGCCCTGCCCTCAGTTCCTGCAGAGGGCCAGGGAGCTGCAGGAAAGGGGTGTGTGACTGGGGCTAAATGGTTACTATGAAAGTGACATTATGTGCTAATATTATCACTCTGTCCTCCTCTGATTTTCAACTCATTTGACCAAATTAGACAAAATTTCCAAGACCTCAGAAGTATCAATCACCTCCTTCAGTTCCATGAATATGTAGACCTGTTATTACTCCTTGGACAGGGAAGGGGCAGCAACTCATCTTTCCCTGGGTATCTGGAAAGAATCCAGCCTCACCTTTAAGATGTTGTTCGTAGAAAACAAACTTAATTTATTTTGTTGTGCACAGTATTACTTGTTTCTTTGATTGACTGCACGTGTCTGTTTTACTGTATGAAGATCCCAAGTAGGGCTCCATGACACTGAGACTCAGGGTTTGTTTAAAGCCCGAGGCCAGGACAGCCTCACCGACACCTGTGTTGGACCTTGTCATGGCACGACGCATTGGGAGGTGCGGGATGAACACTGGAGCAGCTGCTCTTCAGATGTCCCCTATGGACAAATCTTTCAAGAGAGCCCCTGGTGTAGCCTCAAGATGCTGACCAGCACTGACGGCCTGCAGTATGAATAATCAGGTGATAAAGACCAAGATGTCCCTGGCACTCATCAGGGTCAGTTTGGCTGCCTGTGCCAAAACCCATTGCAGTGAGTTTCAGAGAGACCCCTGCCTGGACCTGGACCTGGACCTGCCCCTGCCAGTTTGCTTGGTGGGTAAGTCCATTGAGCAGAAAGGTAACAACAACCTGGCTATGCCTGGGGAAGGACCATAATGAAGTCAAAGTTGGATGATGAGAGGTTGGCAGAGATGGGGGTGATGACAGACTGTACTTTCCTTCTTGCATCTCAGAAGGAGGATGGGTGCGAGAGCTTGAGACATGGTTCATGCCAAGGTACTGAGATACCTCAGGATTGTGCTCAAAGACTGAGTGTATGTGCTGCCGCTGCAAACCAGCATCAACACTGACACAGTTTCACGGGTGCTGATGGTGCTCAGCAGGTATTTCAGGGTTGTGATACGAGAGTGAGGCAGGGCAGTGCGAACTGAGTCTCATGCAGACACATGTACTTCTGGCACGGAGTGGACGTGCCTCTGAGGCTTACAGGGCTGGCACGTGTGTTGCAGGATCAGCTGGTTAGTGAATCACAGGGACCAGGGCTGGGAAGGGATTTTTGAAATCCATCTGCCTGCCATCAGTGATACCAACAGTGCTATCGCTAGCAGCAGTGGTGTAGTATAGTCCTTTCGTCATTGCCAGATGAGCACAGGATGTTCCAAGCCCCTCTGTTACTGGTATCATGAAAAAATGTGTGCCAAACTCTCTGGACTCTGAGCTCTCTATGGACTTTAGATCCTATTTCTGATCTGGTTCAGCCATCAATGTGTAGCACCTGGTAAGTGCTTCTGCTTGGAGCAAAGTCTGATCTCCGTGAGCTGAAACGGTCCAGAACACGCGTGCTACATGGGTGGACTGTAACCATATTTACCTGAGCGCACTTCTGCAGGCTCTGAAGATGTAACTCATTTCTCTCCTTGCTTCAGGATATAGACAAAGGGGAGAGGGGCCAAGTCCATGTCCCCTGGATCCTGGAGGAATTGCTTGGCAGATGAGCAATGGATGAGGTACTCACACAGGAGCACCACCTCTGAGCTCCTGGCAACAGAGGGAAAGTGAGGGAGAAGTGAGGAGCTCTTCCCCCGTGGTCTCAGGGAACCAAAGGGAAGGGCTCACCCTGAGGATTCTGGTATGGGCTCTTACCCCGCCACAGGGCTTCACCCAGGCAAAAGGGATGAATTCCTTTTTAGATGCTGAAATTAAGAAAAGAAACCCCCAAAACTAAAGGTCTTTTTTACACAGGAACTTTGAAGTAAGAAAAAAAAAATTCCGTTCAAAAAACAAATCCAGACTCAACCCCAAGGTGGGAGTTACAATAGAAACTGTTTTCCTTTAGTAACATTCATGGCAGAATTCACTTTACTGCAGTGTAATGTCATAGCACACAGTACATTGGCACAAATGACATACTTTAGACAGAAATAAAACTTATAGGTTGAATGTCTTTTAAATTCATCCTTCGTTTTCGTGCCAGGGGTTTTCTAATTTTTTATGTCATCTCCTGCTTTCCTTAACAGAAGCAGAACAAACCCAGCTCAATGGCAGAGGGAGGTGTATGTACCTTCATTAAATGAGAAAACCCCATTACGTAGAGATGAAGAACGCTCTGACCCCCAGCACAAACTGTCAGCCTTTGCTAATGCTGAAAGGATGCTACCAACTTCAGCATCACACTACTTCTACCCCAAATAATTAAAATGTCTCTATTTTTCTAGTGTCTTCACTGGGTAGATTTGAGGATATGCTCTGCATAATCGGTTTTGCTGCTACTTTCATGTAAAATCAGCTATTTTATTTCCCTTGTAGTTCTGGGTGGCTCTTTGCTAGAGTAAGAAGGAAGCTCAAAAGGAAACTTCAATTATATATCCAGAAAAGCATTCACTGGAGAGAAAAGGGTCAGGTGTAGCATGTGAAATTGTCTGTATTTTCTAACACTTTCCCAACATCAGGCTGAAAATGTCCCATGAAATTCACATGCATCTTAAAATAAAAGGGAAAAAAACCCACAACCTGCAGATTTTCTTGCCTTTGTTCTCACTCCAGTCAGGTAAGAGAACTGCCTATTTGCACTAGTCATGCTAATTATTTTCCCTGAAACAAAACCCGCACAAAACAATGTTGGGAATTTTTTTTTTTTCTTTGGGCTGGCTTTTGTGGTGAGCATTGTGTTTGCCTCTAAGCACATTTTTCCATTTGTTTTCATGTACTATCATAACTCCTACAAAAAAATAACTTGTGAAGGAAAACTTAGAACAAAACCCTACTTACTTTAACAGTATTTTTCACGGTACAAATAATATGCACAGCTCATCCACTGATGCAGTCCTGTGGCTTGAAAGGTGTTTGTTGTATTATCTCACTTAGATAATTTTGTAGGCACTGGTGAACATCGCTTTGAAATAGTCAATAAAGTAAGGTGAAAACCTGAATTATCTTTGTTTTCACACATTTTGGAATGCTGATAGAAAACTCAAGTAGCAAGGCCAAGAGAAGTATTGTACGTGTGCATTTAGCCCTGAAGAGTCATCTCAGTTCAGCTCCATGGAGCCCATAGAAGCGGTTATGAGACCAGATGTTTTTCTCATTCATTAGACGGCACTGGCCGGCATATATTTCTGTACAGAAGAATGTTGGGATTGATGTAGACACAAGACCACTTTGTGATGTGAGCTCTGATCTTATACCTGATGTTGCTGTGCCTGTGTGCTGCAGGGCTGCAGAGCAGACCCTCGGGGTGCGAGCTGTAAAGAAGCCACAAAGCCAAGAGGCACGACTGCACGTACCCATTAGCCACCAGGAGAAGGGGTGAATTCCTGGTCCCACTGAAGTTGGCAGGAGTTTTCTCATCAACTTCAGTGTGTTTTACTCTGACTGTCTGGTTCTTTGGCTCCAAAACACACATTTTTATCTCTTGAGCAAAAAGAGAGTTCCTGCAGCTGTCAGTAGTAATAAGTCTCTTCAAGTCAGTCACCGGGGAGCAACTTCACTCATTTGTACACACAAAGCCGGTGTAATGCAGGGATGTCAAAAAGCAAGCGTGGCTGGCACCTGCAGACAGGCTGAAAAAGTCAATTCTCATATTGACTCCGGAGCAGCAGTTCTGTATTGACTTCCAAAGAGTTTTCCCTGCGTGAGAACGGTGGGGTTAAGCCTGGAAAATGCTAGAGCCAGCTAAAGGAAAGTGCAATTATAGCTGCTGATTATAGATGAGGAGTGTCTGTCGGGATCCCCCTTCCTTCCCTCTCCAGCTCAGAGGAGTTGCTTGGACTGGAAAGCAACCAGCATGTGGAGTATGACATGGGTTTAAACTTCAAGTGTCTTTTAAAGGTGGCCAGTTGTAACACTTCATAGAGAGATGCCACAAGATTGGTTCTTTTTTTTTTTTTTTTTTAAAAAGGTGAACTTTATTTTTCTTGGAACAATTGAGTATGGTGGCTTTTTAAGGAAATTAAGCCCAGATTTTTTTCTGCATTTTTTAATGATAACTAAACTAATGTTGCTGGCAGTGAGAGGGCTGCTACTGAGTCAAAGGACAGCAAAGGTTCCTGTGCTTGCCAGCAAAGCTCCCCCTGGGCTGAGTCTGGCTTGGCAAAAAGAGTTCCATATGGTCCCATATATCTATGTGTGTGTGTGGGGGTATATATAGAGATATATATATTCTTGTGTGTGTGTATATACCTATATGTAGACAGGAGTTTTTAAAAACAAAAAACTAATCTCAAGGAAATAAACCACTTATCAGATCCCAAAGGGCTCTGCTCATTAAAAAATATTTTTATTTTGAAATATTTCTGTTATTTAAAAAAATATTTCCCATGAGGTCAAGATTCAGAAGTATCATCTCAATAGACTGTGTATTTTTTAGGAGTGTGGAGGGGATGGAGGGCGAGGTTAAGTTATCAGAAATATCGACGACAGGCTACATGAGCATCACGGCAAGTATCTGAAGAGCGGATTGAATTTTATGCTGGGTTCATGGTTTGGTGAAGGGTTTTCACTGGTGCTATGATGAAAACCTGCCCCTCTGCCCGTATTTTGAATGTGGGACAGAAAGAGCTCTATAAGCGTTTCTTGTCAATAGGGATGAATTCTGGTGTGAGAACAGGGAATTTTTTCTAGCACATGAGGTAAGAGGGAAGAGGAGATTAGTTTACTAGCTTTGTGCACTTTGGCCCTTTTACAGATACTAATTAAAGTGGTTTGATGGTAGTTTGAGGATAGTATTAGGATCATCTGTTAGTCAGACTTCAAGTTAATTAACCAGCCAACCCGCTCACAGTGGAAGGGGCTCGTGTATGATTATGAGTCACCCACTTGGGTAACTGATATTTGTTTATTTTTAGGCAGACTACGAGGCACCCAGACGCTACGGCAATGGGTTCCAGATCAGTACTTTAAATATACGAAATATACTGGTGATTTGGACCTTGCAGATGAGAGGAGTGTCTGCTTGCTCACAACCTCTCCCTTTGTAGATTATGAGGTCAGGCTCGTCACATGAAGACAAATTCCTTATCCTAAGTATAGTTAAGGCTCATTCCTGAAATACACAGAAAACATTATTTTGGGATGGATCTGTACGTGCTCCTGCAGGCCTTGATTGGCCCTATATTCCTACGTGAAAAAGTTGGTCTTTTCTGTGTAAGAGTATAAATATGTATGGCGCTACATTAATAGCTTCCAAATTTGTTTTGCGCCTTTGTCCTTTATTCTTGAAGCGTGGTACTGCTGGGTCCATGAAAGCACGAGAGGTTGGCAAAAGCAAGGCGCAGAAAGCACAGTGGGATTTGGGAACAGAGGTGGGGGTCTTTGGGACTGTTGAACTGTTGAAACAAGTTGCCTGTCTTCGCAGGTGATCGCACTATATAAGCCCTTTAATGAATTCATCACGCTCCATTTCATCCTGAATTAAGCTCCTGCCCTTTGCCACCCCAGAGCCACACTTCTCGCTGCCACAAACACATTTGTGGCCAGCTCAGACCCATTTGTTGTGCCAATGCTGACTTTGTTTCAGTAGCTTTTGTTATAGGGCATGTCCCAATTTGTTTCATCAGGAGTAGGAGGAAAATTTTTCTTGTCCACATTTCTGTATGAGGAATTTGGAAACAGAAGGAGGGCTTTGTCTAACTGGGAGTCTTCCAGGGGCCAGTGCCTCCTCCTCAAGTGGAGTAAGTACTTCTCTTCATTTCCCCTTCCTTTCCTCAATTTTTGCCTCCTCCATCCTTTCCTCTACCACGTTTCTCCCACTGGCCTCCTGTTTTGTTTCCTGTGGCACCTGGCGTGTGCATTCCCTGTCACTTCTGTGCCCATTTTGCTCGCTTTCCTCTCCGCCATCGCTTTGACGCCCAGGCTTCCTGGAGGCCGGCTCCTTCACCCATGGTGGTTCGGGTTCCCTTTCCGGCTCAGGTGAGGCTCCCTCACCTCCCGGCCAGCCACTGCTCCATCAAGGGCCAGGCACAGCTTTACAGTGGTGGCTGCAGACTTCTAGTGCTGGTAGCTCAGGCCAGTGCTCAACCCTCAACAGGGGTGAGATGTCACCCATCATGGCTCTTCAACTCTGTTTCAGTGAAACGATGGTGCTTGGGATCCTTGGCTTACCCCTTCTTACTTGTTTCTCTCTTCAGGGTCTCCCCTGGTGCTGTCAAAGTGCATCTCCCATGGGTGGCCTCAAGCCTCGTAGAGGGACCAGTGTCCACGTGGCTTTCCAGCTCAGCTGTGAACCTTTGCTGTGGGTGGGCAATGAGGAGCACCTGGGAGAGGGGGCTGAGAGACAAAACCCGCTGCCCCCCAGGGTAAGGCAGCTGCCTGTCTTCTCCGTGTTGAAGGGCAGCAGCGGAGAGAAAGGTGACACAGTTTCCATTGCTTGTTATTTGCTTTTGGTTTTGGGGAAGGCATGGGGTAGGGGGGCATAAATGTCACCGATTCCCCTGCAGAAGTGACTTTGGACTGTGGAGGGTGACGGGAAGAGAGACAGCCGTAGTGAAATGCAGTCCTGGTAGCTTCTTGTATTGCTGGATACCTTGAGTCCCACACATTTATCTGTGAATGTGAGATGTGGAGCATTACTTAAACTGTGTAAATGATCATTTATTCATTCTTACTCTATGGCCTGGTACACAGAAAGAAAATATGCTGGGAATAAGGTATCTTTCTGGAAAAGTGTCATTTTTATACAAATTGCATTAAGCAAAGAGTTGACTTAATTTAGAATTCCCCTTTTGTGGATTTATGTCTTAATATTGTAATTTTAACATTGTTTTTGTTTCGTGTATTTTGTGTAAGCAGTCACTTAATTTGCAATGACTTTATTTCATTATTACAAAGCTGATTTCCGTATTTTCTGGTATTTGTTTTAGCTTTGTAACTACATAAGCACAGTCTTCCCTTTGGTTTCCAGATGGAAACCCCTGCATTTTCATTTTCCAGAAGTGGGATCTTTTAAGATTTTTCCTTGAAATTGTTTTGCTGTATACATTTCATGTTTGGTCACTTCTGCAATGAAATTTAATGAGCTTTCCTTACAATAGTTTCCAGTGCAATAGTACTGCAGCACGAGTCCTATGATTTTGGTAAATGCAGCGAGAAGGTTTTTACATGAACTCTTTCTATATTGTGGTTACAACAGGATTTGGAAAACACTTTTTGACAATTATGGTGAAAATTAAAGAGAGGTCCTTTGTGCATGAGTTCAGACTCTGAGACAACTCACAGCAGTTTCATCCCAGTTGCTGGTGATGGGAGAATCACATTAAAGAGGTTTAGTACTGGGTGATCAGAAAGGGATTTTCTGCAAGCCATGGAGGCCTGGCAATGGCAGCGTGACGGGGGAAGTTTTTCTGCATGCCTTCTGGCTCTTGGCTCAAGCCAATGGCACAGATCTCATGCTATTACAAACACTCAATTAAATCACCACTGTATTTAATAAACAATTTAAAAATATCAGATGTAGCAAAACAAACATGGAGATGACAGAATCAGTTTTGTTTTTAGAGGTGGCAGAGAACAGAATGTCCTTTTCTTGGAAACGCTACATGTCCAGGAGGAAAGCTGCTCCTTTGCAGCATGTGTCTCAGCTTCTCCAGACTTTGTTTGGAAAGTCTCAGGCAACACTGGCCCATGGAAACCCGTGTGCCAATGTTTGTAGGAGCATGGGCTCCCCAGCTCTCCCGGCGATGCTCGTTCTATCTGTCACCTAAATAAAAATCACTCTTGCAATTCTTGCATATGAGGACTAAAAAGATTTTGTAAGAACCTAGGAAATAAGTAATTTGGATAGAGAAAAAGAAGTGTTTTTACTGACCTAGAAGTAGCTGTCCATTTTGAAAAGCAGCCGCAAAAATCATGCCTGGGCTTTGTCTTGAAATCTGTTATTTTAAGCTGATGACCAAGAAGTAGGTAGCTGCCATGCTTTCCACCTAGACAACTGCACCCAAGGGCTGGGTTTGCTGGCTGATGTGTGAGAAAGGAAGACCAACCTCCCCTTCAGGTCTCAGGTTGTGTTGATGCTTGAGTAGTTTGAAAACATACTAATGACCCCTTATTTAATAAAGGAATGGACCGAACCTCACTTCAACATACTGAACATCCCGAACATCCCGAATACAGCACAGTATTAAATCATTTCTCCAAAGTAGCCTTCCAAAGTTAAGCTGCAGATGAGTCCTCCTTTGTGTCAGTGTCCTAGTATACCAGGAGTTCTCAGAGAGTTGCCTGATTTTTGTTCTCTTTGGGCTGACAGATGCATTTCTGAGCAGGCTTGGAGGCTTTCATGCAGGTTGCCCTGTTGCCCGTATTTCATGCTCATCTGTCGGATCTTGAGGAGCCACTGTGCTGCTGTCTGTCCCCATTTGTTGGTGTGCTGGTAGAAATGCTGGTGCAAGGTGAGAAGCTTACAGCTGAGATCCTGGGGGTTCATTTAGCATGCAGCATGGATGCAGCAACTCTGGAAAGCTGCCTTAACTTGCGTAGGTGCTGTATCCCCAACAGGTGTTGCAACGGCAGAGAAATTACAGGATGCCTCACTGTGTTTGTTTTTGCTCCTTATTCTTTCTACGTCCGGCTCTAGCAGCTCTCTCTGGGGTACAGATTCTCTGCTGGAGTCATCCTCCAGGAAAGCTTTACAATCCTCTCACCCTGGCTTAGCAACTAAATGTTTTGCAGTCTAGGAGAGTCCTGAGGTTTTTGCATCTGTAAGGAAGAGCTGATCCTCCTGAATGGACTAGATAACCAGATGGATTAGATGACCTCTCAAGGGACCTTCAATCCCTTTCTTCTGTCATCACTCTCCTCAAAGAGATCCTCCAAGTGCTGGGAATGGGACTGAGGGCTGCCTGAGGGGTCGGAAGAACAGAGATTTAAAATGGGTATTTCCATGGAAGGGCAAGAAATGACCCTGAGGACTAAAATAGACTGGTGTCCTTCTGTGAGTGTTTGCAGTTAAACTCCCAGTATCACATGTGTCATCTCTCAGGGCTTGGGGAGAATCTAGAGAAACCAGTACACTTTAGCCTCTAGATAACGCTCATTTAATTCTTGGGCTCTATACCTTAAAAAAATTGCATTAAAAAAATCTATTAAGATTAGGTTCTATTTCAGTAATGATTTATTTTTGTCAAGGACTACTGGTTTCATTCTTGGGCGGGTGTGCTCTTTGGCTACCTCCGTTCCTCAGCTTTAACAGTCCTTCAGCTGCCGACGTTTCTCTTGAAGTAACAGCCGAGTTATTAAAAAAAATGACGGTCGCAAAGCAAAAGCAAAGACCAAACCTATTCAGCTTATGAAAATTTACAGGGAGTGGGGGCAAATATCTGTTTAGCTCTGTTTCAGTTTTGTTGGCATGAAGTTAAGGTGTATAAAATGTCCTGGAGTTTAAGATGTCAGTCCTTCAGGTGACTTTACACAGGTTGGTCACTGTGTGATGCGGAAAGCCTGTCTGGCTTGCTTTGCTCCTGTCCCTTCTCCCCCACCAGACCGAGCAGCACCCTCAGTTGTCAGCTCCCTCACCTGGACCCTGGGCCCAGGTCTGAACAGGACCCTCCTGTCAACCTGGGGAGGTGTTCTTATCCTCCTTCCTTCACGGGGAAGTAAAGGGAAGGGCAAGAGAAGAATAAAAATCAAATTTCTTCACTGGGGCCTGGGCAAATAGTTGACGCTCCAGCGTCTCCAGGTTATTTTTGTTTAATAAAACGCAGCAGAGGAGGCTTTCTCAGGAGGCTCTCTTTACTTCACTCTGTACTTCAGGGTCAATATTTTAACAACTTATTTTTCCTTGCATTTGTACTTTTACAGTAAGTATTTCTGCTGGCATGGCTCAGGTGGGACCGGCCCCATTCAAATGCAGGGAGAGAGGAATTAACAGCTGGGACCCTCAGCCTGTCACACTGCGACAGAATGAACAAAACGCCACAAACATACACACCAGGCACGGGTGGCGGGAGCTTTCTCGGGTGCTGCTACACCCACTGCACAGAGAGAGCACATGGGCAGCAAGGGGCAGATCTGTACACGAGTAAGTGGAAAACCATGATCTTCAAAATCCCTCTGTAGCTAAAACCTAACCCAAAGAAGCACCTTGGCTTTCGAAATGAAAATTCACTGGATACCTGAAGTTTATGTGCGCGTGTAGAGGCACTCCAGCCCTAAAGCCAAAAGCGTGATGCTAAGACCGTGCCCATGCATCTCCCCACAGGGATGCCAGACGACAGGATCCAACCACTTCCAACGTATCTGTAGCTGTGCTCTCTTGCAAATCAAGGTGAGGGGACCCCCTCGCTCTGCAATGTCTCTCCCGTTCCCCCTTGTGCTGGGCCAAGGCTCTGCTCTGGCACAGCCACAACAGCCTTGTGAGCAGGCCCGTGGCTCAGACCCTCTCCTGGGGCTGGATGAGACAGGGCTGATTTCTCTCCTGAATTAGTGCCTGGACCACTGTGCTGTGGGACACAGAGGGGAGCTGCGCTGCAGAGGGGCCGCTGCTGCCATGCTGGCAGAGGGAGGGTTTGCCTGCCCGCTTTCTGTCTGGGGCAGCTGGCAGTAGCAGCCTGCTTTTTTCCCTGGGGCCCTGCAATCCCTTCCCCAGCGTTTCAGGAGTAGACGTTTGCTCGTGTACCGAGCATGGCGCTTATCCCTCCACTTATGGGGGAGAACAGTGGCTGCAGATGGCTGTGGTGCCAGCCAGAGCAATAACTGCGGGCTCCCTGCCCGAGCCCCTGCGAAAGCGCGGAAGCAGGATATGTGCGGTGCACGCTGCCTCCCAGCAACAGCCATGGGGGCTCTGCCACAGCCCGGCCTGGCACAAGGAAAGCTTGTCCTACAAGAGGTGACCACTCTCTGGGAGCTTGCACGCTGCAGTGGATTAGAGTGTGACGGCTGAATCAGCTTCCCAGTAGTGTTGTGTCCACCCTCCCCGGCATCCCTACAGCGGAGACGGGAACCGAGGATGTGCAGGAGCTCCTGAACTGCAGCAGTTGTGACAGTCCACTACATTAAATTAAAGCAGGACTGATTTTGGTTTAATAAAGCAGGGTGAAAATGTGGAAATCAACACCTTTAAGTTATTTAGAGTTACACAGGGTTGAACTCAGTCCCTCACACAAGATTTTTTTAAAAATAAAAGTAATGAAAGTATTAAAAATACATGGAATTGATTGGAGCAGAAGGCCTATTGTCACAGGCTCAGGGTTCTGTTAAATGTATGTGGCAAACTAGAAGGTCATTAATAAAGGATAAAATGATGAGTGAGTGGGGTTTCTGCCCATTTGGGGTCTGCAGTGGGCACTAGGTGAGGAGGACAGATTTCTGGGGAATTTGTTAACCATCAGGGCTGCCCTGCCCAGGCTCTTCTCGAATCCCAGAAACCACTAAGTTACTAAGATGGGTGTCTTCTACTTGATCTCGGAAAAATTATGTAGTCAGGGAAATTGAAGGAAAGGATCTGGCTGAAATCTTCATTTCCACCCGGTTGGGCTTCTACTTCTTGTTTTCTTTCTTCCCTCTCCCTGTTTCTTCTTCTCCTCTCCTCTGTCTGCTTGTGCCCCTATTTCAAAGTCTGGATTAGGCAGCCAAGATTGCATTTTGTTAGAGTACTGCGAGGGCGCTCAGAAAGGCTGAGCGGTGCCCTGAACAGCTGAATGCTGGTACAAATCATCTCAGAGAAAATGATAAGAGCATGTGCTGTGCCCTTTCTTTCACAATGAGATGGAGAGGAAGAGTCAGCACCACAACAGCCGCTGTGTTTTCTGTCTCCGCAGCTCTTCCCTCTCGCTCTCCATTCGTGTGCTCTTGTCTTTTTTCCCTCTGGAGGAACAAAAGAAAACAACATCTGCTCCAGCCCATTTAAAATAACCTTTTCCCTTTTTGCCAAAACGGACAGTTGTTGTCACCTCCAGTACCTTACAAGAACCAGCCAAAGAGTGGCTTTCCCTGATAGTCGGTCATTCTGTAAGCAGGAAAAATAATGAAGCCTGTTTCTCTGCAGATCTATGTTCCTATCATGTAAAGGGCAGTATTGACTTTTAAGTTAATTATACTCAAATCTACTGTTATCTCTGCATAAAGCAGAAATGATATCGTGCTCTGCGACTTCCATGTTCTTCAGCCACTCTGCCTCCCTCGCCTCCCCACGGCTGCTCTGCTGCCTTTAGCTGGCTGGCTTTCCTCCTCCTTTCCATCTTCCCTGCACGTTACAGCTTCCGTGTTTTCCTGCTGCTCCAGGTTTCTCTTGAGATTGTCTTGTCATTTCCTCCTCCTTTTTAACCCATCCCTTGCCCTGACGTGACCGTTCTTCTCTTTGCAGGGCCATGCGAGCTGCCGTTGTAACCATAAATAACGGGAGGGCTGTGGTCAAGCAGTAACAACTCCCAGTATATGGGGAGCACCAGGGGAAGCGGGGCGATACCTCACCCCACTGCCCCACAACCGGTGATCTCTCAAGGTCCCTCATATCCCCATTAACCACAACAGACCCTCCAGAACTAGCCGTGTTCCAGAGATGGGACCCGTCAATGGTCCTCCTCCACTGCTGACCGTTATCCACTGGCCATAGTCCAGCTAGGGAATCTCTTTTTCCTGCTGTCTGCCATTGCACTGCAGGGACTACAGCTCTTCCACGCAGCTCTAGACAGCACAGGGTTCATCCCAGCTCTCGGTATGGGGGTGGGACTGTAGCTGTAACGATGGTACCAGGGCTCATGTGGCACAGCAACTAAAGGTAGAACAACTGAGCTACAGCTACGCCTCCCTGGTACTCAATCAGCCCTTTGCACTGTGCAGTGCACTTCCTCGGTGGGTGCTATCTCCTATTATACATTTTTAATTGATTAATTTTTCATCCTTATCCTAAGGTCGCACGTTCATAGCAGTCATTGTCAGCACCCCGTGTTCATCTCATGTAAAGCTATATTTAGACATTTCCCAGATGACATATCCCTAATGTCCAATATCCTTGTATGGCTTGTGTTAAGTCAGACTTCAGACCTTTAGACTAGGATTTGGTTAGTCCTTGTCTGGACCATAAGCCGTGCTGCTCAGGAGAAGCTTGTTGGTCCCACCGGTGTGACTGCAGTTACACAGCTACATGAGGTTTCCTGGTTTTTTCACACTTTTTTTGGCATTGCATTAGCCTGCCCTCGGCATGCTATCCGAGTGCGGCCGGGAGGGCTCCTGTGTTTGGCCTTTACCACAATGGCACCGCAGTGGCTGTCGTGTATAGCGTGAGTTGAGGCACCGCATGTACTCACCGCAGCACTATGCTTCCCCTTTCTTTTCCCTTACAACATTCCTCTTCCCCGAGTATTTTAAAGCCAAGTGGTATTCTAGAAATTGGGTGACAGGAACAAAATCATCTGAGGTCAACTTGGGAAGGTCCAAACCATGCTCTCTGCTTCCTGGCCACTGGTTTTTATAAATCCCGTAAGAATTTAATTAACTCTGAAGAACTTTACTTTCTGTATTAAATTCTGTTGAGATTGGCTAACGGGGGAAAGAAGATGGGGGGGAGAGATCTGCATTGCCCAGTTGATCTCATAAGCCTTATTTCTATAGGAAATTGGGATAAAATGGGAAAGGGAATAAGGGTGTTAAAAATAACAGCCTTAGTTGATCCTTTGCATATCTGATGCTTTTAATATTTTCTCTCTTTTTCAATATGTTAAGGAGGATACGCAGGGCTGAGATGCTCTGTCTGAAGCCTTGGACTTAATTTACCAAGTTGAAGTTGAGTTAGCACCTCCGAGCCTCTGGGGCTGTGTCTTGCATCAGAAACAACACAGCTCATTATCATCCCTGAACTCTGCTCCTATCAGTCACTGTGCTAGGTGATGCTAGGTGACACGTGGAGGAAAAAGGATCTCTTCCAGAATATGTGAAAAGGTAGGTTTGACATAAGATTAAATCAATAAGAGGAAGATGGATGAGCATTCATTACCTGTATTTATCGAGGAGACTGTTTTAAGAGAAGGGAAAGTTTACCTTAGGACATTTGTTCCCCTCCCTTTTGTTGTACAGCTGCTTATCAGTCAGCTCTTTGGCTGCCACAGTTGGGAGTGTGTGTTTCAAGGTGAACTGTTGCTTATTTCAGTTTGCCTTAAAATGTTGCTTGGCAAACCGAGGTAGTTCAGGAGATGATTGATGAGCAATGAGACAAGTACGCAGCAGGGACAGGCTGGACAGCTGGGATGACTTCAGCCACAGTCCAGAGCTGATCCTATCGTTTAAAGGGCAGGATTGGGTCGAAAGGAAAAGGGATGCTAAGGGAGAAAGGATGAATAAGGGAGAGAAAGAGAGAGTTTCAAAGGCTAGGAGACAGACTGTGATATGGTAGTCACCATAGTGATGACGAGGGAGGGAGGCAGGAGACAAGGCAAAAACAAAAAGTCAGTTGATAGTAAAAACATTCAAGGTTCAAAAGGCAGCCTGCTGGCTTTGTGCATGTCTGGGGATCCTGAAGACTGGGCAGGCACCAGCTGGCATCTCCATGCCTTTCTGCTGCTATTGGTTTTATTTTGCTAAAGATACACTTAAAGTTACTATTTGGACCATCACGTAACAGTGAGAACAATGTTTTAGCTAAAGGATATTCTCTTTTGATACAAGTGACTCTTGGCTAAGCTTGACTAACTTTGTGGTAGGATTGATATGGGAAAAAATTCCTTGTGGCTTCCTTCCTGTCTTTTACTAGTGCCTTTGAATTGTTAGTGCATTTATTTGCTGTGAAGGGAGGATTGCCCTACTGATGGGGTAATCAGAACACAGCTAAACACCAGCCACAGCAGGATCTGCAGATCTGTGGTAGACCCCTTGGTCCCCCAGTGCATGGAGACGGTAAGGTAACATCAGAAGGGGATCCACAAAATCCACTATGCTGAAATGCCAGTTATTGAAAATAGTCCAAAGGAGGCACTGAAAAGAGGAGACATCCTTGGATATACACTACCACTTCAGAAGAGGCTGCAGCAATTTAAGACATGATCATCCTTTCAGCTGTTTGAGTTCGTCACGTTTCTGCCCGAGGCTACCATTGTCACAGCAGAACGGCTCACCTGAGCACTCCTCGTCGGCTCCAGTGCAATGTGTGACCAGTTAGCTCTTGCACTGAAGCAGATGAGTTATGTCACAAGCAACTCTGCCAGCCCTGCCAAGGGAAAGCAACAGTTTTCAGCCCAGGAGTTGTAGCTGAAGGACAAGGAGCTAACTCCTTACACTGCCACAGTTACATTTGCAAGAGGCCATCTGACCAAAGCTTTAAATCCATCCCTTCCCATGGCATAGACATCTTACTGCACACCACCAGGCAGTGCCTTTCTCCTTTCAAAATTCAAACTGGAACTAGATGCCTGAAACTTTGCCTTATTGTGTTAGTCTGTTGTTGTTTTGTTTCTGTGTCAGCTGCTGGAGATGACACAAGAGTCAGGGGTTAGAGCACTTGACAAAGAGATCCATTCACCTCCTGACTATCAGCAGAGCATCCAGGCATAGCTGGAACTATGCTGGAAGAGAAGACCCTGCAGACCTTTTGAAGCTTTTCTCTAATTAGAGATTCTAGAGGGAGGACAAAGGAGGGGAATAACTCTGTTCCAGATGTTACAGCACCTATCTCTGAGTCTCAGCATCCCAGGCAATCCCTAATAATTTAGCTAGTCATGTCTAGTCTTGTTCTGTCTTTGTCCCCTCAAAACTTTATTCCAGACAGCAGTGTTTCTCTGAACTGTGGGAACAGAGACATATAAGCTTAGAGACAAAAATCAGTCTTGTTCCAGTTATTACTGGAATACACCAAGGACATAAAAATTTGACACTGGTATATTAAGTGTGTTATTGCTATCACTTTGAAGGCTTCAGGATATGCTGTATTTACTCTGACCCTTTTACTTGCAAGTGTGTCTCTTAATGCTTCATGGTAAAATCATCTGTGGTTTTTTTTTCTTTCTTCAGAAATTAGGAGAATTTTAGATTTCCAAATCTGTTTTCCTTGACCTTCTTCAGTGAAGAAAGGCCTTTGACTATGCTGTGAGAAGTTCAGGGGTTTTGTGATTTTTGCCTAATTTTTAAGGGTATAGGACAGACAGTCTCTGGATTTACTTCACATTCAATAAATATCCTCACCAGACTACTCCCATTCCGTTTGGGTTGCAAAACCAAGTCTAGCCTTGCAGGAAAGAGGGTGTCAAGCCTAATTAGCCCCTTTCCTTTGATCTCTTAAGCAGACCAGAGCACATGTTAAAGTTCTTGATTCTTGGACCCTGCAGTTCTAGAGAGCTTTCAGGTTTCCTGAGCCTCCCTATAACTATTTAAAAATGTGCATGTGAAGTGTACTGCGTGATGGACTACTGAAATTGTGAACGTGAATTACAGACAAACACACTGACCCTTACTTCTGCATGTATTTTTATGGTATTTCAATACTTTGTGTTATATGGCCCTTGTAGCATTCAAGCACCAACAAGAGCTCAGATTGCAGCATGGCAGTCTTCAATAACCTGCCTTTGGGGGTTTTTTTGACAAAGGTTTCACAATGGTACCCTGGTGTGGGGCGCAGGCCTAGAGGTGAGAGGGAGAGAAAGGGAAAAGGCAATTGTATAAGCAATAGGGAGGAGAACCAGGAATTAACATGATTAAAAGATGGCTGGTCCTTGGTGCGAAGGCATTGACAGTGTAGAAAGAGAACAGTACTTGGATGGAAAATCCAGAGATGGAGGTTATAGTGAGGCCATCAGAGAGACTGGGATGAGATCCCTGAGCAATGGAGAGTGAAGTTAAAACAACGGGAAGAGTGAACAGCATGAGAGGAAGCAGGGATGTGGAAAAGACTGAGACGCAGAAAGGCCCGTTTTAGGGGAACGCCCATAAAGATGTGCGATACCCCCCGTCAGTGCATGGAAAGGCATTCAGGCTGCTGAGCCTTCCTGTTCTGCTGTCAATAAACAGCAGTGAAGCTGTGACGGCAGGAGAGGTGCTCTCCCCTCCAGAGTACATGGCATTGTAGCACTGTGAGCAGATACTCCATTAGGTCAAGTGGTAGAAGTCTGTGGAGTGGATCTGAAGAGCCTCCTTTTTCTGAGCATGAGAATATGAATGATTCCAGATGATACATTAAAAAAAAGAATCTTCACTCTCCTTTCCCTCACCCCAGACTAGAAACCTACATGTACAAGTGACAATGAGGTTGAAGTTCAGGTGATTCAGAAATTCAGATGACTCAGAAAAATGACAGAATAAAGACTGCACTATGATGCAGTCCTTAGTGGGATACTATTTTTTCCAAAGGACTTGAATTTCTTCGGTACACAAGACGGACAGAGGATCCCTTAGTCATTTTGTTTCATCCGCAGTACTTAATGTGTGGCCCCCTGCATATTTTATTGTGTGTTGTTCAGGCTTGTTTTAAAAGTCATCTGTTTCCTTCTAAGTAAGGATGCCATATATTTGTTTTTCTCTAGTACATCCTTCTTTTCTGCCCTTTGAATCCCATCTGGATGATTCTTTTAGGCAGTAAACAGGATTTTAAAAGAGAGCTTGAGGGATAAGTGCTCTTGGCTTTGGAGGATTTGAAAGTTACCATGTAAGACCTCTACTCCTCCTACTTTTTGTCAGTGATATGGTAGCTCAAGTCCTAAAATTTTCACTAGTCCTCATCACTGCTGTTCTTGAGGGCTTCACAAACACTCAAGTCATCTTCATATCAGCCTGGAGAGGGTTTCATTTTGCTCTGTTATTTTGGGGAAAAGTTAGGTGGGGTTTTAGAAATAAATTTCATTATCCGTCTTTCAACTTTGATTATAGGGTGCATCTGTCCAAGCAAAGACCTTGCCAACAGCATGCTAGTAGCACAATGGATAACACTCTCTGATTATAGATCAGAAGACCGCAAGTATGACTCCTGGATCATTTTTCTTTTGCAGGCCACATGCTTTTCCATTCTCATTGAAGGTGTTTGAAGCACAGCACGATAAACTCTCTTTGCGATCTTGGATTCCTTACCAGCTGAGTGCGCAAATACACTATTTTCACCTACTTTCTATAGGACTTAGTTTGTGTAGCTCCAAGTACCTCTTTAAGGTTAAAGTGAAATAGAGATCTGGAAGGCAGGAGCCTCTCTTGCTGCACGCTTCACATCTAAACCCCAACAGAGTGATCCATTACTTGGAGAGGTAGCAGATCCTGTGGAAATGTGATTGCATCATTAAAGACTTCAGAATTAATATTCAGAAGCAGGGCAGAAGAGATATCAGTCAAAATGAAGTTGCCCACATAGGCTTAACTTCAGTACTTCCTCAATTCCCTGGTCACATTGTTCTTACTACATTTTGATATAAATGCTGGAACTAGGAATGGAATGACAAATACACTTAGCAGAACTGATATAAATTCACTGCAAAAATATCAGTTGTGACCAATAAAGTCAGATTATTTCACTGGATTTACTCTGGGTTTACCCTAGTGTAACCCAGAACAGACTGTGGTCCAGTGGGTATGGGAAAAGTTACACTTTAAAGAAATAAATCTCACCTATTTGAAGTTTTATTAGCTTCTGTTTCTGTTGTGCCTTTCAATTTTTGTATTTGTCATATACTGGGGCTTGGCTGGATGAAAGCTTTAGTCTTCACTGTGTTATAGAGTTTTTCTAAAGAGTAGATAATGATTTTAAAAAGCCAAGAATAGACAATACATGTAATTGTTTATAGTGAACTTACTCTTGGCTCAATTTAGCCTTTAACATGACAAAGAATTTTATCCAAGAGCATAGTGAATCTATATGGTATTGCCAAATTGAATCATTTAAAAATCATGAGTCAGATCTTAAAAAAAAAATATTATGACATGGACTTCTAATTATAATGTTTAGGAGCAAATATATGTTCAACTCATTTTGCTTTGCCTTCTGATTCCTGAGCCTTTGCAGTGTGCTCAGGTTATATTTTTAAGCTTTCTATCTACAACCATGAGAGCAAGAAAATTACTGCCTTTTTGTTTAAATGAAAGGAAAATGAGAGTTTCTCACATCATCATATCACTCCAAGAGCTGGTACTTTGAGGAAAAAGCCTTAAATATCACCAAACTTATGACAAAAATGGTGAGAATTGGCAATTTGTAGCTCCTCAAAGGTGTCTGAGTTTTAGGTGTGTCCTTCTTACAAATAAAGAACTTCCTGAAGTATATAAAAGATGCAAAGCTATACTTTAGTGGCAATACCATTAGAAATAACTTCTCCTTCTCCAGGAAAAGACATAGATTGCCACCTTCTCTCCACAACCACTGAAATGGGAGGCCCAGCTAAAGAAAAAAAAGTTCTGATCTTAGCTGAGTCAACAATCTGTTACCACACTATGGATTGGGAGTAACTCCAGGAAAGTTAGTGCAAATACCACAGCTTTCCACTTTGAATCTAAGATCAGAATGTTTCCTGATATCTTGGGGAAACTGGAGGAGGGAGGGATACTGGGTTTTGGTTTTATGACTGTGTATTATCTTGAACAGCCCAGGAGAGGTTTGGGGCCTCGTTCTGCTCTGGATTACGTTGGTTTAATTCTGCAGTGATTGCACAAAGACAAATTAGCATACCTCAGATAAGACTGAGGCCAAAGAAGAATTTAGCTTTTTGCAACTTTTAGTTCAGTACAAAGATGACATTAGATTTTGTGCATTTTAACTCACATCTGTCTGCAACAGGGGAGCATTCAATTCAGGAAGTGGAAGCACTTTTCTCAATGGCTAGAGCAGACACTGAAGACTGAACTCAGGAAAGTGGTACAGGATCAGATATGGGCTCTTATCTCTCTAGGATATAATCTAGGAAGAATGAAAAAGTGAAGAACCTGGGAACTGCTGTGGTGTGACCTAGTGAATGGTGAAGTCCCATTGTCCCATCTCCCTAGGGATCCTGAGAATTCAGCTATTCCATTTGAGGCTGGACATGACAGCCCCTTGTCCTCAAACCAAGCAATGGCATTTGTCTGCTATTACTGAAGTGAGAGGGTTGCATTCAGAATATTCTGGGGCTGCTTTGGCTACATCTGCTAAAATTACAAGAGTGCCTGGGCCTGCCTGCAGTTTGACAAGAGGTTCTGTTCTATTATTATCTGTTTATATGAACAAATACATGCACGTCTCTTTTTGCTTTGCAAAGAGTCCTTGTTTTCCACTCTGGCAGCAGATTACTAGGTGTGTCCTGCAAGCTGACCAGATGATCTCTCCATACATCTTCCGCTGTTCCAATGGTTCTTTACGGAGTTGCAGCCTAAGCATCTCTCCTGAGTTTCAAGGAAGTTTTTTTTTTTTGTCATGAGTGCAGCTACAGCAAAGTGTTACCACCCTTTGTCCATTTTTCTGCAGGGAGATGCGTGTCACTGATGCACCATCCCATGGCTACAGCAGATGACTACCGCCGACAGCAGTAGCTCACTCATTTCATGTGGAAAATCTTCAAGCCAGTTTTGTCAGGCACATTCCTTTCCAATCATCTGAAGGCTCCAAAGGAATTTTTCTAATACTTCTAATATTTCACCACTTCCACAACAGGTCTTTCAGCATCTGGAAAAGCAGGAGGGGCTTCTTCTCCGGTGGACGTGGCTCTTGTGTGGGTTGGTGCCAACAGAACTTGTCTGTTATCCTCCCAATATCAAAACAGCAGCCTCTACAGTGGAATAGTTGAAGACTATCCAATAGTTGAAGACCCAATGTCCAACAGGTCTGTTTGGCTTCCTCTTGCTGCTTGGGCCTTCGTGTGGGTCTGCACCAGCAGTCTAAATAGTCCCGCATGATTAAGAAACTCAAGGTAGTTACCCTACCAGGGTAGCTCTCTTCCAAATGCCATACATGAGAGATCCACAGCTCATTACAACTATCTGGCAGCTGACTGGCACTGGCCTTCCTCAGACTGGGAGGCCTCCTCCTTCCTCATCGCTCCACTAGCAGTTCTGCCATCCTACGTCTCTCAGGTTCATTGAAGTCTTACCCTGGATAGCCAGCTCGCCTTTTCCTTCTCAGCTTTTCTCCCCAGTCTATGTGCTCTTGAGTCATTACTCCTTTATGCTAATCATTGGAGTTGGGTTCTTTCTAGCTCTCTTTAATTACTGTCTAGCTTATATATAACCCCCTCATACTGTAATCATAGAGATAGTAAAGATTATGCAAATGCTGATTAGGGTGTAATGTGGCTTGCAGAGCACTCATCATAACTGGTGAGAGGGGAGAAGAAGGGAAGCTTGATTCTTAGGGACTAGGCTGAAGTTGTTCTTAGAGCATTTAGATTTTACTTCTTTTACTTGAAAACTGAACATATTTGATACAGAGAATGCTGAAACTGAGCAAGGAAAATATTTGAATATAATCATGCTTCCCTGAAGATACATTTAAACTAGATACCTGTTCTTGGGTCTCACCTATGCAATATGTGGGGGGTGCTACGACAGTCAGTTCTTTGCAACCCAAGACAGCCACTCTCATCCTGATACCACTTGGAGCACTTTTTGTCACTTTCTTCATATGCACAGGGCAGAAACCTCCCCAAACCCTGTGATAAAAAATTATAGGCAAAAGTGAAATTATTCTAAATATCAGTCAGTGAATATGCTGATCTTCTTTCCTCTCCTAACTCTGAAGACTCAGGTGGGTAAGTAGAATCCAGCTAAGAGATATCTTCAGACAAACAGCTGGGTAATTATTTTTTCTCTAGAGTTACTACATTTTATTCATACTGTCATGAGGCAGAATGAATGGTACCTGGGAAACAGTAAATCTGAATCACCAATTAGTATACAAGGTGAGAAAATGGCTAAGAAAGTGGAAAAAACTGTTGAATAACAAGAGGCAGACCAACAAGGTACTACAAACTTTATGGTAAAAGCCAGAGAGACAGAAGGACACTATACCATCATATAGGTGTGCATATGTCTTGGATCCAACACTTGTGGATCTACTAGAGGGCTGGATATATGTTAAGACAAAGGCTGGCAGGGAATTGTTAATGCCACAAAGGAAGTCCCAAAACTGTGTCTGTAAGAACTAGATCCGGAGTGGAACGCCCTTCAGTAGCACAACAGTATCTCTGTCATACATGCAGGGCAAGATCCATGCGATTTAACAAAGGGAATCAGGGTTAGCTTTATCAGCTATAGCTCCCAAGGGAACAGTGTTGACAAGAGAAGTGTTGTTTTCCTCTAGGCTTCTAGAACAACTGTTCTTTAGATGATGATTGCTCCTGACTGGATTCTCTCCAGGAATCTGCTGGCATTACCACATAGCAAACACAGAGGTTCCATCTCGCAGTAATCTCTTCGGTACCGAAGCCTGGTAGGTCTGCCTGGGTCAGGCTGTGTGTGAAGTCAGGACAGAATATTTCAGGGTTTGGAAACACATCTTTTGCAGACGGTTGACTTATAACAAAAGAACACCCAGAGGCTCAAACAACCTTCAAGAATACCCTGAAATCTCCCTTTAGAACTTGCTAGAGCAGTGTCAATAAAAGGGGGAAAAAAAAGCCTCTCAGCTGGCACAACTGGAAACAAATCTGTTCTGAGGCTCTGATGGCACTGGAGGTAAGGCACACAGCTAAGCTGGAAGCCAGGAAAGTGATGAGACTCAATGACCACCTCCCAGTTGCCTCAAATGCTCACATTGTTCCTAAGCCTGATTCTCACAGGTTCGTTTGTGTTCCCATGACTACACGCAGAAAAGGTGAAAGTAAAAATAGTTACGTCACCCTGAAGAAACAGCTATTATTGATTACTGCGAAGAGCCAATAACAATTCCTACAATAATGAACAATTCTCAGCATTGAAAGTATACTCATCTGGTCTTTCTGCCAATATTAGGTAAGGCTTTTTCCTCTTATATGATTAGATTCTGAGATTCTTGATGGAGAAAAGATCCTGAGGATATTTTCAGAAACAGATGTATCATCCAGAAAATGAGGGCATCTGGATAAATCAATACAGCTGTTATATTCATGTCAGCCTTTTACTTTGCCAGGTATTCAACAGAATCCTTGCAGTCGTTAGTTACAAACTAGTATAATAACTGACATTTTGTGTCTGGGGAAAACTTTTGGACCAAATCCTTGTTCCTGATAAAGCTGCTTTGTGCTGCTCAAAAGGCACAAAGCAGCCTTTAAGATGCTTTTACCGGTTATATTCAGATTCAGCTGTCACAGGGAAATCTCCATATGGTGGAAAGCTGGTCTTGCTGAGTCTGCACTCTTCCCATCACAGCTCTGATTTTGCAGCCATACTGAGAGACATACGTACAGTGGAAGCATTGCTATGCTCTAGTAATTCCCTGCTGTGGAACCGTATCTTGTCTCTTTTTCCAGGTACAGCTTAGAGTTCACGTGAAACACTTTACGGGCCTCTTTGGAAATCCACTGACATGCACTCAAAAATTTCATTTGACTCCAGAGTCAATTTGGCACAGGCACAATGGCAGTCTTGATGGTAGGGGAGCCTGGGGACCTCAATATATTTTTAATAGTCTCAACAAGAGAGTAAGAAGGCCCTAAGATTACTGAGACACAGTTGTGATATGCCATACTAATATTTCTTGTCAATTGTGAAGCAGATCTATAAGCTGACTTGGGAATTACAATTAGCTAGAAAGAAAGGAAAAATGTCACATAGCATACTCATAAAGGCATATATAACTAACTTCTGGAAGACTTGGGGAATGTTTCGCCTCAAATGCTTGTCATTTAGAAAGCCATCACTTTCTAGGAATTTAAAGTAGAAAATCACCGCTTGGGCAGGGGAAGTCTTTTTTTTCCTTAAGCAAGTGGGCTATCACATTAGACATTATTGCTTAGTAGCAGTTGAAATAAACCCCGGGGAATCTTTATCTCATGTATAGGATGCAATAAATGAATGTGTATTCCCACGACACAGGTCCTCTTGGGCTGTGCTTCAGCAATAACAAGGAATATAAATGTAATGATTTTATTATTCTGTTAATAAGCATCTTCAATCCAAAGCACAGGATGAGGAAGCTGCAAGTCAAGAAGCTGCCTCAGTGCCGGAAATGCAGAAACTGGGTCCTGCTAAGTCTTGCTCAGACCCACAATAGCTATCGATTAGGAACGAAACACAACCACCTTCTGCAGAAACTGTGGAGAAGGCACACACAACGCACACAAATCACAACGCTTAGAGTTAGCATTGTGTACAGAAGCAGTGCCAAACTGCACCTGAAACAGCAGGGCTAATAACGGTGTACGGTATCATTACCAATTACAAATGTTCAGCTGAATGACTGTTGATTGCAATAAGCCAATTCACACAAGAAACAATGGTTTGCTGCCCCCCCCCTCACCCCCCCCAGGTTTACTGCCAGCATTAAAAATAACCTGTTGATGCCACTTTTGGGAAGATAGGACTGGAAATGATCCCTTTCTACAACTACACAATGGCCATTGTGTTCAGGAGGTCTCACGGAATACCTTTCCTGCAGCCCCTACTCATTGACGGTCACAAAACGTTTTTCAGAATCAGGTAATAAACTTAAGAGCTGCAGTAAAAGACCAAACCTTTCAAGCACAATATCACAGAAGACTATAACTAGTACCCCTGCAACAAGATATTTACCAAATAAATCTCCCAGAAGATTCTGAGAAAGTGGCAGGGGGAAAAAAGGCAAAACACTCCTTTGCCAGGCTCACCTGAGGGAAAAGGTTCAGTTGTGACCCAAATCTGGCAATCAATTCAGCTGTACGCCTGTGAGCAAGATGCACCACAAACCACCTGATGATTTAATGTCACCAGTGTCCTTTCTACATCCTGTCTCTGACTAATTTCCAGTGCTTCAGAGGCAGTTGAAAAAACCCTCACAAGCCAAATGCAGATGGGGTAGAGGACCAGAAGAAGCCCCGAAGCTTGGGAATGGTCGAAGTACAATGCCAAAGGTCAGCAGCTCAGTCCCCTTTAAGTCTCCCTTGGACACACTGAAGTATCATGCCCTGATTTAAAATAATTTAGGTGCTTGTGCCTAGAGTACTGTTTGTTTGCTCCTGGAATGGTTAGAAAGCTTTCCAGTCTAGGTGACCTCATGACCAATTTATAACCGTACACCCTCGTGCTAGTACAATTCTTTAATTTAAATAGTTCTCCTTCCTTGATATTTACTGTTTGAATGTATTTACAGTGAATCATCACGCTGTTTTGGCTTTGTTTGGCTAGCTAAGGAAGCCAAGCTTGCTTGCTTGCAGCTCCTGTTCAATGGGATCTCTGCTCCCCCGCCACCCCAGTATTCCTCTTCTGCACCTGTGGCGACCTGAGTCAATCTTTTCTGATTGTAAGTCACCAGAACTGGACATAATTTTCCAAACAAGGGTCCTTAGTAAAGCCATATTAATACTTCCCTCTCTCTACTAAAAATACCCCGCTTTGTGCATCACAGACTCACATAAGCCTTTTCCACAGCTATTCCCGCTGGCAGCTCGCAGTCATTTTCTCATGGAGGAACTCACCCACATAGTAAGGTCAGACGAGTAGGCCTAAGGCTACCAGCATCACCACCTTTCTCCTATCACTATAGAGTGTTTTAGGCACAGGGTACTACTACTAATCTTGAACAAATCCTTGCTTTGGCAATTGTAATTTCCTTCACCAGCTTCTTTCAATATCTCTGGGTAAAAATCATCTTCGGGTTCCTCTGTCCTGTCAACCTCATGAATTTCCTCCATTTCTCTTAAGTTTGCTGTTCTGTGATTCCAGGCCTTAGACAAAGATCTACATTTGTCCCTCCTGCAGTTTAACATAAGCCGGATTAGTCTGTGATCACTCAGTTCAAGATTAGTTTCAGTACCACAGCCTTGTACAAGGTCCTTGCCGCTTATTAATACTAGGCCTAAAATAGCATCCTCTTTCATGGACTCACTCCCTGTTTGCTTGAGAAATCGAGTTTCTACGACACTCGAGAACATTTAAGCCCTACCATTTCCCAGTGGTATTTTCCAGTCTGTATCTGAGAAATTACAGTTTCCCATAATCACATGATATTTGCTTTTCTATATCTTCCCCATAGTTTTTGGAGATAACTACCCCTGTCCAAGTTTGTAATGGATTACCACCCTTCTCTTGGTGGATTTTTTTTTTAATTCTTCACTCTCATGTAATTTTCCAATGTAATGCCCTATTATTTTATTTCTTCAAACCATTTTACTAAAATATAGAGTTACTCCATGGTCTTTACCATTATTTCTGTTGTTCTAAGTAGCTACCCCTCCAACAACTATATTGTAAACATTACTGCTAAGCAGTGGTGTGCAGCACGTAGCAGCAGCATTGAGACACAGCGTTTCAAGCCCCAGTGAAAACGTTGCTTATAATATGAAATTCCAAACCAGTTAAAGCAAGACATTGGTGACATATCTCGCTGTAATAACTGTATCTTTAAAATCTTGTAGTCGTGATATGGAAAAAGAAAAAACTACCAAAGCACTTGAAATGGTAGATACTGCATTAGATTAGATCAACACTTTATCCCTTCGGCTACAGACATTTTTAAACGTGGGAAAGCTTCTGACATCTTTTAGATGGTGTAAGAATTTGTTGTCTCTTTTGGAGGAAGAATACATTAGTACAGCTGCTAGAGCTACAGGCACTGGAATCCCATTATGTTTTTTCCTTTTTTTTTTTAGGGCAAAACAAGAGGACACACATACAACAGCAAAAAGAGTGGCAAAGAAGGAAATTGCAGGTTTGTCTCTGATAGAAACTTATTCGCAGCCCTGCCACTGGAGAAATCCGGGCTTGGTGCACAGTCCTATCAGCTGGTCCAGAGCTAAGCAATCTTGAACAAGTGATGGGAACATTTAAGACATCGGTCTTAGATTGTCTTTCTGATCGCAGGTTCACGGCATCATTTCAAAAGGCGCAGTTGTCTTGACAGCTAAGCCAGCCTCTTACTGGGGACAGCAGCAAAAGGCGGGAGAGGGGGGGGGAGAGAGAAAGCAGAGGAGTGGGGTGAGGAAAAAAACAGCACACAAGGGGGGAATTAGCAGTGTGAGCCAAGCTTCGTATTTTAGGGGCTGGTGAGGACACAGCCGGAGCTAGAGATGTTTGGTTTTGCAGGGCAGGTTGGCGTGGGCGTTACAGAGATCCGGGGGATGAAGACCGAAGAGGGTCAGGACGGATTTCGGGACGCGGGGAGATGCTGTAAGCGGCAACTATGACGCAAAGCTTGTCCGTTCAGGATCACGCATCCAAGTGTTCCTCCCTAGTGATCCCTCGATAAACAACGTCCAAAAAGGATGGTGACCTCATCCCACTGAAATTAGCCAAACACCACACATTTCTCCGTGTTCAGCTCCGCACATTCCTTACAGCTCCGGCTCTCCCGGCTCCCTGACCTACCAGCCCCATCGCTGCACCCGGAGCTCCGAAGGCCCCTGTGCGGCAATTCCGCCAACCGACCCCGGCCCGCGCTGCCGCCGGCGCTGGCTGAGCCCCCCCCGGCTCCGGCTGAGCCCCCCCCCCCGGCTCCGGCGGAGCCCCCCTCCCAGCTCCGGCTGAGCCCCCCCCTGCGCCGCTTCTGCGCCAGAGCCGCCTCTCCCCCTCCCCTCCCAGCTGCCCGGTGAGGCCGCGGGGACATGACAAGCCGCACAGCGCTGCCCCGCGTAAAAGCGAGGCCGCCGGTACCGGCCGGGCATCTGCCCTGACCGGGACATGCCGCGATACAAGCGGAGCCCGATACAGGCATTTACTTAACCTGGCCGCCCGGAGCGACAGGTTCTATCGGGTGTCAGCGCCGCCCCCCTTCCCCCGCTGCCGGGAGAGCCGCCTGAGGAGGGAAGACGGGTGCTTCTCGCACCTCCGCGCCTTCGGGACGCCGGGGAAGGGAACGCACCCCCCCGCCCCGCCGGCCGGTGACTCGGGGTTGCCACCTGCGGTTGGCCGCTCCGCGCCTACAGCCGGCGCGGGCCCCCGTGAGGCGACCGGCCTCTCCGGGGGGCGAACGGCTCTGGCTCGTTGCTCTTTTCTGATCTTTTCCAGACTCTTCTCCCCCTCTCCTCCCTCCCCCCGCGGTTTTTCCTCCCTCCCCTTTTTCCCAGTGGCATTTTTTTTTTTTTTTTTTTTTTTTTTAAATAAAGGCTGTTGTGTTCGAGGCGACCCTTTGTGCCGGGTTGCTCGCACCTCCGTCGGGGCGGAGAGGGGAAGCAAGCGGCTCTCCGCCGCGCCGATCCCTCTCTCCCGGCGCCCCACGTCCCGGCGCCATCCCCCGCGCCCCAACGGTCGGGCCGGCGCGGCAACGCCCGCCCTCAGGCCGAGCCCCCGCAGCGGCAGGGCGAGCCTCGGCACGGCTCCCCCGGCACCACCCCCCCCGCCCCGAGCGGGACGCGCCGTCTCCTCACAGCCCACCCCGCGCCCCCTTCGCCGCTTGCGGCGGACCGGCAGGCGCCGGGCGGGACGGGCTCCGCCTGCCGGGCGGCGAGCGCGGGGGCCCTGCACCCCGGGTTGTGCCCGCGGCGGCGGGGAGGGGGGAGGGGGTAACGGCGGCATCAGGTGCAGCCGGGGCAGGCGGGCAGGGCAGGCCCGGCCCCCGGCTGCCGCCTGCGCGCTGAGCGGCTCGGCCGGGCCCGCCCCTCGGTTGTGTGAGGAGGAGCCGGGAGAGCAGCGGGCTTCGCCGGGGATTTCCAGCCTGAGCGGGCGGGAGAGGAAGTGCGGGGCGGGGGGAGACGGCGCAGAGCGGCAGGGACTTTCCGTCGGGCTGGCGGTCGCCTTCGCCGGGCTCCAGCTGCTGCCCGCCGCCCCGCTCCCCTCACACGCTCGCAGGTAGGGCGTCCGCGGGGCTCGGTGCGCCCCGGGAAGCGGCGCGGTGCGGCAGCGAAGGGCGGGGGGGGGGGGTGTGGGGGGGAAGCGCTTCACCGCCGCCGTGGCGGCGGCTCCCGCTCAGGGCTCCGGCACCGGCCGGGCTCGCCTGCCCGCAGTCGGGCTCCCTAGGCAGAGGGACGGGGCTGGGCGGGCGGTGAGAGCTGGGGGGTGCGGGGGGGTGGGGGTGTGCTCCCGCGGAGCCGGCGGGGGGCAAGGCGGCGGCGCGGCGCTGATACGAGGCATCTGGTACCAGGCAGGGGCCGAGCGCGCTTCACCCGCAGCCTGTTGCCGGGACCTTGGCGGCGGCTGGTGCCCGGGGATAGATCAGCCTCCGGCGGGGGCGGCGTGGACTCTGCCTGCCCGGACGCACTCACACTCCAGGGCTTTGCAGGTGCCCCCTTTTCACTTACTTATTTCTGCCTCCCCTCATCCCTACCCCCCCGCCCCTTGCTTTCTCCCCCACTCCGCCCCGCGGTGTGTGTGTGTGCGTGTGCGTGTCGGGGAGGGAAGGAGAGGCGAGGCCGGCCGGCAGGCCGGAGCGGAGCCGTGCGGCGGCGGGCGGGCGGCGCGGCGGCGCTTGCGGCGTTTGATGTGTCGTTTGAATGCAGAAGCCTCGCTCCGCTCCTGGCTCCCTCCATATGCAGTGCTGGGGGCGGGCCGACGGCCTTTAAAGGGGCACTGCCGGCAGCCGCCGCGGCTGGGTGCCGAGCGCGGGGCCCCCCGCAACTTTGCACCTCCCGAGGCTGCCCTCTGCGGCGGCTCCGGCTCCGCTCTGCGCCGCGGTGGCGGTGCCTGCGCCGGCGGCCCCTCGGCTCCCGTGCAATGGGGGCTTCGGCGGTCGCCGCCGGGGAAAATCCTGTGCCGTTGGTACGGAGCTGCCGCTGATCGGTGCGGAAGGAGTTATATTTGTGTAAAGTCTGACTGCCTACAACGGCCCTGCGCTAGAAGCCCGTCTGCCTGGCGTGAGTGGAAAGGAAAGTGTTTTGTTTTCACGCCATTCATTTTATGCGCTGATTCGCAACAGAGCGTTTTAGTATGTTAAATTAATTGCCGTGTTGTAGGTTAGAAAAAATAACGAGTGTTTAAAAGTTTATACTGAGTCATTCCTCTGCAGATGAACCTATGACTGACTCATAATCTGAGAACTGCAGTGGCTTGTAAAATAGGAAGGTAAGGCATTTACATCTTGATTTATTTGTATCTTCAAGTGTCTAAGATCTGAATTATCTGCGGAAAACCAAGAGAAATGGTATTGATGCTAAGAGGCATAATCTCACGTTCTGCTGATCTGAGCTTGTGTGTGACGTGAAAGACTGTACATGCACCTCTGTGTGGATCTTTACCATGCATTAGGACATTTTTCATTTTTTTCTGTGGTAGTAAAATGTGGGAAGTTCCAATGATACAATTTGAAATTTGCAGTCGCCTTGGGTCAGTGACTTCTCTAGCTTGTTGAGATCTAACCGAGCCTTGTATATTGTAATTCGTGCATTTTTTATTTCTTCAATAGAACTGTGTATTTTTCCTTGCAGGTTTGTCCCGTAGAATGCATGTAGCGTTATTGTGCACTAATCTGAACTTGCATTCATAGACCAAAAAGGAGTTTAGTGTATGATGTGAAGGTGTACTAGTGGTATTTAGCTTAGACAAATGAAGTAGTATAATTTGAAATAGCTAGTAAAAATCTGTATTTAAAATAGCTACTAACTTGCATAGAAGCTTGGATTTAAAGGGTAAACTGATTGTTGGACTTTCTTAGAACTAAAGAGATCATAGCATATACTGTATGTTGTCCTATAAAATGAGCCATTTGGTTAAAAGTGTCTGTAAATGGCAATCCATACATCGCGTGTGGATTGACGTAGATGTAAATGTTATTTATTGTGATTAGGGAGAGGGGTTTTGATTTAAGAAGAGAAATACTTGAACATTTGGACTGAATCAGAGTTTTTTATGGCTGAACTGGGAAACCCCTTGTCATAAAGCTTGATAACGGAAACATTGATGTATCATGAGTTTGGGCATTGCAAGCAGATGGCACTATGAGGTTATAAAAGTTGCTTTGTTCCAACATGAAAATGGTAGGTGTTTTACTGAAATATGACTTGATGAAAAGCTTCCAATAATAGCTGGACCTAGAATATAGAAACGTAAAGTGCATTCAGTAGCAAAGCAAATTAATTCTGATCAAAAGAGGGTGCTAAATGACTCAGTCTTTAGGCTTTCCTGAAGTCCTTCTGCAATTAAGTTTGATGATACCAATTTTGAGAAGCCATTCTTGTATGGATTCAGAGAATTTGATCATCATGTAAGCATATTTCCTGTTGGTACCTTGGAAAACTGTGTAAGATGGCAGTAGTTAGCATCAGTGACAAAAAATTCTGTATGAAGTCTTACCAGTCCATGCTAATACAGTTTGTCTTCTAAATGATTTCAAGATCTTGCTGTATTTTAGATCTTCACATTGTTCTTGTCCGCAATGAAAAGTTTAAGTGAGAGAAGAGGAACATTTCAATACTGAAGTCCAGCTAGTCTATCAGTAGATATGGCAATGCTGAAAATATGAAAAGCCAGAAATCTTAATTTTTAACTTTTGTTGTTAAACCACTGGATCATAAATACATTGATAAGTAGACAGTCATAGTTCTTCTGCAGATGAAAAGGCATTTTAAAAATAGGAATGACTTAAATCTACTCCAATATCCTAAACTGGCTTTGTATGAATAGATATTGCAAGAATAACATGTTTTGATCTCTGATATCTTAGATGATGCAATAACTGGATTTCATTAGGTTTTTTATTATAATAGTGTTTCTTAATTGAAGGTGCCGGATCTTACGAAGTCTGAAGACTGCTCATTACACGTTGGTTTCAGACGTCTGTGCTCTTGTGCACAGCTCCTTTAAAGAATTGCCAAGGCTTAATTTTTTTTTTTTTTTAATGCCTGTGGGTGGGTACTTTATGAATATGATGCTTGTATTTGAAACCTCCTGGCATTTTTGGCATGTGGCTCAGGAACACCAAAAGTGGTGGGAGAGAGTGAAATTGGAGATTTCAAGATGTGGTATGGGGAAAAGAAGCCAAGGGAGGGAGAGTAGTATATTTTTGTGCAACAGAATAAAAGTGTGATTGTAGCACAAGAGATAGTGCTGTAGTCACACTAGGTTTTGTCTTACACTTTTTAACCTGTGGTGATGAAGTGGTGACATAGAAACTACAGCAGTGAAGGGCTGGCAAAGAGGATATAACTGGTCTCCCAGCTCTGCCTGCTGGAAGCCCATACCCTCATAAATGGCTAGTTTAAAGTCAGTATATGTTTGTTTTGACAAATCACAAACGCATTTCATTTTTTCTATGCCTTTTTTTTTAAGGTAGAAAGAGAAAAGACTAGAGAATTGGGAGGAAGGGGGGGCAACTTACAATGAAAGTTCATTAGGTGTCTGCAAAGTAGGAAGAGGTGCTTTCTTCTAATGGGAAAGAAGAGAAAAGGAAATAAAGACAAAAAGCCCCTAGAAAATCAGTAAGGAAAGTATACAGTAGAAAGATCTTAGAACTTAGGGAGAAAATAAGGCAAAAGATTATTTGGTATTGGGAATTGTGAGAGAGAGAGAGAGATGTATTTATATAGTCTTTGAGGGTGTTTTTGTTTTCTTCCTGCAGATCTTTTCTACTGGAGCACTGACAGCAAAATATCGTTGCCACTGTGACTTCAATTGCTACTGACTGTTGGCTTTGCAACTAGGTTAACAGGGCGAGTGCCTCTAAAATTATATACAACAACTGTAGGTCACTAATCCTCTCCACCCGCCAAAAAATGTTAAGCCTTTGATTTCCATGCTGTTGTTCTTCCCTGCTGCTTTACTCTGCATGTGTAAAGTGTGATTTTCGTAGAATTCCAAGTTCTGCAGTTCGTCTAGTCAAGGGCAGCATGGGGAGCAAAGTCTTAACATGTTCATGGATGCTGAAGTTCAGTATTGGACATGTGCGATGACCTCCATCCCTAGCTCCTTCCTTGTACTGAAAATTGGGGTGTTGTGTACTTTGACACCAAGATTGAATTTTTGCAAATTGCAGGCATTAGAACTGCAATGGGCATAGCAGGAATGCTTTAAGTTGGAATGTTTCATAGTTCCAGTATTATTTTATATAGTATCATAAAACGATCATTTATGAAATAGATTTCTCTTATGTATAGAGGAAACATTCTGTAGATTATTTACAATGATAAAAATTGCTAATAATTCTGTAGTATAGTTTAAATGCTCTGAAGTGAATATATCCTTTCACATACAGTATACGTAGCAAATGCTTCAGTCAAAAAACTAGTAAAAGAAGTCACTTTGACTGTATGAAAGCTCATAATTAGAAAAATTTAACATCTGGAGTAATACTGAACTTTTGTCTGACTTCGTGGTTTCTGCATTAATATGAAAAACATCTTTTTGTAAATAAAGTAAGATATGCCCACTCAAGACAAGCTCGAAATGCCATGAGTCTTTACAGCTTTCTTAGGCGTCTAGCAAAAAGAGTTATTTTGATTTGGTCTGTCTTGAAAAGCATGTTGCAGATGCTACTGTGAGATAAGAAGTGCTTTCCTGGCTGCCACTTCATTCCTGCAAGCTTTGACATCTATCAAGAAAGAGAAGATGGTCCATTGAAGATACCAGTGTGAAATCTAGGAGACCTGGAGGCTGGTTGTTTTTTGGTTTTGGTTTTTTTTTTGTTTGGTTTTTTTTTTTGTTCTTTTTTCGTTCCTGTAGATGTGTGTACTGTAAGTCATTCAGTTAGGGCCAAACCAACAAGGGGCTTTGATGTTGCATGTTGCAGTGCGGAGTGATGTGGCATCATGCCTGAGTCCCAGGGGCAGAAGGGGGATTCCAGTCCAAGTTTCCTACTTCCCTGGGGAGTATTCTCATCATCAAGCCACAAGCCAGTTAAGAGTAGTGTCACTTCCTTCTCTTGAAACTCTTCTGCTATGCCAGGAATAATCAAAACTTGGTGTGCCTGAGAAACAGAGCAAGGGGAAGCATGATGTCTCAGTCAAGTGGTTGGGACAATTACCAGGATGAGGAAAGACATAGAGTCTGCTGATGGTTCTTCCACTGCTGTTTTGTTTATTGTTTTCTGGTGCATTTGAACTTGATATCGAGATGCTTGCTGAGGTGATCAGCCTTGTCAAGACAGATGTTTCCTTAAGCATAGAAGATGTGCTGGGGAAGAAAAGAGTACTGATACTTGGGTGCCGCTCGGGTTAGGTGGTAGCTGACTGGCAGTTCTGAGAATAACTTTGATGCAGCTAGTGGCTTATATGTGTCTGGCTTCTGGCTCCATATACAGACTATTTTCCTGGTCTGTAATAAAATGGGAATAGTGGCGCTTCCCTGCAATCTGAGGACATAAAAATGATGAGGTGCTGAGACCCAGCAGGGCAGTACAAGCGTCATCTGTTGATAAATGAAATGAACTGCAAGTGCTGTGTAGAGGCATCCTGTTCTGTCTCCTCTGCAGTGCTCTGCCATTCTGCACCGTCAGCATCGTGGGACAGGAAACAGTGTTTGCTTCACACTCTTCCATCGTTGCGTACAGCAAACACACAGTGCTGTATGGAGCTGAGTGTACGTGACAGAATTTGTCAGTGGTAGCTGTTCTGGTGCTTGTACTTGTTCCCAACTTTCTGCTTTGGATGTTCTAGAAAAGTAACAATTTTGTCTTATTCTGTGGAACCAGCTTACACGATAAATGTGCCTAAAATAACTTTCTAACCGCAAAGCCCAGCTTATAAAACAAATTTTGGCAATGTGAATGGATTTTGTTTTGTAAGCTCATCCATGTACTTGAGAGAGGGAGATAATTAGAACAATTATTAGAGGTTTTTATAATGGTGATCTTGTGTACCGTACCAGTTTGACTGTGCCCTCTTCCTGTCTTTCCACAGAGAGGAACCTTCTCAGAGTAGGTTGCCTTGTGTGTTGTGGCTTCTAACTTAATGACTCGCAGATGTAAGTCTTGATTTTGTATAGGAAGTATAGCCTTGCAATTTTCATTCAACTTGTTCTTGTTTTAATCTCCTTTAAACCATCCCAAGTGACTCCTCTTTCTGCATTTTATGCTCTTCAGCTACTAATGGAATGCTCTTGTCCATGCTGTGCTTCTCTTCCATCTTAAGTTGTTTGGCCGAACAGTATAAATACTCTTAATTTCTCAAGCTGGTTCCTCTGATTCTTAGAAGTGGCTGACTTTGAACTGCTTTCAGTCAGATCTCTTGTAGTTTTAGAGTTGTTAAGGGATGACTTTTATTCCAAGGTGGTTTCATCCTTGCCCTTGAGCAAAATGACTGCATTTTTCCCCTTTACTTCCATTTACATCACACTTCTCTTGAAATACTTGTTTCCAGGCTTGTACTTACTTTCACACTTCTGGCTAATATTTTTTGTCTGCAAATCCACTTTTCTTTGACCTCTCTGTAGCTACCTGCTTCTTTGATTCCCTCCCCACCCCACCTCCCACTCCAGGTGAATTAACAGGCTCTTCTCTTCCAGATCACTAAAGATGGTGTACAATGTACCCTACTATTGTCTGAAGTACGCGTCTTTAAATCTACACTTGCTTTCTCATTCCATCCTTTTCACTGTCCTCTTTTCTGTTCAGCACAACATCCTTGAGAGAGGAGCATTGTGCTTTTGCCTGGGAATGTTTTTATTGTTATGACTATTGTGGTTGAACCTGATTAGGATACCAGTTCTACATTCAGTAGGTGCCAAAGGTAAAGTGCTTGTGGTTGTAAAATGACATACTCTCAAAATGCTACCATTTGGCTGACAGTTTGAGTAGAAGGAAGTTGGATACCTAAATAAATGAAGGCTGCTGATTTGCATATGCGCATCTCCAGCAGTTTTGGAACCTTTGATGCAGTAGTATTTTCATTGCCTTCTAAAACTCAGCTTTTTGGGGGGAAAAAAAAGAAAGGATTTGACCTAACTTCATTTGAAGTGAATAATACATAGTATCACTTGAAGTCAGCGGTATCTTCTCTGTCTGTTTTCTGTCAGTTGAATCATGTTTCTATCTACAGAACCTGAGCATGCTATATTTCAGATTAGCAAATATGTCTTACTACTCGCCCATGGTGTCAATATGTAATGGAAATACCAATGGATCCTATGTTGCAGTTCAGCTAGTAGATACTGCTGTTGTGTTGCTCATACTGTTTGGCAGGGTTTTTTGTATCTGTGTTATAGCAAGGTATTTTGACACTTTTTTGGAGCATGTGCAGAAGAATGCTCTTGGCAATCTGTAGGAGATAAAACAAGTTTATTGTTATTTGTGTGTTGTACTGTATCAGCTATTTTTTAATACTAGGACCATAAATTTCCCTTATTCCTCTTTCCTTCTTACAGATTCCTGAAAACTTCACTTTCGTTTTGAAAAAGATTATTTAGACATGCAACTTTCAGTATTTTGGCCAGTAAGATTTTGCCAGAGTTTTGGGGGATTTACTCTGTTGATTGCTTGTGTGGGGGTTTCTGGTGGGTTTTTTTGTTTGTTTGCTTTGTTTTTGTGTGGTAGGTTTTTGTTTGTTTGGTTTTTGGTTTTTTTGTTTTTAAAGAAAGATTTAGGACAAGCAAATAAATATCTACCCACTGCATTCTGTGTATTTTTGCTGAGGAGGTTCTCTCAAAATAAATGAGGAAGAAGCTTGGAATTGTCCTGTTCGTATAAATAAAGCTGTTAGTACATATAGCCAAAGTATGATGCTGTATTTTTGCAGAATTATTTACTGCTTCTGGTGTTTTGGGTTTTTTTAAATACGAACTCTCAATGTATTAGTTGACTGTTCTGAGATGAGATAGGGCAGACAGACTTTGAAAGTCCTTTGAGCTATACATAAAAAGGCAGTTACTCTAGAACAAGAGTGTCCATATGCTGAGTTAATTGGAAAAGTTCAAAGTAGCTGAACCCTTCCTTGCAATGCTGTGATTTATATAAAGAACAAGGAGGACAAAATACCGTGAAGAAAAAACACTACTTCTTATAGATCCATTTCGTACATAAGTTCTGTCATGTTTGTTTGCATGAGAAAATGTTAATGAGATAAATAGTGGAAGTTGACAACAGTCATCATGCTGCATGCTTTATTGATGCTTATGATAATTTGCTACCCATTTCCCATAGTATGTTTTGTAGCAGAAGTGCAACGTGAAGATGTCTTGAAATGCTTAACTTCATCTTAAGAAGGTGTAGGTAGTGACTTCTGTTGCTATGGTTAAGGTGTAGGTTTGTCAATATTCCTTACACTTTAGAGGTACTGACATCTCTGTTTTGCTTTCAGAGGGCAAGTTTAAACATGCTTAAGGTAGCTATATTTTTAAGCTGGCATTGCTGCTTCAGTTACTGTTTTTCAAAAAAAAAACAAACCAAAAAAACCCCTTCTAACTAAAATCTTATCTCCTGGTTAAAAACGTCCTGCTGTACTTAATAAATTTGTATGTGAATGTAATGTCTGTGGGGAAAAAAGGACTGTCTGATTGTTGTCTATGGAGAAATGATTTGGCTTCTCTTGTAGCTAATCAGTTTTTACAGAGTATTAAATAGGCCATGTGTTAAAGTATCAGTTGTTAACACCTCCAAAATAAAATGTTTGTCATGTTAAAGAAAGGGAAAAATTGGTGAGCTCTCCATTAGATGGTGCTGCTGGGATTGAAATATTTATATACCTAATGGAAGCAGGCTTCTACCTAAAACCGTTTTCATGGCTGTGTGTTTTACTTTTTTTTTTTTTTTTTTTTTTTTTTAAGGACTTCTCTTTATTAAAATACTTTTCCAAAGGCAGGGATACTTGCTAAGATGGGTGGTGTCCCGTCCCGTCCCCACCCCCCCCAGTTTGAAATGAATAGATAAGATACTAAAAAGACAGGCTGTCTCCATGGGAAGGAAGTATGGAAGAAATAAATCATATGCTTTTTGCATGGGTGATTTAGGTTTTTAGCAGCTGCCTCTGTTGTAGCTCTCATCTGTTTAAGTGTTGAGTCTGTGTTATGTTCATGCCCTGCCATCATATAGATGGGGATGCTGCAGTATTAAAGAAATTCAGCATCAAGAAATACTTGATTTAAAAATCTAGAGATTAATTAGACTGACCATTACAGCAATAATACCCTCATGAATCTAGTAAATGAGTAGCTGTCTTCTTGCTGACCCCTGTCCACTAGCATTTCTTTTTAAAGAGCAATGTTTTAACTTAAACACCTAATGATAGTATTCCTTTGCCTGAGCCCTGACTGACTAATGATTTTAGAAAAACTTGAGGGAGCAAAGATGGTGCCTACACACAGAGGCACTGGGTACCATCTTAAATGCCGTAGGTGATCCCAGATGGTCTGAAGTTGATGCTCCAAAAGTGTGCAATCTTCCATATGGCCAAACTCTTTATCTGCCAGTCCTGCCCATGTCTTAGGTATTTTAGGGCATCTAAAATTGTACTAAACACCCATGATTGGACACCTGACTCACTCTGCAATAGTTAGAGTTGAGATACGTATTAAAATAAAAAAAAGTGCATTAGCAAGTGTATTTGTTAAATACTCCTTGCTGTTAGGATTCCTTCAAAGATAGCAAGACAAGGTTGCTGAGGTCTTTGAATTCTCCCACACCACAGGGCTGTAAGTAGAAAAAACCCCTTGTTTTTAGAAATGGTGTTGGTCAGGAGTGATAGAGTTAGTCAGGTTGGGTTCATGAAGCCACAGCCCTCTTGTCATTACAGGTAGAAATATTTTTAGTGTGATTTAAAGAATCAAGGTAGTTGTGACCAGCTAGGAAAAAAGATTAGTAGCATTAAATAGCACTGAGCGAGAAATGTAAGAGACAAAAAACTTTCTCAAGAAACTGAGATTTTTTTTTTTTCTCTTTTGAAGAAGTAGCTTAGCAAAAATCCACTTCTTGAGGTTGGAAAATTTAAATAATTTTGGATCCAGCAGCAGGAAGCCTAGCTTAACAGACTTGGCCCGAGTTTAACAGCTGTTAAAGTGGTGTGCCACAGCCAGTGGACTTCACATGTAATTTTCTGTTTTCAAAAAAAGAAATTGAGAAGTTTGCAAAAAATCTTTGTTGACTTTCTAACCTTGGCCAGGGTTGAAATGTGTGATTGCCAGGTGCTGTTAGTTCACCAAAATCTAACAGGTTGAAGTAATAGGCAGAGGGATGGTTCTCCTTGATCTTAATCATCCATTTTGGAATAACTCAAGTAGGAAAAGTTATCAGTTATGTGATAACTGGAGAAATGGACAAGCTGTTGTGTGAGAGAACTTGGCCATTAGTGTTTTATCAGTTTGCTAATAATAACTTACAGCTTGCTAATAATAGCAGCCCTTAAAGGGGCAATTAAAAGGTAGCGGTTGTGATGTCATCCAGCCATACGACTTCACATCAAATATGAACTTGCTACTCCTCAGTTACGTGATTGGCTTGCTAAGTGAGGCCAAAGGTGGAAATGAATCAGGCAGAAAGTAAGTCGTGCTTGGTCACCTTGACTAGGAAGCCTTGATTCTAGCATTGCCATAGGATAGTGTATAGACAGAAGGGTGTATTCTGGGCTCTATTAGTAGATACTTAAGTATTAGCAAAACCTAGCCTTGCTTCTTCCCTCCTACCTTCACTTTCAACTGGTTAGGAGACTACCTTTGTGTTTACAGGCTAAGACTTGGCAATTAACAGGATTTGTCATTGTATTTTGCTGTGCTTAGATTCCAGATCGAGGAATAACTGTTGTTCCTACGGCCAAAATGGCATCAACAGCATATCCCACAGGAATGTTGATCAGAAAGGGCATAGTAAGGACAGTCAGGGAAGAAGTGACAATGTATTGTAGTGTATTAAGGATGTGTATGTTTATTTTTAGGTGAAGAAGGTAACGAGGGGAGGTCTAGGGAGCGATAAGAGCACTGTTGTGATAGACCTACCAAAAATGGGTGGGGTGGTGAAACTTATTTCTGTTTTAAAAAAAATACTAAATGAACAAACACTCAAGCATGAGATTTGGCATAAATGAAGGGTTTTATTTGCACAGGTATCTTTTGAGAAAGGTGCATGGGACATGCACTCCTATGCAAGAATTTATCGATGTACGGGAAAGCTCTTGATAATAAATATAGATGCTTGTCTTGATTTAATATTGACCAAGGGAGGAAGGAGCTGGTTAAAAAGATGGAAGAAGGAGGCAGCTTATGAAAGATGAACTGATAAAATTCAGTATTTGTAGGAAGTGAAGGAGGAAGAACAGCAAAACAGAGCAGAACAGCAAAATAAAGACAACGATAAGAATTCAGAAAATTTGTAGGGAAGATGCCATAGGAAGCATGTTAGAGTGTAAGAGGAATTCAGTAAAGTTATCTTCTTTTTAGGGAACAAGCATGAATTAGTAATTTTTACTTTCTTTTGCACTGACACATAGCAACAGACCGCTTTGGCTAAATCAGTACATTGCTAATGATCTGAAATGTGAGAAGAAATTGTATGAATTTAGGTGACACTGTTAAAGATGAGTGAGAAAGAATGGCACAAGTGTGTAGGGAGAAGGTTGGAGTGTTTGAGCCATAAAACAATATCAAACTAATGAGAGATAAAAGGATAACGAGAAAATGTTTTTCATATGGTCTTGAGCGGTAAGAGGGTATTGTTCCAGTAGCCAGCATGGAAGGAAAAATGACAAAAGTTGATGCCAAGAGAAATTAAGTAATTAATTCTTTTCTTCTGTCTTCCTCTTAGAAGAACCAACTGATATAATGTGTAACCCAATTAGCTGTTAACTCTTTCACATCTGTTTGGGATAATTGATCGAGGTTAAATGCAATTCAAAAGGGTTTTTGTATTTGATCTTGTGATTTGTTTTCTGTGATAAGTGGTGTGAAACTGAGTAAAGAAACTTATTTTCCAGAAAAATGAGAATAAATGTTCTGTTTGTAAACATTTGCAAGATAACAGAATGATGGTAAGGGCCATTAGCAATTTCTCCATAGTATTTTATCACAATTCTTTCTGTGTCCTGATTTAAGTGTCTTGGGGACTGAGGAGAAACAGTCTGGTTTAAAGGACGTGGCTGCACGGGTAGCATGCCATGGATTGGAAAAGTGGGCAGGAAGATGCAGGTAACTGTCATCATCTTGGGTAATACTGCCTAGACATCTATTTTTGGCTCCTGAGATAGTTAAAATTTTCCAACAGTGACTTTAAGGACTGAATAATAGAGAACAAATTTAGTACGTTTGCAAATGGATACCAAACTGGGAACCCCCGTAAGTATTCTGGAGAACAGAACTCCAGTTCAAAATGAACAGGCCTTGATGGGCTCAGTGGCATCAGGTAGCTCACTGCTCTTAAGTTTTCATATGGCCTACATTTTTCTTGCAACCAAGGATGCAGCTTTAGTTTCTCTTGTTCTGATTTCAAATACTGAATCCTATTCAAGATGTCATTGAGCTTCAAAGTACTTGGCCTACAGCCTCCTATATTATCTTAAATGAAATGCCTGATGTTAAGACTAGATGCAATGTGTCAGTCTTGATGCTGTTACCAACACTGACATGAGATCATGTATTTTCCCCACTCTTAGAGTAGACCCAGAGCTGCAGTGTGGTGGAACTTGCTTTGTAGCTTGGGTAGTATTTAAACCACCAGTGAACGCGAGTTTTATGTTGTATGACATCGTGAAGTGAACTATAAAAACCAAGAAGCCATGGGTTTTTTTGGGGTTTTTTTTTTTTTTTTTTTTTTTACTACCACAAGCATAGTAAATTCCAAGGAAGAGGTGGGAAGGCCAAGTAAAGATATCCCAATATCTTAATGGCTGTAGTTAGTCACCACGGCTCAAGCATCAGAGCCTATTGCCAAGTATTAGATACCGTAAGTAAAATAGAAACAAGAGCATTTAGAGAGCGTTTTAATAATACATGTTTCTATATGGCCTTATTCCCTGTTAGAGCTCCCTGAGCCCATATGATACTCTCCTTAAACTGCTATTGTCTCTTTGTTCTTCTGGTCTCTACTCATTTTCCTGTAAATAGAAATGTTTTTAAGAAACCTTTAATGTTTGCATACAAGTGACTTCTGAGATGCTGTTTCCTTATGGCCTCGGATGAAACCACCCTACGTATCCAGATGTTCACTGCAAGAATAAAGAGGCCAGCGTATAATGGCTGTAAATTAGTACAGAAGAGTTCAGCTTCCAATGTTCTAAGCTAATGTAGGATATTAATCTGTTTTCAATAACTAGGATGAGAGTAAGTGGTGACTGGGCCATTCTTTCTGCAGATACTCAAAGTGATCAGTCCTCTTTGTGACAGTATCACAGTTTTGCTATGACTGGCAGAACTAGTTAGTCCAAATTAACTAACTTTGGAAAAGCAGGTAGGATGAGAATTGCTACCAGGCTGATGACTTTTCAGGATTATGTTAACTGATAAAACTGACCTACTACCAATACTGAATGAGGCAGAAATGCATAGGGGAAATAGATCTTGGAATGTTACACATTTTAAATCAGTAATACCATTGCCTGCAATTTGCCCAAATGTAGTTGTTTCTGGTGGTTGTCTAAACACAGAAGGCTTCAAGGTTGTCTCCAGTCCATGCTCCGACTTGTGGATAATCGGAGTGGAGATATAAAGTCTGGGAAGTCAGTATGTCAGTAGAGGACTCTTTAAGTGTTCTTAAACAGTGATGGAGGAGGCTTTATCTTCTTATGTCCACAAGCAGAGCACTGTAGAAGGACAGAAGTCTCCATTACAGAAAAAAAGGAGTGTTTCAGGTGGGTAGTGTTGTTCTGTCTGCCTTCATCCTCTCCTTTTTTCTGTTCACCAGAGGACTAGATCAGGGACTGGACTATAGGCTAGAACACAGCTGTTTGTTGCTGCTGCAAGGATTTCTTTTTTTTAATCCATCCTTTGCCTCTGGTCTAGTTTTTTGGTTTTGGGGGGGGGGTTGTCTTTTTTTTTTTTTTTTTTAATTTGCATTGTACGTTTTGTGTTTTGAGTTACTGTACTGAGGTCCTTCCCTGAACCACAGGGAGTTACAGTGTTAGACAAGAATTACTGAAGCCTCTATGGCATTATATTCCTATCTGAATTGAGGAAGCTGTTTTCGTGGTGTGACCTTAGCTTATGACAGTATCTCCAAGGGTTCTGATCTCTGTAGGGCCATCTTGCAAAATAGCAGATTAAGCTTGCTCCAGCGTGATTTCCAGATGTCTAACGCTCTAGGAAGAGCTGTGCTTACTCTTGTGATTTGAAGTGTAGCAATTGCCTTAGGTGGAAAACCTAAGGCAGACCACAAAACCAATATTGTTCTGGCTGTGGTTTTTTGATAAGGCGTACAGGGAGTGCAGCCTGCCAGGAGGGTGAGGACTGGTATTCAGTATGCGGATAAAGATGATGAAGTCCATGTAAGTACAGCACTGTCAAGACTGACAAGAAAAGTCCAGTTGCAGGTGAGGAGAGGTGTTTAGCTATCCCAGGAAACTTAAAAAGCTGTGCTACTGTCTCCTTTGTGTGAACTGGTGGACACTTTTGGGTCCTCAGGGCAGTTCCCAGAGATTGCTTTGGTCATTACAACATGGAGATGTTACTTTTTACTCAGGCAATGCAGCTGTATCGCTGGTCTTGGTCTGTATGCTCCAGGGGTAGAATTTAGGCCCTTAAATGAATGAGTACATCACCAGATAACAGAAAGAAACATGCTTTTTGTTTTGTTTTGCATTCTTTTTTTTTTTTTCTTTCTCCATAATTACAAGTTGGTTCTGTTGTGCAGTGGAGACAGCCCCCTTAACTAGGTTTCAATTTAAAAAAGGGCATCTAGTTATTGGAGTCAGAAGGCCTTTTTCATTCCTTCTTCTGTTGTCATCAACTAAGATAAAACTCGCATAATCACGAATGTGGCTTTTGCTGGCAAATACATAGGCGAAGTAAACTGTCTGTGAGAAGAAAAGTGAGATAGGATGTCTTAATGTATGGTGGGGTGGAAAGAATGTTTCAGTAGCACAGAATGCTTTATAAAGGATTTGCATCACCAAAAGTAAAATAAAAAAATAAGGACCACAGAAACAGTTGTTCATATATTGCATTATGGAGCCCTAACACCAGGGGTTGGCAAAACATGATGAATTTAACTCTCTGAATTTGGGATTCTAAACTTTTTTTTTTTCCCCCTGAATGCTTTGTGGCCTGTTAGGAAAGTTGTACTACAGTGTCATGGTAACAGAGCTGTACTTCTTCAGCACTAAAACAAATGTCGTCTTTGCGCTTTTGAAACTTTACATAGTAGGGTTTAGTTTATGATCAGTTTTGTAATTTAAAGTCTGTTTTAGAGCTCGAATCCTAATATTTGTGCATTTATGATCCACAACACTAATTCAAAATATTTATTCAATTTCCAATGTTCACAAGGCTGTGTAACTAAAAAAAAGACTTACTCTTAAGTATCATTAAAAATATTTTAAAAGCAGCAACTAAAATATAATCTGAACAATCTGTGTTTTTAAATTGATCATTTTTAGCAGAATAAGGGGAATAATATTTGAGCTGTGAAATGTTTTGAATTTACTCTTTGATTTTAAATATAATCCTTAAGCTGTTATCAGCCCTCTGAAAACTGAGGAAAGATTCCTTCATTCAAGCTACTTTACTTTGAGTGAACTGTAGTTGTGTTGCAGCATATTTTCATTGCTAAAAGAAGGAAAGAACACCTTTCAGTTCGTTACTGACTGTCTGGAGGGATTCTTGGCTCTCTTGTTAGCTTTTATTTCACAGTAAAGTGAAAATGGAAGAAAGAAGATGGTACGGTGCTTTCTTGTAAATCCATTCCAAGTGTTTCACTAGTACTGATTTTCTACAAGAATAAAACTGGTAGCTTAAAGAACTACTTCAGTTCACAGTATCACAGTTCAGAAATGGTGATGATGTGCTAGCCAGTATGTTTGAATACCATTTGGTGGTAGTATTAAAACTACCTGTGTTTTCAATGTTCATATTTCCTTCGTTTTATATCAGAGTGTAAATCTTTCCTATGCTGAATAGGTTGAAGTACAGTAGCTAGTAAAATTAGACCTGTGTTGTGAAATGGAGCATGCATCTCGGATAGTTTCTTTTCTTGGTTTTGGTTTAGTTTAACAGAAGTATCTTTACATCTGCAGTTTCTGGAAATTTAAGAACACTGTGAACCTCTGGCCAATAAAAATTTTCCCATTATGTAAAACATTCTTGCAGATTAGCTTGACTCACTAGTGGCAGTGGTGACTTCCTTCATGAAGTAAATAGACTTTTGCAAGGAATTTTCTAGTGAACTAATAAATCTCAGTGCAGCTTTTTGATTTGGTATAGTTTGTTATGGTTTCGTGCAACCTTAACCTACTATTTCTCTTTTCTGCCTTCAGGCTTGTGAGAATTGTTTCTGTGTATTAATAGGAGATGCTTGAAACCGACTTTACTTGTTTGTTTCCCAGCAGGAAAGCCTGAGTGATTAGGCTTTAACTGAATCAAGACCAGCCCTCGGCAGTGGGAGACAATATATTAATCCATTGGAAGCACAGACTGCAGTCTTGTGTGTCACTGTGGTTTGTGTTGTGAATTTTTTTCATGTAAACAGGTAGGTAGCAACAATTCTTCTACTGTATATATTTTTGTGATATGTACATTTAGAAACCTCATGACAGTTGTGTGAGTTGGGGTTTTTTGTTGGTTTTTTTTTTTAGTAGAAGTAGTATTTGTATCACTGCATGAAACTGTCAAGTACCTTGTTCTCCTTTGTGTTTTCACATCTTTAAGTTGATGATATTAATTTTACAAATCATCTTCAGTGCCTGGACTTGCTTTAGTTATGAATGAGGGTGATACTTCAAAATTCAAACATGTTTCATTCTTACTTCTGTAAGTAGGCGCTCTTAGAGCCTTGCTCTTTCTTGTTCTGTGTCTTCCACACAATCAGAATGGACTACTTAGCAAGTTCTTCTGCAGTCTTTGCCTGATGGAATTAAGTTGCCTGATAGTATATGGAGGCTTGTTCATTTATAAATTTTTGGTTTGTTTTATCAGTTCTGCTGTATTTGCAAGGAAGGTAAGCAAATTATTATCTCCATTTCATTAAACATCTGAGGGAAATTTTTTTTATTTTTTATTTCAAATAGCTTAAAAATGTGATTAGAACTCATAGATGGTAGCCAGTTTCCTCAGTCAGCCACAGCCTAATTTGGAAAACTACATTATACCTTAGTTGCAAGAGGAGAAAACATCCTGAAGCTTTTAGAACAGTACATTAAATGTGTTTGAGGTTGTGCTTTCCTTCCTTGTTCCACTACTTTTTCTGGAGTTCAAAAAGAAATGATGCTTCTACAAAAAAGTTAGTAGTCCTGTTTGCCTTCAGTTTAAGCTGTAAATTAGGAATGGATAAAAAAAGTGAAACATGCTCCTTTCAGCTTCTTGACATGAACATAGGAAATTCCTCAGTCCTTTAGGTGAGTGATAGGGGTTGTGTCTTTGGAGAGTAGCAGCAGGTGATGCTCTGGGACTACTCTGTGGCGTGTTCCTCAGAGCAGGTGAAGCTCTGTACAGGTGGAAGGTAGAGAGGCTCTTTCAAAATTTTATGTGGAAAAGGGGTAAAAATAAGCTTTTTGCTACAATAACACTAGACAATATGTTAAGCCCTATGACTAAGAACTTCTTGTAAGTAATAAATTATGTGAATTAATGATGCTGTTTATACACAGAAGTTCATGTTCTTGTCACAATAAGTTCTTTTTGTAGGTTCGCGTAACAGTGTAACAAGTCCTTTCTAGGTTGTGATCTAGACATAGCACCTGAAGGGTGCAGGAGGAAGAAATAGTCTGCTGGAATGATTGGATACTATCTTGGCCTTTTCTTGTTCTGTCTTACCCTCCCACCAAGAATACATGGGACCTTAAACGATTTATGAAGCAGACTTGCTATCTTTCTGTAAGATTTTCTTCCTTGGCCCCATCTTCTAACTTAGTGCTAGGTGTTTTTTTCCCTAAGAAATGCTGTGTGCATCCTTGATAGTGTGTGAATCCCAGCCAAAAGGCAACTAGGCTGCATGTGGCTGCCTTCAAGTCATTCTCAGTGTCCTGAAGCAAAACAGGTTAAGAAGTGTCGCTAAGGTGCCAGTTTTAGACTAACTGTGGAAACTGAAAAATATTTAAAGATCTTATTTTACCATTCATGTTCTGTTTTTAGGGGAAAGGGATATTTTTGGTCCTCCTTCCCCCCAAGTTTATCAAGATATAATTATGGTTTTGTATTCCTTATTTCTAGTTATTTTTTCACTTTTGGCAGTTCCCAGCTTAAGACTGAAGTCCTATTATACAAGGTAATACGTATACAAGTATGTGAAGAGATGGGAACTTGGTAGGTGTCCAGGTAAGATCAGAGAAAGGAGGCATTATATCTGTTCCTCAATGAAGGAGAATAGAAATGTACAGAAGTGCTCTAAGTCATGCAGAAAGACTCTGATAGCTCTTCTGTTTTTTTTCTGTTTCAAAGCCAACAGGCCTTTCCCCTTTTCAAATTCATTGTCATGTTTTTTTAAATGTGGTACATGTTTGGTCTACAAACCAGGGAACAGATTTGAAACTGAAGATGACCGTTAGTGTTAAATAAATTACTTTTAGTAGAGAGTAGAGAGTATTAGCTTAAAATAAAACTAACTAAAACTTTGTTTGGGAGCCTAAACTGAGCATATGTTGTCCATTACAGGAATTTCAATTTTAACCAAGCCATGTTAGAAAAGAAAAAAAAAAATTGCAAAACTGGTGTTTTAGTGCATGGAAACTCAGGAGCCCCTGTGAAGAGTAAGCAGAGGACTTGTGCACAGCTGTGAGAAATTAATTTTCTCCCATCTGTGGGTGGGAGTGGGTAGTAGGTATGTTCATTATATCTGGGAGTCTGTATCTATATTGCCCATTACCTTTTCTTTAAAAGGCCAACGTAAAACTTGTTGAAACATGCCACTAAAAACAACCAACCTTTTCACTGCTGTGAGCCAAACCCCAAAAGGATGCATCTTCCTCCAAACTCTCCTGCTTCCTTTCTGCTTATCCCCATATAACATGCTCTGAATGCTGGCTACTGCCCCTTCTCCTGGGGGGCTGCAGCAGAAGGTAGGGAGGTGCTGAAGAGCTGCTGGAGGTTTCTGAGCTTTCCATGTCGTCGTCAGCATGTGTTCAGCCCTGCCTAATGTTCCAGTGAGGCCAAACCAGAAAAGACTGAGCAGGATCCTCCCCCAAGGAGGACATGGATCTCAAGGAACAATAGGTTGCTGATGGTAGGCAGCTGGGCTGCTGTGGGCTAAAAGATCTGGCCTTGAGCCTTGCTCTGCAGGATGCAGAAGGAAGGAGGGGTGGAAAGCAAATGAGCCAACAACTGGCTGATTGACACTGAGTGCTCATTGTTGCTCCCTTTGCTCTTAAATGCAGCTGTGGAGAATGAAGAAGTGAGGAGAGGAGGGAAAAAAAGATAACCCAAGTATAAATTAGACTTCTAGTGTCCAAAGAGGCAATGGGCGTAAACTAAAAAACCATAAAATTCCATCTGAACACAAGAAAAACTGTTGACTGTAGGGGTGCTCAAACACTGCAACAGGTTGCCCAGAGTGGTAGCAGAGTCATGCTCTGTGCAGATACCGTTCTGGGCAGCTGGCTCTAGCTGACCCTGCTTGAGCAGGGGGGTTGGACTAGGTGATCTCCAGATGTCCCTTCCAACCTCAACCCTTCTGTGAAAGCTGCTTTAATATTTGGATGTATTCTTTAGCTGCTGTTGTGGAACACTTGGGAAATAATTACAAATGCCCCTGCTGGGCAATCATGGCAGTTTTAATTGCATAGGGAAAGCATCCAAGTGTTAAAATAGTTAATTGACTAAACTCCCTGATGTAAGCAGCAGAAGCAAAAAAACCACCACCACCACCACCCCCCCCCAAGACCCCAGAAAACCCCAAAACACCCCAAAACTTAAAAGACTTTTCTTTAGTTTTTTAACTCCTTAAAATATTACTGGTTATGAGAATAAAAGGTAGCTTTAATATAACTTATAAACAATGAAGTCACTAAATATAAGAAACAACTTAAAAATTTAAAAAAATTGTTTATCTTTTTCCCCCAATTCCCTCTAGTTTTGCAACAAAGTGAAATCCCAGAATTATCCTATGAAAAATGAAGGAATAGAAAGGCAGGAACATGAGGAGGAACCGCAGAGAGAATCCTAAGACATCCCACCAAACTGTTCAGTTTATTCCTTTCAGCCCACAACTAATAAGACATAAGATGATTTGAACAAACTTTTCGGTAACTGTGTTTCTTTCCTGGGCTCTTTCAGTCCTCCCCTGTTTGCATTTTGCATAGCCCTCAGAAAGAATGCAGTGCAATAATTGGCAAGGAGGGAATTACTAGAAGGGCAAATCAAGCTATGGTGGCTCCTTTTGCAGTGTTGTGTTGCTGACATCTGCCTTTTGGAGCAGGAGGTAATTAACAGCTGCCTTCAGGTTTCCAGTTCGGAGATCTGACTGCTTGCAAAAAAAGAACGTGGATAAGTTTTCATTAAGTGTCCCTAGTGTGTGCATGGCATGCTGGACAGCCGTTAAGTTTATTGATGCAGTGGTTTGGTTTTTTCTTGATATGAAGCACTTGCAGTTTCTGCCTAATACTTTGTTTTTAATCCTCTGTGCTCAGACAGTGGAGAATAAGGTAAGGTACTTTTTGTTGCCTAACATATAAAGGATAATAGAAGTAATTTCTGCATGTTGTAGCATGCAACAATAACTGCGTTCTGTTGGAAAGTAAAAGTTTTGATTACCTTTTTTATTGCTTGTAACTCATTGAAATTCATGGTAGCAAATTCCCTGAATTATCTAGTATATTAAAGTTGACAAACTGTTATTTGTACTTTGTATGTATTAAAATATTTTTTTGGAGTCAGTTTTCACTTTGGTTACCCAATATAATAAGGAATTGTTTTCAAGAACAGTGTTCTGGGAATGTTCATCTTTTTATGTTAATCTTAAGAGCTAAAACCACAATCCTTTCTATGTCTTATCCATGTCTTTGGATGGTTTTTTAATGCCAGAATTTTAAGGGTATAGCACTGTCATAATGCTGCTGTTTAGTTGTGGAGTGCGCTTGTTCAGTAAGAATGAAACCTTGGAGGCACCTGAATTCTCTGTGAATCAGAAGTGGTTGGTTGCTGTGTTGGGAGGGAAAGGAGAGGCTGGAAGTGCAAAACTCCCTGCACTAAATTCAGCTTTATAGCTAAGAATATGAATGGACAGTGACCACAGCAGTCATAATTGGTGTCTACACTCAGGATGGGAGCTTAAAAGAGCTTTAGAACTTAAATTTCTTGCTGAGTTACTATATAAATGTTTAGTACAGAAATTTGTACTTCATTCTTGACATCTGTAAGAATTATGGGCTGATTTGCAATTTATATACTGTTTTGGTGGGGAAAGTATTGTACAGTTGCAGATCTCCTTTTCGTATGGGTAAGAGTTTATTCCTGTAGGTTTCTATAAATCTCAGTGCTGGGCTATTTTTCCAGCTACTGTGTTTCTAGAATGCAGCAGAGTGGGCTTTCCTTGGCCAGTGTGTTTCTTTTGCCAGAGTCTGTAACCACTGGTTAGCCTGTTACTTAATATGATTCTGGTCCAAAGCAGCATAGCTGCTACTTTGTTAGTATCAGTAGCCTTTCCTTTCCACCTCCTGAGGACCAAAGGTGAATTGTAGCACGTGACGAAGATCAAAATATCGGAAAGCCACAAAAAAGACTCATCTATAGCTGTGGAAGTTTGTGGCATTTCTCCTGACTAGATAAATGTTATCTTGGTCTCACGTTACAAAGTCACTTACTTTAGACATGATAGTGGGAATGAGAGCCCAGCACATTTAGTGGCAGGTATGCAATTCTGTGACTGTCTGAACTTCCATAACCAGCTCTGTGTAACTGCTGAGGCTGATCGATCTTCGCAGCATTCTGTGCAGGATGACAGCTGGGAACACGCTGCCGAGGTGGGCCCTTGGTGCCGGTCTGCGTAGTGTCATCTGGGAACATCGCTGCTCTGGCACTACGGAATAGCTGCTCAGATTTGTCAGAGTTCACTGGCACTGTTGGACTCTGTGGTAGGTGGATGCAAACTTCATTGACAAGAGTTGAGAAACTAAAATTCTTGCAAAAATGTGGTTTGACTGTATATATTGTAAATGGTCAGGTGAGGTTACCGGAACGTGGTCACAAAATGTTGTCCTTGAAGTGTAAATATGAGAGAGACTGTGGGGACTTCAGATTTAGTGTACTGGTGGCCTGGGCATTGTTGTAGCATTTGTTGCATCTAAACTTTACTATCAACGTTTAGAAATGCATGTAGATAGATTGATGAAGATTTGTATTAATTATGCTTTCAGACTCTTTTCCTCTTTTTCTCTGTGCTTGTAAAAATTCCAGGATCAAACAAGCTTCCTCAAACCAGGTTGCTTTCTTCTAATGATCTGATTGAATATTGTCATAGGGTGGGTTTTTTTTTTTTAAAGAAACACTGTGCAGAACAATTAGTTACTTTCCCAGAATTGGGCTGATGCTACCAAATGGAATTTAACAGACTGTTACCAAGAAAATGGCACTGCTCTGAAGATTTTGTACAGTCTGTAATGACACATAATGTATCTGGGTGGAGAAGTTTGTGTGTGTGAAGGCAGGAAAAATTAGCCGTGATTTTTACTTTGTGCATGTCCTACTATAATATTGTTTTGTTGAGAGTCCTTTGTGAACAGTAGTGGAGGAGAGGAAAACAATGGTTTAAAAATCATATGTTGGTATGTTACCTATAATGTTCTTTATGTTATGTTTAAAATCTGTCATTAAAAATTAGTTTGATACTTACTCAGTTTCATTAGACTAACTTTACAGATGCTGAGAAGCCTGTTACAGGGTTTTTGAATGAAGGTAACATAACTTAAACTTTTCTTTCTTTAGGGCAAAGAAAGAAACTGGGCAGACTATAGCAAAGCTCCCCTTATTGGCAAGAGTAAAGAGAACCCTAACAGAGCATTGAGAAAGCCTATTCTGCTTTCTCCTCAAGCTGCAGATCAAACGAGATTTAAATAAAACAAAGGAAATGTAAGCAATCAAAGAGTCTTCCAAATCTGGGGGAAGGGAGGGGTGTTAGTGTGTGTGGGGAAAAAAGAAGTATACAGATTTGATCAAAAAAACTGTTGCGCGAACTTTGGAAATTAAGAGCTTTTTTTAAACTAACAGTTCCCCTTCTAATATTGTAGGCTTTTCAGTTGTCTGTCAAGGAGAACTGTTATGTGAGAAGGAGTGCATAATTTGCAGACTGATACAGAGTTTACCTGATAGCAGATAGCTAGTGAAGAGGTTAGAAGAGGCAGTGAGTAAGAACGAAGTTTGGGCTGGGAAGACGACAAGAACTATCAAGGATTTCAACCTTTAGGCTGTTCTGACAGCAGCTGTGATACTGATGAGGTGTTTAAATGGAAAAGGGTCTTGTAACCTGTTCTTAAGGCGAACCTGTTCTAAAGAGTAGATTGTAAGAAAATGCATATATTTTATGGAATCATGTTACTGCTAGTTTGGAGACTTACCTTTGATCTTCTAATGCTTGTAACTTGACTTGCGGGTTGCTTGAAACTATTCACATCTGTCAATTTCTTTGGTGGCACTGCCACTGCTTCATGTGGCTGTGACAGGGTAAAATTCTTTCTTGATGCTTTTGTTTTTAATATAACTTTTTTTGGCTGCTGGGAAAAATCTCACATTTATCAAGCATGAAAACTGATAGCGTTGGATAAACTTTGAAGGAGAAAGATTTATTTGGAATTACAGATTGATGTACTTTCTTTCATAGGTTTCTTTTACCTTTTGTTTGAGTGCATGGCTGAACTGGGCTGTACTCAATCCAGACTTCATGAGCTTGCTAGTTAATGGTTAGGAGTCAAATTGCTACTATATTTATTAAGGAGTTTGTGATTTTTTTTTTTTTTTTAACTTCCGCCCCCCCCAGCATGAGTATTTGTATAGAGGAGAACATTTTACCTGAGCAGTCTTTTTACTGCATTGAAGTAGGTGGTTAGGACTCATGTGGAATATTTTTCTACTTACCTGCCATCTCAAACTTTACTGGAAATCTCCTTTTTGCTTTGTTTTTAATTCAGCATCTAGTCATATGCATAATATTTCCTCCTTACATCGAAAATGTATTACAACTTTTTGTGAGGACGAGCATTTATTTTGATGACTTTGGTCTGAATTTCCATGTGCATGCTTGGTTTCCATGGCACTGCTGCTATGATGAAAGATAGACACCAGGAATACATATTGCAAAAATCTGTGTTGTTGATTTTTATGTTGTGCTTCAAGGTAAAACTTGAATGTGGTAGTGGAGGGCTTGATTGAAACTACTGGTCAAAACTCAGCAGATGAGAGAAAAAAGGGGGCTATATAAAGGATAGTATATGAGTACAAAAAGTTTGTATTAATAGAGATGAGCTCTTACTTACATATTATATTCAGCTTAGGCCACTTTTTAAAAAAAATATATCTGGAGATTATTTTTAAAAAATTGGGTGATGACATATCATTAAAGATTTAAAATTTTCATGTGGGAAGAGAAAGGAAATTGGGATTGTCCTCATTCATCTGAACTTTTGAGATACTGTGGATTTGCCTTAATCACAGCTGTTGTTGGCCCTCTATCCTCTGTAAGCGCGCTGATGAGATCCCTTACTTCAGTGAGACACAGAAGCTGTTTGGATTGATAACAAAATGTATCCTTGTTCCAAAATGGGATAACATTCACTTGTACTTATTTGCTGACAGCTATGCTGGTGGTAGCTGTGATTAGTAAAACTCTGGTGCAGTCAATACCCAGGAGAATAAATTGCTAAAACTATATAAAGCAATAAATGCAGTGTGAGTTTACATATACCTAGTTTAATAATTCTTTTTTTTCCCCTGAATAACTGTCTTGAAAAGTGGAAGATTAAAAAAAGAAGGAAAAACCAATTTTTGACACTGTATTACTAACCTACAGAACTTGCTGATCTGAGATAATACTAGGAATTCTCTGCTTTTGGCCTCAAAATAATTGCTTCTAGGGTTAGCAGAGGTATAGAGGAAACGGGAATCATGCTTACCAGGTGCTTTGGAGCTACCTTTTTCTTTTTTTCTTTTTCCTCCAACTGTTGTATGTTGCTAGAAAACTTTCAACTATGTCTACTGAAAGCAAATGCTCCTAGGCTTGAATGAAATTATGACATGATGTCTGTCTGTGCTGTAGGCTATGAGCCTATCACTAGTGTGTTGTAGAGGCTGTTTAATGATGAAAAGAATCCCAGGAACTGGATTGTGCCTGGCTTCATGGATGTATATTATGGCGTTTTTGATGTATTTTGGAACTTCATGCTATATTGTAGGAAGTGCATTTATGTATGTTCTTAATCGGATTCAATTTGACACCTTTTTTTGATCTTCTAAAGGCAGCAGTACAAGAGCTTCCAGAACAATGCGAAGCAGTTATAAATGCTTCTGTGAAGAATCCTTTCTAATGTTAAGGTGGTAGTTCTCCTTATATATAGAGACGAGGGTACCTTGACCTCTCTAGCTGTTTGTCTATAATATTATACCTAGTGTTTTCAGATCCTGAAATTGCTTCATATAGATCATAAAGCATTGGGCTGCAGTTTAGCTGGAAAGTGCTATGAAAAAAAAAAAATCTCTTATGAGACTAAGAAGGGCGGGCAGGTGATTTTTTCTTATCCAGACTTCTAGGAGGATTTAGACTGGTGACAAATCTCACTAGAACAAGAGTCTAAAAATAATACTTCCTACTGATGTAGAACGCTTCAGGCCAGGGATTCTATAAAAGGTAAGCAATACTGTGTTTATTTTACAGTTCAGGGGAAAACAAAGTGGTAAAGTCTTAAAATCATGTAGCCATTCAGTAGAATTGCTGCAAAAAAATTCCAAACCACTGTCATGTTGAAAGCTTCATTGCCTAGATACAAGTTATTTGCAAGAAGTGGGGAATCGGCACCGTCTGTCCTCTGAATACTCTTTAGCGGTGCAACATCCTTTAAACTCTAATCTTAGGACTTAAGCGCCTTGCTCTAACAGTGAATGTCATCTGCATACTTTTAAATCTGGCATTTGCTCCAATTGGAAGTTATTCTTTGCATTCTGCATATCTAGACTGTGCCTACATGGATCTTTATAACGCAAGCAGATAGTCTTTATCAGCATAAATTCTCCAAGGAATCTCTGAGTATTCTCATTTAGTTTCTAGTGCAACACCTGGAGGCTTTCAGGTTTGAATTTTCAAAAACAAAAATGCATGTTTAAATGTTAGATTGCCATTAATACATTAAACAAAATTGCTCTACTCAGTATTTATTTGGTAGAGGTGAACACAATTTCATTAGTATTAACTAGAGAAGCCCTCTGGCTTTAAGCATGCAAAAAGAATATTCAACTAAAACTGGCAACTTCATATTCCAAATCTGAAGACAGAAATCTTTCTAAGGCCTTGTGGATGGTTTGGAAAGCACCAGTTTTTAACGTGTCTCTTAAGCAGCAGCAGTACTGTACAATTCTACCAGAAGTTTCTTTGAAAGGTTGCTATCTCCTGTGTTAAACTTTTTTGGCTGTGTAACAGTGATAAACACTTCCTTTTGGGCAGTGATGTGAAATTTAGTCAGAAAAATTTGTAAAGTACCTTTACAATCTTCACATTAAATATATTGTAGTAGGACAACATCCTTGTCGTTTTTTGTTAATTCTCAAAATCCAGTGCAAGAGAGAAACATTCAAAGGGACCTGGGTTTTTTTTGTCCTTAGTATCCTGTCTGAACTGGTGCTGTAGAGATGGCGTGTTCTCAGGATGTCAACAATATCTATTGATCTGAAACCTCCAGAATAGCAGTTGATATAAACCTGCAGGCAGCAAATACAAGACTTAAGGTTGGCAAGGCAAAATAATAAAATAGTTTGATATATGGGGAAAGTAATCACAATCTGAGAGAGAAACTAGGAAATTGCATGCAGGTTCCAGGTAAAAGAATCTTTTAATGAGACTTTGCAGCTGGAAGAACGAATACTGTCATACACCAGAAGGAATTTGTGTCTTATGTAGACTTGGCCTTCAATAGCATATTCCCAAAGCCTATGTTTACTACAAGAGGAAGCAATAAGTTCCTTCCTTTCTTACATTGCTGGGAAACATGTTTTGTGAATCTAAATATTCAGTTACAAAAACCCCAGCTTCTTCCATGAACACCTTTATAAAGGTAAAAAATGCTTTAGATAGTAGTGAATGTGAAGTTCTGATTCTGAATATTCTGACAAGTCTGAATTAAGGTTCTGTGACTTTTTCCAAACCTTGTTTTTTCCTCCTGAAAACTCAACTTCCATAATACATTTTTACTAGAGATGTAGAAACTGGAATGCACTTTAGTATAACTAGAAATACTAGCACAAGTGTTTTGGTGGTTTGGTTTTTTACATTCTTTTTTTCTGGTATTTTTTTTTCTTCCAGATTCCATTTACAAATGTGTTTCAATTGGCTTTTTTTCCTCTAACAGAAAAGTCTTAACAACCACTCCCCCACACACTTTTCCTAAACTTCAAGATGTTGGTCATAGAAAATACAATATAAACAGTGAAGTATACAGTATAAACACTGAAATCACTGAAGTTAAACTTGCTGTCACTTCATTAAACAAGTGGACAATGTTTTTGTCTTCCCTCACATTCTGATAAATAATAAAATACAGGCAAATGATAAGAGAGAGTTGCCCTTATGCCCTTTTTTCCTGTTTCTTCCAGAATAAGAAGCAATGATTTTAGACAAAGCTGAAGACACCATCTAGAATGGTGGAAGAATCCACTTAAGATTAGTGAGAGGTTGAGATCTGTGCATGAACGAATGTCCTCCAGGCAGTTTAAAGTTAAATAAAATATTCTGATGATGTTGCTTGCTGTTGTTAGTTTCTAGAATTTGATTAATATTTAGGGTAGTGTGAAAAAGTAATTCTTTCTTACTGGTGTTTATAGTATGCAGTGGTCAACTGGATAAAATGGAAGAGCAGGACATATTTTATGTGGGTGAGTTAGTTTCCATAGGAGACAGGATAGATAGATTGATGATTTTTTTTTTTTTTTTTTTTTTGAGCTTTGGATGTAGGCTTAGAAAACTTACTTTGGTTAGAGTGGAAAGATTTTCTTGTGGAAGTGAGATACTGTGATCTCAGTTTTCTGGGATAGCCATTTCTAGTTGCACAGTACTTCATTTCAACATTGAATTCAAAAAGTGCAGAGCCATACTTGAAGTTGCATTCTATTTAATTTACCAGCTTCCTCTATACTCTGCTGTGTTCAGAATTTCCTGGGAGGATTATTTTGTTAAAGATGAGCTGCATTTTAAAATCAGATTAACTAATATTTTTGGGATTCTTGAGAAGGCAGTTTTCCTGTAATTATTTATAATAAGCCTCTTGAAGTGCTTTGGGTTTGTTTTTGTTTTTTTTTTTATTTGCTTGTCTCTGACACCTTTGCCTTCAGATTCTTTACCTCATCTTCTGCAATTGTTAGAAGAAAGTATTTAAGACAGGTAGTACCTCTGCTTAGATTTCAAGGCTAGATTCATTAAGAGTCAGCACAGATACACTCTGCCATAAATTGGCAATGCAGAAAGTATTCTTCATGCACTTTCCAGTCAGCACAGTAGACAGATAGACTGTGATTTGAAGAATATCTGTTGCTATTCTGCTAGGCTTTTGAAATTTCATTAGATTTGAAACTGAGGATCTCTTTGATTAACAGAGTGGAAAAGAACAGCATCCATTGATAGGTCTTGGTTTAAAAAAAAAGAAAAGAAAAAAAAAGACTGACAATAACTTTAAAAGACAGCATGATTTTTTGATTCCTACTTGGTGATTTCAGAGATGAAGAGACTTCGGTGTCTTAAGTTGATATAATTTAAAAGCAAGTTGTTTCTGATAAATCATGCAGCAGATTTTTCTTGAAGACACACCTTGGGAAGAAAAGGGGACTTTTTTAGGTCACTAGAGGATGAGACATCTTTTTCTAGGACTGTATGCTTTGGCCAAAATGATTTGGACATGCCATCTGCCTTAACCCTTGTTTATCCTTGTTAGGGTTTGTCATGGGTAGTTCAAATTTACTGTTTCCCTGTCATGCCTAAGTGGGAAACACAGTGAATGACTTCTCTTTTGGGTGTATGTGATTTGACATTACTGCTTGTAACATGTGAACCAATGACTTCTGTGCTGTGCAACAATGTTAGGCTTGCTGTGAAATGAGAAGTGGAGGAAATCTGGACTGATGGAAATAGCTTTCCATAAAACCAGAGTTTTCAGAATGCAAATATAAACTGGTTTTGCTAGTTCTCTCTTCAAAGCATATATAAAACAATTTTGTAGAAGGAAACTACTTTTAACTTGAAATATTATAATTATCATGGCGTTTCACGGAATATATGATCTGAATATTTTTCTTCTGTGGTAGATAGAACTTTTCCTTTGTAAACAGAGCCAGAAGTTACAAAAAACCACACAGTGTTGATCCACTTCCTCTACATGGGACTGGCATATGTATCTCAATCATGGACTTCCCCTGAACAGCAGTGGAAGAGATTAAAGTACACTTTGTCCTGTGATCATGTGATCGTCTTTTGATCTTTCCTGTTCTTTAAATGCTTCTACTAAAAACCTCGTATGGAAATATGGATCCCAGCTGGGGGTTAACTTCATAGGTGAAATGCAATAACCTTGTACGTGTTCTCTCTTCTCTCCTGCACCCATAGACAAAAACCCAAATTAGAATTCAAAATGCAGAAGAAAGTACGGCGAGCTTGGACAGCATGTCTCTTATCTGTTGTCTTGTGACCCAGGATCTCAAAGCTTAAGAGGTCTTTTGATTTCTAAAAGAGGCTTTTGATTTCTTGCACTTCAAATGACTTTATACTGTATTTTGGTAGCCCACTGAGATTACAAAGTAATTCTTGAGAGCTGTAGATAACAAGTATAAGTCAAAATACAAACACTTTGTTTTTACTACTGCCTCAGGCTGAATCTTAAAGCTGTTTTGCTAGCCCATATGTCATGATTCAAAAGAATGCTGTTAACTTTCAAAAAAGTAATAGTTGAACATCGTGTCACGTAAAAATCAGCTTTCCTAAATTGCACTGAATTACTTTTCTGCTGTCTTTTTTTTTTTAAATAGTTTAATCCCTTTTAAAGTGGTTTTTTTTTCTCCCACCAGTGCAGTATGTGTTAGACTGAATGTTAATTCTATTCAACATATTATTGGGTATTTACTAAAAATGTCAGTCCCTGGGCTCTTGGATACTCCAAACTATATTAATACTACATTATTATTTATAACTATTCCCATTCTCATCTCTTAATGCTGATGTAATTACTTTGCACATCTATCCAATGCTTTCTTTTCTGTTTAGAATCTAGAAATTCGTTACACTGAGCAGGAGGGAGTATATATTAGAACTGTTTTCATGAAAGCATAGTCTAGCAGGCTTGCTAAATTGAGTTCCCTGTACTTGAATGCTGTTTTGTTTAATCCTGGAAGACATTTCACATGAATGTGTAGGCTTATTATTGAAAGAAATAAAGCCAAGGAAAGTGATAAGAAGTTAAAAGAATAAAACAATGTAAAACTTACCTTACTGTTTATTTTCTGCTATTCACTCATCTTGCAAACTAGAACATGGGAAATACAGAGTGTTTGCGATTCAAGTGACATACATGGTTGTTCTTTTGCAAGAATATCAAGATACCATTTTTGGTTATGCTTCTGATTTTCTAGTTCAGATAGGAAAAGAAGGAATAGCCTATACCATCCGAGCCAAAAATAGTTTTGCTATTTGTTCAATAATTTTTATGGAATAGAGCCCTTAAAGTTTATGGTCAAATCTGGTTTAGTTGCTTGAGAACATAGCAGTTTGTGTATCGGAACAGGCCTTTTTTCTACATAAGAATATCACGCCATAATTGCTATAATGAAAACTCCTCACAGAGGAGTGTTAAGCACTGGAACAGGTTGCTTGGGGAGGTTGCGGTATCTTCATCCTTGGAGTTTTTGAAAACTCAGCCTTGGACAACCTGATATAACTTTGAAGTTGGCCTTGCTCTGAACAGGAGGTTGGGCTAGATGACCTCCTTCTCTGGGATACTGCACCAATAAGTGGCTGTGAAGAGCTTGCAAATGGCAGAAGGTTCTTGTGCGGAGAATACTCGGTGTCTTCTGTGTGTTTTCAAAGGCTTCTGTCCTATTTGCTTATACCCAAGTGGTCATTTTTCCTATTGATCTTCATCTGTTCTATCATGTGTGTGATCTCAAGGTGGTCTTCGCAGTTGGTTTGCATTAGTTTATGCAAGGAAGGTGGATACTTATGGAAGTATAGGGCAAAGTTTAAAGTAGTTAAAATACCCAATTTATTTTAGCACAAGGAAAAATAAGTTTTAAATATCAATGTTGATTTTATTTTCGTACAGGAATTAGACTTAATATTTGAATGTTTTGCATAAAAGAAGATAAGGAATGGTCTCGTCTTTTTCACTGTGTGAAGTTAATATCTAGCGTTGGTGACCAGCAACCCTTCCCCATCCTCCCTTACCTCTCAGAATTTTCTCTTAAAGCATATGCTGGAAATACCTCAGCACTGGTTAGTTGTTCCTATATATGCTGCATAGAAACAGTGAATAGTGCTTCAAGCATGACAAGCGCATGGAGGAAAAAAAAAGTAAATCAGTAGTTCCCCTGTACAAACAAGAGGAGTGAAAGTGCCAAGACTTCTATGGATGATCCTCTGCTTTCAAACCTGCTACTCCAGTGCTGCTTCAGTCACTGCCTAGATATTTTTGTGGAGTGATTCAAGCTATTTGCATTTTATTTATCAGTTGTTCTTCTGTGCCCCTGTCCAGACTCAATGGTGGGGCTTTTACCAGAATGCCAGGCTGAGGGGTGGCTGGATGTTGTGAGAATGGCCCTCTACAGTAAGACACCTTCATGCTTAAGAGCTCTACAGTCAAGATTCCTATGGTAGCCTCCCTGCTCAGCTTTTATTTTTTTTGATGTGTGCGCACTGAGTAAATTGATAATACGTTGTCACCAATATACTGCTTTCAGCTTGCATTATTGTTTTAACCAGTCATCAGGGTATGACAGTATCTGTTGCATGTTATAATGGCACTCAGAAGTAGAAGCAGAGCTGAGTCAGAAGAGTTGTCTAAAAGGTAGTGAAAGACGTACGTTCTTTTCAGTAAGTATGTGCTAGGAATTTATTAGAAGCTATAAAATGCTGAAATATAAGACAAAGGAAAAGTTCAGATTGTTTTAATAATTTAATTTTAAGATAAAGATTTCTCTGTGATAACTTGAAGCAATAATTCTTGGTGATAGAAAGCACATGGGCTAGGAGGACTGGAGAGCTGGAAATACCACCCCAGGTACCTGATTATCTGGATCTCTGAGAGTATCCTGTAAAGTACAGAAGAAAATTCTGTGAAGAGTGAAACTGATGAAGTCTGGTTTCCTACTAATCTGTGCTCTACATCCCTTTCTTACCCCTACTCCCCCCTTGTCAATTAAAAAAAAAAAAAAAGACCTCCAGCCCACCCCCGGCCATTATAATATCGGAGGAGACTGAGACCATGAAGTTGGCCTGGACAAGATGGAGCAGGTGGTCTTGGCTGGTTTGAATGTAATTGTGTACTGACTGGCCAACTGATAGACCACACAGAGGTGGTGATGATTGAGGTTGCAGTTCTACAGTGTCTTGCTCACTGGGACACTACATTAAGTTTTTCTTTCTGTTCCCCACATAGGTTTCATGAAAGTGAGCAGCTATCTGTCCAGTTGGTTCCCAAGTGTTTTTGAGAAGCTGAGAGGAGAGACAGCACAATCACAAGCCCTATCTCATTAAAAGCTAGACTAAAAAGACCATACCCCATGCTACCAAAAAAATTACCTAGTTAGGATGAGACACTGAAGTTTGTGTGGTTTTACGCTTTTTAGATAAGAATATATAAACTGTTTTTTGAAGAGGGAAGGTTGAATCATCTCATTGGTCACTTTTCTGCTGTGATCTTTAGCTCCCTGTCCAACTTCAGGTTTCTTTTTCAGAGCTTAATTTAGATATTGTGCATGCGGTGCTGTTCTGTTTGAGTAACTTCTGTTCTCAGTGCAAATTGTAATTTGATCGAAAAGCTTTTCTGTCCTAAGTAATAACCAAATTAGATTGTGTCTTCTGTTATCCTCTTCTTGGTAGTGTAACAAAAACATTTATTCCAAATAACTTCTTGACCTTTTTGAATTTTAAAATTTTGGCAAAAGCTTATTTGCTTTGTATTGTGACTATATTGAAACTGTCTTCATGCAGAGCTTGCTAGGTGCCAAATCCTGTGGTCCTTTTTTGCAATCCATTTTTTAGGGAGTGTTTTAGATTACATAAGAGTTAAAATTTTTTTCTTCTGTTTTTTTTAGATGCAAATTTACTTTGAATTTTTATAGAAGCTTTATTGTATTTCTATGTTGCAAATTGGTTTTATTCCCAAAGAGCAAATAAAAAATATTTGTGGTATAATACAGAACTCTAATGCAGATTTCTAGGATGTTTGCCCTCTCTGCGGTGAGAACAGCATCCTTGCTTAAACAAGGAAAGAGCAAAATGCTTTTTGTTTGGGAACTCCCATGCTTTCTAATTCTTGGAACATCTTTGTCGGTAAACTCACTTTTGCTTCCAGTTTCTAACCCTCTGTACTAAAGTTAGGTATGAGTTAAGTAATAACAAATTGTTCTAACCTTTATTACAGTATATACAGCCTGAAATATTAAATGAGGTCCAGCCTCAGATATTTGAGTACCACTTGTATTGAACAAGAGTAGTGACAAAAATGGAGCTCAGTGAGACCTGACAGACTGGAGCAAGCAGTGTCACCCATCTGATGACCAGAACAATCTCTGCTTCTGTTACTCCACAGAAGCGGGAATATAAGCATATGCTGGCTGCAGGAGAGGTGGCTGAAAGAATATGATCAACAGTGGACAGAACTGACCTTGGTGACTGTGCCTCTTTTTAGGTGCTTATCTGTCCTGAAAAGTGACTGTCCAAGATTTAACAGTTTTAAAAGACATCTAAAAGTCATACTGTTCTATTGTGATGATTTTTCCCAGGGATGAGAAACTGGAGCTTAAGAAATAGCTAGTGGTGAATTAGGAGTTAAGATTTAGCTTGCTGAACAAGAACCAGAGTCTTTGACTTGATGGCAGCTTGCCATGCCTTTAGGACTCAGAGGCCCCCACCAGAACTAGGTTATCTTGAATGTTCTAGCCAGACTCCTCTCCCTGTTTTCTGGAAGTGCGTTATCTTCACTGCTGTAAGCGCATAGTATCTTACTGAGGTGTGACTTCAAAATTGCTTCTTGTTGGCAGTTTGAAACATGATTATGGGGGTATAATCTGAGTCCTGCTGTTAAAGGTTCCTGAAAAGAAGACATTGCAGATGACACCCTGTAGTGGTATGTAAAACATAGTAGCTGTTTGCAAAAGGGTGGCAGCTGAAATGTTTGTATTATCTGCATTTGCGTTCACCACCGATCCCGTATACAGATGTAAGAGCATGAGGACATAGCCCTGTGCATACAGATTTGTGTGTGCAGTTTGATATACATCACGTCTCCCCACCCCCTTGTTAAATGCAGCTCTTTCATTGTAATAAGGAGGTTTTGGTGTTCTTTTAAGCTCAGTTCTTTATTGTATTTTATTGCAGTACTTCATGAATGGCTTTGTAGTTTTGCTGCATAAGAAAATGCTGGCAGTTCAGAGTATTGTGGAAGAGAATTCTTCACCAAGCTGGCTACTCTGGTGCTGCACTTGTTTAGCTTTTCTGGTCTGACATACTTCTTCATAAAACAGAAATATATAAGCTGAGGCACACAAATCTGACTGTTAGCATATTGCATAGTAAATTTTATTTATCAGTGTGCTTTCTGGTTGTTTTCTGTGACAAGACATCCAATACGTCAGTTCCAAAAGTGGAGTCCTATGGAGCCCTGTGCAGCTTATTTTGATATGAAATCTCTCTTGCCAGCTGACAGTCCAGCCCCTGAGCAGTTTCATATCTCTATGAAACTCTCACCTGCTGCTCATTTGGCATTCGGTACTCTTTCTCAGTTAAATCTTGAATATTCTCCTTCTCACCCCTGCCTGCCTCCTTGTGACTATTCAGTTTCCATGAAGGAATCGTGCTATTGGAAGACTTCACATCTCTAATCATCTTTAGCTTCTTTTTGTTTGGAAGAAACTTCATGGGAAACAGATGTTCAGTAGTTGTGTTGTATGACTTATAAGTTCAGGAACTTTGTGCTCTCTTGACTTGCCAATTCTCCTATCAGCATCTCTTTTTAGTGCCTCTTTTTCTGAACTTCTTTTGTGGCTCAGAATCAGGCCATGCCTTGTTTTATTCTGGCATTTTAAGGAAAACCATGTTCCCTGTCTTGTTCTTACCAGTCAACATGCTTTTGAAGTTGGCTTTTGACTTCAAGAGTTGACAGAATGGTAGAGGTCTTGAATATGAAAAAACCAAAAAACAAAAAACAGTTGTAGAGGGAAAAGAGGCATTAGTATCTATCTACAAATTATAAATCAGAGTACTGAAAACCTTTACAGATTCCTAAACTACAAGCTCCAAATGAAGCTTTTCCCACAGTCACACACAAGGAACAAATCCACAGATAGCTAAGTTTCACCAGTCTGGATGCTTATGGAGTTGCACTTTTCTCCCTCTCTTGCTAATCTCCTTTTCTTTTACAACTGCAACTAAGTGCCAAGTCCTGAGCTCATGATTGGGTTCCCCTCTGTCCAGCAACAGATGTTCAGCAACGGCAAGCCACAGATGTTCAGCAATGGCAGTCGTGTCTTGGGCAATCTCTAAAGCTAAACTACTGTCGTCAGCTGCTTTCCTTTCTCACTCATGGCACTTCTCTTTAACCTCCTTGTGTCTCAGACTCTTGTTCTCAGCATGACATCTCATTTCTTGTGTGCTGGTTACAATCTCTTGAATGGCCTCTTCAGTGTCATCATTATCTGTTGTTTTTTGGGTTTTGTGTTGGTTTTTTTGGTTTTTTTTTGTTGTTTTTTTTTTTTAATGCTTGCTGCTGAAACTAGTTCAGGCTTTGCTTACTTCCCCGCTCTGAAATAATCTGAATTTCCTCATTAATGAGAACTACAAGTTACTGTCAGTTCAGCACTGACTTTTCTGTTTTTTTTCAGTTATTGTTCTGCCAAGGCATTAGACTCTGCAGTCGTTGAATAGTAGAAAAGGAACAGGCAGGCATTAATTCAAATTATGGACCAGAATTTATATCTCCTTTCAGTTACTGTAGAAACTGTTTTGTTTGGGGTTTTTTGTGTGGTGGTTTGGTTTTTTGGGGTGTCTTTTGGGTGTGTGTTGGGGGTTTTGAGTAAGACCCAATCATCGGATCTATATACCGAGTTACGAAGATGGTTTCCTTGGGCTCTCTCTGTGTTTCACAGAGATACAGAGAGGCTTTCCCCTGGGGCAAGGGGGCAATGAAGTGTGGATTCGTCATTCAACACCTCCATCCTTGCTCAGCTGATGTTGGTAAAGACATGAAATGGTATCAGTGATGAGTTGCAATGATTTTGTCTTTTGTTTCTAGAAATAGCACTTGGCATCAGAAATGAAAGAAATTTCCTTGTCTGTTTAGTCTCCATGGAGAATTCTATACCAAAAGTATAAATGCAGGAATTATCTACAAGAAAATATGTTTGATTACAAGTACTTGTTTTGGGCTTAACGAGGGAAGATAATAGATCACAAAAACTGTGTGCAGGAAGGTTTGCATATTTGGGATCTGAGGCATTTGACTCCCTTTGTGGAGTGGACATACTTTTATAACGGAGAAATGAGCTGGACCTCATTTCTTCATTCTGCTGCTTAAAGTTGAATTATAACTGTAGCGGTTGAGGCAACTGTAGAGCAGTGGAATAGATTTATATTTCAAGTGTCAGTTAACATGGAAGGAGAATTGAAGTATGCCTTTCTTTTGTAAATAGCCAGACATATCTCTTATGTAAATAGATGTTGTATCCTCCAACTGTGCTTTCTCCTTCATGTGCTGAGGTTTTTTTAAGACCACTTACACTTAATTGACTACAAGCTAAGCAAGGAAATTATTGAAAACGGGTTTTAGAATTTAATCTGGGGTATTCTTCCTCTGTTACTCTACTAATGCTTTGCATGCTGACCTAGAAGAATCATAGTCCAAGATAATAGGTACTGTAATTCAGTCTTCCACTGCATTAATTATTTTCTCAGCTGCCTGGTGAGTTAATCAAGTGGCCATGTTATGTAGGCCTTTCTCCTCTGTCAATTAGACTTGTATCACCTGTTCTCTTCATGTGGGGATGTATGATGAAAAGGTTGGAAAGTGTTTAATAAGTAGAAACCTGTTGTGTTGTTCTAAAACAGACTTAAAGCAGCATATCTTACACTTTGCTATTGTATGGGATAGACAGGAAAAGTTGGCAGTGGAGCTGCATAGACTCCAGATACCCTGTATAGGACACTGGTGGTTGTGTGCTTTTTACAGTAGTATCTGAGTAGTATCGTGCATAGTACTGTACCAGTGCACCTTCTTCACCACACCCGTTGCTGCTTCCTCTGATGATACAACTTCAATATTAAGGACATTTTTCAGAGAGAGAGTGAGAAAGACATGGAAGAATGCAAGCTCTGTTCTTACTTGTTCCTAGAGTGATGCCCATAATTAACTAACACTTGGCTTTCAGGACTAGGTTCTAATTCTTGACCTTCTAGAGCCTTTGAAAAATGTAGAATATATTACGGATTTGCTATGCTTAATGCTATGCTTAATATTCTTAGGCAGGTAGGTATGTATTATGTTCACTTGATATGTGGACAAGCATCTGTTCTTAGTGCTCTCTATTTTTATGTAGTCTCTCAGAGATGCTGTATTTATTTTATTTAAATGGAAAAAGAGGTCTTCATTTGTCAGAAGTTTTTCATTTTTGCTTCACAGAAACTATCTTAGAGCATGGACACCAGTAAGAAGACAGAACCCCCTTTATCTGTAGAAATGGTGCAACAAAGGGCCAATCCTGATCGCAGTCCTTCAGCATCGATTTATGTTCCAGAGCAAGGTGGCTACAAAGAGAAATTTGTAAATGCTGTGGAAGATAAGTATAAATGTGAAAAATGTCACCTCATCTTATGCAATCCTAAACAGACTGAATGTGGACACAGATTCTGTGAGACCTGCATGAATGCCTTGCTAAGGTATGTTTTTTGTTGTGATAGAACATGTTGATACCTTTAAATCTTGTGAACTGCTGAAAATAGCATGAATACCATTGTAGTTTTAAAAATACATTAAGCTAACACCCTGGCTCGAAGCAGCCTTCCACTTGTTGCTTGCTTGATTATTTGTTATCCATATGCTGGTGCAAACATTTGTGTTCTATTCTGGGGCAGGATGAGACAACTGAGCTTTCCATCAATATTGTTGAAACGGTTGTTAAAGTGGTTTAATCCCATGTAGTGATGTGTTAGGTAAGAATTTCATTGCCTGTGGAGCCTAGACTGAGTAGCTGTTTCACATGGCTGCTAACATGGCTAGTTTGGTGTAGAATACGCTTAGTAAATTGTGGCTGTGCGAAGAAGTGAGCCTGCAGAGGCTCCTTAGAGTGATGGTACCTAACCTAGCTGTGGACCCAGCCTTACAGTTGAGTGGTGGGACCCTTGAATAAATGTAACTGCTTGTGGAGCTCCCTTTCCCCATAACCCTTCTAGCTGAATGTCCTGGGGCTTGTATGTTTTGTGGATTCCAGGAGGGTCAGGAAGGCTGGTTTCTCTATTATTGAGATGTTTGGACCAGAGTGCAAAGTGGATAAGTGAACGTTGTAGATGTAAAATGAATGCTGAGAGATGCAATCTTTCCCAGTCTAGATAAGAATAAAAGTGCGGTCATTCAAGGAGTATCTAGCTTTTAAGAAGTATCTGTGCATCAGTAGAAGTGTATTTCTTTGCCTCTCAACTTTGATGCATTGCTACTGATTGTATTCAGCAGTGAGATTTGAAAACTTGGTCTGACGTTTGGAGACCATTCTGCAAGCTTTAATCTCCTGGGGTAAATAAGCAGTCAATACTTCCATTTACTACCGGGAAAGCAGAGGTACAGAAGAGACAGAGCTCACTGGATGTCACACACTGGACTACTAACAGAGAGAGGATTTGACTTTGGACAGTCTTGGTGATCTCCTGTTTACTTTTTGTGGCCATCCTGCTCTAGGTATTAGTTTATATTTCACTTGGAAATACTGTAATCTCAGGTGGATATAAGTCAAGACTACATGCAGCATAGCAAAAGAGATTGGAGGATATTACATTACTCTGTCTCATGATAAAGAGTAGCCTCTGTACTGGGCAAATACAAGGGTCCATAGCTCACTAATCCACTCCTGTAGGTTTTGTGCTACAGCGTGTCAAATTTAAAACAATAACAAAAAAACCCCACCAACTTTTCTTTCAATACGCATTTTCAGGTGAGGTGTAGTTTGTATTTTAGAAATGCAGTTATTTCTTTCTGAATATATGTTTTTGGAAGACTCTTACATGGTTAATAACAGTGACTGCAGAAAAGCAAACACCTGCCATACTTGGATGTGTGCAGATGGACAGAGCAGATCCTTAACAATCTAAGCAGTAACAATTCTGGCATTGCCGGAATCTGGGCAGTTTTCCTTCCCTGCTGTGAGACATGCATGTGTGCTTATTACAGTGCAGCTAGAATATGTGTAATTTTACCTTCCTGACTTTCCAACCAGTCTGTTATTGAAAAGGACACATGGTTAAGACCATCTACCACACTGCTCTTTCATTCGAGTTATTTCACTGTATTTAAGTGCTTGTTGCAAACAAATCCTTTATTAAAATTAAATTTACAGCTCCTTTTTCTGAGAAATAAAAAGTGTGCCATAAAACTGGAAGCAAAATAAGTTTACGTTGTTTCTGTATTTGGCACAAAAATTTTTCATTCAGTGTTGATATGCTGCTGCACACACACACACACTGATTATATGCTAGCAGCTTCTGTTCCAGTGTTATTTGAGGACAAAGAATTGGGAGTCAGTGTAGATAACACAGTAAAGATGTCTGCTCAGTATGCAGCAGTAGTTTAAAAGAGCAAGTGGGATGCTTGAGTGAATTCAGTAAGAGCGAGGAAAGCATGACATTGTATTAAACACTATATGTCCTCAAGTAGATTAGTTCCCCCCCCCCTTTTTTTTTACTTAAGAAAAATATTACAGATATTGAAGCTGCAAGGTAGTTAAGATGCTCAGAAATGTGATGAGACACAGAATGATCAGTTCAAGGAGCAGAAGCCAGTGAGATGATTTGAAATAACCGTACTGATTATATAACATAATCAAACTTATTCAGCCTTTTACATTGATTTGCACTGCTGCTAGCGGCCACAACTTACGTAGCCTGTCAATGAGTTGCTTTACTAGCTTTTACCTAGTGCTTTTCATCCATAGATCCTGGTGCTTTACAAGGGAGATCAGTGTGAGTGTCCCCATTTTACATGGGGAAAAGGAGCTAAAAAGGAATGAAAGGATTTACACTACGACACCTAGCAGGTCAGAGCCAGAAACAGCTATAGGAACCCCGGGTTTCCTACATTGCAGTTCAGTTTCTATTCAAAGACTGCTCTGCTCCTCAGCCTGCCTGTTGTCTAAGAGATTGCAACTTTGGTAACTAGATTACCAAAACAGCTACAGGGCAATAGTTCGCATAAAGGAGGGAGCAAGGATCTGTAACAGTTGCTAAAACCAGAACAGACTTGAAGGAGATGGACATAAACACTTTTTTACCCTAAAAGGATGTATAATTGACTGTCAGAGAAAGTAAAGTTTAATTAGGTGTTGTTTGAAAAAGGACTGGATGATTGAAGAGACAGTATTTTGCCTGTTTGCACGGATAGATTGAGAAGTGACAAAAATTGTGGATCAGGCACAGACTATAAAATAGGGAGTGAATTTTGCTGCCTTGAAGAAAACCACTGCACAGTTGGCTGGAGGCATTGTGGTGGTCTTATTTCCTCAGGGATGCCAGATACTGTTCACTGAAAACTCAGTGTTCAAATTTTTTGAAACAACATCATGTTATCTCATTATAATGAACTATATCCACTTTTAATGATTTTAAAATATATTGACTAAACATAACTAATTAAAATGCCTCATAAACAGAAACTTTTGTACTACAAAAATTCAGATGAGTTAAAATAGTTTTTCTGTTTTCTTTTTTCTCCAGTTCTTCTAGTCCAAAATGTACAGCGTGTCAAGAAAGCATAGTAAAAGATAAGGTATTGTTAAAGTTGTTTCTTATTCAAGAGGATTGTATTGTGTGGCGTACATAAGATGTGTTATTGCTTTGTGGTGATTATTTCATAAGCCTAATAAGCTTCCTGAGGAAAACAGTTTTATTATAAAACCTAAACCATGTATTTTGTATAGGAAGACAGCTCACTTTTACTGTTAACCACATGGTAGAAAACAACATGTCAGCTTCATCCCTAATGGTCCAGCCAGGTGTCACATCTTGTTTTCATAGTTGGGAGCTGCAGCAACACATTGCAGTTGTCCTCCCATCAACCGGGAAGATAATAAGAAATATTGCATCTCCTGTAGATGCAGAGATGTGACAGATCTAGGTAAACCTTACTCCTGATTTGGCTCCAGACCAGTGTCTACTGTTTCACTAGTCTGTTTTTACAGTATGTTGTTCTGTGAACCACACTGGAACCAGAACGGTGTGGAGTTACAGTAACTGTAATAGAATCAGATTCTTTTTATATGGATAAGTTATTTCACTGATACACTCTTCACTGTTTTTCACAGCAAAACTTTGTGTTGCCTTTGAAAGGTTGAAGGTAGAGAAAATTCTTTTTGACTTAGTACATGGTTTATGCAGTTTTTACATTAGATTTTTCTAAAGTGTTTAGTAAATTCTATGTGTTAGTAGTCTTTCCTGCCTAAATGAATACTGGTAATAGTAACCATTTTCAAGAAAAGTCTAGTGGGTACATTAATCTCTCCTTGTCTTAACTCAAAATAGTTCTCTGAACAGTGCTCAGCGTAATTCAGTTTTGACATGGATGGGCTCTCCAGGAGCCGAGACCAATAATCATGATGCCTACTTTATTTGTCTTTTTAACTCTGACTTTCTAGGTCCCAATATACATAAACATGTACATTCGTTATGAAATGTCAAATATCTCTAAAACAGGAGGAGGACAAGAAGGGCAGTGTATATTAAATACATGTTAGACTAACTGTGCAAGTCAGTGATTTTCATGAAACTGGAAACCTCTCTCTTCCCATAGAATGCTGATGTCCAAATTCACTGAAGAGCTTTTAGTGTTGGAAAAACTTGTCTTCTTACCTTAACTTCAGTCAGCAAAACTGTGCCTAGTAACCCTCTGAATTACTTTAGAAAAAATACTACAGTACTGGCAACTGATTATTCAAGTGACATTTGTTTATTCATTAAACTTCACATATGCATCTGAAAAGTAAACAGAAATCAGTGACCTGTGTCAGATGAGATTGGATGCGAATGGTTGCAGTGTTTCCTTCTTCACTGATACTGGGGATAGATTCCTAGTCACTGTAGACAGATCTGATCATAATTCTTTGTTGTTGTTGTTAAATGTTAGCATGCAGAACCGTTCTGTAATTGCAGTAACCCTGCAGTGTACGCAGTATCACGGAACTCCATTTGTCAGAGAAATAGTCATAGGTTGGGCTTGGTTCTTTGGTATTTCTTAATGGTCATGAAAGCAATTGCAAAATAACTAGAAGTTTTTAGCCCTTTGTTTTGGACTTCAAAATAGTAGTAATGGTTTTCAGTCCTTATCTCCATTTCCTGCCCTTAGCAGTGGGGCTTCTTGAGAGTGCAGTTGTGTTTGTCTCTTTATCTTTTATGGGGTATCACCCATAAGAGGTGAAAAATCCAAACCCCGAGCTCTCTATTTCTAACTTCTTGCAGTTCTATTATAGACAAAAAATGCTGGAAAGGCTTATAAACATTAAAATGGAGAGACAGTTAAAGCTTGCTTATCTGTGAAATAATAAACCTTCTCCAGTCTAAGACCTTAGAAAATGTCTTTATTAATGTTTTACCACTGAAGTGCAAGTAGGTGTTCCAACTAACCAGTCTAGCCATTGTGGGACTGCCTTCCATGAAATCCTTCCTCTCTGGACCACTGTGCTTTGGCTCTTTTTTGTCTTATAGTATTGTGCCTAATATACCAGCTTCCCAAACAATGTAGAGAGTTCTAGCTTATGCAGGCCTATAATTGGCAAGCAAATAGCAAAAAATTTAGTCCTTTGTTGTACCTTTCCCTTTATTGTATTTATAGTAAAAGGGAAACAGTAGTAGAGCATCTGTCCAAATATTCTCTTTCACTGGGCTGCTTCACAGTGGACAAATCTCAGTGATGTGCACACTCAAGAAAAATTGAATGGTAGGATTTTATTTCTGGCACATAAAGCTAGAATTAAATGACACTGCTGTAGCCAAATTGCATGGCTTCTACTTTATTTGAACTTGCATATTCTTGAGTGGTTTTAAATTTCTAAAATGAAGTGATTTTTGATTTTTCAGGTATTTAAAGATAATTGTTGCAGGAGAGAACTACTTGCCCTTCAGATATACTGCAGAAATGAAAACAAGGGCTGTAAAGAACAACTGTCTTTGGGTCAATTACTGGTAAGTAATCTAACATAGTCATAAGCTTCCTTTTGAGTTAAAGAATGAGAAGAAATCTTGCAAATTAAAGCCTCGGTCCATTTCTTGACTTGCTCACACTAGTGGTTAATCTGATTTATAAATGTCAGAATAGAGTTAAACTGTTTTGAAACTCAGCTTTTCGATGAGCTATAAGGAATTACAGTAAAAAAATCATGTGACTGTGTGACACTAAAGCTCGGAAATGTAAATGCATGAAGCAAATAAAAACTGGAGGGAGAACTAAAATCAGGAAAGATCTTAATGTGTACTTTACAAACGTGAGAAATTTGAATTCCTTTTTGGTGTGTTTTTGTTTTTATTTACCAGTCTTAATCCTCTCATGTAAATGGTGGTTTATGCATGGCGTTAAACCTTTGGCTTCTCCAGACTTGTACAAAATAACCTGTAGCTTTGTTTCATGAAGGCATAATAACAGTTGTAACGTATGGCTATACAGCAGTTTCCAGTGAGATGTGTAGGTACTTGCTTTAAATGAGCAGGCTCAGGTACTTAGACAACTTAAAGCAGCATCTGTGTTTACATGGAATAATATACCTTGAAAAAGAATGCTTACCTTTTGTTTAAATAGCCTGTGTGGATTTTTGGACTGGGTTAGAATGCTTTTAGTATAAAAGTAGCTTGTGTACATCTATAATACAGTGAAATCTGCTGTCTAGGTAAAGGGAGTGTAAAGTCAGAAATGTATTCCTGCATAGATTTGTTAGTGTTTGCTTTTGCACAATATAGTGCACAAAATAAATTTGCTTACTTTGGTTCTGAAGTTATTTAATGTGAGATGTCTTCAAAGGATAGAAGACATACACAAAACTTAGTTGGCTTGACCTTTTTTTTTTTTTGATCTTTCAGATGCATTTGAAAACTGATTGTCAATTTGAAGAACTCTCATGTCCTCGTGCTGATTGCAAAGAAAAAATACTGAGAAAAGATCTGCCAGACCATGTAGAGAAGACCTGTAAATACCGGGAGACAACCTGTAAATACTGTAAAAGCCAAGTCCCAATGATTATGTTGCAGGTGCAGTATTTTCTTGTGTATATAGAGCAAGATTCGATACATTAATGTGGAATAATAACCCTTCTTGTGCTTCTATGTAGCTGCCAATAGAACCTTGGCCTCTCAACCGGAATTAGTAAGTCAAAAAAGAAAATAGGCTGACTTTCAAAACACGTTTATTTTTTCTGCGAAAACACCAGTTACTGCATTGACTGGGAAACATTTTCTTTTTTCTGATGTTCAGATACTGCATTTAAAAAAAAAATTCAGATCCACTGCATAATATTGATACTAAAGTAATTTTTGCTATGCTTTTTTATTTTACTTAAATTGATATAATAAATGCAACTACCATGATAACAATTAAATGTTGTGCAGGAAAAGCATAAGCATAGCAATTGACTGGAAAAATAGCATCTTTGTATATAATCCTTCTTGGATACTGTGTGATCTGTTATGAGAGGAAAGGAGGAAACAATGTGAAAACACACTGTGTCTTGGCATAACCAGGAATGGTACATGACAGGCCTAGGCAGAGTTATTGCTGTTCTTGGCATGCGAGTAGGCTGATAAGCAGCATGTTGTGAGTTAGAAGTATAGAGCAGAGGTTGAGAAAGTCATACTAACTTTACACATAGAATTGTAACTTGACTGTGTATGCATTATTTTGCATGGAACTGTATTATGCTGAATCTCTTGGTGTAATTTTAATATTTAAAAAAAAAAACTGTGTACATAGTTTCCATAGTTTGACAGTCTTTGATTTTGGACTTTCTTAGTATAGTAAGAGTGATGAGAATTTCATTTTCATTTGTGTTCTTGTGTATTGTTTGTTAGGTGAAGTCTCACAATGATGAGAAGCATTCTTTGCTCAGAGATGTCGTTACAAAAAGGCATAGGTAGAATCTCACCAAGTTCTGATTTAGATCTGGCTTTCAATTATTTGAGTGTATACTTGCAAGGGTTGGTACTTAAATAATTGTGCACTACCTAGCATAAGGTGGCTGAGACATGAAAATACACAGAGAAAATTAAGTTTACACTGTGTTTGTTCTTGCACATTCTGATACAGAGGTGAAACTGTATTTAGTTAGATTATGGATGCTGTTCTCCCAGAATTTTCTTTAGGCTGGGAATTGATGTGAGGCAGAGTGATACTAAAAAATGTGTAGTGTCTTAACAGACAACATCAATGAGTATTAAATGTCTTGTACAAACTGGATTTCCATATCTAAGCAACATACTCACATGTTCCTTGTAGGCAATTTCTTTTTATAGGAGCAATGTAGTTATATTTTTGAGAGTCTGAAGTCATCCTTATGTTTTGAGGAATGTAGAACTCTGGTTTAGCTTAAGAGCTTTCTCTTTTATGAGATATTGGTGGATTTAACATTTATGAAACCTTTGAACTAGCGGTAGCTTTCAAGATCCTCAGAAGCTGAGACAAGTTTTAGTCTATCAGATTTTTAATTCTTAGCGAAACCTATTGTAGACATTTATGTTGGAAACAAGAATGGCATATTACTGTGAAGTACAGAAAAGAGTGTGTGTAAATAAAGTAATTGTTCTCCAAAATCTTAAGTGGTGGAATTCTGAGTTGCTTTAAGAGGTAATAGAATTGGCTTATCCAGAGAACCAAAGAGGTTTGTTAATATGTAGTTTTATGTTGAGATGTCACTATTTTGATTGTCTTAAACTAAACAAATCTACATTTGTAAATCAGGACATTTCCAAGCAGTGTTACATGTTCTCATGTTATCATCGGCTTATGTGTTTCAGTACATAGAAAAAGGACAGTTTTGCTTCCATGCTGCTTTAAGGGTGCAGAGAGCTCCGCAATTAGAAGATTAGCAATTGGCTGCTATTTTTAATTTTTTTTGCCTACATTTTTAAAAGTTCAATAATGACAGAAATGCAGATGGTTTTATTTGTTGTGGCCTGATAAAATATTACCACATTGTACTTTGGTAATGAGAATCAGAAGCTTAATGAGACTGTACATTTGAATGAAAGGCTCCTTTTGACTTCTCATTTGAGTTTTGTCACCCAGAGCTTGAGTTCATCTCTAGCTTCTGTAGCCTAAAATTTTCTCTAATGTAATAATGACTGAAGCAGGCCTCAGTGACTTGAACTGAAAATGGAGATAGAGGGAGCGTACCAAGAAAAAGGTATGCAAATGGAAACAAAAATAATTTTACCCGAGTACGTATGGTTCATGTCTTCATAGAATCCCATGACCTGTGGGGTAGGAAATCCCCGTTGTTGGAGGCAGACTCTTTAGTTAACAATGTTATACACGTTTTTTAGATTGCATTTGTCTTGCCTGCACTGTCACTACGTGAGTTAACTTCTTAATTTCTTTTCTTTTGTTTAAACCATCTAAAAAGTTGGGGTTTTTTTTGTCACAAAGCTACCTTTTCCATCCTATAACTTCTGGCAGATAAAGGTGGTGCATTGTTAAACAAGAAATTAGTAGCCTGAAATGCTTCTGAATTATTATTTTTTTTTCTGTGGATAATCCACAAAACTACTTGGAAGTGCTTCTCCTATAAAATTGATACTTGGGCAGTAGTAGTATGATACAGATCTGGCAGGACAGCATTACTTAGTGCCTAGGTTCTTCACTGCCACCCTGGCCACAAAAAGGCTGTCCCAGGCAGACCCTGCCAAGGCAATCTGGGCTCTGCTCGGTAGTCAGAAATACAACTGAGCTGACTGGGGCAGCCCCTGGGGAAGACACCAGACATAGTCATCCTGCTCCCTTGTCACTGCTCTGGAACCAGACGTGTTCCTAATGTGGCACTGGCTTCTCTGGGGAGCTGTATTAATATCCTGCCTTCCCCTCATCTGTACCCTGCATGTGGTGTCACCCATGTTCTATGCTGCATTTGGCTTTTGGTTTTGTGTGCTCGACTGTGTGAATTTAGCTGGTCGGTAGGAAGAGGATTCTGCCATTGGAATGGGATTACTCTGGTATATCCTGAAGTCATTGGAAAAGCTCCCCTTGGTTTCAGTGGGTGGGCCCTGTGATGTGGAGTGAGGAGGAGAACTGGAGGAGAGGGCTGAGAAAAAGTTGCATGTTGCCTTTTTATCATGAACTGAGAGTCAGTGTCATAGCCTTTGCCCGATAGCTTGGGTAGGTTAGAGAAGAGAGTAAGGGAATTAAAATTAGGGAATGAATGTTAGAAGGGAGTATTATTTTTGTAGTTTTGTAGTTGATAAACCATTAAAGAAGTTTGTAGGGCAGTAGGCTCCTAAAGCTGCATGGTAGAGTGTGATGTCTCTCTTCAACATGATTACAGATGTGTTCAGAATGAGGGGGGCCATGGTCCAGTTCTTGAGTCTAAGCAGAAATGGTCCTATGGGCCATTGCTTATCAGAGGAGTACCGCAGTCACCCTGACAGAGGTTATTCTGAGGAGAGGTGTTGTCAGTCTGTTAGCATTGCTTCTGGTTGGGTATCCGTGTCCTGGTGTGGAAGGACTGAAGCTAGCTCCTCACCCCCACATTTTGGGAGGCTGTCCCAGCTCTCTGGCTAAGGAGCAACTTAGGCTTCTTTGCTTTCTGTCGCTGTGACTGTCTACATGTGCTACACCAAGTGAACTAGTGCGAATAAGAAGAATGGCAGGACAGACTTACTTCAGAACAGCATACCTGATGATCTGTTCTTAAAAGTGAGGAGGTATACACTTTCAAAGATTTGCAGATTTATGACAGAGTTCTGAACCAAGGCCTTTCACATCTCAGAGCTTGGGTCTCCTTTACGTCTTGGTTTTGTTTCAAAAAATAGACATCATTACTAGGCAAAAAGGGCATGCTACCTTTTCTAACAAGCTTATAAATCTAGACCTTTGTTTCCTTTGCTTTTCTTAAGTACCAGAAATGAAACAGTTTGTTTCAAGTTGAATGGGACATGTCACTTGACATGAAACGAAATTTTTTTTTTTCCAGATTTTTCATTTTGTTGAGAAAAACTGAGAAGAAATGTAAATTCACTTAGCTTGGGCCTGATTTTCTTCCCTCCCTATGGTGATATGGTTTGACAGCTATACTGAAGTATCTGTCATCATCTAGGTTCAGATCAAAATGCCTGCCCAGCATCATGATAAAATTTCAACATCTCTTTGAACTTTGGGTGTATAACAGTGAGACTTAGTATCAGATGTTTGGGAATCAAAATTAGAAAAGAATTGGAAGGGGAATATCCATACATAGGAAAGAGAGATTCTCTTGAGAGTGGGCAATGTACATTTCTTAGTTCTGCTCACTCTTAAAGATGCCCATTTTTGTGAGTAATTCTTGGGGAAGAAAACTTGACTTATTGTTTCATTGCTCTAAGTAAAAACAATAAAATGGGAAGCAAATAGATTTACTCTGCCTGGGAAAACACAAGAAAACCCTTATTTTTGCTTCAGAATATCAACACATCTATCGAAAGCATAAACTGATGTTTGAGCAATTGCAGTTCTGTAACTCTGCACAATTGGGATAAACATTGAAAAAAATCTTGTGTGTTTTTTTTAATTATTGTAGGATGCTTTTCTTTGCAGGTAAGTCCTCTCTTTAATTTCAGAGTAAGAGTTGATTTGTGGTTTGTTTGCTTTTTCCTCTGTAGAAACATGAAGATACAGACTGCCCGTGTGTCATGGTTTCATGTCCTCATAAATGTAGTGTTAAAACACTCATGAGGAGCGAGGTAAGAAGTCATGTCCAGTGTTGTGCTGAAAAATTAAATAATTTTTTTAATAAGATCTCGCAAGAATTTTGCCAGAAGCCATTTCCTTATTAAAATGTGAGATCTAAAGAAAAGCTTTTTCTACCACACAGTTAAGTGTGATAACACTCAAATATTTTTAATGATTTCTTGAAAAACTATTTAAAAAGAAATAATTCCTTAGTTTTTTGTCATTATTACACTTGGCTTGCCCAAGATTAGTGCATGTCTTTCCTGCTTTCATTTTTACTAGCTATCCCCCTCCCCTTCCCCATTTGAAGCATTTGAGCACAATAGAGCAGCATCTTGAGGTAGTTAGCTTATATTAAAATAAAAAGAGAGAATTAAAATTTAGTGCACATTGACAAGAGTTAGTAAAGACTAGAAAAATCATATAAATGTATGGAATCATTCCATGGAAAAACTTAAATTATTATTAAATCTGTTAAATTTGGGAAAAAATAATAACTGACACTTAAAGAATTAGTGTAAGATACAGGGTAATACGAGTACAACATTCCAACAGCCAGATGCAACAATGCATAAAAATTTCTCTTAATGTATAGAAGCTTGCAGTAATATATAGACCAGATTAAAATAAAAATTAAAGCCTGTCTTCCTTGAACAGATCCATGTTCTTGTACATTAAAAGATATAAGGAGCATCTGTCAAAAGTCTATGTGCATTATTTTTTCCTAAAAATAGAACTTGCCAAGGATGGGGAAGAGCTTATTTAAGTCTTCAGCACTCTGTAAGCCTCACTTAAGGAAAGTTAAGTTTCTGATCTGAGGATAAGCTTTTCTCTTTTTACTGATACTTACTTCCTGAGTTGGATTTGTACTATTTTTCAGTTACACTTGTAAATTATTAATCATGTCATAGTGCACAAGGCACATAAGGCATCTGCCAAGCACAGGGGCAGTCTTTTCCCCCAGGATAATGAAATATAAAATACATGACAGATACTGTACCTATTAAGAGAAATTGAGCTGCTAAGAAAAGAGAAAATATGTATACTGAGCCAATTCTATCAGTGCTTGCTTCCGAGTTTAGATCCTGGTTCTCCAGCACTTAGGCATATTCTTAAATCTTGACTTCAGCAGTTACTTTGAGAAGAGGTATGTCTGAGTGCTAATAAGAATTGACCCATTAAAGCCTGGGTCATTACACGTATAGTCAGAATTGGATTCTGAAACCACTGGTAGAAACAGAACTTTAAACGATCATCTTGCCCTGCATCATCTGTTGCTGTATGTTGCTTAATTTTTTTTCTGATACTGTGAAAATGTATATATTAGCTGCATGGTTAGGGACAATGACTCTAATGCAGAAAATGGGAAAATGCCTGCCTAACAGTTTGAGAAAATTCTGTAGCGTACAACAAGTGAATATCTTGCTGTAGAATAAAAGGCAATTTTTCATGTTTAATTCATAACTCTTTGGCAGACTTCTAGTTTTGAGAAGTTGAAAATGTGGCATTCTTGTAAAGCCTGTTATACCACATGTCTCTTTCTTATTTGGTCTTATTTTTTTTTTCTGAACCACGTGTCTTTTGAAACTATACTGTGAATTTCTACAGGTAGTGTTTAGAACATAATAGGTGTATATCGGATATGAGTGACCGATTGCATCTCAGTATCAGATTTTAAGGACTGTCCTGTCTGTTCCAGAGCTACGTGTTCAAAGCAGAATTGGTTCACCACTTCTTTCCATGGAGGTGGATGAGCTGAGTCATGTGGGGCTTATGGTGTGGGAATTTCAAATGAGATTTTGAAACCCAAAAGAGTGATGCCAGCTGAGGAGCTAGACTCTAGCTCCTGTCTGCTTTGTGGGAAATACAAATTGCAGATCATAGTTTTGAAGAGAGAGTGTTTGTTGCACTATCCTTTCCAAAAATGGCTCTTTGCTCCAACTTTTAGGCAGTTTGCATGCAGCTGCTGCCCTCTGTGCTGCAATGGCTGCTGTCTGTATATATGTATATGCTTCTGTGAATTGGTTTATTTTTAAATGGAAAGTGATCTGTGCTCATAATAATCCAAGATATTGGAATAAATCTCAATCTGTGAAAAATGCAGGCATTTTACTAATCAGTTTTAATCCTGTGTACTGCATTTTTTTTTTTAAAGTTACTTAACTGTACCTATTCTAAAACTCTTTGTCTGTTTCATGCAGTACTTGTTTAGTCTTTTTTGTGGAATTTAACCATTAAATTTCGGCACGGAGAATTGCATGTTATGTTTTGAAAAATTGGTTCCCCATGAAATTAGGATTAGAAAAAATGTACTTTACTACAGTGAAACTGATCTTAAGACTTGCTCAGAACACCAGTAAAAAATCACTTGTTGAGAAAAGATTAGTCATTCACTAAAGTCAAATGAAATCATTAAATAATTGTAGAGTGTGTTCTTTTTAATTGGGTTGCCTATTGAAATAGTCTTTAGTAGAAGTTTCACTGTATATTAAATGTATCACACTGTATACTGTATTGGCATGTGTGTGTGGTTTACATATGTGTATATATAGTATTTGCACTTTAGATCAGACTGGAGAAAATATACACACGTGTATTGTATGTTCTGCAACTGGCACACAATACAAACCTGATAACCTGTGCCCTTTATGTTTTGAGCATTATCATGCAAACGTCTTTTACCAAAACTCACATTTTTTTCCTATTGCAGTTGAATGCACATTTGTCAGAATGTATTAATGCCCCAAGTACCTGTAGTTTTAAGCGTTATGGCTGCACTTTTCAGGTCAGTATATAACAATTATACTTCCCAATTGATGAAAGTCTGCAAATAGAACCTAACTCTTTAACGTGAAAGTTCTGGACTTCTCTAGTCTCGGTTAAGAAAAAGTCATCCAGTTGCACCAAGTGATTATGCAGCAGATGTTTGGTTTTGCATTTTAAAAATAAACTATATAAAAAGCCCACACATTCCTGCAGTGGTTTGGGAGTTCAGTTATTAGGTACATCTTGTTGCAATAGGAAGATGATACATTTGAAGAACTTTTTAACTTAGAATAACAGGAAAGTCACTTTTGTTCTTCAGAAAATAGACTAGTAACTTCAGTTGTTTCTATGAAAGTATTTATTTTCTTGAGCTAGGTATGTTTATATTTTCTCTCATTTGTGTGTCAATATTTTTATTAAGGTTAAACATAGGTTAGCACACTTAAAACGTATTTTTATGTGCATTCATATGTCTGTATGCACATAGGTGTATAATCGAAGCATAGCATGAAATCTATTTAAAAAAAAAAAAAGGTTTAGGTTTTAATCCTGGCAATCCCTGCAATATTTAAAAAAATAAAAAGCCAAACCTCAGAGTTTAGTTTCAGTAGTCTTACTCCAGTCTCTTCCAATATTCTGCTTCCCTTACCATATATTTTGGGGAATTTGGATGCTTATATAATGAAGAGATTAGTCAGGAAATTTCAGAAACCTCTGACAGGAAAAAATGGAGTTTATCAGATAGTGTGATTCATTTGTTAGCCCATGATAACTTAGAGACAAGAACTGTAAGCAGCAACACTTCTCAATAAACTACTTCCTGCAGGTATTTTCAGGTCCTTAAATAATGAGCATTCATCATTTTAAGTGTTAACAGTAATGCTCTTAGTGGTAGAACTGATCAATGCTGTAACCCTGCCCACTGTTATGTCGTATGTATTGCCATTCATTTTATGTATGTATATGTGTGCATATATGTACATATATCCACATATATATTTTTAGTATTTTATATAGAGTACATACCTTGAGGATCATTGAAACCCTTTCAGTTGCTTTGCAGCATATCTACCATCAAAGCTAATATACTCTGCATTGCAAAACACTTACTGAAGTAGGTATAATGCAACACAATACAAATAAAGTAATATGGTCTGCATCTTATGTACTCTGTATATGATCTATGTGTGTTCTGTAAACTTCTTATATAGTGGTTATTTGTAACAGCATTTATAGGTTGTGCAGAGGCAGCATATCTGAATATCATAGAGCAATCATGGTAACATCTTAGGATGACAAACTAGGCATTGTAGTATCTCTCAAAGTAGTTTATAAAGCTGGCAGTTTCCAGTGATGATAAATTTATCTTAAATATTTGTCTTTAATACTCAACTGAGGGAAAATTTAGTGCTTTTGAAGCTGTTCATGAAATACAACAGAAGTTTTAAATTACGGTTTGGGGAATTGGACATTTTAGATTTTGTATGACTCAAGAGTTTTATTGTGCTTTATTTAGTGTAAAGCTACACAGAAGACTCTAAAATACAATTCATTTTGTAAATCTTGTTCATCTTTATTGTCTCTGACGTATCAAGCACACTGGATGGAGATATATGGCAGTTGTATAAAACACTTGCTATATTAAATGTATTCCTGACTTTTGTAAATTCCCAAGTAGATTTCCCTTCTCTCTACAGTTCTGCAACATGCATCCGTGAACCAAAATATGTAGTGTTGGTTCGATGTCTTGATATACTCTTTCTTTGTAGGTTTAAAAGAAGTGGAATTGGCTAAAATGTATAAATTCTTTGTTGTCACAGGGAACAAACCAACAAATTAAAGCACATGAAGCCAGCTCAGCAGTGCAGCATGTTAACTTATTGAAAGAGTGGAGCAATGCTCTAGAAAATAAGGTATATCTTCTACTCACTTCTAATTTTCATTGATTTCTTTAAATCATATAAAAGTACTGGAAGAAGCGCTTTTTTTTTTCTGTTCTAACAGCTGTTCAACAGTACAGCTAAAGCACTAGTAGGCTCCAAAAGCAATCAAGCCATTTAGCATATCTGGTACCTTTGTTATAATAAAATGCTGTGAGAAACTTGGCTTCGCAACTCCATATATTATTTTCCTCATTGGTTACTTAATTAAAACACTTTCTTCACATAGATAAACAGTCTTCAATTCCCTCTCTGAGCTGCCTTCTTACAAAGGGAGGGTTCAGAAAGCTATGGCAGCGCTATGAGCTACCTCATTATTTTTCCAGAGATAACGTTATTAGAAATATCATGTAATAAACTGGTTATTTTATTTACTTTTGTTCTTGCTCTCCAAACTTAATGACCTGCAAAGGTTAATTCAATTAAACATATTGTAACTCATGGGCATGATGATTTCTGCTTTAGTGCTAGACCAGAATAAAGTTCGTGTTGCAGTGCTTCCTTGGGACTCCTGGTTTTAGATTGTTTGGGATTTGGGAGATGCTGGAAATTGTATCAGTGTCAGCTACGATCTTGTGAATCATTTGAACAACTTAACCATCTGTTCCGCAAATAAAATTTAAGACTTTGATTTAAAAATACAAAACTTCATAACAAATCAATGTTTTCTTAAATCTTTTTGAAAAAGTTTTACATGGCCATTAAAATAATGCTTCTGCTTTTTTGGGGGGAGAAGAATCCCAGAATTATCAAGCTATTCTACAAATGCAGGCAGAGGAGTCAGGAGCCCCTTTAGATTTTTCTAGAATGAGTTAAATAAGAGTAACAATTCAGTGTAAGCTCAGCGGCAGTTATGGTGTGTGTGGCTTGTGACTTCTGTCATCTCACAGCAGACCACTAGCTTTAGTTTAGCAAACTCTGTCTAGAAAGCATCTTCCCTTCTTGGCCTACAGTGATCTCTCATGCATGGGTTTCCAGCCAGGTCCTGCAGCTGCAGGAAGTATAGTTTTAAAGCAGAAGTTAACAGGAACAGCAAGATCTGATTTTTGTCCCCAGCAGATTTGTCCCTGGACTGGTTGTTTTTGAACGTGAAGCCTGTAAGGAAACCATTGAACCTGGGAGAGGTCTAGTGTCATTTTTTTAGATAGAATTTTTGCTACATGTGTAGGTCTTAGTTTGATGATCAATAACAATACTTAAGTTTGCTTTTGCACTTGAATCTCTCTGTTAATGCAGGAACTGTACATTTTTCGGTTTTAACAGATACAAATTCATATCCTTAGTTCTTTTTTCATTAGTCTGATTAAAACTATACAATTTATTTTGCATCATAGGAAAAAACCATGTTCCCTGTGACTTCCAGAATAGATCATGTTCTGCCTTTTGTCAGTGTCCTGAGAGGTGCTTTGTCATTTAAAAAATGCCCAGCAGTTCTATGTTTGTCTCTTATAGAGCTAAGAGAATATACACTTTACTACTTTTTTATGTTCAATTTTTGTTTTAACTTTCATTTAGGACATAACTGCTTATCATTGTTTGTCCTTTTTTTTTTTTTTTTTTCTTTTCACTTCCTGCTTTGTAGGCTTCTTCCTATTCATAATAAAGAGTTGAATCACTGGAAATCCCAAGACCGTGCCAAGTTACCAGAATAGCTAACCACATATCATATGTCAGTGACTTTATTCTAGAGAAGGGTAACAAAATGATTTGTAACTTCATTGTTGTTCTCTTCTTTGAGAAAAAATTAATCGATGCACTGAAGAACAGTGCAAAGTTAATTTAGCTGATGAACGTCGCAGAAATCTTGGCCCTGCTGAAGTCAGTGGAAGTCTTGTTGGTTTCTGTAGGGTCAAGATTTCATTTGGGTGTTCACTGTAGTATGTATGGAGGGGAAAGGAGAAGTTGCCTTCTCCCAGTCGCCACATTCTTTTAACAGTGCTTGTGGAGTATGCAGACTGAAAGTCTTCAGAGCTGCAAAGCTTGTGCCAAGTTATGAGTTTGGTATTTGAATGGTGCTGT